>NC_064574.1:16752500-18002500 GCF_937001465.1 Orcinus orca
CATTTAATCATATTAACATATATAAGCTGTATTTGTTCTTATCTCGGTGCTCTGAACCGTTTCAGGCACTTTACCTGGAATGAGGCCATTCAGTCTTCAGAACAACACTATCAGGTCGGTACTATCATTGTCATCATAACCATTTTTCTATACGTGAGGAAACAGGCACACAGAGGTGAGCTGCTGGCCACAGTGGGTGGCAGAAGTGGGGTGGGCCAAGCTGGTCCCATTGCCTCTCCACAGAGACAGACAGACAGACAGACATCTGAGGAAGGCACAGCCTCACAGTCCAACCACATATACAAAATCACCATCTCCTACCCCATGTATTCACACATCCAGGGAAACCCAGAAAATCGCACTGGTGGCAAACACACAGCGACATCCCTGGCCGCTCCACCAGGTAGGACCTTCCCTGCTGTCCTCGTTGACTAAGCCTGTTCCCAGGTTCACTTCGGCAGGCTGCCTGTGGATAAAAATGTTAGGGGTGGAGGCAGGAAATAATCTGGGATGGCCCAGATTAATGCCCTGGGCTGGGATCTCATTTCGGGGTAAGAACTTTTCTCACCCCTGGAGAATCTCACACTGGATTCAGCTATTGCTTCATCCTTACCTCTACTGGAATTCTCTCTGGTCTTGGGCAAGCGAAGGGGAAATTCTTCTAGATAGCAGTAGTATTTGAGGCAGTATATCTCAGTGACTAACACTGCTGGCTTTGGATCCAGACAGCCTAGGTTCATGGCTCACTAGCTGTGTGACCGTGAGCAAGTTACTTAACCTTTCTGTGCCTTGGTTTCTCATCTATAAAATAGGGCTGCCTCGTGGCATTGTTTTGAGGATTCAGTGAATTAATACACTTAACACAAAGTCTGAGTAAGCAGTCAATAAATGTTAGTTATAATAATAGCTAAAAATAATGACAACAACAATAGCAGTTAACATTTATTTAGCACATACTAGGTGCCAGGCACTAAATATTGTAAGGGTATGATCTCATATAAGTTTTGCTCCAGTTTTATGGATTAGGTATCAGGATCTCCATTCAACAGACGAGGAAGTGGAAACTCAGAGAGGTTAAGTACCTCACCCAAGTTCCCACAGCTAGTTCCAGTGGAAACTGGATTCTAATGCCAGGTCTCTGATTCTTATCCCAGTATTCTTTTCACCCAGTAAAGTTGCTTTTAAGAACAACCTGTGCTGTTCTTATCAGAACAGCACAGGGAATATAGCCAATATTTTATAATAACTATAAATGGAGTATAACCTTTATAAATTGTGAATCACTTTATTGTACACCTGTAACTTATATAATATTGTACATCAGATATAATTTAAAAAGAGAGAGATTAAAAAAAAGAAGAAACTGTGGGGCAGGAGCCTGCTGCTTGAGCAAGAAGGCTGAGAAAGTTGGAAGGCCCTTAGAGATCTTCAGGGTCACCCCTTCATTTGCCAGTTGAGAAAGAGGTTCAGGGTGGGTGAGTGACTTGTCCAAGGTCACACAGCAACTGGCAGACTCAGAACTGCAACCCAGGTCTATGTCACTCCAAATACAAACAAGGGAGTGAAGGAGCTGGAGGGAGGGGTACACATGTGAAAAATAATAGTGGTGATCCAGACTCTTCAAAGCTCTTCAGGACTTCTCTGGTGGGGCAGTGGTTAAGAATTCGCCTGCCAATGCAGGGGACACGGGTTCGAACCCTGGTCCAGGAAGACCCCACATGCTGCGGTGCAACTAAGCCCGTGCTCCACAACTACTGAGCCTGTGCTCTAGAGCCCGCGAGCCACAACTACTGAGCCCGCGTGCCACAACTACTGAAGTCTGCGTGCCTAGAGCCCGTGCTCCGCAACAAGAGAAGCCACCGCAATGAGAAGCCCGCACACCGCAACAAAGAGTAGCCCCCACTCGCCGCAACTAGAGAAAGTCCGCGAGCAGCAACGAAGACCCAATGCAGCCCAAAATAAATAAACGTATTAAAAAAAACCCAAAAAACAAAAAAAAAACTCTTCAGTCAAATGCTCCAGACCCTTCCAAAACATAATGGAGGAGGAAATCAGTAGAGACTCAAAAGATATACATTTTTTATATATGGGCAAATTTTTTTACGGACTTGACTGTTTAGAGATGCACACTTGGGTGATAAAACTAAAAAGAGACACAGAAATACTATAAAAGTCAAGCTGTGATTGGGGTGGAATATTTAAGGGGCTTCTATTTCTTGATCTAACTGGTGGTTACAAGTGGTTTGCCTTATTGGGTCCCATGTTTGTTTTATGTGACTTTCTGTATTTATGTTTTATTTTGCAATAAGAAGGCTTTTTAAAAAAATAACAGCTGTGGTAATTTATACCATCGTACCTTCCATCTGTTACCACCATAACCCTGCATGAGGATTTTAACCTTCTTTCGACAGTTAAGGATGTGAGGTTCAAAAAAGGAGGCAACTTCCTCACAGTCACCCAGCAAATAACTCTCGGAGCCAGCCCTGTGGTTGGTGTGTCTCTGCAGCACTACAGTGGCTGGGCTGCGGGTGGTGAGTGGTTCCTGATCCAGCAATGGGGAGTTGGAGAGATCTCACAACAGATTCAGAGACACTGACTCCTCGGAAAATAAATAAAGCACACCCAGAAGCACTTTTGAGCTCCCAGGTCTGACTCCTGCTCTCTCTGCATCCAATAAGCCATGTCACCTCTTTGGCAGGTTACCCAGAGGGAGGCAGGATGGTCTAGTAGTGGGCAAGGACCAGAGCTGTGTCATTGGACTGGTGACCCTGCTCTGGGTGACCCAAGGCAAGTCGTGAGCCCTCCCTGAGCCTCAGTTTCCTCATCTGTATAGTGGGAACAATAAACAGGCACTACATTATGTGGCTATTATGATAAATTCAGTGAGATACGGGAAGTGTCAGCACACAAAGCAAGTTTGTTTAGTGTTAACTACTAACCTCCCCAAGCAAACACTGTGTGACTCTATTGACAAGATACTCAGGAACAGGCAAAACTAATTTACATGGTGAAAGTCAGAGCAGTGGCTACTTTGAGGGGTGCTGACTGAGGGAGGGGCATGAGGAAGTTCTAACTGAGGGTGCTCTATCTTTTACATTTTGATCCAAGTGGTGATTACATGGGTGCATGTGTATAAAAATTCATCTAGCTGTACACTTAAGATTTGGGCACTTTAAGTTATACCTTAATAAAAATTTAGAGGTATAGATGGTTTTAAAAGTCTTAGTTTAATTTAAAAGAGTTCTTTCAACAAGTATCAAATTAAAGTCTTACATAAGAAAAAACACACACACCAACAGAAATATCCCATTTTTTGTCTCCCTGACACACACTTTCTACCCAATACACATAAATATTATACCCAATACACCCACTAAAACCCCCAACACTGTACACACATTGCCAAAGACCCCAACGTCAACACAAACAGAAGTCACAGCCCAATAGAGCAGACATGCCTGCACTCCCACTCAACCCACAGCACCTCCATCTGTAAATATAGATGCTGTTCCACTCTGGGTGCGTGGAAACACACCTTACATGCAAACACACAGAGGCACACACAAACCAAACCCATAAACCGAATTGACTTGGGCAGATTCGTGAGTCTTGGCCCACCACTTCCTCACCATAGGACCTAGGGCACGTCATGTACTTTCTCTGAGCCTCAGTTTCCTGATCTGTGAAATGAGCCCAATAAGATCTTCTCACATGAAATGAAATAAAATAAAAAAGAAGACCATGAGCAGACAAGCTTATTGAGGGAAGGAGCTGTGTGACTGGTCTCTGTATCCTTGATGACTCACATCATGTCATTATTAGTAAACTTGCATGTGTTGTCAATTCTCACCAGATTAATCTTAGATTTGATACAATCCCAATGAAAATTCCAGCCAAGTTTTCAGAGGAAATTGGCAAGCTGATTCTAACCTTCATGTGGGAGAGCCATGGCCCAAGAATTTTCAAGATACTCCGTTAGTCATAGTATTAGTAATATGTGATGATTAAGCAGAAAACAGAACAATGGGGGGAGGGTGAAGTTGGGACATAGGGGAGAGCCAAGAGGGACGGCAGTACACGGAGAGGGGACAGCATGGGCAAAGGCTCTGAGGCTGGAGGGCATTTGGTTCATTTGCAGAACTGAGAAAAGACAGATTAGGGAAGACTAGAAGGGACAGAAGTGTAAGAGGTGGTCCAGAGATGGGAGCAGAGGTGAGCAGAGACCGTTTTTGCAGCCTGGAGGCCTTGAACGCCACACCAGCTGCAGAGCTGGTGAGGACCTCAGATTCTCCTTTGCTTTGCCCTGTGCCCAGTCCTGTTGCCCTACTGGGGGTAGGGGATGGCAGATGGGAGGGAGCAGGGAAATTAGACCATGGCTTAGCACTTCAGGGAGATGAAAGCGCCTCACCCCAGGGTGACCTCCTAGGAGCTGGTTTCCCATGGACCCCCAGAACCCCAAAACCAGAGGGATGTTCCTGAGGGGTCCCTCTCTGTCCTCTGCCCCCCAGTAAGCATTCTGACCCAGGGAGCCCCTCATCCTCCTGGGTGTCAGAGAGGACTAGCCCCCTTCCAAAAAGGCCAGGTGAAGGGGAGTACCTGGAGGGTGGGGCTGATCCGGTGCGCTCAACCCCGAGGGGGCACCCGGTGCTCCTGTGCCCTGGCCCAGCCATCCCGGCCCAAGGCCGCCAGGGGTCAAGGCCGTACCCTCCGGGGCCGGCGGCCGGAGGACTGGGAAATCCACCTCTCCGTCCAGCCCGGACAGCTGCAAGGCCAGGTGTGGCCACGGAATTTGCTGTGTCGCCGGTCTGCGCAGCTGGAGCGGAAAAGCCTCAGCGTCAGCGCCCCATCTTCGCCACCATTCAGGCCCCGCATTCCTGCGCCGGGCGCCAAGTGGGGGCCGGCGGCCACATCCAGAAGCCCGACCCGAAGAATTCGACAGGGCGGGGGCGGCTAGGGAGCCGTGGACACTCTGGGACTCCTTACTGCTCGGAGGCATGAGAACTGAGCCAGACGTCCCATCTGTTCAGTGGGGATGGTGACACTATAGGTCTTGTCTATTTCATAAGCTATGAGCCGCCAAAGATTAGCATCTTTATTCTAGAGGTGATCATCTATTGTGTGTCTACTGTGTGCCTGATACCCGGCAAATAATGTTTCCCTTACTTGTCTGGGCAACAAAGCTGGCCGGGTACCATTCTCGTTTTTCAGGGGAGAGAGAAATGACTAGTTATACAGGTAATAAACTCTGGGTTTAGATTTGAACCCATATCTGTCTGACCGTATTCTTCCCCAACATACTACGTGGCCTCTACACCCTGTCAACCGTAAACTTTGCAGAGCGTTGTGACTAGGTGGCCGTTATTTCGGCAGGCAGGTGAGGTCGGACCTGGGAGGCAGTGTGGGCCAGTGGTTAAGGTTTTTGCCCCTGGGGTACACTGACCCTAGTTTGAATCCCAGCTCTGCTGGATTGCTAGCTGTGTGACCTTGGCTAAGTTTCTTAGCCTCTCTGTGCCTCAGCGTTTCCATCTGTAGACTGGAGTTGATCACAGTACCTACCTGTGTGGTTGTGAGAAGCAAGAGAGTCAAGTACAGTAAAGCACTTAGCACGGTGCCTGGCACCTGGTGAAGGCTCAGTATGTTATAAATCAATGTTACTTCCATAAAAAAACAAAAACAAACAAAACAACTAGCTAAATGTTTAAACTAGAAAAATAGAAAATTCATGTTTAACTCTGGTTTAAGAATAGGGGCATTAAATTACTACGTAGGTGCATCTGGATTCTGTGCTATGCTTTGGTGAGAAAGACTGCAAAAACAAAAACAACTTGTTCTTCCCAGAACCTAGGCATTTTATTCACAGTTTGGTGTCCCTTTTTTGAAAAAAATACCATTTCTCAAATTGTGAAATATAACAAATGTACAAGCTTTATAAAATACAAATTATAGTTTAATGAATTTTTTTTTTTTTTTTTTGCGGTACGCGGGCCTCTCACCGCTGTGGCCTCTCCCGTTGCGGAGCACAGGCTCCGGACGCGCAGGCTCAGCGGCCATGGCTCACGGGCCCAGCCGCTCCGCGGCATGTGGGATCTTCCCGGACCGGGGCACGAACCCGTGTCCCCTGCATCAGCAGGCGGACTCTCAACCACTGCGCCACCAGGGAAGCCCCTAATGAATATTTTTAAAGCAAACATCTCTGTGACTATCCGCAGGTAAAGAACACTGCCTACACCTGCAAAACCCTCTGATCCCACGCCCTCTAAACCCTATCAACTGTTAGGGTCAGAGTTACCCTCTGTCCTACAGGTAGCTGCTGTACTGACACTGGGGTATTCATGTCCTTGCTTTTTTCTTCTAACTTTACCAATGCTCGTTCGGGAAAAAAAAAAAAAAAAAAAAAGCCAGCCCCCTCCTTCCAAGCCTCAGCCCTGTGACTGCTTCAGAGAGGAGGGTCTGGGGTTTGTAGCACTCAGTGTCCAGAGGAGAAAGCAGGAAGGTACTCAGGGTCCCTGGCCCCTCCTGCCACTCGCCCTGGGGCCTGAAGATGAGCAAAGCCAAATCCCTGCCCTGCTGCACCAGCCCTTCTGACCCTGTACCCAAATGGGCCCAGAGGATGCGCAGCCTGGGCTTGTGTGTGTTGGGGGCACAGCCAGTGGATATAACCCCCTCCCAGTTTGGCAGTCAGGCAGCCTGGCCTCTGGCAGCTGCTGGCTTTGCTCAGCTGCCTCACCCTAGGGAGTGGCTAGCCATCCCCTCCGGCCGGCAAGAGAGGTGGCCAGAGGTTCAGAATGGGGGAGGCATTGCAGAGGGGAGCTCAGAGAGAAGGAATTTGTGCTGGGAATGAATACTTCTGCTCTCTGGCTAGGAAATATGGCCAAAGAGGGCTGCCTGCTGGGAGGATTATTGGGCTGCGATGGCCCTTCCCGCCAAAGCGGGAATGAATTATTTCATGCACACCAGCCAACAAAAAAGCACCTGCTGGTTGCCTTTCCTGGAATGACTGCTTCCCACAGTTCCTCTGGCCACCCTCTAGCCAGTCCTTCCAATCTCAGCTTAGACAGAAATCATCTCTTCCTCGAACTCTTCTCTGACCCTTCCCTGATCCTACGGGGTCCTCTTCTTATGGCCCCATACATCCTCTCCTTAACCCGTTATCATTCTACCGCGGCATCTTGCAAGGCCTTATGGAACAGAAACCCCTTTCACAGCGATTTAAAATCTTGGGAACCCCTTACTAGTAAAAAAAATTTTTTTTAATTCCATAATTATTATTTTCTGCTGTTTCTCTTCTGTTTATAAGGAAGCAATTTAAAATCATTTTCTTTCATCAGCATATTAATAATTATTCTTTTTTTTTTTTTTTTTTTGCAGTATGCGGGGCCTCTCACTGCTGTGGCCTCTCCCGTTGTGGAGCACAGGCTCCGGACGCGCAGGCTCAGCGGCCATGGCTCATGGGCCCAGCCACTCTGCGGCATGTAGGATCTTCCCGGACTGGGGCACGAACCCGTGTCCCCTGCATCAGCAGGGGGACTCTCAACCACTGCGCCACCAGGGAAGCCCTATTCTTTAATTTATTTAACAAAATAAATATTTTTTGAGTGCCTAGTAGGCGCCAGATATGGTTCTAACGCTTGGGATGCCGTAGCGAACAAAACAGGCAATGTTCCCTACCCTCTAGAGCTGATATTCAAGTAAGGGAGACAGAAAATAAACAAATAAGTGCATTATGTTTTTTTTTTTTTAGTACATTATGTTTTTAAAAGAATCTTTGATGACACTCCTAATCCATAAAGACCTTCTGCTTTTTGCATTTAATCAAGTGATACAGGCCAATTGACCCTTAAAACAGACCAAGATCACTGTCAAAATAAAGATCTCTTTTCCAGTGGAAACACTCACATTTTTTTTGGTATTCTACCCTAGCAGAATTTTTTTTTTTAAACATCTTTATTGGAGTATAATTGCTTTACAGTGGTGTGTTAAGTTCTGCTGTATAACAAAGTGAATCAGCTATACATATACAAACATCCCCATATCTCCTCCCTCTTGTGTCTCCCTCTCACCCTCCCTATCCCACCCCTCTAGGTGGACACAAAGCACCGAGCTGATCTCCCTATGCCATGCGGCTGCTTCCCACTAGCTATCTATTTACATTTGGTAGTGTATATATGTCCATGCCACTCTCTCACTTTGTCCCAGCTTACCCTTCCCCCTCCCTGTGTCCTCCAGTCCATCCTCTATGTCTGCATCTTTATTCCTGTCCTGCCCCTAGGTTCTTCAGAACCATTGTTTTTCTCTTTTTTTTTTTAGATTCTATGTGTTAACATACGGTATTTGTTTTTCTCTTTCTGCCTTACTTCACTCTGTATGACAGTCTCTAGGTCCATCCACCTCACTACAAATAATTCAATTTCGTTTCTTTTTATGGCTGAGTAATATTCCATTGTATATATGTGCCACATCTTCTTCATACATTCGTCTGTCGATGGACACTTAGGTTGCTTCCATGTCCTGGCTATTGTAAATAGAGCTGCAATGAACATTGTGGTACATGACTCTTTTTGAATTATGGTTTTCTCAGGGTATATGGCCAGTAGTGGGATTGTACCCCAGCAGAATTTAATCTTATGGATCAGTGGTAATATGGTTATAAAGAAGAAAAATTCTTTACAAGAAGGCAGTCAAAGCTTACATTTCCTTTTATTTAATCTTTAGTTTACATATATTCATATATTCATGTTCAACCTGGCCAAAGCCCAACTGTAGCCTCAGATGATTTCCAGGCAACCATTCACAAATTTAGTGAGTTTACATTTTTCAAAGAACTAAAACCACCATCAAAATAAAAAGACAAGTGATTTTCAAAAAATTCAAAAAGCAGAGTGTTTATTTGTCCAAGAGAGACTCAGACTTCAAGATAAATTCTATAATCTCCCAACTGTTGCAACAAAAGTAACATACATGTGGAATTTACTGATGAAGTTACACTTAGCATTCAACAAGAAAATGCTACTTTTTTGTAGCTGACATATTTTTGCTTCTAGTTCTCCATTTCTGTAATAAACATGAAGCCATGTGCTTATAAAATCTGACCCTAAGAAACCTAAAATATAAAATTCTGAGCAAAGGTCACAATTATGATAATCTGATTTAAAATTTTTAAACCTTATGAGATGGATCTGTAGAGATTTAGTTGACAGTGCTTCACAGTATCAAACTTTTCTTTTTATGAATAGCTGCAAACTGACTTCTTTTGGATGAATCTGACTCACCCATATTTCAAACTAACATTTTAAACTTCCATGTCTAATTCTGTTGTTCCCCCTTCATTTACTCCTGGAGATATTTTCTTTAACAAGAAACTCATCTGCTCCCTGGTTATTCAGTGGTTCAGTTCCCGTAGGAGTGGCAGGAAAAATGCTAGATTCTTTCCATTTATTTACTAGTTGTCAAAATGATGAGTTGATTTCTCCAAAGGTAGCCATTAGTTTAAGTACATTATGAACGTCTGGATTTAAACATATGTGTGTATTTCCATGCATTGCAGTTAATACTCTTATTGAGGCTCAAACTGTCCCACCTTTGGCCTGTGAGCCTTTCTGATTGGCTTCTGTGTCCTCCTGAAATGACCTTAGCAGTGTTTGATAGCTTATGGTTTCCTTGCTTTCCGGTTTGACAAGATGGCCCGGCCTCATCTTGCCTCAAGCCTGAAAAATGGTGTCTGTGTGTGTGTGGGTTTTTTTTTTTTTCTTTTCTTTTTGGCCGCACGGCTTGTGGGATGTCAGTTCCCCAACCAGGGGTTGAAGCCAGGCCATGGGAATTAAAGCCCGGAATCCTAACCACTAGGCCACCAGGGAAATCCCCCAAATGGTGTTTATAAACAGCAATAAATCTATGGGTATTAAGGGAACTCATCTATCCAAAACACTGGAGGTCTTAACATCTAGCCCAATGCTTGGTGCATAGCAAATTGTTAATAAGTGTTGGTTGGCTAAATAAATTAATGATGATCACCTTCACTAGATTTTAAGTTGCTGGAAGTGAGAGGCCATATAATTCGAACAAGTATTTGTTGAATAAATAAATGAAGGAATGAAACCCAACAAATTAGGCGATACCACTGAAGTCTCAGGCAGGGCAGAGCCCTGATATTCGTAGTCTTCTATCACCCCCTGGTGGGGAAGGGCAGGTCATGGTTCTCCAATGCCTTCAAATCTAGCGAAGTGTTTTTCAAACTACAGATCCCCACCCACTAGTGAGTTGTAAAATCAATTCAATGGGTCATGACCAGCATGTTTAAAAAATTGAATTTATAATTGAATAGAAAATATTAGAGTGCCTCACACATAGTAGAGGCAAACTCTGTCATGAACTGTCATAAAGCTATATTTATAGCTATACCTATATATTTATTAGCATATATATTCACTTATGAATGAATATATATATTTTTATATGTATACAATATATATATTTATATACATATATATATTTATATGTGTACTGGATCACAACCAGTGATTTGTTGATAAATGTTTAACAACTATCTCTCTAGGGGAAAATGTATAAGTATGTATGTACATAAGTGTATTATAAATTTCTCTTTTTTTTTCTTTTCTTTCTTTTTTTTTTTTGGCTGCATCGTGCGGCATGCAGGATCCTAGTTCCCCCACCAGGGATCGAACCCATGCCCCCTGCATTGGGAGAGCAGAGTCTTAACCACTGGATTGCCAGAGACGTCCCCAAATTTTATTTATTTACTATTTATTTGATCACACCGCAGATCTTATTTCCCCGAGCAGGGATCGAACCTGTGCCCCCTGCAGTGGAAGCGTGGAGTCCTAACCACTGGACCATCAGGGATTCCCCAACTTTCTCTTAATATAAAGAATGTGTAGCCATAATTTTAAAATAATAAAATATACAAATTCTCTTTACTGTAAATTCCATATAGCGAACTGATTCTCCCAGAACGCTTTCATTGATGTTTGCTGGACTCTTGTATCCATCGCCAACCTATAGTTTCAGTTCAACCATGTTTGACAAATGGAGCTGCATACCAGTCTAGACAGTCGACAAACCAAATAAAGCCCTGATTTATAGCACCTGCCATTTCCCTTAGTGTAAATACTCCTACCAGGGCTGGTTTCAAGGTACAAATGTGACACCAATGAACACACAGTTGGGAAAAGTTGCATGGTAACATACTATACAATAGATGTAAGCAACCTCAGGGGCATAGGTAATAGTGAAACAGAGTAAAATAATTTGGAAATGATGGGTTTTGAATATTAATTGTGCATTTAGTTGTTCATTTATATAATGTGATTTTTAATACTGGCTTTAACAATCAGCTGGCAGAAGTCCGGAAAATTTAACAATCTGTTCTCGCCATCCATATGAGTTCGCTCCAGCACACAGCTGGACCCACAACATGAATATGTATTTCTTCACATGGGTTGAAGTTTTTAAAAAAGAAAAGAAAACTTCAGAGACCTACAAAATTTCAGGTCTGGGTGTAGCTCAGTCTTCAAAAATCTCCAGGGATTAAGCTGTAGAGTTTCAAATAGAACAAACCCGTTTCCTTTCTAGAGAAATACAAATCCTGAAACATACAGGAGGTATGTTTTAGCTGGTTCCTCTGGGTGATGTCTAGAGTTTCTGTCACCTAGCGCCCTTTCCCCTTTTCTTGGGGGTGGGGGATTAGCATCTAGCATTTCGTCAAGGGGGACCACTTAGCTAATAATGTCCAGTGTATCTCCCTGTTCTTTATTTTATTTATTTATTTATTTATAAATTTATAAATTTATTTATTTAGGCTGCATTGTGTCTTTGTTGCTGTGTGCAGGCTTTCTCCAGTTGCGGCGAGCGGGGGCTACTTTTCATTGAGGTGTGCAGTCTTCTCATTGTGGTGGCTTCTCTTGTTGTGGAGCACGGGCTCTAGGCGCGTGGGCTTCAGTAGTTGTGGCATGCGGGCTTAGTAGTTGTGGCTCGCGGGCTCTAGAGCGCAGGCTCAGTAGTTGTGGTGCATGGACTTAGTTGCTCCGCAGCATGTGGCATCTTCCCGGACCAGGGATCGAACCCGTGTCCCCTGCATTGGCAGGCGGATTCTTAACCACTGCACAACCTGGGAAGTCCTACCTCCCTGTTCTTAACCATTATGCAGCTTGCTATGGAAAGTAACAATAATTCAGCACCTGACAATCTTCAGGAGATACAGACGGTTTCAGATACTATTTATAAGCTGCCTTCACAATTAACATCTTGCCAGCTGTGTGGTTTTTATCTCCAATCATGAAAAGGCAAATTAGTATAATCACCAGTACCTTTGCTTTTTTCAACCTAGCTTTTTGAAGACCCAGAGACGTCTTGCTACGTAAAAACTATGATCAGAGAAATGCAATTTACCGATCACCTTGAGACAGTTTTAAGGCATTGATACTTTTACTCCTATTAGTTTATTGGTTCCCTGCATGAGAGATTTTAAACATCATTGTATTATACGTGTAAATCAGGCCAGTGTTTCCCAAAGTGCAGTAGCTATCCTTGGTTTAGGGACACGAGATTATTTTAGGCAGCTAGAGATGATGCATATTTCAATAGAAATTTTTTTTGTAATAGAAAAAACATAACTGGCACACAGAATCTATTATTCCATGGATATTTCTGCTTGGGAGGCTATTGAATAAGTATCTCAGTTTTAAATGTGTGTTGTTTAAAGAAAAATGTTAAGGAATAATAGTATTGGTGGTATACGGACATAGCAAAAACAGTTAAGGTGGACGTAATGTGTTGAATGGTGACACCCCCCCCCCAAAAAAGATATGTCAAAGTCTTGATCCCTGGTACTTAGGAATGTGACCTTATTTGGAAATAGGGTCGTTGCACATATAATTAAGGATCTCAAGATGAGATTATCCTGGATTTAGAGTGGACCCTAATCCAATAACTAGTGTCCTTATAAGGGACAGAAGGAGAGAGGACACACAGAGACACAGAAGGGAGAAGCCCACGTGAAGACGGAGGCAAAGATTGGAGCGATGCAGCCACGAGCCAAGGAATGCCAAGACTGCCAGCAGTCACAGAAGCTAGGAGAGAGCTACGGAAAGGGTCCTCCCTCAGAGCCTCCAGAAGGAACCAATCCTGTCAGCAGCTTCATTTCAGACTCTGGTCTCCAGAACTGTCAGAGAATAAATTTCTGTTCGTTTAAGCCAACATAGTTGTGGTAATTTGTTATGGCAGCACTAGGAAACTAATACAGTGGCAAAGAAATGCCGCAAGGTTGGGAAACAATTAGACACCCAGCCATGACAGGGGATGAGTGGGTTTAACTCTGTGATAAACGAGTGACTGAGTCATCAACGCCCTCATCTGATGGCCGTTAACCCCCAGCGTCCAGCATTTTCTCTCAATACCAATCACAGTTGTTTTAAAAGTGAAAATAAAGCTAATAATTTAAAATGCAAATCTAATGGTTATTTTATGCATTTATTTTCTCATGTCCGTATGTCTGGACCACCATAATGAACCTCGAGTTCATAAACTAACTTGGGAAAGGTTGATCTCCTCTTGGCTCCCCATGTTACAGATGAGAAAACTAAGGCTCAGATGGAGGAAGCATCTCCAAGAGAGACTAAATGATGCTGGGACCACTGCTTCAATTCCTACAACTCTACGTTTATTCTTCCCCACCTCCAGCAAATATTTCCACAAGCGCTTTTTCCTCCGATCAGAGCAAGGCACAGAGGATGTGTGCCTTTCCTTACCGGGAGCATGTTACCCTGGCGGCGGGATTTCGAGAAGGCAAGGAGGCAAGCGAGGATTTTGGAAACAGGAGCGCTGCAGGGGCCGCCGGTGGCCAGGAGGGGGAGCGCGCGGGCTCTGGAGCGCTCACGCTCCTCGGGGGCGGGGCCTGCGAGCGGCGCGCGTGCGCTCAAAGGGAGGCGGTGGCGCCGGCCAAGACCAAGGGCCAGACGGTGGCCGAGAGGGCACGGGGAGGCTGACGGAGGCCGACAGGTCGGGCATGGAGCACCTGGAGCGCTGCGCGTGGGCCCTCAGGGGGACGCTGGTGCGGGCAGCCGTACGGCGCTACCTGCCCTGGGCCCTGGTGGCCTCCATGCTGGCGGGCTCCCTCCTCAAGGAGCTTTCCCCTCTGCCCGAGAGCTATCTCAGCAACAAGCGCAACGTCTTCAACGTGTGAGTGCGCCCCGGGTCCTCTCCTGTCCCTGCCGTAGCTGTCGCCTTGCCCAGAGAGCCGGGGGTTAGCTGCCCTGATGGACGAGTCATTGGAAGGGGAGATCCTTCTCCCCTTCGTGATAGCAGCGTCTGCACGCGTGTCGCGATGGAGGGACCCCGGAATAGCTAGTGTCACTAGCAAGTCGCGTTTGCACACCCAAACCAGACAGTCTGAGCTTGACTGGGCAGGGTGGTGTGTGTGTCTGTGTGTGTGTAGGGGTGGGGGGTGGGACGGGGGGTGAACCGGCCTGTGTCGCTGCTCCCCCTGCCTCCCTTTGTGGGGTTAGGAGTTGACCCCTGCCCTGGGGGAGATGCCACCTCCCTCCTGCCTGCCAATGTCAGACCCTGCGCCTCCGCCCTAAATCTGATACCCCCCAGCTGCTGACAGAATCCCATCACACCTGGGTGGGGCAAGCAGACCTGCCTTCTTTCGCCAGCACCCCCCGCCCCCCACCTTTGAGAGCCTGTCCTAGCCCATGCCAACCCCCGTTCCAAGACAGTCGCCCCGGAGTGGAACCCTCCAGTCCGTGACCTTACCCCTGGATCTGCTTGGATTTTCTCAGTAACTCAAAGTTCATGGCAGTGGCCTAGGAACACCATCCCAGCCGGGCCCTTTGAGACTTCTCCTTAAGTCCACCCACCCCCTCCTTTTTTTTTTTTTTTTTTATTTTTAAATCTCTTGGATTTTAAGTTTATCGACGCAAACACCGTTGCAATAGTAAAGGGAAACTCTGAAAGATAAAACTCCTCCCCTGACGTGAGCTTCGACTCTCCTTGGGAGGTGCAGTGTCTGCAGCATCTCCCAAAAGTCAGTCCAACTTTGGTTATCTACTTAAAACCCTGGTTTCTCTCTCCAGCAGTTTCATCAAATACCTGACAGGTCTTGGCTGTGGCCAGATCCTTGCATATCAGCCCCAGGGAAGATTTTAGCGACAGGCCCTTGGGTAGTGTCTGAAGAACCTTTGGAACCCAGGAAGAGTCCTTCTGTCCTTTGTGCACCTTCCTTCTTCACCCACCCGTGGAGGCTGGGCTGAGAATAGGTTATGAGAGTGGTCATGGCCCCAAGCCTCTTGCATGTGTGTTTACCGCACCTGGTCCCCAGCTCAGCCACCTTTGATGAGGGCAGGGGAGGCAGACAAGACAGCTGCTGCTTGATCTGGCCTGGGTGAGCTGGGAGCCGAAGAGCCTGGCAGACAAGTCCCTGTCTTTTGCGAGTTGCCGTGGATTCTGGTGTTTTGCTCCACACCTCTATGCTAGTTAATTATTGAAAGGGAACTAGTGAATCATTGGCTCTGGATTTAAAAATCGTTGGGTCCCCTCAGTTCTATTTAACAGTTGAGGAAACGGAGGCCTGGAGGTGTGGTAATACGTCGGAGTCAGGATTTGAACCTGGGTCTTCTGTCGTGAAGTCATGCTCTGTCTGATCATTTCTACCACGTAGGAAAAAGCCTTGGTGTAGAAAAAGCATGGGCTTTGGGGCTGGCCAAACCTTGGTTTAACCTGGGCTTGCTGGTCATGTGAGTGTGATCCTGGCAAGTTACTGAACTATTCTTTACCTAGAATATGGGGCTAGTGACACCTTCCCCCCGAGGTAACTGTGAGTATTCTATGGGAAAGTGGATGTATGTGAAAGCTCTGTAATTACTTTCCTCAGCAAATAGCGTAGTGCTTAAGATCACAGAACCTGGGTTTAAATCCCGGCTCCACCACTGATGACCTCTGCTTTGGGCACGATGCTTCTCTGTGCCTCTGTTTTCTTCTCTGTAAAATAGGGATGATAGCAGTACCTACCTCCTAGAGTTGTGTAAGGATTCAATAGTTAATACACTTAAAGTACTTAGTGAGTGAAGTTGTGGTCTATAGCTTTTATCACCTATTTCTCCTTTTTCCCTCCCTCGAGAGTCCAGAGTCCTGAGTGGTGACATTGTTCCCTCTCTGCCATGTCGCCGTCTTCACTTCCACTTTCTTCCTCTGCCAGGTATTTTGTCAAAATGGCCTGGGCCTGGACCTTCTGTCTCCTCCTGCCTTTCATCACCCTCACCAACTACCACCTGATGGGCAAGGCCGGCCTGGTCCTGCGGCGGCTGAGCACACTGCTTGTGGGCACGGCCATCTGGTACGTGGGCACAGCCGTCTTCGCCAACATTGAGCACTACACAGGCAGCTGCTACCAGTCGCCAGCCCTGGAGGGGGTGAGAAAGGAGCACCAGAGTAAGCAGCAGTGCCACGGGGAAGGAGGCTTTTGGCATGGCTTTGACATCTCAGGCCACTCCTTCCTGCTCACCTTCTGTGTCCTTATGATTGTGGAGGAGATGGCTGTGCTGCACGAGCTGAGGACGGACCGAAGCCACTGGCTTCACGCAGCCATCACCACCCTGGGGGTCGCCCTGGGCCTCCTGACCTTCATCTGGGTGTGGATGTTTCTGTGCACGGCCGTTTACTTTCACAACTTGTCCCAGAAAGTGTTTGGCACCCTGTTCGGTCTGCTGGGCTGGTACGGGACGTATGGGTGTTGGTATCTGAAATCCTTCTCTCCAGGACTTCCTCCCCAGAGCTCTAGTTTGAATCTGAAGCAAGACGGTTACAAGAAATAAAAGAGAAGCAAAAGGGCTGACAGCAGGACAGTGGCTAATAGATTTTCCACTTATCTTTCTTAGTTATCGACTAAATTGTTGATCCCGCTTCCTGGAGGAAGCTTACCAGGCAGTGTGTGGGGTGGGGGTGGGGTGGAGTCTGGGGGGCGAGCAAGGTCAGGCCCCAGACTGTCCCTGGTGGCATCGCCCTGTGTCACAAGCACCGCCACTCCCAGTCAGGCACTTTGCGTTCCTGGCAAGACTTGACCTTAATCTGGAACATCCCTTTTGGCCGAAGAGGGCCAAGCTCTGGCTCAGCGAGAGGGCGGGATCGGGAAAGCCTCTGTTGTGTGGCTGAAGTGGGGCCGGGGCCTCAGGACTCTCTTCTGCTGCCATCAGGTGCTCCCTGATTCTTCCTTGTCTTCTGTGTCAATAGCTATTGCTGTTATTTAACAGTAGCTCCCTCTGGTCAGTTTTGCAGAAGCATTTATTTCCAGCAGGGTTCTTTATGAAACAACCAACTGCCTGAAAGACACATTCTGGTTGTAGTACTTATTTCGTCCGCGGAATGTCAGATATTGCAAGTGGCTCGTGATTAGCTACCAAAACAGTTAACCTGGAGTGCCTCTGCGACAGAGTATTGGATGATTTTTAGGTAATGAACATTGATACTTTTCTGTCCATGTTGTCTATTATATATTGGTTTTCGGAGCAATAAGGTTACTTCCCCCCCCTCTATTGTGAGTGAATGCTTTATAGTTTTTGATAACAATCATGGCGTTTGTTCTTTGTTGACAGAACTCCAGAAAATGACTCACGACTCTGCACTTTGGCACACGTGTAGATTGCTTTGAGGGTTTTTTAGAACACTCTTGGCCTACGGTATTGAATTCAAGCACACGGGACTCTTTTCTCTGTTAAGAATAAAACCGGAGAGCAGACGTTTTCATAACCTGTTGAATTTTAAGCTGAGTCAGGGTAATTTTGCAAAATGCATATTGGCACTGAACCTCCCCTGACCACCTGTCAGTGGTGTAGACTGAGTGGTGCTTCAGAGTTGTGTGGTAATAAGCCTTGTGTTCATCGCTGTGGCCCAAGGCACTTTTACCCTTTTGGACAAGGTTATGCTAAGTCAGAAGTGGACGAAAATATCTTCCCTTGCTTCTGATGGCAAGAAACCAACCTGTCTGCAAAAATGTCCCTGATAAATGGCGGCTTGACTTTGGCCCACCCTCCTCTTACTTGGACCACCACCCAAACCAGACCAAACGGGCCTGTCCATCTGCCCTTGAACTCAACCTTTTATTTCCCCTTGCAGGACTTCTCAATTTCCAGCCTTGTCCTTGTGTGGCCCTCACCTTGGGAGTGCTGGGAGTGGTGAGATGCCCTGTCCCTTCTGCCCCACCAAGGCACAGTTACCGCTCTGTGATGAGATACCCCTTCCCTCTCTCAGGGTGTCTCTTAAGCCTTTCGAACCAAGCGCCTTGCGTTTTGGATAATCATCCTGGAAGCTTCTTTGACGCCCCTCCCGCCCTAGTCAAGCCTGGTAATAGCATTAACTGATAAGCACTGCACTCGCCTGGCTTAACTCAAGCTTAGGTTGGTAGGAGTCTGAGGTCTGGAAAATCTTCAGTGTAAAATGTATTGCGTATAAATATGTACTTAAAATATGTAGTTCGTATCTCATCTGGCCACAGGTTAACCTGTATCGATCAAAATGTGGGGTGTGATACATTGTACCCAAAGGTGGCAGAAACACCTGACAGTGAGATTTCGAAGGTGTCACCGTGGTGCTTTGGGAGCGTTGGCAAGCTATGATGGGCCCCGGGAGAATTGTTTTGCCCCCTGGAGCTTACATCTGAAAACAGGGGTGGTGGAAGTGGGGCCGGGGTAGGTGGCAGGGGCTTGCTGAAGGGATTGACATCTCTCCTACGTTTCACGTTCAGCACCAAAAGGCAACAGGCACAAGGTGACGCCAGAAGTTCACTTGTCTCACTTAAATGTCCAGACGTTTCTCTCCTGCAGGTCTGACTCAGGCTCAGCCTTACTCTGACTCTGCGGAAAGCGTCCATTACCGAATCTTGTATATCGAGGAGTCTTCTGCCACTTCCTGTTCGGTCTTAGCACCTTTGCCTGTCTCTAGGGAACATGCTCTCAATCCCTGTGTG
Source organism: Orcinus orca (assembly GCF_937001465.1). NCBI lineage: Eukaryota > Metazoa > Chordata > Mammalia > Artiodactyla > Delphinidae > Orcinus > Orcinus orca. Next base: position 16,771,474 of record NC_064574.1, read on the forward strand.
ACACAGCGTGGCAAGGCTGAAAGTTTAGGCAAATGTGAGGTGTGGGTCCAAATCGTGTCTGACCCTGGTCAAGCCTCAATTTCCCCATCTGTAAAATGGAGGTGGTACTGTCAGGATGAAGGGAATATGTATGTGAAATGCCCAGCACACGTGCATAGCAGGTGATAACCCCCCTGCCTCCTCTTTCTTGATTAAGCCTTTAGAACTTTATGGCTCCTCTGGAGAAGGCAGGGAAACTAATATGTTCTTTGGAGTGCCATTTGGAGTCTGGGTGTCCTGTTGAAGTAGCCTTGTATTGTCTTTTGAAAAGCGTCTGTTCCCCAGGTGCTGAACAAGAGGGTTTTGAGGGCATCGGTGATCACAGAATACCACCGTGCTTGGTTGTCTCTCCGTGTTGAGGTTCGTTCACCGGCGCCTCATTTTCCACGTGCATCTGTCGTCGTCTGAGTACCAGATTGTATTTAGAGAATGGCTCTCACCACTGTTATGTACACATACAGATCGTGTGTGTAAACAGGCAAATTAAACTAGAGATAATGAAATCCCACATTCCTGCATTTCGTGTGTTCTTTTCCAAAACCCTCAATTCCAGAACCAGGACAGCTCAGCCCATTTTATGAAAGGAGAGTAATTCTTACTGGAGCTACTCGCTGTGTATAGGGGAATTTCAAGGCTGTAGTCACTCTTATTTTTTTTCTCCTCAATCCTGTGACCTAAGGATATGTTGTCATGTATTTCTCAGCCTGATTTACTCCTTCCCTTTGTGCCACATCTGTGTCTCAGAGTCCTGAGGCCTGGATCAGCCGGATTTGGGAGCAGTTTTCTTGGCAGTAAGAGGAAGGTTACACAAGAGCAGTTACAAAGTTCACTCAAATGAGGTCATCTGTGAAAAAGCCCTGGAGGCCTATACGCGTGTGAGGACTTCTCGTACCTTTTAGCTCCCTCTCCCGTCAGGTCAGCCTGACCTGCTTGGCCCCTCCACGTAGTATCTGTCAAAAGCCCAATGCCTCCAGGATTTGAAGCTCCTCCTTTGGCAGAACTTCCCTGTTCAGATTCCGTTGGCAGCACCAAACCCTTCTTGAGTTTATCCTGTGAGCCAGGAGCTAGGACAGGATAATGAACTCCCTCCCTCCTGGAGCTTGTGGTCCAAAATCTATCCCTTCAGAGCTTAAGGTGTGAGTGGGGTTGCAAAGTTTGATTTTGCTACCTCTGTGCGTTTTTTTTTTTTTTTTTTTTTTTTTGCGGTACGTGGGCCTCTCACTGTTGTGGCCTCTCCCGTTGCGGAGCACAGGCTCCGGATGCGCAGGCCCAGTGGCCATGGCTCACGGGCCCAGCCGCTCCGCGGCACGTGGAATCTTCCCGGACCAGGGCACGAACCCATGTACCCTGCATTGGCAGGCAGACTCTCAACCACTGCGCCACCAGGGAAGCCCACCTCTGTGTGTTTGAGGAATTTTCACTCCTGGAGAAGATGCATAAGGAGTCAACAACCACCATAGAGTGTTCCGAGTGCTGGCCAAGGTCAGGGCCTGGGAACACAGAGCAGGGGACAACCAGGTGCCCTGGGGAATCACGGGATATTTTCACAGCACATAGTTCTTTTGGGTCTTGAAGGATGAGAAGGAGTTCAAGCAGTTAGGCAGAGAACAGACTCCAAGGACGCGAGAACAGCATGCACAAAGGCATGGAGATGAGCTGCCATGATTTTCATCCAGAGATCCCTTCTCAAGAAACCTAACTTTCCCCTCATGTTCAAGAGCAACAGAGATTGAAGAAAGGCAGACTGAAAGGACTGTCAGTGGAGGTCCTGGATGCGCCCTGCTATGTTATAAGGAGCACTCAGCTAGAAGTGTGAACGCCCGGCTTTGAGCTGGCTTCCACCACTGCTTTTTCTGCTCTTCTGTGTGACCTTGGCCGAGTCACTCAACATCTCTGGGTCTCAACTTCCTTATCTGATAAATGACGGGCACAGACTGGTTAACCTCATCAACTCTTCTGCTCTATTCTATTTCTTTGCTCCGCTTGATGAAAAGTTCTTCCCAAGCTGGTTATGACTTTTATTTAAGGAAACAACGTGAAAAGAAGCTCGCACTCAGCTGAGGTGGCAGCTGGCTTCCCGGTGAGTGACCGGGGAGCTGATCTCTGGGCGCACTTTATCATACCCCTGCTTTTCTCTGCATCGACAGCCTAATGCAGTGTAGACCTGATTGCTTGGCTTCCTAGGGACTTCCTGGACATGGGGAGCTGGACCTAGCTCCCAGAGGGATGAACCGCAGAAGGCTTTTTAAAAAGGTCTCCAATTTCGATATCAAGGAGAGGGTAGATTCTGTTAAGGGAAACTCCGTGCAGTATAGTCACCTTCAGAAATTGTCCCAGAAATCCCTAATACAGTCTCTGGGGTGTTTTAAAATTGAACACACACAGCGTAGAAAACAGGTCCTCCCATACCTTAGGGAGAGGGGAGATGGTAAATTGGGCCCACGTGATTAGATGGTAACCTTGTCGTATCCAGACTTAAAATGTGCAGACCCGGGAGCTCCCTGGTGGCCTGTGGTTAGGATTACAGGCTTTCACTTCCCTGGCCCGGGTTTAGTCCCTAGTCAGGGAACTGAGATCCCACAAGCCGTGTGGCCCAGCCAAAAACAAAAACAAACCAAAAAAATGTGCAGACCTAACAATCTCAGTCTAGGGACTTAGGCTATGGGAATGTTCATAGAGGTGGGCAAAGATAAACACAAAGATTTCATTGCAGCTATTTGTGATAGTGCAAAGTTGTCAAGATTTATCTAACTGTTGCCAATTGGTTAAATAATTATGGTAACCATATCAGGAATATAATGCAGTCACTACGAAGAATAAATGGTGTTATATTTAGCACGGAATCTGGTGGCAGAAAGACTCTGCGTTCGTGCTGACTAGAACTTACAGCTGTGTGCCCTCGGTCAGGTCAGAATCTCTGAGCCTCTTTGTGAAGGGTAAGGTGGGGATAATGCCTCACCTCACTCAACATCCATTGCCCCGCTAGGTGAGGGGCACTATGCTGGACACGGTGTTAATTCAGAGACACGGTTCTGCCCTCAGTCTAGCCAGGCACAGGCAATGAAATGAGCACATCCACACAGGGTGCTAAGCGTCAAAAGCAGAGTGTTCCCCTACGCTACCCCAACATTGTCCCAGCTCAGGCAGAGATGATTTACATAATACACTCAGAAAAGCAAAGGACGGAGGAGATTATTCTGCCTCTGCCATACACACTGGCTGTGTGACCTTGGACAAGTCCCTCAGTTTCTTCATCTGTAAAATGGGGATAATAGAAGTACCTACCTTGTAGAGTTGTTGTGAGGATTAAATGAATTGATACTTGTAAAGGGCTTACTTAGGACAGGACCTAGTCTATGGGAGGCACTATATAAAAGTCTTTCAAGTGCACAATAAGCCCCTAATGTGCCATCAATACTATAACTACTTTAAAAGCAGGAAAAAGAGGGACTTCCCTGGCGGTCCAGTGGTTAAGACTCCACGCTTCCACTGCAGGGGGCACGGGTTCAATCCCTGGTTGGGGAACTAAGATCCCGTGTGCCACATGGTGTGGCAAAAAAAAAAAAAAAATTCAGGAAAAAGAAACCCCATACGTGTCAGTGTTTTGATTTTGATTGACTCAGAGATAGTTAAAACATACAGTCGAATGTGGAAGGCCATGTCCCAGGACCTCTAGAATGAATGGAGTCTCCGAGACTATAGTCTGGTTTCAGGGCTAACTAGGAGGTGGGGGAGAGTGAGAGAAGTGTTTTCCAGGAGAGCTGAGGGGAAAGGACATCCGTGTACCTGTGGGGTCCTTTGCGCCAAGGTAAAGTAGGTGTTTGAGGTGCTGTCCACTTGCAGGTAAGCTAAGGGCTGCAGCTCTGCAGATATGGGCTGGCCTCAGCTGGTGAGCTCTGCTTCAGGCAGTGGACCAGCTGGCCTTGGTTCGAGGCCACAAGCTGGGCTCAAGTCTGTTCTGCTTTCAGTCTAAGGTCCAGATGAAAAGGGCAGCAACTACCTGGGGCCTGCTCTTCTCGTGATGAACACTGAGGCACCCACATGGTACGTTTAAAGCCTCTACTCCCATCACATCCTTCCACTAACAGTCCACTGGCCCAAGATGGTCACATGGACAGTACCCTGATGGGGCAGGGAATAAACTCCACCCACGGTGGGAGGTGCTGCAAAGTCACATGGCAAGGGTTGTGGATGTATAACCCTATTAGGGAATCCAAAAATCCAATCTACCACTTGTACCTTGGGTGCTCACTCTCTGAGCCTCTGTTTCCTCATCAGTGAGACATAAAAAGCTATGCTTTGCAGACTTAGACATAATTTATGTGAATTTCCTAGTACCTGGTTAGTACTCAAAGGATGGCAGCTATTATTATTATTAGCTCCATTTAGAGATGAGAAAACTAAGGGTTTTAGGCAATGTGGGCCCGGGTTGCTAGGGAAGGACCAAACAGGTCTTTGGAGATAACGTTGGAATGGCCCGGGCAGATGATTCTGTGACTTTGGCAGTGAGCAGCCAATGAGCTGAAGGAGATATGACCTTCAGCAGCCCTTACCGTCCTCCCCAACAGGCATCCTTCTGTGAATGTTGGATAGACCTTCTCAGCATTGTAAACACTGGGGGCGCCCATTACCGCAGTCCTGGCGGTGGTGGTGTCTGTCTTCCCAACTAGACTGAACTCAGCCCCACACCCTGTCCATCTCTGCAACCCTCCATGGCACCTGGTAGAAGGCTCAGCAGCTGATGGATTCTGAGTGAACGTACGCATGTTGACTCTTTTCCACACCCGAGCTGCTCTCCATGACATTCCGAGACAGAAAGGGACCAGGGAAAGGACACTTAGCTCTAGCTCACTTGTTGTGCGATCCTGACCAAACCAGACACATGCCCATCCCAGGCCTCAGTTTCTGCACGTGTGGAACTGGCAGGTGGGGCCTGTGGAGTCTTTGAGTCTATGGTTCTCTCCAGCAGTCTGCCTGGGCCTCTTCCCATTCAGTGCTTCCTTATGTCAGAGGCTGCTGGCTGTCCACCAGGATCTGTTCTCTCCTTCCTTAGCAATAGGCTGCCCAATCACAGACTACATTTCCCAGCCTCCTTTGCAGCTGGGTGAAGCCTGGTAATTAAATTCTCACCCATGGACCGTGTGTGGAAGTCGCATGACCCTCTTCAACAGCTGGGCCTTAAAGTACTGGACATGTGCTCTAACATCCTGTCTATCCTTTCCTATTGGATAAAACCTGGCCGTGGGAATTCCCTGGCAGTCCAGTGGTTAGGACTCAGAGCTTCATTGCCTTGGGCCTGGGTTTGATCCCTGGTTGGGGAACTAAGATTCCTCAAGCCATGCGGTGCAGCCAAAAAACAAACAAAAGACCTGGCCTCCCCAGATCCAGCCTTGGGCCCCCCAAGCAGCCATCAGTCATCTCTTCCTTCTCACCAGAAGTGAAATGGTCAAAACATTGGTGAGAGTCACGAGAGTCAGACTCACTGAGTCTCAACGTCGTACCTCCACCCCTCTGGCCCCAAACTCTGGAAACGAGAACTAGATGGACAGCACAGGTTTAGAAATGAAAAGCAGCTGCTCCTCCTTGATGCTTTTTATTGGGGGCTTTCAGTGTTTTCTAAGCATGAGCAGCAGTGACACCCAGACCCTCTCCCAACATGCAAAAGGCACAGGGAAGTGAGACGCCGCAAGGACGGGCAGCGTGGACGCAGAAACCCCCCTGCATGGCATGGTAGGGCGTGGGGGGAGCCCCGAGAGTGAAGGGGAAGGCAGACGTTAACAGAGATGGCTTTGGCAGAGGCTGGAGGAGGGACCTCCACCTCCAGACCCACCCCTGCGCTCCGGCCAGGGCTGAACTTCCGAGAGAAGATCAATGTGCCTTTTCCTGAAAGTCCACCTCACATGGTGGGAAGACTCAGCTCCGGGTGGGAAGAGGAGGATGGACACTGCCTTCAGGGACTTCCAGTAAAGTGCCCGACCGAGCACACTGGCCAAATCAAGAGGGGGATGGGAGGGTGTGCTCATGGCGTCGGCCCCAGACATGGCCTGTGGCTGGAAGTCACTGCCTTGGCCCAGCCAGTGCTGTCTCAGTTCACTTCCAGGAGGAGAATGAAGCCCCTTCCAGTCTTCAGGGGCCTCCCGTGGGGTCTCCAGGTCTCCAGCCCCACCTGGAGGTAGCGCTTAGAAGAGTCAAGTCTTGATGTTGGCTTTGTCCTGTGGAAGAGTTCCCTGGGCAAGAGGGAAGGGGAGGCGAGGGGTCAGGCCGTCCGAGCCCCCAGCACCTCCCAGAATCTGGGCCCTGGTGAATGAAATGACCTGGGACTCACCTTGGATCCTAACCAGTCCCCACAGTTCCATCTTGAGACCTTGAATCGAAAAAAAAAAGGCATTCGTGTTTTTGTTTGTTTCTCTCTCTTTCTCTCTCTCTCCCACTCACTCTTTCTCTCCTTCAGTAGAACCGTGGCCTCAACTCACGGCAGTGGCAACATCTACTCCTAAACTATGGAATGTTTTCAGACTGACGATAGAATTGCTCCAAACAAGGGGTGGGAGGGGCTGTCCAAGTGTGCATGAGACGGTGCGTTACTGAGAGCTCACTGGGAATCACACAGGACAGAGACACCAACAGTCAGACACCAAGCCCGGGGCCTGGCTTTAGATGTATTTTTTCTTGAGGTACCAGTAGGCAAAGTAGCCCATCCCACCCAGGGAGCCCATGAGGAAGGATGCCCCAAAGAAAGATGGGGGTTTCCGCTTGACCAGCCGGAACGCGTTGGGGATGACTGCTGACAGCAGAGTGGTGTGGATGTCGCCCAGAACTTTCCGGAAGGCAAAGCGTTTCTGGACCCTCTCAAAGAAGGATTGCAGGTTGGGCCGGCTGCCATCTTCCCAGTATTTCTTGGACAGTCCCAGGAATTTGAGGCGGTGCAGGGTAGCTCCCAGGAGGACATCAGCAAGGGTGAAAGCACAGCCGCAGAGCCACAGCTCACATTTCTGCCCTAGAATGGAAGTGACAGGAGATGGGGGAGGGGAGGGTCAGCTCTTCTTCCGCCATACACGCCCTCCTCTCTCAGTGACGCCTCTGGCTTCTGTCTGCCTGCCGTAGTGTTCCCCCAAGGTCACCCACTCCTGCACTTCTTTCATGATTTTTGCCAGATGCATATACTACCTCTATTATTTGTTTTCTTTAAATCAACTGACTTATTAAATGCAAATATATGTATTTAAACTCCGGACTCATATATCCCACTGCCCATTTTCCAGCTCTCCTTGCGAGTCCACTGTGCATCTTAAACGCGACATGTCCAAAACTGATCGTCACCCCCAAACCCACCACATTCATCCCCATGTCAGTAACAGCACCTCCATCCTTCCAGCCACTCAGGCCAAAAGCCACGCAGGCCATGTTGAATTCTTTCTTCTCTTTCTTTCACACCCCACATATACTTTGTCAGCAGTTCCCATCAGCTTTATTTTCAAAATACATCCGAAGTTAGATGTTACCTCCGATGTGACCATCCTGGTCCTAACGACAATTATTGTTTGCCTTTGACTCCCTAGAGTCTATTCTCAGCACAGCAGAGAGAGGAATCCTGTTAAATCTTAAGTCAGGTCATGTCCTTCTCTCTGATCAAAGCCCTTTAGTGACCCCCTGTCGTAGTCAAAGCTGAAGCCCTTCTAATGGTCTAAAGGTCCTACGTGATCTGGCCCCCAGGTACCTTTCAGACCTAGGAGTCTACTTTTTCCCCCTTGACTCACTCTTTTTTTTTTTTCGGCTGTGCTCCATGTCTTGCGGGATCTTAGTTCCCCAACCAGGGATTGAACCCAGGGCCACAGCAGTGAAAGCGCTGAGTCCTAACCACTGGACCGCCAGGGAAGTCCCCCGCCTTGACTCACCCTTCTTCAACCACACTGGCCTCCTTGCAGTTCCTCATTCCAGGCACGTTCCCACCCCAGGGCCTTTGCACTTGCTGTTTGCTCTGCCTGGAACACTCTTCCCCCACAGAGCTACAGGCCTTACTCCTCCACCTCTTTCAGGTCTTGGCTCAGTGCCATCTTCTCGGGGGGCTTCACTGACCACCCAGTTAAAATTGAAACCCCAATCCCAGCAGTCACTGTCCTCCTCCCCTGCTCTGTTTTCTTCCATACAACTTTTCCCCAGTGTTCCACCATATACTGTACATGCTCATTTTGTTTATTGGCTGCCACCCTCTACCAGAATGGAAGCTCCATGAGGGCAGGAATTTGGGTCTGTCTTGTTCACAGCTGTATCCCCTGCACCTAGAACAGTGCCTGGCTCACTAAATCTTTACTTAATGAGTGATGAATGAGAAAAGAAACTATCACTAAGAGTATCATTTGCCATAACCTATGTGCAATGATAAAAGTACATTTAACAAAAGACAAAACAAACGCTATTAAATTCCATCTGGATACTACTGCCTGCCCAAAATCCCCGAGCCCAAGACTTATTTATTTGTTTGAAGAAAAGGGCAGGTATTAATACATAACCCCTTTATGGGAATTAAATACTAGCATCATACTAACACTCTTTAATACAATCAAAAGAATTAAAAGGAGAATAATTCTCATCGTGTGGTTTTATGTTAGTTATCGCCATGGTCACGGGACACCTAAAATTAGCCTGTGTACTTAGGAAACACTAGACTTGAAATTCTGGAGCCCCTTTGGTCTCCTTCATCACTGCTTTGCTCAACAACCTGAAATTCTCCCCAGTGACTACACATTAATGTCCAGATTCCTCTGCATGGCTTTTAAGCCCTTTCAGTAGTTGGATGAGCTCCAATGTATTGGGTTGGCCAAAAAGTTCGTTTGCTTTTTTCTAGAACATCTTACGAAAAACCCAAATGAACTTTTTGGCCAACCCAGTACCTCTCTGATCTTCACTTCTCACAAATTGCCCACTTGCCCATTGTTCCCTCAAGCAAGCCACGCCCATTTTGGCCTCTGGGCCGTTGCCCCTGCTGCACCCCATGCCTGGAATGCTCTCCCCTTCCTCTCCACTTCCGGTGAGGTCTGCTTTCTTGGGAAGCTTGCTTCTGCCCTTTTGTAGAGGTGTTCCTTTCAGCTCAGAAATTCCATGAGTCTAATACCCTTCACCCTCACAGCCTGAGCCTCCCCCTTTCACTCTGTGTCCTCATGTTCATTCATTCATCCAACAAATGTTTATCTGGTAGTATGTGCTGGGCATGAAGACATGACAAGACACAAATGTCTTCCCTCCAGAGGCTCACGGCCTCAGGGGAGGAGGAGCTAAAGTGTAATGAAGGCTCTGATCAGAAGTTTGTTCTTGAATATGGAATCTTCCAGATGCCTGTTAGACTTCTGAGGGGAGATGATGTGTCTGCAGTTAGAGGTACAGGTGCACAGCATCATCAAGGGCGTGAGTGGAGACAGAGCTGAGAACAGAACCAAGGACTGAGCTTCGGGGCCTCAAGATTTAGATATTGGGCAACAAGAAGCAACCAGCGAAGGAGTGTGCGAAGGAGTAGCCGGTGAGGTGGGAGACGACCCAGGTGAGTGTGGTGTCCCAGAAGCCAAGATAAGAAAGTGTTCCAAGGACAGAGCGCTCAGCTGGCTTCAGACGCTGCCGGGAAGTCACAGAAAAGGAACTGAGAATTGGCGATTGCATTTGGCGACTGGTGACCTTGACAAGAAGAGTGGGAGTAGATGCTGACGCTGAAAGCCTGGTTGGGAGGGAGTCCAAGAAAGAAAGGGAGGAGAGGAATCAGAGACGGTGAGCAAAGATCACCCTTTCAAGGAGCTTTGCTGTCATGGGAAGGATATGCCGATAATGTGAGACGGGTCAAGAGTGTTTTGGGGGACTTCCCTGGTGGTGCAGTGGTTAAGAATCTGCCTGCCAATGCAGGGGACACGAGTTCAAGCCCTGGTCCAGGAAGATCCCACATGCTGTGGAGCAGCTAAGCCCGTGCACCACAACTACTGAGCCTGCACTCTAGAGCCCAGGAGCCACAACTACTGAGCCCGCGCGCCTAGAGCCCGTGCTCTGCAACAAGAGAAGCCACCGCAATGAGAAGCCCGCGCACCGCAACGAAGAGTAGCCCCCACTTGCCACAACTAGAGAAAGCCTGTGCGCAGCAACGAAGACCCAACACAGCCAAAAATGAAAAGATAAATAAATTATTTTTTAAAAAGAGTGCCTTTGTAAGTTGGGAAGAAAAAAACAGCACGTTGATGGGAATGATCGAGCCGAGAGGAGGTGATGCTACAGGACAGAGTGGAGAGAATCACTGATGTGGTGTCCTTGAAGGGATGAGCGTGGATGGCATCAAGTACACAAGGGAAGGGACTAGGTTTAGCTAGTTCAAGAACAGTTTATCCTTGGTAACAAGAGGGAGTACAGGGCACCGTCTCTCAACAAATCTAAGCTGCTGTCAAATGTAAGACATCTACCTGAGAGAGTACTTCATCATACATATGTATGTATCTCCACTGACACGTAGGCCTCTTTCAATGGGTACATTTTTATTTGGGTCTGTGTGTGGACCTATGTGTCTGCATCCTGCATGGTGTGTATGTTTACCCATGTGAATGCCTGCTCAAATCCATGAAGCTGGTTGTGTATTAGCATGTAGACAGCTGCACACATGGGCATCTGTGTCCATGCAGTGGGGGGATTACCACATGCATAAGTGAAGGGTATGCCCACATGCACTTGGTGGTTGCCTGCAGACAGATGTTCATGAGTGTGTAAGCGTGCATCGCTATTTAAGTATGTCCATTCCTGTGTTTCTGTTTGTAGGCAAATACTGCTAGCCATGACTGCATAATGTCCACGGGCGCGGGTAGCTATCTATCTGGCATGTCAACAGAAGGTCTTCGGTTTCCCCCGCTCCTGCAGCTGTGGGTTCCCTTTGCCAAGTCGCAGCCCTGGATGAACCCTGTCTTGTGCCTTCTCCAAGTCTGCCAGCTGAGTGTGCTGGAGACAGGTACCCTTACCAGTTACACTTTAAATCCTGACCACAAAGCCCGGGAGGGCCGGCAGCCCTGCCCAGGTCCTGTAGCAGTCCTGTAGCAGCTCTGGGGGATGCTCGCTTCACCGCCCCCTGCAGAGAGACGCACATCTTTCATCTTCTCTCCTCACACCCGGTGGTTTTCTCTGTTGATGACGTCACCTCATGCTTCATTCAGAAAACAGGAACCTTCAGACATGAAAGCCCTTACCCCCCACCATGAAACCCACAATGCCAGGCCCCTGCATTTACCACCTGCTGACACAAGGGAGGGTGTGAGCCACCTTCGCTCAAGGTCAGGCCCTCCGTGGTCCTCTGCACCCACCCAACGCTGCACATGCTCCCTTTCCCTTTCTAGAGCCACTCTCCTCCCCTCCCCACACTGCTCTGCGGCCCCCAGGAGGCCAACTTGACGGATACACTGATGGGACTCCGTGCCCTCTGGCTCCAGGGGTGTTTGGCCAGTGGGGAGCAGAGGTGGGAGATAGGATGGTGGGCGAGGGTGAGGTCAGAGTCTTACTTCCCTCAGTTTTTTCTCTGCAGGCTGCCACAGGCTGGCTGTGTTGGTTTGCTTATTTGTTTGTTTTTGGCCACACCAGGCAGCAGGCAGGATCTTAGTTCCCCGACCAGGGATCGAACCCAGAAAGTCACAGCTCCTGTCAGGTGGCCCTCTTTGTTCTGGTTCCTGAAACTGCCCCCATCGCTCACAACCCGAGGTCCAGGTACTGCACTTTTCCTTGTGGTTTCCCTGTGTCCCGCCCACACATCTGTAAACAGTCCCTTTATGAAGGCCTCTTTGATTTACTCAATTTGAGGGTGCCCTGTGTGTCCCCTGGGGACCCTGCCTGAAGCACACCCTCTCAATCCTCATTGGTCCTGCATCACTGATTTCTCCTTTCCACCGAGGCATTTCTATCGGCCTGAAAACACGCAGTTGTATCTCCTATCTTGAAAACATTCCTCCCTTTGCCCCACAGCCTTCTTCAGGCACCACCCCATTTCTCTATTCCCTCTACAGTGAAACTTCTCAAAAGGGTTGTCTACACTAGCCATCTTCACGCCTCACCTCCCATTCACTCTTCAGCCATTGCCCTGACATTCCAGTGAAACTGCTCGTGGCAAGGTCACCACCAACAGCCATGGGACAAAACCCAAGGGACGCTTTCCTATCCTTGGTTTATTCAGCCTCTCAGCTGCATTTGACACTGTTCTCCCTCCTTAAAACACAATCCTTTCTGGGTTCTATGACACAAGAGTCCTCACGCCTCACTGGCCACTGTGTCTCATCAGCTTTGCCAGCTCGTCTGTCTTTACCCTTCTCTCAATGAGGGGGAGCCTCAGGGCAGATGTGGTAGTTTTAAAATACGAAACAGTGCTTGTCTTTCTCTGTGGAATCTAAAAAATAATATAAACACATGTATATGCAAAACAGAAACAGAGTCACAGATATAGAAAATAAACTAGTGAATATTACTCAGCCACTAAAAAGAATGAAATAATGCTATTTGCAGCAACATGGATGGACCTGGAGATTATCATACTAAGTGAAGTGAGTCAGAGAGAGAAAGACAAATATCATATGATATCGCTTATATGCGGAATCTAAAAAAAAAATGATACAAATGAACTTATTTACAAAACAGAAACAGACTCACAGACTTAGAGACGGGGGAAGCGTTGCGGGGAGGGATAGATTGGGTGTTTGGGATTGATATGTATACACTGCTATATTTAAAATAAAATGCCTTTCCATAAAAAAAAAGAGAGAGAGAGAGAGAGGGAGAGAAAATAAACTAGTGGTTACCAAAGGGGAGAAGGAAGGGGGAGGGGCAAATTAGGGGTATGGGATTAAGAGATACAAACTACTATGTGTAACATAGATAAGCAACAAGGATACACTGTATAGCACAGGGAATTATGGCCATTATCTTGTAATGACTTTTGATGGAGTACAATCTGTAAAAATACTGAATTACTATGCTGTACACTCGAAACTAATATAATGTTGTAGGGAATTGCCTGGCAGTCCAGTGGTTAGGACTCCACACTTTCACTGCCCAGGGCCCAGTTCAACCTCTGGTGGGGGAAATAAGATCCCGCAAGCCGTGCAGCACAGCCATAAATAAATAAATAAATAAATATAAAGTTGTAAATCAACTATACTTCAATTAAAAAAAAAGAAAAAAATACGCTCACAGATTACTTGATACTTATCTCTTTGGTGGAGCCCAATTTTTCTCCCCTTGAATATGGGCTGTATTTAATGCCTTGCTTCAGATGAATAGAATGTGGCAGAAGTGACAGAATGACTTCCAAGGGTAGGTCATAAAAGATCATGTGGCTTCCGCTGCTTCTGTCTCTCTGGGATCACTTGCTCAGGGGAAAGCCGGCTGCCGTGTTGTGAAGAAACTCAAGCAGCCCTAATAAGATGCCCATGTAGTGAGAAGCTGAGGTCTCCGGCCAACAGCTGTGGGGAACTGACACCTCTAGTGAAGACCCACGTGAATGAGCCATCGTGGACCCTTCAGCTCAGGGTGTTGCAGCCCCAGCCAACGGCTTGACTTAGAGACGGGGGAAGAGTTGGGGGGAGGGATAGATGCATCATGCATCTATCCCTGCATCATGCAACCCTGAATTAGAAACACTCAGCCGAGCTGCTCCAGAATTTCTGATTCACAGAAAATGTGTGACATGACAAATGCTTTTTTTTTCCTTTTTTTTAAAACTATGGCCCTCAGCTCAAATCTAGCCTGCTGCCTGTTTTTATTTATTTATTTATTTATTTATTTATTTATTTATTTTTGGCTGTGTTGGGTCTTTGTTGCTGCACACGGGCTTTCTCTAGTTGCGGCGAGTGGGGGCTACTCTTCGTTGCAGTGCACGGGCTTCTCATTGCGGTGGCTTCTCTTTTTGTGGAGCATGGGCTCCAGGCTCACGGGCTTCAGTAGTTGTGGCACGGGCTCAGTAGTTGTGGCTCGCAGGCTCTAGAGCGCAGGCTCAGTAGTCGCGGCGCACGGGCTTAGTTGCTCTGCAGCATGTGGGATCTTCCCGGAGCAGGGCTCGAACCCGTGTCACCTGCATTGGCAGGTGGATTCTTAACCACTGTGCCACCAGGGAAGCCCGACAAATGCTTTTTGTTTGTTTGTTTAAGCCGCTGAGTTTGGGAGCAGTTTGTTATGAGCAATAAATAACGAATAAGCAGGTCTTGATTCCTCTTTCTGTCTCTCTCCACTGCCCTCTAGGTGACATCATCCAATTCTACGGCTTTAATCACCGTGTATACGCTGAAGTCTTGCAAATCTCCACCTCCAAATTCTGACCTCTCCTTTGAAAGTCAGACTAGAATACCTAATGGCTTATGTGACATCCCCTCTTGGGGGTGACACTTACGTGCGGAATCTAAAAAAAACCTGAACTCTTGGGTCCCCCTTGCCCATATCAGGAAATGGTACCACTCAGTAGCTCAGACCAAAACCTCATGAGTCATCTTTGATTCCTTTATCCCCTCTTACTCCACTCCCTCCAATACCCTCGACCTTTCAGCAAGTTCCTGCCCATTTTATCTCCAAAATACCTCTCAAGCCTTTCATGCCTCCCCATCTCCACTGCCACCACCTCAGTCCAAGCCACCACCATCTCATCTGGGCTTCTGTCTCCCTTGAAATCCATTTTCACAGCAACCAGAGTACTTTTGTAAAATCAGAACACCTCACCCCTGAGTAGATTGCAAAAATGGCTGCAAATTCCTCCCATTCCTGCACGCTTGCCCCTTTGCAAAGGCTGTGCTGCTTCTGCCATCAAGAGGCAGAGTCCAACCCTCTACCCTTTTAATCCTGGCTCTGCCATGTCACTTGCTTTAGCCAATGGGGCTTTCGTAAATGTGACACAAGTAGAGGCTTAAAACATATTTGCACCTTGGGGCTTTGCTCTCTTGCTGCTCTCAGTATCCCTGTGACCACCATCATATGAAGAGCCTGGCTTAACCTGCTGGATGATGGGCAACATGTGGTCCAGCTACTTCCATTGGCCCCTGAACACTCTTCTGTAATGGCCCCTCTCCAGCACCCTCTCTGATAGAAATGAGAAAGTTCCTTCTTGAGGTGTGCATTGTTTTTACTCATTTAGCCGTACTCTGCCTTTTTCTAGAAAGGATTTATGGCGGCTGGCTTCAGCATGCATGACACTGTTCCTGTTTAGGACCTTAGGTATCTGTGTGTGCCATTTGCTTGAGGCCTCAGCTGTGAAATGCTGGAAGAACATTGGACCCATTGAGAGGGAACCTGTTCTTACCCTAACTATGCCATTTAAGAGCTGTGTGACCTTGAGCGAGTCACTTTATCTCTCTGAGCCTTAGTTTTCTCACCTGGAGAATGCACGTGCCTTTACCTGTCATATGTAATTAACTAGTATGTTCCAGGCACTGTGCTGAGTGTTTTTCATTTTTTAAAGAGTTCAACAAGATGGAGTTTAGGTTTTAAATTCTACTATTACCATCCTGTTTCACAGATGTTGAAACTGAGGCTCCAATAAGGAAAGGAACTTGCCCAAGTCACATGGTATAGGCAGCAAAGCTAGGACCCTAACTCATATCTGTCTCACTCTAAACCCATCTTTTAGAACACTGTGCTCCACAGCCTTCCCACATACACAGACATCTCTGCGTGTGTGTGAAGCTATGAGTGTAGCAGTGCATGTTGAATGGGTTCCACAAATTTGCATTGTTGAGGAGACCAGACTAACAGGGTACCTAAAATAGAGCAAAATGGGAAGGTCTCGAATGAAATTTGAAGAAGGGTGCTGGCAAGGATGGTGTATAGATGCAAAAAGGAGCAGAGTGGTAAGGAGAGGGTACTCCAGGCTGGAAGAGCTGCAGGAGCTAAGGTGTGGTGGTGGAAATGTAGCTGGCATGCTCAGCGTCCAGAGAGAGGCACTTGAGAACAGAAAGAGTCAAGGTCAGAGAGTCCAGGTGAGCCTAGATGTCTGGCTCCTACAGCATGAAGGAGCCATAATACATCCTTCAGTCGGGGAAGGGGGAGATGGTGTAGTGGATAGTGATCGCCACCACCATTACCATCATCTTCTTCAATAGCCTTTATTAAATACTGTGTGCTAAGCGCTGATCTAAGTATTCTACATATATTATTTCATGCAGTGTCTCAACATCTCTCTGAGGTCGGTCTTATTATTATCTCCATCTTATGGATGGGGAACTGAGGTCTAGGGAGGTGAAGCACCTGGCCCAGGGTCATTCAACTAGCAAGTGGCCAAGCTAGGACTTAAACTTAGGTCTTTCTGACTCCATGGCCCATGATCCTAACCACCTGGATGGTCCTCTAAGATCTTTGGGGGGAAAGATGCTGGGACTGTCATGGACAGAGTGGGCTGGATGGGCTCCAGCACTCACCTACCCCAGAACTGGCACCCACCCTCGTTCTCAAGCTTCCTCTTCTCCAGCTCAGCCTCGATCTGGTCCAGCACCATGGCCAGCTCCCCCAGGATCTTCTTCAGGTAGCTCACATCATCGTGCTCCAGGATCTTGGCCTGGGGGCAGGACAGACAGGTGCTAGAGGAGCTGAGTTGGCCTCAATAGAGCAAGGATGACCAGGGATGGAAGACTCTTGGCCCAAATCCCCTTCTGCAAACCCAGTCTCCTTATATCCCCTTAAGTGTATAGGATACCCCCACTGTTACAAGGCATCCTCATCTGGTGTTCACAATAGTCCTGTGAGCTTGACTGTCCTGGCCAGATCCCTTTCATGGGGCTGGTACTCTCATACACCAGCTGCCATGAGAGTTGGTTGACAGTGGCTCACAGCTTCCCCTTCTCCAGAGAATTGTTCTCAGCCAATGAGGAGTTTCCTGGAAATACTTGGGAAATAAATAGGTCAATGATTGGCTGATATAAGGGTATAAAAGTCTGTCCCTTTGTCTCAAGGTGGATCGACTTTGTGGCACCATTTATCCTCCAGAGCTCCCTGTGGGATCAGGTGAACTTAGCCCCTTCTTCGTCCTATCTCATCCTCACTGGGTTCTCCTTAGAGCGCTCCCTCAATACCTCGCTTACCCCAGAACCTCTGTCCAATGCTCTGCTCTTAGGGACACAACCTAAGACATTAGGAAAGTGAGGCTCCAGGGCGACAGTGACTTGCTCAAGGTCAAAGGGCCAGTAAATGACAGAGGAGACAGGATTGGGAAAGCAAACCAGTGGTTTTCCCGTTTCATGTCATCAGCTGACTCTCTACTTAGAACCAGCTTCTTCCAATTCTTCTTTTCCATGGAAAAGATGGTGGGAAAGGGGAATGAGCAGGCCTGGGGTCACTCACCATGAGCTTCTTCTGTTTAGAAAGGTAGGGATCAGAGAGCTGGGGCTCCTCTTCATGGTCCAATTTCATGAAGTCCATGGTGGCGTTGGCTAAATGTCCTGGGGAGAGAATAGGAAAGGTCCCGTTCTTCTGATACCTGGTGCTCTTCCTTTCCCTTCCCCCCAACAACTTGGAATAGGTCCCATTCAAACAGTAGTCCAGGAAGTAACAATATCAACAGGCATAACTAGGAGACACTATGTCATTACAGGCTGGGACATAGGGATGGATGAGATGCCATCCTGCCCTAGACCATAAAAGAGATACCTACAACATAGCATGATCAATCTCTAATGAAGAGTGAAAGAATGCTGTGGGACCCAGAGGGCCACCTGCCTGGGGCACAAGGTGTCAAGAAACCTCACTGAGGAGGAGACTCTAGGGGATGAGTAGGAGTTTGCCGGAAATGAATATCACCCTAAATGTGGACAAGCTCATGCTTCAGTGAACGTCTCCCTCACCCCTTTCTGTAGTGAAGAAACGGATTCAGAGAGGCTAGTAAATTCCACACTAGTAAACGACAAGCAGATTTTGAATCAGGATCTGTCCGATTCTCAGTCTAGAGCTCACTCACTGTAATCCACAGGGAAAAACTTGTTTTAAAAAAACTATAAGAGAGCTTGGTGTCTTGAAACTTCCACTTCTGGTGAGGCAACTTCCCTGAAGATTCAGGGACATATTGATCACCTTTCCTGGGAAATTGGCCTTTTAAAGATGCTGAAAAGGCCTGGGTGATGAAATGTGGGTCAATGATGGAACTCAAGGCAGCACCTTGAGAATTATACTTAATGGGAGAGACAAAGTGTCCTATAATCTGACATTAAAAGTCTAGCTGTAAGCTGTGGGTTTTACAAGAGGAGGTGGAAGCATTAAGTGGGATAAGATCCTGAGGTCTGTTCCATGACTGGGGCAGGATTTCTCTGGAACTCTTAGCCAGTAAGTATGGGACATGGTGGGCCAGGTGTGTGGTGGGGCCCAAACCTGGCCTGCCCTCTCCCCTGGGTCCCAGCCCCACTTGGACATCTCTTGGACTGGGATGGGCATCTTCTCTGGCCCCACTGCCTCTATGTTCCCGTTATCACAACACTGATTGGTACTAGGTTAGAAAATTTTTAATCAATGTGGGTTGTTTGTTTTTTTGCCACACTGCGTGGCATGCGGAATCTAAGTTCTCTGACCAGGGATCAAACCCATGCCCCCTGCAATGGAAGCACGGTGTCTTAACGACTGGACCGCCAGGGAAGTCCCCAAATCAATTAGTTTTGAATAGATTATACATGCATGCTTGTTTAAAAATTCAAACAATATTAAGGAACGTACAGTGAAAAGTAAATCTCTCTCCTCTCAACCTGCAGTCCCTTAGTTCTGTTCTCCCAATCTTCTCATGTGTCCTTCCAGAAATACTCCTTGTGTTTGCAAGCACCTGTGTATCCATTCGATCCCCCTTTACATATATTAATGATAGTACACTAGATGCATTTTTTTGCCCTTCACTTTCTCCCTACTTACTAATATATCTTAGAGAGCATTCCACATGCCTGTTATTTTTTTTAACAGCTGCACAGTATTTCATTGTTTGTATGTACTAGAATTTATCTACCCAGTCCCCAAATCATGGTCAACTGGGTTATTTCCAGCCTCTTGCTATTACCCCTTATGCTGCAATGCATATCCTTGTACGTACTTCTTTGGTGCACACATGCAAGTGTCATTGCAGGACAGTCTCCAAAGTGTGGGCCTTTGAATATTCGATATAGAGGGCCAGACTGCCCTCCTGAGAGGTTGTTCAAATTTACTTAGTCCTGCATTGTAATCATCTGGTCATTTGTCTTTCTGCTTCCATGAAACTGTGACCCTGGGAGGGTAGAAGCTGTGACAGTCCCCTTCTGTCCCCAGCCCCCTGCCCAGGGCCTGGGTCATAGGAGACTTCATAAATGTTGTTAAATGTTGTTGACTCAGTGGGGACAGGACAATATAAATATGTCCTGAGTCCTGTTCAAGGGCACTCTAAAGAGACAAAATCGAGTGCCACAACCTGGCCCACCCTTGGACGTGAGCCTCATTCCTTTGAGAGACAGGAAGTGACCATTTACCGAGCACCTATTATCTACTTGGAATCATCATGCTTCATCTGTATATTGGACCCCATGGTGTCTGCATAGAACCTGGACCAAAGTCTGTAAACAGTTGTTGATGGATAATCTGATTTAATCCAACACTTATTTACTGAGTACTGAAAAAAATGAAAGGATAAAGTAGGCTGTGGGCACAATCAGGCTGGCAGTTAGGACAGTATATGCGGATGCTTGAATCAGAACTCAGAGACCCGGGGCCTGGCAACATCTGGGCAATCTTCCTTGGTGATGCCAGCCCTGATGTCACTCAGTACCCTGGGCTGCCAACCCCAGGTGTCTGGGGCTGAGATGCCTGTGGAGAGGTGTCCCAGCTCCCATGGACAGGCAAGCCTCTAGGGGGACAGATAGCCCTATGGCCTCTGTATGGGATGGCAGGACAAGAGGAGGGGGCAGGAGAAGGGAATGAGAGAGAGACTGCCAGAGAGGGAGAAAGACATATTCAGCTCGAAACAGGGTGAGTGAGACGGAGAGCCAGAGAGAGAGAGAGAGAGCCAGAGTGAGAGACAGAGACAGACACAGGGATGGAGAGAGAGGCAGAGGCAGAGGGATATCCATTGGGAAGAGGAGAGAAGGCGGAAGAGGAGAGATAAAGGGAAGAAAGTGAGTAAGAGATACAGGAGTGGGAGGAAGAGGGAGGAGGTGGGCGACGACCGGGTTACCCTGAGGGTTCTGCGCTCCGACCCCGACCCCGGGACTCACTGCGGATCTCGGCCGTGGCGTACTTGGGGATCATGGAGTCGGCGGTGAGTTCGGGGTGCAGGATGCAGCCGTGCGTGTAGGCGTCCATGGGCAGCGCGTCCAGCAGCTCACGGTACTGCAGCACCCGCGCGTGCTGGGGGCTGCCCGCCTCGGGCATCAGCGCCACCACGTGCTCTGCGGGGCATGGCCAGGGGCTGGGCGGCGGCACGCAGGGCCCTGTGTCGGGCCTCCCGCCCCCCTGATTCAGAGAGGCCAGCCTCTGGCATCCCATCCCCCAACCTCAGCATCCCGGAACCGCGACATGTCCAGAAGTTTGGGGCCCATCCCCTTTCCTTGACTCTTGAGAGAAAGTCCCCAGCAGGCTGACAGGGACCCTAGTGATCCTGCCCGCCTACCTCTCCTCACTGGAGCCCTGCCGAGCCGTCCCCTGAGGGGCAACTCCTCACCTGCCTGGGCTTGTTGCCAGGTGGGTCTCTAGGCCTAGTGTTGCCAGACTTGGAGAGAAGCTGGAAACCTGGATGTTTGAAATTGAACTCTCCTTGGTTTTTAAATGTTGGCAACTAATTCATATTCTTTTAAAACAGTGCATGTCCGGGCCCTGATCTCTCAGCTGCACCTGCAGCCTCTGCCATGGGCACTGAGCTTCTGGACTTGAGCGAGGCCAGAGGGAGGGAAGTAGGGACGGAGGACATAGGGTTCTGTGGGGTTCCGGGGTGCCGGGCCCTGCTCATGTCTGCAAAGTTCTCGGGTATCCGGGCCCATGTCTGTGGGGGTTCCGGAAGAGCCTGTGGCCCTGACTATGCATACAGGGTTTCAGGGGGCTGGGTCCTGGCTGAGCCCTGGCATCCCCGGGAGATCTGGATCCTGTCTGTGGGGACTTAGAAGGGGGTCTGGGTCCCGTTCACGCCTGATGGGCTCCAGAGTGTCTGTGGCCGAGCCTGTGACTCCAGAGTCCCCTGGCAAGGAGGCTATAGCCCCAGCCGCTCCAAGGGGGGTGTCTGGGCCACGCCCTTTCCCTCAGTACCGGGGAGGGGGGGGGGTCAGATCTGTGGGGTCCCCAGGGACCTGTGGCCATGCTCTGTGGTTCCTGGGCGGCATCTGAGCCCTGCCTGTAGCCCGTGGTTCCTTGTGGGGGAGCCCGGGCCCGCGGGGTTTGCCCAGGCTTCCCAAGGTGCTGGGGCGCTGTCAGGGCCCGCGCGGCCGCCGTACCTCCCGTGAACGTGCGCTCCACGTAGTCGATGATCTGGTCGTAGTCGCTGATGATGTTGTCGCGGTGGATGATGACGGGCACCTCCTCGCCCAGGTTGAGCCGCATGAACCAGGGCTCCTTGTGCTCGCTCTGCGGCAGGCTCACGTCCCGCTCCTCACACGCCAGGCCCTTCTCGGCGATCACCAGCCGCACCTGCAGGCGCCAGGGTCAGAGCGGGGAAGGCGGGCGGACACACAGGGACACTCGGCCCAGGGGGTGCGGGGCGTGCGGGGAGGGAGGTCCGAGGTCCCACACTGGAGGGGACCGTGTTGCTTCCAGCCCACTCCTGGGCCCCTGGGGTACGGGATGGGGGATACATCCCCGGGGTCTGGTGCTGGGAGGAACACAGCTCTGCCCTGGGGACAAGGGGCAGAGCTGCCTGGTGGTTACGGGGCTGGGTGTCACTGCTGGACGTACCTGGGATAGGATTTCTGGCTCTTCTGTGTGAGTTTGGGCGGATTCGTTACACTTTCTGGCCTTCATCGTTTTTTTATTTGCAGAATTGAAGTATTAATAGTAGCACCAACACAGTGTCTGGTATATAGCTAGTGCTTATTCATAATTCTCATTATCAGGATTGGACTCTCAGCCTGGCCTCCAAACGTGAATCTGGCCATGAAATTTGCAGAAATTCTTATCATCACCATGATCAGTAGCAAAATTTCTCAAATTATTTGAGAAACAAAGTGAAGTGAAAAATAATTTGCCAACATCAGCCTAGCCCTTTATTGTCCCCAGACACCTTCCCATCTGGTGGTTGGATGCTCACAATAGCCTTCCAGAGGAGGGCAGAGCAGAGACTATCTCCTGTTTTTGCTGATGAGAAAACAAAGTCCAGAGAGGGCGACTAACTGACCCAGAGCCACACAGCCAATTTAGCAGTAGATCTAAAAGAAGCAATGGTTCCTGACTCTCAGACCAGTGTTCTCTGCCCTGGGGGCTCCTTCCAGGGAGTCCTGGGCCTGGCCCCTCCTGAGTCTTTCCCTAATCTCCAGGGGGTCCCAGACAAACATATGACCTGGTAGATGCGAACAGAGAGCCTCCTGACAGTTCTGAGCTGGCAGGTGGTTAATGATCACCTAGCCCAACTATCCCCTGCCTGTGGACTGAGGCTCAGAAAGTAGGCTAGACTTGTCTAAGGTCCCCCAGCAAAAGGATGGCAAGCTCCACTCCTACATATTCCCCCCCTACTTCTAGCTCCAGCCCAGGAGAAAGAGAGGGCACCCCAGAGAGAGGCAAAGGTCTATTCCTGTTAAGCATCGATGACCCCTGTACATACCTAGGTGGCAGTTCCCATTCCCTTCCTGTCTGCCCTGGCATCCTCCTGGCAGGTTCTGCCCAGCCACCCAGCGTCTGGGTCAAGCTGGGATCTCTGAACGGACGGAAACAGAAACTAAATCAGGCCTTTGCCGTTGGCGGGTCCAGACGTTTGGCCTTCCATCCTGGCAGGGCCTCTGCTCCCAGGGACCACTCCCTGGGCACTGCCCTTGAACTCCAGTGAGGGTGCCTGGTGGGGCTCCTGCCTGGGGAGGGGACTGTCTTTAGAGGAACAACAGTCCTGCTTGAAGCTGCCTCAGGATCACACCAGCAAGCAGCCAAGGAGACTTTCTCCTTTAGCTGAGCTGCAGGCCAGAGCCATGTGCCATCCTGCAGGGGAGGGGGCGGGGGAGGAAGCCAGGCCCAGGGGGAGGGCGTGCGGCCACCAAGGCCATCTGCCTTCTTTGCCTCCTGGAACTGCACCAGACTTAGGTGGTCACCACTCAGTGTGACCAGACATCAGCCAACTCTGGGCAAACTATCCCCCCTGTGGGTGCCTGAAAGTCACCCACTGGGGCTTCACTGTCATGGCTAGGTACTGTCCCCCCTCACCCGGGCCCTTGTTTATGAGAAAACTGTGATGGGCTGGGCTGGCGTCTCTGCCCAGCCACTTAGTTGCAGTGTGACTTTGTAAAAGACACTTAGAGTCTCGGAGTCGTAGTTTATTTATCACAAATACTTTAAAAAAATTAATAAGCTTTATTTCTTACACCAGTTTTAGGCCTACAGAATCAAATGCCTTTTTTATGTAACATCTTATGGCTTACAAGTGCGCCACTTTTCAACACTTATTTATTGAGTGCGTACTCTGTGCCAGGTCTTGTTCTAAGTGCTCAAGACTCAGCCGTGAGCAAAACAAAGATCCCTGCCCTCAGGGAGCTGACATTCTGGTGGAGGCAGACAGATGAGAAGCAGTTAAAATGAGACGGTGTGTCAAAAGATAGTGAGCTCATCGGAAAAAAGAAAATATAGAGCAAGGTAAGGGAAATTGGGGGTGCCAGGGAATCAGGGAGGCAAGTGGCAATTTTAAGTAGGGCGACCCATCAGGGCAGGCCTCTCTGAGAAGGTGACATTTGAGCAAAGAACAAAGAGAGAGTAGTCCACACAGGGATCCAGGCAGAGGGGACAGCCAGTGCAAAGGCCCTGAGGTGGGAGCGTGTCTGACATGTTTGAAAAATGGTGAGGTGGCCATCCTGCTGGAGCAGGATGGATGGAGGTGACAAAAGGAGAGGAGGTCAGAAAGGGTCATGCACAGGGACATTTAATTGAGACTCCTAGACCCAGGGGTCTATGAATAAATTCAGGGAGTCCTCAAACTAGGATGGGAAAATTACAGGTTTATTTTCAGTCATGTCAAGCTGACACTTAGCATTCTCTTCAATTATGAGTGTAGGCAACAAAGCATGGTGGTGTTAGCAGTGCCTGTAATATTGTCACCACTAGGAATCAGGTATTTTCATCACTTCACAGTTGCTGCAATTACATCCGTCACGACTTCAACATTACAGTAGTTATTAGTCCTGCCACTAGGTCATGTGATACTATGGGTTAATGCAGAAACACATATTATTATGTAACAAATTTGTTTTGAAAATATGTCAATAGCTTTACTTCAGTATGATTGGTTTTCCTTCTAATCTAATACTCCTATGTATTTGATGTTATTCAATTAACAGTACTATTCTGAGAAAAGTCCATAGGCTTCCCCCGAATGATGAGTGGGTCCATGACCCAGGCAAGGTTAGATCCTGCAGTAGGGCCTGAGGCCATTATGAGGACTCCGGCTTTTTCCTGGAAGGACTTGTGAGCCACTGTAGGCTTCTGAGCAGAGGAGTAGTGAGATGTGCAGTTCTCGCCTGTGGACCTCCTGGGAGTGGGAGAGGGGGTGGTAAATGGTCAAGGGCAGCATGGACAGGGCTGGGGCACCAGTGCCCAAGAGCTTGAAAAGTAAGGCCAGGGTGGCAGGTAGAGATCATTTACTTCCCTTCTGCCATGTCTGGGAGGGCCCTCTGCATGCAGGAAAGGCCCTTTAGGACTGATGCGAAAGAAGGAAATGCGCCTGCTAAGCCCATACTGTGTGCCAGACACTTAACACATGTCCCTGTCCTTTCAGTCCCCCAGGAATCCTACAGGGTTGGATGTAAACATCTCCTTTTCCAGATGAGGATGTTGAGGCACAGAGGAGGTGAAGTGACTTGTCCAAGGTCACACAGCCAGTAAGCACTCAAGATGAGACTGGAACCAGGACCATCTGACTGCAGAGCCCATGTGTTTTCCATCAGGCTACACTGCCTCTAGAACCCACCACAGGCCCCTGGGCAAGGGGAAGGCCCTGGCAGGAGAGGCAGGAGAATGCTAGGCTGCCTTAGTCAGAGGTTTGGTCACAAATGGGATTGCAGTGGGTGGTCCCATCCCTGACTAAGGGGCCACCTTAGCCCTGAGCTCATGCTGAATAAGGAATATTCAGGAGGCTCCCTCAGGAAATGGTGATGGGAAGGGCCACCCTCCTACCTCCTGGTCACTGGGGCCTGGCTCCTGAGGTTCTGGGGAGGAGGACATCCTGGCATCTGGAGGTCAGTCTGATTCATTCCCAAACCCCCCAGCAACTTGTATAGAGCCTGGCATGCAGTAGGTGTTCAGCATGCATGTACAGAAGAGTCCCAGCATGACCTTGGTTAACTCCAACCCCTCCTTTACCTAGCACTTTAGTGATATCATAACACCCGTTATGAACAGAGCCTTGACACCATGCCAGGCACTGCGATCAGCACTTTTTGTGCATCATCTCATTTCACCATCACAATAGCCTTCTGAAGAAGGTACTGCCACTAGCTCCATTTTACAGATTATAAAACTGAGACTTTAGGGAAGCAAAGTGACCTGCTGAAAACTCCATGGTGAATTATTGGAGAAGATGGCTCTCCTGCTGGGGACTTTCTGGCCTCATAGTCTGTACTTTAAACTAGGAACTACTCAAAGGGGGATCAGTGGACCAGCTTCATCAGCCTCACCTGGTAGCCTGTTAGAATGCAGCATCTTGGGCCCTACTCCAGATCTGCTGAATCAAAATCTCTGGGGTGGGACCCAGTATTCTGTGCTTGAACCAGTAATGTATGCTCAAGTTTGACCAGTGCCAGTGTAGAACACTAAGCAGTACCGCCTGTTCAACAACCCTCAGCAATCCTGAGAGGGGGTTGCAATTAGAAGAAGTTGCTGTTATTGTTATTATTATCCCATTTTCCAGATGATGGAACTGAGCCTAGACCAAGAATCAAACCAAAGAGCCTGGTTCCAAGGCCATTTCTCTTTAAGGAATCTGTTTCTCCATCTGGAAAATGAGTGAATGGAACAAAAGGATCTTCCAGGGAGAAGAGAAGTCGAAGGGTCAGGCAATGGGTGACCCTTAGGCTCCAACAGGACCGGCTGCTGGGACCTGGCCATGGTGCTGAATTCGTACCCCACAGAGAGGACAGCTCAGGGTGAGAGACTGCGCTCCTAGAGGCCCCTGGTCTTGCAGGCTCAGTGCTTGGACCTCACCCCCAGGAAGCGGGAACCCCGATAACTCAACACCAGGCTGCATTCCCAACCGCCTTCTAGCTCCCCTGAGTCTGAGATGGGACCGTGTGGCCGTCTGTGCCTTTAAGAGCAAAAAGCACAGACCTTACGGGCCAGCTGAGCTGGTTTGAGGAGATGGGTTAACTCCTTCCTTCTCAGCTCAGGATTGGGGGTGGGGTGGGGGGAGGGCTAGGGTCAGACCCTTCAAGCCCCAATCAGAAGGCCCCCAGCCGGGCAGAAGGGCAGAGGAGCTTTGACCCGCAGGCCTGTGGCATGGGGACAGCAGCGCGGGGGTGGGGGGGAGGTGGGGAGGGCCTGCGATGGGACTACTGGGGCCGGAGGCTGGACCCCAGGAAGCGCCCCTCCCCCCTCCCCGCAGCAGCAGCCCCCTCCGACAGGCCGCCTTCCCAGCAGTGCCCATTCCCTTCCCCTTGCCTTTGTCTCTCTTCTCAGCTCTTCAACAGACCGGGTCTTTCTGGGAGGGAAAGAGGCAGAACGGGTGTTCCTAGAATTAGGGACGGTGCTCCTGGGGCCCAAGATAGGGCCAGTCACCTCCCGGGAGGGCAGCCCAGCTTCCCCCATCCTCCGGGCCCCGAAGCCCCCGATTCTACCCTCCAGTCTCTCACCAGGTCTTCAGACCCCTTAAGCCCTCCCGGATCCCCTCCCCCAAGCCTCCTGGTGCATGGGTCGGGTTCCCCTGCTCCCTCCGGGCTCTACCTTCTGCGAGCTGAAGGACTGGGTCCAGTGGTACAGAACCAGGCTCTCCTTGGGCCAATGGGCGTGGCTGGCCGCTTCGGGTGCTTCGGGGGCCTCCACCGGCTTGGCCGCATCGCTCTCCAGCGCCGAGATGGGCCACCAGCTGCAGTTGGTGGGGGTCAGGTTATTGGGGGTCGCCATGACAGCCCGAAATCAGAGGGAAGAAAGAAGGAGGCTCCGGCGGTGGCGGCTCTCTCTCGCCCAGCATCACATGGCCTCGCCGAGCCTGCCCCTCTCCTTCGCTCCCTCCCTCCCATCCCCGTGAATGTCATTACTCACTGGGCGAGTGGGGGAGGGGCGAGGGGGATCCCGGGAGCTCCTTTCCTCCTCCTCCCCTTGGCCCACCCCTGGCCCGTGCCAGAAAAGCCACCAGTCCAAGGTCAGGCTCGGTGGAAGGGCACCAGGAGCCATAGGGAAGTTGGCCGTGCCCCCAGATAGCTCGAATCTGGCCAGCCACCTGCCGAAGATTCCACCATTATAAACGCATTCTGCCTCTCAAATCTTCTAAAAGGCAAATAGGACAACTGGTGTTATAGAAATACATTCCTTTATAAATCAGTGTCTGGAAATAGCTCGTCTCTCTTTGAAGCTGTTATTTTCTAACTTTTCTCCAGAAGGACCTCTAAGGGCAGAAGGGAACACATTATGATTTATTGAACAAACACTTACATAGCACTCCTGTGTGTCCAGGCACCATCAATTCATTTAACCCTCACAATAATCCTATTAGCCTCACTTGACAGAGGAGGAAACTGAGGCACGGAGAGGCTAAGTGACCTTGCCCAAGGTCATCTAGCTAGAAAGTGGTGGAGCTGAGATTCAAATCCAGGCTGACCGGCTCCAGAGTCTCTGTTTTTAGCCATAAGGTCATAACATGACAATAATGTGAACAACAGCACAGCAAGCATTTATCAACCCAAGCACTCTACATGCATCACCTCATTTCACCTGCACAGTAATCATTTTTTCCAGATGAGGGAGGTGAGGCTCAGCGATGTCAAGTCATTCATTGGTCCAAGGTCACACTTTCACCCCAGGAGACTGAGGCATGACTAGAGGAGCCCCATAATGCCTTTGCTGACACATAGTTTATCCTAAACATTCATGGGAACTTTACATAAATTCCTTAATATATCCTTGCTTACCTTGCTATAATGTTTTATTTATCATTGAGCAACTAGATGCACCAGGAAAATAAGCTTCTCAGTTTGCCCTCCATTGGCAACTTTGATCTTGGACTTTCAGC
This sequence comes from Orcinus orca, assembly GCF_937001465.1. Classification (NCBI taxonomy): domain Eukaryota; kingdom Metazoa; phylum Chordata; class Mammalia; order Artiodactyla; family Delphinidae; genus Orcinus; species Orcinus orca. The sequence continues at coordinate 16,799,825 of NC_064574.1, forward strand.
TTCCAGAAAATACATTTCTGTTGTTTAAGCCACCCAATTTCCGGTATTTTGTTATGGCAGCCAGAGCAGATTAATATACCTACAATAGAAGCGCATTATTTGTATCTTTTCAAAAGAATTCAAGTTGGGGCTTCCCTAGTGGTGCAGTGGTTAAGAATCCACCTCCCAATGCAGGGGACACGGGTTCGAGCCTTGGTCTGGGAAGATCCCACATGCCGCGGAGCGACTAAGCCCGTGCACCACAACTACTGAGCCTGCACTCTAGAGCCCGCGTGCCACAACTACTGAAGCCCGCATGCCACAACTACTGAAGACCGTGTGCCACAACTACTGAAGGCCGTGGGCCTAGAGCCCATGCTCTGCGACAAGAGAAGCCACTGCAATGAGAAGCCCGCGCACTGCAACAGAGCAACCCCCGCTCGCCACAACTAGAGAAAGCCCGCGCACAGCAACAAAGACCCAACGCAGCCAAAAATAAATTAAAAAAAAAAAAAAGAATTCAAAGTTGATAAAAAAAGAGATACTACTGGATTTCCCCTTACTACTGGGGGCAAAGCCGGTCTTGGTCCCCACACTACAGGAAAAGAGGGAGGAATTAACATGGTCATCTCAGGACCTTTAGCCAGGTCCTTTACAGAAATCCCACAAGAAGAGTATTAATGTCCACACTTGACAGAGGGGAAAACAGGCTCGGCAAACAGAAAATGTCTCACCTCGTATCATCACATAGGAACCAGCAGAGCTGGAGCTGGGATCTGCGTCTACCTGATCCCCAGATACACCTGAGGTTTTGTTGCTGTTTTTTCTTAAAGATTTTTTTTTTTTTGGATTTGGACCAATTTTAAAGTCTTTATTGAATTTGTTACAGTTTTGCTTCTGTTTTATGTTTTGGTTTTTTGGCCACGAGGCATGTGTGATCCTACCTCCCTGACCAGGGATCGAACCCGCACCCCCTCATTGGAAGGTGAAGTCCTAACCCCTGGGCCGCCAGGGAAGTCCCAGCACCTGAGTTCTTTTCTCCTCCTCCTGCTACCTCCATAGAACAGATGCTGAAATGGTCACAGGGTGGGGTGGGGCTGGACGACATCCTTTAGCCAGTAAGGATCACTCAGGAGATTTTGCTTCCAAATTCTGGGCAGGATGAATGGTTCTCCTGGGAATTAAAAGTCACCTAAAGGAATTCACTGTGAAAAATCCTAACAGCGAATACATCTAACTTCTACATCTATTACATCAGGGCCCGCTGACTCAGGAAGCCACAGAGATCAGAGAAATGCCATAAATGCCGTAAATATGAGGCCGGCCAGGTATGATCCCACAGGGTGTGGTGGGGATTGTGGCGACTCATAGATCCCAAGTTGGTCTTGTAACAAACATAGTTGTGAGCCAGAGCTAAGCCCTCGTGTAGTTTGTTTGCAGCCTCTGCTTTTGATAACTTAGTTTTTGCCACAATCCTCGAGGCAGTGTGTTAGTTAATATAGCACTAGCTACTGTAACAGCTAAACTGCCAAATCCCAGTGACTTTCTTTACCCAGTTGAAGTTTTTTTTCACTCACGTTAAGTCCAATTAGCAGCCGGTGGGGGGAGGGGCAGGGGGTTCTGTCAACCTGCCTTTGCGGCTTCCAAGATCACCCAGGCATTGATATCCAATGGGCATAGATCTTTATGGGCAGATAGTAAAGAGAGAGCAGAACACCAGGTGAGCACTCCTCACTCTGCTCACATTCCATTGGACAGAACCCTGTGGCTGCCCCACTTAAATGCAAAGCAGAGCTGGGTATGTGAGTCCCTGGCCTGTAGCAGCCACTTTCCAACAACTGTCCTATGGATGGGTAAACAGATCTTATCCATCCCTGCCTCAGGCAGTTATTATCATCTCTGGTTTATCAATGGAGATACAAATCTCAGAGAGGCTAAGTGACCTGTGAGAAGTCACACAGCCAGGAGCACTGTCTTTCTGACTCCAACCCAAGGATCTTTTTTCTGCCTTAACGTTTCCCAAACTTGCCATCTCATGAGCATCTCTTGTTAAACATACAGGTTCTTGGCCCTCACCCCAGACCTTGAACTGAATGTTCGGCAGAGAGTGTGGTAACTCGTACTTCCACTGAGAATCCCAAGATGATTTTTATATCAGTCTCTACCCTTGGGGCTGCACCCTGGGAACTTTGTGAAACGCTAACCACTTGGCTTCAGCCCCTAGAAATTCTCAATCAATTGGTCTGTGGGGAGGGGCCCTGATATCGACATGTTGTAAAGCTCTCGGGTGACTCTGATGTGCGGCCAGGACTCAGAAACACTGCCTCTGGTCCCCAAGCAAACTGGGCTGGTCATCAGAGTCACCTGCGGGAGACTTTCAAACTAAAGCAGCAAGAGAGAGAGGGAGGGAGGGAGGGAAGGAAGAAGGGAGGCTATCACGTGATTCTTGACCCTGGGAATCGGCTTTTTAAAAAACTGTTCAAATGATTCTAACATGCAGTCCCGGTTGAGAACTACTGAATAAATGGACCAGAAGATTCTGAATCAGTAGAGCACAGGCTCTGGACGCGCAGGCTCAGCAGCCATGGCTCACGGGCCCAGCCGCTCCGCGGCACGTGGGATCTTCCCAGGGCACGAACCCGTGTCCCCAGGGCACAAACCCATGTCCCCGGCATCGGCAGGCGGACTCTCAACCACTGCACCACCAGGGAAGCCCCAAACTTTCCATATTTTTAAAGTTCTTCCAGGAGACTGTGATTCCACTGCCCTAGGGCTTTGCTACTCAAAGTCTGGTCTGAAGTATCAGCACATCACTGGGAACTAGTAAGACATGCAGAATCTCAGGCCCAACCCTAGACCTGCTAAATCGAAATCCACAATTAACAAGACCCCCAGGAGATCAACACACACGAGTGGGAAAAGCACTGCTCTCAGGCACACGGGCTTTTTGCAGGGAGGACAGCAGTTTATATCCTCCAGTCAGGGCTGACTCAGCTTCTCTCCATCCCCACTCATCCCCTCTTGAGGCTGCAGAACCTTTTCTAGTGTCACCAGCATAGTCTGTCCTCAAAGGTCTGGGCCTTGCTGCCCCCATGCCGTGGCCATCTGTTCACGCATACTTTGTTGGAAGGTCTGGGCATGCTCACAGGTCAATGACTCAACAGGGAGCTGGCAGGCCCTTCCTGCCAGGGCAGGACATCACAGATGCTGGGCATTGACTTGAGGAGCAGACCGTGGGATTGGTTGCTTCACCTGAAGAAGATCTCTTCTTCAGGTGGGAAGCACCTGGCACAGGGTCTGGCATGTAACAGCATCTGCCCGGTAAATATTTGTTGACCTAAATGTAAATGGATGAAAATGAGCACTAATCCTTTGTCTCTGAATGGTAATTTTTGTGCACTCCTTTTGTGCCCTTTAAAGCATTTTTGTCAGGTGTTTAGATTGTTTTTCTTCTTGTTTTCTCATTAAGTTCTAATTCTTTTTCATCTGGCTTCTCTCTGCACGGCATCCTTTGTAATGGTAAAATAATGGAAACATCCTAAATGGCTCATGAGGGGGGTTTGTTAAATCATTCAGGGGCTCTCTTCCCCCAAAGCCCATCCACCAATACACGTTAAGAACCTCTTTTCTGGAAGGATCCCAACAAGACACCAACAAGCACGGTCTCTGGATCGGTGGAATTCTGGGTGTTCTCTATGAATTCTCTATGAACTACTTTTTGCTTGGCTGTATCTTCTTTTTTTTTTTTCCTGTTCTGAGCACCTATTACTTTTGAATAAGAAAAACTAACCAACAGGAACTGGACTGGTTCTAAACTTCATTTAAAATCTCTCATTTATTTTAGCCAGCTTTATCTAATTGACAATGTTTTTATTTAAGAAAATTGCAAATTGGAAAAGAGTTAGTGCTATCCATAACCGATTAGCAAGAAAGCTGAGGCCCAAAGAAGTAAAGTGGTTTATGTGTCCCAGAGAAAGAGCCAGGCAGGAGCAGAACTCAGGCCCTGACTTGTGGGTGGGTGTTCTTTCCCTCACATCACTCCCTTCCCTTCCCTCTGGGAGCCTCTTAACAGCGCGCGCGCTCTCTCTCTCTCTCTCTCTCTTTCTCTCTCTCTTTCTAAGTCTCTCTTTCTCTTTCTCTCTCTCTTTCTAAGTCAACAATGTAGGGGCGTCTCAGGCATCCATGGCCTCACAGGGTGGACATTCCATCCCACTGTGTGAATGGATCTGTGTGGATTCCAGAGAGTGGACAGAGCCATTAGACGAGGCAGCCTCACATCTGCCCTTACTTCCTGTAAAGCCACAGTGAGCTGCACATCAAATGCATAGAACCACGGGCAGAAGTCCTGCCTGCCTGGCCCTGGGCCAGGAGGAGCTGCCTGCCCACTTTGAAAGTCTGCTACTGGGCCATCTGCAAAGGCTTCAGGCAAGCCTACGCCATTTCTGCCACGTGGGACATTTTCTCAGGAGGATCCAGGTAATACCAACCAGTCCTCCATGGACACTTCCTTCAGGCTGGCTATGGCTTGCTCTAGGCCAAGTAAAAGGAGTGGGACCCTTCTCTAGGGGTCCTTGCCATGCTGGACTGGGCTTGGGGCAGGGCTCTAGCCCTTTTCCATTTGGACAGGACCCAGAGGAGGGAAATGTGAGCACATCCTTGACGCACCAGAGCTGATACCAGCAGCCCCAGGTTCTGCAGAAGCCCCATGGCCTTGGCTGGCTGCAATGCCTGGGAGGCGCACAGGGTGAATGGATCTCAGGTTTCACAGCTAAGAAAGGAGCCTGAGGATTTTATTTTTCCTGGCGTCTGGGCAGCTGAGTCCATGGCAGGTGTTCGGGTGCCCTAAGGTCAGCCTGGGAAAGCTTTTGTCTTGGAGCCCTGGTCTGTGGTGAGGAGTGTCTCTGGACTAAAATGATCCTCGGAGGTGGCTCCTGGGCCTGGGTGTCTGCTGGAAGAAGGTACTTTGGAAGAGAAATGGAGAAATTCTGAAGCCAGAGGATGGGGGACTTGAACCTGAAATATTGACAGCTTCTCAAGGCCCACATTGAGGATTTCTTGCTACGCCTTATCAGGGAAAAACAAGCAGGCACTTACACGATCAAACCTTAAGAATAGACTGCATACGAACCAGCAAAGAGGTATAGCTTTTTAAAAAGCCTTTAATGGCTTTTCAAAAAAATACAAAAATATTACATGTTCATTATGACAACTGCAAGGAATTCCCTGGAGGTCCAGTGGTTAGGACTCAGCGCTTTCACTGCTGGGGCCTGGGTTCAATCCCTGGTTGGGGAACTAAAATCCTGCAAGCCGTGAGCCTCGGCCAAAAAACAAACAAACAAATCAAATAATATATTAAGGAGGAAGTAAAAATAACTCCATTCTCCCGAAGAGGTACAAAGTAAAATAAGGTATCATTTTTAGAACTACCAGATTGGCAAGATTAAAAAGAATGGCAATATCCAGCACTGGCAAAGGTGTAGGTCAGGGTTTTTCAACCTCAGCACAATTGACACGGCTTAAGGGATTCCTTGTGCCCCACACTTTAAAATTCCCAAGGCAGCGGAACTTCCCTGGTGGCACAGTGGTTGAGAATCTGCCTGCCAATGCAGGGGACACGGGCTTGAGCCCTGGTCCGGGAAGATCCCACACGCCGCGGAGCAACTAAGCCCGTGCGCCACAACTACTGAGCCTGGGCTCTAGAGCCCGCGAGCCACAACTACTGAGCCAGTGTGCCACAACTACTGAAGCTCGCGTGCCTAGAGGCTGTGCTCCGCAGTGAGAGAAGCCACCGCAACAGAGCAGCCCCTGCTCGCCGCAACTAGAGAAAGCCTGCGCACAGCAAAGAAGACCCAAAGCAGCCAAAAATAAATAAATAATAAAATAAAATTCCCAGGGCAGCATCATATGCCCCATCTCACCAGATCCTCAAAGTAATTCTTCTAAATTGGCAGAGAGAGGTAGTTATATCCATTTTGCAGGTGGAGAAACTGAGACTCAGAGTACAGTGACTTGCCCAAGGGCTGAGCAGCAGGAAGCGGTAGAAATGGGGGCCCTGGAGAGAGCAAGAGGGAGCCCTGGTCTCTGGAGTCCCAGAGACCTACCCCCACCCCCGGGCCCCATAATAACGAGAGCAGGTCCAGCCACAGGCTCTCATAACCACAGGCCTAACATGCTTGCACTCCTTCTGTGGCCTCTAATCCTCAACTCCTCTTCAGCAATTATTCCTTCAACCAAAGCGGGTTCTCCTATCCCCGAAGTAATTCTCAGCCTTCTGGCTCTCCTTTGCTGAAGGCACCATGCTTTAGGAAGAGCAGGGATTTAAGATCTGACCTTGACAATCTCCAGCTGCACAAGTGGCTTCACCTCTCTGGGCCTCAACTGTAAAATGGAGATAAACGTACCTACCTCCCAGAATTGTTTTGGGGATTCAAGCTGTCGTGTGTGAATGCATTTTGCAAAATATAAAGGACTTAGAGACAGTAGTTCATTTTAACAAAGCTCTCTTTCTGTGAGGTTAGAATAACACTGCTAGGGTAACTGCAAGTGAGAGCAGTACATTGAACGGAAATCTGAATTTGAAATATGGACAAAGATTGGCCAGGTATATTGAGAAGAGAAGGCCACATGCAGAGTTCAGATTAATGGGTCTGTCCATCTAAGCTTGTAACTTACCTGAGCCAGGTTCCTTTAGAGCCTATTACTGGGATTGGGGAACTGTGCTGTCCCCAGGAAGAGGTGCCATGCGCTAAACATCTTAGGGCAGGGGGAACAGGGAAACAAGAAAACCCAATGTACTACCAGCGCCACGGGTTATATTTCCACACACGGGAAAATGGTCCTGGCAGGAAGCAAGTTAATATGTCTATCCAGGGTTTATGGGACTCCTCAGTTAATTTATTAACATTATAAAAGGTAACATATGCAGAAGCACCTTGGGCAGGGAACCATCTCCTACCATCTCAGTGAAATGTGGTAAATAAAAGTGACCTTATAAAGGAATGACAGCTACAACAGGCAGACTTAAACAAGATCATCTCACTGCTGGAGAGGGTGTAGGGAGGTGGACCCTGAGTGTGTGAATGGCTGATAACCTTTCTTTTAGGCAATTTATCAGTGCGTTACTGGCGACTTTAAACAGCGCATTCCTTCTCACTCAGGTGTTCCAGGTGTAAAATTCTACTCTAAGTAAATAATCATTCTTAGATATATATACACACACGTTTTTATGTGTATATATACACACAAACAAGGATTTTTCAGCTCAGAGTTCTTTTCATTTTTATTCTTGTTTTTATTGAAGTATAATATACATACAGAAAAATGCACATGTCCTAAGAATACAGCTTGATGAATTTTCACAACTAGAACGGGCCCATGGGCCCAGCGCCCAGATAAAGAAACTGTATGTCATCAGCACCACAGGCTGCCCCTCTCCTGCACTCTTCCAGTGACTTCTGCCCCCCACCCCACCATATAACCTCAGTCCTGACTTTTAACAGCATCGATTACTTCTATTTTTGCACTTTATATAAATGGAATCACATAGTATGTGCTGTTTTTCAGAGTTCTTTATTATAGCAAACACACACATATACAACACACACAGACACAACTGTCCAAAAATAAAGGAATGGTTAACTCCAGAAGAAATTATGAATATAAGTAATGGACTAGAATTCGGTCACTAAAATTATGTTTTGGGGACTTCCCTGGCAGTCCAGTGGTTAAGACTCTGTGCTTCCTGGACTTCCCTGGTGGTGCAGTGGTTAGGAACCCGCCTGCCAATGCAGGGGACACGGGTTCGAGCCCTGGTCTGGAAGATCGCACATGCTGCGGAGCAACTAAGCCCATGCACCACAACTACTGAGCCTGCGCTCTAGAGCCTGCGAGCCACAACTACTGAGCCCGCGTGCCTAGAGCCCATGCTCCGCAAGAAGAGAGGCCAACGCAATGAGAAGCCCACGCACCGCAACGAAGAGTAGCCCCCGCTCGCTGCAACCAGAGAAAGCCCACACGCAGCAACAAAGACCCAACGCAGCCAAAAACAATTTATTTATTATAAATAATATTTATAATAAATAATTTATTATTTATTATAAATAAATAAATTTAAAGAAAAAAAAAAGACTCCACAATTCCACTACAGGGGGCATGGGTTTGATCCCTAGTTAGGGAACTAAGATCCCGCATGGTGCACAGCACAGCCAAAAAAAAAAAAAAATGTTTTTGAGGAATATTTTGTGCCATGGAAGATGCTTACAATAGTTAATGAAAAAAAAGCAGAATATAAAACTGTATACATAGTTTATCAGCAATAAAAATACATACATTTAGGGAATTCCCTGGCAGTCCAGTGGTTAAGACTTCACACTTCCATTGCAGGGGGTGCGGGTTCGATCCCTGGTCGGGGAACTAAGATCCCACATGCTGTGCAATGCAGCCAAAAAAATAATAATTAAATTTAAAAAATAGATACATTTAAAATAATAATAATAATAGCAGCTAACATTTGTTGGACACTCACCAGGAACCTGGCAGCGTCCTATCAAATCACTCACTCGATCCTCTCCAAGCCCTCTGAGGTGGGTCTTGTCATTACCCCCATTTTTCAGAGCAGTAAATGGAGGCACAGGGGCTTGGGCAGCATGTCCAAGGCCACACAGAGGGGTGGGTGTGGTGAAGCCGGACTTCTAACAGAGCCAGCCTGGCTCCTAGGCACATCACAGCACTGCGACAAAATGCTGACAGTGGTCGTCCCCGGGTACTGGTAGTGGGGGACAAAGGCTGACGGCTGCTGCAGGGCCACCCAGGGCTTCTCCCCTCAGAACCTGAATCCTGTGCAGAGCGGCGTGGAGGGATCACAAACGTGTGGCATCTGATGGCGAGGGGCTGCCTGCGAATTCCTGGGCCCTGGCAAAGGCTGTGTCCCCAGTCTGATGAGGCCTGGCTGTTCAGCATTCCCTTTTGTTGAGTGAGCTTTCTGATATCCTTCCAGTAAATTCCTTTTCCACTCAAGCTAGTCAGAGTGGATTTCTCTATTCTCTGACACAGGCTCACCCAGGGAGTGAATGAGGTGAGAAGCATGGTGCGGCGAGGCCTGAGGACCGCAGACGAGCAGAAGAGGAGCCTGGGGAGGAGACGGAGCAGGACAGGCAGCGAGGACGGCCCTGGGCGCAGGGACCACAGAAGCTGGAAGGGGAGTGAGTTGAGGAGGAGGCCATGACCAGCGTCAGACAGTGCTCAGAACTCAAGCAACGTGAGAGCTGAGAAAGGGGCTGCTGGATTCAGTAGCAAGGAAGCCACTCCTGCCCTTGGCCAGAAGCGTTTCAGTGAGGATGGAAGTCTGGTTGCAGCAGACTGAACAATGAGAATCAAAGGAGAGACACTGACTATGGTCTAATGGGGAGAAAAAGGACGGGAACTTAGGGGGAATCCAGGTAGAAAGGGGCTTTGTGGGTTTGGGTTTTGTGGGGTTATTTTGTTTGTTTTGTTTTTGTTTTTTTAAATACAGGAGAAGACATGATGTATGTTTGCACGTACAGAAAAAATGGTGTGAGTTTCCAGAGAAGGTGCAAGAGACAGGAACCAAAGTGACGTTACAGTGGGGGCTTGTCTTGGAGGGAAGACACTTTAAGGAGGTGGGAAGGGAAAAGAATGGCGGTAGAGACAGGCAAAGGTGAACGGACGAAGACCAAGGTCTCAGATGGCATCTGAGGGCACAGGAGCACTCTTTTGGTGAAACCTTTTCCTCTTCCCTCAGGCAGAATAAGATGCTCATGAATTATAGGTAGATGTCAACCCTTGAGAGGGTGGCAGACTGGTTTAGAGCACAGGCAGGGCAAGGAAAGAATTCTTGGGAGTTGAGTCTGAGCCAGGAAACCGTGACACAGCAGCTCAAATGCAGAATAAGTTGAAGACTCTCATCAAGACACAGCTTCATTCAAAGTTAAAAAACCAAACCCAGCCATTGCGCGGTTGGCAGATATAACAAGTATGAGAGCCTAGAAGCTTAGCTCAACAGCTTCAGAGCAGGGCTCTTTAAACCTGCCGCGGCTGTTGTTGGCGTAGGTAAGATACTTCAGGATTCAAACATGAGAACCCAAGGTCCACGGTGCAAAGTCTGGCTCCCCCGCCCCCCCACGCTCTGACCTGCTTCTCTTGCTGTCCTGTATACCTTTTCAGTGTTTCTTTATTCACACACAAGTAATACAAATATATATTCTTAGCTCACATCTTGGTTTTTTGTTTGTTTGTTGTTTACTTACTGTATCTTGGAGAGCTTTCCTCAGTCCACAAAGAGCTTCCTCTGTTTCCAGCTACCTAGCGCTTCTGCATGGAGCCGCACCACGGTTTCTGTGCCCGGTCCTGTACAGATGGACATCTGGGTTGTTTCCAATCTTTTCGCTCTTACAACCAATGCTGCAATGGCTAACCTTTTACATAAGTCATTGCATGGATCTACAAATGTCATCTACAGGGTGGATGCCTAGACTTGTCATTTCACAATCCCTCCAGTAATATCTGAGCGAGCCTGTTGCCTACTGCCCACCCCCTACCTCCAACCCCACCGAATGTGCTCTCAAAGTTTGGAATTGTTGCCAACCCGATAGGTTACAATTGGTATCTCTGTGCACTTTTAACAAGCATTCATTTTTTTGAAGACTGAAAGTAAGCATCTTTTCATATGTTTGTATTTCTTTTTTTGGTGAACTATCTGTTCATATGCTTAGCTCCTCTTCTCCATTTTGCTGCTGCAAAAGTTCTTAACCTTGGGTCTTTTTCAGAGGGTCTTGTGACTCCGATAAGGTTAAGATTTATGCGGTAAAAAGAACAGTCACCCTAATCCAATACATATCTTGTGTTATACATAGAGGTTTTGTTTTTAGTTTTTAAAACATTTTATTGAAATTAATACATATACAGAAAAATGTACCTATACTATGTGTTATAGCTTGATGAATTTTCACAAACTGAACACATTCCTATAACCAACATCAGATCAAGAAACAGTATTACCAGCACCCCAGTAGCTCTTCTCAATAATCCCTTCCTGTCCTCACCATTTACAGATTCTTTTCTTCTGTAGCTTTACTGGTTGATTCTAATTCTTGGCCTTAATACCTTCCTGATGTCATCATACAGTTTAAATTGCAAAGTTGAATGAAAATTTGAGTTAGAAGGCAAGTGATTCATAACTATCAGTCTTCAACAGTTTTGAAAACCCACTCTACTCTGTAAAGGGTTTTAATCACACTTAAGAGAATCTGCGATCCTCGCGCTCCCCCTGCTGGTTATCAATAGTTACCAGGAAAAGCCTCCCATCCCCGCTCCAGGCTCTGAGGATTGAGTCCTGGGACTCAAGCTGCTGCAGATTTAACCAGAACCAGTGCCTAGAGGGATAGAGTGAGGTCACTTATCAAGGCATCCCGAAATTCCCATTCCCTCCCCTTTCTGTGAGCCAATATTTGAGGAAGGCAACTATCAACTAACAGATCATAATAGGTTTGGGGGCTATGAATAGAATGACAGGAAAACACAGTTAATCTCCACTTCCCCACCTCTCGCCTATTCCTCCCCAAACAAGAGACTGCTGTGAAGGGCCGTGCTGCTAAAATCAACTGTCAAAGGAGCCAAAAGCCCCCAGTTACAGGTCTCAAAAGCCAGTGGGGAGCTTCCCTGGCGGCGCAGTGGTTGAGAGTCCGCCTGCCGATGCAGGGGACACGGGTTCGTGCCCCGGTCCAGGAAGATCCCACATGCCACGGAGCGGCTGGGCCCGTGAGCCATGGCCGCTGAGCCTGTGCTCCGCAACGGGAGGGGCCACAACAGTGAGAGGCCCGCGTACCGCAAAAAAAAAAAAAAAAAGTTACCTTCCTATATAAATTGATTGCTTTTGAGTATAATTTGATGGAACTAGGTTTCCTCTGTTCAATCACTTATAAGGTTCATGTACCAAGAAGGAAGTATACTGTTAAAGGAATTTTACAGCTACCATAGCTTTCTGGTTAGATGGCATTACTATGTGCATTAAGTTCCTGAATATAGTCTCCACGTAAGTTCAGGGCTTTTTCTTTGGCTGGAAAGATCCTGTGTCACTGATGTAGGAGCGCAGATCGGGCTTTTTGTTCCCTCAGGTCACGTTTTGTGGCTTCTCTCTCTCATTCTGTCATGAGGTACCACACAGTGAATCAGGCCTATATCTAATGACTTGAAATTTCTGGCCACATCAGGTAGTGTGAGTTAACAGACTTTATTCCCGAGAGGTTCTCGCCTTCCAAATACTCCCCGATCAATGAGCCGCATCCTCAGAAAGCACCCAACTTTATGATGGAGACATGCTTACCTAAAACAAAGCATTTGAAGACGTTTCAGTTTTTAGGATTTTAACGCTGTATGGGTGGAAATAAGGTAAAACGAAGAATTCACCAAAACTGTACGTACCTAGGAACTAACTAACCAGGAACTGTGTTAGGCTTTGGGAATTCAACTGATCTAGATGCAGTCCTTGCCCTCAAGGATGTGTGGTTTTACCCGAAGGAATACTTTCAAATGACAGCTTAAAAACATGTATTTGGTCTTGATGAAATTCCCTTGACATCTTCTGATGGAAAAAATGCACATTTTCCCTTTTTTTTGGCACACCACACAGCTTGTGGGATCTCAGTTCCCCGACCTAGGATTGAACCCCAGCCACGGCAGTGAAGGTACCAAATCCTAACCACCAGACCACCAGGGAAATCCCAATACTTTCCTGTTGCTTATTCTTTTATAAGAGATGTTGAGAGATGGGCAGCAGTGGGTGACCAGGCTTTTGAGACTGTTTAAATCCTGACTCAGTCACTTCCTAGCACTGTGTGACATAGAACGGGAGCTAGAACAAGATACCTAATATCTGAGTCCCAGTCATCCTCATCTGTAAAATGTGTAAAAACACAGGAATATTAAATGTGTGAACATGTGCATGGCTGCTGCATAGTACAGGGTAGTCATTATTAGCATCATTAGGTTTGATGTTGGAACTTCACAATTAACAGGACTTTTTCTTTTTAAAAAAAAATATATTTATTTATTTTATTTACTTTTGGCTGTGTTGCGTCTTCATTGCTGCACGCAGGCTTTCTCTAGCGGCAAGCAGGGGCTACTCTACGTTGCAGTGGCTTCTCTTGCTGCGGAGCACAGGCTCTAGGCACCGCGGGCTTCAGTGGTTGTGGCTCGCGGGCTCTAGAGCACAGGCTCAGTAGTTGTGGTGCATGGGCTTAGTTGCTCCGCCGCATGTGGGAGCTTCCCGGACCAGGGCTCCAACCCCTGTCCCCTGCATTGGCAGGCGGATTCTTAACCACTGCGCCACCGGGTAAGTCCCAATAGGTTTTTTTCATCCCTTGTCAGTTACTGAGCCTCTCCTATGAACAAGAAGGATTTAAAATGTTTTACCTGCGACATGCTTTAACAACCTTATCCAATGACCTGTAGATTCCATTCCCAGGCATGGGCCAGGCATTCCAAGATCTGGCTGTAGTTAAGTTGAATATACTAAGCTATTCTCAGCAGCCTATCTAGTTAGGTGATTACAGCTAAGGTATTGGGGAGTGGGAGGGTCAAGTTTTGGTTCAGGTGACAACCTCACACGAAGGTTGGGCCATAACCAACTCTAGCCCATTCTACTGAGGAAAGCCATCTTTTCCTATAAAGCTCTGAGAAGTGCAGACGTGGAGCTGGGGCGTGGTGAGTGAGGAGGGGCACAGCTAGCGCAGCAGAACCAGTCTCGGTGTTGGAGGGAGTGGCAGCTTGTTGCTCAGCCCACCCCTTCTCTGCCTGCCATCTGAGCAACCGTCAGAGTCATACAAATGGAAAAGATCCCTAAAAATAACCTGCTTAGGTGAACTGTCCAAAACTTTTTGCAAAATTTAGTATGCATGTGCGCTTCTCTGTCGAGGTGTTCTACAGTTCTCACCAGATTCTCAAAGGAGTCCATGCCTGAAAAAAACGAGATTCGCTGAAACAGTCCAAGGTCCTCACTTAACGGAAGGGAGAAAATGAGGCCCAGAGAGGGAAACGCAGTTGCCTCAAGTCAAACAACAGGCGTATTAAAGCGAAGGCATTTCAGTTCCAACTCCGGCGTCACGTTCACGGTCCTGACCGTGTCCAATACTTCCTTGCTTCTCTGCAGCCCTGGAAGATCCCCGGGAGTCCAGGGCTGGCGTCGGAGCCCTGGAGATGTCGCAGGCCGTCCAGATTCGAGCATCGAGGAGGCTTGGGCCAAGCGCTCAGACGGGCTCCGTCGCTGTGAAAATCCCCCCACTCCGGCCTCACCCCGCAGAATTCCGCAGCCTCGCTGACTCCAGGTGGAGCACCAAGCACAGGGAGACGCGGGGAAGTGGAAGCAGCTCGACAACGAAGAACAACGCCCACTCACTCACCTGACCGAGAGGAGGAAGCAGGCACACCCCAAAACCCGTTCCAAAGCTAATCCTTTGCGGAGGGCGGGACTAATGAAGAGAAAAACAGGAAATGACGTCAGGAGCACGTGCTTCGCGAGGGGCGGGCGTCAGGCGTTTGAGAGGCGCGGCCATCGCCCCGCGCCTGCGCAGCCACCGCCTGCCGCGTTGCCTAGTCACTGGGGTGGGAGGAGCACGAACAGGGGGCGGGGAGCGTGTCTGAGTGACGCAGGCGCAGTGCGACTCCGGAGGCGCGGGTCGCCCCCTCCGCGGATTTAGATCCGGGTCAGTCAGGCGCCGCGATCGGGGAGAGACGATCTGAAGTGACTGGACTGGCTCACCGGAGCGCCCCTGGCGCCAGGAGGTGCGTGCCCAGACGTGACGGGGAGACGCTGCGGCACCGCGTCTCGGCCTCCAGGCCCGGTCTGGCCACGGGCGGCTTCCTCTGGGCCGTCCAGCTTCGCGTCGCGTTGTTCCCCCGGCGCTAGCTGCCTGGGCCGGGCAGGGCCTGCGCTTCTCCGCGCCCCCTCCGCTGCTGCGGCCTGGCCTTGCCCGAGCTCCGCTCTCTCGCCCCTTCCCGCCTCCGCTGCTCCCGCCCCGTCCCTCGCCTCCGCCCTCTCCCTCTCGTCCGTAGCTTCCTCTTTTCGCCTTTCTCGGCCGCCCTTTGCCCTTTCCCGCCCTTTCCCGCTAGTTCCTGAGCCCCAGTCTCGTTGTGTGCCTCTTCGACTCTGCCCCCGCCTCCTCCTGCATCCCTTGCCTATTGGCCTGACCCAAGTCTCTCATTCTGGCCTGGGGAGTATCCTCAAGGAGCAGCTTTCCAGCGGGAGACCCCGGGCGGGCACAGCTAGGGCCCTGGACAGCTCCCCTTTCTCCGAACCCCCCAGGTCCCGACCTTTTTCCCCATGTTTAAGCACGACCGATCCAGTTTCTGGGTAAAAAGAATTAACATAGTGCTCTTGCACCTAGAGTGTAGGGGTTGAGTGAGTAGAGAGAAGCGTGAACGTGTTTTGTCTCGGGGGCAGATTGTTGCAACTTAGTCTTGTTTGCGTCTTCCAGAGTTGCTGGACGCGATTTTCTTCCCCGGATTCCACACTTCCTGGTGGGCAGGGAAATTTTCTAAATCTTTAACATTGTGATGACACTCTTGCGCGCAGATCCTTTATTATTGATCGTTCTCAGCTCTTTTCAGGGTCCTGGAAATTTGGACCTAGGCTTGAGGTTCAAAGAGGTATTGGTTAAAACTGCAAGATGTAAATAAGATTGTGAGACATACTCTTCGTTGAAAGTCAGAGAAAATCCGAAATTTGCCCTTTTGTTGGAGGAACTTAAAAGAATTTTGTGTTTTCTGAAAGGTTAGGGAAAATCCGAGGCCCCATGTGATTTGACTTAAAACAAAGTAGAAGTTTGATCTTTGGGGGGATTGTTCAATTTCAAGAAGTTAGAGCAGTAAAAACTGCAAGAATGCCTCCCACAAATTTAATATTAATGAAGAAGGGCAAATCATGTACATGTTTCCCAGAGTTAGTTGTACAGCTCTTGAGTTGAGTGAATGGGAAGCTGGGAAGAGGGAGGAGCATAATAAGCCTTTTTGTAATTACAGACATGCTCTGATTTAGCTCTTACGGTCATGCCTAAGATTCACCTTTGCCCTGGGTTAATATAACTGAGGGAAAAGGTGAGTAATCAAAATGCTGGAAGTCTGAGACTAGTTTAGTTGGAACTTCATTCCTAAAGTTTTACTCTGTAGCCAGTTTTATTTTGGTCTGTTTTGGTTTTTAACTGATGGATCTTTTAGTGTGTCAACAAGAATATTAGCTGAGTTTGTATTAACATCTAGAGGTCACCTGCAGTAATGTTAAGTTAACACTGTGTAATTAAAAGTTCCATGTTTGGGTGCAGAGCATCTTAGCACAGTGTTAGGGCAGGAATGAGATTCCAGCCCTTACAGGAATAGGGTTCACAGTCCTGGTGTCAGGTTCTCCCTTGTATCTCCCTTGTATCCCCGTATTCTTCAGCAGGAAGAATTTGTTTATAGACTACAGAAGCACCCTTTTAGATGCTGTGGAGCTTCAAAAATAATAGAATATGTGATCTTTGCTCACCCCTCTCCCCAAGTATATAGGACATTATTGTGTATCTCGGAGAGGGTCCTCCTCTGAATCCTGAAGAATTAGGAACCAGTGAAATGTGGAACTGATAATGTTTCCTCAAATTGATGTACTGGTTAAGTAAACCAGCAAAATACATATGGGGAGTGTATTTAAATTTTTTGTCTTAAGAAGTTGAGGTGAAAGCTAGCTGAATTCTTTTGACACTGTTTTCAGTGCTCCCCAGAGAGATCTGCCTAAAATACCTTCTACACATTAATAAATGAAACAAATAGTCTTGATCACTTGCTTCTTAATTTTGCCACTGGTACTACATGGTTACATTATATCAAACATGTTATGACACCGTGACCTGTAGAATATTAGAGGTCTCACAATAACATCAAACCCACCCCTGAGAAATGAGCAGATATAGAATCAGAGAGGATCCAAGGATCCACAGAGGCACTGCTCCCTCTGAGGGTGCCTAAGGGCACTCTGGAAATAGAGAAGGTAAAGTGAATTCTTCGCTTCAAAAATTCCCCATCTTATATTTTTTGTTTTACTTTTTTTCTTTCTGATTCCCTGTGATATGTTTATAGAGATTGATTTATGCTTTGTTCAGGATGTGGTATTAAGAAATTTTTTACCCCGAGTAAAAAAAAATGGGAGACTAGAGTCAAAGAATTTATTAACTTCCCTATTGTATCTCTTGTTGCTTTGGTTGGTCTCTCTCCCATCTTTTTTTTTTTTTTTGGTTTAAATATAAAAATCAGGGTAGAAGAAATGGAGAACTTTGGTTAATCAAGCTAGTTGATTAAGTGGAGATCATTTAAAGGCACATCTATAGAATAATTTCAGTTTTTTCCTTTACTTTCTACCTCTTTTTTTAGCTAATTTTGTTTTAAGTTTGTTTTTGAGTTGCAAGTATAGTTCATCTATTCTTGTAAGAAAATATTTGAAGCTAAAGAAAACAAAGGTTGAGTGTGGAGTAAGCAGTATCATTGAAACTTGTTTGCAATCCTGCCTTAGTAATGGTAACATCTTGATACGTGGGTATGAATATTAATATGAGTATAAACATTGATATCTGGGTCAGGATTGCTTTAGAGAAATGCTATCATGTGTCACAAAGTTATTCTTACCTGAAATGTTTAGAGCTGGATGAGACAAACACTCAGTAGTGTTTTTTTTTTTAAGTAAATTTATTTATTTATTTTTGGCTGCGTTGGGTCTTCGTAGCTGCGCGCAGGCTTTCTCTAGTTGCAGTGAGCAGGGGCTACTCTTCGTTGGGTTTCTCATTGCAGTGGCTTCTCTTGTTGTGGAGCACAGGCGCTCTAGGCGTGTGGGCTTCAGCAGTTGTGTCATGCAGGCTCAGTAGTTGTGGCACATGGGCTCAGTTGCTCCGCGGCATGTGGGATCTTCCGGGGGCAGGGCTCGAACCCATGTCCCCTGCATTGGCAGGCGGATTCTTAACCACTGCGCCACCAGGGAAGTCCCCTCAGTAGTGTTTTAAAGCTCAGAGTTCTATATGTTGAGCTTTTCCCTTATATTTCTGATGTAGAGGTCATTTTGTCTGTAGGTTTCTAGACTTCTACAACTGGAGAGATTCACCTCCTGTTAAAAAGTATACTTAAACACAGATTTTAGGTGACGTAGTTTCCAAAACTGTGTAATAGGATATTGGCATCAAGTATTTGGACAGTTTAAATTCCATCATAATAAATATACTTTTTCTGTATTATTTCATGTGTCTTCTCTTAAGAAATAAAACCTACAGTTTCCTAGTCATTGAAACTTCCTTTTAGAAGTAGAAATTTGCTTTTTCTCCCCCTAACAAGCAATGGTAGTATCAGAAATATAGATTTTAACAAAAGTATATGTTTGAACTCACCTGTTTTCACTTTGTTCATTTTATTTTCTTTTTAGTATTAACGGGAACATCGATAGTAGTGTAAAACTTTCACAATGAAATCTGAAGCCAAGGATGGAGAGGAGGAGAGTCTACAAACTGCTTTCAAGAAATTAAGAGTGGATGCATCAGGGTAATTAAATATGGAATATATTATTGGGGAATTGTTTACTAGATTTAAATAGACATTTCCTCAGGGGAGCTCTTTCTCTTCTAAAATTTCTTTTTATTTGTAGAAGGTGTCAATGTTAATAGTGTGACATTTTACCAAATTCTGTACAGCATTGTTTTACTTATAAAAGAAACTCTTCTGTTAAATTTTGAAAAGTAGGTGCTCATTTGTACTCCAAGGCTGGGGGTTCTTCTTCTTAACTTTGAGGAGGGTTCCCCTTCCCCCTCCCCCCACCTCTTTTTAATCAAACATTAGGCAGTGTCCCATCAGAGAGTTCCTCATACATCTCTAGGGAATCACAGTATTTTTCACTAAAAGTGAATTGGCTCAGTAGGAATCTCTGCAGACATTGCGATTTCATGGGCTCTGATTGCTGACCCTATCACTATGGAAACCTGTTCATTAGGGTTCTGTCACTGAGATCAATAATCTTGGACCCTTTGGCCAAACTAATTAGAGCACCTGCAGACCAGCTGCTGTCTGAATGTTAATATTTCACCCTTTGCAAAATGTTCTATGCAGGACTCTTTTCATCCCCCTTCTTTGCCCCAGGCCAGAAGAAATCTCAAAGTTTTAATGGATATAAGAATATTTCATTTCATGAATGGAAACTGAACACTCCACAGCAAGGAGTAAATAATGATTGCTCAAATTTATTATTCATTTACTATGCCCTAGACACTGGCTTAAGTACTCTGTACACATAATCTTATCCTTACTACCAACTTAGAAGATAGATACTACAGAGTATACTATATAGTTTACAGAGGAGCTACAGATGAATTAAGTCACTTGCAAAAGGTCACATTGGTAAGAAGTGGTAGAGCCAGGATTTGAACCCAGACAGTTTATCTCCAGAACCTCTGCTCTTAACCATTCCTTTATATGGTACCTTGAAGACAACATGAAGAAATGCATTCGGTACCTGGTGCATGTAAAATTAAATAGTTGTTAGTTGTCGTTATAGCTGTCTGCTTATTGCTAGTACTATTTTTGGCCTACCAAATGAGAGAATTTATGCTAATAGATTTGCACAGTAGCTGTTACAGGTGCTTACATTTGCTTCCATGATACTTCAAATAAGTATCTTCTCCTAGTGATTTTCCAATATGGTCATCTTGCCATTAGAATTGATTAGTACTTTATAAGCTATTTTGGGAAACAGAAACAAAGCAGAAAAACAAATAGTTCCAGATTGCAGTCATAGTGTATTCCTTTGTGATTTCTGGTATAGAAATAAATATTTTTTAATCAGGAAAATGCTAGGAATGTATAAATGCACACGTACATGTATCCCTTAGTGTATAAATTTATATAACTCTTGATATACAGACTTCTTTCCTGGTGTTTTAAGAAGTTGGAGCATAAAATTAAGCTAGTTCCATGCCCCTAAAATTTACTTGGAACATAAAAAAAACTTTTCAAAATGTCTGTACAATATATGGTCAAATATTATATATTTGTAGCATGCGCTCTACTTTGAGTTAAGTTATAGAAAGAGAAGGAGCAGTGCAGAGCATTTGAGAAAACCAAATAAGAGTACAAGGGGTGAGTCATTACTGTGACTAAGCAGAATAAGACTTGTATAGTGTATCATACGTTTCTAGTTGTTTTGTATTGTTGCTGATTTACGAATGGAACATGTGAGGTACTGACTCATAAAGTAACCAAGCCTTGCCAGGAATTTAGCATGATCCTGTTCAACAGGTTTTGGTTTCTAATAGTATTTATCTTATCAGGACAAATCTTTATATATTTATTGTAAAACAACATAGTCCTTTTCATCAGACTATAACATAATACATGCTTATTATGGGTAAATCACAAAAACAAAAAAAAAGGATAAAAAAGGAAGTAAAAAATCACAATTTACCAATACCACAGTTAATATCTAGATCATCTGTAATAACAGCATTCACTTTTTTTACACAGTTGAGGTCATAATATACGTACAGGTGTTTATCCATGCTGTTTTCTCTTACGTTACAAGCATAACATAATATTATGTTATAAACATTCTCCCATGTCATTAAGAGTTCTTTGCACAGTTAATTTTTAATAAATTCCTAATATTCCATTGTACAGATTGGCCATAATTTATATAGTACACTATTTTCTATTATTAGACATTTAAGTTTATTTTAAACTATATTTTAGTGAACATCTTTTTACTTAGTAGATTGTCTCTTTCTAAAGGATATTTATCAAGACTACAGCATGTATAGTAGGAGCCCTGTATATGTGTGTATGTATGTGTGTATTGAAAAGTTCCAAAAGAAGTTGATGTTAAATGTTAATGTTGGTGATCTCTGGGTTGTGAGATCATAGATGATTCTTTTCTCTCTTTTAAATTTTTTCATCTTTACTGGGAACCCATGTTACTTATGTAATTTTAAACTGCAGAGATTTAGCTCTGAGTAATATTTCAAGTTTATTGGTTGTAAAAATTAGAATATTTTTGTATAAGTTGTATACTGTTTGAAAAAGTATTTATTTAGATTGAGTCTCCTAAAGTTAGATTGAGTCTCCTAAAGTTTTTGCTCCTAAGCTTAGTTTCCATGGCTCTGGTTTGCCCATATAAAGTAAGTGGTCATTGTCGTTAGCATTCTCCCTGGACATAAGGCCTGATCTGCCCCAGATAAACAGCCTAAAAGTCTATTTATATCCCACTGCTGGTTATACTTAAGAATCATTCTTTTGCTTATGATTTTGCAACTGCGAGCTCTTAGGGATACTCCAACTTTGGTTTCGGAGGAAAATTTACACTAAAAGCTGAGCAATTTTTGAGAAACCCAAACTAGAAAGATAATAAAGGTATTAATACAAGTTGCATTTGGGTTGGTGAGAGCAATATGTTCTCCTCCTTCCATGGTTTTCTAAGCAGTAAACTTCGTTCTTGTCTTCAGGTCCGTAGCATCTCTGTCTGTTGGAGAAGGCACAAGTGTCAGAGCATCAGTCAGAACAGCAGTGGATGATACCAAACCTAAAACCACATGTGCATCTAAAGACAGTTGGCATGGGTAAGAGCTTCTCATTGCAGATGATTTTTATCCCAACATCTTAACATACTATTGAATTTTCTTTCCTAAGTATCCAGAAAAGAGTGTTATGATATAGAACCCAAGATGCACCAGTTAAAGAAGACCCTTTCTTCTCATTGTGAATTTGCTGAGACTTGCTGTATAGCCTGGATTGTAGTCAATTCTTATAAATGTTCTATGTGTGTTTGAGAAGAATGGCTCTCCTTTAATCATTCTTAGGTTTTATATATGTCCATTAAATTAAGTTTAAAAATGTGTTACTTAAAGGATCTTTTTTCAAATAATTTTTTTTTTTGGAAATAATCTGCCTAGTTCTCTAGCTGCTGTTAAGGTATTCCTATTGTTTTTGGTATTCTCCAGTTAGTTGTCCTGCTTTAGTGTGTGCTTCTTGTATCTGTAGATTCTCTTCTTGCATCAATTCAGAAAATTTCTCAGCCATCATCTCTTAAAAAATTACCTGTGTTCCCATTCACTGTATTCTTTCTTTCAGAGACTCCAGACTTTTTATTCTGTCTTACATACCTCTTAACTTTTACATTTTTCCAAATCTCTTAAGTTTCTGTGCTGTCTTCTAGGTCAAGAGTTGGCAAACTTTTTTGGTAAAGGGTCAGAAAATAAATATTTTAGGCTTTGGAGGCCAAGAGGTGAGATCCAGGGATATTTTGTAGGTACTTAAAAAGGGAGAAAACTCCTGCCCTGCCCTGTTTGCTTGATGTTCACCATCCTGGCTGGTGGACACACTTTGTGTTCAGTTGCTGAGACAGTCTGAGGCTGAAATGATGAGCCTGGTGGGATGGGTGGGGAGGGAGCATTGCCAGGATCAGTTTTACTCTCTGCCTCAGTGGCACCCAGATTCCAGCACACCCTCTCTCCTCCAGAGAGCCTGGTACAAACTGAGATTCTACCTCTCAGTACCTAGCGATTGTTGACAGCAGAGCCCCAACATGTAGATGGTAGCCAGTGAGGGCCCCAGGCCGTGGTGTAACGCACATGTCTGCTGGCCAGGAAGACGGGCACAGGGAGTGGAGGGAAGAACAGGGGCAAAGCGGGGTCCTCAGGCATGTCTGCCTGGCTCACAGTTCTAGCCTATGGGAGCAGTGTCCATGGGCTGTACAGAAACAGGTAGGGGGCCGGATTTGATTCAGAGACTGCAGTTTGCTGACCTCTGTTGTAAATAATTCAGATTTATCCTCCAGTATTTTCTTTTCTTAGCTGTATGTGTTCTGCTGTTTAGCCCATCTATTTAGTTTAATTTCAGTTACAAAGTTTTTAAAGTTCTACTTGGTTCTGTTTTCAAATTTGCTTGGCAATTTTGAGTCTTTTTTCTCTTTGCTCAATTCTTTTTTTTTTTTTTTTTCTTACTATTTATTTATTTTTGGCTGCGTTGGGACTTCCTTGCTGCACGCGGGCTTTCTTTAGTTGCAGCCAGCGGGGCCTACTCTTCGTTGTGGTGCGTGGGCTTCTCATTGCGGTGGCTTCTCTTGTTGTGGAGCACGGGCTCTAGACACGCAGGCTTCAGTAGTTGTGGCCTGCGGGCTCTAGAGCGCAGGCTCAGTAGCTGTGGTGCACGGGCTTAGTTGCCCCGTGGCATGTGGGATCTTCCTGGACCAGGGATCGAACCCGAGTCCCCTGCATTGGTAGGTGGATTCTTAACCACTGCACCACCAGGGAACTCCCTCAATTCTTATTTATTTAAAATTTTATAAAATGTTACAGTATGTCTGATAATTCCCAATATCTGAAAACTTCAGAGAGTCTAAATCTGTTTTTCAGCTGTTCCCAGTGAAAGAAATGAATTCTAAATCTGCTCTTCTGTTGAGTAATCACGGCAGAGTAGCTGTTTGTAGCATTAGCCCCGCAGGGTACTGAAGCTGCTGTGCTGCATTCAGGGCGTGGAGCACAACATTGAGGTTTTAACAGCATCAGTCTAAGCTGTCTGTGCAGGGTGCTTCTCCAGACCCACTGGTCAGAGGTTCCCAAGCCAAGGGTTGGGCAGGGCAGACAGGTATTCTGCGCCAAATGTTTCGTCCAAGAAGTGCGATTTAAAACTCCCCTTTACCTCTCCTGTTTCTATACCTTGGTAATAAGGAGATATTGACGTTTTTGAGACACAGAGACTTAGGCAGCTTGAAAATAGATAGGCACATCTCTTTGGGGGAAACTTATTTAGACTCATAAACCAGAGAGGTGGCAAATTTCCAACTGTCTTAAAGAATCTCTTTAGGAGACCTCTGTATTCCAACATCTTCTTGTGCATTTTTTTCCTCTTAGGTCTACAAGGAAGTCTTCACGAGGAGCAGTGAGGACCCAGCGTCGTCGGCGTTCTAAGTCTCCTGTCCTTCATCCTCCAAAGTTTATACATTGCAGTACAATAGCTGCTTCCTCGAGCAGCCAGCTCAAGCACAGAAGCCAGGCGGACTCCCCTGATGGTGGCAGTGGGCTGGGAATTGCAACCCCGAAAGAGTTCAGTGCAGGAGAATGCTCAGCTTCTCTCGATACTCATCACACAGGGGCAGTTATTGAGCCTTTGAGAACTTCGGTTCCAAGGCTCCCATCAGAGAGTAAGGAGGAAGACTCCTCTGATGCTCCCCAGGGCTCCCAAGCAAGTCTCAAGGCCAATGATCTCTCTGACTTCCAATCCGTTTCCAGGCTAAACCAGGGCAAGCCATGTGCATGCGTAGGCAAGGAGTGCCAGTGTAAGCGGTGGCATGATATGGAGGTATATTCCTTCTCAGGCCTGCAGAACGTCCCTCCCTTAGCCCCAGAGCGAAGATCCACGCTGGAGGACTACTCTCAGTCGCTTCACACGAGAACTCTGTCTGGCTCCCCCCGCTCCTGTTCTGAGCAAGCTCGAGTCTTCGTGGATGACGTGACCATTGAGGACCTGTCAGGCTACATGGAATATTACTTGTATATTCCCAAGAAAATGTCCCACATGGCAGAAATGATGTACACCTGAGAGCAAGAAGCTCATTACTGTGCTTTAACCAGTGAAGGCTTGTCGGAGAGCTTAGTTAACGGCAGACGTTGCGGCCGCCTTGGTTGAGGAGACATCTCCTCCTGCTCACTGTGCTTGCAGTAAAAACTTCTTGGCATCTCAGTTAATCTTCATTCTTGAAATTTAACTCTCTGAGTTCTTACGTACCCACCAAGGCAAGCCGATCAAAAGAACAGTCCCTCTCATTTAGAACTGTTCCTGGGGGATGAAGAAATGACTGCTTGACCGGTAGCAGTGGGCCTGTGGTGAAAGCCTTTGAAAAACAATTTTTCAGCATTTTTCAGATCTGTTTCAGATTTGGGTGCCAAGGAGAATGAAATGTGGTTTTGTACCTGGACTGAACATTTGTCATGCTGTAGTTGCCAGCCCAGAGTATTAGAAGTTTTATGACTGGTTTAAACCAGCTCTGATTTAACGCAAGATTTATTGTGTCTTTAAAGGTTTCCTGTGTTATTGTTAAGCCAGAGATCTAAGGTTTAGATTCAATACGAATAAACTAGCTGGCCTGCCCTATATTGTTTGAGAGAATCATTAACCATCACTAAATAAACCCCTGCTGGTGCTCTTCACCCTGAGACATGTCACATGAAGTTTCTTACGTGAGAAGTGACTTGGAGTGGGGCTGCTTCAGTTGGGGGAGGGGGTGTGATATTTGAAACTGCTGTGCGTCTTCTCCATCTCCGGCATTTTAGTACATATGGCACGTTTCAGTCACTTGCAGTGTAGATCTCATACCTCAGTTTCAAATGTTCTGGATGGATATTATCTCTTTGTACTGCCCTCCTATCCTGGCAACCCCCAAAGAGAATTTTATACATGCCATATCCAGTATTTAATGGCCAACCAGCCCCACAGTTCCCTCCAAAGTTTGGTAAAAAAAATCTGTCCTCAGTGTCAGCTGGAGGATTAATCCCTTCCTTTTCCAGGTGGCTCCAAAGTGAATTTTATGTATGCCGTATAACAATTCGGACCCTCCTAAGCGTACCTATCAAATTTAGTGAAAATTTGTCCAGCCATTTTAACGTGTTAACAGAAAGTTTGTTGCACTTTTATTTTGATCACAAAATAGGTTTTACTCTTCACTAAAACATCCCACTAACGTGGAGTTGATTCATGACAGTGGGGTTTGGGCTTCATAAATAGGTGATTTGTACTTGGGAGAGGTGGGAAGGGTATTTACTGGAAAAGCCCTGAACTTAAGTAGTGAGAGACCCCAGCTAGTTACTAGTTTAGTATGAATTTAGTAATATCTGAAGACTCTGGTTGGAGCAAGAGAGCCTTGTCATCACAGTGCTAGAAACTTAACAGTTTTCTTAATGCGAACAGAAGGTACACTATTTCAAATAACTGAGGCAGAAGTTCTGAAACTGTTTGGTCTCAGGACTCTTTTACAAATTTGAGGATCTCAAAGAGCTCTTGTTTATGTGGGTTATATTTACCTGTGTTTACCATATTAGAAATTAAATCTAAGAAATTTTAAGACTATCACTTCATTTAAAAATAATGAAGAATCCACAAATCCATTTACGTTAATATAAATAATATTTTTAATCGGAAAACAACTTTTCCAAAACAAATATTTAGTAAGAAGAGTGACAGTGTTTTATGTTTTTGCAAATCTCTTTAATGTTGGGCTTAATGGAAAACAGCTATATTCTCATATTTGCTTCTGCAATCTCTTGTGACATCCCATGTCGTATGACTTCTGGAAAACTCTACACTTGTGAGCGAATGAGCATGAAAAAGACAAATGCTGTGTTAATATTATGAAAATAGTTTTGACTGCACAGATAGCCTGGTGGAGTGGATTCCCGGACCACTCTTTGAGAACCACTGATCCTAGGCTATTAGAGCTTCTGGTTGTAAAACTACCTCCCTCCCCAGCCCTGACCTCCACAACTAGTGTTTTGCTTCACCTTTTTTACTAGAGAGAAGTGGAGCAAATTGGGCTGAACATGTTACTTGAATGAAAATTGTTCCTAAGTCTCTTAAGTCCTTTTTAGTTTACTTATCAAACCAGTGATCTGGTTATTTACTTAATTCTGTATATTAACAGAACAGTCACCAGAGAATGATGAATCATGCACATTCCTTTTATACAAGGTTGTTAGGAGGGGTGTCAGGATTGAAAAGGACCAAGTTCCAATGGCCGAGTAACCTGTTGAAGAAATCCAAACTTGGATGAAAGCTTAGGCATTCCAGATTTGCAGGAAGGAGTTGTAAGCATTTACATCTCAGTCAAAATCTTCCTCAAAACATGAATCTTGAAGCCTTCAGTTACTCTGCTCACACCCAGATGGGCCAGCTTTAATGTGTCCCTGATTAGAACATTTGACCTTTTGTGAGTGCAACTTATGGGACCAGTGTTTGTCAAATGCATCCTGAAAAATGGATTCAGATTGTGGCTTGAGGAATTTTTACTCTGATGTTTTGGAAGGTGGCATCCTGACATGTCCCTTTACTTAATAACTGTTTATTGAACATTCATTCAACAAATATTTATCGAGTGCTGACAACACACCAGGCACACTATACTAGGTGCTGGGACTAGAACAGCATCATGTCCTCAGTGCAGAAAATGTTAACGGAGAGAGAAGGATTAGGAGAGATTAAGGGCTGGGGTGGGGGGGAGGGGGGTGTTGCCATTTTAATTGGGGTGATCAGAGAAGCTTCTGTGAGGTGACATTTGAGCAGAGACCAGAAGAAAGTGAGGGAGTGAGCCATGTGGCTGTTTGGGGGAAGAGCATTCCTGGCAGAGGACAGCAAGGATATCTGTGGCCTGAAGCAGGCGAGGTCCAGAAGTGTGAGTTAGGGGCAGATCGTGGAGGCCCTCAGAGGCCGTTCTAAAGGCTTTGACTCCTAAAGAGATAGGGAGCTTTTGAGGGGGTTTGGAGGAGAGGAGAGGCATATCAGACTTGTCTTTTAGAAAGAGCACTGGCTGCTCTGTAGACTAAGAGGGAAACCAGGAGAAGGAAGAGAAGGAGGCCGTCAGGAGGCTCCTGCAGTAGGCAGTGCTTTCTAGTGGCTCGGACGCTTGGCAGTGCGGGAGAAAAGACGTATCCCGGGATTATTTTGAAGGTAGAGATGATGGATATAAGGTG
The DNA here is from genome assembly GCF_937001465.1 of Orcinus orca. Taxonomy (NCBI): domain Eukaryota; kingdom Metazoa; phylum Chordata; class Mammalia; order Artiodactyla; family Delphinidae; genus Orcinus; species Orcinus orca. The sequence continues at coordinate 16,827,547 of NC_064574.1, forward strand.
TGAGAGAAGCGTTGGTATTAAGGATGACTCCAAAGGTTTTAATACACTGGGAGTTGGCTGGAGGGGCAGATCTGGGAGGAGACCTTGGGAGTTTGATTTTGATCTTCTCAAGTCTGAGATGCTTATGAGATATCATGTAGAGATGCTGAGTTGGAGGTTGGTTATGTGACTGAAGATCGAGAGAGGTACAGGGTGGAGATACAAAGTTAGGAGCCATCAGGATGTGGCTGTTAATGAAAGCTCTGCAACTGAAGGAGATCACCTACGAAGTAAATGATAATCAGTCAGAGGACCAAACTCTGGGCCATTTCCAAGGGATAGAGATCAGGGGAATGAGGAGGAACCAGCAGAAGACTTGAGTGGTAGCAGCCAGTGAGGCAGGAGCAGAACCAAGAGACGAGCCCTAGAAGTCGAATGAAAAAGCATCTCGAGAAGGGAGTGGTCAGTTGCCAAATAATGCGCGGAAGGGAAGATGAGGACACCCAGTATGTGCAGGTGCCACGCACGCAAAGAGGAGCCAGAGTGCCAGGCAGGCACTTAGGAGGTGTTCATGCACTTTTTTTTTTTGGAATCAAGGTAATCTTTGCTTCAAACAGCTCATAGTTTGAGGGAGGAGCCAGTATGTGGGAAGGCACATAACCCAGCCAGGTAACTTGTCTGGGAGGTGAGCCTTCTTCAGCTAAGTCTTTGATGGCTGAGAAGAAACTCAAGCGGATACCTGTGTGCATTTCTTCTCTGTTCTGCATTTTCAGTTCTCTCCTCTCCACCTTCCCTAGGAAGAAGCCATGCTTGAGAAGTTGAGAAAGAAATAGAGGAAGCAAGTGACTGCCCCCTCCGACCAAAGAACAGAACCATGGAGTGAGAAAAACCCTGTGAAAAAGAGAGAATGGGATAGCTACCTATAAAAACAGTTTAAAATTCATCCCAAGACCATTCTCTTTGGTTTGAAAGAACTTGGTATTCCTAAGAAAAATCTGTTGTAATGCACATGTGGCCACAAGGGGTCTCCCTTTCCTTGAAACTCACTGGTTTAAAGGGAGATGCAAAAAAGGGATGGCTGGTCACGTAAGGCCAGTACCAAATTTGGCAAAGAATTTACTTAAACTTTTAAGAAATCAAAGTGTCCCTTTACCAATAACACAGTTTATCAGTTTAAAAAAGGAAAAACCACAGGGTAACGTTGAGTAAACATGTACTGGGAAGAGTAAGGAGTGCTTCAGTGTCAATATACTTAATATTTAGGGGGTGATTCTTCCCTCTTTGGTGACTATTTTATTAATCATGATAGTTTGAAAAGCAACTTGTCATGTGAGGATAATATTGATATTTGATATTGATACCTAATATTGATATTAGGTGTTTAGTCTGTTATAAGCCTTTTTACAGCATTAACTCACATAATACCCAGCCATATAAGGTAGATACTATTATCCTTCATACCAAGAATCCTTTGAGATAGGTACTTTTACAGATGAAGAATTTGTGGCTTAGAGAAATTAACAATTTGTCCAAGGTCACACAGCTTGTGAGGGGCAGAACTGGGATCTGAACACAAATCTAACTCCACAACTATCTACCTGACACAGCCGATGGCAAGTAAGTGGATGCATGAATTTGTACATCATTAAGAAACTGTTTTTTAATTTGAAAACATACAGTGGTTCCTTTTTTTTTTTTTATGTGTGTCTGTCCAGTTTTCCCAGCATTACTTGTTGAATAGACAGTCTTTTCGCCATTGTGTATTCTTGCCTCTTTGGTCATAGATTAATCAATCATAGGTACGTAGGTTTATCTCTGGGCTCTCTATTCTGTTGCATTGATCTATGTGTCTGTTTTTGTGCCAGTACCACACTGTTTTGATCACCGTAGCTTTGTAGTATAGTCTGAAATCTGGGCGGGTTCTATTTCCAGCTTTGTTCTTTTTCCTCAGGATTGCTATGGCAATTCGGGCTCCTTTGCAGTTCCACATAAATGTTAGGATTATTTGCTCTAGTTCTGTGAAAAATCTCCTGGATATATTGATAGGGATTGGACAAGATGACTTTTAAACCCCTCCCCATTTGTGTGTGGGTTTTTTTTTAAATTTTATTTATTTATTTTTATAAGCAGGTTCTTTTTAGTTATCTATTTTTTACATATTAGTGTATATATGTCAATCCCAATCTCCCAATTCATCCTCACCCCCCATTCCCCCCACAGTGGTTCTTAACCAGGGATGAGAGTCAGATTCATCTGAGGAGCTTTTAAAAAGAATGCAAGTGCCCAAGCCTTCTCCTAGGACAATCTAACTCAGTAGGTTGGAGATGGGGTGGGACTCTGTTCATGTTTTTAAGTTCTACAGGTGATTCTTACATGTACCCACCCTTGGTAGGGAACCACCGTAGGGAGCTGTACGGTGGCTACACTTATGCAGGCTGAACAGCTCCCTAGAACACAGTAGCCACCAGCCTTAGAACAGGATTTTGGTGATTTGGCTGGCATTTAACTACAAAGGGTATTGAACTCCCTCTGGCTTCCAGTTTGAGATGCTCTTTCCTCTCCCCTGGAGAGCAGAGCTGGAAAGAAACGTGTGATTTTCCAAAGACCCAGCAGAAGTGGCAACAGCAGAACTCTCTAGGGGCAGCACTGAGGTGCTCTCAGCTGTGAACTGTGCAAGCAGGCTGTCGGTCAACCCGCGGGAGGAGTGAGTCAAAACCCAGATGATACAGTCTTTATCTACTGCTTTTTGCTGCATGTCAGCTTGGCAAAGAACCAGCACTAGAGAGCTCTGAGGCTGGGTGTTTCTACCTGGGGGTGAAATGTGGGCAGAGAAGGGCTCTTTAAGACAGGGTTGTGAACGAGGAAGGAACCAAGTGGTAAGAACCAGGATCAGCTGGGGTGAAGGGAGAGAGGCTTTTCTATCCATTCCTTAGACAAGAACACATCTTCTACAGTGACTTTAAGTGGCCTAAGTCATCATGGGATTTGGAGTATGACGGATTAGTCTGAAGTCAGATAATAATAGTTGAATGTTCTCAGGTCACTTCTGTGCTTGCTTTTTTGGTGATTTCTATCCTCCTCCTCCCCCATCTCACACACACACAGCTTCCTGTGCTTGGTGGCTCCTACCTTTTTCAGAATTACTCCGTGTTCCTGGTAACCCTGGGCTCAGTTGGAATTTTCAGTCTCTAGCCTTGGCCACTGCCTCTCGTCTTGGAGATTTATTTGTCCCTTTCACTGGATTTTGGTGGGAACCTGAGTGCTGGTCAGTCCCTTTGCTCTTGACCCTGCCCCAAGAGCTTTCTGAAGTCTGGCCTCCCAGGCTCTTAGGACAGCACAGCAAAAGAGAGCTTGGAAAGGGAATTAAAAAAAAAAAGAATCACAATCCTTGAGTATTTCTGAGACGATTCCAATACAACCAGAAACACTGTGTCTCAGAACTAGAGAGAGGAGGGCAGTCTCCCTGCCCGTCAGAAGAGAGAAAGGGAGTGATCCGTGGCCCATGCTTCTTGCACTGTGTTCTTTCCAGGGTTTTCCCAGGGTTGGGGGGAAGGGAGGGAATTTGGGGTTGTACTAGACTCAGACTCGCTTTATCTTCCCAACTCTTGTCTCCAGAACCTCACCTCTCTTCCTGAGTTCTCTCCTCCACTCTCAAAAGCATATGTGAACCCACGCCCCGTTCCTTTCTCTTTAGGTCACCAGATTCCTTTATGGGGTTGGCAGTGGTGCTATAACAGCCCCAGGTCCTGCGGGGGCATGTGAGTGGTGCTGGGGCTGAGATATGCTAACTTCTATGCTCTGGGGGATTCTAAGTGCTCCGGGACCGGGTGTTCTGCTGGTCTTCCTCTCCTCTCCCTGCCTGCAGACTCAGGGGACCAGGAAGGTGGAAGGGAGCTCTTACCCAAGAGAGGAAAAGCCACCAAAGCTCCCCAGCTGCCCACGCTTAGTTCTCAGCTTCCGGTCCTCATCCCTCCAACCACTCCCTGAGTCTGGAGCGCTAGCCCAGTTTGAAATACCCCTCCCACTTTGAAGGAGGCTGGGCCGACCAGGGGGTTATTTTGGGAGCAGCTTCTGAGCTCCAATGGCCTTGTTAGGGCAACACTGACCTTTCCATCCCAGGAGGAGGGCAGGATTGGAGAGGGGCGGGGCAGGGGTGGGAGAATCACAGCCCTGCACACCCACCGGGGGTGGAGGAGAAGGGGGCCAGCCGGCTGCAGGAATTCAGCCTCGGGCTGGGGGTTGTCACCGAGGGGGAATTTCTCCTCTTTGAAAACGGACTGGGGACCCCTCCACCCCACCCCTTTCACTGCACTTCTTAAAGGGATCACACCGTTTTTCCTTTGACTCCATGGAAGCCAGGTTTGGGACACTCCGTGGACACTTTGAACCTCTCCTTCCCACTTCCTTCCCAGCTGGCAGCCTTCCTCTGGCTGAGTGAGTGGGGGCCTCCCAGGCATGGCACTGACCAGCCGACCCAGTGCTGACTTGGCTCCTGGGTTCCTTCAGCCTCGGGTGGCATCTTGCTTACCCCCTCCAGGGGCGCAGTGAGTCCGGGGAGGGGGCGGCCCTGAGCTGCTTGGAGAGAGTCGTTGCCCCCCCCCCCATTGCCCTCTCCCCCGAAGCTGGAGGACGGTGAGGTGGTCAGGGGCTACGATGAGATGAGCGGGGGCCGCTTTGACTTTGATGATGGCGGGGCGTACTGCGGGGGCTGGGAGGGGGGAAAGGCCCACGGGCACGGACTGTGCACGGGCCCCAAGGGCCAGGGCGAATACTCGGGCTCCTGGAACTTTGGCTTTGAAGTGGCGGGTGTGTATACCTGGCCCAGCGGAAACACCTTCGAGGGATACTGGAGCCAGGGCAAACGGCATGGGCTGGGCATAGAGACCAAGGGACGCTGGCTGTACAAGGGCGAGTGGACGCACGGCTTCAAGGGACGCTACGGAACCCGGCAGAGCAGCAGTAGCGGTGCCAAGTATGAGGGCACTTGGAACAATGGCCTGCAGGACGGCTACGGCACGGAGACCTATGCAGACGGAGGTGAGCCCAGCCTGGGGCCTGCGGACCTGGGGGAGGGGCCAGGCAGGGTGAGGAAGATGGGTGGTGGGTGGGAAGATCCAGGGTCAGTACAGCACCAGATCAGAGGTGCCAGGACGTTATCTGCTGTGTGGCTTCGGGCAAGCGGCTCCGCCTCTGTCTGCATCTATTTCCTTGTTAGTAAAGTGGGGTCAATAACGGAGCTATTGAGAGGATTGGCAGAAGTGCTTCTAATGCAAGGCCTGCCATAGAAATACACGTTCAGTAAGACACTACTGCTACTGTTGCATGCTGGGTGTACCATCAGGTGTGGAATATGCTCCAGAAGAATTGGTGTCTAATGTCAACTTTGCCATGAAAATTATTTTCAATCAATAGATCATGAAGTATTCATTCATTCATTCATCCATCCATCCCCCCACCCACTCACCCATCCACCCACATACCCATTCATCCATCTATCCACCCACTCATCCATTCATCCATCCATCCACCCATTCATCTGTCCACATATCCATTCATCCTTCCATCCACCCAGTTATCCATCCATCCATCCATTTATCTGTTCTTCCAGTCATTCATTCATCCACCCATTTGTCCATCCATCCATCCATCCATCCATCCATCCATCCATCCATCCACCCATCCATCCAAGTATCCTTTCGTTCAGTGCATATTCCTGTAGTACCACCTATTCACCAGGCACTGTAAAAAGGGTTCGACATAAAGAGGAACAAGATACATACCATGGGTTCAAAGATAGGCTTGTGGACAAACAATTATACACAAGTATTCACAGAGTGCTGTGGCAGAAAAGAGAAGTTAGATTTGAGGAGATCAGGGGATGCTTTCGAGGAGGTGACATCTGAACTGAACCTTGATGGGAAAATTATGTTTGAGAAGCAGATAGAGAATGGCCTCAGGTGCAGGATGGGCTCCTGACTGGGCTCCCAACTGGTGAATGTCTGAGGGCCCACCCTCGAATGCCTCTGGATGTTAACAGGTTGTGTCCCTGGAGTTTCTATGGCACTATGGTGGCCACGCAACCCTGGCTGGAATTGAACAAAATCTGGCTCCACGTTTCCTAATTTGGTGACCTTGAGCAGTTTGCGGAACCTCTGCAATTCAGTGCAATTAAGTTCACCAGATGTTTATGCCGGACACTACACTACACACTGGGGACAAGCAGAGAGCAAGCTTCAGATTCTCCAATTACCAGATGGAGATAATCCTTGCATGCTTGCTGGACATCAGTTATCCATGCAAAATGGTACAAGTACGCACGTGCTGAAAGTTCCTTCTTTCCCCTCCCCAAACCACGGTTTGTGTGTGTTGGGGGCCTGGATGTGAGTCGCAGGGACACACATTTCTGGGAAACTAGAGGTCGATGTCCCAAGATGTCTAAAACGGGGGAAACCCATTCATTCATTCATGGATCACCAACTATGTGTCAGGCACCCTCCCACAGTGAGTGCTAGGGGCCAAGGCAGTGAGCAAGCATAGTCCTCAGGGACTTCCCTGTCTGGTGAAGAAGACAGAAATAAACCGGAAAACAAACATATATGCAATTTCCAGAAGTTACTAGTGTTATGAAAAAAATAGCAGAGAAGGAAGAGGGTGATGTTTTTGGATGGGGAGTTCCTGAGAAGTAGGGTGGAGAGGACTAGAGAGGGAGGGAAGATCCCAGGCAGAGGGAATGGCGACTGCAAAGGCTCTGAGGCAGGACTGGGCTCGGCATGGGTGAGGACAGCAAGAACACCGGAGCGGCGGGATCCGCGTGACTGAGCGGAACAGGCCGGGCTGATGGGGCTGCCGCTGGAGTGGCAGGCATGGGCCAGGTCACACACACTTGCAGGGCCTTGGGTTTTAGCCTAAGTGTGTCCAGGAGCCTAGAAACGTGTGTCATCGGAAGGCCTGCCTCCCTGGTTTGTCAGAAGCCCAGACTCTCCTCCCGAATGAGACAGCCCCACATCCAGGGGGCCTGGAAACCTCATAGATCCTCTCCTACGAGTGCAACCCTCCAAAATTAGATGTGGCCACTGCTTCGGAAAATCTCTTTAATCAACCTGTCATCAGGTCTCCCAGGGGTTGTTAAGGACCTGCCCTTTGCCCCATCCTGGACAGTGTTGAGGGGAATGTGGACAAATAAGATCCTGTGATTAGGTACCATTGGGAGTCAGGCAACGCTGGATTATTCCCCTCCCCCATCATATTATTTGATCTCTTGGAGCTTTAGTTTCCTCATCCCTAAAATGGATTTATACTGATCTCTCCTAAGATTTCTCATGCGATAAATGTGTAGTTGCCATTATTACTATTAACTATCATCAATTCATTCAATAAATATTTACTGAGTGATTATTAGGAAGCCAGTGCTACGCTACACTGGGTGGGTGGTAGGCGGGTGGTGAGGAGGGTGTAGAAATGAACAGGATGGGAAAGGTTCCTGCCTTCCAGAGAATCTAAGAAAAAATGTGTCGGGTGCCAAGCAGGGATGTGCCAGGGACTAAGGGAGCAAGAAGCAGGCAGCTAACCAGACTGAGGCAATCAGGGAGGCTTCCTGGAATAAGTGGCAAGTGGAGCTCTGAAGTACCAGAGTGAACCAGGTGACAAGGGTGGAGGACACGTGCTCCAGGTGGAGAGAACAGTGTACAAAGACTCTGAGGTCCAAAGCTTGCCATCCAGCAGATATCAAGCTGAAACCTTCATCTTATCCCCAGTTTTGAGAAGTACTGAGCTAAGCGATAATATGTCCCCTTTCCTCCACTCCCTACCTTACCTTGCAGTCCAATGTTACAGGTGTCTGCCTGCTCCAAACCCAAACTGGAGATGTTGACTCATTGGCAAAATCAATTTATTGGGTCATGACCTGCATTTTAAAAAATGAAAGAATAGAATAGAACAGAGCAGAATAGAAAACATCAAAGTGTTTCATAGAGAATGAGATAAAGTATTGTTTCCTGAAATGTTTGTTCAGTTGGAGATATATGTATATATATACATATATGGATATATGTATATATATTGTGTGTGTATTAAAATGTCTGTGTTTCTACATTGATGATTACCGTCTACTAATATCTCCACACAAAGTACTTAATCAGGAATAAAAGATGACCCTTTAAATTAAATTCAACAATATAGAAAATTCGCACATTATTATTTTCATGATTTCATGGTAGATTAATAAATTATTCATCATGGGCAAAAAAATGTGTTTATGATTGTGTCATGATTCAAACATATATATTTTTTACTGCACGTCACGGTCAAAAAAATATGAATATCACTGTTCTAAAGTGACTTGACCTGGCATCTTCATGGAAGCCCCTGCCACTCCTAAATCCACAGACCTTCTCTCTTCCCCATGCTTGTTGCTTTGGCTGGAAGTTAAGCTCCAATTCTTTGGTGGGAAGGGTCAGGTGGTCAAGGCAAAGGAGCTCCAGCCTCCCAAACTCTGCCCTCAGCCTCCTGGCACCCCCTCCCCTGCCTATAGCCCCACATTCCTCCCCTGGCCATATATAGCAAAGCTAAAAATAGCTGCTGACTTAAAAGCCCAAAGCCTGCATACACCAGGTCCTTAAGTAGTAACGTGCTGCCTGGCGGTTTCCTCCCCAGAGACCCACAGACTCCAGGACTAGAAGGGCAACTAGTGATCTTTGCTTTCCTCGGATCTTGACCTGGGCCTGAGCCTTGGCCTCAGAGGCCCATAAATGGCCTGAAACTGCAGGCAAGATGTGTGCATATGTGCGTGGACTATCTGTGTTTTTCTGGGAGGTATTTCCTCAAAGAGCCATCAGATTCTCCAAGTAATCTGGTGCTCAGATAAATTCCAGAACCATGGGTCTAGTTCAATAATCCCCTCCCCAAAATGTGCAGTAGGAAAAACCAAGCCCAAGGTTGCCTTTTTTTCAGGAAGTTAATAATAATAGTGAACATTTTCGGAGTAGGAAGGGTGTGCCAGGTGCTGATCTTGATACGTGGCATGTGTTATGTTATTTAAAATTTCACGGTAACCTTACGGGGAAGTACTATTGTTACCCCTCTTTTATAGAAGAGGAAACTGAGACAGATAGTAAGTATTCTCTCATGGTCCTCTAGCTGATAAGAGGCAGAGATGGCATTTGATCGTTGTAAGTGATAATTAAATATTTTATACATATGATGAATCAGTATTTTAATAAATGACAGACAACTATACAAAATAATCAGGACTGGCTACATAATTTGAGGGACACAGTGCAAAATGAAAACGTGGGCCCCTTCTTCAAAATCAGTAAGAATTTCAAGATGGTGACAAGAGAGCATTAAGCCATGTTCAGGACCCTTCTGAGCAGGGTCCTGTGTGACTACACCGGTTAAATGCCCATGAAGCTGGCCGTGACAGTAGTAGCAATGGTCTTGACCATTTGTTGAGTGTTTACTAGTTTTTATCAGGCTCTGTGACAATAGTAATAACTGTCTCTACCATTTACGGAGTCTTTACTAGTCTTTATCTCTCAGGCTCTGTGCTAAGAATCATACGTTCATTATATTAGTGAGGTTTATTTTTTATTTTTCCTTAACATAATTTTATATATATATATTTTTACTAGCTATCTATTTTATACATATTAGTGTATACATGTCAATCCCAATCTCCCAGTTCATCCCACCACCACCCCACCCTGCCACCCCGGCTTTTCCCCCTTGGTGTCCATGTGTTTGTTCTCTACATCTGTGTCTCTATTTCGGCCCTGCCAACCGGTTCATCTGTACCATTTTTCTAGATTCTACATATATGCATTAATATATGATGTTTGGTTTTCTCTTTCTGACTTACTTCACTCTGTATGACAGACTCTAGGTCCATCCACGTCTCTACAAATGACCCAATTTCGTTCATTTTTATGGCTGAGTAATATTCCATGGTATATATGTACCACATCTTCTTTATCCATTCGTCTGTCGATGGGCATTTAGGTTGCTTCCACGACCTGGCTATTGTAAACAGTGCTGCAATGAACATTGGGGTGCATGTGTCTTTTTGAATTATGGTTTTCTCTGGGTATATGCCCAGTAGTGGGTCTTTTAAAAAAATATTTATTGGAGTATAGTTGATTTATAATGTTGTGTTAGTTTTAGGTGTACAGCAAAGTGAATCAGTTATACATATACATATATCCACCCTTTTTTTAGAGATTCCTTTCCCATATAGTCCATTACAGACTATACATAATCTGTAATACAGAGTAGAGTTCCCTGTGCTTTGCAGCAGGTTCTTATTAGTTATCTCTTTTATATATAGTAGTGTGTATATGTCAATCCCAGGCTCCCAATTTATTATTGAGGCTTCTTAACAACTCTCTCATCTACTACACTAGCGGCTTTCAAATTTTTATGACCACAGCCCACCTTAAGATACGTATTTCTCATTGTAATTCCATGCACACACACACAAAAACATAAAACTGGAGCAAATCATCATGAAACAATATTTCTCTTCCTATATGCTGTACTTGCTCTTTTCTCTTTTATGAGATATTATTGATAGAATTATTGTTCTCTCTTGTTGAGAGAATTAAATGATGCACTGAATACTTAAAATACTTAGAACAGTTTTAGGCATGTGGTTAGTGCTCTTATTATTATTATTACATACTGAAACACTGATATTTTTATGTTTAAGTATGAGACCTGGGTCAAAAACACAACCTTCTATGCTCTGGACACAGATTTCTTTATCCTTCCCAAAGCTGATGACTTAAGCTCATTTTAGCCCAATTGACTCTGAACATGGGAGCTAAATGAATTTGCCAGGCTAGAGGCCTGAATAATACCTGATGTCACATTATCTGGGCCTGTGATATGGGTTCCACGAAGCAACTTAACCTCCATATTTCTTTACATATTTGCTCTGCAAAGGAATATCGTTTCTATTGATCTATGTGTCTATCTTTGTGCCAATATCACACTGCCTTGGTTCGTGGAGCTTTAAAACAAGTTTTTAAATCAGAGTAAATCCTCCAACTTTGCTCTCCTTGTTCAAGACCATGTCGGTTATTCTAGATCATTTCCATTTCTATATAGATGATAAAATCAGGTTGTCAATTTCTACTAAAAATGCCTGATGGAAATTTGATTAAAAATGCAGTTGATGGGTTTTGCTGAAGTAGATTCGGCACAACTTCACAATTAAGATAAGCATAAGAACCAAAGGCAATTTGTAAAGGAGTGACTGTATTATCTCTTCACTAGAGAATTTAAGAGACCCATCTATGGAAACTGTCTTGTTGCTTTTTAAATTCTTTTTTTCCATTTTCTTGGATCCTAGTTAGTTTTCTAAAAATGTGCTGCATTGTTCATACTGATGCATTCGTTACATTCATTTATTGTGTGATTATGAGTAAAATAATTACAGAAAAAATGCATTTGATCGACACATCAATTTGGAGAGAATGGACATCTGAACAGCGGTGAGCCTTCCAATCATGGACATGGTATATATTCCTATTTATTTAGGTCTTCTTTAATTTTGTTTGGCAAAGTTTTAGAGTTTTCAATGTCTTGCACTTTTTTTTTGATAAAATTAACGAGTATTTTACTTTTTTATGATATTATAAATGGCATTTTAAATTTCATTGTTCCAATTGTTCACTGCTTTTTCAATCCTTTCACCTTGCTAAATTAATTTCTTAGTTTTGGTGGAATTTTTTTTGGGGGGGGTTGTTTTTCAGATTTAAAAAGAATGTCTTTTAATTTAGAATTTCTTGATTGCTATTAAAACTCAAGTGTAGAAGTCCTAAGAGAATCTGATGGGACTAAAGGAAGCCTGTGTTACTTAAACACTTGGGGCTTAGAGTAGCCAGATCTGGGTCCAAATCCCAGTGGGACCACTTCTTAAGTCTACAAACATAAGCGTATCATGTGATCTCTTTCACCTTCCATTTCCTTTTTTCCATCAGGGATGTCAAAATCTCCCTCAAAATGTGATTGAAACAATGAAATGAGATAATACATAAAAAGGACTTAGCAGGATGCCTGGCACAGAGGAAATGCTGAAACATATATTCTCTTTTCTGTGTTTCTTTCACAGTCCAAAGGGCGAACTAATTCAGGATGGCCTGAACCACACCTGCCTCCGTTTGGGGAAGGATATTTCAGTACAAAACCTAGCTTTTGATTTTGGAGCACTTAAATAAGCCAAGACTTTGCTTAGTTCTGCCTTGGGTCCTGCCAGTGTAGATGGAACCCAAGTCAGGCATGATTCCATTTCGAATGTAGGATCAGCATAATCTAACCTCATCTTGAAAATCTCATGTCCCAGTTCACAGCCAGGGGGTCAGCATGATAGTCATCTGGGCTGCTGTCACAGCAGCTTCTTGGCATTTATCCGGGACTCCAGGGGAGCAGAGTGGACCCTCAGTGAGACAGGGAAGTGGATGTCACTAGTCCTCTCTGCAGCCTTGTTTTCTGGGATGCATGTGTCCAGTTGGCCAAATCTCCCCAGACGTACCCCTGTCCAAGGCCAGGCCCTTGGCATTCATCGAGCTGGCTTGCTTCCAGGGCCTGCTAATTTCATGTCCCCAGCAGCTGTTGCTTGGACCAGCCCTGGCTGCCACACCTTTGTGAGGAATGTCCAGTCTCATTTTCTAAGGGCCCTGGTTGAGGGCGGGGTGTGGGGTGAGGGAGACAGGCTTGCTTCCTGCCGTAGACCAGAGGGCCGCCCCTGTTCTCTCCTTTCCTTTCCCAAGCCAGAGCCACAGAGTAGGTGGGCTTTGGGTCTGGTCAAGACCAAGGCCCCTACTTACTCCTGCATAACTGGGAGTCGACTGACCCGGACCCGCCTGGCAGAATCGAGAGGGCGATCCAGGGGCAGTGGGAACTCCAGAAGTCTCTCCCCCTAGGCGAGTAGTGAGCACCTTGTGCCTGGAGGTATTCAAGCATGTGCAGCTGACCATTGTTTGAACCGTGTAGAATGGGGGCCACACCCTGAGGCCTGAGGGTGGGCCGCAACCTGCAGGAAATGCTCTGTGTGGCACGCACAATGTTTTTCTTACTTTTATTTTTAATTAAATTTGAATCCTTTGTGAATACCGTCTTAACAAAGTGATCAAATTTCACATCATTGATGACAGGACAACCAGACAATAGGGGCCTTTGTTGGGATGTACAGAGGACACAGCATCCCCTATATAATATTCCTGCCGGGAAGGTGTGGTACAGGGTAGTTCACGCAGGGCCTGGTAGGCCATTGTAAGAATCTGGCTTTTACCCTGAGAAAAATGCGGGCTATAAAAGTGACATGCTCTGACTTTGCTTAGAGGGCTTCCTTTGGCTACTGTGTTCAGAGACGGTTTGGGGGCAAGGATGTGGTGCAGAAAGGGTAGAAGCAGGGAGATCAATTAGTGTGTCTATTGCAATGAGACATGACGATGGTTTGGACCTTCAACCTGGATCAGCAGAGGTGGGGAGAAGTGGTTGAACTCTGGGTCTGTTTTGAACCTGGAGCCGAAAGATTGGGCTGATAGATTGCATAGGGGGAGTGAGAGAAAGAAGAGTCAAGCAAGCTTCCAAGGTTTGGCCTGAGCCACAAAGGATGGCATTGCCCTGAGCTAAGCTAGGGTGAGGGTTTGAAGAGGGAAGGTCAGGAGCTCGGTGCTGTATACTGAGAGTCAGCAAAGCCCGTTAAACACGGCACGTGGGCGTGAGGGTTGTGGGCGGGCGTGCACACAGACAGGGAGCCCTGAGCAACCAGTGGGGGGTCGGAGCCCTGAGCAACCAGTGGGGGGTCTGAGCCCAGGCTGTCTCCCCTTGATCCCTTTCCTCCCCCACACTCAATTATTTCTGGCTTCCAAGGCCCTCAGCGCTGTTGAGCTGACCCAGGGCCTGGCAAAGATGCTTCCCCCGAGGCCCCAAGACTGTCAGCATCCGCTCAGTGTCACCTGATTAATCCCCTGTTGGTGATCCTGCGAAACCAGAGACAGTGGAGCTTTGATGGGAGGTAGCATTTGGGGGCCACAGGAAGGGACTTCGGGACCACCTCGCAGGCGAGCCAGAGAGCAAGGCCTTGGGATTGTTACAGGAAAAACGGAAGAGCATCTATATGCTCACCCAAAGGGACTGTTCAATTAATTCATAAGACCATGCCAGGAAGTACGAAAACCATTAAAAAGACCGAGGCAGAACTACACCTCAATAAAAAAAAAAAGTTTAAAAAGAGAGAGAGAGAAAAAAAAAAGACAGAGACAGGGACTTCCCTGGTGGTCCAGTGGTTAAGACTCTGAGCTTCCACTGCAGGGGGCGTGGGTTCGAGCCCTGGTCGGGGAACTAAGATTCCAGTATGCTGCACGGCGCAGCCGGGGGGAGGGGGAAAGGACAGAGACAGACCCACCTATACTCATATGGAAAGGAATCTAAGGCATTTTAAGCAAACAAGAGCCACTGGACAAATATTTATTGCAGGGGGACGGTGTTAGGGTGGGGAGCAGCTAATCTTTTAGTTCACTTGTGATATATACAGGCTTGTAAATAAGTAGAAAAAGTCCTGGAAGGACTGAAATTGTTAACAGTGATTACCTCTGGGGAGACAATACAAGAGTTTTTTATTTTAAATACTCCTCTGTTGTTTGAATTTTATGCAATGGGCATGTGCCACTTTGTAAGTTTTTCAGAAGTGCTCTCCCCGCAACACATAAACGTTTATATGCTGACATGTTAAGAAGCCTTCAGGGTACAAAGAGAGTTTGGGGGCTCTAAGGAGAGTCCCCCAGAATCTAGGCTCAGATCCCAAATGAGTTCCCTTCATTCTGCCCCACTCTGGGGTATTCAGCTCTTCAAGGCAAAGCAGGATTGAAAGGGCAAGGAAGGCAGGTGATCTGTTCCTTAGTCCCAGCTGAGCTACTGCCTGGCTGTGTGGCTTTGGGTAGGTCCCTGTACCACTCTGTGCCTAAGCTTCCTACCCTGTATAATGAGGGGCTGAAGCACACTTACTCCTGGAGGTAAGTCGATTTCTCGCACATGCAACATCAGCTACTTGACTGTGGCTGCCCGGAGAGGTGGTGAGGGGAGACTGCTCCGCCTTATTAGGATTCAGCATCATGATCGATTAACAATGTCTGTTGTGGACACAGGATGGGGAAGTGGTAGCCCATGTGACAGATGACTTGTTGCCTTGGACTAGATGGTCTTCAAGGTCCATTCCAGCTGTGCCTTTCTTGGGATTGAAATATTCTCACTTACCCCCGAGTTGAGGTTGTCTATGACCCTGTTGTGCATGTGTGGATATCAGGAACGCGACAGTCTGTATTAGCTACGGGGCGCTGGCATCAGCTCCTACTGGTGCATGACGGCCCATTGTTAAGTTTTCAGGAATTTTGCAAGCTGGCTGTTCGACCGCTGGTAGCTTCACTGGCCAGGGTGGGAATATTTAGATGATGGAAATTGGCCGACGCGATGAATCAGGGTTGTTTGTTTTTCCAAAGAGCTGTTTTACCAGCATACCAGGAACAACGTGCTAATATGAAATGCACTTCTCTCCTTCCCACCCAAATTTAGGGCAACCAACCCTCCCAGTTTCCAACCCTCTCGGTTTGCCTGGGAACTGTCCTGGTTTTAGTACTGAAAGTATTAAAGTTTCTCGGGAAACCCCTCAATCTCAGGCAAACGGGGATGACTGGTCACCCTGCAATCCTTTCCCAAGAAGTGAAGGGAGCCAACATTTATCGAGAGTCTGAGGTCTCTGCTAGATAACTCACAGGACACTCACAGCAACCCTGCAAGGAAAATTGCTTTGCTTCCTTTGCTGAGCAGAGATAGACTCAAAAAGAACTTGACCAGGGCCAGGTACTCATGTACTCATTTGACAGTATCTGCTGGATGCCTTCTCTGGGCATCACACTGAGGGCTGGAGATGCTGTGGTGAGCAAGGCATTGGGTCCCTGCCCTCAAGAGCGTGCATTCTAACAGCAGAGACCAGCATTGGACAGTTATTTAATTACAACATGGGATAAATAATTTGAAGGGCAAGTAGAAGGGTTTATGAGCTGATAATGGGTGAGCCTAGTCTGGTCGGGTAATCAGAGAAGGCTTCCTTGAGGAAGTGATCTTAGCCTTGAGGCTGAGATCTTAAGGATGGGTGATGGGAGGACCACATGGTGCCGGAGAAAAGGAATATTGAGTGCAAAGGCTTGGAGGTGGGAACGGAGCATGCTGTGTTCAAGAAAATGTGGGGGCTTCCCTGGTGGCGCAGTGGTTGAGAGTCCGCTTGTCGATGCAGGGGACGCGGGTTCGTGCCCCGGTCCGGGAAGATCCCACATGCCGCGGAGCGGCTAGGCCCGTGAGCCGTGGCCGCTGAGCCTGCGCGTCCGGAGCCTGTGCTCCGCAATGGGAGAGGCCACAGCAGTGAGAGGCCCGCGTACTGAAAAAATAAATAAATAAATAAAAAAGAAAAGGAGGGAGCACAGAGACTGGGAGAGAGAGTGGGATACATGAGGCTGGAGGGTTGGCAGGGCCCAAGCCAAGAGGGCTTCGTGGGTCACAACGAAGAGTTTGAATTTCATCCTTACAGCAGATGCTGTGGGACACCCTCAGACACACCGCAGGAGCAGGGTCCTCTTTTCCCCAGCTGTGGGAAGTTTGGGCTGCTGACGGCTCATAGCTGGCCGCTGCCCTCTGTCAAAAGGAGATGCCTCCCTCTGGGGGTAACCCACAGTTAAGGACTAGTGGATACAGGAGTGCAAAGACCCAGCCTCCTTGCTTTGATTTTGGACAACTCTGAAGGGCCATACCAGCTCCAGAGATCCCCATGGGATCCAGTGAGGCTTTAGCTGCAACTGTTCAACTTCTTCCACTTATTGAAGCCTGCTTCCTTCCTTACGGCTGTTTGCCCTGAGAGGCCTCCCCCCAGAATCACCCACATGCAATCTCAGTCTCAGAATATGTTTCCTAGGGGACAATCCTCCCTCAAGGTACTGGGAAGCCGTCACAAAGTTTTACGTGGGGATAACCTGATCACATCTGCATCTTACAAAGGAGATGACTCTGGCGGCAGCGAAGCATGGATTGAAGTGGGTATCTGGGGAGGCAAAGACCAGGGCAGACGCTACTGTAGTTAACCAGGGAATATTGGCACAGCCCTGCACTAGATGGACGGAGTGGAGATAAAGGGAAGTGGGGAGAGATTAAAGAGATATTCAGAGTCAGGTCTGTTTCCAAAACCCAAGCAATTTCCATTATTCTTTGCTGCTCCCAAAGATGTCTCAGGTTTGACTTGCTCTCTCTGGGACACAGGATCCATGGTCTTCATCAAGGTGGGATGGGTCCCCTATAGTCAAGAGCATCTATGTGGCTGTCCATGGCATGGGCACGTGTGTTCACCACAATGTGCATTCCTGGTTTACCTCATCTGATTTAGGGTGCCTGGACAAGAGCCGTGACCCTTGGACTCTTCTGGCGCTCACTCCCCTACCTGCCATGCTCTATCTTAAACTCTGTCTGAAATCTATTGTTGACGCTTCCATGGTCCTGCCCAAAGATCTTGAGATCTTCTAAGACTACGTGAGAGGACTTGGAGAAGGATCAGAGATGGCTGTTGGACAAAATAGACAATATATAGACAAGATAGCGGCCATGGGTGGGAAGAAGTGATGAGAGTTTGGAGGAAGGAAGGTGGCCTGGGTAGGTTTCTGAAGCAGGTGGCTTTGAAAGTAGGCTTTGGGGGATTTGGGGAGGAAAACTGAGAAGGTGAGCTGGGACCAGGTCATGAAGACACTGAACTGTCAGGTAAGGACTTCCATGGGCAGTGGGGACCTCTGGAGAGGAGCTACTCCTGATTACTTTCTCTCCATCTCTGTTCAGTCCCCTAGGGACACTGACAGTTGGACACTGACAGTTGGACAGTTTCCTAGAAATAGGCAGGTGTCACCGGCCAGAGGGGATGGTGTTCTCAGTATTCATTCTGTATTTGGAGGCGGAATCCATGGTCTGACCCACAGGTCTCTTCTCTGTCTCCCCTTGGGTTTCTGAAACGGTCATGCTTTCTTCCGAGCTGAGGTTTGGGTGAGGGTTTCTGAACCTTTCACTTGTAAGAGGTATTCTGAGGTTCTTAGAGGTACAGACGAGAAAGCACTGGCCAGGATGCTTGACTGTGATCACCAACAACGGCTACACTGGTGTGATCATGAGCAAGTTATTTACATTTTTTTTTTTTTTTTGCGGTATGCGGGCCTCTCACTGTTGTGGCCTCTCCTGCTGCGGAGCACAGGCTCCGGACGTACAGGCCCAGCGGCCATGGCTCACGGGCCCAGCCGCTCCGTGGCATGTGGGATCTTCCTGGACCAGGGCACGAACCCGCGTCCCCTGCATCGGCAGGCGGACTCTCAACCACTGCGCCACCAGGGAAGCCCTATTTACATTTTTAGTGTCAGTTTTTCCCACTGTAAAATCAGAATGCTAATACTTGTATCTATTTGGATATTTTTTTCTGTCTGCAAGTAACAGAAAACCCTAACTCCAGATGACCTAAACTAGCCCTTTCCAACAAAAATATGACATGGGCTCCAAACATAATTTAAAATTTTCCAGTGGCCACATTTAAAAAGGTGAAATGAATTTTAATCACATCTTTTATTTAACCCATTACCCCAAATATTATAATTTCCACATGTAATCAATATGTAATTATTAGTGAGATATTTTACATTCTTTGTTGTACTAAATCTTTTTATTTTTATTCATTTATTTATTTATTCATTGGCTGCACTGGGTCTTCGTTGCTGTGCGCTGGCTTTCCTAGTTGCGGCGAGCAGGGGCTACTCTTTGTTGAGGTGCGCAGGCTCTAGAGCGCAGGCTCAGTAGTTGTGGCACGTGGGCTTAGTTGCTCTGAGGCTTGTGGGATCTTCCCAGACTAGGGCTCAAACCTGTGTTGCTTGCATTGGGAGGCGGATTCTTAACCACTGCGCTACCAGGGAAGTCCCTGTACTAAAACTTTTAAATTCAGTGCTCAATAACCACACGGATCTAATGGCTACTGTATTGGACAGCAGAGACCTTGTTTAATAAGGATATTTCTAATCACACATAAACAAGAATCCAGAGGTAGGCAAGTCTCAAGACTGGTTAATTTGGAGGCACAACAGCATCAGCAAGAACCCAGTTTCCTGCTACCTTTTTGCTCTGCCATCCACAGAGTGTCAGTTTTGTTCTCAGCTAGTTCCCCTCATGGTCCCAATATGGCTGCCACAGCTCCAGGAGTCATGTCCACATGCGACAACATCCAGCAGAAAAAGAGGGTATGTTTCTCCACAAGTATCTCTTCAGAAGAACTAAGAACTCTTTCTTGTCTCCCTTGCCCCACACATTTTGCTGACTTACCTCAGGTCTCAATGCCAGAGTTCATCACATGTTCATATGCTCATGTCTAATCCAATCACTGGCAAGGTAGATAGACTTGAATGCCTGGCCTTGTTTTTTTTGGCTGTGCCTTGCAGCTTGCAGGATCTCAGTTCCCCTACCAGGGACTGAACCCGGGCCCTGGCAGTGAAAGCACTGAATCCTAACCACTGGACCACCAGGGAATTCCCGAATGCCTGACTTAGAGCAATCAGGATTTGCCCCTGGATTGGAGACCTTACTCTGAGTCCCATGGGAGGAATACTGGACCCTGGGACAAAAATTAAGGCTCTATTAGCAAAGAGGACAATTGTTGTTGGGTAAGCAACAACCAACAGTAGCTGTACAATAATACCTGCTCCCCTGACCCCACCAGGTTAAACTGATGTGAGCCTTATGGTCATTTCCCAAAGTGGGTTCCAAGGAATACTAACCCTGACAGGTGTTCTGCAAGAAGGGTCTTCTGATTAACGAGCATCTCCTCACGGAGACTCATGGTCCCCAGGAGCACCTTAGGAGTTCTGACAAACTCCCACAGGCAGGAACACTCTCATTTCATTTAACCTCCTCAAACTGTCTTGACTTCAGAATTGTTTTTCTTTTTTTCCATGATAAAATACATTAACACCAGTTTCGCGAAACACATGTTTTGGAGATCCTGCCTTAATGGATTATTAAGTTATACAGCCAGGAAAATGTTCCACAGGCTATACACCTCCAGTTTGGCCTCTTATGGTCAGAACTGGATGAGCAGTACCTACCACGTTGGGAAGATTCCTGCAGACCAGGTAGTGGATAGAGGCCCCAGTGACTCAGGCCACAGGCATCCTTTTCCTGAGAAGGAATGAAAAGTGCAGTTTTGCCCTAACTAAACTCATCCAAAACTTGGATTCAGACCCTATGGGAAAGTCACACGTCAGGGTGCTGGCGTGTGGTTACTTGCTTATTTTCCTAGACTTAGTTTTGATTACCCTTTCGGTGTCTTCCTTCCCTTGCTTTCTCTTTGTTAAAGCAAATGTATTCACACTGACGTTTAAAACTGCAGAAGCCCTCTTATCTGATGTCATCAATACCAAATGCAAGCTGGTTAACTGAATGTTAGTAAGATCAGAGAAAGATTTTTAAAATGATTTATATATCTTATGACATTTATTTTCATTTATATCACATTTACGTATAGTGTATAGATATTCAGTCTTTTTCATTCACTAATCTTTTGATGGCAAAGCTTTTTTTGGGGGGGAGAGAGAGACTGTGCTTCGCGGCTTGTGGGATCTTAATTCCCCGACCAGGGATCGAACCCGGGCCCTAGGCAGTGAAAGCACAGACTCCTGACCACTGGACCACCAGGGAATTCCCGGCAAAGCCTTTTTTATGATGGCAGTAGAGTTTCCCATTGTCTGTCTTCCATTCCTGTAACGTATCATCTATAATTTCCAGTTTCTGTTGGTTTCTTTAAAATGGAGCAAGAAATTAAAGACACTGCAACGTAGTCCGAGTGTAGAAAACATCTAGATTTCTATCATTTTGTTCCAACCTTTTATAGTTATCCCATTCATGCCAAATTTGGGAGTGATTTTTAAGGAACTGTCTCCCTGTGAACATCCAAAAACATTCAGCTTGTGTTTGGAGAAGTAAGACTCTTCTTCTGTACACTCATAGTCCATTGGTTTAGGGAACAAATATTAATAAATAACAAAATTTCAATAATGAGTACAATGGAGGTAAACAGGTTTAGGAACAGTCTTAAATAAACACACAGTTCCACATGTGGGAACAGAGGCGTGGATTTGCTAGGTCATAGGCTGCTGGCCAGGCACATAAGGGTGCTAAGGGCATCAGCTAGCAGGTTTTACAACAGAGGAACAGAGCATGGTGGCTAACTGTAGGTCAGTGGAAAACTTTTACAGAATTCATATTAGAATCATCTGAGATGCTTTCCAGTATCCACATCAACAAAGTCATAATCTCTGGCCCTGGGAAGTGGATCTTAAACTATAGATGTGGCTTCCAGAAACTCCTCCATCCTGTGTGTTTAGAGGGTGTGGAGGCAGGTCTCACTGATGAGCAGACCCCCAAATGTTCTTCTCAAGGACAGAAGTTCTGAGGCCCGACTCAGGGGTGTTCCCAAACCAGCGAAAGCCGGGCATTCCAGGCCACCAGCCCGCTCTCTTACCAGCACACACACCTAGGCAGAAAACCAGAGCTGGTCTCATTCTCTCCCTCTGAGTTCTCTCTGTCCTCCCTGGCTCCTCTTCATCTTCCCAGTTAATCCCAGTTAATCCTTTGCCAGCTTTTCTGAGCAAAGACTCTGACCTGCCAAAAAGCTAGCCTTTATTGAGCACTTGCTATGTGCTAGCTGCCTCACATAGAGTTCACTTAATCTTTGGTCAACCAACCCTCCCCACTCCACTGCCAACCAAGATCTGGATCGTCATCTCTCTGGACCACACTGCTGGGGCTGCTTAACGTTTATTTCTGATGATTGATTAAATCCAGTCTATTGCTGGCACTAGACTCCAAGCCCCTCGAGGGCAGGGACCACGTCTATTTATTCACACTGCATCGCCAGCACCTAGCCCAGTGAATGCAGGGTGCACTGCAAATACTCGCTGATTCAAAGGAATGAATGAAAAACCATATAAAGTAGGTATCATTACCTCCATGTTATAGGACAGCTGAGGCTTACCGGGTTTCAATAACTTATGCATGTTGTAGAACTATCCAGTGTCAGAGTTAAGGTTAAAACCCAGGTTATTCTATACTAAACCTGAAGGGGAATTGCAGGGAGAAGGCGATATTCAGGTTTTATTAAACTTGGGAGCCTGGTCTGTATATTAGGACTACATTTACCATGGTTACAGACTTCACCAGCCTTTTACAAATATCCCAGTAACTCCCAGAGTTAGATGTGAGTATTCTCGGTAGCCACTGCCAGTCCCTACTGAGCACTTACCATGCGCTGAGTCATGAGGGGAAAGAAAAATGCAGTTCCTGCCCTTGAAAGAACAGCAGGGTGTCATTCAGGAGAAAATCCTCCCAGATTCATCAGATGTTAACTCACGGCTTCCTCAGGCCTGGGAACTGTGCTAGTTGCTGAGATCACAGCAAATAAGCTAGATATGATGCCTTCCCTCTTGGAAGCCACAGTTTGGTAGGGAAGGCTTAAGGTGAATAAATGATCATAATAATCAGTTAGCTGCTACTACACACAATGCCCAGAAGAAGTACTGACATCATGTGGTAGTACTCAGGGGGAAGGGCTCAGGAAATCATCCTGGATGTAGTCAGGTTTAAGCTGAATCTTGAAATATCACTAGAAGCTGGCCAGGGGAGGAGAGAGAAGAGCACACCAAGAAAAAGAAGGGAAGCATGTGCAAAGGCCCTGAGGTAGGAAGGCGAGTGTGACTGGAGAGCCGTTCAAAAAGAGTCGGGAAAGGTGGGCAGGGGCAGCCCACTCTGGGCTTTGTAGGCTGCTGAGAACCTTGGTCCTTACCCTGCGGGCAGTGGGAAGCCCTGTAATGTCTACAAGTCCCAGTGAGGGGATCATCCCCAAGGGTATTAGGAAGCGCTTCCTTACATAGAGGCTCCTCTCAGCCAGATGGCTGTGGGTGGGTCCTCCTCTCCCTCTTTGGATGCATTCTTCCTGTCCCCAGAGAGAACTGTCCTGACTTAGAGAGTCAGGCAGGGGATGGCTCCAGCACTTGGCTCTTCCCCCTTCCCAGGGCCCCATCACTCCCAGCCTCCCCTGGGTGTTTGTGCCTCTTGCCACTTGCTCGTAAGTTTCCTAATATAGCCTGGCCATTTCCTCCCCAACTGGAGGCCAAGAGCCCTTCTCCTGTTGCAATCTCAGTTTTTCCTGGGCTTAAAGTGGCCACGTCAGCCCATCTCATGCCAAATTTAAGCCAAAGGTAGACTGGTTGGTTTAATTTCACAAACTTGTCCAATCTCGAGATTATATGTCTTCCTTCTTTTCTCTGGTTTACCATCTTCTCTGCTCTTTTCTCACTCACTTCCCACTTTGATTTATATATTTTTTTCTTCTTTCTTCTGAGACTTCTGGAAGGAGCACAGCCAGACATGGGTGTGAGTTTTGACTCTGTGCGTTTATTAGCTGTGTCATCTTCGGTGAGCCTTATAGGAACTATTAAATATCTCTCTGGTCATTTCGCAGACCTGTTTTCAGATGGATAGAGCAGAAAGAAAAGAAAATAGTTGGAAAGTGCATGCTATTCACTCACTCACTCACTCATTCAGCAAATATTTATTGAGTACCTATTTGATACTGTTCTAGGTACTAAGGATACAACAGTGAGCAAAAAAGAATGGAATCCCTGCCTTTGTGGAACTTACATTCCAGTAGGAGAGAAGGTTAATAAACAAAAGAAAAAGCAAAATATATGTAATATTAGATACGCTATGAAGGAAAAAAGAAAGCAAAGAAGGGAGATAAAAAGAAAAAACCTTGGGTGGGGGTTATAATTTTAAATAGGGTGGTGAGGGAGTCTTCAGGGAGATGACATTTGAGTAAAGGCTTGAAGATGGTGAGGGAGTGAGCCATGCAGATATCTGGAGGAAGAACATTCTAGGCAGAGCAAACAGCAAATGCAAAGGCCCTGAGGCAGGACCATGGCTAGTGTGCGGGAAGAACAGCAAGGCCGCCTCTGTGGCTAGAGTGAAGTGAGGGAAAGGGGAGAATGGGAGGCAGTAAGGATGGAGGAGTGATGGGGATGAGATCAGGTAGGGCCTTGTGGGTCACTAAGGACTTCAGCTTTTTTTCTGAGTAAGAAGGAGCAGAGCAGTGTCGTGATCTGGCTTATTATATTTGAACAGAATCCCCTCTGATAGGTGCGTTAGGGAGATAATGGTGGCTCGGGCTACCATCTAGCAGCAATGGGGGTGGTGAGACGTGGCGAGATTCTAGATTCACTTGGAAAGTAGAGTGGACAGGATTTCCTGATGGATATTTGCAGGACACTGTACTGGGTAGGGTTTTTTTTTTTCCTTAAAAATTTATTTACAAATTATTCATTTATCTAATCAACTTTATTGAGGGATAATTTCCATGCAATAAAACACATTTTAAGTGCACAGTCTTTTTTTTTGAATTTTATTTTATTTTATTTTCATACAGCTGGTTCTTATTAGTCATCAATTTTATACACATCAGTGTATACATGTCAATCCCAATTGCCCAATTCATCACACCCCCACCCCCACCCCCCCGAGGTGCACAGTCTTGACAAACGTCTACACCTGTGTAACCACCAGCATAGTCAAGATACAGAACATTTGCATCAACTCAGCAAGTTCCCTTGTGCCCCTGCACAGTGGATCTGCGCAGCGGATCTGCTTTCTATCACCATAGTTTAGTTTTTTCCAGGCTTTCATGTCATTGGAATCATATGATTTGTCTCCGGCTTCATTCCCTTGGCATGTTTTTGAGATCCACCCATGTTGGTGTGTGTTTCAGTAACATGCTACTTTTTACTGCGGACTAGTATTCCATCGTGTGGTTGAGCGCAGTTTGTTTATCCATTTTCCAGTTAATGGACATTTGGGTTGTTTCCATCTTTTGTTGTCTCCCAAAGAAGGCGGAAAACAGGTATTATTTTTCTACTTTCCAGGTAAGGAAATTGAGAATCAGAAGAAGTAGCTTGGTCAAGGTTCCCCAGCTTAGATGGTGTTGGAAACCAGTTTGTCTCTCTCTGTGTTTCTTTCTGTCCCCCTGCTTCCCACACAATGTGGCCCCATGTGGATGAACTTGGAAAATGGAGCATAATAGTTTCCTATCTGTCTCCTCACACTTTCATTCTTTGTACCACACTCTCATTTCTTTATTCTCTACACTTGCCACATAATCCCACTTCCCCCCTTGAGTCAGACCTCAGTTCAAATCCCAGTTCTGCTTCTTCCTCACTGTGTGACTTTGGGCAAATCACATAACCTCTCTGAACATCAATCCACCTAAGAAATGGAGACCATATTTGCATCTTCCTTTGCGAGGTCATGCCCAACGCTCTCATCTCTCTCTGTCTCTCTCCATTTCTCTTTGGCCCTGTTACAGTTGACGTTCTCTGATCGTTGGTTTTTTATGGCTGGTCATTGAAGGGAGGTGAGCCCTGCTGTCCTCTCACCCCTGGCTGTTCCTGCCTGCCGTACTGAGGGGCCAGAAGCACCAGACACCCTCCCCAACAAATTAAAGAGAATTTCAGGTGGCAAGGCCCGGGGATCTGTATTTTATCTTTAGCTTCTCACATGCAGCCAGGACTGAGAACTGTGGGCTCAGAGCATGAGTTTTGGGCATCAGATAGACTTGGGTTTTGATCCTGCTTCCTTGGTCAAGTCTAGTAACTTCTCAGATCACCAACTTCCTCTCCTGTAAATGAGCATCTGCATGAGACCCACCTCACAGGGTTGCTGGGAGGTGTAAGTGAACCCCCCGCACTGTACGTGATCCTTGATGAGGTCTCTTCACACACAAAGGGCTGGGGCTGGGTAGGCGTGGGACCCTGAGCTGGAGCAGTCTGTGCTGGGAGGGGCCGGGCTGCGTGGAGTCATGGGGACTCACTGTCCTTTGCCTCCAGAGTCACAGTGCCCCGATTCCTAGAAGCCCAGCATCTCAAAGTGAGGCCAAACCTTAGAGCCTCATCACCAACACGTCATTGACTGATGGGGCAATTGAGCCTGTAAGAAAGGAAGAGAGTCACCCAAGGTCACACAGTGAGATGGCGTCTCTGGACAGGTTCAAGCCAATCAATCAGCAAATATTTCTGGAGCACCTCTATGTGCCAGGCACTGTCCCAGATGCTGGGGATACATCAGAACAGAAAACAGGAGAGATCCCTGCACCCACAAGGCTTCCATTCTAGCAGGGGAGGAAAAGCAATAAAGCAATAAATATAAATAAGTAAGTCATATGGTATGTCAGAAGGTGATAAATGCTATAGAAAAAAAAGAAAAAGTAGATCACAGATATCTTGGTGCTTGTGGGGACACAGGCAGACTGTAGTTTTAAATAGGGTGGTCAGGTAGTCCTCAGTGAGCAAACACTTGAAGGATATAGGTAGGAAAAGAGTTCCTGGCAGAGGGAACAGCCAGTGCAAAGGTCTGAATGGGAACATGCCTGTCAGGTTGACCTTCAGAGTCCCTTACCAGCCATCCTGGGTATTTGTTGTTAAGCCATTTGGTTCTTTTGGTTAACCAGGGCAGCACATCAGCTTGTGTTTAAAACAGCGGCTCTGAATTTCCCCCCTCCCTTCAGTGAACATGATGTGTCAGGCCCTGTTCTACATACAAAAGGCACAAAGACGAAGGCAGAGAGATGGCTTTCAGTGGTGCTGCTGCGGAGAGACCAAGAAGGTAGAACAGCTGTGTGTGGGGGTGAGGGAGGTGTTGAGTTGGAGATGCTGTGTAACATCTGGAGGCATCCATCTCCAAGGCAACATGTGGAGCTGCAGAGGGGAAGAAGTTGGGGATATATTCAGGAGAATCTGCAGGACACAGATGGCAGTTATAAAAACACCAGATGATGCAGTCACCCAGGGACGGTGGGGAGGAGGTTTTGGACGGAGCCCCGGGGAGCACAGCCTGTTAGGATGGGGGTGGAATACGACGATATTTTGTCACCTTTGTATCAGCTTGTTCATACAACTCAGGTGACCTCACACGCTAGCATAACTTTGTAAAAATCACATCACACATATCTTTTCTTTCTTAGTTCTTCAGCAATATTAACTCATTTAGACCTCCAACAACCCTACGAGGTAAGAGGCAATGGTTACCTGTTTGACGGGTGAGAAAGCTGAGCCTCAGAGAGGTTAAGTCACTTGCCCAAGGTTACACAGCTAGCAAGGGAGAGGCAGCGTTCGGACCCAGCAGCCTGGCTCCGCAGTCTGTGCTCCTAACCATTACTCTGTGCTGCCTCTCTATTCACGTCGTGGCCACATGCACAGATTCTATTTCCCAGGAGATCAGGTATTCATACTCATGGACATGCAAGGCCTTCTTGTTACCAGCTTCCTGTACACGCCATCTTGCGTACACGTCGTC
Organism: Orcinus orca; assembly: GCF_937001465.1. Taxonomy (NCBI): domain Eukaryota; kingdom Metazoa; phylum Chordata; class Mammalia; order Artiodactyla; family Delphinidae; genus Orcinus; species Orcinus orca. Next base: position 16,854,982 of record NC_064574.1, read on the forward strand.
TTACACGGTCTCAGTTTCATTAATGCGCACAACTTCACACACTCACTCAGCCTCGAGTGTCTCAGATTACTTTGTGCTTTGACACTCAGATGGCCTTGTGTACTCGGACCTCACACATACCCATAATATCACCTCCACTGGGCACTCACTCCAGTGTGTACACACTGCATCATACACTCATGAGCTCACAGAGGCAAAGGACACCAATAGGCACGTTCCTAACAGTCTCCTCTACCCATGGCCTTGCACAAATACACACTCGCCTGTGCCCTGCAACATTCACACCGCTATGCAAACTCACCGTCTTATCCATTCATGACCTTGGACTTTCACGTCACCTTGCACACTAGGATAACCATGCACACGCATTCAACCTCACATAGCGACAGAGTCTTGCCTGCTCACAAGTTTGCACTCTTTGATCCTCTAGTAGTCTTGCACCCTCACTCAACTTTGCCTTTCCTGCATACTTAAGACCTCAAATGCTCTCATAACCTTATATACGTCCCATGCTCACGTGATCTCGGTCACCCTCTGTGCACACACTGCCTTGCACACTCAAGCTTCTACACTCACACAAATGCAATATTCACGCTACCGCACAAACTCACTGTTGTACCACTCGTGCTCTGGCACGTTCATTTGCTCTGTGTGATTCCAAATCTGTGCACACTCACAGAGCCTCATCTGCTCACACAACCTCACACTTAAGACGGACTCACTCAACCTCACCCGATTTCGCACAGTAAAGATCCTGGCGCATTCCCACCAACAGAAATACTCACACCGGTCATGCAAACTCCTTCCGGCCTGTCTGCTCGTGTCCTGGCACGCACTCCCGGGGCCCCGCCTTCCCGCACAACTTCACATACCGACACTCGGCATCACACCACCTCACTCCATCTTGTACGCTCGTGGCCTTGCCACGTTCCCACCGACGGAAATATTCACACCACTATGCAGACTTCTGGCTTGCACGCGTTTGTTCTCCCACACTCATTCACGCAACCTAACACACTCGGAGTCTCACAGGCTTTGGTCACTCCACCCTCCCTGCCCCGCAAGGGCCTGGCCCGCCCCCGCCCCGGCGCCCCCGGGGGCCCCGTCCGGCCGCCCCACTGACCGCCCTCTCCTCGCCCGCAGGGACGTACCAAGGCCAGTTCACCAACGGCATGCGCCATGGCTACGGCGTGCGCCAGAGCGTGCCCTACGGGATGGCCGTGGTGGTGCGCTCGCCGCTGCGCACGTCGCTCTCGTCCCTGCGCAGCGAGCACAGCAACGGCACGGTGGCCCCGGACTCGCCCGCCTCGCCGGCCACCGACGGCCCCACGCTGCCCGCGCCCGCCATCCCGCGCGGTGGCTTCGCGCTCAGCCTCCTGGCCAACGCCGAGGCGGCGGCGCGGGCGGCCAAGGGCGGCGGCCTGTTCCAGCGGGGCGCGCTGCTGGGGAAGATGCGCCGCGCCGAGTCGCGCGCGTCCCTGGGCAGCCAGCGCAGCCGCGTCAGTTTCCTCAAGAGCGACCTCAGCTCGGGCGCCAGCGACGCCGCGTCCACCGCCAGCCTGGGCGAGGGCGCCGAGGGCGCCGACGAGGCCGCGCCCTTCGAGGCCGACATCGACGCCACCACCACAGAGACCTACATGGGCGAGTGGAAGAACGACAAGCGCTCGGGCTTCGGTGTGAGCGAGCGCTCCAGCGGCCTCCGCTACGAGGGCGAGTGGCTGGACAACCTGCGCCACGGCTACGGCTGCACCACGCTGCCTGACGGCCATCACGAGGAGGGCAAGTACCGCCACAACGTGCTGGTCAAGGGCACCAAGCGCCGCGTGCTGCCGCTCAAGAGCAGCAAGGTCCGCCAGAAGGTGGAGCACAGCGTGGAGGGCGCCCAGCGCGCCGCCGCCATCGCGCGCCAGAAGGCCGAGATCGCCGCCTCCAGGTAGGACCCCGGGGGCGGGCGCAGATGGGTTGTGCCCCGCTTGGGGAAGAAATCCTGAGCCAGGGCAACCTAGGAGGCCCTGTTTCGGCTTCTTTCTCCATCAGGGGCTCCTCCATGACTCTGTATAGAGGACTCTATATAGAGGGTTCATTGGAGGTGCTTCGGGATCTCATGTCACCTGTTCATCTATTGTCCAGACATCCATCCATCATCCATCCATCCATCCATACACTCAGTGACTCCCATCCACCCATCCACCCAACCCCTACCTTCACTTTTAAACCTTACATTCACCCAACCGTTATAATATCAACGTGAACAACCATCTCTCTACCCACCTATCCACCCAGCCCCTTAACTTCCTGCTTACTCATTCAACCACCCAGTCACCCATCCAGCCACCAGCCATTCATCCAACCACCCAGGCACCCATTCAACCACCCATCCATCCCCTCATCCCCAGCACCCACTTTCACTCAACTTCTCCCATCCACCGAACCACCAGCCATCCTATTCAACCATACATCCATTCACCCAGCCACCTTCATTCACCCAGTTACCTCCATTTATCCAATCACCCCATTACCCAGTCATGTTTCCATTCACCGAAACAACATCCACTCCCACCCACCTAGCCAGCCATCCAACTCTCCATCCTTTATGCATCCATCCAACCGCCTTCATCACCCAACCATACTTAGATCCCACAATCCATCCACCCTTCCATTCACTAAACCACCTCCACCCACCCATCCGCCAGCCCTGCGTCCATCCGCCCTCCATCCATTCAGTACCTACCCATATTCAAGCCCCTCTATGTCTTTTTATTGTACTTCAAAAAAAGTTCCAATGTTGCCTTCAAAGATTTATAACACCTACTGTGTGCATGGCACTATTTTAAGTGGTTACAGGTATTGACTCATTCAGTCTCCTTAACAGTTTTATAGTATTGGTACTATTTTTAATTTCCATTTTACAGATGAGCTAAATGAGGCATTGAGAGATAAGGTGACTTGTCCCAAATCACCCAGGTAGCTAGTGGCCAGGTCGTAGGTGGTTCCTCCCCTCCTATCCAGCCTCCTTTTCTACCACCCTTTCCTTGGACCTGGATTTTTTTCTCTGTACCAGTCACACTGGCCTTTTATTATCCTTCTCTGGTTCTTCCTGTCAGAAGGCTTTTTTTCCTCCTGGTTCCTTTGCCTGGACTGCTCTTCCTTTCTCTTGCTGCCCCCTTAGTGTCTATTCCTCCTTCAGAGCTCAGGTCAAGCTTGACCCCCATAGAGAGCTGATGAGGCCCAACCCCCCGTCACAGGCCACGTCTCACTCAGCTGCGTGGATGTCTTCTTAGAACATCTCACAGTTGCAACTTTATGCTGTTTATGTGATTTCCTTTTAACCTAATACTTATAAGGAGCTTCCTATGAGCCAGTCACCATTCTGAGGTCTTCACATACATTAACTCATTTAATCTTTACAAGATCGTGAGGGGGTAGGTACTATTATTATTCCCATTTTGCAAATGTGGCTGAGCTGCGGGGACAGCAGAGGGTGCGGCAGGACAGTGGTGACAGGTACTAGCCCGTCCCAGTGCCTGTAGCCATCCTGCTGGCGGCTCAGAATGAAGCGGGCTGGAGGCTTTCGCACTGTGGTCTTCAGGATTAAGCAGACCGAGGGCCAAATCTTGGCCCTACCATCTTTTAGCGCAGACCTGGGCAAATCAGTTTGCCCGTCTGAACTTCCGTTTCCCCATCTGTGGTGCCGCCATTGCTTAGTTGTATGTTCTCGGCTAAGTCAACCTCAGTTGTCTCATTTATAAAAATGGGGCTGGTCTGAGAGTTAAGAAACATAGCGCAAGTCCAGTGGTTCACAGCCCTGTCGTGGCATGAGTTCCCTTGGAAGCCACCTTTGAGATGGAGATTAGCGTGTGGGAAGTTTACAGGAGCGCTCTCAGGATCAACACCTGTGGCGAAGGGAAGGCGGCAGGATTGGGCAGAGGGAGATGCCGGGCTGCCGTGCAGTCTCCACAATGCATCAGCCGACCACAAGGGGCAGCCTGCAGTGCAGATGACCTTCAAAGTTATCCCAAGTTGAAGTGAGGGAGCTGGATCTTTACACCCTCTGCACTGGATGCAGGCTAACGTCCAGAAAGGGGCGTGACCTGGGGCTGGATGGCTCTCCTCAGCCACGGGCAATCCCTGGACAGGACTGACAGCGGGCAGCAGTCTGAGCAGCTGGGTTGGGGGCAGGGGGAGGGGAGAAAGAAATCCTTGGTTCTGAAGGGGAGACTGGGTAGCAGATCCCATTGTCTACTACAGTGCTGGCCACCTAGCAAGGACTTCATCAATATTACTAGTCATTGTCGTCCTTCGATGAATTCATTCTACAGATGTGGAAACTGAGGCTCAGAGAAGGAAGACAATATGTTTTAGCCCACCTGACAAGCGAGTGAGAGAACCAGGGCTTCAGCCCCTGGCTTTCTGATTCCAAAGCTTTAACCAGCACATTTTCCCACTCTAACGTTGTAAACTTTAAATTGTCATGAACGTATGCGTAGTTAGTATCATTAAGGCAGAAAGGAGGGGTGGGTAATTTTCTTAAGACTTCTTGGTTAGGGGCAGAGCCAGGCTTGTGACCAGGCGATCCTATAATTTATTGTCCAAACTTGGACACTTTTATGAGTAAAAGGGGGCACTTTTAAAAAATAACACTTTTATGTTGTACTGATTTTAGATTTACAGAAAAGTTGCAAAGATAGTACAGAGAGTTCCCATATACTCTCCGCCCAGATTCCTCTAATGTTAACTTCTTTCATTACAGTAATACATTCATCAAAGCCAACATTCATACCTCACTGTTACCTAAACTCCAGACTTTAAGGTGGTGTCTGCCAGCTTCTTCTACTATAAAGTCACCATTTTCCCCTTTCCCTAATTTAATCTTTGGAACACAGACATCAAGTTCAGCCCACATTCAGGACGGAGAAGGGTCTGGAATTAAGCTCTACCTTTTGGAGGGGGAAGTATCCACATACATTATTTGGAATCCTTCTGTATGGAAGATTTGTCTCTTCTTCCAAATGGAACATTTAAAATTATTATGCCAAGTGTATATAGTTACGACAGGTGTAAGCCAGGACTGTCTGGGGCCACCCTGGGACACAGCAGAGCTTAGATTACGTAAGAGCTGAAGCTCTTGATTTGGAAGACCAAGAGTTAGAATTCTGGCCTTCTACTGAATTGCTATGTGACCTTGCCCAAGTTGCCTCACCACTCTGAACCCTGGATCTTCTTTCTTCCTAGGGTTTTTTGGGGGAGTAGATGAGCTAATGCCTGTAAAATGCCTGGCACAGAGCAGCCAGCAATAAAAGCAGTCATTGCCATCATTTAACATGTTCACTTTTAAAAGTGAGGAAGTGGAAGCTTGGAGAGAAGGAGGGATTCCCCCAAGCTCTCCCCTGCTGGGGGCAAACTCTTGACCCTCTCTGCCCCTTTGCTTTCCCGGTCCTTCCTGCCAAGGCTGTGCCCTTGAACATGAAGGTGTTGAGCTGCCTCCAAGAAGGCTGCCAGGCCCACAGCTGGGCACTGAGTCTCTGGAGTGAGAAGGTGGTACCAGCTTCCTCCGTGCGGTGCCACTGGGAGGGGAGTTTAGGGGAGATTTGGATTCCTCATCCTGGATGCCCACGGGGCTGGTGGCATGTGGGGGGCAGCTGCCTGACTCGGTTTTAAACTCAGATTGAATTTCCAATTAAGGTCATCTTTGGGTTAGGAGGAAAAGCAGGGTTGTCTTTCTCCTGGGGGCTTTGGTGAGTATTCGGGCTGCAGAGAACAGAAAGCCTTCCCAGCAGCCTTCAGGCCCGGGCAGGCCTAGGGTTTCTGTCTATTGTGGCCTCAGGCTCCCTGTCCTGGGCTTACATGGAAGCTATCAGCTCAAAGTCTAGGATCAGGACAGCTTTCCCAGGGAGGAGGGGAAAGCTGAGAAGTCTCATCCCCTAAAGTGGGCGATGGATTGAAAATGATTCTAGATCTGTGCTGTCCAATATGGTAGCCACTAGCCGTATGTGTGTGTCGAGCTCTTGAAATGTGGCTCATGTGAATTGAAATGTGCTGCAAATGTGAAACACACACTGGCTTTCAAAGACTTAGTAAGAGGGGCTTCCCTGGTGGTGTGGTGGTTAAGAATCTGCCTGCCAATACAGGGGACAAGGGATCGAGCCCTGGTCCAGGAAGATCCCACATGCCGCAGAGCAGCTAAGCCCGTGCACCACAACTACTGAAGCCAGTATGCCTAGAGCCCGTGCTCTGCAACAAGAGAAGCCTGCACACCAGAATGAAGAGCAGTCCCCGCTTGCCGCAACTAGAGAAAGCCCGTGCACAGCAACAAAGACCCAACACAGCCAAAAAAAAAAAAAAAAGACTTAGTAAGAAAAGAATGTAAAGTAACCTAGTAATAATTTTTTATATTGATTACAGGTTGAAATGATTATATTTTAGATATAGTGGGTTATGGGCTTCCCTGGTGGCGCAGTGGTTGAGAGTCCGCCTGCCAATGCAGGGGACACGGGTTCATGCCCTGGTCCAGGAAGATCCCACATGTTGCGGAGAGGCTGGGCCCGTGAGCCATCGCCGCTGAGCCTGTGCATCCGGAGCCTGTGCTCCGCAACGGGAGAGGCCACAACAGTGAAAGTCCTACATACCGAAAAAAAAAAAATAATAATAATAAATAGATATAGTGGGTTAGAGAAAATGTATCATTGTAATTAATTTCACTTATTTCTTTTAAATTTTTTGAATGTGGCTACTAGAAAAGTAAAAAAAATTACATGTGTGTCTCACGTTATATTTTTCTCAGACAATGTTGCTCTAAACCCATTCAGGGCCCTAAGGAGATAGTCCAACTCCTTCACTGACCAGATGGGGAAACTGAGGTACAGAAAAGGACAAAGAGATACCCATAGTCACTGAGTGATCAAGGGGGGAGCTAGCTTCATGGTTCCTGATTTTGTGACTACGAACTCTTTTTGTAATGCCTCTTAAGGTCGTGGATACTGGGCTGTGGAGGGAAGCTGGGATATTTGGGGAGGTGGCTAAACTTTTCTGGTTGTCATGACAACACCCTGATAAATGGCTCCCTTCTGGAAGGAGCACAGGGAGTGGTTCAGAGTGGGGCTCCGGCTCTGCCTCTTGCTGGCTCAATTTCATCTTCTCTCCAGACTTTAATTCTTTCATGTCTAAAAGGAGAATAATGGTATCTACCTCAAAACGTTTTCACAAGGGTTAAATCAGAGACTGCATATGCAGCACTCAGCACAGGGCTGGAAGCAGGACTCAATGAATGTTAGCTTCTCTTGTCATTGTCTAGGATTCTTGTTGTTATTGTTGTCATTGTGCCCCTGCAGCAGAGGCAGGGGCTGGCCTGCAGGAGATCTCAGCTGCCCCAGGGTGTGAGGCTTGGAACATCTCAGGTTTTTGACCAGGGTGGCATCAGTGTGGCCCTGAAAACAGGGCCCCCTGAATTGGTCTGTCCTCTGCTCCAACACCTCCCCACCCCCATTTCAAACTACCCCCCCCCACACAGACACACACGCAGATTGACCCTGGAAATTCCCAAGTTGAATGCAGGGTTAGAGTTGGCTTTGTGAGTTGCCGGGAGGTGAATTTCTCGGGTAAGTAGCTAAGAGCTTGGGTTATGGCATTGAACTGACCCAGGTTTGAATCTGGGTTCAGCTACTTACAAGCTGTGTGACCTTAAGCAAGTTACCTCACCTTCCTGTGTCTCACTTTCCCTTTCAGTCAAATGGGAATTATGTTAATTCTCTTTCAAAGTACTGTTGCAGAGAGTAAAAGAGATAGCCCATGTAAATGGATTTTGCTTTGAAGGCATGCAAGGAGATATACGCTGTTACAATGAATCCGGTTATGATGAATCATTTTGTACTGATCTGAGTCTCCCTGAGAATGATATCACCCCAAGGGAAGCCTCTGTCTTCTCTCACAATCCCTACAACTGTTTCCCAAACTTGCATCTTGTGCATGCCAGAGTCCCAATTTTTGCTATATCCATGTATCACCTCTGCTTTCCAATTTAATCTCTATCTTTAAATCAACTTACTTCAAAATATGTACAATTATTGAAAAGAAAGACTTTCGACTCCCTGTTGAAAGTGAGAGACCGATAGCACGGGAAGTTCTGAAAGCAGAATGATGTTATTCAAGTCTAAGGTCAAACTATTAATTCCAAAGATCCTAATCCTGAAGACTGCTTTCTTTTTGCTAAAAAGAGACATTGACAAGAGATGGACAGGTCTGAGAGACCTGTAGGCACCTGACTGAGGTTTGTCCTTGACCAACAAGAAGAATGGTCTGATGCTATTTCAGGCTGTGGCTTCACATCTGCCCATTTCCAGCACCTACAGGGTGTGCAGACCATCCTGGGGAAGAGGGTCTGGCCCTAGGCTAGGCCAAGGTAGGTCTAGGTAACTGCCCATGTTCGAGCCTGTTTAATTTTTATTTAACAACAATCCAGGTAGTCCTTGTTTCTAGGAGCCAGAAGGATTCTAAGTACCTTACATATATTAACTCACTTAATCCTCAAAACAACCCTATGAGGAAGGTACTATTATTCCCATTTTACAGATGAGGAAACTGAGGCAGAGACAGGTTAAGTATCTCAAACAAGGTCATTCCTCTGAGTAATGGCAGAACTGGGAGTTGAAACCCCAGAGCCAGGAGACCTGGTTCTAGAACGGTCTTAACTGTGATCTGACCTTTGGCTGGATTTCTTTCACAGACATTGATTAGCACTTACCCTGGGCCAGGCTTGTGCTGGGGCATTGGTCACCCAGTGGATCCGCATGGCCAGCATCCTCTGGGGACTCACAGCCTAGTGGCCAAGACAGAATGGGATTTGACACAGTCAGTGGTGGGTTAGAGGGACAAGTGAGCAAAGAGTTACTAACTGCCCCAGAGGTGGTCTGGGAGATTCCCTGCAGGTGATGGGTGACTCTGCTTAGGAGTTTGCAGATGGAGACGAGGGAGAGAAAGGTCATTCCAGGTAAAGCCACAGAGGTAGGAATGTGTGTGGTTTGTTTTGGAAGCCATGAGTCATTGGCAGGGCTGGTGTGGGTGGGGAAAGAGATTAGAGATGAGCCCAGGGAAGGCAGCCTAGCACCAGGTGAGGACGGCTTTGAATGCCAGGTTAAGGAGTTTCGAACTTACTATGCAGCAGGCATTGTTCTAAATGCTTAGCTAAATTCACTCATCTAATTCTAACTGTGGCACACAGAGGTTGTTAAAACATGCTCCAAGTCACATAGCTAGTAAGTGATAGAACTATAATTCTGGCCCCCGAGTCTGATCTTATCCAGGACAGTTTCTGCCACTTGAGATACAGTGAACTTCTCTCTTTCCTCTTTTTTTTCTTTTTTTACATTGTTCAGAAAAACATACTTGCTAAAATTTAAGGAAATTCAGAATAATAGAAGATAAAAAGCAGTAAAACCCCTTTTCTACTTCTACCTCTGTTGCACCTCTGAAGTAACCATTGTTAACAGTTCACTTATAGCATCCTTCCATTTACCTATTCTGGTTTGTGTTTTTTTTTTTTTGTTTGTTTGTTTTTTGCGGTACACTGGCCTGTCACTGTTGTGGCCTCTCCTGCTGCGGAGCACAGGTTCCGGACGCGCAGGCTCAGCGGCCATGGCTCACAGGCCCAGCCGCTCTGCGGCATGCGGGATGTTCCCGGAACGGGGCACGAACCCGTGTCCCCTGCATCGGCAGGCGGACTCTCAACCGCTGTGCCACCAGGGAAGCCTTTCAGCTTACTTTTAAACTTAATATGTTTTGAGATCTTTTCATCTTATGCACGTACTGCCTTAATCTTTTTAACGACTGCATTATATTCCCCAGTTCGGATGTACCATGATTTATTTAGCCAGATCTCTCTTGATGGAGACTGAAACCATCTCATGTTTTTACAATTACAAACGAGGCTGCAGTGAACATCCTTGGCCCATATTCTTGCTCGTGAAGCTGGTTAAAGGGATGGCTCAGCCAGGTACCTTATCCTATCAGGGATATTTGAGCATCAGCAGAATGCGTTGGAAATATAATGCCGTTAGCCCAGGTCTTGGCAAGGGACTGACTCTTGACGTTCACGGTCAAAATGAAAATTCTGTGTTCTCCCCTGAAAAGGTCTATGGTACTCTTGAGTGGATTAACACAAACAAGCAAAAATCCAAATCACCCCTGTCAAAGGTCCCACTGCCCCTCCATATTTTTTTAAATAGATATTTAAGAATAATTGTTGCAAGGCGTGTCAAGTCATTAGCCTGCTGCGGTGTCCCCACGTCTCTGCCTGTCCCTGCTTGCACAGAGGTACTTTTATGGATTAAATTCCTAGAAGCGGAATTGCTGAGTCAAAAAGAACGTGCATTTTAATTATTAGCAGAACCCCAGTTAATCTCCAAAAGGGCTGTACCAAATTCATAACCCCCATCAACAATGTACAGTTGTGTGAGGGCGGTTTTCCTCACACCATCACCAACACCATGATTATCATTCTTTTGCATCTTTGCCAAATTGTTTGAGGACAGTCAGGTGTTCCGTGAACCCAGTGATCACCGTCAACTGCCCAGGCCCACAGAGGCAAAAGTTTTCCCTTGTTCTGTTTCTGGCTCACCTCCAGAGGTTCTTGAATATGCGGTTCCACCGGGGGGATTAAACTCTCAGGGGATGGCCTCAAAACGTTGGGAAGGCCCCCAGCCCCGGATTCCTGCCGCCCATCACATCTGTCCTTCAAGAACTGCCAGATGGACAAAATCCCTTTGCTCCCAGAGACCGAAGACTGGGATGAATGGAATTTCCTGAGTTGTCAGAGCTGGATTCTCCTGATATACATGAGGCAGCTGTGACTCTAAGGCTGTGACTCTGAGCCGAGTGGTCTATGGAGAGAGAAGATCTTGCCTGGGTCCCTGGCAGCGGGAGATATTCAAACTGTGAGGCAGTGTTTTTGGGGGAGGCAGGCCTTCCAAGCTTGGAGAGGGGAGAAGCAGAGAAAAGACAGCATCACTCCCATCAGTCCTCAGAAAAAGCCGGTCAAAGGACATGGCCCAATGTGCTCATTTTACAGATGGAGAAACTGAGGCCTAGAAAGGGACAGCGACCCAGAGAGATGAGCGTGGCCAGGGGGCAGAGTGTGGGAGGCTCTTCTGGAACCTCAGTTGGTTTCGGGGTCACATTTAATAGGTCATCCAGGAAGAGGACAGGTCTCTGGGAGGTAGAAAGGAGCATTTTGTCTCCCCCAGCCCCAGCCCTGTAAACTGTGCTTTCAGTCTGACTCTGGAGCCTTTCCAGCTTGATATTTCAGCCTACACAGCAGTCAGAGAACAGACAGGCAAACAGCCTGCACCTTTGCGAGAAAAATTCCCCTTTCCTCCAATGCCAGGGTTTCCCCATGTCCCAGTGGAAGGTCTGACCATGTGAAGCCAGTGCTTGGCCCTGACCGTGGCACCTGAGCTGAGCCCCAGCAGTGCCAGGGACTCAGGGGTCATCACCAGAAGGGCCTGGACGCAGGGTGTTGGGATAACGGTAACAGTGAGAATAATGGTGGGGACCATAGGGTAAGCGCTTGAGGCCTCAGACTCAGGGTCAGGCTGCCTGCGTTCTGGTCCTGGACACTTGCTAGCCTTGCCGGCAAGTGACTTCCCCACAAACTTTCTGTCCCTCCATTTCTTCATCTCTAAGATGGGGATCATGAGAGGTCCAGTCTTGGGCATATGAGAGGATCAAGCACTTGGGGGGCCGGGCACAGGTCAGGGCCCTGTTCTCACTGCTGGGTACCGGGCTCTGTGCTGATTCCCTTTATATGCATCATCTCATTTAGTCCTCATGAGGGAGGTGCTACCTATTATATTAACCCATTTCACAGATGAGGAAACTAGCCCAAAGTCCCCAAGTAACTGACACAGCAGGGCTTCAAATTCTCTGATCTGGACTCTACCCCCTTAACCACTGCTGGAAGAGAAAGTCTTTGAACTCCAACATTTCAGGTTACTATCCTGCCAGTCTGATATTCTGTGCCTTGACCTTGGTGCCTGGCCATGCTTTTGTATGGCAGAGTGGTTGAAAGCATGGGGAGGTGGAGAAATTGAAGTTCGAATCCCGCTGTTTCTTGCCAGCCTCGTGTCCTTGGTCCTTCCTGAGCCTCACTTTCCTCGTCTGTAGAATGGAGACAGTAACAGCCTGGCTCACTGTCGTGATGAGGACTAAATGAGATGATGTGTGTAGAGGATTTTATGTGGTCTCGGTGCTCGGTAAGGAGAGGCCAGTTTTATCATCATTCTTCTTACCCGGAGAGTCAGGCGGGTGGAACTCGGAGAGGACAGCAGGCATTTCCTCCAAGCTGCGTCCTTCCCCAACTGCAGGCTGTTTCCCTCCCCTGGGTTTCCACAGCCCAGTCCAACTTCCACTTGACTTCCTAAGTCCACACCAGTGAGTCCCTGCTATTGCGAGAGGAGTTAAAAATAAAGCCCAGTCTTTAAATCCTTCAAGTAAACACCCAGCTCTCTAAAAATAGCGCCATTGTAACCGGTCTCTGGAGCCAGGTGGGGATTGCGGGATGGAAATTGGCGAGGCTGGTTCTCGCTGACAGGTTGGCGGGGGCCAAGCCTCTACATCACCCCGCCTTGCTGCCGAGCGTCTGGGCTTGAGGGGCAACCAAGGATCCCTTAGAATCTCCAGCCTCTTCTCTCCAGCCCAGAGCTGGCCACCAGTGCCTCTCACTGCCCCACTGTGAGGGCCCCTTATCAGCTCTTTCTGCCCTAAACTCTCCATGCAACAGCTGGAGTGAGATTTTAAAATGTTCAGCGTGACCACGCCACTCTAGTAAGCAAAACCTTCATGGCATCTTCAGTTTGGTTTCCCCTGAAAGCAGAGCCTGAGACAAGGGTTTGGGTGCAGGAAGTTGATTTGGGAAGTGACTCCAGGAAGGAGGAGGTGAGAGGAAGTGGATGGGTAGAGTGAGACAGGGAAGAAGGAAAAGCCAATATAAATGTGTGTTATCGAGGCATCGCAGCAGCCACAGGGACTGGGCTGGGCTGGGACCTCGGTACAGAACACACCCGAGATTGTGAACCTGGAGGATGGGGCAGGGGCGGGGGTGGTAGGTGGGCAAAGCATTATCCACTGGCTCCAGTCCCCTGTTCACTGAAGATTTCCCCCAGGGGCATGAATCCACTGCACTTCCGGGTGTGCTTGCACTTGGGGTCGGGGTGAAGGGGCCTCTTGCAGCATTGAGAGCAGGCTCCGGGTAGAACTCGGGAAGCTTGGGTGGGACCCTGGCAGTACCAGGGCATCTTCCTGTACGTGGAACTGTCCTGCAAAGCAATGGGTGAAAGTGGGGGTAGACTGAGGGGCTGTGATGTGGGCAGCAGTGGTGTCTGCCCTTAGGAGAAATTTCAGATTCCCCTGCCTTGGCCCCCAAGACCCTTCCTGTCTGGCTCAAACTTACCACAACAGCCCCATCTCACGCCAGTCTCCCCATCACTCACCTCCAGCCTCAGTTCCTCCAAAGGGCCATTCTCTTTCCTGCCCATGGTCCTTTGCATGTGCTATTCCATGTGCCTAAAATGCTTTTCCCTTACTCTTGATCTTGCTAGCACCTCGTTTATCAGGCCTCACCCCGCTCAAATGTTTCTTCCTCAGGGAAGCTCTGAGCTCTTTCCTAGTCTGGGCTCCCAGTTATATGTTTCCTGTGTGCCCTGGCCTCACCTGCCACCCCGACAATTGTCCCTACTCATTCTGTCTTCCCGACTACTTTGTATACTCCCAGAGGATGGCAACCCTGTCGGCTGCGTTCACTGCCAGGTGGCAGCACCCAGCACGGCACCCAGCACGTATGTGGGGCTCAGGAAGCATCGCTGAATGACTGGTGTTAGGTCTCCAACATCTCGTAAGGGGAGGCACCCTCCATTTGACTCAGTAAAGCTTTCAATCACATTCAGCAAATATGTACTGAGCCCCTACTGTGTGCCAGGGAGTGTTCTAGGCACTTCGGGAGGAAAACTTCAAGATCCTGGCCTGCATGGAGTTTACATTCTATCTGGGGAGACAGCACAGCAGACATAATAAATAAATTTTAGAGCACATGGGAGGGGGCAGGTTGCCTTTCTAAATATGTGACATGAAGGAGTTGAATCAGTTAGCCAACCGGGTACCTGGGGGAAGAGCAGCCCAGTAGAGGGCAGAGTCAGGAAAAATCTCCAAGGTTGGCATGTGCCTGGAATGTTCTAGAAGCAGCAAGGAGACCAGCGTGGCTGACGTGGAGTGAGAGAAGACGGTAGTATAAGAGGCCAGAGAGAGTGCAGGGGTGGGAAGGGGACAGATCGCTGCCAATGTGGGAGCCACTAGTTACATGTGGCAATTTATTTTTTTTATTATTATTTTTTTAATACTTATTTATTTGGTTGCACAGGGTCTTAGTTGCAGCAGGCAGGTAACTTAGTTGCGGCTCACCAGCTTCTTAGTTGTGGCACACGAACTCTTAGTTGCAGCATGCATGTGGGATCTAGTTCCCTGACCAGGGATCGAACCCAGGCCCCCTGCATTGGGAGCACAGAGTCTTACCCACTGCGCCACCAGGGAAGTCCCGACACATGTGGCAATTTAAATGGAAATGAATTGAAATTAAATAAATTAAAAGTGCTCTTCTTCAGTCACAGTAGCCACATGGCAAGGGCCCCATGGCTACCGTGTCGGACGGCACAGAGGTAGACCGTTTCCCTCCTTGTTGAAAGTGTTGTAAACCCTGCCTCGCTGGGGCCTTGCAGGTCACTGTAGGGCATCAACCTTGCCATACATAACTGGGCACACATCCTGGGGTCCTTTCCTCACCTCTCAAAGTGGGTATGATAAAAGTCCGCAAGGCCATCTGGTTCAGCGCCGGCCAAGGTCAGAATGCCTTCCCCATCACCCTTGCCGAACGGCCCTTCGGTCACTGCTTCTGTGTCTCCAGGTGTAAGAAACTCACCACCTCTTGAGCCAGTCCAGGCCAACTTTGGACAGCTTTGGCTTTTAGATTTGCTCAAACTAGGAGAATGCTCTGCTGCTCTGTCTCTGATTCGTTGGTCCCAGTTCTGCCCTCGGGGACTCTGTGGGTTAGAAACGTGTTCAGCTGCAGGTCACAGAACCTGTCTTGAGCACTAGGCTTATATCTTCTCACAGAAGAAGATCAGAGAGGCAGTGCCAGGCTGACGCGGCAGCTCCAAGATGCCCCGGGGGACGCCCCCCTCCTGCTCTGCTTAGAATGTAGTTTCTGTCCTTGTCCTCAAAGGTGGTCACAGCGCCCCTAGCTTCACCTCCACATCCAGGGCAGAGGTCGGAATGCAACATCTCCTTCTCCAGAGTGGGTCACATGGCCTTCCCTGAACAAGAGTAGGCTTCTGTTAGGAGGAAAGAAGGACAGAATGGATATTTCGTGAGCGGTTAGCAATGCCTGCCCTGGACGTCCCTGCGGAGATGTAAAGATTGTGATCTTAGTGCCTCTGAGAGTCTTCACTGGCCTAAACGTCTCCAGCCCCTTTCCTCAGCCCCTGTTTTCAAATCTCATCACTTTCTGCATTTTCCAGGTGGAGAAACAGAGGCACAGACATCATTTAGTGATCGAGAGCATGGGTTTTAGGGTCATATAACACTGTTTCTTTCAACAGGTCACTTCCCTGAGCCTCAGTTTCCCCAACTGTGGAATATGGTGGAAATTAATAGAGTACTTACTGGTGAGGGTGTTGTGAGGGTAAGATGAGATAGTCCCGTCAAGTACTAGCCACGGTGCCTGGCACACAGCCATCACTCGGTAGTGGCAGTTGTCATTTTTATTATTATAACTATGCTTCCTCTTGCTTCAGTGATTCCTTCCGGTGTTGATGAATGAGGAACCAGAGACCGCAGACGGTGGGAGCTCTCTGCCGGGTCCCCTAGGTGTTTCCATTGTCCCAGCAGTCACCCCAGGGAGAGCCTGTCTCCTCTCGTCTCCAGAGGGGTGTAGAGTGGGACCACAGAGAGGAGGGAGGGGCTGCAGTGAGGATCCGTCTCTAAAGCCACCTTTGGCCAAGCACATCCCTCGTGAGGGCTATCGCATTACTGCCCATGGGCTCGTCCCATCAGCCCCGGCTCCGCGCAACCCTATCTGGGAAGGGGGTATTACCCCAAGGTCACGGCAGCCCACTGCCAACCCCGTAACCCCACAGGACTTGAAGTAGCCTTGCCAGAAGCCTGGCCAAGGACAGGGTCCTCTGAGCTCTGACCCACCAGGTAGGGTCAGAAATGCCACAGGTGGGTCCTTCCGGTGAGAATTGGTCAGAGGTTCACCTGGGCAGCCCCCCACGCCTGTAGGGCCCAGGCATAGATAGTTCTTCCCTGGGCACCCCAGCTGGGGTGGAAATAGAGACCAGCAGCCCTCATTAGTTCTTCCTTTACATTTTTAAAAGGTCCTCACAGTTAGACAAAAATGTAAAGTTTATCTTCTTTCCCTGTTCCCCTCTGCTTGCCACCTCCACCCCTGGGCAACTGTTACCTGCAGCTTTTTCTTTTCCTTCCAGAGTTACTTTATGCTTATATTAAGGTGAAACTTAATGTTTGACCTACAAAACAGCAATTTCGCATGGTTCCACCTAATGTAAGCGAATGCAGAGATTCCTGTTTTCCTCTTTCTGCCACAAAAGGCAGCATATTATACATATTCACCTGAACCTTGCTTTTTTCTCTTTGCTGTGTGTATGTATCAGAGAGCTTTCCAGATCTTTCCAAATAAAGAACTTTATCCGTTTTTTTTTTTTTTTTTTTTTTGCGGTACGCGGGCCTCTCACTGCTGTGGCCTCTCCCGTTGCGGAGCACAGGCTCCGGACGCGCAGGCTCAGCGGCCGTGGCTCACGGACCCAGCTGCTCCGTGGCACGTGGGATCTTCCCGGACCGGGGCACGAACCCGCGTCCCCTGCATGGGCAGGCGGACTCTCAACCACTGCGCCACCAGGGAAGCCCAAAGAACTTTATCTGTTTTAACTCCCACATAGTATTCCATTATATAGCTGAATCATCATTTATTTAATCAGGCCCCTGTTGTTGCACATGATTGTTTAGGTAGTTTCCAGAACTTTGCCATGTGAGATAAAGCTGTACATTCATTATTTCACCCATGGATCAGTATATCTGTAGAATAAATTCCTCCAAGTGCAATTAGTGGTCAAAGTCTCTCTGTAGTGGTTGTCCCTTCTTATCTTCCCATCCACATTGTAGGAGGGTGAGAAGGCTGCCCCGACGTGCTGAATGATCCTGTGCAAGTCCCTGCCCTCTGTTGGTCTCCGTGTCCTGGGACACTGAACCGTCCTTGCCTTGTTTTGGGGAAAAACAGACACCCAGAATTGGCTTTTTGCTTGGCCTTTCCCACACCCCAGCCACATGCACATTGTTACCACGGCTTCTTTGGGAGATGACTTCAGCCCGGACCAAGGCCAGGGCAGCCTAGTGCGGTCAGCACGGAAGAGCAGGCAGAGGGACCAGCATGGGCAAAGGCACAGATGCGTGACCACGTGGGGTAAGGCAGCGTTTCCCAAATGCCAGTCACTGATGTACCTTCCCGAGCTGTGCCACAGCCATGTACCCTCTGGATTATTATTTCCTTACTATTTTAAAAAACCTTAACTTTCTTAAGCCTAAATTTATTTGTTTATTGGCTGCACCTCGCGGCTTGCAAGATCTTAGTTCCCTGACCAGGGATCGAACCTGGGCCCACAGCAGTGAAAGCGCCGAGTCTTAACCACTGGACCACCAGGGAATTCCCTAAATTTATTTTTATAAAGCGTCTTTAGGTCATTACCATAGATAGAAATGCAGTGTTACGTAAAGAGAAGTTAGCGGAAAAAACAAAAACACAACCAGACAATACCAAAAGAAAACCAGAAAAACATACGCACAAGAAAAAGAGAAAAATACAGTGAAGCAAAACATCGTTAAACCATCCCCAGTGCGGTTGCCTACTAAAAGCTCAGATCAAGGCTGATTGCTGCTCTGCTCTCTCTCTGTTAAAAAAAAATGGAATATAAGACTCACTAAAGGTATATAAACATTAAATGAGACTTTCTCATTGAAGAAATCAGGATGGTTGACTTTGAATCTTCAAGGAACAATGTTATCTGATGAATGTCCTGGTACCACCTTTCATTTTCCGTCCTGTCAGTAGTAAGCTTTTGAGTCATTGGCCTGAAGGACAGATTTCTCCTCTCCCTCTTTCCAGAGCCTGAAAGGGAGGGAAAGCCAGTCTTTAGAAGGGCAACTAGACTCTGGAGTTCTGCATGGGAGGAGCCCAAGCTTAGACCTTATACACAGTAGGCACTCACTCAATGCTCGGCAGTGACTGATTCATTAGTGGGCCTGAGGGGCTCTTACGAAAGCGGGATAGACATTGAGACTAACAGTGCCTTCCTGAATCTTGTCCAAGGAAAGCAGATGTCCTGCTCTCACTCTCCCCTCCGGTGGCAGACGGTTTACCTCAGGGCTGAAGCTTGCTGGTGGAACATTGGAACAGGAGTCCCCCAGACTGGAGAGGAAGAGCACAGGAGTACCTTTGCTACTCTCCTCATCCTCTTCCATCCCTTCATTTAAACACACAGACACAGAACAGATCAGGCACAGGTTTATTTCTCACGCATGTAAAATCCAAAATGGGTACCCTTCTCAGTGGGCAGCTCTCCTCCAAGCCATGATTCAGAGACCCAGGCTCCTTCCATCTTGTGGCTCTGCCATCTTCAACATACGGCTTCCAAGATCATAGTGCTCTCTGCATCAAGCCAACGAAAAGGAAAAACACCCGCAAAGAGGCAGTGGAAGGTTCTTATTGGCCAGGAAGTAGGGCACATCATGTCTTCTCACATTCCATTGGCCAGAATCTAGTCACGTGGCCACACCTTCCTGCAAAGGAGGCTGGGAAGCAGTCCGGGTGTGTGCCCAGGAAGCAGAGGAAAGGGGTTTGGTGAACTGCTATCTACTCTCAGCAATGTTTAGTGAACGTGGGCTTCGAGGCTCTTTATCATTTGCCTCCATCCTAATTCTTCATTCACTCACGACATTGTCAGGCTAAACTTTTCTCAGCTTCGTAAACACTTGGTGTGTGTCTGTCTGTGTGTCTGTGTGTGTTTTAGCACCTTTTTGTGCCTTGGTTCCTGCAGTTCCCTCTATTCAGACCACCCTTTCCTCGCTTCTTTCTTCTCTCCTCCATCTGACTAGCTCACACAGACATGGAAATAAGCCCACAGCCTCAGAATTTAAAATAAGACTTTATCATTTTCCCAGGACTACATGCAGGAAGAAGAGAGGATGCCTGTGCACAGCGCGGAGGGGGTCGCCTTCAGCTCCCCTAACTCCGTCACAGAGCAAAGCGCAGGTTTCCACAGATGCCGCCTGAGACCCACTCCGAGAATTGTCCTGTGATAAATAGGGAGGGGAGATCCTGAGATCAGAGATGGCAGACGTCAAGTGCTTTTTGTCAAAAAAGCTAGTAATCTATGTTTCAAAGGGGGAGGGGAGAGAAATTGCCCAGGTAGGAGATAAAACATAAGGATCTGAATCTGCTGAGACAGTTAGCTTTTTTCTAGCTCATGTCTATTCTGTGAAGTGATGTGCTGATTCAACAGCTCTTGGAGGGTCTGGTGGGTGGCGGGTGGAGATGGAGAACCCTGCTTCATTGAGTTTGCCAGTTTCCATGGTGTAGACACTGCCACAGTGGCCGATCTCCAGCTACCAGTATCCTGTCAAGAGCTTGCCCGGGCCATCTCCAGTACACGTTTAGTATCAGCCTTGATTTCTCCATCCCCGCTTTGCTTCAGGCTGTAGCTCAGAGGTCTCCTCTGCAGGCAAGTTTACCATGTCTGTTCTTCTTCTGGGTTTCCCATTTTAAAAAGCCTGAACTTTCCCAACTAGATTATTTTCCTATAGGTTTTCTCTACTGGTCTATAAGCGCCTTATGGCCAGAACTCTGATTTTAAGTTTCTTCATATCCCTGTTATGTTGTCAGATGCCTGCACTTAGTAGGCACCCAGGGAATGCCTATAGAAGGCAGGCAGGCAGGGAAGATGGGAGGAGGTAGAGTTGAAGAGCCCGGCCACGGAGGCAGATCCCACTCTGTGACTCGTTGGCAGTGTGACCTCAGGCAAATCCCTTCACCTGTCTCGGCCTGCTTCCACATCTGTAAAAAGCTCCTTTATTTTCCTCTGCTCCAGCTCAGCCAGGCCTATCACTGAATAATAATTATGATAATAATAGTCATAATGGCTGCCATTTATTCATTCAGCAAATTTTTAATAAGCACTTGCTGCGGGCCAGGCCCTGTTCTTGGTGCTGGGAATTCATCAATGAACAAAACAGACAAGAATCTGTTCCTTGTGGAGCGTACTACATCTGTAGTACGTCCTACATTTAGCGTTCTACATTTGCAATGTGCCATTAACTGAACGGAATTTCACAGGCATCTCATTTGGTCTCCGGGCAGCCCTGAAGAGCGAAGGTATCCTTTGCTCTATTTTATTGCTGCAGAAAGTGAGGCGAAGTAGATCGTGTGAGTTGCCACGGGTAAGCCAGTGCATAAAGGGTGGAGATGGGACTTGGACCCTTGATTCTGGTCCAAGACCTGGTTCTTAGCCATCAGGACATGCCCTTCCCAAGCCCCAGGCCCCCTTCCTGCCCACCTCTCTGCCTTTGCTCTGCATTTGGTCGGTTCCCTTTGTCACATCCCTCAGGCCCACCCAAGACCTGACCCCTCCCTGATGGTGTCGGTTCTATCTTGAATCTTGTCTCCAAATGCTTCCTTGTTACCCGACCGACCATGGTTGGTCACCAGGCATGGAATCCTTTACCTCTTCATTTTGCTTCCTTATGACACCTCTTTCCCCTCCCCCTTCACCCCACCACCCCAGGGCCTAGGCATGGACCCACATAAAGAGCTCAATAAATATCTCTTAACTAATGCATTGAAATCCTTAATTTTTTCCTTGGACTCTAGCTCAAGTCTCGTTTTTACATGTCTTCATTGTAAGGGTAATTTTTTCTTCCTGGGAAATCTGAAAGTCAGATCTGTTGGAAACAGAACCTCAGCAGCTCTCGTGCGCACCTGCTGTGTGTTGAGTATGGTGTTCATCTCTTGCAGGGCTGGCTCACAAAGGTGACAGACAGTCGCTGTCGGTGACAGTTGGCACCTTAGTTGTGGTCAAAGCTGGGATGACCACGTTGCCTCGTGTGCCTGAGATCGCCCTGGATCATGCTGGGTATAATTATAAACAGACCCCCTTTCACCCTCAGGTGCCCTGGTTTGAATGATAAGCTCTCCGGTCACCCTAAACAAATCCTGAGGACGTGACCCCCCTACCCCCTGCCCTTACTGCTCTAAGCACTTTGCAAATACCCACACATTTAGTTCTCCCAACTCTGTGAGGTTGGTGCTGTTATTCTGCCATTTCACAGATGGGGAAACGGAGGCACAGAACTGTAAAGTAACTTCCTCAAGGTCACACAGCTAGGAAGAAGCAGGGCTAGGATGGGAACCCCAGTCATCTGGTGCCAGAGCTCCCCCGTTCAGCCACTGCCTCAGCAAGAACTTCTCTAAGAGGTCTCCCCTGAGCCCATGCTCTGGGCTAGATGTGTCTCCCCCTTCCCACCCCACCAGGAGCCATGGACTTGTCTCAGTCGTGACTGCTGTGACATGGTTTGGGGATAGAGGAAGACAGCAACGTGGTCGGAATCTCCTCTGGGGCCCTCACACCTGACACAGCGCCTGAGGCCAAATAAAATCTCTGGAAATGCTTTTCGAAGCAAGGGATGTGATTTTCCAGGGCTGGGGCCGGGCTTGGCCCCTCCCCGCGGTTTCTTCCTCCCCATGTGGCAGCAGGGGTGCCAGCCCCCAGGAGCAGATGGAGCTGCCTGGAATTCCTTCCTAAGGCTCCTTATCGGTTTTCAGAGCAGCCTGGGGGGTGAAGGGGGGTGTCAGGGACCTTGGGGGCTGCTCTGGGAAAAACTGGAATGCCGCAGCGGAGTACCACCTGGGGAGGGGCTGGAGGCTGGGGAGGGTGCTGGGCCGGGAGGGCTCAGCTGTCAACATTCCTCCAGCTCACAGAAAGCTCCCCTGTGCGCCTTGTCCTTATTTAGACAGGAGATGTCTGCTGACTTGGGCCTTGTGGGATGCCACGGCCGGCTGGCTCACCGGGTGGGCGGGGTGGGCTGAGGCGGGGGGCAGAGCACACCCAGAGCCAGGTCAGTGGGCTCTCTGCGGGCGATCCCAGTAGACCCAGGTGGGAAGTCCACCCCTTGGGGCGAAGAATCACTCTCTAAGTAATAGTAACAAAAGTAGCAGCTACCATTGATGGGGTTCCCACTATGCACAGGGAGGCATGCTAGGCTAGTCTGTAAGTTCTAGGAGGTGAGTTTCTTCTGTTCACTGCTGTACCCCTAGATCTAGCCCAGGACCCGGCACACGGTAGGTGCTTAGTAAATACTTGTCACGATCAAATGAGTATACCCTTCACATGCCGCAGTTCACTTCATCCTCGCAATAATTCTAGGGGCAGCTAAGTGCTATTATCAACCCAAGTTACAGATGGTGAAACTGAGACTTGGAGAGGTTCCACGCCTTGGCAAAGGTCACACAACTTGGACATGGAGGAGCTGGGGTTTGAAACCAGGTCGTCTGACACCAATATTAATGAAAACTCCAACATTCATATTAAAAATTATTTAATATTAATCTTATTTTGGTGTTCACCACACTGGAATTCCTGGCTTTCCCCGTTTATTGACTGTGTGAGCTGGGTGGCTTATCTAACCTTCTCATCCTTAGTTTTCTCACCTGTAAAATGGGAATTGGTAGTGATGTCTACCTTAGAGAATACTGTGAGGATTCAATGAAATAATACATGCCAATATCTGAGCACAGTGCTGGCACACAGTAGGCACTCAACAAGAATTGTTCTTCAAATGACTACACCATAATTTAATCAACTACTTCCCCACTTCCTGCTTTGGCTTCATTTTCAATCTTTTGCTATTACAAACAGGATTGCAGTAAATACCCTTGTACGTGTGTCATTTTGCACAATTTGAGTATGTCAGTTGGCCAGATTCCCAGGAGGGGAAGCACTATAGCACAAAAATATGTAGATGTTAAATTTCTAAAGAAAAAAAGGTTGAGCAGTCTGAAGTGATAAACATGAATCTATGGAAACGTGAAAAATTATGTGAGTGAAAAATGTATAATAGTGAAAGCTAAACTTCTCTAGTGCACACTCAGTGCAAAAGGCACTGTTCTAAGCCCTTTGTGTATATTAATTCCTTTAAATTTCATAACAACCCTATGAGGTAGGCATTATTATTATCCAAATTTGTAATAGTTGTCTATCACTGCCTAAAAAATTATCCCCAAACATAGCAGCACGAAACGACACATTTTTCTTATCTCGCAGTTTCTGTGGGTGAGGTATCAGGACGTGGCTGAGCTGTGTCCTCTGCCTCAGGGTCTCCCATGAGGCTGCAGTCAAGGTGTCGGCTGGGGCTTTGGTCCCATCTGAAGTCTCCCCTGGGGAAGGATGCACTCCACACTCACGCACATGGCTGTTGGCAGGATCCAGTTTCTCGTGGGCCATTGGACTGAGGCCCTGAGCTCCTTGCTGACGTTGGCGGGAGGCTGCCTTCAGTTCCTTGCCACGTGAGCCTCCCCAACATGGGAGCTTGCTTCGTCAAAGCCAGCAGGAGTCTGCAAGCAAGAGCAAAGTCACCATCTTTTGTAAACTAGTCATGGAAGGGATATCCTATCACCGCTGCCATAGTCTTTTTTTTAGAAGCCTGTCACTGAGTTCAGCTCATACTCAAGGGGAGGGGATCCCATAAGGGTATGAATACCAGGAGGCATCTGAAAAATCTTCCTGCCACACTCACTTTTCAGAAGAAGAAATGGATGTACAGAGAGGTTAAGTGATTTGCTCAGGTCACACAGCTAATGTCTGAGTCAGGGTTTTCAGACCTGGGTAGCATAACTTCAGATTCCATGCTCTTAAAAACTGGCCCTCAAAACTGACTCTTTATTGTGTTCACAGCTCTGTTAAAAAATAGATGTACACATGGAAAGGCTAGAAAAGAAGGCTCAAAAGCTAACATAGCTATCGTTTAGCACGGTGGGTTCCCAGTGCTGTTGCTTTACTGATACTCTTTTCATAATTCATAAAATGTGATTTCAAAATCTGGCATAGACTTTTAAATATTTATTTATTTATTTGGCTGCATTGGGTCTTAGTTGTGGCACATGGGATCTTCGTTGCTGCATGCAGGGTCTTTTGTTGCAGTGCGCGGGCTTCTCTCTAGTGCGCACAGGCTTAGCAGTTGCGTTGCATGGGCTTAGTTGTCCCGCAGCATGTGGGATCTTAGTTCCCCGACCAGGGGTCGAACCGCGTCCCCTTCATTGAAAGGAGGATTTTTAACCACTGGCCCACCAGGGAAGTCCCTGGTGTAGACTTTTTAAAAAGGAAGTTTCCCTGTGCAGCCAACTCATCCAGAAAAGGCCTCACTTCTGAGACCTGGGTTCCAGATTGGACTGCAGGGCCCAGTCCTATGTGGGCGGCGGCGGGAGCAAGGCCTGAGGTCCCCTCCCTGTCACTTCACTGGCTGCCGAAATACAGCCAGACTTTAGTCACACAGCCAGGCAATTCCCAGGTTCCAACTGACTAACCTTTCTTTGGAGAAGTTGAGGGTATCACTGCTGGTAACTACTAGCCCTGGGCTCTATGATAGGCAGGATGAACGCTAGGGATGCCCACGCCCCGAAGGGAAGAGGCGTGGTTGTGGCCAGTCCCAGCTGCTGGGCTCTTCTGGCTTAACTGAAGTGTGTAGCAGATGCGTGGGTCAGCAAAGGCTCTGATGCCAGACAGATCTGGAATCATGTTCCAGCCGGCTCTGGATCTCACTAGCTATGAGCCGTGGGCAAACAATTTCCTGAGCCTTCCTTTCTTCTCCTGTACAGTGGGTTGTCTTGAGGATGACATGAGATCACAGAGGTTGTTGTAATTTCCTGTTGCTGCTGTAACAAATTACCACAAACTTGGGGGCTTACAACACAGATTTATTCTCTTACAGTTCTGGAGGTCAAAAGTCTGAAATCAGTCTCCGTGGGCCAATAACGTCAGGGTGTTGACAGGGCTGGTTCCTTCTGGAGGCTGACAGGAGAATCCAGTTCCTTGACTTTTCAACTTCCTGGTGGCTGCCCCCACTCCTTGGTTTGGGGCCCTATCTGCATCTTCAAAGGGCATCACTCCAGTCTCTGCTCCAACATCACATCATCTCCTCTCCTGTGGTCCCATCTGCCCCTGCCGCCCTCTTATAAGGACACTTGTGGTTACATTTAGAACCTGCTTGTATAATCCAGGATAATTCCTGCACCTCAAGATCCTCAATTTAATCACATCTGCAAAGCCCTTTTTGCCATATAAGGTAACATTCATTGGTTGCAGGGATTAGAACCTGGATATCTCTGGGGCCATTATTCAGCCGACCACAAAGATCAGGTGTCTGGCACATAGTTAGTAAACAGCAGCTCATTACTTTGCCTCCCCCTTAGAGGCTGAGGGGGGGAAGGGGTGTCACCCACCCACACATGGTGAGTGTGAGCCCCCTTCCCAGCTGGGCTGGCAGCTCTTTTTCAAGAAGGGGAGGAAGGTTTCTGTAAAACATGATCTGGAACAGGTCACCGCCATGGCCTGGGGATTTCAGGCTGGGCTTCCAAGGTCGGGAGGTCCTACCTAGGGCCTGAAGGGGGGCACAGCCCCCTAGACTCAAAACCCATGCCCCTCCACTTCAGCTAAAACAAATTCACTTTCTAAAATTTTCAAACACTTGCATAGAGCTTTCTATGTGCCACGTCCTGTTCTAAATGCCTTATGTACATTCACTCTATAATCCCAACAACTCTATGAGGCAGGGGCTATTCATAACCCCATTTTACAGATGGAAAAAAATCAAAGTACAGAGAATTATGTAAGCCACCCACAGTCAAAAACAGTGTTCTTAACCACCTCAAAATACCAAAATATTAACAGCAATTTTTCTTTTTTCAAAAACATCTGCTTATTTTCCAATTTTTTTGATGATGAAACCATATTATTTTTACTACATATTTTATATATTTATAATATATAATATAAAAATAACAAAATACAAATTATGAACATGTAACCCACCACATGGGCTTTCTCCTGCCCTGTAGCCTTCTGTTTGTTCTCAAAACTTTTCACCTTGTCTTATCTCTGACCAGACTCTACATCCTTCCAGAGCAGGGGCCATGTCTGGCTTAATGTTCATTATAATAATAATGGGCAAGTGACTTAACCTCTCTGTGCCTCAGTTTCTTCATCTGTAAAATGGTTGTGGTGCCTATCTCCTAGGGAGGTACGAACCCTTAGTTTATTTCCCATTTTTTCTTATTAGAAGTAATGTTTCTAGATCTAAATGTAAGAAATAAACTATAAAACCCTGGGGATAAAATATAGTAGTAAATCTTTGGACGTTGAGCTAGGCAAAGCTTTCTTAGATATCACACCAGAAGCACAGGCAACAAAAGAAAAATAGATAAATTGGACATCATTAAACTTAAAGACTTCTATGCTTCAAAGGACACCATTAAGAAAGTGAAAAGACAACAGAATGGGAAAAATATTTTCAAATCATATATTTGATAAGGGACTTGTATCTAGAATATATAAAGAACTTTTACAACTCAATAATAAGACAAAAAATTTGAAAACAGGCAAAGAATCTAAATAAACATTTCTCCTAAGAAGATTCATAAATGGTCATTAAGCACATAAAAACACACTCAACATCATTAGCCATCAGGGAAATGCAAATCAAAACCACGATGAAATGCACCTCACAAACCACTAGTGTGACTAAAATTTAAAAATGGATAATAGTAAGTGTTGACAAGGAGGTGGAGAAATTGGAATCCTCATATGTTATTGGAAGAAGGTAAAATGTTGCACTCAATTCAGAACCAGTCTGGCAGTTCCTCAAAAGGTTAAAAAGACTTATCACATGACCCAGCAATTCCACTCCTAGGTGTATACCCAAGAGAAATGCAAACATACATCCACCCAAAAACTTCTACATGAATATCCATAGAAGCATTATTCATAGTAACCAAAAGGTGGAAACAACCCAAATGTCCATCAGCTGTTGAACAGATAAACTAAATATGGTTTATCCACACAGTGGACCATTATTTGGCAATAGAAAGGAATGAAGTATTATTTATGCTACAACATGGGTGAACCTTGAAACAATGTTTTCATGACATATCCTTCTATAAATGCATACTTAAATCCCAATTTTTTGGCAGTCCTTAGCATTTTGGAAGGGAGTTGCTGGTAAACATCATTATAATAATAACAAAAACGGTAACAATAATGATAGCTAATATTTGTTAAGTGCTCAGTTTATGCTAAGCACTTTTGCGCAATCTTATTTCAGGCTCCCAGTAATTTTGTGAGTTAAATGTTATTAACCCCATTTCGCAGTTGAGGAAACTGAGGCCAGAGAGCAAAGGTCAGGTACCCAGAATATGATGGATGTGAACTTGTACCCTTAATCCCTCTGGTGAAGAGTTTCCCAGCAGGGCTTAGCACATGTTTGCCAAATGAATGCAGTCCAGGCAAGACTGGACCCTTGTCTCCATCCTTGTTGGAGGGCAGGGGAACTTTCTCCCAGGGAGCTATCTGGGCAGGTGGCTGGACATCCCACCTGTGGTTCCTCCTCGAGTTTACTCTGACCATGATTGTTCTGGGGGGAAACGGCTACAGCCAGCCAGAGCTAGGGGCGAGGGGCTATTTTGGGAGAAGACAGGGCGGTGGCATCTGAAGCATCCCCTCAGGAAGACTTGGCTGCACTGCCCTTATCAACCACCTCTGCAGCTTCAGAGAGGCTGGCAGCGGCCTGAGTTGGGGGCTCTGATTATCTGCCTCTGTCCTCCAAACCTACCATGGGCTCCTTGTTCTGATGGATTTCTGAAAAATTTTTAAGTGAACAAATTAGTGACATTAAGTACATTCAGGTTTTTTGTTTCAGTCGTCTAAAAACAACTGTGCTTCTTATATATTTTATTAACAAGCACCTAGATAGCACTTTCTGTGTCCTGGCTACTGTTCTAAGGGCCATATGACTGTTTATTCATTTACTCCTTATACTGTTTCTCTGAGGCAGGTGCTGTTATTATCCCCATTTTACAGATGAGGAGACTGAGGCTCAGGGGGCTCAGACTTGCCCAAGGGTATAAGGAGCAGAGCCAAGACCTGACCCCAGACAACCTAGCCAGAGCTGCCCCCTCTTAGCCACACCCCCATGCAGTTCAAGGCTTTGCTCTGCGCCCCTGTCCATCCACTGATTTTCAGAGATGTGGCGTAGTTGACCTGGCAGGGCTGCATTAAGCTGTGAGCTCCTCAGGCGGCTGCTGGGTCTGATTTTGCCCCATCCCTGGTCCCAGCACGTGGAACACCTGGCCCAGTTAGTTAGTGCCAGGAAGGCCGCGGCTCAGTGTAATGGGGAAGAGCTTGGGCAGGTGCACTTTCTAGCTGTGTGACCTTGAGAAAGTGACTTCACCTCACTGAAGTCACGTGTAATTGTGGCCATAGCACAGAGCTGGGCACAAAGTGCTCAACCAATAACAGATGAATATTATTAATCAGAGTAGTAGAAGAGACCGTTGTTGAGTGGATGCATTAGAACAGAGGTGGGCAAACTTTTCCTGTAAAGCACCAGACGGTAAATATTTTTGGCCTTGCAGGTCACGGACTTCGGTGGCAACTACTTAACCCTCGATAATAGTAAACAAATGGGTGTGGCTCTGTTCCAATAAAACTTGATATGGACGCAAATCTCAATGCCATATAATTTTCACGTCCTAAAATTACTCTTTTGGGTTTTTTCCCACACCTGTAAAAATATAAAGAGCGTCATTAGCTCACAGGTGGGACAGAGGCAGCGGGCTAAATCTGGCCTGTTGCCCTGACTTGCTGACCCCTGCAGTAGAATGTGAGCTCTACAAGGGATTTTTGGATACTGGGTTTGCTGTTGTAGTCACAGTGCCCAGAATAGTGCCTAGCACATAGTAGGCAGTCCATAAAGTTGTATGAAATGAATGAATCTGGTTGTTGAAGTGGGTCTTGAGCTGGCCCTTTAAGGCTGGGAGGTGGAAGGACTGAGAAGGAACATTCCAGAGGGGAGAACAACCGGAGCAAAGGAGTCAGGGGTACATCCTGTGGGTGTCTCCCTTTGGCCCAATGAAGCCATCGGTGGCCTGATGGAGACACCTGGACAACAAGGCCAGATCTAATGGGGCGGTTAGGGGTCTGGGGTGGGCAAAGGAGTCAGGGGTGGGGCTGGATACTCTCAGACGTGCTTCCACTGGGTTATTGCCCTGCCCCATCCCTGAACCACCACCAGCCCTATTTTTAACCCTGCTGACGAAAGAAAATCTGTTGAAATCAAGAAGGGTGACTGATCCCTGCCCCACCCTGTGCCCCAGTTACTCTCCTTCCCTTCTCCCCATTAGGGGCAGAGCCATCCTAGGAGACCCTCCCCAAGAAACATCAAAGTGGTCATAGGAAAAGAGATGGTTCCTGCGCTTCCCTAGCAGGACCTGGACTCAGGGAGGGATCCTGGTGCTTGAAGAGAGCCACTCAAGGCTCCTGCGGGGTTGAGCAGGCCGGGAACTGCCCAAGAGAAGACTGGATTTTCTCTCTGTCTGACTAGTGCATGCTTCTCAAATTTTAATGAGCAGTGGAAGCAGCTGGAGGTTTATAAAATACAGATTCCTGGGCTCCTCCTAAGAAATTCTAATTCAATAGATCTGGGGTGGAGCCCCCAAAGCTGCATTTTCAACAAGTGCCTGGATGATGAGGGGCTGGGGGGTTGGTGAATGGACCACACTGTGAGTGCCACTGGACCAGAAGATAGCCTTTGGACCACAGCAGTTCAGCCTGCCCTGGTAAGCTGCCAGATATACCCCATCAAGGCTGCCTCGGGCCGAGAATTTGGAGAGCCTTGAAGGCCACCCTAAGTAGTTTGGACTTTATTTTCAGCACAATAGGAAGCCTTGCAAAGATTTTCAGCAAGAGGTGAGGCCAGGAGATGTATGGGTTAAGCAAGCTGCATGTCATTGGTTGTAGGAAGCGAGCCTGGAGGCAGGGAGGCTACAGATGGGAGTGGGGGACCTTGCAGGAGGAGTGATAGAAGGAAGGAGAATGGGCAGATTCAAGAGCTATAGGGGGAGCAGGAGAGACAGGAGTTGGTGGTTGTTGTCTGTGAATATTGAAAGATGAGGAAGGGGGGTGTGGGAGACGCTGGGATTCCTGGCTTGAAGACTGGGGAGCTGGGGAGCTATTCCTGAAATCAGAAGCATTTTGCGTGGGGAGCTAATAAGGTATTCAGCTGGTCAGATTGATGGATGTGGGCAGAGGAGCGTGCTTCCTTTAAACCCAGCAGCCCTTATTGCCTTGGGCTGTGTGGCCACTCCCCTCTGACCCCTGTTCTGGCTGCCCTGGAGGGTCCACCGTTGATCCCCCAGAATCTTCCAGGGCTCAGTGTGGAGGCTGCCATTCTGGCCTGAGGAGTCCTGCAACACAGCTTCCCAGGGCACCGGGAAACAAGCCTCATCCAGCTCACGTTACCAAAAAAGGACATTTTTGCAGTTTGAGGGTTTGCCCAGCCCTTTCCCTCCTCCCCCAACCTGGGGTTTCAGGTTTCCAGGGAAGTGTCTCTGAAAATTTAGATCTTTGAATCACACATACCCATGTACAGGCAAATAAGAGTCTGGGGATATGCATGTACCACACTCGGTTTTAAAATTTTTTAAAGTATAGTTGATTTACAATATCATGTAAGTTTCAGGGTACAGCACAGCCATTCAGTTATACGTATATATATGTATGTGTATATATATTCATATATCTAGGTATGTATATACATATTATATATATATAGATTCTTTTCCAGATTCTTTTCCCTTATAGGTTATTACAAAATACTGAGTATAATTCCCTGTGCTCTACAGTAGGTTCCTTGTTGGCTCCACACTGGATTTTGATGTCACAAATGTCATCTTCCTCCTTCTCCTTCTCCACCACCCCCATCACCACCATCGTCACCATCATCATCATCACTAAGCCCCATCCCGGGCTAAACACTTTTATGTGTTGCCTCTCAGTAGTTTTCACAGCAGCTCCAGGGGGAGTGAGAGACACAGAATCAGACAGGGAAGTAGCCAAGCGGGGATGTGGTCTTACCTGGAGTCCAGCTTCAGCCTGATCCCATACATCTTTATTTTTACTAACCTCTAACTGAAATTTAGTATTTTCTTCAATTATGGAAGTTGGCAATAAATCAACAGTAGTATTAGCAGTATCTCTGACTTTGTCACTAATAGAAATCACATATATTTTCATGTCACATTACTGTTGTTGCATGTACCCTTGAAATATTCTTTATGTTAATCTATACTTTTAAATTATGGTAGTTAATAGACCTGCTAGATATTTTGTTTAAAGTGTTAATAAAGAAGAATATACATTATTATATTACAAATTTGTCCCTTTAAATATTTTGGTAACAGTGTGTCAATATAATTGCATCCCTTTGTAATCCTGTGTAATTTGTGCATTTTAAAACATTCCAAGAAGGGGTCCAGCGCTGTCACTAGATGCCAGGAAGATCTGTGACACAAATGAGGTTAAATTCCCTGTTCTGGGCCTTGGCCTCTGCATTTTACCAGCAACAGGGGGAAAAGAGAGGATGAAGAGGATTACAGGGGAGGTTTCTGTGGGCCAGGTCTGGAAGTGGCACAATCCTGTCTTCCCACAATGCTTTGGCCAGTCACCTGACCACACCTAACTGCAGGGGAGGCTGGGAAATGTAGTCCATCTGTGTGTCCAGAATGAAGAGGAAGTGGTCTGGGGAATGCACAGCAGTTTGGACCACAGGGCTCAATAAATATTCATTGACAGCTGGAGTGAATGAAAATTCTGTCCAGAGTGTCTCTTTGTGGGTTGGGGAGGAAAGGCAGAGGACTAGTTCTCTGGAGGGATCCTGAGTCTCCACCATGTTGTCTCCTTAGGACAAGTCACGCCAAGGCCAAAGCTGAGGCAGCAGAACAGGCTGCCCTGGCTGCCAACCAAGAGTCCAACATTGCCCGCACTTTGGCCAGGGAACTGGCTCCAGACTTCTACCAGCCAGGTAGGGCCAACCAGGGAGGGGAGGGGCAGGACGGGGTAGGGGGAGGTCCTGGGGGGGGGTGGACACCTTTTCTTTGCTTGTTGGAAAGCTGAGATGCTCAAGTGGGTCCACGCATGCCTTTGAGTTCCAGAATCTGTGGAGCGTGGTGCAAGCATGGGATGGGTGCAAGCATGGCACAAGGGGACTCATGCTGAGATTGTGGCGGGGTATCAGAGGCTCCCCCCACTCCAGCCCGTCTCTTCTCTCTGGGAAATGGGGCTGCAGAGTAAGGAGGACCCCCTGGCTCTGATACAGACTTTGCATTTGGATAGAGCGGTGGGAGCCCATCAGGGTGGGGGACTGGTGCTGCCTGCACTGAGGGTTTTAAGGTGAGTGGCACGATTAGATTTGTATTTTCTAAACATTCTGGCTGCGGCCGGAAGACCAAAGGGAGACTAGATGGAAGACCGCGGAGCGCAGATCTGTGCCTGGGAGGTTAAGTCGCTTCCCATCACAGTGCGCCCCCTGCTGGTCCAAGGAAGAGCGACCCTGGCTGGCTGCCTCCGCCCTTGGGTGGTCATAGCAACAGCTGTCACCACGTGCCAGGCACTGAGCTCAGCATATTACAGGCATTTTTTTTTCACCCGATTAATCCTTCCGTTAGTATTTATGAAATAGGTATGATTGGGCCCGTTTTTCAGATAAGAGAATGGAAAGAGACCAGTGTGACCATACAGAGCATAAACTCTGGAGCCAGACTAGCCTGAGTGCCAGTCCTGGCTCTGCCCTTGGTCAGCGGAGTGACTCTGGGCAAGTGATTTTTACCTCTCTTGAGCCTCCTTTTCTTCATCTGTACAATGGAGGCTAAATAATAGCATACACCGCATAGGGTTATTAAAATGATTAAATGAGTTAGTATTGGGGAATTGCTTAAAACAGTACTTGGCACTTGGTGGCCGTAGGTTAAGGCTGGCTGAGTACATAAATGAGACTCAGAGCGGCTTGCCCTGGGTCATCCAGTGCTGGGACCGGGGTTCGAATGCAGCCTCCCCGTGTGGTCCCCGGCAGGTCCGGAGTATCAGAAGCGCCGGCTGCTCCAGGAGATCCTGGAGAACTCGGAGAGCCTGCTGGATTCCCCCCACCGGGGCCCTGGCGCCGCAGGCCTCTCGGAGCGGCCCCGCGAGAGCCCGGAGCTGCACGAGCGCGAGACCCCTGCGCCCGAGGGTGGCCCCCCGTCGCCGGCCGGGACGCCCCCTCAGCCCAAGCGGCCCCGGCCGGCCGCGGCGTCCAAGGACGGCCTGCTGAGCTCGGGCGCCTGGAACGGCGAGCCCGGCGGCGAGGGCAGCCGGCCGGTCACGCCGTCCGAGGCCGCTGGCCGTCGCAGCCCCGCGCGTCCCGCCAGCGAGCGCATAGCCATCGAGGCGCTGCAGGCGCCGTCCGTGCGGTCGCAGGAACCCGAGGTGGCGCTCTACCAGGGCTACCACAGCTACGCCGTGCGCACCGCGCCGCCCGCGCCGCCGCCCTTCGAGGACGAGCCCGAGCCCGAGGTCCCCGCGGCCGACTCGGCGCCCCCGTCCCCGGCCGCCCCCGGCACGGCGGCCCCGCCCCGAGGCTCCGCGCCCGAGAGCCCCGCCAAGCTGGAACCCAAGCCCATCGTCCCCAAGGCCGAGCCCAAGGCCAAGGCCCGCAAGACGGAGGCCCGGCTGACCAAGGCCGGGGCCAAGAAGAAGGCTCGGAAGGAGGCGGCGACGGCGGCGGAGGTGGAGGTGGAGGAGGTGAGGCTGTCGGTGGGAAGTCGGGTTCCCCACGCGTGGGGGAGCTGGGGGTGGGATTCGGGGGCAGATGGCCGGGTGGCGAGGGTGATGGCGCAGGACAGGGTAGGCGGGATGTGGCCTTAGTTAAGTGCAGCCTGATCCACGGTTATGCAACACAGCCCCCCACCTTGGGGCAGGGGGCTGGCCTTTGTGCCCGCTGTCTGGGCAGTTCTTTGGAGAAGGAGGTGGCTGGGAGTCCTAAGCGGCTGGGGTGGGATGCCCCTGTCCATCAGGCTCCCAGCCTCAGCTGCAAGGTGTAGCAGCAAGGGGCCCAGTGGGGGGCCTGGGTCCTGGACCTCTGGGCTTGCTATAGGAGGCTGGGAGCTAGGAACTGCAGCGCCAAAGACTGAAGCTGGGCTCTGAGGGACTGACAGCTGTGGCCCCAGAGGAATTAGCAGTGGGGAAGGCCGTGTTCTTGGGTTCCAGGCCCAGCTCTGCCCACTGTGTGCTCTGGGATATGTTCTTGCTCCTCTCAGGACCCTGAGCAGTTTGGTTATTTCCAAGAATCCTTCCAGCGCTGATGGTGTGTCCCGGTGCTGGGCACAGCAGTGAGCAAGAGGGTGGGGGTGTGCTCTCCCGGGGACTCAGGCAGCCTCTCTCCACTGTTCCCAGGTCCCCAACACCGTCCTCATCTGCATGGTGATTCTGCTTAACATTGGCCTGGCCATCCTCTTCGTTCACCTCCTGACCTGACCTCATCCACCAGGTGCGGCTGGGAGGAGGGGATGGGAGCCCCTGGGGGAGGAGAGTAAGGGCCAGCTGCCTGCCGAGCGGACCATCCTGTGGTTAACTGAGGCCCGTCCCCCAGCAGAGGCAGGGACCTAGAGTGTGGATTTGAGAGATCACCTCTTCCCAGTACACAATACACACACACACACACCCTCACACAGACACACATACACCCCCTCATTAGCTCAACATTCGCAGAGCACCGGATCTCTGTCAGGTGAGCACTGGGGGCTTCATTCATTCAGTCATTCACTAACACATCATTAATTTAAGCACAGTTTACTGAGCACCTGCTCGCTGGGATCTAAGGATTCAGCAGGGACTCACTCCTGCCCTAAGAAAGGGGGTGAACATGAGAGTAAACCTTTAACTTACAGCTCATTATGTAAGTCTTGCAGTTTAAAGGTCAAGCAAAACCGTTCTTGACTCCATCCCCCCAGACCCCCGCAGGTCTAGACTGAGGCCACCTGGCATGGCCGGGTCCTCTTCTCTCTGTCCTCCAGTTCTCTCTTGCTCCCACCCTCTACCCGCCCACCCCCCGCCCCCGCCCTCAGTCCTCTCTTCCTGAGACCCTGCTGTCAGTCAGTTGGTTCCATCAATTGGTTTTCTCCCTGTGATGGAGCTCAGGGGCTGGGTAAGATCCGGGGGGGAAAAGGAAGTGGGCTGGGCTGGGGTGAAGGAAAAAGGCCCTGGTTGGTCTCAGGGTGAAATAGCTACAAGGCAAATAAAATCTTTCTCCTGCCGGGACCAGCCTTTACACTATAATTCCTGTGCTTGGTGATGCTAACAGAGTTTCTGCCTCTTGCCCTCCCCCACTCCACCAGAGACCCCCTCCCTTGATCCTAGCTTAGTGTGGGCTGGAGGTTCCTACTCAGTCCCAGAGGAGAAGGAGAAGGAATCCTTGTCCTGTCACCGGGTAAATAGGCAATGACAATATTAGCCTGGTAGGTACTGGCATGCGGGTGGATGCTGAGCTAGGCAGGGTCCATGTCTCATAGGGGATCTGGGAAGGATTGCGGTGGAGACTGCCAACTTCCTGACCTGAAGGATGGAGAGGGGCGAGCCAGATGGCAGTGGGGGAGGAGGAAGAAAGGGAAGAGTGTCCCAGGTAAAGGGAACAGGCAGAGACAGCAAATAGGCAGAGGCAGCAGCCAGCGGGGGGCCTTGCAAGGGCCAGGCGAGGCCTCCGGGACTTGTATCTGGTCCCACTGAGTCAGAGCCAAGGGGCAAGGCTGCCCTGGGGGCTTGGGGAGGCAGGGCTGGTGGTGGTGGTGGAGATGTTGCCCCAGAGAGCATCAGGCATGAGGCTTGAACCCTGCCTGGAGCCTGGCTGAGCCCCAGCCTCCCTGCCCTTCTCCCCGCTCCCTCCTTCCCTCGCCTGACCCTCTGCCGTATCTTTGCAGAGCCAGGAGTTCCTGCTGAGGACGCGTGGACCCATCTTTCTGCAGTGCCCCGCAGGGCAGCCGAGGAGGACTGGACTCTGGACCTGGATGCCGGGGGTCCAGCTCGCATCCACACCACAGACATTTAAGGAGGTTTCCCGTGGCGCCCATGCCCGACGCAGGCGGTGCCCAGAGGGAGAGAAAGGGCCGAGCACCCTCCGGGAGCTCTCTGCCCAGTGGCAGGGAAAGCCCTGAAGGCAGAGCCTTGGTCTTGAGCACCCTGATCTGCTCCGTCCCCCATCCTCATCCACTCCCTCGCCTCACCCCTGGGTCACCCCCTCCCCGGGCCTTTCTGTGTTTTGGGAGAAGTCACCAAACCAGGTTGTTAAAATCCCAGTCGCCTTCTTTCTACCCTCCCTTGCTTTCTTTTATCCTCTGGCTGCTGGGCTGAAGCCTGTCGGGCAAGTGGAGGGAGTGACAAGATCCTTGCGGTGGGCCAGCGAGGGAGACGCTCCGACAGCCCAGTGGCCCTTCCCATCGCAGTCCGGACCCCGTCCACACTCTGTCCCTTGCTTACAGATGTTCTGGGTGACAGTAGAGGAAATGGACATGTTCCATTTGAATATCCCAGGATACAGTGCTTCTGTCTCCTCCCACTGGTCCAGTTAGCTTCCCTCTGGACCAGTAGAAGAGGGAGAGACGGGAGGAATTGGGGCCTTTGGCTGGGAAGCCACTGAGCAGGTGGCCAGGGGGTGGGGGTGGGGAGAAGGGCTAAGGGGTGGTGAGGATGGCCCTGTCTCTGAGTGCACCTGAGCCTGGGGCTGGCATTGCATGTGGGGCTTCCAGGATGCTGAGGGGGGAGAAGGGGTCGCCCTGCAGGAGCCGTGGGGCTGGTGCAAACCTCCGGGGATGCCCCGTGAGTTGATTTGTCCGCTTCCGCTCCCAGGGGCCACCGCAGGCTCAGGGAAGCGTGAGCATGGAAGCCCAGGCAGATTTCACTGGGGCTGACTCTCGGGCAGGTGTGAAGACAGGTGCTTGTCAGCCAGCGTTTCCCAGGGAGAGGGGAGCAAGTCTGGGCCTCCCACTGGGCACAGTCTGTGATAATAAGCCCCGCGGCTTGCTTGGCAGAAGATGGTATTTGCATGTAGCCCGTTAACAGATGTTTTGTACCACGCTGATCCTTCTGGGCCTTGGTGTTGGCTGCAGCTGGGGGGAGGCTGAGGGCTGTGGCCTCTGCCCCGGGGAGGATGGAGGGCAGGTCTTCCAGGCCCCTCCAAGCTGAGCCGGGGGAAAGGATGCGGCCGCGGCACCTAAGCAGAGCTGGAGGGGGCAGCTGCTCGTCTTTGTTTGTCTGCCCCCTGGGGGCTGGGGCGTTGTGGTCTGGCCTCTCCGGGGCAGCTCTTTGACCTGGAGTTTGCTTCTGATGGGGTCGGCTTTCCCCTCCTCCCTCAATACTTGGGAACCTTCCCTCCAGCTTCACACTTGCTGTTTCAAGCACCGCTGGGGTCTCGAGGCGTGGTTGGAACCTTGGACTGCATTTCCGCGGAGAGGAGCCCGTGGGTTCTCCCATCCTCCAAGGGCTCTGCCTCTGTGTGTGGGCTTTTCTGGACAGCTAGGGAATGAGGGGGGTGGGCTGGGGGCACTGCTCAGGGCTGACGGCCTCCAGGCCTCCGCTCTGAGGTCACTGTCGAGGGTTTCTGGTCTGGCTCGGGGCCAGGGATAAGCCTTTGGCTGCCAGAGCTCCCTCCCGGGGCCTTGTTTGGGGGCTGGTGTTTGGGGTGAGGGTTCAGGAAGCTGCCGTCTGTGCCATAATAAACTTGCATCTGCTCACAGGCTCTGGCTGGGCTGCAGTGTCTGCTTGTGGGCTCAGGACGAGGGACTGGCTGAAGGAGAAGAGAGGCCCGGGACCCTGGGTCATGCTGGTCCAGGCCCTGTCTCTCTCTTACAGTTCCCATAATACCTCCTGAGGGGTGGCTGAAGGGCTTCAGTTCTGGAGGGATGCCCCAAAGGCCACAGACCTTCTAAGGCAGACCCTGGGTTTCTAAAGCAGACTTCCAGAAGATTCCCTAAGCAGCATATAGTAGAAGAAAGAGCCTGCCTTTTTTTTTTTTTTTTTTAATCTTTGGCCGCACTGTGTGGCATGAGGGATCTTGGTTTCCAGACCAGGGATCGAACCCATGCCCCCTGCATTGGGAACGTGGAGTCTTAACCACTGGACTGCCAGGGAAGTCCCCAAAGAGCCTGCCTTTTGAGATTGGCCTCCCTGGGCTCTAGTCCTGCTCAGCGTACTTATTTCACTTCTCCGAGCCTCAGTTTCCTCATCTATAACATGGGGAAAATAATAATACTACCTCCTGGGGTTGTAGCGAGGATAACGTTAAATGTTGAAGCTTATGTAAAGCCCAGCTGTTGAGAGCAGTGAGAAGTGCAGACTTTCCATTTTGGGATCCTTATTGCTTTTGCACGAAAGTGCTGTCATCAGTCCTCTCACAAGCCTTTTGCATTTTGATAGAGACCCCAGAAGCCCCAAGGGGGTGGAGATGATTCACGCCCCCGTCAGAGAGTCACAGAATGTCTCAGTCAGAGGGGGGACCCAGAGAACATCTTCATACTCTACAGAGGCTCAGAGAGGAGAAGAGACTTGCCCAAGGTCACACAGCACGTCAAGGGCAGGAAAGCAGTTATCTTGTTTGTGGATAAGTATTAAGGTTCTCTCAAAGCCAGGAGCCCCCAGTGAGATGGTTGGAGGGGAGGGTCCCTCGCCCATCAACTGGCTTGAGTGCAGGCAGGTCCCGGGGTGCTTTGGCGATCAGGAGCCCTGGCTTTCTGCCCAGTGTCACCACTGACTTGCTGCGTGCCAGTCAGCCCCTCTTTCTGGGTGTCAGCTTCCTCTTTTGCCAAGGAGACCATCGTTCCTGCCCTGTTGCCTTCTTCACAGGCAGTGCAGTTGTAAGAATCAAATGAGGTAGATTATGGGTGGTAAAGAGATTGTCAAAACCCTGGAATAATCCAGGGATCCCCAGGAAGAAGGATGGGTTTGGAGGGACTACGGGAGGGATGGAGGGAGTGGGAGTGAGTGGTAATCTGCAGAGGTTTGGGTAAAATCCACCAAGAGAAGGGGTGTGGGGTAGGGTGGCAGGGCAAGTGGGCAGCCAGCCCAGTTGACTAGTCTGTAGACTGGATGTGTGTGTGTGTGTAAAGTGGGAGTGTGGGGTGGAGAGCAGGAGGACGGCTGCATTAGAATCACCTGGAATGGTTTGGAAAGAAAGCTCATTCCCGAGCCCCACTTTGGAACTTCCGAGTCAGGTAAGGTGGGTCGGAGTCGGGCGCCCCCTGGTGGCGAAGCACAGCTTACAGCCTGGCTGGTCCCTTTTTCAGCCTTGGCCACTGGCAGCTCTAGAAGTTTGTCCTGTCCTCTGCCAGGTCCAGGATCCGGTTAAGGTGTCTTGTGCCATAGGGGAACTTAAAACCACCTTGTGGGCATTGCCAGGGTCTGTGATCACTGACCACTGCCTTGGGGTCTTGGCAGGACTCTTCCAGGGCAGAAAAAGGGAGGGGGCCTGGGAGCTGTGGGACTCAGATTGGGGATTTGTGGCAAGATGGGAATTTCCTTTTTTTTTTAAGATGGGAATTTTCATAATTTCTGATGAACGCACAAAGGATCCGGCTGCGCTGAGAGAGATGCAGGTTCAGACTACGACCTATGGAGGCCTCAAGCCTGAAAAAGTTATACGGAGGACCCTCAAATAAGTAGCTCAAAATAAAAGCAATACCAAAACTGTAAAACACAAAACTTGCATGTATGCTGAAATTAGAATAGCTCTTCATTTTTTTCTTTGTCCAAACTTCTGACTGTGTTTATGGAGGCCGAATTTCTCCCTCCCTCCCTCTCTCTCCAGTCCACCCAGGGAGGGAAACCCCACATTCAACGGAGTCAGGCAGCTGTGGGTCAGGCCCTGTGCTGTGCCCTTCACTTACTCCATCCAGTGACAGAACAGCTGTGTGATTTAGTGCAATAACTCTAAAGTTAGGCTGCTGGTCTGAATCCTGGCCCCATCCCTTGACATCTCAAATCTTCTTGACTTCCTTTTCCAAGATGATGGTTATGCTACCACCTGCCTCTTAAGATTAAAACTATGAATGAAGCCCCGAGAACAGTGCCCAGCATGGGCTGAGCACATGATAAATGTACCCTTATTCAATTTTCACAATGACTCCACGATGTAGATATGTCTCTCCATTTTACAGATGAGGAAACTGAGGCTTGGAGAGATGGAGTTACTGGTTCAGGGTATCACAGGGAGGGAAGGGCAGAGGCTGTGCTCTTTCCACAGAACTGCACTGCTTCCCACAGCAAAGGAGTGAGCTTCCCGTCACTGTGGATAAGCCAGCTAAGAGCAGATGGCTACCGCAGAGGGATATGGCCGAGGGGATTCATATATTGGAAATGGCTGGGTGAGATAATTCAGTTTCTTGAGAGAGCTCGGGCACAAAAGGAAAGGTTCCCTTAAGAAGCTCGAGGAAACGACTTCCAAGGTGGCAGAGGTGGAAGGTCTAAGCGATCAGCTAATCTGGCGCCCTCACTTGTCATAGGGGAAAACAGGCTGGAGAGAGGCCGGTGACTTGCCAGGACCATACAGCAGGTCAGTGACAGACCAGGACGGAGGGGACAGTGACCCCTTGCTCACAGGCTGACTGTAGGTGGGACCCTCCTGCCAGGAGAGCACATGCCAGGTTCCTCCATGTGTCAGGTCATTTACCTGCCCACTTTTTAGCGATCTTTTAGAGATATTCATGCCCTAGGGCCGTGGGGTCAGCAGAGGGTACCATCCTGAGCTTTGTTTCCCACTTTCTCCATGAACCCAGCATTGCCATAGTAACCACTCTCTGGGGATGAGTTTGTTGATTATGTGAGGGAAGCCATGGTATTCATTATTTTCATTTTACAGATGAGCAAATGGTGGCTCAGAGTGGTGAAGCGACTTGCCCCTGGACACACAGGGCCAAAGGTGGGAATGGACCCCTGACTCTAAACCCGGGCTCTTCACCACCTTACACTTAACTGCCTTTCCATGATTGTGAGTGTGTAACAAGGCTGGGAGACAGAACAACGGGGGCTGGACAATGGGGGGTAGGAGGAGGGGTGACTTGGAAGCAGGGCATGTGAACTGAGAGGAAGTGGTCCTGGAAAGGGGCTGGTGGGTCTAGGAACTAGAGCTGAAAGTGGCAACTCGAGAGGATGTGGGACTTCCATGAGGCAATTAAAACCGTTGGAGACCTAGCCTTGACTGGGAGAGAGAGGAACTTACAGGGGATGGCACATGG
Organism: Orcinus orca; assembly: GCF_937001465.1. NCBI lineage: Eukaryota > Metazoa > Chordata > Mammalia > Artiodactyla > Delphinidae > Orcinus > Orcinus orca. The sequence continues at coordinate 16,896,440 of NC_064574.1, forward strand.
GGACCAAACAGATGGGCCAGTCAGCCCGGCCCTTGGGGGAAGCAGAGGTCCGCTCCGGCAGTAGCGGAGGTCTTTGCCTGTGGCCCTCTCGGAGCTTCTGGACCCCCTTTGCAGAGGAGTTGAATTGGAATTAATGACTAAAATAATCCAAACCAAGTTACTTAGCAACTGGCTTTGATTTCTTGATTCATAAAGGCTTTATGGTGCCTGACTTTTTAAAATAAGGGTTTCATGATCAGATGTAATGATATTGAAAAGTCCATGTCAAATAGAGATGCAATAGGGAGCTTCTAGCAAATCCAACAGGAGAATCACAGCACAGACCTTTGAGTTTTGGAGCAAAGTCATGCCTTCTTCCCCAGAGAAAAATATCAGGACTTGCTGTTGGGTCCTGTTAGAGACGAAATGCCTGGCTCTCAGGCCGCCAAGCCAGACATCTGGGCAAGTACGGTTGCAATCCATCATCAGGGGGAGCTGGCACGTACAAGGCCAGGCTCAAGTTGGTCCTCGAGGTGTAAGTTACATGAGCAGAAGTGTAGACTCCTGGGGTTCTTGCTTCTGTGGCTTTGCTGCCTGTCTGTCACTGCACAGGATGGTCTCAGGAAGAGTTCCAGCTGACTGAAGAAGAAAAAACTTGAATCCGTTTGCCGAGAGGGATAATTCCAGGAGGCCTGGAATTAGCCTGTTGTTTTGCTGAAGCAAGAGATGGACCTGCACAGGGCTGACCCCTGCTCAAGGCATGAAATGGACTGATTAACTGTGACGCTTTATAACCATGGGTTCAAGGTGAGCTCGGGAGCAGTTTATAACAGCTTGTGAGCATGGTTTATTGATAACAGTGCGACTGATGATTTGCACCTGGTCTCCGTGAGGCCCCTAGAAGGCTCTGCTACGGGGGCTGGTTACATAGCAAGAATGTGCCCATGGGACCAGCAGGGTCCAAGAGAGAAAGCACAGCTAGTAGGACCCTGCAGAGGGGAGGATGGTTGGAGCTCACAAACAGCCTTCGGGACCTGGTTACGAGGCAGTCTTTGTCTGTGATGACTCTCTGTACTGTAGGGCAGTTGCTATATTGAATTCTTTTCTTGCAATAAACCTTAGATTATAGGTATTGTCATCTGGGGTCCTGTGAGTTTTCTTTAGCAATCGAACCCTAACTGCCACCATTAGTGCAACCTGGTTTGCAGGTTGTATTCATTTTCTATTGCTGCGTAACAAATTACCCCAGACACAGGGGCTGAAAACAACCACCTGTTTCTCATCTCAGTTTCTGTGGCTCAGGGGTCTGGCCCATTTAACTGGGTCCTCTGCTCAAGGGCTCACGCGTCTGAGATCATGGTGTTGGCTAGCTGCGTCCCTATCTGGAGGCTCAGCTAGAGAAAGATCTGCTTCCAAGCTCCGTTGGGTTGTTGGCAGAATTCATTTTTGTGGGTGTAGGACTGAGGTCCCCGTTTCTGACTACCTCTTAGCCAGGGACCTCTCTTAGCAACGAGACCTCATTAGTGCTTCTTGGCCATGCGGCACCTCTTCTGAGAACGGAACAGATTACTTCCTTCAAGGTCAGCTTCGTCGGCGTGAGCTGTTACCCTGTTCTTATTTCACCACCTGGCAGCGGGACAGGGTGCTCAGGGAGCAGGGGGAGGCCCCTCTTCCCAGGTTTCCAGACAGAAGGGGCTTGTAAGGAGGTGTGGGCAGGATACGGGAAGATGGGCAAGGCTGACGTGTGGGGAGCTGGGGTGAGGGAGACCCTGTAGTCTGAGCCCAGGCATGGCCTTGGGTCTTCCATCTTGGGGCAGGGGAGGGGGGAGCTGGAGGGCAGTTCTCTCAGCCTAGGCTCTTCCTTCCCTCCTGGCCTCCGAGAAGGAAGTCCCCTCTCTAGGCAGAACAGCGAGTGGGGCAGAGGGTGGGTGTGGAGTGAGGGGTCTGGCTGGAGATAACGACCACACAGAGTGTCTCCCAGGCCCCTCCAGCCTGGGAGGAAAGCAGCTGATACAATCATCGTCACCTGGGGATTTGACACGAATAGTCATCCTTCCAGGGGAGTTTTCACTTGAAAAGAGAAGCCTGGATAGAGCAATGCATGATCGAAAGGAATATTTTACTCTAGAAAAATGTCAGTTATCCACAGGGGAGCTGTTTTTTGGCCGGGTGCTCCAAGCCAAAGCAACCCCTCCTCAGCCCCACCCAAAAGAAGAAAAAATAAATAATCATACACCTGTTTCCCTGCTCACACGAGGAAGGATATTAGCAATGTGGGGCGCTAGGATCATAGTCATCACTTATTAAGAGCTATTCATATCACTTGCATGCCAATGATATTATATTGTCTCATTAAGCCGTCAGAGCCACTCCATGGGATCGTAATTGTTGGGAGCAGGAGATGCAGGGTAAGGGTGGAGGTGAATGACCCATGTTACCTACTTGTATCTGGCAGAACTGGATTCAAACTCACTGTCTATTTGACACTAAAGCCCACCTTGGCTACTACCCATGCTGTTAGGCCTGCTACACTGCACTGCAGTTCTTGAAAATGACCACCAGGAGGCGCCACCACTCCACACATGAATGCTCTCATGAATGTGCTCAAGAGAAGGCTGCTTTTATTAAGAAAATTCATTACCCCTGGACTTCCCTGGTGGAGCGGTAGTTAAGAATCCGCCTGCCACTGACAGGGCACACGGGTTCGAACCCTGGTCCGGGAAGATCCCACATATCATGGAGAAACTAAGCCTGTGTGCTGCAACTACTGAGCCCATGTGCTGCAACTACTGAAGCCTGCACAGCTAGAGCCTGTGCTCGGCAACAAGAGAAGCCACCACAACGAGAAGCCCGTGCACCACAGCGAAGAGTAGCCCCCACTCGCCTCAACTAGAGAAAGCCCGCGTGCAGCAGCGAAGACCCAACACAGTCAAAAATAAATAAAAAAAAATTCATCACCATTGCTATTCTCTGATTCACCATAATAATAAAATCTACTATAAATTAAGCACTTACTGTATGCCAGGCCCTGCACAAGTACTTTACATGCCTTATTTCATACATTCCTCACAACAGCTCTATGTTTTCAAAGGCCATTGTGTTTTGCAGGTTAGAAGCTAAGATTTAAACCTAGGTCTGTCTGTCTGTCTTCAACACCCATACTCTTAACCATACCCTCAATGGAAGGCACAAACTAGATGCTTGGAGGGTGCATTTGGCTGGCAAACTTGTCTTGTTTGGGCCAGCTTGGTGTTTTAAAACACACTGAATTTAAATGCTTTAAAACACATTGAATTTAAATGCTTTTTGGCAGAGCACCAGGCTCCGCTTAGCCACGGTCCTCACCATACCCTGTCAAACTGTCGCTTCTTTCCTTTTTTGGTCTTATCTGCCCAACTCTGACGCCATTTGAATTTGCAACTTCATTTACGCCAATGACAGTGTGTTGACTCCCTTTATTCTAATAACACGTTGTGGACTGAAAAAAAAAAAAACTCCTGGGGGAGCTTGGAGGTTTAGGAAGGCAGAGATGACAAATGGTTGTGGCCCAATGTCATTCCAGAGACATGGGAGGCAGCCCTGTCTTGCAGTGCTGTCCCCTGACATGTTAGTAAATGTTCTTTGAGTAATCGCAGTGTGCATGCACCACGTCGGATGTGTGGGTTTCCTGTGACAGACGATGGTGAGCTGGAGGTGGATGTGACCCGTCTGGACTTCACAGCATCCTCCCAAGGCGGGTGATCAGTGATCAGCTACTTCATGGACCCACGCAGAATTTTTCCCGATTTGTGTGTCTTTTCTGATCTCCTTTTGCTTGGCCCATGAACCGGTAGTTGGACTTAACCAGCACTGTGGGGTTACTAATGAACATCAACCACCTCGTCTGTTAAGGAGTGAGTTGTGTCTCCCCTAAAATTTATGTGGTGAAGTCCTACCCTCCAGTACCTAAGAATGTGACTGTATTTAGAGACAGGGCCTTTAAAGAGGCGATTAAGTTAAAATGAGGCCATTAGGGTGGGTCCTCAGCCAGTTTGACTGGTGTCCTTATAAGAAGAGGAAATCTGGACATACAGGAGGGGGGACACGAGGAACTCTTACGTGCAGAGGAAAGACCATGTAAGGACACGGAGAGAAGGTGGCCATCTGCAAGCCAAGGAGAGAAGACTCAGAAGAAACCAATCCTGCCGACACTTTGACCTTGGACATCCAGCCTCCAGAACTGTGAGAAAATGAATGTCTGTTGTTTAAGCCACTCAGCCTGCGGCATTTTGTTATGGCAGTCCAAGCTGTCTAATACACTGTCTTCATCAAAGGTGGTCTGGGTGGGGGCTTAGCAGGGCTGGCTGAGCTCAGGATGTAAGTCTGCGACCTAGAGCCAGGCTGGGAGAGAAGAGGAAGGAGCTCCAACACTCCCTGCCATGCCCCTCACCCCCGGCAAGAGACGCCATGTGGAAGAATTAATTGGTGTGCTTTGTTCTTCACGTTCTTCTCCTACTAGTGATTATAAGAGCACATCTTATCCTCATGGATAAGAGCACAGAGAAGCCAATCTCTTGCCTTCTAAGTTCAAAAATATGGTCTAGGGGTAAGACAGAAGTAGTCGGTAGGGAGATGCCATCTAGCACTCTTCAGATTGGAAGAGTCTACCGAGCTTCGGACAATGAAAAAAGACCCACCTCAATGTACAGCATGGTACCATCCCAAGACATACCAGACACAGAGAAAACCAAAAGCTACCAGAGAAGGGAGAAAATGCAAGCAACATATGAAGAAACGGGAAGCAGAATAACATTAGATTCTTCAACGGCAAACTGGTAGCTAGAAGGCAATGAAGCCACACCAATTCACAGAGAAAGTTACTTTCAACCTTTACCCAGTTCAGCTATCAATCAAGTGTGAGGGGAGAATAAAAACACTTGCAGAGCCCCAAATATATTTCTGATCTACCTTTTCTCAGAAAGCTACTGGCAGATGTGCTCCATCGCAACGAACATGCAAAACAAGAAAGAGGAATGAACAGAATCCAGAAGAACGAGGACCTTCAGTGGAGAAAAGCAAAGGGATTTGCTTCGGACGACAGCTGTGAGTCTGCCCGGAGAAGGAGAGAACACATTGGAACACCCAGTATCCGACCATATGCCGAACAAGTTCACATTCTGTGAGACTGGGGGGAAATGAGGGACAGAGGAAAATGAAGTACCCAAAGAACAAAAACCAAAAACAACAAAAGTATTCGAGAAGGTATAATTAAAATACACACCTTGGCCCATCAGTAAACATTTGTTCACATGATAGGATGAATGTAAACGTGAAATGTTGATTTAACCACAATGATTATGGAGCTTCACGGGGAGGAGAGAGGAGGGGAGAGCAAAGATGAAGACATATGAGCACTAAATCCTTTTTTTTTTTCCCCACAGAGAGAGGTGAATAAATTCTTCAAACTGATGTGTTAAAAATCTATGGCCTATGACCACATTCCCACCAGCTACATGAGACCAGGGTCTGGAGCAGGCCAGCCCTGAGATTTGCAGGTTAAGACAAGATACAAATGGGGCCCCACCCACAGCCCACCAGCCTTGTCTTCCCACCTCTGACAAGCAGCCTGCAGTGGAGGGGCCTGGCATTTGTGTCCAGACCACCTAGTTCAAACGTCTGGCTCTGTCCACCTCCCTCCCCCGTCGGTGACACACTGGGCCACCTCTCAGGGGTAGAAGCGTACAATCTAACAGCCAGGAGAACTGGCCCCAAGCCCACTCAGGCCCTGGAAGACGGAACGTTGTTCAGAAAGGCGGAGGCTCTGGGTAGGCGTGTCTCCTTGGCTGCATGAACCTCTCACCCCATAGGGAGGGCAGTGGCCAGAGCGGGACCTCAAAAGGCCAGGCCGCCTAAGGCAGCACCGGTCTGCAGCAACCAGAAGACGAGCCCCAGTTTCCGATACATTGGTGGTTCTCAGCTGGGGGTGGTTTGGCCTCCCAGGGGTCATGGGCAGTGTCTGGGGGTATTTTGGGTTGCCACACATAAGGGAGAGGGGTGCTACTGGCATCTAGTGGGTACAGGTCGGGGATGCTGTCAAACTTCCTGTGATGCACAGAACAGCACTCCTCCTCTGCTCCCCACTCCGGTCCAACAAAGCCTTATCAGGCCCCAAATGTCCACAGTGACACGGTGGAGAAACCCCATGACGCATGTGTGAGTATTTTGGAGGCCACAGACTTGGGGTCCAAACCCTGACTCTGCCACGGACTTGTTCTGGATTCAATTATTTTTTTTCGTCTCTCTAGGCCTCTGCTTTCTCAATTGTAAAATGGAGTTAATGGTAACTATTTCACAGGGATGCGTGAGAAATAAAACGGACTTCATATGTAAAATGCCTGCCTCAGAGTAGGTCCTCAAAAGGTGTTGTAGGTGCTCCTTAGATGGGGCAAAGAAGTGAATAAATAATATTAGAAATGGGTAAATCACGAAATAGCAGCGTATCCATCCATATTTATTTGTGGAGTCACAGAGGAAATACTAAAAGCATTGAGGGTCTGGAGGGAGGCGGTGGGAGGTGGACCTGGAAGGCGTGGAGAGCAGTGTTGTTAGAAGCCGCGTAGTACAGTTTGACTTGTTAAGTTCCATACGTGTATTTCTGGTCTAAAAGTTGAAGATGAGGACCTTGAATATTAGCATCCTTCCTTCCGTGTCCCTGCTAATTGCTATTATAAGGTAGCATGAGATTACTGTGGGTGTCCCACAGGCGTGATTTCATGCCGCCGAGCCCGGCTTGGTCCTGCACGCTCCAAGCGCCGCGGGGTCCTGCCCCTGTTTTCTTGCCCCTCCAGAGTCCTTACTAATTCTCAGGGCATAGCGGTCAGCTTGGGCTGCTACGACAAGTACCACAGACTTGTGGGGGGGGGGCTTCAACCACAGAAATTGATTTTTCTCACAGTTCTGGAGGCTGGATGTCCAAGATCAAGGTGCCACCAGTGTCTGATGAGAGCTCTTTCTTCGGGGTGCAGGTGGCTGCCTTCTCACTGTGATCTCACATGGCAGAGAGAGGTGGGGAGGGGAGGAGAGAGAGAGAGGGATGGGGGGAGGCAGAGAGAGAGAGAAATTACTCCTCTCTGGGTCTCTTATAAAAGCACTAATCCCATCGTGGGGACCCCACCCACATGACCTCATATAAACCCAATCACCTCCAAATACCATCACATTGGGGGTTAGGCTTCAACATATGAATTTTGAGGGGACACAATTAAGTCCATACCCAAGAGCAGCAACTAAATGACAGGTGGCCTCGATGTCCCCTTCTCCCTCGACTGGAATGTCTTCATAGTGGTTTCTTTAACTGCTTCACGGCTGCAGTTTAGAAAGCTCTTTCCTGCCCAGTACTCTGTCTGATTCCCTTCCCACCCCTCAAAGGCGGTAAGAGTCCCACGTTACATGGTGGAACCGGCGAGTATATAGCAGGACAGAGACTGGGGCTGAGGTCCCTGCAGCCAGGGCTATGGACTCCTTGCCCTGTGCTGCTTCTCTCGGCCAGCAGCTGTCCCTGTGCCACTGCACCTCGAGTCCCCGTCATTTCCAGTGACACAGTGCATCCGAGCCATCCGAGCGCATCCCTCGCCTCCACTGTCACCACCCTGTCTGGTACCGCCATCTTCTCTCCCTTGGAGGACAGCACAGCCCCCTGACTCCTACTCTGCTCCCGACAGCCAGAGATATCTTGTGAAAATGCAATTGGGATTGTGTCCCTCCTTCACTTGAATGACTCCCTGCTGCCCTGACGACAAAGGCCAAACTCCTTACTGTGGCCTAGGAGTGCCCATCAGGCCGCTGGCAGCATCCTCAATCCCATCTCGTGCCACGCTCCCCTTTGATCACCCCCCAGCCACACTGCTTTCCTTGCTAATTCTAAAACAAACCAGCTTCTTCCTGCCCCGGGGCCTCTCCATGAGCCTTTTCTTCTCTCAGGAACTCTGTCCTCTCAGATGTGGTCACTGCTGGTTCCTTTACCTCCTCAGGTAACCTCCATCCCCTTTCTGAAGTGACCCCAAGCTCCCTCCACCCATCCCTCTCGTGTCATCCTATTACGTTGCCTTCTGAGCATTTGTCACCATCTCAAACTACCCTTCTTATTCATGAGTTATTTGTGTAAAAATACGTTGGCTGGAAGGAGTGGTTCCAATGGCCCAGTGCAGGTGACCAGGGCTGCCTCTGAGGTGTACGTGTTAGAGAAATTGATTCACAGTTGGGGCCAAATATCACCACCCCCAACACACTCATACCCAGAGCTCCCGAAGAGATGCGTGAACCTGCGCCTCTTCGCCGAGCCAGCATCCTGGTACCACCTACACCCGCGTTGTGTGGGAGGGGATGGTTGGAGCAGGGAAAGCCACCAGGATCCCTTCCTCAAAAGCCCTTCCTTCACCGCCTTCTCCCAATCTAACAGGACCACCCGTTATTCTTGCTCAGAGCAACTATTTTGGGGCCCTTCTAAGCAACCTTATCACGTGATGTCTTATATGTATTGGTGGGTATCTTCGTTTAATGCTTTCTTTCTCCAAGAGGGTGGGGACCTGGCCTATCTTATTCATCACCGTGTTGCAACACCACACACAGCGCCTGGCACTTAACAAGAGTTCGTTAAATATTTGTTGAACGAGTGCCAATTAACCCGCTTTGTGTTTAACAGGAACCTCTGGAGGGCAGCCTACCTCCACTGCAAAGCCTGGCTCTGCCGGCAGAAGATCAAGCGCGGTCAGCGTCAGATGGGCAGAGATGGGCAGGTGGCTGGGGGGTGGGGGTGCCTTCTGGCAGCAGGAACACCTTCCCTCTGGAGAGGAGGGAGGATGGAGGCCCAGGTAACCCCTGCATGTGGCGTGAAACTGAGGCCAGACAGAGGAAGGGCTACGGTGTTGTGATGAGGGACAGCCTGCCTGGGAGGATCTTGGTTCTGCTTCCTACGGGTCACCTGACCTTGGGCAAGTTCCTTCCCCATTTCCTCATATGTGACTTGGGGTGAGTAAAAGTCTCCTCTTCCAAGAGTTGCTGTGAGTAATAAGGAGTTAATAAATACATGTAAAGTTCTTCGAAATTGTTATTATTGTTGTTATTTAATCTCTACACCGGAAGGTACAGTTTCCCGTATTATGTACTAGCCAGGATATAGTGGGGTGTGTGCGTGGGCATTGTGGGCGTGTGGTATGTGACGTGTATGGCGTGTGTGCCCATGTGCTATGCATGTGTATATGTCTGTATTCTTTTCCATTATAGGGTATTACAAGATATTGAATACAGCTCCCTGTGCTCTACAGTAAATCCTTGCTGTTTATCTATTTTATATACAGAGTGCGTATCTGCTAATCCCGTACTCTGAATGCATCCCTCCCCGCCCAGCTTCCCCTTTAGAGAATCACAGCCACAGGGCCAGCCTCTGGCGTCTGGGGTCAGGGAAGCATGGCACTCTCCAACCACGGGCCAGTCCTCCAGTTCAGTCCTGGTCACTGGGCAGGGCACAGCCCAGATGTCCCCTACCCAGGAAGCTTTAGCAGACACCAGCCGGACTGGGGACCCCTCTTCAGCATTCTCCTGGCTCCCTCTTTTTGCATTGGCCACATAGTAGTTTTAATTTTATATTTTTGTGATTTATGAGATGAAATTATAACTTTACGATCAATTAAATATTACTGTTTTCATCCTCTGCCTCCCCCGCTTGCCTTAAGCTCCTAGACTGGCAGAATCTGTGCTCGATTCCACTTGGCCTTCCTGGTGCTCAGCGAAGGGCCTGGCAGAGAGTAACTCCTCGGTTATTTGCGTTCCTGCTGAATGAATACATTGAATTTTCGCATCCTGGACTCCGAAATTTAATTGGAAGGCCCATCTGTGCCATGTTGCCCACAATCGGTCTCACGTGGAAATCTGTACGTAGCCCTGGAGGGAGGGGTTACCACTAGGCAATCCTAGGACCAGCCATGCCTTCCTTCCGGGGTGGGAGGCTTGGCCTTTGGCCCCGCTGGGAGCCCTGCTAGGATTCCAGTGTGTTTAGGGGGGGCTGGGAGATGGATGCCGCTGAAGCAGGCGCTTGGCACCAGGAAGGGCGAACGGTTTTGGTTCTGGGGCCAGTTTCACGGACAGGGGGTGGGCTGGGCGTGGAGGGTAGCTGCAGGCAGGAGCTGAGGGTCCTCACAATGTCAGGGCCACTGCACTAGGGTCCAGGCAATAGCACGTGACCTCGAGGTACGGCGGGCCCAGGCCGCAGACCGGCCTTGGCATAGCGGGGGCGCAGTGGCTGCAGGGGTACCTGGTCTATTCTGAGGCTGTGGAGCCCGGGGTGCAGGTTTGGGAGCACAGGGCGAAGGCATCTGCGGCAGAGGTGCTTCTACGGCGGGTGTGGCGTCGGGCTCCCAGGGAATCCGTGGGCTGTACCAACATCATCTCAGGGCAGAGTTGGAAGAAGGCGGCAGACACTGCTTCCTGGGGAGAGGACTTCTTAGGGGAGAGGATTTCTTTGTATGTGGGAACCTAGATCCCCCCTTGCGCGAAGCTTGAGTTGGTTTCAGGGGCTGAAAGTCTTGCATTTGAAGGTAGGGCCAGAGCCAGTGAAAGAATACGGAGCTTTACTGGTGTGGCCTCACTGCTCAGCTAGGATGGGTAGGTCCATGGCCCGAGAAATAGAGCCTGAGATGGGATCTCTGGGTCAAGAAGCTTACCAGGTGGGTGCTCTCAGAAGGGGGTGAGGGAAGCAGGGCAGGGTAGAGAAGCAGCTAAGCAAGGATGGAGACCTGCTGCATCATGATCTGCCGGGAGCTCTGGAGCATGAGTGGTACCAAGGAGCCGGCTGCTCCGTTATTCGGTCACTAGCTGAGGATAGCTCTGGGGAACGGGGCATCCCCTCCTGGTCCAGGGCAATGCCTGGGACAAAGGGGGCCGCTGAGAACTGTGAGTGGCCACCACTCAGGAGCTGGGAGATGGGTTCTGGCCCATAAAGCGATCTGGGGGAGGCACCGACAGCATCCGCTGTAGTTAGCATCGTGGGCTCCACGGCCCTGAAATCAGCCTTCTTGTACCTTCCACTGACCATTGGCCCTGTTTCCACTCTCTGGGGCCGCAGGACGCACCCGCTTGGCCACCCCCGGATCTATGTAGGCAGAGTATTCAGACTCTGCTTGGGTGCCTCTGACTGTCCCTTGCAGCCGAGAGAGAGGCCAGCCTCGGCATGTGGATGTGTCCAAAGGAATCCCGAGCTCCTGGTGCAGCGATGGGCGGCGGGGCAGGTAGGAGTGTCCGCCTCGAGAGCGAGAACCCGAGAGCCTTGCACTCTTGTTATCTGGGGCTGTCTGCATGGATTCCAATGATGCTGTTTTCTCCAATGTCGAAGCAAGAGTCGAATATTAAACTAAGTCATCAGTGTGTTACTGACAAGCTCCACAAAGGGAAGGAAATCGTGACCACGTGAAATATTTATGCTTCACGTCGCAACAATGCTACTGACATGACAGCGTGTTGTCTTTGTTTGGCTGGTTTTTCTTTTTTTCTTTTTCCAAAGTGGATTACAGAGCGCCCCCACAGTGAGGGGGGAAACTGCCCACAGAGAAATTGCGCCTCATCCCGGGAGCTGTTGTCTGGGCGAAGCGGGGCTACATGATTGGAGAACGAGGGGCCAGGCCCGTGGAGTCTCCTCTGTCTGGGTCATGGGCCTGGTTTGGGGTGCCAGCACCTGTCCCCCTCCTCAAAATAGCTGTGTCACGCGGCGCAAAAGCTGCAGTCTCCCCAGAGCTCCACGACACCAGCGACTGTGATTTTTCCAGATACAATGAAAGTAGTCATGTAATTATTACTTTTTTGGGAAGTATCACCCCCTAAAATCTGTCAGGAAACCTGGCTAGGAGCCTCTCCTTGTCTGGGATGCTGGCTACACTCGGGCTTGGAGGAGTCCCTCTGCCCGCCCTGGGCTCCTGCTGTCCTGAACCCACCTCTCACCTCCACCAGACTGGAAGATTCCAGACGTCAGAGGCCCCATCGGTGGCGAGGGAGTGGTCAGTAGGGACTCACTGCGGTCACCTGCCCGTGAGGGCCCTTGCGTGGCCAGCACTCTATGCCAGAGCGCCTGGAATCATCATGAGAACCCTACGTGTTCACACCATCATTATCCCACTTCTACAGATGGGAAGACTGAGGCCAGCAGGGCTCTGTCACCCATAGAGACCCTTGGGGGTGGGGAAAGGGCAGGTGGGACTTTGCCCTCAATCTGACTGACACCAGAGGCTCTGTCCTGGTGAAGCCACCACCAAAGTCCACTCCAGAAGGCCTGGCCCTGGCTTACCAAGTGTAAGGAGAGACAGGCTTGTTGCCAACTTTTCAGAAGTTTTATTATAAAGAAATTCGAGAGAAGCACTGTGCACCGAGGCAGACATTTGCAGGGTCAGAAAACGGCTGCAAACATTAAGAACCCAAACCCAAACCGAGCCCCCAAAGCACGCACACTTTATGATAAACTGCAGTGTCGTTCTCAGTTGTTCCTTATAAATAGACAGAAGTCGTTGTTGGCCATTTTAAATAAACGTATGATTAAAAGAAAAAAAAGCGCAACGTCTCTGAGTGTGGCTATAAATCGTCCGGTTCCTGCTGTACAGACAGACGATCAAATGGTTTGGCCGCTTCTTTCGTGCACATCTCCCTTAAGATAACACTTAAAAAAATGTGCTAAGGGTCATAGAAAATGCTTTTTACCTTAAAGGAATCTACTTTTCCCCCACCCCTCCCCACCCTGCAACAAAATAATCTTACAGGTGTCTTCAGCACAGTTTCTAAAACACTTAGTCAACTAGTACTTACACGGAGCCAACAGTTTATGTTTCATAATGTCTTGTTCGCACTGTAAAACCGTATTTGCACGTCTGGGGCGGAGCTGGTCCCTGCCCTATGCATCTGGGGGCGGGTTTCTGCTGCAGAGTGATCCGTCCAGGGGCGGCTCACGCGACTTTGGGCTGGGGCCAGACGTCCCGACGTGGGGTACGGTGGCAGGGAGAGGAGCAGGGTCCACAGTAACCCTGGAGCAAGCAGGTCAGGGGGCGGAAGGTTCCTGCAGGTTCTTTGGGCTGGCGGCGGGCGGTGCGCTGCCTCTGCAGAGTCTGGTGGGAGGTTGAGGAAGAGACTCAGCCCGGGGCCGTGGTCGTGTCACTGCTCTCTCTTCTCCGGCACCCTGCTTCCTGCCAAGGCCTCTTTTCTGCTGTCAGCCCTTCAGGCTCTGAGCAGTGCCCTTCCAGCAAGCCTCAGGGAGGAGAGGGAGGTGGGCTTAGGTGAGGTAGAGCGATTTATCCCTGGGGAGGAGGCTGGGGGAGAAAGGAGAGGCTGTCAGAGTGGATGTGACACCTCCACCCCGCCCCAGGCGCCCCCCTGGCCCTCAAGGGCCTGGACACAAGGCCCAGGGCACATCAGGACACCTGCTCCCTGGCCCTTCACGCCCTCCCTGGATTCGGCTGCCCCTCTGAGGATGAATGAGGGTCTGTCCTGGCCCCTCCCTGACTACCCACTGGGCAGAACCGAACACCCCTCCTGGAATCCTGGCAGGGGACCACCTGGTCCTCAGCGGATACAAAAAGCTCAAACCTCAAAATGAGACCAAGTCTGTGCTGTGATTGGTGCCCAGAGCTCCCATGGGATCAGGCTGAAGCCAGTCTCCAGCTGAGGCCACGCCCTCGCTAAGCTCCCTCCCTGCCCTGGTCTGCTTCCCTCCCCCACCCCGTCTCCTGCAGGTTCTCCCTGAACATGTATACATCGTCGAGGACACCCAAATCCCTGCCTCAAGCTCTGCTTCTGAGGAAGCTGACTAAAGACAGATGGCTTAGCTATGAATGCCATGTCAAGCACTTGTGAAAAAGGACAGGATGGAAGGAAAACCAGCAAGAGTGAAGACAGGCCTTAGTTTCCCCTGCGGGCCTGGAAGCAGACCAGCTGAGTCCCTCTGGGGCCTTGTTTTGGTCCTCTCCTGAAGACGACGGGCACTCGGTGCCCAAGAGAACCTCCTGCAGGGCTGACAGTGACCTGCGGTGTCCCCCTTGTCTTTTCCCACCCTGTCATCCCGTCCTCACGCTCCACGTGTAGGCAGGACAAGGGCAGCACCAAGGGCGGGCGAGTGGGGTGAGGGCCGACCTGCAAGTGCTGATGCCACACTCCCCGCTGGGGTAACTGCTGTCCCAGTCTCCGCTGCTCGTGGGGTTGGATGGGCCAGGGGAGCGGGATCCGGAACCACTGGGGAACTCAGAGATGTGAGGGAAGTCCTGCCGAGGTGGGGAGGAGGCGGTGAGCAAAGGAGAGAGAATGGGGTGCATCTCAGGCAGCAAGAGGGGACGGGGGTGTGTTCACAGAGACACCTCCCCGGCTTATAAGAAATCTCCGCTCTGCCTCTCTGCCTGCAACGCTTCTTTCTTTTCCCTAGTAGAGCACGTTCTGGAAAATTCAACCCTTGTCTTAGCTACATGGGGGGGAGGGGGTGACAGACTTTCTTTTCCTGGACCTCAGTTTCCCACTCTGTAAAATGGATTTCTTGGGCTGAGTGACCTCCCAGGGCCAAGCAAGCCTTGTAATTACCAGTGTCTGTGGAGCAATTCGGGGGATCTGGCTTCAAAGCCTTTGGGGAGAGCCAGGAGCTAGGGTTGATCTAGCAGAAGCCACAGTGGCCTCAACCCCTCCAGCCAGAGAGCAGAAATGGACAGAGGCTGAGGGAGGAGGGTCTGAGGTACCCTAAGAATCTGAAGAATCTGTCTGGCTACTTGCCAACTGTTCTCCGCAGCCAGAGCATCTCACGCAAGGTGTACTCGCCCCATTTCACAGTTGCAGTAACTGAGGCTCAGAGAGGTAAGGTGCTAAGGCTGAGGTCACACAGCCGGTGAGTGGCAGGGCCAGTATTTGGAATCCCAAGCTGCCTCCCCTTTCTGCAAGGGGTCCCCGAGGGGCATGTTCTCACTGGACCCTGCTTACCTGTGGCCCTGGAGGTGAGGGGCTCACGGCCAACTGCACCTGGAGTGCCATGGGAGCGGGCAGGATGGGAGGCTGGGGGGCTGGGGACATGCTGACAGGTGGGCTGAGGAGGGTGCCCTGGGTGTGGGGCGGCAGTGGCAGCTGCTGGTGCAGGGGGCTGCTGAGAGGGAAGGAGGGGGGCGGTGGCGGGGATGCACTGAGGCCTGGCAGCAGCGACTTGGAGCCCAGCGTCCGGGCAAGGCTGGCGGGGGAGGCCCCGCTGCGGAAGGCCTGCAGGTCGGATGGCGTCAGGAAGGAGGCCAGGCCTGGCATGGCGTACATGGGCTGCTTGGGTGGGAGCATTTTGGCCGGTGGGTTCGCCTGAGTGTTCTTCGTCTCACCCTGGTCGGGGGAGCTCTGGAAGGAGACAGACACCAGTCACTCTGGAGAAGGTGCATAAGCCAGAACTTGGGCCACGAGGTTGTGTGGTTTTGTCACCCACTGGCGTGGCTCCTGGATGGCCCTCAGGCCCCTGGGGAAAGAGCTGGGGACTCACCAGAGATAATCCAGGGTCGAGCACACTTGGCTCTGACCATCCAACCACCCCTGCTTTAATCCCTGGGGCCTCCCCTGCCCACGGGAGAACCCATGCT
This sequence comes from Orcinus orca, assembly GCF_937001465.1. Lineage (NCBI taxonomy): Eukaryota > Metazoa > Chordata > Mammalia > Artiodactyla > Delphinidae > Orcinus > Orcinus orca. The sequence continues at coordinate 16,912,018 of NC_064574.1, forward strand.
TCTCAGCCTGGCCCGAGGGGCCAGCATCGTCCAGCTGGGCTATCCTCTACTTAGGCTTCTCCCCAGCCTCTGCGCCTCAGTGTGGGCCGTTCCCTTGATTTGGGACACCCTCTTCGCTTGGCCCTTTATGGCCTAACCCAGAAGCCATGTCCTCTGTAGCAGCTTCCAGACCACCCGCTGCCCCCCGTGGACCACACAACCACTGCCAGTGCTGAGCCTCCTGCAGTGCTCGTGCTGAGGAATGAGGCAGAGAGCGCAGGACGGGAGGAAAGGCCGCATCTGAAGACTGGCAAAACTGGGTCTCAATCCCGGTACAGCCACCTAACAAGCTGGCTACTCACAGGCAGGTCGCTTAACTCCACTGTGTAACGGGTCCTTCTTGGAAGAATTAAATGAGATGCATGTACACTATGCATGTAAAGCACGAGCTTGGCACAGAGGCGGTGCGCTGGAGAAGGGACCACACTGGCCTTATCCATCCCTCCCGAGACCTATGGTGTTGACCATTCCCGCCTTGGTTCTTGCTCTAACCCTCAAGTGGCCCCATTCTTATCAGGGCTGGGCCTAGGGATCCCAGGTGTTACCTTGGAGACAAGGCTGGCCCTGTAGGCTGCCAGAGCCTTCAGATACTCCTTCTTCGCTGCTTCGGTCTTCCTCTTGTAGGCCTGAAAGATCCAAGATGTGGGCAGTATCGAGGAGAGGTCAGGTGGTCAGCCTGAGCTCACAGGGCTGGTAACTGGCATTTACCTCGGAGCTAGCTCTGCTCCTATTCTCCCTGCAGGCCCCTGAGAGGAGGCCACGGGCCTCTGGTCAGCGGATAAGAAAGCTCTGGCTTGGACCCCAGACTTTTAAGAGTTGGAGGCCAAGATGGATGAAGATGCCTGTTCTCATTTAACAGATGAGGAAGCAGAGGTCCAGTTTTTTTCTCCACTTAACCAAGTGGCTAGTGAACGCAGCTGCAAAACAGCCAGATCAGAAGGGTCCTACCTCCCCAGCTTACAGATGGGCAGACTGAGCCTAGCAAAGACCTCTGCAGGAGCCTCTAGTTCCAGAGGCTGGGCCTGGTTCCAGACCTTCCAAGTCTGACCTCAGAGGCTTGAGGGATGGCCCAGAAAGGGACGGAGGCTCACCTGCTTCTGCTCCTCTCCCAAGCTGTCCCACATGGAGGCCACGATTTTGGACACATCCCCGAAGGTTGCACTGGGGTTCTGTCCCTTGATGGCGGCCTGAGTGTCTCTGAAGAAAAGCGCGTAGGCCGACACAGGCTTCTGCGGCTCATTGGGGTCCTTCTTCTTCTTCTTCTTTGGGTTCTTGGCCTTTCTGCCGGGGTCGGCGGAGGGTCTCTTTTCTCCCGACATCTGCCCGGGTGAGAGGAGTCAGAAATCAGAGAAGTCCGGGACCTCCTGCCAAAGGGGACCTGACCCAGCCTCAGGCAGAGCTGGACTTTCCTCAGCTTTTCCCTGCTTGCCCAGCCCTGCTTATACACAGGCAGCACCTGGGGGCTGGCCCCGCTCCTCCCGGGCTTGAACACACACACACACACACACACACATGCATGCACACATGTCCTGGGTATGAGCCCTGGGTTTTTCTGTTTTCTTTCTTTCTTTTGCTTTTTTTTAAGTCTAGTACTGCATTTTTCGTTTAACTCATCAATGAGAATCAGCATGATGGTAAAGTTGATTCAAAGAAATACAAGAGAAAGAAACTGGTTAATGCCCTGGAGAACAATAAAGCTATCACCTCTGGGGCTTCTAGTCTTTTGTACTAGACAGAAGTCATTTGTGTCTCTACAGGGAAAAATTCATTTGCCTTGTAATCAGACAAAAATCATTCACATCTTCATTGCTTTTCCCCCAAGTTAACATCTTCCTTTACAGAGTGTAAACCCCCTAATCAATAATGAAGGAGGAATCAAAACAAAGGCACACTCTCCCAGAGAATCAGGTAATTTTTGAGAGTCTGTTAGACGATGCTGTACTATGCCATTGAAAGAACGTGCAGTTATCCGTTTTTGGACTATTTCCAAGTTTTGGATAGATATATTTTTCTTAACAGCTCTCCCCTCCTGTGATCACAAATAATCCCCAAAGATTATCCTTGATTACATAAGATCAGTCTCTTCCACCACATTTCAGCTGTGTGATTTGGGTCCAGTGGCTTAGTCCCCCTGACCCCCTTTGAAGTTGTTGGATGGAGTGAGGTTAATGGAACTGTCGCCAGGTGTGGCCTCACCCTGGACACCTGGCCCCTGATGCTGTCAGACGCCAGGACCACCATACTGCGAGCACCTCACTTAGGGCTTCCAGGATGCGGAGCGGGTGGGAATACCCCCCCACAGACTAGGACTCCCGGGCCACCCAGGGACCAGGGATGTTGCTCAAAGGCCCTGGATCCTGCCGTGGAGACCATGGCTCTATGCACCAAGGAAATGAAAGTGACACCATGAGCTGATAAGGAAACTGTGGGCCAGTGGATAAGACTCAGGCCTGCACATCTGAGGGATGGGGAGGGGCAGTCTGTAGCCACATTGGTTCTGTTCCTGAGTGTTTCTCTGCAGCCACTCACCTCCCCAAGCCTTAGTTCTGTCAGCACTGTGGCAAGGCTCTGACAGGACAGGAGATGCGGACGGATGTGCCTTGTAATTGATGGAGAGCTGAGCAGGTGAGGCACTGCAGGCGGTTAAGGGCACATATGCTGGAGCCAGATTGCAACCACCTTGGTTTAAATCCTGGTTCTATGACACTTGATACGTTACTTAACCTCTCTGTGCCTCAGTTTCCCCATCTGCCAATCGAAGATGATAAAGGCACCTACCACATAGGGTTGCGATGAAGATTACGTGGATTAATTCCTGTCGTGTCCTTAGAATAGTGTCTGGCCCGTGAAAGTGTTTTAGAAGGGTTTGTTAAACAAAAAGAAAATAAAATTAAAACCTCCCCTGCCTGGACTACAATAGAGACCAAGTTATCCTGAGGATGTAGCTGGACCAGGATCCAGAGGTGCCCACCCCAGCCTGGAGGTCAGGGTACCTGCAGGATGGCATGGGTGCCATGGTTACTGCCCAAGGCCTCTGCAGGGCCGCCACGTGGAAAGGGGTGAGAGGCCCTTATGAAGAAGAAAGGGAGGGAGGCGTTGTGGAATCAAGCCTGGATTCTGCCGGCGACTCATTGGGAGATTCCGGGCATGCACATCCACCCCTGGCCTTTTGGGGCCTCTGTTTTCGTAAAAACAAGATGCTCTTCGACAGGGAGGGAGATCTAGAGTCAGTGCAAAGAAAGGATGGGAGCCTGGACACATGGTGAGTTCTCATCCCTGACGTGTTCTTGAAGAGGCAGCACCACCCCTGGTTCAGGGATACAGGGTGGGCCACGCCCCCAAGGGGGGGGAGTCATTTTTAGTGCTCCATCCTGCAGTGCTGCCCAGAGCACTGCTGGACCACGCATCTTTGTGGTCCTCCAAAGTGGGCCAAAAAGGCCAAAATGGTCATAAGACATGGCCCTGAGGATCTTGCCAATGCCAGCAATGCCACTGAAACGACCCATTGGCTATTCAGGAATAAGACGACATCACGTTTATCCAGAATTTTCCTCCTTTTTTTTTTTTTCCAGCAAAGGGTAGAGTTATACTCTTCTAGTCTTTTCTAGAAGTAGGTAATGACCATTTCCATGCAGGGCCTGTCCCCTTGCTGACAGGAGGGCATCTTAAGCCTTTGCATCTCCATCCCTACGTACCTTGAAATGCGCTTCCGACTCCTCCTCCTGAGTTGAACTGGAGGGAGACGGGGTCGCCGACTTGCTCCCTGGGGGTGACGGGGAGCTGTGGGCGATGCCACTCCGGACGCCCATCTGAGAAATGAGCTGGGACTGGCTGAGGGCGCTCATGTGGCTGGCCAGCATCGCCGGGCGGCCCAGCAGGGGCCCTGGTCGGCCCGAGTCATAGGCAGCAACCTCTGAGTGGACCATCTCCTGGATCTGAGAGAAGAGGAGATTGCATGTTGAGTTCGAAGGGACCAGCACATCTGCATGTGTATGTACCAGACTCAGAGGAGGGGGTCCCCTCTGAGCTGTGGCTTCCCCATGGATCGCCCACAGGTGAGGGTCCATTCTATTCCGACCCCTGCACAATTAGATGCACCTCTGGGGGGGGCCATTCTGTTGATAGTCACCCTGGACAGAGAGTCAGCATCTCAGCCCTTGCTAGAGAGCCCAGTCCAGCTGTGAAGAGATCATTTTATGATACTGGGTTTTCCTTCCTGGAACACGGTGTATCTTTGCATTTATTCACTATGCAGCGTGATAGCAAAGAGCATAGACGTTGGAAGCCGAATGCATTTTGAATCCTGGTTCTGCTGCTTATACGCTGGGTGACTTTGGCCAAGTTACTTAACCTCTTTGTGCCTCAGTTTCTTCACCTGAAAAATTTGGATAATGATTAAACTTACCTTCTAGGGTTGTTAAGGATTAAATCTGCCTGGCACATAGCAAGCCCTATCTTGTACGAGGGTTTGTTAAATACATAGAATAAATAAATCCCTTAATAAAGTTTGCACATTTTTCCCCCACAGGTCAGTCGTTTTCTTATTATCTATTCACCATGATATTTTCTAACTGGTTATTTTTAGAATATAAAGCAAGCTACTAATTTTTATATACAGGCATTTCTCATGCTAAACACATTTAGAATAGTGTACACTTTTTGCCTAAAAATTACATACACACACACACTGTTCAGTGAGGCATGCCAATTTGCATAGTCTTACAATTATTTTTATTTCCTCTGAATTTGTGGTTAAATTCTAATTTTATTTATTTATTTATTTATTGCGGTACGCGGGACTCTCACTGTTGTGGCCTCTCCCGTTGCGGAGCACAGGCTCCGGACGCGCAGGCTCAGCGGCCATGGCTCACAGGCACAGCCGCTCCGCGGCATGTGGGATCTTCCCGGACAGGGCATGCACCCGTGTCCCCTGCATCGGCAGGCAGACTCTCAACCACTGCGCCACCAGGGAAGCCCTAAATTCTAACTTTTAATATCCAGTATCTGTGTTTTCCTTTACTTGTTCTTCGTTAGGGAGCCTCATCGGTTTTCTATTTTATTTTGTGGGATTTTTTTTTGCTCCTCAAAAGAATCAAATTTCAAATTTATCAGGTCTACTCCTCCGTTTTCTAATTCCTTAATACCTAATTTTATCTTTATTAATCTCTTCCTCTGATTTTTACATATTTATTAGTGTTGCTTCCCCCTCAATTTTGGGTCGCATTTTCAATTCAGTATTTTCATTCTCAATGTTTAGAAGTAGGTTTCATGCTATGAATTTTCCTCTGAACATGACCTTAACGTTTCTCAGACTTCATCACGTGAGATTTTCATTATTGTTCTTTTTGATGTATTTATTTTTAAATTTCAGTTTTAATTTCCTCTCATCCAATCGATGTTTAAGAAGAGTTCTGAAATTACTTTTTTTTAAAATTTAATATAATTTTAAAAAATTTTTGGCTGCGTCGTTTCTTCGTTGCTGCGCACAGGCTTTATCTAGTTGCAGCGAGCGGGGTCTACTCTTCATTGCTGTGCGCGGGCTTCTCATTGCAGCGCCTTCTCTTGTTGCGGAGCACGGGCTCTAGGCGCGTGGCCTTCAGCAGTTGCAGCACCCGGGCTCAGTAATTGTGGCTCATGGGCTTAGTTGCTCTGCGGCATGTAGGATCCTCCCAGACCAGGGCTTGAACCTATGTCCCCCTGCACTGGCAGGCGGATTCTTAACCACTGTTAACCACTTCCCTGTACCACCAGGGAAGTCCGAGTTCTGAAATTTCTGTGCCACCAGGGTAGTCCGAGTTCTGAAATTTCTAAGAGGTCAAAACTTTTTGTTGTTTCTTTTCCTTTTGCTCCTAATTTCTAGTAACAAACGTGATCTAAGAATATGATCTGTACTATTTGCACTTTTGAAAATTTATTCAGGTTTCCTTTAAGACTCACATATGTTTAAATTTTGTATATATTTCACAGTATTTAAGGGCAAAGGGGAGCTGTGTTTGCAGAGTAATATAATAGTGTGACATTTCTCTGTCTTATCAGTGGTGATTATATTATTTCGATTCCTTTGGTTTGTCAAAGTTGCCTACAACTTTCTGCTTCCATCAAAATCTCCCTTTAATGCTTAAAGTTTTTGTTTTGGGAATTTGATGTTGGTTTTTATTGCAAAAAGAAAACTGGCAATTATATCTTCATAACGGATTAAACTTTAGTATTATTATAAAGTGTCTAATTTTTGCCTTGAATTCAGTGGAGTCTGATATGAACACTGCTATCCTTGCCTGTATATATATATATATTTGTTTGAATTTGTTTGGCGTTTCTTCATTTCTGAGGAACTTTCTTTTTTACGTGTCAGTTTCCATTCTTTCGGGTTATCTTTGTCAAATGTTGGTTTTTTTGTGTGATGGTCAGCTTTAGAAAAAGAACTGAGTTGTTTCCCTTTTTCATTATGTCCTGGAAGAGTATAAATAACAAAGAAATGATTATTTTCCTTAGAGAACTGAAAGAGTTTAGACATAAAAACATCTGAGGCCCAGGGCTTTTTGAAAGATTGATTTTCACAATATTTGCTATGGCTAATAGGTCTATTTTAGTTTCCACATTCTCTTGAGTTAGTTTGGTTTTATAGATATATATATATATACACACACACATATATTTAGAAAATTGTATACTTCATCCAGATTTTAATACCAGTAGCATAAAATTAGGATAACATTACCATATTTTAAACCTACTCTATGGTTTTAAATCCCCATTCTCAATTGTAATACTGTGAATGCATGTTGCTTTTTAAAATTTTCCTTCTCAAAATTTATATATTTTGAACTGTCCAAAGAACCAGTTCTTATATTTAAACAAATCTATTTGACAACTTTTCTGATCATTATTAAATTTTGCTTTTCTCTCTATGAATAGTAACTTCGGGTATCATGTTGCTTTTTATCTAGCTTTTCAAATTAAACAATTTACTTATTTTCACATTTTCTTTTTTAATAATAGAAGTAGCTAGGGCAGGGGTTCAAACAGGGACACTTTTGCCATGTAGGAGATGTTTTTGGTTTTTAACTGGGTGAGGGGGGTGCTGCTACTGGTGTCTGGTGGGTCGAGGGGCCAGGGATTCTGCTCAACACCCTATAAAGCACAGAATGCTCCCCAACAAGAGTGATGTACCCCAAATGTCAACAGTGCTGAGGGCGAGAAGTCCAGCTCTGTAACCATGATGTTTTCCCCCTGAGGAGGACTCTAGCTGAATCATAGAAATATTTTAAAAATATTCTACAACTGAAGATCTGATTTTCCTTTTTACCCTAAAATTATTTGGAAAAGAGTCTTTATTCATGTAGCCTTTTGTGACTGTGGCCAGGGAACATAACACCTAGGATTTTATCTTTGTGGTACTGAAGTTTTCATTATGGCTTAAGATAGGATCAATTTTTGTAAAACTTTCATGTGCCTCTGAGATAATGTTTACTCGGTAACATACACATTTCTCTATGTGTCTATTCAATAAACTGTTTTGACTACTTTAGCTGTGAAATCTCGAGAAAAACGAGTTTAAGCCTCCTACTACTATTGTGTTCCTATCAGCTTCGCTATAGAATTTAAACCGGTTTTCTTTATATTGATGTGGTTATTCATTCCCATATATGTCCCAGAATGCTGTATTTTCACACGGCTTCTCCGTGTTAATTTTTTTTAAAGTATGTTTGCCTCAATTACTGTTTCTATCTTAAATCCTACTTTATCTGTGGCAATTATCACTTCCTTGGTTTTCCACTGTTTTATTTACTATACTTCCATAAAAATTTTTTTTAAAAACCACAGTGAGGTATCACCTCACATCTGTTAGAATGGATATTATCAAAAACACAAGAGATTACAAATGTTAGCAAGGGTGTGAGAAAAGGGAACCTATGTATACTGCTAGTGGGAATATAAATTGGTGTAGCCACTACGGAAAACAGTATGGAGGTTCCTCAAAAACTTAAAACTAGACTACCATATGATCCAGCAATCTCATCCCTGGGTATATATCCAGAAGAAATGAAATCACTACTTCGAAGAGATATCTGTACCCCATGTTTACTGCAGCAACATTCATAATAGCCAAGACGGGGAAGCAACGTAAATGTCCGTGAACAGATGAAGGGATAAAGAAAATACGGTACATTTTACAGTGTTATTCAGCCATAGAAAAGAAGGAAACACTGCCTTTTGTGGCAGTGTGGACGGACCTTGAGAGCATTAGGCTAAGTGAGATGAGTGAGACAGAGAAAGGCAAATACTTTATATTCTCACTCATATGTGGGTTCTAAAAAAGCTGAACTCAAATTGAGAGTACAGTGGTGGTCGCCAGGGCCAGGGGGTTGGGGGAAATGGGTGAAGGTGGTCAAAGGGTACAAACTTCCAGCTGTATGATAAATAAATTCTAGGGATCTAATATACAGCATGGTGACAATAATCACCAATACTATATTATATAATTAAAAGTTGTTAAAAGAGTAGATCTTAAAAGTTACCACCACATACACACTTATTATGGTAATTATTTCACAGTATATACATGCATCAAATCATCACGTTGCATACCTTAAACTTAAATATGTTAAATCTCAATAATACCTCAATAAAGCTGGAAAAATTTTTGAACACTTTGAACAAAAGGTAGATTTTAAAATCTATTCTCTAAACATCCTTTTCTATTCCAACATGTACACACTCCTTTTTCCATGAATCTTAAAGAAGGATCTGACATTATTTCTTCAAGGGCAAATTGGCCTTGGGGCTCTGTGTTTAGGGCTTGGTTTTTGTTTCTTTTTTTTTTCCTTCCCAGCTGCCTGTTTTAGAATTCTTCAGTCAGGTATACCTGAACTCAGTAATTTAATATATGGCCAACACTTGATAATGGCAGATTTTGAATTTTTGCAAATCTGCTAAGTCTGAAATGCTCCCAAAGTTGTTCTAATTTGCACTGCCCTGTTTACTAGAGAAGTCAAACATTTTTTCATTCGTTTCCTGGCCATTTGGGTTTCTGTTTATACTGCTGGTGGGAGTGTAAACTAGTAAGATACACACATTAGGAAGAAATCTGATAATCCATATCCCATAACCTAGCAATTCTATACCAAGATATTTACTGTAAAGAACTTTCCCACATGCACAAGAAGACATATATACTGCAGGAAACTTTAAAGACGCTGAAATGGGCAAATGAATGTTCTTTCAATGGGTGTTGGCTAGTCGACCTCAGGGTTATCTGTTTCTATAGAAATGTGTGCCTTTGTCTTTGACTAGGCTATCTGACAACTTTGTAAGCTGTACAAAAATGATATTAGTGCAACTTACTGTTTTATCATTAAGTTTTTTTAAATTGTGGTAAAATACACATAAGATAGGATTTACCATCTTAACCATTTTAAAGTGTTTCACATTGTTGTGCTACCGTCACTACCATCCATCTCCAGAGCTCTTTGCATCTTGTAGAACTGAGACTTTGTATCTATTAAACCATAGCTTCCTGTTGCTTCCTCCCTGCAGCCCCTGGCAACCGCCATTTTACTACTATGAAATTTGACTATTCTATGAATCTGACTGCTTTAGGTACCTCCTGAAGTGGAATCATACGGTATTTTTTCTTTTGTGTCTGGCTTATTTCACTTAGCATAACGTCCTTAATGTTCATCCACGTTGTAGCATGTATCAGAATTTCCTTCCTTTTAAAGGCTGAATAAAATTTCATTGTATGCATATAATGCATTTTGTTTATCCATTCATCTATTGATGGACACTTGGGTTGCTTCCATATTTTGGCTATTGTGAATAATGCTGCTATGAACACAGATGTACAGAGATCTCTTCAAGACCCTGCTATCAACTCTTTTGGATATATACCCAGAAATAGAATTGCTGGATCATATAGTAATTCTATTTTTAATTTTTGAGGAGCTGCCATATTGTTATCCATAGGGTCTACACCATTTTATATTCACACCAACAGTGCACAATTTCTCCACATCCTTGCCAACTCTTGTTTTCTCTCTCTCTCTCTTTTTTTTTTTTTTGGATAGTAACCATCCTAATGGCTGTGAGGTGGAATGCAAATGATTCTTATCCATAAAAATGCAAAAAATGTTTTCCGGTAGAGGTACAAGCTGATCGCATCCTGTAGAAAAGAAGAACCCGAACATTGTATTCTTGCTCTATAGATATCAACCAGTTTTGCATTTATAAGAAAATTTATTTCAGCATTCTTTTTTTTTTTTTTTTTTTGGTGTGTGTTACGCGGGCCTTTCACTTTGTGGCCTCTCCCGTGCTCCGGACGCGCAGGCTCAGCGGCCATGGCTCACGGGCCCAGCCGCTCCGCGGCATGTGGGATCTTCCCGGACCGGGGCACGAACCCATGTCCCCTGCATCGGCAGGCAGACTCTCAACCACTGCGCCACCAGGCAAGCTCTATTTCAGCATTCTTGATTGACTATATATGTACCTATTCATCAGATTGTTCTTTGAGCTGATTATAATATCTTACTGGCTTCCTCATTAGTGAATGAATTAAATAAATTGACATGTTTTCATTTTATATTTATATGAAAGTCATATTACCTTTCAAAAATTATATACTACAACAATGATCATTACAGCACTTTTTTTTTAACTCCAGAAAAACTGGGAATAATCTAAATGTTTGCCAGTTGGGAAATGGTGGTAATCTGTGATCTATTCACAGAATGGAATTCTGTACAGAGTTGAAGTGAATGGCCTGGAGCCACACCTGCCAATGAGGATGAACTCAAAACAATAATGAGTAAAGAGTTTCAGAAGGATACACACAGTAGAATACCTTTATGTACATGTTCAAAACATAAAACATTACTATAAAGTGTTTAAGGCCATATAGAAATGCAGTAAAATCATAAAACACCTATTACAGCCCCTTCCTCTGTCGTGCAGGCGTGCCCTGGGGCTCCCCAAGTCTCTGGCTGAGGTCACATCCTTGCTCAACTCCTTCCTCTGTGGACTCTGATTCCTTCTCCTTCGATAAACAGCATTCACAAGAATCCTCGTCTCAGGCTCTGCTTCCAGGAGCCTCATCTAAGTCTCTCTCCATCAGGTCAATGGGTCTCCCCTCTCCGTGGGCTGCACCCCATAAGCATCAAATCATGTTCACTTCTCTCCCATCTTTACATGAAAAGCTCCCTTAGTTCCAAGTCTCCTAAAAACTGCTGTCCCAACTTTCTCCCCTGCACAGCCAGTCTTCTGCAGAGAACTATCTATTCTCACTGTCACTAGGACCTCCCCTCCCATCGGCAACTCATTTGGCGTGTACCCTCCTTACTACGTATACCACTTAATCATCTTCATCATCCTCACCACCATCTTCATCAGTAGGAAGAGGAGGGGAAAGTTTTATTAAGCATTTACTATGTGCCAGAAGCACTGCTAAGCTTTTCCATATATGGCCCATTTAATCACCACAGCTACCATACCAGGTGGGTAATATAGTCATCCTCAGCTGAGGAAGCCAAGGCTCAGAGAGGTTCAGAGACTTGTCCATGATCGCACAGCTACTGCCGGTGGAGCTGGATTTCTACAGACCGTCATACTCCCTCACTAAGCTATGATGCCTTCCCCAAGACACCCCTTAGTCCTTGACTCCAAGAATTGCTGCCTTGCCCGACAGCCCTCTTCCCTCCAAGGCCTGACTCCTGGCTGTCCAGCTACCTCACTAGTCACTCCTTCTTGGTCTTCTCCAGCCCACTCCTTCAACGCTGGCATTCCTCCAGCTCCATCCGACTTTCCCTCCTGTCTTCCATGCCCCCTGGGTGAGTCGTGGTTTCTGCATGGATGCCTGCAAATAGGGGGCACCCCCCAGAGATGATTCCAAATTCCCATATCCCACCTAAGAAAGTGTTTTGTTGAAAGCCAATTTCAGGCTTTGAAAGAAAAAAGGTGAGCTCACCGGAGCAGTACACAGAAGTGGTCAGATGTCAATCCCTCCACACATTCCAGAATTCTCTACCAGTTCACAGGGCCCCTTCCCCAATCACAGTCCACCCTGCTCTGCCCAACACTTTTGGTAACCATTGCCTTTTCTCCGAATGAGCTATAGCAGGTGCTGGGAGGGGTCAGCCCGCTTGCCCCTGGCCTACTTTGGGGGTCCCCCCGACACCACCAGTCCAAGGGTTATCGCCCCTGTTGCTGGTTTCCTGCATCTCCCTGCCTGACAGCATTCTCTGTCCAAGGAGGCTGGAAGTGCTGAGCCCTAGAAGTGACCCTCAGTCTCTGAGGGGCTGCAGTTTGTGGATAAAACCCCGGCTTCCCCTCCCCTCAAGAGGACGATTCTGAGTCTCATTCCATACGCCTCTTGGAGGGTCCACAACAGGATTCCAGTTGGTCCAGGTGGTCACAGCTCATCACCCTGCCCTTTACTGGCTTTCTTCCCTTCCTGTCCCTCTTCCCTTCTTCCTTCCCAGAACATCCTGGGATCACCCCTCAACAAACTACTTGCCCCAAAACCTTTGTGTCAGAGTCTGCTTTAAGGGGGATCCCAATTTAAGACACCAGCCCTCCTCTCGGCCCCCAGCATGGCTTCCTCAAGCCCAGGTGCTCTGCTGGCCACCACAGTGACCCTTCAGGAACATAATATGTCTCCTCCCTCCTCAGAAGCTTTTAATAGCTCCCCCATGACCCACTAGCCCAGTCCTGGCCTTGTAGGAGCCCACAGAGATCTGCACCATCTCTTTCCTGCTGACCTCTCCAGATCCTTCCCAGAGCTTCCCAGGACATGTGGGCTTCGAGCTGGAATGGATAGTTTCCCCTGTGGCTCACTGGTCCTTTCATCATCTTCAAGCTTACCTGAAATGCCACCTCCTCAAAGAAGCCTTCCCTGACCTCTCCTCCCTCTTTTGGCCATGCCCTTTACCTGGGCCTTCCCCTGGGCTCACCCTGGTGGGTACGGAGCATCTGCTTATGTGCAGAGATATATTATGTGCTTCCCCAGCCCCAGGCAGGTGGCCCAGCCCGCAGCTGGCACTTATGAGATGTCTGGTAACCAAATGAACCAAGCCTCCTACTTCTCTCATGGAAACATATGGTCACCTCCAGGAGCCTCTCCAGGAAGGATGAAACAGAGGAAATAGTAAGGGTGTCGCTGTGAACATAATTAGGTTCGCCTGGCTTAATAGATTCTCAGGGCTGCACACAAAGGTGTTTTTCTGCAGAGCATCATTTGCATTCTCTATGGAGAGTACCCCAGGTGCTGAGAGCAGCCCCACGCTGCAAGGAGAGAACAAGAAATCACACCCGTCTCCTTCCCACTTTCTGCTGATTCACAGAACGCACACCCGCCCTGCTTCCTCTGAGGCAGGGACAAGGTGTCATTCAACACAGCCTCACGCTCTGCCCAGGGAATTGGAACTTTTTTTTCTGGAGGCAACAGCAGCTCTGCTCAATTCTCTCATTGAAGCCTCTGCCTCAGTTCCAGAGGGTCCAGAAACTTCTCCTTAATTTTCGAGCACAATCAAACCACAAAGGAAAATTAACAAGCCACTGACCAGCATTTTACAATCCCTTCCATAGCCTCGGAGCAGCTCTTTCTAACAGATACTAATATTCCTGTTTTATAGAGGAATGGTAACCATAGTCATAGTGATACCATATACTTACTATCATGTTTAGTGAGTACGCACTATGTCCCAGGAGCTTCATGAACAAACCTTTGACATAAACACTCTTATCATCCCCATTTTATAATAAAGACACTGAAACTCAGAGAGGGTAATTGACTTCCCCAAGGTCACACAGCTAGGTAGTGGGAAAGTCAGAATTCTGGCTGTCTTCCAAGACTGAGATCTTTTTACTGCACCCACGGACCTTAACGGCTCTAATATAGGTGGAGGGTAATGAACCTGCTCTCACAGGACAGCTGTAAGGATCAAATGAAAAAATGTTGTAGAGAACCTGGCACACAGTAGGTGTTCAACAGGAGAGGTTTCCTTTCCTTCATGCCCTCATGGACTTGCTCAGGGTATAACCTTGAACTGGATCTCAAATGGGCTAAGAGGTCAAAAACAATGGAAGTTTCTGGATTATGAAAGAAATATGAGAGAAGCCAAGAGGGAGGCTCTGCTGACAATAAAAATAATAGCACAAGGCCTGGCAAAGGGGTGGTGCTTCAAAGATATTTGTTAGATCAGGAGTTGGGAAACTTCTGTAAAAGGCCAGGTATTAAATATTGTAGGCTTTGCAGACCAGATGGTCTCTGTTGTAAGTACTAAATTCTGCCATTATAGCACAAAAAGCAGCAGTAGACAATATGTAAATGAATGGGGTGGCCATGTTCCAATAAAACTTTATTTATAAAAACAAGCAGAGGGCCAGGTTTGGCCAATCGATAGCCATGGATTGCCAACCCCTTGAATGTTGTTAAGTAAATAGAAATGGTGCTAGAAAAACTACCCTGTATTTGTCAGTTAACATCTGCCAGGCACTGACCTTCTGACTACATGTAATTCTCACCCAGTTGTGCATGGGAGGAAGGTGTGTTTATCAGTAGCATGTTACCGATGAGGAAGCTGAGGCTCAGAAAAGTGCCCAAGGTCAGAAGTTGTAAGTGGTGGAGCTGGGATTCAAACCAAGGGCTGACTGGTTCCCAGGCCTGGGTCCTCAGGCACTACCCCACCCTCCTGCCCAGCCCTGCCCTAGGAAACAGCTGCTCGGTGTGCTGTCCTTGGGCACAACCCTGCCCTGGCCACCAGCTGGGCTCTTGCTCTGAGTCACATCACAGCCTCTCTTTCAAATCAGAAAGACCTGGACTGGCGGCAGAGGCCTGGTAGTTGGCCATTGTCCTCTGACTCTGAGCTTCCATGGCTTGTCTTGAGCCTTTTTCTCATGTCCTCAACTGGGCCTCTGCCTCCAGCTGCCCTCATGAGAACTACCTCTGTGGTCCTTTTACTTGTCGAGTCCTCCTCCTGTTATTCATTCAACAAACATTCTCTGAGGGCTTCTATGTCTGAGATCCTGGGAAGAAGCAGGACGAAAGAGCAGACTAAAAACACCCCATCTGGGGTGCACCGTCTGATGGCGGAGGCAGAGATGCAGCCACCCAGTTTTTTGTTTTTATAAATTTATTTATTTATTTACTTTTGGCTGTGTTGGGTCTTCATTGTTGCGCGCGGGCTTTCTCTAGTTGCGGCGAGCAGGGGCTACTCTTCGTTGCAGTGTGCGGGCTTCTCACTGCGGTGGCTTCTCTTGCTGCAGAGCACGGGCTCTAGGTGCTCAGGCTTCGGTAGTTGTGGATGCAGGCTCAGCAGTTGTGGCTCATGGGCTCTAGAGCGCAGGCTCAGTAGTTGTGGCGCACGGGCTTAGTTGCTCCACGGCATGTGGGATCTTCCCAGACCAGGGCTCGAACCCATGTTCCCTGCATTGGCAGGCGGATTCTTAAGCACTGCGCCACCAGGGAAGTCCCACCCAATTTGAAACAGTGCAAGAGCACAGGCGTGCAGTGGGATCTGGGGAGGGGGCTAGAGAAGGGCCCCTCCAACGGCTGGAGAGTTAGAAAGGCTTTCCACAGAAAAGACTCTGAGCTGGCTCTCGGAGAGGAAGTCTGCAGAAGACAAGGAGGGGTGGAGGGCGTTCCCAGAAGCAGGAACAGCATGTGCGAGGGCGCAGAGGCATGCAGCAGTCTGATGGTTCATTTCCTGTGTCCACTTGACTGGGCTACAGGGTGCCCAGACATTTGGCCAAACATTATCCTGGATGTGTCTGTCAGGGTGTTCCTGGATGAGGTTAATATATGAGCTGGTAGACTGAGTAAGCAGCTTGCCTTCCCCGATGTGGATGGGTATCATCTAATCAACTGAAGACGCGAATAGAACAAAAAGGCTGAGTAAGAGAGAACCTCGCCTCCTGACTGCTGGGACGTCGGTCTCCTCCTGGCCTGGAGCTGCACCACCAGCTCTCCTGGGTCTCCAGTTTGCTGACTACAGATCTCGGGAAGAGCAGCAGATGAGGATAGAGGGGTAGCAGAGGCTAGGACGTGGAGGGCCGAGGTGGAGGACCATGCCTGCAGGTGCTAAGGCTTGAGGCAGAGGCGCGTCAGAAGCCAGGGCTGTGTGCCGCCAGCCGCCAGGGAGTCCTGTGATTTGCAGCAGAACTGCTTTCCTGGGGGAAAGTTGTCCCAGGACTCAGAAGCAGCAGATACCCTGCATAGCAGTTTCCCATTGCTGCTGTAACAAATTACCACAGACCTGATGGCTTAAAAGAACATGAACTCATTACCTTACCGTTCTGGAGGCCAGAATCCATCTCACTGTGCTAACGTCAACGTATGGGCAGGGCTGGTTCCCTCTGGAGGCTCCAGGGGAGAATCTGTCTCCCTGCTTTTTTTTAGGATGGATGTGGTCCTTACTCCTTGGCTCGTGGCCCCGCATCACACGGCCTTTTCTCTCTCTACTTCCATTTTCCCATTTTCCCAACACTCCAGGTGTTGGACCCTCCTGCCCGGCTCTTATAAGGACTCATGCTTACATCATGGGGTCCATTCAAATAATCCAGAATAATCTCCCCATTTCAAGATTTTAACTTAATCACATCTGCAAAATCCCTTTTGCTGTATAAGGTAACATACTCAAAGGCTCCGAAGATTAGGACACGGCCATCTTGAGGGGCATTCTTTAGTCTACCGCACCCCGGAATCAATGATGTGGATGAGGCAGGAGATAGATGGGCCCAGGCTGAGCAGCTGAAGTTCGGTCCCCTGTGGACAGATATTCCAAAATAGCAGGAGGGAGGAGAGGCTGGGCCCTCTTATCTTTGATAAAAGATAAAAGACTACATATTTCTCATTCTTGAAGTCAAGGAGACCTTCGCAACTATAAAGCTCCTTGGAGGTCAAAAGGGCAGTGACGTCAAGCTACCCATAGGCCTCTTTACTGGAATCTATCTTGGCTAAGAGATGCACAAGCACACATGGGAGGTTCCTGAGATATACCAAATACGGACTCAGAACCAGGCAAAGCAAGATGACTGGCCAAAGGACACCTGGGAGAAATGCCCCGCAGAAGTGATTCAAACTACCACAAGGGCATGACTCTCTCTGAGCCCGCCCATATGTCTATCCACACGTACTCTTTTTCCTCCTAATAAACACTTTACTTGTTTCACTACTTTCCGTGCCTTTGTGGGAATTCATTTCTGCAAAGCCAAAGGGCCAGGGCCTTGTCACTAGATACTGGTGTGGCTAGGATTCAGCGCTCTCACTGCCACGGCCTGACTTCAATCTCTGGCCGGCAACCAAAACCCTGCTTCAAAAGCCAGTGCAGGCCGAGGCCACCCGAGATCAGGGGGAGTCATAACCAAAGCTCTCCCTATGCCAACCCTCCCAGGGATACACCACTCTCTGAAGTTTCCTCAGGCTTTAAGAGTCAAATATCGGAAAACTATTTGCTTTTAGGAAAAAAACTCCAGCACAAAAGAGATAGACAGCCATTAGGAAGCCTTCCCCAGTGCCTGCCTCTCGCCCCGAAGCCTCATAAGTAAGTATTTCTAATAAACTTTCATGCTTGGTGGGAGATCCCTTGCACACTGACACATTTCTCCTGAAATCTGAGATGTCTTGTTCAGAGTAATAGCTATAGTGCCCAGGTGCCCAGCTGCTATTGTAAAATCAGTAAGCATTTAATTGAAACAAATGACTATAATAATAGTACATTATCCCTGCAGGCTGAGCACATCACAGTTTTAATTATTGAGTTAAGCGTCAGACTGCTTTATCCTTGAGAGCAACAGCCCCATTACAGGTTACGCTGATCATCCTGTATGAATATGAAGGCACCAGCAGGGAAGGATGTAAATGGAAAGCAATTTGTCCTCTTTGGGGCTGGTTTTGTCTTTGAAGAAAGGTTTGCAAACACAGGTTGCTGAGACACTGGGTCTGGGGTTGCCCTGATGGGGTTGTGAAATTTCTGCCGGGTTGGGATGGCGGCGTGGTGGTCCTTAGGCTTCCCATCCCTGGGATGAGAGCTCTCACTTCTCTGCTTGGAGCCTGCACTAGACCCCGACTTCACTCTAAGTAAAGGCCTGAGTCTTTACCAAATCATACGCCCCTAGAACATCCCACTGCCACCGCCACTACCACCCAGACCTCTCTGGTCTTCTCCTCATTTTGCCTTCTCCCCATTCACTCCACTCCAGCACCCACACCTCCGGCCACCCCTCGCACACCCAAGCTGATGGCCCTCCTCTAGCTCTGTGTGATGCCCCCTAGTGGACAACAGGCAATATTTGGAGACATTTTCAGTTACAACTGGGAGATGCCACTGGCATCTACTGGGCAGTAGGCCAGGGATGCCGCTAAACATCCTATTAGGCACGGGACAGACCCCCACCATGGTGAATTACCCAGCCCCAAATGTCAATAGTGCCAAGGGCGGGACGCCCTGCAAGTTAGCTGTTGCCTTTGAACGGGATGTTCCTCCCCACCAGCTGGGACACCTACCCGACTTATTCCCTCATCTCCTGCCAGTCTTTGTTCAAACCTCCCCTTACCTATGAGGCCTTCCCTGACCCTCCCACCTAATACTGCAACCTGCCCACGACCCCCACCGCTCCTGCCTTCCCAAGCCCCTTCAGGCCATTGTTCTTTTTCTTCCTTCCAAAGCACTGATCACCTGTAAACACACTGTGTGACGTCTTTATTGTCTCTCATCTTGCCCTCCCTGCCAGGATGTAATTCCCACACGGGCAAAGATCTGTGTTTTGTTCACCATCGTATTGCACCCGGAACAACGCGTGACACATAGAAGAACGTCTGTTGAATGAATTATCCGCCCAGACCCCTTCTTCCTTTTCCTCCCACACCTATTCTGCCTCCAGATCAGGCAAGGCCACCTCCTCGTGATCTCCCAAATCCACCCCTCTTGCCCAGGTTCAGAGCCTGCAATGATTAATTTCACGTGTCACCTTGGCTGGGCTAAGGGATGTCCAGATAGCTGGTAAAATGTTACTTCTGGGCATGTCTGTGAGGGTGTTTCCGGAAGTGATTAGCATTTGAAATCTGTCCACTGAGTAAAGAAGATGGCCCTCCCCAATGCAAGTGGGCATCAGCTGAGGACCCGAATAGAACAAAAAGGCAGAGAAAGGGCGAATTTTCTCTCTTCTTAAGCTGGGACTTCCATCTTCTCTGCCCTCAGTCATCGGAGCTCCTGGTTCCCAGGCCTTTGGACTTGGACCGAATTATATCACCAGCTTCCCTGGTTCTTCAGCCAGTAGATGGCCGATTGTGGGACTTCTATGTATCTATCGATATGCTATTGGTTGTGTTTCCCCGGAGAACCCTGACTAACACAGAGCCCATTTCTTTTTCCTGGACAGTGAAACGTCTCTTACTGGGCTGCTCAGAGGTCTCTCCAGCACGCGTTTTTGGGGGTTACTCCCACGTGCCACATGGCACGTTCTCGGTTGCTTGAGGGCAGAAACTGGGCCTCAAGGCCCACACGGGACTGCCTATGAGCCACAGGCCCTGGGAGACAAAGAAGGTAGGCCCAGGCCCTGTCATTCAGGAAGGGCCACCAAATCCAGCAGGACGGACAAGTGAGCCACAGCCATGTGAGTACAGTGTGATGTGCTATGAATGCACTCACCCGCTCAACAAATGCAACGTGTCCCCTGCGACCTGAGCTCCTGGGACACAAACTAATCCATCCCTACGAACGGGTGAGAGATGCACCACACGGACGCCCCGTTCAGGCACAGGTGATCCTTCCAGTGCATTAATATTTTGCGCCACCAAGGAACAGCCTGTGAATGCAGGGGACGCAAATCCAGGTGAACTCAGCGAGCAGTGGAGGAATCGGCGCTATTCCCCTTGCCTATTCACCCCACCTTCTTACTCTCATCCTGTCTGGCCACGTGTCTTGGCATGAAAGCGCTTTCCGCATGCTTCTCCCCAGTCTTCGTGCCTTTTGCCATCGTCTCTGTAATCCAGCGGTGTGACACCCCCTTCCATCAAGCTACCTTCCCAGTTCTTACTGGGAGTTTTTTCATTGTGCAGGAATAGGCATTAGGCTAGTTACAGTTCTCTGGCTACAAAGTTGCAGAGGTCTTGAGAGGTTTGCCCTAGCCCTATTTTTCCTATAAGCTCTGCTATATTTAGGATTTTGCAGCCATTTCAGGACTGTATCTCTCATATCACAGCAGAAACGTCTGTATTGATTAAGTATCTGCTATGTGCTCAGCCCTGTACTGGACACTGGAGATTCACAGTGACTAATATAGGTGGGGTCCCTGCCCCACGGAGCTGACAGTCTCATGGGGGAGACAGACATTGATCAATTCCACAACGAAATCAGTATGTAGTCACAACGGTGACGAGCGCTGAAAGGAAAGCCACAGGCCATGGGGAGGTTGTCAGAGGCAGACCAGGGATCCAGAGAAGCCTCTCTCTGGCTGCGGTGAAGGAGGTTGGGGAGGGGTGAGGAGGGCAGAGAAGGATGTGCTTGAGATGCAGGCAGGGGTCAGGCTGGGGTAGAACTTGAATGCCAGGTGAAGACGTTCGGATTTGATCCTGAGGGCCGCTGGGAACCCAGAAAGGCAGATCAGCCCGGCAGGTATGTGGCAGGTGGCAGCTCCCAGGTAAAAAGTGACACCACCACCATCCCAGATTTGGGTAGATGGAAAGTAAGAGATGGCTGCGAGAGTTGCTGAGGGAGAGATTTGGGACTGGTCATGGCATGGGGTCAAGGGTGGCACTGGATGGCCAATGAGGTTCACGGGCTGGTCAAGTGGGAGAAGAGGCAGGTCCAGCCTGGTGGGGAGGAGAGGTCAGCTGTGAACAGGCTGAGCTTGGGCCCAGCATCCTAGTGGGGTCTTCACATGGGGACGGTCGATTACATGGTCTGGTACTTAGAGAAGGGGACCGAGCAGTGGAACGTGGCCTGGGGTCCTAGAGGTATCCAGCCACAACGGAGAACCAGAGAGAGAGAAAGAGAGAGAGAGAGAGAGAGAGAGCCTGCAAAGGAGGCCGGGGGGGGGGGGTTCTGAGCAGTGAGGACCCCAGGAGCATCACGTCACACTGAGGAAGCAGAGGAGGGGGAGGGTTTCAGGACAAAGGGGTGGCCAGTTGATCTAACAGAGCTAAATGCCAAGTATGACAGAGGCAGAACATGCCCGATGGCTTTGGCAACGTGGAGGCCACCCCGGCCCCCGACGTGGACTCGTTTTGTAGTCGGGGGGTTGGCAGAGGCCAGAGTAAATGCGAGGGGAGGGAATACAGACAAGCAGGGCCGATGACTCCTTCTAGAAGCTCCGCTGGGACCACGAGGGGAGAGATGGGACAGCAGGCAGGTGTCGAAGGACGACTTTCTTTTAGATGCTGAAGTACAATTGTGGAGGATGGGCGTTCCTGTCACAGCAATGCCCCCATGGGGACGTTTACTGCAGAACTGATGGGCGACAACACGGCCCTGCCACTCACCGGCCACGTTCTCATCCTCCGTCTCAAGTGATCCTTTTAACAGCCCTGCGAGGCAGGTGCTCTGCTCTCCCACTTTACGGAGGAGCAAATGGGGTCTCAGAGGTGAATCAACTGCTCCGTGTCCGCAGCTCAGATGGAGCAGGGTCGGGATCCCAGCCCAGGTCTGCCTGACCCCAAAGTCTGAGCTCTTCTCAGTACTGAGGGCGGAGGGGTGCAGCATGGGCCCGGCGGGCCCACGGTTAGAGTGCCCCGAGGGAACGGTTCTGTTATCGCTGCACAGGGGCGGCAGCACAGCATATCTGCCTTGTTTTGACTACTCCTGGAGCCTTCTGTGTCTCTGGGAAAGATTGGGAGGGGATGACAAACTACTAGGAAATGCTGCGATTAAAACAAGGCTGGAGACGATGTTTGGGGTCCAGAGTCATCATGATGGTCACCCCTGGGCGCCAGGGGCCTGCTAGGGGTCAAGGCAGGGATAAAGCTGGGGGCCCCCAGAGGACAGATCACAGGCGATGAGGGCTTGGTCCTGCAGGCAGTGGGAGCCTGGGTGGCTGCGAACAGCAGACGGCCCAACAGATATCCTGCGCTCAGGTTAAGAGACCAGAGGCAGGATCACTAGGTACATGGGGCAGATGCCACGGACACGAGAGAGCTGCGGAAGGAGCCACCACCCTGGGTCACAGGAGGCGGATAACCTGTCGAGGCTGTGAAGCCTCCATCTTCCTGAATTTGATCTTCAGCTCCTCTTGGAAGGGGGCCTGGTGCTGCCTGGGGCTGAGCCACATTCTGGGAAGGTGCATCTGCTCAGCTGGCAGGCAGCCTCCGCTTCCCCAGCTGAGTGGCAGGAAGGGTGTAGTTTACGTCCTTATCTCCTTGTCTGTCTGTCTACCCCACTGGAATGTAAGCTCCAAGAATCAGGGATTGTCATCTGCTCAGGGCTTGGGAGAGTGCCTGGTACACAGTAAGGGCTCAATAAAAGTTTACAGAATGAATGAAAAAGTACAGGAATGAATCCTGGTGAAGGGAAGCTGAGCAATTGCCTACGTCTTGTTTGAAGTCTTGCAGCTTTAAGCACCAGGGTCAAATTTAGGACCAGAAAAGGGGGTTATTTCTTTCCAGCAATGAGTCCCCTTTCTCATTCCCAGTCCAGCCTCCACCACTATAACCGGTCCAGTCCCACCCCCAGCCCAGACCACTGCCAGGGACTCCGCCAGACCACCGTCCTCAGCGCCTCCCTCTGGGGATGGGGCAGCTCTGACGCCCTGCAGGCCCAGCTCCCTCTGCCTGGAACCCAATTTGCCTCCCTTCTCAGGACTCCGCTCAAATGTCAGCACCTCCAGGGAGGCCTTCTCGGGCTCTCCCACCTCAACCAGGGTCCCGAGGTGACTGTCTCTCATGCACCTTGTTATTTTTTCCATTCGCCTTGCCATACGTGTAATCATACATTCACCAGCGTGTGGACGCTGTTCTGGTGGTGTGCTCCATCCGTGAAGGGCGGGGACCGTGGCTGCTTTGCTTGGAGCCGTTTCCCTGGTGCCCAGCCCCAGGCCTGGCACACAGCAGCCACTCAGTAAATGTTGAAGGAGGGATCCAGGTAGCCCTGGAAGCTCTGGGCTCCAGGGCGGCAGCCTCCCGAAGCTCCAGGCCAGCCCCATGGAGACTGAACCCTCAGTGGGACCCGCCTCCCACGTCTTCCCTCTCCCGAGCATGGAGGCGCGTCACAGCTAGGTCCCCGCTTCCTTCAAGCCTCTGCCCATCCTGCTCCCCACTGGCAGTCCCCACACCACAGGTTCTCGCCTCTTTGCCGTTGTTTATCCTCTTCCTTCAGCCATGGATGCCTCTCCCATCCCCACACGTCTAGAGATTGGCTGAAGTCAGCTGGTCCTGGTGTGCCCCTTGGGACCCGCGTGATTGATTGATTGATGACCCATTCCCTCTCTCTGGGCTTCCTCACTTGAGGGGCTCTAGGGACTCCCCTGGCACTCCAGTGGTTAAGACTTCCACTTCCACTACAGGGGGCACGGGTTTGATCCCTGGTCAGGGAACTAAGATCCCACATGCCGCGCAGCACCGCCAAAAAAACAAAAACAGAAAACAAAAACCAACCAAAGAAAAAAACAAAACAAAACCCAAAAGCAAACAAAAATAAAAACGAGGGGCTCTAAAGGTGGCCGAAGTGGAATCAGATTTGCATTTCAGAAAGCTACACTAGCTGACCCGGTGGGGACGAACCAGCTCATGAGCGAACCGGGGTCGGGGGAAAGAGGCAGGGAGACAAGTTCAGAGGCTTTGCACCAGCGCAGGCCATGACAGGGGATGCTGAGCTGGGGTTCGGCAATGGGCCTGAAGCCGGGGGCAGTGGAAGTACGGGGGCTTCGGGAGGTGGGCTCAGCATGGCTCAGAGATTTCTGGCAGGTGGCGGGACCCCACAGAAGAGGGAAACACAAGGAAACAGAAGGGTTATACTCACCTCCCTCCTCCTTAACGCTTAACATTCTACATTCAGAATTAGCACATGTGCTAATTAAAACCATCTTTCTGAAGAATTTATTATAGGATACTCCAAGCTAATTATAAATTCTCTGTAGCTGATCCTAAGTGGTGTGCTAATGTGGTGTTGAAATCTCTTTGGCCATGCTCGTTTAAATTATTCATCAGGCCCTGCAACAGTTGTGAACTGTAATTTAAACAGTCAGCTCATGAATATTCAATTAACACAACAAACACTGGCATGTTTTACTGCCTTGCCGCTCAATATTTTGTATCCTCACCCGTGTTTACATGTTTTTATGAACTCTCGAGAAAAGTGCTGCCTGTTGAAGTCCCTGGTTAAGTGGAGATTTAAACGCTGGGAGGGGGCAGGAGGCAGCAGGCATTGTTTCTGACAACCTTTCTCAAAAGAGTTGTGGGTGATCAGGCTGGAAGGGGCCTGATCACCTTCCAGATGGGAGGCCCAGAGAGGGCAAGGACTGGCCCTGAGGTCACACAGTAGATCCAAGGCACAGATAGGACTTGGAGTTCAGGGGTGGTTCCCACTGCCTAATCCAACACAAATTAATTGGCAAAGCGGGTCTGAGGACGTCTGACTCTGAGTCAATGTTGGGAACGTAGAGGAGGCCAGGTCTTCCCTGCTCCCCGGCCTTCTGAGGGCCATGGGCAGATGTTGCCAAATCAGGTACAGCCGTTCAGGGTAACAGGCTGTTTTAGAATCCAGGCTGGCTCCACCCTTGAAAATCAGGGCTCCCAGCCCCCTCCATGGCCAGGTCAGAGGACTATGTGCCTCCTCTCTCCGCCGTGAGCTTTAGGGCCCCTGCAACCTGTAAATAGTTTTGAAGCTTCCACAAATGGCTTCCTCCTTTATCCTCACATCCTCCCATGAGGCAGGCGCTATGGTGATTCCCATTTTTACAGATGAGAAGACTGAGGCTCAGAGGGCTTGCCCAGGGTAGAGCTCTCCTCTCCTCCCTCTCCTGAGACCGCACCCTCAAAAAATCATTTTCACAACTCCTAAGGAACCCATCCCAAGAGAGTTTCATGATAGAGAAAAGTCAGAAATAGCCTACATGTCTTATCAGTAGATTACTGTTTACGTTCACAATGAGACAGCCATAAAATCAAATGTTATGCAGCCACTAAAAATAAGGGCACGACCTATCATTATGGTCATGGAAATACATCCATTACCTCCTGTTGCAGAAAATCAGCAGGTCGCAGAACAGCTCCGATAGAAGAGACTGGAAAGTACAGGAAAAGGCACCGCGTTATGGTCCCTTTTATGTAAATTACGTGTATAAATCACAAAGGTATGACTGAAAAGATACTTAGCAAATGGTCAGGCTAATAATGGTTATCTGTGGATGGTGCAGTTTTAATGATCTTTTATTTCTTCTTTGTATTCGCTTCTGTGTAATATTTTGACTGTGAACATGTGCCATCTTTAGAAAAATCAATCAAGCTATGTTTTTGAAAGAAAGAAGTTAAAGATCTAAGAACACCTCATTTCAAAATTTACAGGGTACAGCCAAAGCCACACTCAGGGAAAAGGCGCAGCCATAAGGCTTTTATTATTAAACAGTAAACAGTAAAAGCAAACGAACTAAAGGATCTAAAGTGAAAACTCTAAACATCCACAGGAAAAACGGAAGAGGGATTAATACACATAAAAGGGAGGGATTAATACACATAAAAGGGAGGGATTAATACACATAAAAGGGAAGGATTAATACACATAAAAGGGAGGGATTAATACACATAAAAGGGAGGGATTAATACACATAAAAGGGAGGGATTAATACACATAAAAGGGAGGGATTAATACACATAAAAGGGAGGGATTAATACACATAAAAGGGAGGGATTAATACACATAAAAGGAAGGGATTAATACACATAAAAGGAAGGGATTAATACACATAAAAGGAAGGGATTAATACACATAAAAGGGGAAGTGAATAAATGAAGAAAATTGAAACATAACTCTGATGGTTGGTTTTCTGAATAAAACAAAGTTGACAAACCAATAACATGGTTAAGGATGAGCATAAAAAAACCCGGGAAACTACAATACACAACTTTAGGAATATGACTGCGGTATAATCACAGGTACAAAGCCTATAAAAATTACGTTATACTAAATACAATTCAATGGTGATAACTGTACAGATCTCAGTGTGATAAACTATTCATTTTCTGAAGATGGTATATAACCTGTATAGTGAATATATAGATTATACTATAGTCTGCATTTCAATACAGAAAAATGACGAAGCTATCTCATAAAAAGAAAACTACAGAACCATTTCACTATTAAAAATATGTAAAAGAAACATCTTAAGTTACATAATAGGTACATTAAATCCAGCCTCATGTTAAAAAAATATATGTGTGTGTACCTATGTTTAAATATGTATGTATACACGCATGCCATACCCAATTAGAATATATTAATATGTACTGGGAACCCATTAATAAAATTTATTATCTCAATATACTAGGAAAGAAAAACGTATATGATCATCTCAATACATATCTTGGAGCCATTTGATAAAACTCAACAAAAATTATGAGTAAGCTGAAAGATTAGAAATGTCTTTTAAAATATGCTAAAAAACTGACTTTATGCCAAGGGTGAATTTAATCCGCATTTAACTGGGGGAGAAAGCAAAGATCACTGGTCACTGATATCATCCCTATTAAGTGAAAGTTTGACCCAATGCAGTGAAACAAAAAGAAATGAGTTACAACCACTGGAAAGCATCTTCTCTGTAGATGTGATAGCATTTCTAGAAGTCCTCAAAACCTCAAATTCTCAAGTTAGAATTTGAGACAGCCAGATAAAAGTAAATATAAGAAATACACTGCTTTCTTATTTACCCACAAAAACCCAGAAAACGTAATTGAAAAGTTCTAACCATAATAGCAAAAATATAAAATTCTAAAGAATGAAATTTATAAGAAATATGTTGGACCCATATATACGTATGTATATGCATATGGATATATACATATATAAAACTATAAAGAAAGCAAAAATTATTGAAATAAATGGCGATTCACATTGTTCCTGAATGGGACAACTCAAGAGTATAATGATATAAAATCTCTCCATTTTAATTTGTGGATGTAATGAAATTCCAATGTAAAAAAGTATATCCAGGATTAAACCCAAGCCAAGACCAGAGGGCATGAGTAAGTTGAATGGGAAACAGCAGACCACACATCATGTCACAAAACACAGTTGCACCCACGCCTCAATTCACACCCACGGCTGTGCTGGGGAGGGGGAGTCCTGTACAACCTGCCGAAACGAGAAGGAAAGGACCAAGTACGACTTACAGATGGGCCAGTTCCCTATGTGGGTACACACCAAAAGTGGGTGATGACTCTATTTTAGCAACGTTCACGGCAGGTCTTGAAAGAGAAGAGAGCGGTAAGATCTTCCCAGGGGATGGAATGTGAGCAATTGCACCCCATCATCCACTTTGTGCGGCAGGAGAGGAGGCTGAGGTGAGACTATACAGTCCATTCTCATAACTCACGGTGGTTCTGTTCTATAAAGCCACCCCCAACACTGAATCAGTGAATACTGAACCACCACTCCTAGGAGAAATAAGGGATTAGGTTCCTGCGAGCCTCTGGTCACAGGAAACGATGATATTCTCATCAACCGATCAATATACAACCTTGTTTTATGTGTGTTTCTGTTTAAAAACACCTCATTTGGTATGTATTGTTGACTAATTAATATTGAATTCCAGGCACTGACACTCGTGTCTGAACACACCCATTTTCTCTCTAAATAAATCACAGCCTTCTTGAGCTTAGGGACACCAGGCAGCACTTCGGCACTACAATTGGGGCCACTTTAAACAGTGAAATCAGCCACTAAAGGCAAGAAAATGTGAAAAATGTGGCACTAAATAGACCTTGGAAAGGAGACTTGTTTACAGCATGAAGGCTGAAACAAGAAGGCAGAACATCACCCCCTGTGACCTCAGCGGGGGATGTGAGATTTGGATTACAGAGTACCACGAGCATTGATTTGGGGGTTCTAAATGAATTTTGGCAAGTAGATGAGTTGGCAAACACAGAAATCTGCCAATAATGAGAATCAACTGTATACAGAGTCACAGCAGGAGCCCACGGCCTGGCTGGCTGGTCAGAGGCCTGGATGGCAAGGAGCTGTGAGCTTGGGGGCCAGTTGTCTGGGGTACAGGCATATGGATGGAGTTATGGGAGTGGGCACAAAGTGCGATCTTTGAATCACGTTTTTGCCAACCAGAAGGCATTCACCACGGGAGAGGCACTGAATGATCACGTAGACAAGATGGCTCACCCGATGCCTTAACCAGTCTTCATCTCCAGCCACCGCAGAACCGGCACTGGGCACATGGATGGAGTAGCCCAGGGGCAGAGACGAGGCTATACATGGACCCGATGACATGAACTCCCATGGACCAAGGCCAGTTTAGCTGCTGCTGCCTCTGCCTATCCACCCTCGCAGCCACAGAGACCAGTACTGAGCCCCCAGCATGGCACCAGTCCTTGGAGAGGTCAACCAGTCCTGGATGGTAAGTTGATTACATTGGGCCTCTTCCGTCTTGGAAGAGCCAGTTCATCCTCTCAGGGACAGATATTTTGGGCACAGTCTGCCTCTCCTATCTGCAGTGCCTCAGCCAGCTCTCTGGGGGCTGACAGAAAGCCTGGTTCACAGGCTTGGAATCACATATGGCACAGCATCCCACCAGGGGGCCCACTTCACAAAGACAGAGGCATGGGGATGGGCCTGTCACCATGGGATCTATGGGTCCCATCACATATCTCCCCAGGATCTGGCCTCTAGAATGCAGGAATGGCCTTCTACGGGAGCAGATGAAGCACTAGCTTGGGGATAACACTCTGAAAGGATGGGGTGCTGACCTTCAGGACGTGGTACCTGCATTAAATTGGAGACCTCCACGTGGTTCTGTGCAGAATACGTGGGTCCAGGAACCAAGGGGTGGAAGCAGGAGTGGTCCTACTCTTCATCACTCCCAATGACCCACTAGGGGATCTTATGCTTCCTGGTCCAGTAATTCTGGGCTCTGCCCAGTTGGAGAACCTGGTCCCCAGAGGGGCACACAACAGATCCGGCTGCTGCCGGGGCCCTTTGGACTTCTTATATCTAGGGACGAGGAGGAGAGAGGGGAACTCACCATCGTGGCAGGAACTGGCCCTGCCTGGCGGGAGAAGGGAGGTTTGCCCTGTGGGTGCAGGGAGGAATACACATGTATCCCAGGTGACCCACTCGGTGCCTCTCACCCCTCCCTTCCCCACTGCGACTGTACATGGACAGGTGCAGCAACCCGGACCTGAGAAGTGTATGTGTGAGGAAACAGACCTCTCGGGAGCAGGTAAGACACGAAAGCCACCAGATCAGCGGGGGTGATAGAGGGGAATTGAACCAAGGACGGCACTGGAGGATGAGTACTGATCACGTTTCCAAGAGCAGAGGCAGCAAGGAAGGCTGCCACTAGTTCCACTACATCTCCTTCAGGGACCGGGGTCTAGGGAACCGTGGAGATCCCGCTCCCTCGCCTACATGGAGAAGCAGATCTGTGTGGCACAAGGAGTGGACTGTGGTGGCCACGGAAACGCACCACTCAGCTCTCCTGCTGTGAGAACCCAGTGCTACTCTTCTGGCTCCATGAACGTGCTCTCGCCAAGGCCACGCTTTCCACGGGCCACCCCAAGCCAGTGACTGAGCACACGGGGGTACTGAGGCAGGGCCATCTGGTGAGACATGCAGCTCCTCCAATGGGGATTTTGGTTCAAGGGTCCCCCCTTGGCCTGGCCAAACCTTTCTTGAAACTATGCTGCCACCCAAGACTCTTCCTGCCCAATTCTTCTTCCTCCCGCCCTCCCTCCCTTCCTTCCTTCCTTCCATAGATATAAAACCTGCATCACAGTCTGGAATTCCCCCCACCTCCCGCCTTCTCTTTCTCCCTATTCAACAAACCTCTTCCATGTCTAATCCCGTCTAGCGCTGCTTCTTGGTGGAGTCGAACTAATGCAACCAGAATCCTTGTTTGGGAGAAAACTGTACTTCTTTTGACTTGTATTGAGAAACATACCAATACCTTGCTCAGGGTGGAGGGTGGACCCAAGGATGCTCAGTTTAAACCAAAGGGGCCCTAAACTAACCTCTAAGGCAGGTCCTATTCAGAGAGGAGCCTTCATTCAGCTGAGCTCAGAGGTACGTCTAGATTTGTAGGTCTGGGGACAGATGCTGAACTTGAGGGGATTATGGTGTGAGACCGAACCAAGAGGATCCAGACGCCGAACACGCCATGGGGGCAGGGATGAGACAGAGAGGTCATCACAGTGTCAGTGTGGCCAAGAGGGGACTCGGGAGCACAGACATGTGTCAACATGATGGGTACCCCCAGAAGACCCCCAGGGAAGCAACTTTCTCTACCAATATTTGGGCAGGTAGATTTCTTGGGGGAAACTAGAAAGGATACAGAGTCCTCCATGTGGGCTGGCAGGGAAGAAAAACAGCTCATACACGAAGTGCTTAGAGACAAATAATAGCATTGTTATGGCTACCGTGCTGAGCATTTTATAAGCATTATAGCATTTAATTTTCAAAACAACCCCATAAGGTAAGGGTTACTAACATATCCATTTTATGCACAAGAAAGCTAACGATCAGAGGGGGTGGGTAACTTGCTCAACACAGCAAGCAGCTGGAGGGACTCAGATTTAAATCCAGGTCTCCAGAAGTCCAAAGCCAGTGATATTAATTTTTGCAAAGTACTAACCCCTTTTCAGCAGGCACAGAGACACGGTGTGAGTGTCCAGGGTAAGGGGCCATAGCAGAGGCTAAGCTCCTATTCCCAGAGGACAGTTTCGTTTCTGGTGTCATTGGCTGGCCTTTGGTCACCTGCGCTGTGGATACCTGCGTGGGTGGCAGGCTTCCGCTATGTGCGGAACCTGGGCACAGAACCTGGTCCCTACCACACTGGGGGTTATGAGAAGATACAGTTCCAGTTTACTGTGACCAAGGTCGCAATGGTGGGGACATGCAGAGAAGGGCACAGCCAATTTGCTGGCTGGAGTTAACCCGCTTCTCCTAGCAGGGGCACAGCAAGTAAGAACACATCACGTACACAAGGCAGGTGAAAGGGGGCGGGGAGGAGGAATCTTATGTGCAAAGGCATAGGGGTCTGAGGTCTGGGGTTCCCAAGCGAGAAAAGGAGTCCTGTGGGATGGAGGAGTGACCGCCTCAGGCTGACCCTTTGGGCCCAGGATCTCGGGCAGGGGATGTCGCCCTGTGCCTTTAGCCGAAGCCTAATTCATCAGGTCTAGCTGCTGCCAGGGCTGCAGATGTCGCTTGAGTCTTTTGGTCCGACAACCCATACTCTGTCCGCTCATGATTTCCGAGAACAGGCTGCTCTGACTGCTCTTAGCTGGCACACCGCACAGTCCCCCAGACACAGCTAGCAGAACCCTGCCTCCCGGTCACACAGAGGTCCTGGTGAGCCCCCGGCCCGGGTTCCCTTTCTTTTCCCCCGGTACATGCTGTTTCTAATTCTGCACAGGCCCTTGGTGCACAACGAAAGCCTCGCAATCTAAGGAGATGTGGCCTGAAGTCCTGATCCCAGGCTGCGGAGGGTCCTCACGCCAGGGTTTCTGCTTTGAGGCCTAGCCAAAAGGAGGCGTGGGGGGCTGGGACGAGTCAGGAGCCATAGGCAGAGGTGTGGATCCTCTGGGGAAAAAGGTTTGCAACTGTCACAGGTGTGATGACATTCTCAAGGCAGACAGAAACGCAAGTGACAGTTCTGTGTGTCCTAAAACCACGGAGAACTCAGGACTCGGGTGAGGATGATGGCGATCCAGTGGTTCTGAGCGGGATCAGAATCCCCTGGAGGGCTGGTTAAACACAGGTTGAGGGGCCAGGAGGGGGCCTGAGAATCTGCATCTCTCAACAACTTCCCAGGTGATGCTGATCTTGCTGGCCTTAGGATCCTGTTTTAGATGCAGATACTGCCGGAGCCCCAACGAGAACAATTCCTGGGAGTGCTGACTGTGAAAGGTTCATGGCTGCCTCCTTCTCTAAGAATTGCCCTTGGCCAATGGGAGCCTTCCTGCCTAGGAACTTATGCACATGCCCCACCCATCCTGGCCTGTGACCAATGACTGACACCACACACAGGAGTCTAATTCATGCTTAAGAGCTCCCTATGGAACCAGGTAGACCTCCCTCTGGCACGGATCTGGACACCACCTGGAATATCTCATTTACTCCTTGCAAATATCCCATGAGGAAACTGCAGCACAGAGAGGGTGAGTAGGTGGCTGAGGTCACACAGCTGATCACACATCTGACCTTGGAGCTCCCACCCGACTCTCCCCCAACCACTAGGCTCTGAGCTGCAATGTTGAGGGCACAAGACACTTGGGGTCAAGGGAACGAGGTTCCTGTCCTGCCTCCACCACTTCCTGGCTGTCTCTGGACAAGCCACTTGCCCTCTGAGTCTCAGGTACGCATCTGTTAAATGAGGCTAATTCCATCTCCCTCCAAAGCTGATGAGATAAGGTGGGCCGTAAGATGGAATAGACTACAGGGTCCCCATCTGGCTTACTTACCAACAATAATGTAGGCAGCACTCTACAGTTTGTGAAGTGTTTACACAGGCAGCATTTATTTTTCATTCATTTCTTCACTCACTCAGTCATTCAACAAACCCGTATCGGTCACCTGCTACATCTCACACAAGAAGCTAAGCACCAGGACCATCCATCCACACATCTGGTTCTCACAGCCACCGTGTGGGGTAAATAGCACCAGCTCCACCTCACCTGAGGCTCAGAGAGGGAGTTACGCCCAAGGTCACCCACCAGGGCAGAAGAGACTCCATACTCCCGGTTAAGTGCTACCACTTGGACCCTGGCTGCCACCATCACAGCCGGGGCCACAGCCCAAGCCAGCCGGTGTGCTGAAATCTCTCCCAGGATGCCCTTCCTCTCGAAATGCTCTTGGTGTCTCGACTTCAGGAGTATATCGATGTTCTCTTCTGGAGTCTTAATATTTTGATGAGTTTTATTTGTGCTACTGCCTTTTATAAAGACCCCGAGTTCTAAATGGACAAAGCCACAAGATGAGAAAAAGAGGGCATGGGACTGACTTTTTATTATCCGGCAGAGCAAGGGGAAAATGACTCCAATAGATCTCAAGTTTTATGTGCTCCAGACATTCTGCGGAGCCAGAGATGGTTTCTCAGCAATGCCGATGGTACATTAAAAGCTCATTTTCCCAAACGCGGTACTGAATATGCACTCGGAGGAATGAGCCATTATACTGGGTAATATCGAAGCTGCAGCTGACGAATGTTGCTGAGATTTTCCCTGAATTCTCCCTCGTGACTCGGGAGCAGGTCTCAGAGGGAGAGGTACTCTGCTGAGCTGGGCATCTGGCCCAGAATGGAAGTTAAATGCCTGGCCCTTGCACCCTTCGCGGCCAGAGGGTCACGGCTCCGATTAGGAGCCTGGCAAGGGGTGGGGAGGATGGACACCAGAGGGCACCTAAGCGATTGTAAAACATCACAACCGTTTGGTGAATCTCAGCAGAAGAGGTGGCAATTGGGTCTGAATAAGAACATCCAGGCAGGTGTGAAGTTTCCTCCCCTCAGGCTTCTGTTGCTGTTCTCTGGCCCCTAAGGCCCAGCCCCAAGGCCACCACCTCCAGGAAGTCCTCCCTGCTACTACTCTCCTCTGAGCTTGTCAGCACTCCTCTGCTCCTCACTCCAAGCTAGCACCTCACACTTCATGCTGTGGTTACTTATGAACGTGAATGGCTTGACTCAGAGTCGGTTAAAGGGGTTCTCTATCTTGGCTCATTCACCCCCTTGCTCATTCAATAATTCACATGAAGGCTGTACAGGTTGGCTAATGGAGTGCACAGGCTGGGGAGTCAGCCCATCTGGGTTCAGATCTGGGTGCCACCACTTAGTGGTAGTGTAGCCAAGTGATTTATCTCTCTGTGCCTCTGTTTTCTCATCTGCAAAATGGCAACAATAATACCCTTCATCAAGATGAAAGATTAAATGAGATAACAAATAGAAAGGGCTTAAGTTGGTGTCAAGCACATAATAAATGCTACATAAATGTTAGCAGATTACAGATAATTTATCCATTTATTTAGAAAAAGTTCACCGAGAGGACATAGGGGTCAAACAAGGAGTGGTCCTTGCCTTCCAAAGGCCAAGATAAGGAATCCGTGACCACAGGGAGTGTGAGTGGTGCTCCAGGGGGCTAGCCATCATGGTTCTGTTCTTGGAGATGCTCCACATCAGTGAGCTGCTGGCTCTTGTCTGGCACAAGGGTTGTGGGTGAATAAGACAGCCACAGGGAGAGCCAAGCGGACACCAAGCTGAAATCATGGCTGCCATTACCCTTCCCCCTCCCCCAGGCTGTGAGCACCCCAGGGCATCTTTGAATCCCCTGTGACTTAGATACCACCCTGCAGGCAACCTCGATTCACCCCATATACGGCCTGAAGGGTGCAGAGAGCGCTGGGCTTGGAGCCAGAGACCTGGATTCAAGTTCCATATCTACCCTTTTTCTCACTGTGTGACCCTGGACAATAATCTCCCTTCTCCCATTCATTCCGTCGATAAACAGAGATTGAGGGTTACCTGCGAGCCAGGCCCTTGTTAGATGCTGGTGCCAGAGAAAAGCATAAAGCACAGACCCAGCCTTCAGGCTGTGCCGGGCTGGTGGTACAGACGGGCATCTAAATGGCCAACCACATATTTCTATGAACTCAGACTGATCTCACCTTTATTTAAATTTTTGATACACAGTTCATCATATTTTTTGGTGGTAATTTTGGTTTATAAAAATACTGCATGAAAAAAATGACTTATCTTGATTCCTGAGTTTTTGGCCACATCCTCAAGTTCTGTGATGGAGACAAGCGCCTACACCCAGCCCAAAGGATCCAGAGAGCCTCCAAGAGAAGATGACTTCTGAATTGGGTGCTAACGCAGGAGCAGGAGTCCACCAGGTTGACAAGGGGGAAGGGGCTTCCAAGCAGAGGGAACAGCATGCGGTGGTTCTCCAACAGGGGTGATTTTGACTGGGGGCTGCTCCTAGAGGCCAGGGATGATGGGTAGAGGCCAGGGATGCTGCTAGACATCCTCCACTGCACAGAACTGCCCCCACAACAGAAACTGACCCGGCCCCCAATGCTGGTAGGTCCAAGAATTGTGAAACGCCACGCTAAAGCACCAAGGGGTGAAACATCATGGCGCCATGCTACCTTGGGCTGATTCCTTGGCTTCTCTAAGCCTCAGTTTCTGCATCTGAAAAATGGGGATAAAAATGCTGCCTACTTTAGAGGGTTATTGGGAAGAGGCAATGGCACCACATCTGTACACAGCAGGTGCTCAATAAATAGCCCTATCTTTTCCTGCTTTGAACACCCCTCAAACTTTATAGCAAACCCTTCTCAAAAGAGACAGCTTCCCTGGGTTCCAAAGAAAACTGGGACATGGAAAAGAATACGTTTTGTTCTTTCCCGACCTTCCTCTTCGAGAAAACCATGAGTCTTATCTCTCAACGGACGTGAGCCTGTGCGTAGAGAACTAGCCCGTGTGTTGGCTTATCACTGGCCTGAGTTTTAACAGGGACTGAATTTTTATGGCTGCGTTATAAACCTTTGCAAAAACCATTTTTAAACTAAAATACGCTGACAGGTTCTTAACTACTATAGTAGTTAAGTAGTAAATAGTATACTAAATTAAGCATGAGGGATGGGGGTGGTGGTGGGGTGCAAAAGGAAACAAAAGTGCCCTGAAAGAGTCAGTGGAGGTAAAATAATGTTCATTAAAAATAGAAAAACAAACACACAAAAACATCTTTTGTGTTCAACTTCATACTCGTACATCATAATGGTTCCAGTAAAAGGCCATTTCCTCCTGAGATAATAAAAGAATTGAATTTTTCCTTATCGGTCATCTATTTTTCTAGCTGAAGCTATTACTCCCGCTCTGGGGTTGCTAGGCAACAAGAAATATTAATAGCAGCTTTTATTAGCTTAGCTTTTGCAGCCGAGTACCAGAATGAGAAAATGGGAAACATAAATGTGTTACATAAATCTTTCAACCTTTCAGAGCCGGTGTTAGTCTCTGTTTTCATAATGATTTATTGAAGTGATGGTTCATTTATGAGAAAAAGGAGTACAGGATAAGAAAACGGAGCAGTCCCCTGCAGGAGTGTTTGAAAATAAATAATTATAGCAGGGAAGCAAAAGCTGTTTAAAGCCATTTTTCCGAGTTTTATGAAATGTAAAAAGACATTTCTTTCGCTTATTGCCTCTAAAAAACAGGGGGAAGGAGTTTCTTATGGACTCTGCGGAATATAAAGAAACCTCTGGACTCGGGTCCCCCCGCCCCCGTGTAGGATCCTCAGAGGCCCATTTCGGACATAAGTACCCCACTCCCAACCCCAGAGGGAAATTAGCCAAAAACATGGCAACCAGGAAAAGTTCAGGCTGTAGACCCCCTTGCAGACACCCTACTTTTACTAAGATGGATTCTTCCCCTGCTCACGCAGCCAACAGGAGTTGGGTTCGGGGCCCTCGCTTTCTTGGCAAGCAGTGGAACTGTCACTTTGCTGTTGCTCTCAAGCGCTGAGCCTTGACCAAGGCCCTAGTTTAATGACTATGCCCGTCCCCTGTCCACCCCCAGCCTCTGACCTGCCCTCCCCGACACCCACCTCTTGGACCAGCCCCACGTTGGCAACGCAGCCTAACAACGGCTCCAGCAAAGCCGACTGCAGGCAGGTCAGGCTGGACAAACACAGATACCCAAACCTCATCAGTAAAATGAATAAATTAATAAATAGAGTAGCTTACATTTATTGAATGCCCACTGTGTGCCAGGCAACTGGGTACTTGCCTACATCTGATCGTTGAATCTCCATAAGCTCCAATAAGGCAAGTAACACTACCTCCATTTTACATATGAAAAAACCTGAGGCGCCGGGGCAGTTAACCCCTGGCTCTGGGTCACAGGGTGGAAGGTAACAAATGGTGGAACTGCGTTTTAAACTTAGGTTGGCCTAACCCCAGAGCCCACGCTCCTAAATACTGGGTAATACTATACATCAAGGAAACAAAACACACACACACACACACACACACACACACACACACACACACACACACACAAAATATGATCACAAATTCCTGCCCTGCCCTGCATTCATGCCCTTCTGCAATGTGACTCTGCCATTTCTCCCTTCAAGAGGTGGGGTCTATTTCTGGACATGAGCAAATATGATGCAAGCTGAGGTTTGAAGTGGTTGCACATGGGAGCCTCTTTCTTGATGCTCTTGGGAGCCCTGGGGCCATCACCATGTGAACAAGCCTAGGCCACCATGTGACGAAAAACCTGTGACCACGTCATCCCCATTGACCCCAGACAACTGCTGAGACGTGAACAGGGCCATCTGAGGCCACGCAGCTCCAGCCAAGCTGCAAGCTGACCGCAGAAGTCAGCCAAGCCAGTCCAGATCAAAAGAACTACCTTGCTGACCCACAGAAGCACAAGAAATAGTAAAAGTTCATTGCTTGCTTTAAGCCACTAAATGTTGGGGTAGTTTGTTACACAGCAAAAACTAACTGATTCAATTGTAAAACAACGACAACAACGAAAAACAAATCATGCATTAAGGGCAATAAAATGAATGAATAGGTTGGACTAGGCGGGGGCGGGGTGGGCAGGGGGAGGTGTCTCTACTGGTCCTGTGGCTCAGAAGACCAGACGACCAAAGGTTGGGGGTCTTTGGTCCCTTTTTCTTAGATTCCAGAGGGGATCCCCTGCATCTCAATTTGTGAGAATCAAATAGAGGGAGACCAAGTCTCCTGGGTGGAGAAGGAATAAGTCAGGGAAGGCAGGAGGACAGAGAGAGGAGATTGGAGGGGAAGAGTGAGAACAGAAAGAGAAGGGGGAAGGAGGTGGGGGGGGTGAATATTAAGGATCCTCCCCGGTCAATACACAGGCCCTGCCCATAAGCTCTGAGCCCTGCCCCCAGGCTCCGGACCCTAAGCCAGGGCTGCAGGCTCTCTCACGGGAACCACCTCCAAGGCTAGGGGGTGAAGTGCAACTAAGAAACTGCCCAGCCCTCTCCCCAAAAGCCCCTCCTAGGATCCTATCCAGGAAAGACCCTTCACTTGCGGTATGGCCCCCAGCCCTCTCTGTGCAGGGAGAAGGTCCAGCCTTGGCGAGACAAGTTGGGAGAGAGCCCTAGAACGCAAAGGGTCTAAAACTACCAGGCTAGCACTCAGGATTTTAATCCAAGTTGATAAGTTTTGAGCCCCCCAGGCCAGTGGCATGTGTTGCGGTGGTAGCAGGGTCTCTCCAACCCCAAACCCATATGCTTATCCAGAGTGTCACAGCTGGCAAAGCAATTATCCCCATTTTCCTATCTGTGAGTTCACCAGAGATGGAATCCCAATCCGCATTCTGTAGATGGGAAAACTGAAGCTGGGAGAGAAGTGACTTATCCAAATTCCCTGAGAAAGCGGTAAACGAGAGTCGGTGCTGGAGGAGAATGTTCGAACGACGGCTGTGCGCCACCCCTGTGCTAACTGAAGCCCGAGCCTGGACCACAGAATTTTAGTGACCCACAGGGCTCATCTTAGGGAGACCCCACATTTCCCAGATCACCGGAACGCATGGCTGATTCTGCCAGAACTCACTTCCCATCGAGCCCCGTCTCCACCTGCCCAAGGCTCTCCCAGGAGTGTCTCGAGTCTCGAAAAAGGTACAGGTTCCCCAGGAACTTATCTGGGGGCATCAAGCTTTGTCCCTTCCCAGGATAATTCCCTTCTGGGTAAGCCAGGACCGTAAGCTCGAGCATTTCCCAAGGACGGCTGCAAAGTAAATTATTTCAGACTTAACAGAGGCTGCGTAATAAATTCCACTCTTCTAGTTTCTTTGGGTATTTTAGAAACTGATTTATACATACAATATCTCTCTCAAAATGAGACAATCAACACAGGATAAAATTATTGAGTTATGAAAATAGGGGTCAGATGGAGGTGCGGTGCTTTAAATTAAACTGGCAAAATATATCTTTCATACTAAATTGACTTTTTTTGTCTTGGAAATGAATGTTTAATCAGTTAAGATGCTGAAGTCGAGGGAGAAGCCTTAAGCATATTTAATTTTGTAAAAGGAGCCCGCTGCTCCTTGTATAGGACTCCCGCCGGCAGCCATACCTTTAAAGCAGAAGAGCCGACTCCCATGCATGCTGGGAGACCACGCGGGCCGGGCAGGGGACCAAAAGGAATTGGTGGCCTCTGGCATCAGAGCCAAGAGGGCTTGGTGTTAATGAGATGGCTGTCAAACACCTTGGCCTCATCCACTGCTCCAAGGACCACATCCTTGACATCTCAGCCTGTGCAGAGAGCACCTGAGGCATCCTGGTCATGGGCACATCCTCTGTGCCACTGGTGACCCTGCAGCCGAGCTGCTCCATCCCTTGGGCACCTGCTAAAACTGAGAGGTGCGTGGTAGACAGCTGCAAGTAAATTCTGGTTTTGTGACCTAATAACTATGTTATACTCATTCATTCATAAAATACATAGACTACTAGTGTCAGGTCATCACTTCCTTTAGGAAGCAATAACCCCACATCTGAGCCAGCTGCCTCTTCTAGGGGGACAGAGCAACATGCACTGATTCTATCAGAGCATTTACTGCATTTTCGAAAATGGGCTCTTCACCTGTCTCTCCACCTGCACCAGGAGTTCCTCAAGGGCATTTTGTAGATCCAGAGTTCAGAACAATGCCTGGTACCTAGCTGGCTCTCAATCAAGGCTGATCACTGTGGTTAAGTCCAAAAATGGCCTCTTCAAGACATCAGATTCTAATCCCTGGAACCTGTAAATGGTACTGTATTTGGAAAAAAGAGTCTCTGCAGATGTGATTAAGTTAAGGCTCTTGGGATGGGGAGATGATCCTAGATTATTCCTAAATGCCCTAAGTACTTAACCATCCTTATAAGAAAGGCAGAGGGAGATTTCACTGACAGAAGAGAAGGCGATGTGATGACAGGCAGGGATTGGAGTGATGCAGCCACAAGCCAAGGACAGCTGGCTATCACAAGAGGCCAGGAGAAGTATGGGATGGATTCTTTACCAGAGTCCCTGGAGGAAGGTCACTCCTCCTGACACCTTGATCTTGGTCCAATGATACAGATTTTGGACCTCCATCTTCCAGAGCTGTGAGAGAATAAATTTCCGGTGTTTTTTTTTGGCGGCACGCGGGCCTCTCACTGTTGTGGCCTCTCCCGTTGCAGAGCAACAGGCTCCGGACGCGCAGGCTCAGCGGCCATGGCTCACGGGCCCAGCTGCTCCGCGGCATGTGGGATCCTCCCGGACCGGGGCACGAACCCGCGACCCCTGCATCGGCAGGCGGACTCTCAACCACTGCGCCACCAGGGAAGCCCAATTTCCGTTGTTTTTAAGCCACCGAGTTTGTGACAATTGCTAGAGCAGCCACAGGAAACTAATACAATCACCTACCTGCTCTGAGCCGCCATTTCCTCACTGCAGTCGTTCCTGCCTCGCTCGGAACTTGGGAGCATTACGTGGGAAAATGTTTGTAAAGCCTCCTGCACAATGCTTAACATCTAGAGGGTGCTGACACAAATTCCAGCATCACCCACATAGCAGCACATCCATACACACAGACACACACCTTCAAGCTTCAGCTCAGACACATTTAAAACAATTGTTTTCAAGGGTGCTTTGTCCCTCTTTTGCCATATAGTCCCAATGGATGGACACGTTCTTATTTGGTTTCCTACTTGGTCCGGCAGCCTTCCCCTGGGGAAAATAGTTTGGCTTATCTTTCATTTCATAACGAGGGAATATAAAACCCAGTGAACCCTTGAAAACTCTCACTAATGGAAGAATTAAAGCTATCTGAATTTGTGAAGCATCTTAAACATGCACTAGTTTTTAAAGAAATCTGGAAAGTGGCTACAAAGTACCTATTTGGACTGAGCCCAACAAAAGCATTTTCTAGGAGGAAGGATCGGGGTGGGGGGGGTCATCTCTGATAAACAGATAATATCCTTTGTAATTATCAGAGCTATTATAACCAGGTGGCCCTACCAAGGTACCTGTGAGTATCTGCAGTCTGTTCCTTTAGGTAAATGAGACTAATGGGAAAACACTGCCATTGGGTTACAGTGGGAATTCATTTTTATGACTAATAATAACAATAGCAAACATTCCCTGATTGTTTACTCTCTGCCAGACATTTGTTAAGACTTTACATACATTATCTCAGATACACGTCACTGCAAGAAAAGAGGACTGAAGCTCAGGATGTGGGACCAGGATTAATACGGGTCCGTGGGATGCCGGAGCCCACGCATTTATCACTAGCCCACACTGTCTCCACTGACCACCAGCATCCCAGACCAGTGACACTGTGGACCAGAACTGCAGCTAGACGCACCCCTTATCCACGGCCCTCCCCAGGGTACACACCAGAGACGTCTGCAGGGCCCCGCCCCTGCCTCTGTTACCATAAATCCCGAACCAGGACGGTCTGGAATTGTGAGGTTTTTGTTAGGAAATTAGCTGGGCAAGCAGCTAAGGTAAAAGCGTTGTAACAAAGTGGAATTAAAACCACATGGCTGTGGAATCCGCAGGTCTCAGAGAGGGAAGGGGAAGCGGAGAACCTGCATTATTGATGGGCTCGTTCCTCAACAAATGGAGCATCAATTTCCATTGAGCACTTTAGTCAGACCCCGAACAGTATAAAATGTGGGGCTTGAGTTGGCTTCCTCCCTCCCTCCCTCTCTCCTTCTCTCCTTTTACGTCTCACTAGCTTCGAAAAGACAAAAGTGACGCGGCTCTCAAAAGTATACATAGAGTACACCAGGTTTTTTTTTTAAGCAAGGAGATTTGGCGGTAATAAGAGTAAACAATAAATAAATAAAATACAGTTAAGATTGTTAGACGATAAACTGTATACCTGAAGGTCCCAGGCATCTGCTAGAATTGGGCCACACATTTGGCCATGACCTCTGAGCAGCCTCTGCAGAGATAAACATGATCCATCCAACATCATGTGATCCTGACGGGAAATCAATTTAGGGGCCCCTCCTCCCCTCCACAGGTGTGTTTGTGACAAAATCAAGGACTGCTTCCTCCTGGACACAGTGGTGGGTCCAGCCGTGCTGTCATGGTCCTCCCTGGAAGGCCCAAACTGTCACCTGCCAGAGACATCAGGGGAGATGCTGGCTGCTGGAAGCCTTCATGCCTGCTGCGCAGATGACACTAACGATACTGCTGGAGTTCCTGGATCCAGCTATGCCTGAAACCCTCTGTCCACCCCTGGATATTTCAGTCTTTTTTTCTGCGTCAGCTCATTTGAGTTTGATTACTGTCACTTAGGAATGAACTTAAGGGTTGTGACTAGCTGTGAAGGAAAAAGCAAAAATAAACACACATCACAGTCATTCAGGAGAAGTACTAGAATTCCCTTAAGGAGATTTTCCCGTTGTACAAAAAAATCTCTACTGATCTTCTATAGGTCTTGATTGTTCAAAGCAACCATCCATGCTGAAGAATCATACATTTCCTCAGCATGGTATCCAGGATCTTCATGATCAGGCCCTGCTAGTTTTCACTCCTCTCTCCCTATATAGCTCCATGTCCTTTCTCTCCAGCCCAATAAAAAGAATGACCTACATGCCACTCCTAAGCACAGCATGAGGCTCCTGCCTCTTGCTTTTGTACATGCTGTTCCCTCAGCCTGCAAGGTCCTTCCCTTCCCTGGTCTGCCTGCCAAATTCCCACACATCCTCAAAACTCTAAGTCAGTAATCACCCTCTTCCCTGCTAGCTGGAGCAATACGATATTTTAAAAATAATCTGATTCTATTTATATGAAATGTGCATAACAGGCAACTATATAGTAGATCAGTGGTTGCCTAGGGCTAGATGATGGGGGCATTTGGGGATGATGGTTAAAGGGTATAAGGTTTCTTTTGGGGGTGATGAAAAGGTACTAAAATAGAGTGTGTTGATGGTCACACAACTCTGTGAATATTCTAAAAGCTACCGAACCATATACTTCAAATAGGTGAATTGTATAGTAGGTGAATTATATTTCAATAATAAAGACTTTTTTTTTTTTGGCCACACCAAGCAGCTTGTGGGATTCTTAGTTCCCTGACCAGGAATCGAACCCAGGGCCCCTGCAGCAGAAGCACAGAGTCCTAACAGTTGGACCGCCAGGGAAGTCCCCCTCAATAAAGTCTTTAAAAAATAAAAATAAAGACGAGACTATACTATTACAAAAATAATAAAACAAATAATACCGAGATATTATAAACTCAGCTTCAGAAATAAGTAGTGTGAGGACA
This sequence comes from Orcinus orca, assembly GCF_937001465.1. Classification (NCBI taxonomy): domain Eukaryota; kingdom Metazoa; phylum Chordata; class Mammalia; order Artiodactyla; family Delphinidae; genus Orcinus; species Orcinus orca. The sequence goes on from NC_064574.1 coordinate 16,955,467, forward strand.
TAAATTTCCCTCCATGCCCACCCCCAATATTCTGCAGACCCCCATGCAAGTAACCAACCGAGCCCAGACCCTGCCCATGAGCAGAGGGTCCTCAGCAAGGCACTGACATTCTGCTCCCCATCAACTCCCTTTCCTGCTGTAACCAGCAGGAACCGTGGCAGGTAAAAGGGACTCACCGTGGGCAGCTGGCCTGATAGCAGGTGGCTGTCCTGGGCCAGCATGTTGGACACCATGATGGCTGGGAGGTCCATGGCCTGGTAGGAGTAAGGAGGGAGCAGCCCGTTGGGCGTGAGGCCGTGGCACAGTGAGTGGTAGCCGGCTTCGTGGTCCCCCAGGTGCAGGAGGGATGGCTCGGGGAGGTTGGGAGGTGTTATTGGGGGGATCTCATAGTCTTCGTTGCTCTCGTTCTGGCTGTTGTAGGTCTAAAACATCAAAAGGGCATGTTGTTGAGGGTCAATGTCTTACAGCTGCAGAACAGGTTTGACAGCACCAAAAATAGCAACAATGATAACCCCTTGGCAAAGGAGAGAGGGGATGATCCCTCTGCAAGGCACACAGTCAAGATGGCCCAGTCAGACTCCTGACCCATCCCCAAATGGGTGCTTCCTCCTACTGTACAGCCTGTATACAGAAACCTGCCCTCCTGGAGAATGGGGTCAGCTCCTGTTCACCTGTTCTTCTCTGTTTTCCCACCAGATCTGGCCCCTGCAGCCCACCATGAATCCATCTGTCCACACCCACCCATTTTACAGATGGAAAAACTCAGGTCCAAGAGGAAAGCAGCCCATGCAGGGCTAGTAGAAGACCTGGGAGTGGAGCTGAAGTATCCTGACTCCCTGCCCCATGGTCTTCCAGGGCAGCTGGGCGACCTTCTCTTATATGTTCCCAACTGGGTCCTCTCTTGGTCTTTCTCATCTTGGTAAACGGTAAAAACATTCCCCCAGGAGCACAAGCTACGAGCCACACTGGACACCTTCCTTTCCAAACATTATTTGTTCCTTTTTCCCACCTCACTGCACTGACCAGGAAGCTCCATTACAATGCTGAATAGAAATGGTAAGAGTGGACACCCTTGCTTTTTTCCTTATCTTAAGTAGCTCAATATTTTCACCACTAAGCATGATTTGCCATAGGTTCTTACAGGTATTTTATAACAGGTTAAAGGCATTCCTTTTTCTTTCAATCTTGCATCAAATTTTAATTTTATTGAATTCCTTGTCCCTGCATCGACTGAAAGTCTCAAGTGACTTTTTCCTTGAATTCAGTTAATATGGTAAATTGCTACACTCGGTTTTTCTAATGTGAAAACAACCCTGCATTTCTGGAATAGACCCTACTTGGTCACTTTATGCATGATTAGATTTTGATTGCTGATATTCTGTTTAGGATTTTGGCATCTAGTTCACGAGTAAGATGGGCCTATGATTTTCCTTTTTCATACTGCCTTTGTTGGGTTTTAGTACCAAGGTTATGTTAGCCTGGGGAATCATTCCGCCTCTTCTGTGCTCTGAGAGCGATTAGACCTAGGAGAAGAGTTATGTGTGAACTGCAAGACGGATCCAAGAAAACATGAAGGAGAAGTTTCAAGGTATAGAGGACAAAGTGAGGGTGTCTAATGGACATCTGTTCAATCAGCCTTCTGGAGGGAGAACAGTGAGAATGGGGCAGAGGAATAACTGAAGAGATAATGGTTGGGAATATTCCAGATGAAGGACACCAAAGGTCCTGGTGAATATGATAGTAAATCTTACAACAGTCATAAAATATAATGTGTAGAGAAGGAAAAAAACATGAAACCACAACAGCATACGAGAAATAAATCTTCTAACATCCTTATATTCTTTGGTAAATTAAGTATGTGTATTAAAATAGCTAGGGCAGTTGAAGCCCATTACAATATCTGGGTCTTGGTGGGTAGGCTTTCAGTAAATATTTGTTGGATGAGGTCACTGAGGGGGTGGGGATGGGTAGGATTCGAGTGGAGTTATGGTGGGAAGAAGGCCCACATGGTCTCTAAAACACCTGCTTGTTGTTAACGCCTCTCTTCTCGGGCATCTGTGAACCTCACCACAATTCCTGGGGAAGAGCCCTAGACTGCCCTTTATAGCCACAGAAACATGCTCCGAGAGGTAGTGCCTAGCCACACTCATGCCCCCACCTTGGACCCAGAGCCCAAGCCACCTCTTGCTTCCTGGCTCCCTCTGCAGGGATCCTGTGAGATTATTTCACGGGTAGGCAAACAGCAGGCCAGGAAGCAGTGACCTTGCTGGTGGCAAAGGGCATCCGGAGCCATCAGGAATAGGATCCAGTCTTCTGACCCCAAGATCTGGCTCCTTCCTACCACATGAAGTTGCTTCCGAGAGCTGGTCCAAGCTGGACCGTCCCCTGCCTAGTTGCTCTATATGCATACAACCAAAGTTATATATCTCGTACTGCACGATCTTAGCCTGTCATTGCTCTCTCTCAGCTCAGTTTCCATACTCGCACAAAGGGGGACAGGGGATGGGCTCATCCACCTTTCAAGCTCCATGGCTAAGTATACACATTAGCTGTTCTATCGATATCCATGGGATTTCAATCCAATTTGATGGGAGTCCCCCAGCTGGTGCCTGGGAGTAACAGAAGGACCAGGAGAGGGCCCAAGGAAGATCCCGTTTCTCCTGATCAAGCTTGACACATAGGTGGAAACCATGTCCTGGTAGGTCTCAGCTCTACCATAAACAATTTCCTTGAGCAGTTTTTTCAATCAGGGAATATAAATATCTAACATTTATTGAGTATATAGTATGTGTCAGGTGTGAGCGCTTTACAAAAGTTTAATGCATTTAATTCTCACAACATCGTTGTGAAGGAGGTTCTGTTATTATACAGCCATTTTATGGATAGAGACACTAAGGCACAGGGAGGGGAATTCACCTGCGAAAGTCACACAGTTAGAAAAAGGTCTCACTCCCTCCTCCCCTAATTTACACTGTCTGCAAAGGAAGGCAACGCTTTCTAGTCTGTGAGTTGGATCCTGAGACTCTGGGTCCTAACAATCCTGAGAGGCAGTGCCGATCAAGGCCAAAGTGAGGGCTTGGGCACCAAGAAACAGGCTTTGGTCCAGCCTTGTTATTGATGAGCTTGGGAAAGTAACTCCTCCCACTAAAAGGTGAAGATCAAAAGCCCGTTTTCTTACACAGGACCCCAATCCAATGCTCTCCCTTTCTGTCTCTTACCCAGAATATAGCCCCCATTGCTAGTTACTGATCACCCAATATATGGTGGGTGTTTTATGTGCACATCATCTCTAATTATTTTTTCTCCGTAATTTCCTAGGTGTGTAACAAATGGTATGTGTCTCTAATATCCCAGCTGTGTCTACAGTGACCTCCTATGTCTCCTTAATTACAAGTGTGTGTCACCTATGATCTCCCTAATTCCCCAAGTGTGTCTAAACTGACCTGGGACATCCCTCAAATTCCCCAGGGAGGTCTACCTCGATGTGGGTGTCTCCCTAATTCCCCAGGTAGGCCTGCCCTGAACTATTTGTCTTCCAGCTTTATTAAGATGTAATTGACATATAAATCTCAAATTGTTAAACGCATCCTGTATTTATCCTCATTCACAGGTCAAAAATTAATCCCCATTCACATGTCAATGTAATTGACATATAAATCTCTAATTGTTAAACGCATCCTGTATTTATCCCCATTCACAGATCAAAAAAATCAAGATCTAGAGGCTTCGCCCAGGTTACAACTAGGAGGTAACTGGGTCTGATCCGTATCTTCTCGTATTGCTGTGACAGTAGCAACCTCTTTAAGGACCCTCCAAGCATCAGTCTCCCCCTCTGAGTCTATGTCCACTCTGCTCCCAGTGCCCATTCCTCAAATAAAGACCTTCTGAACACTCCCTGCCTAAACACTAGTATGTCTCTACTGAAAAAGAGACAGAAAGAGAGAGGTCCCTCCAAACATCTTAACATGGTCCCCAAGGGTGATGAAAATGCTTCAGATTGTATTTTGATGCATTTTGGTGCATATATGCAGGTGTTAATGTAACTTCACCTTTACGTGCCTCTCTTCCAAGACAAGATACCCAAAGGTCAAATGGTATAATTTTGTGGTTAAGGATATGAATGGTACATAATTTGGTGAAGGGAGATGGATTGCTCTAGGGAGCAGAGAGGGGAAGGGGGAGAAATACCCCCAAGAAATCAGAAATGGCTGGAGAGAAAGCACTCTGTACCCTTCTATGCCTGGCGCCTCGCTAGTAAACCCCCCACCTCTGATGTGAATGCAACCATCCGCCCCGTCTGCACCCTCACCAAGACAGCTGAGCAAGGCTCTGGCCAAATTTCACCAGAAATCACGCTCACCAGCTCTGCGCGGGATCTTCGTGCTGCTGGGAACCGCTCCCTCCCACCTTGTTAATCTCCACGATGATTCTCCCCAGAGTAGTTCTCTAACTCCCTTTCTGCCCCTTTGCAGATGACCAGTCACCTTCTACTTCATTCACAGGGAAAACAGAAAATAGCTTCCAAAATGTCCTGACACCAGAACCACAAACCTGCCCATCTGGCACCAACTTGCCTCCTGTTTTGATGCCAGAAGAGCCAGCCCTACTTCTTCCGAAGGCCAATCTCCCTACGTGTGTATGAATGGTCCTACCCCGTCCTTTCTCCCTCTGCCCCAAGGACCTTGGTCATTCCATTAACCGTTCTTGTTCCTGGCTCTTTGGCCTCCCCTCCCTGCTGGACTGACACAGGCTCAACTCTCTGGTCTTACACACCCCCCCATCCCTCTGCAGCTGCCACCATCTCTCCTCCGGTCCACACCCATCTTCTGGAAAGGGCTGTCCTCACCCATTGGCTCCCCTCCCTTGTCTCCCATTCACTCCATAGCCCACTGCAACCTGCATTCTCTTCCCTCCATGCCCTCACCAACCAGTGAGCTCCATGGCACCAGATCCAACTGGCTTTCTTTTCCAGCCACGTCTCATCTGTCCCCTCAGCAGTGACAGTCCAACGAATCCCTTTCCTTCATCTTGCAAACATCCCTCCTTTAGCCTCCAGCACCTCGTGCTTTCAGTTATCTGCCCACCTCCTTGCTTCTCTGTCTCCAGTGTCAACTCCTTCTCTGCCAGCCACGTTGGAGTTTCTTGGGTTCAGTCCTGAGTGTTCTGCTCTTCCTGCCCTACACCTTCTCCCCAGGTGGACCTCACACAGTCTCAGTTTCAACTTCCATCTTGATGCCGCATTTCCACCTCCAATTTTGGTCACTCATCTGAGTTCCAGATCTGAGCATCTAAATGCCTACTCAATGCTCCCACTTGATGTCTCACAAGCATCTCAAAGTGAACATGTGCAAAGCTGCAATCACGATGCCCCTTCCCCCAACCTGCACCTGTGTCTCCCTCATCCTCCACCCAGTTAATAAAGCCACGAACTGGGGGCTTACCTTCAGTCACCCCTCAAGTCCAATGAAACTCCTCTGAAATATCTTTTAAACCTATCCATTTCTCTCCATTCACACTATCTTGGTCCAGGCCACCAGCATCTCTTACCTGGGGAACCGCAACAGCTTCCTTACTGGTCTCCCATAGCCCACTCTTGTCCCCACCAATCCATTCCCTTCATGCAGCCAAACGGGTCTCTTGAAAGATGATCATCTCACCACATAACTCCCACACTTACAAGGCTTTGACGGCTCGCCTCTGTCCTAGGATAAAGTCCATAGAACCAAACATGGCTTGTAAGTCTTCACCTGGCTTGGCTCCCATCACCCTTCTAGCCACAGGGACGTTTCCTGCCTCCAGGCCCTCACACAGTCTGTTCCTTCTGCTAGAATGCTTTGCCCGTCACTCGCTCTTCCTTCATCTGGCCCATTCCTACTCATCCCTCCGCCATAGGTTTGGTTTAAATGTCTTCCCTGACACTCTCTAGAGTGTCACACACCCTGCATTTCTTCTTGGAAGTACTCATCAGATTTGTAGCTAACTTCTTGTATAATTATGTGTTTAATGTTTAATGTGAGTTCTGCCGGGACAGCCCTTATATGTCCTGTTTCCCAGCAACTGGCACGAAGTCAGAGCTAAATAATTAGCTGGATGGGTGAATGAGCCACGTCCTATGGCAGGTGCCATAAGCATGCATCTCACTCGACCTCCGTGACTGCGCTGGAGGTGGCCATTACGCTGCTATGTAGCAGTAGCCATTAGGTATGTAGCCATTACTGCTGCTACAGGAGGCAGTACAGTGTAAGTGGTCCAGTGCCTTGAATTCTGGCTCTGCCACATACTAGCTGTGTGGCTTTGGGCAGGTTACTTAACCTCCCTGTGCCCCAGTTTCCTCGTATGTGAAAAGAAGGTAATAACAGTATATACTGTAGGGCTCCTGCAAAGAGTAAATGAATCAACATGCGTAAATTGCTCAGGACACCTCCTGGCACAGAGCCAGCCTGCTCCGTGACGGTTGTTATTGCTGTTGTTATTGTCCTTGCCAGGAGTTTCAGAGACATTAAGGAACTTCCCCAAGGACACAGGACAAGTAGACAGCAGCTCACCCACTCGGTATCCTCACTGTTTTGCCCACCGTGAATGTTCCTAACTCCTCACACCACAGGTCTGTGCAGCACAGGGTGATGTCTGGCTTCAGCCTGACCACCGAGATGGGTGAGGGGCTGACTGCCTTTAGATGGCACTCAGCCACAGGTATCATATCATCCCGGAAAGCAGAGTCCCAGGAAGCCTTCCCCAGACCCTCCCACAGCAACTCCCCTCCTCTCATTCCCCCTCCACAGCCTCATCTGTGCTCCCCATGGCATCCTTATCGCCTGCAATGATTTGCGACTCTTTCCTTCCCTTTAGCTTGTGTCCCCTCCCCACAGACTCCACGGGGGCAGGGGTTAAGGCTGTCTTGTCACCAATGCCTAGCACACAGTAGGTGCTCAATTAGAATGTGATGAATGAGCACATGAAATGGGAGGACGCACCAGGCTTTGGGTTTAGACTTTTCCTGGGGGTTTCCATATCTGCCCCTCCCAACAGACTGGAAGTCCCTCAGTCACCCACTGTTCATGTCTGTGGACTGTCACCTTCCTCTCTACTCCCTGCACCCACAACAGATGCTGTCACATGGCATGTGACAGTAAATGCCAAATGACTGCACGAGTCCATGCCTTTCATTTAAAAAACCAAAACCTTAACACACTGGAACCAGCCCAAATGACCAGAAGCCTTTTCCAAAAATAAGCATATGTTGCATCAAAATATTGGAATCACACAATTATGACAATTCACTTAAAGAGGCAATTAGCACACTTAACAATAACTAACTGTGCAAACACGTACATGCCTCCTCTGAATGCAATTAAATCCTAAACGCGTGACACCTGAATACCACCCCAGCCTGCTATGGATTCATACTGTGTGCCAGTCTCTGGACCCGGTATTTCCACACGCATTCTCCATTTAATCCATATGAGCTCCGCAGGGAAGTGACTGTTCTCTCCATTCTGCAGATGAAGAACATGAAGCTCAGAGAATGAAGGTGTCCCGAGTTATTCTTGGGGTAACAAGAATTATTGTTGGGATTCAAGCCCATGTCTTGTGACTCTGAATCCATCATTTTCCCACACTGGGTCAGAGACCTATTCAAGACTCATATTCCTCACTTCCTCTAAGTAAGAAATGAACCACTCAGTGATGCCTAATTTACTCTCCAGCACGAGTGTCCTCATGAGAATATAGAAAGAGATGCCAAGTTGTAAGAGCTCTAGAAGCTAAAAAGATTAGCAAATCTTACAGGGAAACTTCCGTAAAGAGTTGTCTTTTCCTATCCACCCATCCTCTCTCAAACACATTCCAGGGACTTCCCTGGTGGCGCAGTGGTTAAGAATCCACCTGCAAATGCAGGGGGCATGGGTTTGAGCCCTGGTCTGGGCAGATCCCACATGCCGCGGAGCAACTAAGACCATGTGCCACAACTACTGAGCCTGAGCTCTAGAGCCCACAAGCCACAACTACTGAGCCAACATGCCGCAAGTAATGAAGCCAGCGCACCTAGATCCCATGCTCCGCAACAAGAGAAGCCACCGCAAGGAGAAGCCTGCGCACCACGACGAAGAGTAGCCCCCGCTCACCGCAACTAGAGAAAGCCCATGCGCAGCAACGAAGACCCAACACAGCCAAAAAATAAATAAGTTAATTAATTAGTTTAAAAAAAATGCATTCCAATCACATTTTCATCCCACCATCCGCCAAAACTGTCTGGCAAGGTCGCCAGTGACCTCCATGTTACTAAGTCCAATGGTCAGATCTCAGTCCCAACTGTCCACGTTGACCTTCTCAGAAGCATTTGACACACTTGGCCACCCTCCTTCTCCTGGGAATAAATTTCTTCAAGTGATTCTAGGACACCACACATGTTGCTCTTCCTAAATCACAGGCCTTTTCTTCTCCATGTCCTTTGCTGGTTCCCATTCTTTCCCTCAACCTATTAATGATGTCACAGAGCTCAGATCCCAGACCTCTTCACTAAATACACTCAGTCCTTGAGGATTTCATCTAAACTCCTGGCTTTAAATACAATTTGTATGCTGCTGACACCCCAGATCATATCTCCAGACCAGACCTCTCTCCTGAACTACAGGTTCATAGAGCCCACTGTATTTGACACCCTTGTTTGGATTTTAATAGACATCTCAAATTTAACACGTCCAAAAGAGAACCTGTCAATCCATGGTTTTCTCCTCCTCAGCTGATGGCAAGTCCATCCTTCCAACTGCTCAGGCCAAATGCCTTGGAGCTATCCTTTGACACCTCTCTTTCTCTCATACCCTACACCAAATCAGTCAGGAAATCATATTCGCCCCACTTTCAGAACAGATACAAGATGGAACCTTTACGGTCCAAGCCACCATCCTCTTTACCCTGGATGAGTGCAGTAGTCTCCTACCTGGTTTCCCTGCCTCCGCCCTTGCTTTGGTCTATTCTCATTCAGAGACCAGAATTATCCTGTTAAAATGTGAGGTCATGTCATTCCTTTGCTCACCACCCTCCAGTGGCCCCCTTCTTACTCAATTATAACAGGGTCCTCAGCAATTCCATTCCTGGGCATATATCCAAAAAAGACAAAAACACTCATTCAAAAAGATACATGCACCCCAATGTTCATAGCAGCGTTATTTACAATTGTCAAGGTATGGAAGCAAACTAAGTGTCCATCAACAGATGAATGGATAAAGAAGACGTAGCACATGTGTGTGCATACACACACACACACACACACACACACACACTACGGAATACTACTTGGCCATAAAAAGAATGAAATTTTGCCATTTGCAGCAACATGGATGGGCTTGGAGGGCATTGTGCTACGTGAGATAAGTCAGACAGAAAAGGACAGACTGTATGGTATCACTTACATATGGAATCTAAAAACACAACAATCTAGTGTATATAACAAAAAAGACCCAGACGCACAGACACAGAGAAGAAACTAGGGGTTACCAGCGAGGAGAGGGAAGGGGGGGAGGGGGAGTATAGGGGTGGGAGTGGAAAAGGGTTATTATGGGATTATATGAAACCATGTGTGTGAAACTTGTGAAAATTGTGAAGCACTGTAGAGTTTAAAGAATCTTTCATTCAATAAAAAAAGAAGAGGGTCCTTATAATGGCTACATGGTCTACTCCCCCACTCCCACGTACATCCCTTTCAGCTTCCCGACATCACCTCCTAATATTCTCCTCGTTCATGCCAGTCTGGCCACACTAGGCATGATTCTGTCTCAGAGCCTTTGCACTGGCTGTTCCCTCTCTCTAGAATATTCTCGTCTTAAATATTCACTGAGCTCATTCCTTCACCCCTCAGGTCTTCACTCAAACCCCTGCTTCTCAATGAGGTTTAACCTCACTGCTCAATTTAAAGTCACAAACCATCAGCCACACTCTACTGTTTGTTTGTTTTTATCTCTTGTTACTTCCTAACATCCTGTATACTGGGTTGGCCAAAAAGTTCATTCAGGTTTTTCATAAGATGTTAAGGAAAAACCTGAACGAACTTTTGGCCGACTCAATATTTTATCAGTTTATTATGTATTACCTGTCTCATCCCACTAGACTATCAGCTCCACGGAGGAGGAGATTTTCACCTGTCTTGTTCACTGCTGTATCCCCAATTTCTTCAACAGTGCCTGGCATGTCATGAGTACTCATAAAGTATTTGATGAATGAATGAATGAATAAATAAACAAATGAACTACTCATCAAATGCCAGAAGAAAGAGTGGTAAGAAAATGAATGGACTGGCAAACCATGAAGATACCCCCTTCTAAGGAGAAGGCTTACTTTTGGCTCTGATCCAAGGGTAAGACACAGGTTGAATCAGTCCAGCACTCCTCCCTTCCTGGAAGTGGTGCATGAAAAACTGTTATCGACTGTCCTTTGTGGGGAGTGAGTGGGAGTGGGGAGGAAGAGGCAGTGAGGCAAACAACAGGGCTAGGAGGTAGGGCTTTACCAACACGTGACATCTACCATACAGATGTGTGTTAGGAGGCTGCTAGAATCACCTTATTTCTCAATTCGTCCATTTGTGCTTTTCTTTCCAAATCAACTAAATAATGAGAACTCAGAGCAAAGCAATATGGCTGGGGGAGAAGGGGCATCCAGGAGACTGGCAGGTTTCTCATGCACCAATTCTAGGAACGGAAGACTACTGGACTGGTCCAAATGACCTTTGTGGCTTGCGCTTGGGTCAGAGACGGGTGAGCCTTCTCCTGGAAGTCCTAGGAGGAAAGGTCTTAAATGAACATCAAAGCCAATGAGTCCTTGAGATAGGGGAATAAACAAGCAAGGGAGCAGCCTCTGGGCCTTGAGAAAGGGATGGAGAAGAAAGAATCTAAGAACATCCATTGGACCAGAAGCCTGTCACAGTGATAAGCTTATGTTCCATGAAATTATCAGAATAAACTCATTTGCTTACCACAATAAAATAAGTGAATCAAAAATTCAACCATAGGAAGTAACAAATATATATATATAGATAGATAGATAGATAGATAGAGATATATTCTTTTAAATAACCCTTTCCGAAACAAATACTTAAAGCTCAAACCTAGAGAATGAAAAGAAAATCAAGAAAGGGATTCTAGAAGGAGTGGTGAGCTGAAAAACTACTACAACTATATTAATTCAAAATAGCTGTTGATACTACAATTTATATTAATTCAAAATGGCTGTTGATAAGGTGACTGCAGGATTCAATGTGACTATCTTATAAGGATTCCTAAAATAGAAGAGGTATAGGACAGAATTATAAAACTAAAAATGATCACAAACTAAAAATCAACAGGATTTTGCTAGAAGCTATGCCTTCCTTAAAGAAGACTCCAAATACTGATTAGTTATTTATAGTGTAAGGAAAATTTAAGTTTAAATATTTTGTTCTAATTTTTTACACGTATTGAGTTGAACTTCACATAACACAAAATTAACGCTTGCGTGGCATTTAGTACATTCATGTTTTGTGAACACCACCTCTGTCTAGTCCCAGAATATGTCTGTCATCCCCAAAAGGAAACCCCATACTTATTAAGCAGTTTCTCCCTACTCCCCTGGTCCCAACCCCTGGTAATCACCGATCTGTGTTCTGTCTCTGTGGAGTCACCTATTCTGGATAGTTTCATATAAATGGAACCATACAATATGCGACCTTATGTGGCTTCTTTCACTCAGCATAATGTTTTTGAGGTTCATCCATAATGCAGCACATATCAGTAGTTCACTCCTTTTTTATGGCTGAATAATATTCCACTGTATGTATAAACCCAATTTGTTTATCCATTCATCCACTGATGGACATTTGGGCTGTTTCCACCTTTCAGCTACTGCGAATAGTGCTGCTATGAACAAGTTTGTACATATATTTGTTGGAGTTCCTGTTTTCAATTTTTGGGGGTATATAGCTAGGAGTGGAGTTTCTGGGTCATACGATAGTTTGATGTTTAATTTATTGAGGAACTGTCAAACTTTTTTCCACAGTGGCTGCACATTTTACCTTTCCACCAGCAACGTCTGAAGGTTCCAATTTCTCCACATCCTTGCCGCCAACGCTTATGTTGCATTATTTTTATTATAGCCATCCTAGTGAGTATGAAGTGGTATCTTATAGTAGTTTTGATTCGTATTTCCCTCATGACTGATGATGTTGAGTATCTTTTCATGTGTTCTTTGCCATTTGCATATCTTCTTTGGAGAAGTGTCTTGAAGTCTTTTGTCCATTTTTAAATTAGGTTTTCTTTCTGTTGCAGTATTGTACGTGCTCTTTATATATTCCAGATACTAGACCCTTATAAGATGTATGATCTACAGATGGTTTTCTCCCATTCTCTTTCTTGATAATGCCCTTGATACACAGATGTTTTTAATTTTCACGGAGTCCAATGCATCTATTTTTTCTTTTGTTGCTCATGCTTTTGATGTCCTATCTAAGAGTCCACAGCCAAATCCAAGGTCAGGAAGAGTTACTCCTATGTTTTCTTCTAAGAATTCTGTGGCTTTAGCCCTGAGACATAAGTCGTGGATCCATTTTGAAATAACTCTTGTCTATGGCATGAGGTAGAGTCCAACCTCATTATTTTGCACATGGCTGTCCAATCGTCCCAGCACTATTTGGTGAAGAGACTGTTCTTTCCCCATTGACTGGTCTTGGCACCCTGGTTGAAAATCAATGGACCACAGATGTAGGAGTTTATTTCTGGACTCTTATTTCTATTCCATTGGTCTATATATCCATCCTTATACTATTCTATTGTGAACCACACTGTTCTGACTATTGTGCTTTTGTAGAAATTGGGAAGTGTTCTCCAACTTTGCTCTCCTTTTGCAAGATTGTTGTGGCTACTCAGGACCCACTGCAATTTCATATCAACTTGAGGATCAGCTATTCCATTTCTTCCTAAAAAGGCCGGTGGAAACTTGATAGAGATTGCACTGCATAGGTAGATGGCTTGGGGAGTACTGCAGTCTCACCAAAATTAAGACTTCCAGTTCATGAGCACAGGATGTCTCCCCCATTTGCCAAGGTCTTCTTTAATTTCTTTCAGCAGTGTTTCATAGTTTTCACTGTTCAAGTCTTTCACCTCCATGGTTAAATTTATTCCTAAATAGTTTATTCTTTTGCATGTTGTTATATATGAAACTGTTTTCTTAGTTCTTTTTTTTTTTTTTGGATTGTTCATTGTTGGTACGTGGAAACACAACTGATTTTTGAATATTGATCTTATACCCCGAAACTTTGCTGCATTCATTTATTATCTGTTTATCATAATTTTAAAGAAAAGCAGAAATTCCACACTGCTGGAGGAACAACAATAATAACAACAACAAATGGAAAAGAAAATAGAACCTGATCAAACCAACAAAAATCTGAAAAGAAAAAAAGAAAATAGAAATGAACTATGAAACATGATAAAGAACCTTCAAAAAATGACAGTATAAGACTAAATACTAGTAATCACAATAAATACAAATGATTTCAATTCTTTTATTAAAAGACAAAAAATTAATATTTTGATTAAAATAAATGAATCTAGCATATGACATTTATAATAAGCATGCGTGAAATAAAGTGACACAGAAGGTTAAAACTAAGCAGATCTATCAGGCAAATAAAAAGCAGAAGTGGCAAAATTAATAACAAGTTAAGTACAATTTGGGGCAAAAGGCATAAAAGAGACTAAGAGTAATACTTAAGTTGATAAATGACATAATCCACTAAGAAGAAATGACAGACATAAACTTTTATGTAGACGGATAAACCACAGGAATATAAAACGTTGAAAAACTGTGAGAAGTACAAAGCGGATTTAACCAAACCATAAACATGAAGAATGCTAACACATCTCTTCAAAAACTGACAAACGAATCAGATAGAAATGAGTAAGGACAGAAGATTGAATAGCACAATTTCCTCTCTTGATTTGTCTCAAATTTAAAGAACACACATTCTTTTCAAATGTCCATGGAACACTTAAAAAACATGAGTATGTAATAACTACTCAGATAACCTCAAACTGTTCAAAAGGCAGGGATGATATAAGCCACAGTCTAGGATCTAAATGCACTAACCTAGTTTTTAGTTTAAAAAAAAAAGAAAGGAGAGAAGGAGGGAGCAGAAAAACATGGAGGGAGACAGACCCTCCTAAATACTTGGGCATTTTAAAAGCAATCTTCTAAATAACTTTTGGGTTAAAGAGGAAATCACAACTGAAATTACAGACAATGAGAACACTACCTGACAAAACCTGTAAGAGGTGGACAATGGAAAATTTACAACTTTTTACCTAAGTGAATTTATTGGAAGATAAGGAAGACAAAATAGATGAATTCAGCACTCAACTCAAGAAGCTAGAAATAGGAACAAAAGAAACCAAAAGTCAGTAGAAGACTAATAAAATAGAAAACAAACTTTAGAGAAATACAGGAAAGAGATGGTTTCTTAAAAAGGCTAACAAAAGAGTAAACCACTGACAAGAAAAAGAAAAAAGGACACCCAAAGAAGGAATGCAAAATACATTGATTCTTTGAAAGTTGTTGAGAATTCCTTTGTGACAGAGTATAAGGCTATCATAAATGTTTTTTATTTTCAGCTTCATTCTGTTGTTTAAATCTTCTGAATAACTATTAGTTTTCTTTTTCTGTTTGATCTATTGGTTTCTGAGACAGGTAGGTCAAAAAATTTCCACGATTGTGATGTCATCAATTTCTTCCTGTATGTCTGTCTATTTTTGGCTTCATATATTTCAGAGCTATGTGGTTAAGTATTTACATATTAATGATTATTGTATCTTCTTGGGGAAGGGTACCTTTCATTATTCAATGGTTTATCCAATTAATGCTTACTAGAAAGTTCTCAGACTGACATTTGGATTACCCATTTCCATCACCCACCCCGATGCTGTATAGGCAGAAGATTCACTGAGGGGGGATCTATAGGAGTAGAGTGTGATTTGGCTTTCCTTCCATCCTGAAACCCCACTTTCGAGCCAAGTGAGAAAGACCCCAGTAGCACAGCTTGTTGGGACTCGGAATGCAACACAAAAGGGGAGGCGGCACCTCCTTCCGTGGTGAGTCTGGTGAGAAAGAAAGAGCTCTCAGGAGGACCCAACTTGTGTCCCCAGAGTTGAGAGGCTCTGTGACTAGAAGGTTTTGAAAGATGGGAGGAGAGCAGAAGCTGCCTGAAATGTCAGGGCCAGGAGAGATTGAGAGAATGAGAGCGAGTCAGAGAGCAATCTGCATGTCCCTGGTTTGGCAAGTTAAGGATATGTGAGTTGCTGAGGGCAGGTGAAAGCTAAGGACAATGGTTGGCTGAAGGCATCTATAGAGGTCCCACCCAAGATGGTAGCCTGACAGGGCAGGGGGATCTCAGCAGCAGGAGGTATGTCAACAGGTATACCACCCACAGAGCAGGTCACAAGAGGTGAGCTGCAGAGTGAATCCCCAGCTCAGTATGCCCCATGGAAAAGAGCCAGCGTGTGAGAGCCTGCTATAGCAGCAGGCACAGACGGTAGGACTTCAACAGTACTAGTCAGCAAGAGGTTTTGACCCTAGCCCTTAATCCTGCCTTACCCTGTCCTGACCCTGGAGTCTCCAGCAGCATCATAGGAAATGGGAGTGGATGGAGAGGTAACAGACCACCCCCATGTCCACTGCAGGTTTCCAAGACAATGAGCCAGGAAGGAAAGAACATGGGATGGACCGCTGCTTTCTTGTATCCTGTGGAGTCCAGTCCGCTGAATAACCCAGAGTGACAGCAACAACACCTTATGTTGACACAGGACTTTGGGGTTCCAAATGCTTCCACATATTACAAATATTTTCCCATAAAAGCCTGAAGATTCTTGGAATACATAATCAGTGAGTACTTTTTCTTTTTTAATTCTACAGAAAGAACGCTGTCTTTGGACCTAGACTGACCTGGGGGAATTCCAATCCTGCCACTTACTTGCTGAGGGACCTTTGGCAATTTATCCCAACTACCTACTCCCGAGTGTCTTTATCTACAAAACCCCACCTAACAGCTGAGAGAATTATATGAGGAAACAGATGTGAAAACACAGGAACAGAAGTCAACACAAATCCCCTCCCCGGCCCCCAAGGAGGGGAAAAAAGAAAGACCTCAGGGTGTAAGCAGAACAAGTGTTAAATATCTTTTCCATTTTGGAAACTGAGGTTCGAAAAGGCAAAATGACTTATCCAAAGTCACACGGGTAGCATGTATGGTAACAAGGACAAGAAGCCCTGACTGTCTGGGGCCAACACATACTCTACCATTATTCATGCCCCTCCTCGCACGTACATCAATCCTGATTAGCCCAGGACAGTCCTGCTTTATGCCTCTTGTTCTGGGGTAATTTTTAATAGTGCCTTCTTTCACTTTAAAATTGTCCTGGTTTGGACAATTGTCCTGGTATGGCCAACTACCATCCTAACAAATTAAACCTACACCCTATAAGAACATCTCAGCTAGAGGACTGGCATTCAATTCAGTGTTTCCTAACTCTGTTTTCAAAACAAGGAAAATGGCATCTTACCCAAACCTGAAACCCCATCAACTGGATCAGGGCACCCAGCGCCATAACTTCTTATTATGTGTACAGTAATTTTATGGAATTCAGTGGGGACTGAAATGCAATTTTGTCAGGATTGTCTGTGTCCATAATGACCGAGTCAAATTAATCATCTTGGATAATACCCCTGTGTCACC
The DNA here is from genome assembly GCF_937001465.1 of Orcinus orca. Lineage (NCBI taxonomy): Eukaryota > Metazoa > Chordata > Mammalia > Artiodactyla > Delphinidae > Orcinus > Orcinus orca. The sequence goes on from NC_064574.1 coordinate 16,972,217, forward strand.
CGTCCCAGAGATGTTTAATAGAATCTTTCTGATTCACGTCTCGCAGACCATCAGATCTGGAGTATTGCCACCCTTCTGAAAATCGGTACAATTATGTCTTCTTGTTGGGCTATCATTTTCCAGGACTAAAACATGCTTCTTAAAAATAAATAAATAAAATCCCATGCCACATATAAGTGAAGCAGGAGTGAAAAAGCCATATTGTTGAAATTAAATGTGGATTCTGGAGGTGGTGGTGGGGGGGGGAGTATGTAATAGCTTTTTAAGCCTTTATTTACAGGCAGAACCTCCAAGTCATGGCAACAGGGACGGAGGAGAGTGTAGAAAACTCTCTCACTGGTGGGCCTAATCCTGAAATGCTTGGATCGCAGCAGACAGAGGCATCATAATGTGACAATGACAACCAGTCACACTTGACATGAGTTTTGTTTACTAAAACTATACCTGGGAACAAACATGATAATCCCTGTGTGTTTTTTTGCTCAGAAAATTATCTGAGTCACTTTAAGGTTCCGGCAGCTTTCCAGACTGATACACTTGTGGGGAATGTTTCTGGAAAAATGAGGAATTAGCAGTGGGGTTCCCTTCTTTAGGAAGAATCAGTCCCAGCAGAACTGAAGTAGCAAGGCTGGGGATAACCTGGGGCCACAGCTTTTGAGTAAGAGGGAGTGGCCTGAGCAGCAGGCATTACCCCATTTTACAGATAAGCAAGCTCACTTTTCCAGTAAGTGGCAGAGTTTTATTTTCATAACATATTTTTTTACAATCACATATCCAACTGCCTCTTTGACACGTTCCCTTGGATGTCCTAGAGGACAGGTCTGCAAATTTTTTCTGCAAAGGTACAGATAATAAATCTTTTTGGCTTTGTGGGTCAGTCTCTGTTACAACTATTCAACTCTGCCGCTGTAGCATGAAAATAGCCATAGACAATATTGAAACTAATGAACAAAGCTGTGTTCCAATAAAGCTTTATTTACAAATGACAAGTGGTGGGCCAGATTTGGCCCATGGGCCATGGTTTGCTGACCCTTGTCCTAGAGGTGGTTTTTCTTCTCCATAGAACTTTTAGCATCTAACACACAATATTCTTGACTTTTTAAAGGTACTTATTGCCTGTTCCTGTCACTAGAATGTGAATTCTGCTGTTTGGTCACTGATTATCCCAAGGGCCAAGGACAGTGCCTTGCACATAGTAGGGCCTCAATAAACATTTGCTGGATGAAATAATACATGAATGAATGAGAATAGGGGTTTTGGACTATTGTGTTTGCTGCTGTATCTCCAGCACCTAGAACACTGCCTGGCACACAGTAGGTACTCAGTAGACTTTTTTTTTAATGAATGAATGCATGAATGAATTTACTGATGGCCCACTGTGGTAGAGGGCTGGGCTCCGCACTATTTTCCCTGTAAGCTCTAAGAAGTCAGCAAAGGTCTAAGGTGGTCTTCTCCTTAGAGATGCTGCTTAGTACAAAGTAATTCTAACTTGACCCATGAGGGTCTCTTGGTTCCCTGTCCCCATCTTCGAAATCATCTTCCCATGAATGTGTCTGAATTCCAGCTCTACCCTTGGCAGTCTGTGTAACCTTGGGAAAGTCACTGCTCCTTTCTGGGTCTCAGTTATACCACCTGTGAAAAGAGGGATTTGGACCAATGGATTTTTTTTTTTTTTTTTTTTTTTGTGGTACGCAGGCCTCTCACTGCTGTGGCCTCCCCCGTCGTGGAGCACAGGCTCCGGACGCGCAGGCTCAGTGGCCATGGCTCACGGGCCCAGCCGCTCCACGGCATGTGGGATCTTCCCGGACAGGGGCACAAACCCGTGTCTCCTGCATCGGCAGGCGGACTCTCAACCATTGCGCCACCAGGGAAGCCCTGCTGATATTTCTGATGCTGTTTTTAATCTCCTGTGCCCAGCACGTCCTGGGTGGATGACTTTGGCAAGCTGTTTTACCTTCCTGAAAGTCAGTTTCTTCATCTGTAAAATGGGTACTCTAATAGCACCTCATGGTGACTACCATTTGCCATGCACCAAGCCCTATAATAAAAATTTTGGGTATAAATGTATCTTATTTACGTCTCCCCACATCATTTTGAGGAACTTCTAAAGATAAAATTGAGGCTCAGAAAAGTTGGTTGACTTGTCCAAGGTCGCCCAGCCATGAAATGTCAAGACCAGAATTTGAGCCCAGGTCAGTTTGTCTTCCCCTGTCATTACCTTTATAACTCATCTGACCAACAACATCTCTTTATTGTTGCCCATGATGGGCTGAAACCTCACTCAGAGCCACTAGACTCCATCTCAGGGGCCCCTTCAGCCTAGGGGCGACTCAGCCAGGTGGGGGAGACCAGTCTCTGGCCACTTGAAAAGACACTAGGGACTTTCCTGGTGGTGCAGTGGTTAAGAATCCACCTGCCAATGCAGGGGACACGGGTTTGAGCCCTGGTCCAGGAAGATCCCACATGCTGCAGAGCAACTAAGCCCATGTGCCACAACTACTGAGCCCGTGTGCTACAACTACTTAAGCCCGCGTGCCTAGAGCCAGTGCTCCGCAACAAGAGAAGCCACCGCAATGAGAAGCCCACGCACAGCAACGAAGAGTAGCCCCCGCTCGCTGCAGCTAGAGAAAGCCCACACGCAGCCAAAAATAAATTAAATAAATAAATAAATAAATAAATAAATAAATAAATAAATAAATAAAAAGACACCAGTCCCTCCTAGAGTCTCAGGCAGGGGGTGGAAGAGGCTGACCCATCAAAAGACATAATCTAGAAGGTCCCTCAGAGGCACCCATTCAGCCCACATTCACAGATGCAAAAACCAGGGCTCAGAGAGGGCGCATGACCTACTCAAGGGCACACAGTGAGAGAGGCTGAAGAGGGCCAGAGCCAGGACTCAGCACCATCCTGGAAAGGTCCCCCATCTGGCCCATTTCGACTTCCTGATCACTGGGTGATCTTGCATTGCAGCAATGAACAAGTGTGTTAAATCAGGGACTCTCCTACCCTCCCCAGCAAAGACTCAGGCCCTACAGAGGATGCTGAGTTGCGGGTGGCTGGGAGTGGCCGAGGGGTGCTGTTTTAAAGAAAACCCTTGAAATTATGTCTCCAACCCAATGCTGTTCCCTCCCCCAACCCATAAACTTCCTGCACCATCTTCATTGTTTCCATCCCATTTAGAGAGAGTGAACGTTTCCTGGGATTCAATTTCTCTCATAATAGTTGGAAGGAAACAAAACTACATGCTGTAAACATTCACTGCATTGTACGAGAAACCTCAGCATTACGGGGGAGGTGTAATAAGTGCAGACCCAGGTCTCCCACCCCCAAGCCCCCGCCCCAAAAATCCATCCCCAATGCCTCCCATGCCTGTGCCCTCAAATATCTAAACATCTCACAGCCAGGAACCTAGAGCTTTAAAATAAATATATATATTTTAGCTATTGGAATACATAATTAAGATTGGTGAGGTGTAAGTACCGACTCCTTCCCAGCGGTTTTCTCTCAATGAAAACAAGAGAGGCTGGGCCATTTTTCTGAGCACGTGTGTAGGACAGATGAGGGAACATTCCTTAGTTCAGCCTGACATATACTCAATTCTCTCCATATACACATCATGGGTTTTTTTTTTTTCCCTTCCTTGCATTTTCTTCTCCAGCTGCGAAGTGATATTAAATTTCATCAGATTTGAACAAAATCTGTGGTCTTGAAACAGTTTCCCTTAAGGCCCCTCATATTTATTCAGAATTCATGAATCATGTTCCGATAACAGAACCGTAATTATTTTTAAAGTGTGATGTTTGTGGCTTTAATAGGAAATGCTTGCAAAAGGCCTTTTCTCTTTGCTTGTTTGTAATCTTAGCAGTAATCACTGCTGTTCCCTTCTCTGCACCACAGCAGGCAGAACACAATTTCATTTTCATATGACTCGGGAGCTCTTCACCCAGGTTTTAATTAAAGCAATAAAAGCCATGTCATCTTTGCCCTTTACGATGTACACAGATTCAGAGGCCAGAGTTACTAAGCCTAGAATCTTAGATTTCAACAGTGGCAGGAGGTCTCTGGGTCCTGGGACATTTGCTGGAGGTATTTTTGTTTGTTTCAAAAAGACTCAACCACCCCTCTCTCTGTGGCTGCAGTTTCCTTCTCTGTTAAACAGGAAAGCAACCATACCTACCTGAGATGAAATGAGACCAGCCACGGAAAACATTTAGCCCCAGTGCCTGAGCCCACAGAAGTTCCCAGTAAATGTTCATTAGCAGCAGTAGCAGCATTATTTAGGGCTGGAAAAAGCCTACAGACCATCTGCCTTCATTATTCTCAGGAGGGGACTGAGGCTCAGAGAGATACCAACACCAGATGAAGGGAACAGGGCAGAGCTGAACCTGGAACCCAGAGCTCCTGGCTCTTTCCTCGTTCTGGGCATCCTACACTGCCCCCTGCTGGAAGGAGGCTGAGCATCGACCCAGTCTAGGTCTATGCTTGACCCAAGTGGTAAGAAAAACAGACCAGGCACCCCTGGGGAAGGGGCTGACATCCTTCTCTTTCTCCAAGGTCCCATCCAGACCACTGTCTACCTTCCCTACAAATCCCACCCCACCCCACTCAGCTCCATCAGCATCCAGCGGCTCATGCATCTCCAGCTCACCTCCTTTCCCCATCACGCTCCCAGCCTTCAGATCTAGGCTCTGACTTCCCATCCATCGCAACCCAGCACCATCCCAAGTCCCTTCAGCTCGGCCACCACGCTGATGCTGGGCTCTCAGCTCCTCACTCCCCAGGAACATCTGCTCCACTCTGTCAACACCCCCTCCCCAGACACACCCAAGACTCCATCAATGCCCATGGCTGCTCACCTTCGAATCACCACCCGCTTCCCACTCCGTGACTAAGGTGTCCTCACTGTCCAGCTCCTCCCTCAGGGACTCTCTGAGCCTGGGCTTCCCTCTCTTCTGTCCTTACCCAGCTTGGATTCCCTGGTCCTTCACTTCAGTCTCTCTTGGGCAACGAAGCTTGAGTGTCCTTCTGGTACACCTGCCTGGCAAATCCTTGCCCTGGATTCACCCAACTGTCTGCCCTTACAGCACCTGCACCAAGAACTCAGTCTTCCACAAGCCATGACAAATATCGCAGACTGCCCCCATCCCCTTAGACCTCCAGTGCGCTGACTGTCAGCAGGTGACCCAGCCACTCACCAACCTCTCTGAGAAGACAGGTGCATACAGGGGCGGACGCCCTCTGCTCCGAGCCATCCCATCTACAAAGCCACACTCCTTTCCTCCTTGGTCCCTGCTTCTGGCCAAGGCCAGAGCTTCTACCTCTGGGCAGGACCCACCCCTCCCACCCTCTCCCAAAACTTAAGCCATCAATTAACTGTTTCCTGTCCTGAGCCCTGAGCATCACCTCTTTTCTGGATGCCTTCCATCAAGATTAATTCTAAAGACTCTATCATCTTTAAAAAATCCTTCCAAGGGGTCCTCATCTCACTGAGTTATGACCCTTGCTCTTGTCTTCCCCAGCTAGACTTCTTAGACATTGTCTAGACTTGCCATTTACATCCTCACCTCACACTCCCTCCTCCATCCACCCTGGGACCTGTAGGACATCCCCTACACATCAGAACTGCTCTTTCTGAGGTCCAGGATGACTTTCTCTTTGCTAAAACTATTGGACATATCTCAGTTCCTATTCCAACCAACCCCTCAGAAGCATCGACCTTCCGCTTCTTCTTGTTTAAATTTTATTTAATTTTTTGAAGTGATACTAAATCCTCATGGTTGAAAACCCCTGAAAAGGTCAGTGAAAAGTCTTTTTGCTACTCCTGTCTACCTCCCAGTAACCAAAACACACACACACACACACACACACACACACACACACACACACACACACACACACACACGATGTACAGTGTCACTTTTACTAGTTTCCATATATCCTTCCAGAGTTATACAAGCACACAGAAACATATATTCTTACTATCCTTTTGGCATAAATGGTAACATACTGTACTTACTGTTCGCCATCTTGCTTTTTTCAGGAAATAATGTATCGAAAGAACTCTATCACTTCCAGCCACACAGTATTCTATTTGATATATGTACATAATTTCTGTAACTAGTCCCATATTACTGCACATTTGGGGTTTTTTTCCAATTTTTTTGCCACCATAAACAGTAACAAAATGAATAATCTTGAATATGTCATTTCTCATGTATGCAGATATATCTATAGGATATATTTCCAAAAAGGGAATTACTGGGTTAAAGGGTAATGCGTTTGTAATTTTGATAGATGCTGCCAATTATCCTTTCATAAGGGTTATACCAATTTACTCTCCTTTCAGTGATGTATAAAAGTGCCTCTTTCCCCTCAGGGGCTCCAACACAGTGCGTTATCAAACCTTTGGATTCTTGCCAATCTAATAGGTGAAAAATGGTAGTTTTGCTTCTCTTATGAACTATTTTTAGCATTTTGTCATATATTTAAGATCCATTTATATTTCTTTCTCTGTAAACTATTAGTTCATATCTCCTGCCCATTTTTCCACCAGGGTTTTGAATTGATTTCTAGGAACTCTTTATATATGAGGGAAATCAGTCCTTTCAGTATACCATAAGTTGAAAACAGTCTTGCCCAATTTTTCATTTGTCTTTGACTTTACTTATGGTATTTTGAACATACCAAAGTTGTTTTGTATTTTAATTTATGGTCAATTTTTATGTCTTCTCTTTTAAGACTCTGAGTGGTGGAAATGCCTTTCCCACTCTGAAGTTGTAAAGTATACTTTAAAGATTTTTTTTTCTGGTGCCTTTATGGTTTCCTTGAGTACATTTAAATCTTTGCTTTATTTAAAGTTTATCCTTTGATAGGGAAGTAGCTGGATCCAACATCATTTTTCCCCAGATCCCCTCCCTCCTTCTTGGAACACTGCCATTGGCTGCTAAGACTCCATGTTCTCCTCCTACTTCTCCAGCCACTGCTTCTCAACCTTTCACAGTTGTCTTCTCCTCTACTTTGCCTTCAAATGTTAGAGCTCAACATTTAAGAGTCATTGGTCCCCTACTCTTCTCACCCTCCTCTCTCTCCGTAAATTTCGTTCTCTCAAGGTTTTAATACCATAAGCTGAGGACTTCCAAGTTCAGTTCCCCAATGAGCTCTAGACTTATACAACCATCTAGCTACTTAGACATCTTTACTTGGATGAACATCTCAAATGGAACATGTCCAAGTCTGGCCTCATCAAACCTGCACCTCCCTAGACCATCCCCAGCTTAGAAAGCTGTACCATCGTGCTGGGAAAGAGACTCATCATCGAAGCCTGCGAGTCTCCTTTACTCCCCTATTTCTCTCTCCCTCTGCATCCATCATCATCAAGATCTTCCGGCTTTATTTCCAAAATACATCTCAGATCCACCCACTTCTTCCCATCTCCTCTTTGCCTCTACACAATCTAGGACAATACATCATCCTTCACTTGGACTATTACCACACCCTCCCATTTGGTCTTCCTTTATCCACTCTTGCCACTGAGAGCTTTTAAAACTGCAAATCTGATCACATCATTCAATCTCAGTCTCTCTCTGTCTCTCACTAACAAAGCCCAGTAACTTGCTTTGACTAATAAAATATGCTGGAAGTAGTCATGTGCCAGTTTTCTCTCTCTAACACACGCACGCACACATACACACACACACAAGCTCTTTCAATAATTCTTTTTTTTTAATTTTAAAAATTTATTTTATTTATTTATTTTTGGCTGCATTGGGTCTTTGTTGCTGTGTGTGGGCTTTCTCTAGTTTTGGAGAGCGGGGGCTACTCTTCGTTGTGGTGCACAGGCTTCTCACTGCGGTGGCTTTACTTGTTGCGGAGCACAGGCTCTAGAGCGCAGGCTCAGTTGTTGTGGCGCATGGGCTTAGTTGCTCCGCAGCATGTGGGATCTTCCTGGATCAGGGCTCGAACCCGTGTCCCCTGCATTGGCAGGCAGATTCTTAACCACTGAGCCACCAGGGAAGCCCCTCTTTCAATAATTCTTAAAACGAAGTCTGAAATATTTAGCAGAAGTGGTATTTATAGATGGCCAATAGGCACATGAAAAGATGCTCAATATCTCTAATTATTAGAGAAATGCAAATCAAAACCACAATGAGGTATCACCTCACACTGGTCAGAATGGCCATCATTAAAAAGCCTACAAATAATAAATGCTGAAGGGAGTATGGAGAAAAGGGAACCCTCTTACACTGTTGGTGGGAATATAAATTGGTGCAGCCACTATGGAAAACAGTATGGAGTTTCCTTAAAAAACCTAAAGACAGAGTTGCCATGTGATTCAGCAATCCCAGTCCTGGGCACATATCCGGAGAAAACTCTAATTCAAAAAGATACATGCACCCCAGTGTTCATAGCAGCATTATTTACAATAGCCAAGACACGGAAGCAACCTAAATGTCCATCGACAGATGAATGGATAAAGAAGATGTGGTGTATATATATATATATATATATATTACTCAGTCATAAAAAAGAATGAAATAATGCCATTTGCACCAACATGGATGGACCTAGAGATTATCATACTAAGTAGTCAGAAAGAGAAAGACAAATACCATATGATATCACTTATACGTGGAATCTAAAATATGATACAAATGAACTTATTTACAAAACAGAAACAAACTCACAGACATGGTTACCAAAGGGGAATGGGGTGGGGGAGGGAAAAATTAGGAGTTTGGGATTAGCAGACACAAACTACTATATATAAAATAGATAAACAATGAAGACCTACTGTATAGCACAGGGAACTATATTCAATATCCCGTAATAAATCATAATGGAAAAGAATATGGAAAAGAATATATGTGTGTATATATATGTGTGTGTGTCTATATATATATATAGCTGACTCATTTTTCCGTACACCAGAAACTAACACAATGTTGTAAATCAATTATACTTCAATTAAAAAAAAAAACAAGTGGTATTTACAGCCATGAGAGTGGAAAACTCTACCTACAACTAGGAAGGCTGTAATGAGGAGGTGACATTTGCAGTGGCCATGAAAGAACAAATAAGCATTTGCTGGGTAAAAACGGCCAGGGGATTCCCATCAGAGGAAACACCGCACACAGGGGCGCAAAACTGTAAATGAGCACAAGAAGTGACCAGAGGTTCGTCTCGAGTGACCATTATTAAAGCATTATTTATGGTAATAAAAACAATAAAAAGAAGACATAGGCAGTTGTTTTGAACACTGGCACTTTACATACTATCTTAGGTTAGAGTCTCTTGAAGTAGAGCTGAGACGGGGATTCCCATGAGAGTAACTTATTGAGAAGTGACTTTAGCAAAGGGGAGGGAGGGAAGCAGGAGAGGGCATGTGATGGAGCTGAGTAAGGATGTGGTCTCAGCTAGAGTTGGCTGGAACTCCCTGGGGAGTGGCCCAGTTGGTCCCCCTTGAGACAAGGGGTGAGGTCTTCTAGACCATCTCCCATTCCCCTTCCTGGTTCATGGTTCCCGTTTGGCAGAGAATTCTCTAAGGAAGGGTCAGCTGTGAATAGGTAACAGCCAATACTCACAACAGCTGGATAATGGATGTCCTGAGCTGACGAAGGGAATCTGCAGGGGAGGTACCAACAGAATTCACATCGCACTCCTCGTTTACTTCTCAAAACACCTTAGGAGGCAATCATTACTCCTCCCATTTGACAGAAAGCTGACGTAACTTACACAAGGGCATCTGGCTGGGATGTGGAAAAGCTGGAATTTGAATCCAGGACTGCTAAGACCCAAGCCTAGTTCCTCTCCTCTTCACCCTCATCCCAGGAAGAGGGAGAATCTTTCTGGATCACTTAACCAGGAAATATCAATCCCTGTAACTCCTGAATGGGGAACCCTCTCAGGAGGGGAAAGAGCTGATCTCTACTGGGCCCTCCACCCCTAGAAGTTGCTGACGGGCCAGAAACCATGCCTGACAAATGCATCTTGGGCTCAGACCACCCAAGAAAGTCTGGTACAAAAGAAACTCAAGGTCCAGGGAGGTAGGAAAAGTGATAATATATGAAAACTAAGGCAGCTATTCAGGAAGTTTGGAGAGACTTGCAAAAAGCAAACAATGAAGCGAGCATTTGCAAAAGAAACTTCAAGCCCATGAGAACTCGTCTGAAAGTTTTTACAAGGGGACACAGTTGGCTAATACATATCCTGTAGGAACCTCTGTCTCAGCTGCAGAGATAAAGAAGATGGTGTTTCAGGAGAAGGTTAAATTAAAGAGCAGGTTTTTAACATGATAAAATTGCACTTTCTGGAAGCAAACATCTTCCAGAAATGGCTTCCTGCTTACATATAGAGCTTTGCACATAGAAGGTGCCCAATAAACATGTGGTGAATAGATGAAGCTTGCATTTAACTGTATTTATAAAATGCATTTCATGCCATTTAGAGTGTTTATCCTCTGAATCATCTACCAGCTATGAGACCTTCATTTGCCCACATGTGTATGTCAATCCTTCAATAATTGGGACAATTCCTACAGCTGATGAGGCCACACACCATGACTGGGTATTCATGTACAAATGTGCATGTGTGGGTTCAAGCAAGCATTCCAGGGAAGAGACTGGAAGGAAAGGTAGAGAACTTTTGCCATTAAGGACTACAGGCCTTGTCCATCTACAGATGAATGGATAAAGAAGATGTGGTAAATATACACAATGGAATACTACTCAGCCATTAAAAAACGAATGAAATATTGCCATTTGCAGCAACATGGATGGACCTAGAGATTATCATACTAAGTGAAGTAAGCCAGACAGAGAAAGACAAATGTCATATGATATGACATATATGGAATCTAAAAAAATGATACAAATGAACTTACTCACAAAACAGAAATAGACTCACAGACATAGAAAACAAAATTATGGTTACCAAAGGGGAAAAGGGAAGGAGGGATAAATTAGGAGTTTGGGATTATACACTACTATATATAATATAGATAAAAAACAAGGACCTACTGTATAGCACAAGGAACTACATTCAGTAGCTTGTAATAACCTATGATGGAAAAGAATCTGAAAAAGCATATATATACATATATTTATATATATAAAATGACTGAATCACTTTGCTGTATACCTGAAACTAACACAACGTTGTAAATCAACTATACTTCAATAATTAAAAAAAGAAAAAAAGCTAGAGGCCAGTGGAGCCCCACCATGCCACAGGAGCTGCAGGTCCCAGAGACGTCTTACTCTTCAGTAAAATCAGTGTGAACTACGTGGCACATGCTTCCCGTACATGATAGTTTGTTAAAAGACCACACTGCTTTGCAGCACCTCCCATCAACAGAGTCTATTTCCCCATTCCCTGACTCTAGACTGGCCCTTTGACTTGTTTTGACCACATTCTAGAATATGTTAGAAGTAGTCATATGCCAGCTGGAAGCCTAGACCTCAAGAGGTCTTGCAGCTTTGGCTCTTGCTGCTCTGGGAGCCCTTTTCCCACCACGTGAACAAATTCAGGCTAGCCTGCTGGAGCACAAGAGACCATCTGGCATAGAAGGGAGTCCTCCATACCAATCAGCCCACAGCCTACCTGGCTGCTGACTGCTGCCACTTAAATGATCCTAGCCATGACCAGAAGAGCCACCCAGCTGAACTCAACCAAACTGCCAAGCCATGGAATCATGAACTAGATAAATATTTATTGTTTTAAGCCACTAATTTTTGGGGGTGCATGTTATGCAGCAAAAGCTAACTGATACGGGGCTTCCCTGGTGGTGCAGTGGTTGAGAGTCCGCCTGCCGATGCAGAGGACATGGGTTCGTGCCCTGGTCCAGGAGGATCCCACATGCTGCAGAGCGGCTGGGCCCGTGAGCCATGGCCACTGAGCCTGCGTGTCCGGAGCCTGTGCTCCGCAACAGGAGAGGCCACAGCAGTGAGAGGCCCGCGTACCGCAAAAAAAAAAAAAAAAAAAAAAGCTAACTGATACACTATAGTAAGTCTAGATTGTAATTGGTAAGTCTGCCCACGTCAAGGTTGGCTTGTGCCACCACGTGGACTCAGAGAATCCTGATATCTTCTCTATAAAGTTCTAAGTTAGGGAGACTCTCTGAGTGACAGCACAAGAGACTTGGAAGGACCCTTAGGGAGTCCAACCACCTCGTTACACTGTTAAGGAAATGCATTCATTACATAAGTATTTCCTGAGTGCCTCCTTTGTGCCAGGCATTATGGCCCAACAGGGGGGCACAACAGTGAATAAGAGAGACCAGATTCTGCTCTCAGGGAGGCCACAGTCTAGGGTAGAAACCAGATGTTATTCAAGTCATCCCACAAAGAAGCAGACCACAGTGACAAACGCTGTGAACTAAAAGGACGTGGTACCATGAGACAGAATTACAGAGAAGGGACCTAATTTGGATTTGGGGGGTCACCAAGAGCTCTCTAAGGAAGTGACATTTAGGCTGAAGCAAGTTGGTGGCAGCCTTGAGGTGGGAACGGAGCTCTCCACAGACACAGCAAGGTGTGTGGAGCTTTGAGTCCCAGCCCTGCAGGTTCAAATTCCATCTGTACTGCCCCCTGGCTGAGTCAATCAACATCCTTGAGCCTCAGTTGCCTCATCTATGAAATGGGGTTAAGGATACTGTCTTACTTCATGGTACGTCTCAAAGCGGTCGTGAAGGTCAGTTGATATAACCACTGAGAAAAGGGCAAACTGTTGAGTGTTGGGTGAACAGCTGAAGCTACTGTTAGCAACTTGGCGGGGGGACATTTATTTGTTCTCCAGCTACCCTGAAAAGGACTGTGCCCCCCTCTGCCCAAGCCTAGAGCAGACGCGGAGCCCCACTGAGTCCCACTTGCCCTTCTTGGTGGAAGCACAGTACCAGCCCTCTCCACTAGGGACTGAGCCAGTGCCGACTCCAGCACAGCACGGTTCTGAGAGCCAGGGCTCAGGACGTTAGCAAAATGCAGTTGAAACATTGTGAAAGGGCTCGGATAAGGTGTTCAGGAGTAAACTCTGGTCTTTTGAGACCATCACATTTCCAAGTGGATTATGGACAGTTCAGTGACTTCTGTGATCTCTTCCAAAATGAGCATTCCCAGGACTGGGGTCTGGCTCACCAGTTCTTGCAGCTTGGCACAAGTCAGAGCAATTTACCGGCAGCTTCTCAGCAGGCCCCCTGGTGTTCACACGGTCACAGGCCATAGACGGGGTACGGCCTGGCGGGTCCACAGGCACACCCCTGCAGTGGCAGAGGAGGGGGCTGCAGTGCCCTGTAACAGAGGAGCTTCCACGCCACGCTGGGATGATAACAGTATCTCCCCTCACCGGCAGTGTTCCCTAAGGGCCACAAGCCCATGTCTCTCTCATCTGTGTCCCCTACAGTACCTCTCACAGAGTGGGGCACATAAATGTTTGTGAATTAATAGGCTTCTGTTTCCCCAGCTGGAAAATGTGGTCCCAGCCACCCAACTTGGACTGCCATGACCTCCACGACTACATAGCCGGGGGCGGGGGGCAGCAGCTCCAGGGACAGGCTTGTCCTCCAGCTCCCCAAGTTTCTCAGCAGCTATGAAACCCCTCTGCCCTCCATCCAGCACCCTGAGCTGCTGCCACCCAGCAGGCGCCACTGCTTTAGGGAAGCATCTTTCAGGATGTTTGCGGGACCCTCCATGGGGCCCCAGCCTATAGTGAGGACCCTCTCTGGCATCTGAGTCTCTAGCGAGGATACTCCCAGCTGAGAGAAACCTTAATTTCCAGAGATCAGGCTGTCAGTGGCAAATCTGTCCAACTGGCATCTGGGACTCCCAAGGGGCTGGGCTGGAGCTGGGGACAGTCTTGCCCGGGGATGACTCAGCCCCTTTCACCACCAAGAAAAGCTGCACAGAAAGCCTCTGCTCTCCTCCCTTTTCACCATGTCCACAACCCTCCCCAGTGGGCAGGAGAGCCCCGAATACTGATACGTGGGTGTGAGCACCTCCACGCCAACATCTGCCCCCATGGGTGCTGTGTGGTGACGAGAGGCAGGCAGCACCAGAGAGCATGTGACAGCTCTATCCGTTGCTGCTGAAAACTTGCCCTCTGTGCATGGAGAGTGCAGACAACAACACATTTCGAGTTTTATCAAGTTTTCAATGATGCCCATTGTAAGCCAACAGTAGCCAGGTAGTTGATGTACAGAAAACACTACAGTCCCAGTTTGATTGCCCAGTTGAGGGAGACTCAACTGATATTCTTGATCATTCTAAGAGAGGACAATAGTGGGCTGAGCCACCTGCTCTGCACCCCTCCCCTCCCACCCAGGGAGCAGCTTGGCTCCAGCCAGCCCAAGGCTGGACAGGGAGGACGGGGCACCCACCTGGCTGGTTGATAGGAGCTCTGGGTTTCCGTCACTCATCCCCACGTAGGCACTCTCACCATCAAACTGGAACAGAGAAAGAGAGGCAGCTCTGATGAAAATGTTCTCAAGAAGGGCCCAGGAGAAGCCAGAGGAGGTCAGGGGACTAAAAGCACTGAGGAGAAAAGACTCTGGAGCCTGGAGAAGCAAAGACTGAGCCCAAGATGCCCAGTTCCCATTTCAGTAGGACTCCCTCTAGGGTAGAAGAAGCAGTCCTTACTCTGTGACCTCTGATGGCTTGGGTTCATCACACTTAGGATGCAGAGAGGAAAACCTTTCTGCCCTTTATACCTTGTCCATAGATGTGTCAGGTTGCCCTGTCAGATACTGAGCTCCCCATCTCTGGAAGTATGCAAGTATTTCTCCTGGCCAAAATGACATCAGGCTCTCAGCTAGAGCTGGAATTCCACAAGCTGGAGAGAGGCCAAGGTCTCCAGAGCCTTGGGATGAGGACAGCCTGCCCCTGACCCATCCTCCGGGTCTTACCATCCCAAGTGGCTCTGCCCCCTCACCTTTGACCCTTAGGCAGTGAGGACTGTGGCAAAAACCAGGTACAGGAACTACACCCTGTGTTCTGAGCGGCTGCCAAGGCTGGAGTTGTCTGTAAGAGGGAGCAGGTGTAGCGGGAGAAGCAGGGGCTCTGGGGCCACTGGCTCCCCTTCTCCCTGATGTGTGATCTTGAGCTGGTGTCTGAACCTCTGAGGTGCCACATCTGTCAAATGGGGATAACGACAGTGGTCCTCTCTCCAGGGGATGCTGCACTGAAACGTGCAAAGCACTTGGCTCAATTCCAGTTCCCTTCGCTTGAGACAAGTGTCTTGGGTCGGGTTCTCTAGAAGCAGAGCCTGAGACAAGGGTTCAAATGCATGTGATCTTTGAGAAGTGCTCTTTAGAAATAAGCTGTAAGGGAGGGAGGGATCAGGATAGGACGGGGGAAGGAGCTAAGCAAGGATGTGGTCCCAGCTGGACAGTCGCTGTAGCCTGATCCCACCACAAGCTCTGGGGCATGGATGGTACCACAGAGTTAGTCCCAGCATGAAGCAAGAGGCTGCACTTTTGTAGCCCATGTACATCAGTCATTGGCTGTGGGCTGCCCTTAAGGGACAGAAGGAGTCATAATCTGAGAAGGGTGGCCCCCATTTGGCCAAGGACAGTTCTCCAGAGAATTGTGCCAGCTGTGAGCCATTTTTAGCCAGTGCTCACAGCAGATGGGAGTAGGCTGTGCTGGACAGTAAAGGGATCTGGAGGAGGGGGGGCACCAACAGCAGCTGGCCAGTTTACTGTAATTGAAAAAAACCCTTTTATTAGGTTATATTCATATGGTTCAAAATTCCCAAAGTACAAAAAGCAACAGAGTGAAAAGTCGCCTCCCCCCACCTCCCAGGCATTCACCGCCCCTCTCCAGAGACAACAGCTGCATCTATCAGCTTCCTATACATCCTTTCAGAGATAGTCTCTGTATATACATTAGAGTCATCGCTTTCACATAAATGACAGCATACTATACACACCATTTCGCACCTTATTTTTCTCCTAGCAACACATCCTGGAAAGTGTTTTATGTCAGGACATAATTTTGTTTTCTGGTACCTAGTATGCCACAGCATGCCTGTAACATATATATTTAACTAGTTAAGCACATGGGCAATTGAGTTGTTTCCAGGCTTTTGCTATTTCCACATTGCTCCCATGAATATTTTTGTACATCCATCATTTTGCATGGGTGTGAGTCTATCTGTAGGATTAGTCTGTATAATCACGGCATCTAACCGTGTGTGCGTCTGTAATTTGGATGGACATCACCAAGCAGCACTCATGGAGGTTGGAAAAGTCCACAATCCTCCAATCAACAGTTCATCCAGACCCTCTTCGCTCAGAGAGGTTTTCTTAACAACGGCTCAGATGCCAGCCTCCTACCTCTGTGTGCTCTGAAGCCCACTACCCCCAATTCCCTTGCCCTGCTTGCCCTTGTTCATCGTTCCACAGCCCCTTTACCTTCTAGCTTTCTACATAATTTACTTATTTACCACGTTCATTGCTTACAGTTGGATTTCCCCTACGAAAATGGAGGGGACTTGAGGTCGGGGTCTTAGTCTGTCTGTACACTGATGCCTCCCAAATACCTAAAATAGTGCTTGACACAGAGCAGATACTCAATAAATGCTTGTTGAATGAATGAATGAAACGGCCACTACATCACTCACATTGTCTTTTACCAGGCCAGTCTTTTCATCGGGGTAGTGGGATTAGGGTTTATACCCAAGTGCCTTCCCAACACAAGGATGGGCAGAGTCCTTTGGTGACTGTTGGATTTGCAAAAGAAAAGGCCATGCCATGCCTAGAGTCTGGGCATGACCCCAGATGCAAGGCTCCATCTACCACACTGTACCCCCGGAGCTTAGGCTTCAAGGCTCTGCTCAGAAACACCTCCTCCAAGAGGCCTGCCATGCTTTCACCTCCTTTGGCTTTCCCTCTAACAACATAGATTGTCTCTGTATCTGTCTTCTGCCCCAGAGTGGGAGCAGCATGGAGGCTGGAACTGTGTCCTGGTCATCTCCAAATCCCACAACACCTGACACAGACTGGCATCAGGAACAGGACTACGACTTAGGCAGGGTAGAGTGCTCTCAACAAAAGCCCCTGGGTACTTATCAGATGTGTCACCATGGCTACATATTCTTCGAGAAAAGTAAGACCTTTTTAAAAATCACATGTAATTTATAAGTATGTTCTAAAAGAAAGAATGATGGGAAGTGGAGGGAGAAGAAATTTAACCAGGTATTTGGAACATTTTATAAAGCAATAGTCATCAAACAGTATGGTATAGATTAAAAGTACAGGGACGTGTATTAAAGGAGCAGAGGGAAAGATATCCCCCAAACGCTGTGTAATAATGTCCCATTTATTAAATGCTGGCTAGAACGAAGCCACCGTGGTCCGCTCTCTTCTCCGACATGCAGAGCAGGCAATGAACAAATATTTGGTGAATGAATGAATGTACTTGGCACCAAGCAAAATGCTTTCCATAAAAGAGCTCATTTAACCCTCACAACAACCAGTGTTTCAAACCAAGGAAACAGGTCGAGAGAATAAACAGTTGCCCAAGATCACGCAGTTAGGGAGACGCTGCACTGCAGAGTGGTCTGTTTGCTTCCTGGGCTTGGCCTCTCCCACGAGGCTGTAAGCTCCTTGGCGGCAGGGATCATGGCCTGGCTGCACCCCCCCCCCACACACACACATAGCCAATCATTTGCCGGGGCCTTGCACATACTAGGTGTTCGATGTGTATGTGGTCGTGCTTCGCCGAGGAAGGAACTCCCTGCAGCGAGCAGTGGGGAATGGTGCGGAGGAACAGAGACCCTGGATTTTGAGGCGTGTGTGCCGGGGGTAGTGAAGAGGTTGAGCAGTGGGCTTCTGCATTCACTTGTTTATTCAAACAAGAAAGAGCAGCCACATGCCAGAGCGAAGCTTGCTTCCTGCTTCAAGGAAAATCTGAGAAGTTGGCAGAGGTTCCCAAGGCAGGGCCTGGGTCAGCCTCCATCGGGTCACCCCTGCGTGCTTTGCATGGTGTCCTGGAGCACAGGACTCGGCTACTGAGCAGCTATGAACAGAGGCCCCAAGGTGGTGATTGGGTAGGTGATGTCTGCTCTCTGCCCACCTCTGTCCAGCGCTCCACCACCTCCGAGCCCTTGTAGGGGGAAGGAAGGAGGGAAGGGGACTCCGAAACCTCCCAGGCTTCCCCTGGCTTGGCCCCCAGGGCCCTAAGGCCTGAGACTTACACCCTCAGCCCTCCTCTTGGGGTGGGGGGCTTTCTGGGGGAAAGAACCTGCATGCCAAGGGGAGAAGTCACAAAGCCTAGACACTGAAGAGTCCCCTCCTCCTCCACGTGCACAAAACAGACTGAAAACGCCCACATGGACACCCACTGCACAGCGGTGATGCTGCGTGAGCATCACACAAAGGTATACGAGGGCTTCCCTGGTGGCGCAGTGGTTGGGAGCCCGCCTGCCGATGCAGGGG
Source organism: Orcinus orca (assembly GCF_937001465.1). Classification (NCBI taxonomy): domain Eukaryota; kingdom Metazoa; phylum Chordata; class Mammalia; order Artiodactyla; family Delphinidae; genus Orcinus; species Orcinus orca. The sequence goes on from NC_064574.1 coordinate 16,990,641, forward strand.
ACGCGGGTTCGTGCCCCGGTGCGGGAAGATCCCACATGCCGCGGAGCGGCTGGGCCCGTGAGCCATGGCCGCTGAGCCTGTGCGTCCGGAGCCTGTGCTCCGCAACGGGAGAGGCCACAACAGTGAGAGGCCCGCGTACCGCAAAAAAAAAAAAAAAAAAAAAAAAAAAAGGTATACGACACACAGTGTGCCCAAGCATGGTGACAACATATGCATCACAAACTGGTGGGGGCCCACGTCACACACAACAGAGTGTTCAAGACAGCACTCAGTTACACACATACCACATGCATAGGTAGCACCAACCATCACAGACAAAGACGTCCAGAGCACGAGCATGAGTGTACACAGCACAGACCCTTCACGGGACTGGCACGCAACCGCCGGAGCCTGCACACACGGAAGGGAGGGGGTGCCCAGATGAGAGTAAGCACCCCAGCCATCTGCAACTGAATACGTATATAACTCAGAGAAACGTGCACACAAACACATATGACCCGCGCGTGTAGAGACACACAAAGGCACCGAAGAACTTAAATTCTGTGCATATCTCAGTTTCTGAGTCCCTCAGTCAAAAATCTTTTTTCACACCACACAACCTTCCACACGCTTTAAAATGTGAAAAAAAAAAAAAGTGTGTGTGTGTTTCAGGAGGGTGGGGAACAACGGCCTAAGAATTTCCACGAAATGCCAGGAGAATATCTCTTACCACTGACTGGAATAGATTAATTTTCCCCATTTCATATTCTAATTATAATTCCTTTTCCCAGCGCCATCTTCAGTCGTCATTACAGCTGGAAGATTGTTCTGCGAAAGCCAGCCCTTCATCTTCTCTTCCCAAGAGTTTTGTCATGGAAATGAGTTTGGGAATCTGAAAGAATCCACATTTTTGCAAATAGCGAATGTGTGGGGATAACCCTTTCATGACGGCCACCAAGGAGAGGCTTCTGAAGGGTCTGTCTCTCCCCACAACGTGTGGTCCCCTTGGCGAGAGGGGCAGCTGGTCCTCTAGTCCAACAGCCACCACCCCCCCACACACACACATGCACAAAGAAAAGGATAGATCCCTCTTCTATCTTTAAGCAAACTTAGCAAATAGGCAGCCAAGGTGAAAGGTGAGACGCCCTGATTTTAGCGAGTCAGATGATGCTAGCTCCATCTGTGCCCCTTGGGCAAGCTCTGTAACTGCTCGAAGTCTCCGTTTCCTTATTCTGATGACCCACAGAGCCACTGATTCACAGGAGGTGGAAATTAAACATCTGTGGCATGGACAAATGTGGTAACTGGGTGGATGAATGGATGGAAGGAAGGGAGGGAATGAAGGATGGGATGGATGGATGACGGATGGTACAAATCAGCACAATCCCACAGAAATATAAAGCAAGCCACATGTGTAATATAAAATTTTCTAGTAGCCACAGTTAAAAAAAAAAAAAGGGACTTCCCTGGTCATCCAATGCTTAAGACTCTACGCTTCCTGGAATATTACTCAGCCATAAAAAGGAATGAAATTGGGTCATTTGTAGAGATGTGGATGGACCTAGAGACTGTCATACAGAGTGAAGTAAGTCAGAAAGAAAAACATATATCGTATATTAACGCATATATGTGGAATCTAAACAAATGGTATAGATGATCTTATTTGCAAAGCAGAAATAGAGACAGATGTAGAGAACAAACGTATGGATACCAAGGGGGGTGGGTGGGATGAATTGGGAGATGGGGATTGACATATGTACACTACTGATACTATGTATAAAATAGATAACTAATGAGAACCTACTTAAAGCACAGGGAACTCTACTCAGTGCTCTGCAGTGACCTAGATGGGAAGGAAATCCCAAAAAGAGGGGATATATGTACACATACAGCTGATTCATTTTGTTGTACAGCAGAAACTAACACAACATTGTAAAGCAACTATACCCCAATAAAAACTAAAAAAAAAAAAAAAAAAAAAGACTCCACGCTTGCAATGCAGGGGGCACGGGTTTGATTCCTGGTCAGGGAACTAAGATCCCACATGCCGCACTGCGCGGTACGGCCAAAATTTTTTTTAAAAAAATTAAAAATAAATAAAATATAAATAAATAAAGTTAAAAAAGAAAGTATAAACTGGTGAAATTAATTTTAAAGACATATTTATTTAACCCAATATATTAACAATATTGGTTTCAACATGGGATCAACAGAAAAATTGTAAATGAGACGGTTTACAGTCTTTTTTTGATACTGCCTTTGAAATCCAGTATGTATTTTACCTTACAGTACGTCTCCGTTTAGACTTAGCCTCATTTTGAGTGCTCAAAAGTCACAGGTGGCTGGTGGTGAATAGAGGAGAAAACAGTTGGGATGGAGAAGACGTGTGGGTGGATTGCGGGTAGGCGTATGGGTTCAATGGACGGATGAGCGGACGGACGGATGGATGATGGATGGAAAGGGGGGTGGGGAGATGAGTGGTGGGAATGAGTGGGATAGATGGGTCAGTGGACAAAAAGATGACTCAGTGGTTGGACAGATGGAATTAGAAGGTGGGATGAATGGACGGATGGGCAGGTGGGTGGCTGGGATGAGAGCAGTTGGATGAATGAGATGGGATGGCTGGGTAAGTATGAAGAGACGGGTGTGACGGGAAGATGATTAGGATGGTGGAGGAGATAAACAGATGGCTGGAATGGTTGTGTGGGATGCCTGCGCTAATGGAATGGGCTGAATAGTGGGTGGATAGATAGGTCTGGGATTTCCTCGTAGATTCACACTTTTGTTGGATGATGACATGGCTTCTTAGGGTTACAACATGTCACTGACTTTCAAACACTCACCTGCAGCCAAGTTACCTCCAGATTGCAATGCACCATTTCCCCTGCACATTTCCCCCATTTGGTCCATGAGCACCTCAAGTTCAACACACCCAACACTGAACTCACGACGTGTGTAGAAGCCTGCTCTTTCTCTGGCGGTCTGCCATCATGAGAGATGTCACCTCTCCAGAGTACACTGTCAGTACCTCCGGGGTGACTCTGGACCCCTTCCATTCTACATCCTCCTGATCCAATCACCAGCAGAAGCTTTCTGCTCAGCTTCTTCCAACCCAACCCATCTTTCACCCTGGCTATCACTAGCAATCTTTCGGCAATCATTTCACTGCTCAGATCAAAACCCTGCAGGGACTCCACATCATTGATTCTGGCATCCAGGACCCTCTATGACAACCAGCCCTGAGACTCAGCTCCCACAGCGCCCCTCAAGGCTGCAGGAACCTCCAGCACCCTTGCCTTTGCACACATTGCCCCATCATCAGCCTGGAGCACCCTCCTCCTTCCTTTCTCAATCCACTGAAATCCAACTCTTCCTAGGTCTTTTTTTTTTTTTTTTCTGGCTATGCACTCCAACCTTAACAGTCCTGCTTGCTTCTATAAATCCGTATTCTTGGGCCCAATCTTAAAGTCCCCATCTCAAGCCAGCTTTGGACTTAGTTCAACTTCCATGTATAGTGTGATATACTGGGCAACAGCATTGATTCTTGAATAGGAGTATCAGCTCCACCACTTACTTAGCTGTGTGTGACCTTGGATTTAACTTCTCTTTGCCTTAGTTTCCTCACCTGTAAAATGGTAATGATCGCAGTTAATTATTACTGCCTCATAAGGTTTTTGATATGTTATCAGATATGAGTTAATATCTGTAACATAATAGTTAATAATGGTAATGACTTTTGACAAGTGTTTAATAAATGTTATCTTTTATTATTATATGCTAAGCTATTATCCCCTCATCAGCCGCAATGCCCCTCAGTCTTGCAGAGGACTGTATCTCCTATGTCTCTGAGACCACCAGATCCTCCCTCAACTCTCTCCCCTCCTCCAGATTATTAATATCACACCCATCCTGACCTCCTTTCCTTTAGTCTAAACAGGTGAAGTGTCTCCCTCCCGTTCAAGGTGAGCCCTTTCACTTTGACCCCGTCCCTCTCATGTCTTTCCCTCATTCATTCCCATGCCTAGATCTAAGACCTAATTTAAATATGCTGAGTAAAATGAAAGTCGATGCCCTTATATCAGGCAGCAAGCACCTACAATGTACTGAGTAACACACTCCCGACATCGGCGGTTTACCGTAAATAAACCTGGTCACAAGGCACTGAAAAGAGGTAAAAGCAAAGGGATTCTGAGGTCACAGAAGGGGCAACTGTCATTGTTCGTTGACTGGTATCTAGCGATTGGTTACCATGTGCCTGACATTGTACAGACACTAGCCATGCTGTAATGATAATGACACAGCTCCTCAAGGAGCCCCCAGTCCTTTGGAGAAGCTTGGGCGAATAAAACGTTCCTATTCTCCAAATCTGAGAAAGGAAGACAGGCCATTCTTTGGCCGTAGTCCCACAACAGGAACAAGTAACCACAAACCTTGTCTGACGCTCATCTCAATTGGTCAGTGACAGTTTTGTACCCACCCAGACTCTGAAAGTCAAGCGATCAATAACTCCAAGAGCTACATGTCCACAGCTGGGGGTCAGCCTTTCCCAGAACCTCCTGCTTCTGAAAGTACCCCCATCCCTGGACTCCACGCTTCCCCAAACCCTACAAAACGCAGCTCTTGCTTGATTTGGACAGACTAGCTTTGCAAAGTACAGCAATGAATTCAACATCTTGTTTCTGATATAAAATGATGGCCTCATCTTTGACAAACGTGACAACGGTAGGATAAAGTTGTCACAGCGGAGTGAAAGAAGGGAGAAGGGCCTTTCAAGGGAAGTGTCCTGAAAAGGATACCTTGGAAGCCCCATGATGGAGAACATATAGAGCTGGCCAGGCAAAGAGCAGGGAACATGACATCTGAGGCTGCTGTGAGCACAGGCCAGTGGGCACCTACTCTATTCCAGACCTCACCCCAGAGCTGTGCCTGGTCATCTCACTGGAAAGCCCCAGAACTCCCAAGGTTGCATGACCAGCCCCATCGTAGACATGAGCAAGAGGGTGGTTGGGGAGCTTGCCCAAAGCTACCCAATCAGTTCCGAATCTGCCCTTGATGTCAGGTACCAGAGCAACAGTTGTTCTGTAGAAGCTGCTGTCCCTCCCCTCTGTACAGAGACACAGATCAAAGACCAAAGATGCACAGTCCTCAGCCCGGCCAGTTGCAGACGCCAAGAGATATGCCTCATGGAGATCTAAAGAGAAAACAATCAAAGCAGCCTACACCGCTCCCGCCTGCCCCCACAGGGGCCGTGAGAACACTCGTTCTGCACAGATAAAACAGCTCAAAAGTATAGAGGCAGCAAACGTGGCAGCTGCGCCCTGGGCTCTGCCGAGAGTGCGGTTTTATGTGGAAGTCTCCCAGAGAGATACACATCACACCAGGGAGATCATGGGGGAGGGGCAGAGAGGCGCTGCACAGATGGAGCAGGACAGGGATAGGGCCTCAGGTTCAAACTCTGACCAGACCCCGTATGCTTAACTCCAGGTCCACGGTCACTCAAAGAAGGATGACAGCACAGTGGTTACAAACGTGGGCTCTGGTGCCAAGCTGCCTGGGTATAAATCTTGTGCCTGCTTTTCAAGCTGTGCAACTTTTTAACTAAGTTACTATGTCTCAGTTTCCTCATCTGGAAAATGGGCATGACTATCACTTGGATTAAATAAATTAACTTATGTGCTTAGAACTTTGCCTGGTACAGAGAAAGCACTCAAAATTGTTAGCTATTACTTATATTACTACTTAAACCTTACAACACCCCTAAAAGCTTGCTATAATGGCCTCCCTTCTGTAGGTGAAGAAACTGAGTGGAGCTTCACGCAAACCTGTGAGGTCCTAAGTGGGGGAAAAACCCCTTATGCCTCTGCCCACCATATGTAATTTGAAATAAAATTTGTAAATTAAAATCTTTGTAAGACAGTCCAACTAGGGGCTAATTTTTTCTATGATGATGACATTCGCACTTTGTTCCTAAATGTCAAATATCAATTTCTCTCCAAAAACAAGTTTTTCTCTTTATCAGTGCCTTGCCAGACGTGACGCACATTCTTATTCTGCCCACCAAGAAATCCAGAGCTCTGATTGAGGCCCAGAGAGGCTAGGGTATCTGCCCAAGGCCACACAGCCAAGACGTGCCCAAGCTGAGTCTGCAGTCCAGGCTGCTGGACCCCCAAAAGACCACACTGGCTTCCCACCTCCACCGTTTCCAAGCTGTGTGAACCAGAGCAGGTAACCTCGTGATTCTGGGCCAGGGGCCTTGTCTACCAGGAAGGAGAGACAATGCCTTGGGCATGGTCTGCCAGAGGGGCTGGGGGTCTCGTGAGCAAGCCCAGTGTTGTAGCCACTGCAGGACCTGCTTTCCCACCACTGACCAGAGCTGGCTTGGATGACGCCACGTGTTTTATCAATTAAAAATATTGGAAGGTAATGTAAAAAGACAGTGATCAATACAACTTCAGTGGCAGAGTGCTACCAGGCACCTGGCTCCTCCAAGAGGTGGGAATCATTGCCCCCGTTTTACAGACAAGGAAGCAGGGCCTTCCCAGCTCGCTCTAACCGTCCTCCTTCTAGACCTGGCCTGTCCAGCGTGGTGGCCATTGAACACTTGGAATACGGCTGGTCCAAACTGAGAGGTGTTTACATGTAAAACACATACCAGGTCTCAAAGACTTAGAACAACAACAACAAAAGAATACAAAATACCTCATTGGTATATTTATATTGATTACATGCTGAAATGATAACATTTTGGATAGATGGAGTTAACTAAAATATATTATTAAAATTAACTTCACCTGTTTCTTTTTACTTTTTAAAATGCGACTACTAAAGAATTTGAAATTATGTAAGTGGTTTGCATTATACTTCTATTGGACAGTGCTGGCAGAGATGCTGTCCCAGCCACTATCTGCTCCAGACCCAGAATCTTGGAGATAGCAATAGCTGAATCCAATTCTCCACGAGAGAGATGGGGAAACTGAGGCCCATAGAGGGAGAGTGATGTTGAAGGCAAGCAGCTGGTACAGAGGCATTCATTCACTCAACAAACGTTAAGTTCTAAGTGCTGGGATACAGCAGAGGACAAAGTGTGCAGCCACATCCCAGACCAGAGGTGACATGGTGATGTTGCAGGTTCCCTTGCCCGGCCAATACACCTGGGGACCAGGGCAGCTAGACTTGCACCAATTCCTCAGTTCCCCATTGTCACCTCAGATCACAGAGACGGGAAGACATGGTGAAACTCCAGCTCCAACCCAGAGCAGATCCACCTCAAAGACCGATACTGAGCCCCCCAGCACCTGCCAAGACATCCTGATGGGCAGGGTCTCTCAGAGGGCACAGCGTGGCCGGGCAGGCCTGTGATTCTATCACTGGTGGCAGCGTACACACCGTCTGCATTACTGCAGATTTATGGCAAAAATTATCCTCTCTCTCAGCTCCATTTAAAGCCATTTGGAGCTTGCTCCCATCCCCGATTATAAATCTAATTGCACATTCCAAACAGACAAGCACTCATTAAGCTTTAATTATGCACATGTTGTTTTCAACAAACATTTTCATTTGGCCGCTGTGAGGGGGAATGGTTCCAAGGGGGCTGCCAACGCTGCCTGTGGCTGGAAGGAGCTGGGGCCCGAGAAGTGGGTCAGGGTGTGGTCTGTCCAAGAGCAGGACCAGGACCCCATCAGATCAGACTGATCAAGACTTTGATGGCCTTCCACCAGGCTTCTGCTGCTGGAGATGCCAAGGCGCATATTCTCAGCTGGTCCCACCTGCATCCGCAGTACGTCAGAGTCTCATCTAAGCTGGAGCCAGTGGGCCTCTCTAGGGTGGGGAAGGGCGACCCACACTCCCAGCTCTGAATGATAAACCCTCCCCCATCAGGAGCTGTCCCTGCTCCCACCCCTCTCCCCCTGAACTGCAGCTGGCGCCATCTTTCTCCAGCACCTTCCATCCCTTCATCTGTCCACTCATTTATTCCACAACGATGGACCAAGCACAGCCTTGATCAGACAGTGAGGGGCCAGTGGGGATCATGACAGATAAGCGCCCTGCCTGGTTTTGCCCGGGTCATTCTCCTTCAAGGTCCATCTCACTACTGGGGGAAAAGCCTAAACTCTTTACTGTAGCATTCAAAGCACTTAAAAACCTCCATCCTGCCACACCTGACTATCTAGGCTGGCCTCCCGTTCCTCTCTCACAGTCCTTCCCTGTTCTACCTTTCGAGATGTCCTGAGATCCCGGCACGGACCACACTCTCCCACACACCTTGGCCTCTGCGGCTCTGTACTCTCCACCTGAATCTCCCTTCTTGTTCTGTTCCTTGCGGTTAACTCCCCATCACTCCCGCGCTGTTCCCCTCCAGGAAGCCACCGCTGATACCCACTCCTGGATCCAGCTGACCGCCCCTCTGCTTGGGGGAAGTTCTGGAAGCGTTTATTGGACCCTATAATGCTGTTACCAACTGCCACACGTCTGGCTCCTAAGACCAGACTGCCCCGCTATTTCCCCATAGCACCCTCTGCTCCAAGGGTGGGGAGGAGAGGTATCCACTCACTGTGTGGCCTCGAACAAGGCCTTCCTCTCTCTGGCCTCAATCTCCCCATTTGTACGTGGAACGGTTGAATGGGCGAGGCTCTCTGGGCCCTTCACAGTTCAGTCAGTTTTAAGTTTTGTGGTTCGTTCAGCAGCTAGACCTTTCTCTTCCCACCTGAAGAGGGGTCCTGAAGCCGCCGACGCACGTCCAAATGTTCAGCCAGGACCCTCGGAACAGAGGGAGCTCACCAAGCCACGTCTAGAGTGTACAAAGGGCGCCCACTCAGAGATGGGGATCAGGGATCGCGGAGAACTCTGAGGCCACGCCTCAAAGAGCTTCTGGAAAAATAAGCAAGGAAAATAAGTGTGTGTTTTAAGATGGTTATCGAGGTCCATTCACATCTGATGGTTACCTGCTGTTTTAGGGCAGGTTCCCTGGAAGCAGACTCAGAGTGAAATCTGCCAGTTCGAAGTTTATTGGGGAGCATAACCGCAGACAGAGGGAAGCAGGTGGGCAGAGGGCAAGTTGAACTGCGATGCAGTCACAACAGAGGTCTCAGCCTGTCCCAAGGAGACTCTGGCGCTGCGATGGCTCTGTAGAGATGTCCTAAATTGAGGCAGGAGCCACTGCATTCCCAAGCAGCCCAGCCATTGGGTCCAGGCTGCCCTGGAGGAGGGTGACTGATAACCTTGGACAAGGTCCCTCCTTCCACCAAAGGCAATACCCAGAGACTCGGCTGCAGGTGGCAGCAGCCAACACTCTCCACAGCTGGAAGAATGAGCGTCTCAATCGGGGAGGGATCTGGGTGACTTACAACAGCATCCACTACAGCTACGATCATTTATGCATTTTAACTCATCTGCGCAACACTTACAGCCTGCTTACGATACGTCAGGCACTCGTTTAATTGATTTACGAGTTTTAACTCATATAATCCTTACAACAACCTACAAGGTGAGTTACTGCTTCTAAGGCTCCCATTTTACAGATGAGGAAACTGAGGTCAAGTGAGGTTAAGCAGCTTGCCCAAGGCCACACAGCTAGTAAGTGGTGGAGTCAGGATTCAAACCCAGGATGCCCACCTCCACAGCTGACGCTCTCACGACTGGGCTGTGCTACTTCCGTGGCCTTGCCCTGCTACTCACGAAGACACAGAGCTATCCACCCGCAGCCTTCTGCCCAGAGGCTGGGCTGCGGTCAGCGGTCTAGAGCCTCAGGCTGCCCAGAGTGGCCAGCATTTGTGCTTGACAATTATCTATCATCCAAGCGGTTGGGAACAAGTCCCAAAACTGATCCTTGCCAAAGACAATTAACTAAAAGCCACATGAGTGTACGTTGTGGGGACTGTGGCTTGGGGGAATGAGTGTGACTGAGACAATGAGAAGCAGATGATTTGGAAGATATTTTCTCCCCAGTGCTACAAAACAAGCCCTCAATCATGCCACAAAGGGCTGGTATTGTTGGAAGGGAAATATGTCAATGACAGCGTTCAATCGTGGGGCGGTTAAAAAAAAAAGAAAGAAAGGAAAAGAAAAAAAAATCTTTTGAAATCGTAATTTGACCTAGAAGGGTTTTCTAGGTCACCTGAACTTGACACTTATGCCTCTAACCCCAAAACCTAACATAGACAAAGTACCAAGTTCACTTCCTTCTGTTGGTACCAGATAACACAGGAAATGATATTTGTAAACACTGCTACTATATTTTTTAGCGCTGTATTGAAATCAGCCCTTGGACTTGGGAGCTGAGAGAACACTGGAGCAGACCAGTTTTGGAAGCCTAGGCTCCGCACTTAGCTTCTGTGTGGCTGTGTGGCCATGTGGCTGGGACAGGAACCTCACCTCTCTGATTCTCAGCTGCCTCTCCTGTAAAATGGGAATGGGACTGGCAGGGCTGTGCGTGCCTCCTGTCAGTGTGTGGGCACACCGAGGTGCCCTAGAGAGGCTGGATTCCCCTGTCACCCCTGCCATTTGCCTAGGCTGAGGTCCACTCCTCTGTTCTTCACTACGGAAGCCCTACGTCCTAGGTCTGGGCTCTCCCTGGGGACCCTGCAGCACAGAAGCCAGGAGGGCAGTTAGGACCTCTGGGTCTGGACCTTATTCCCGGACACAGAGAGAGAGAGAGAGAGGGAGAGCAAACCCCACTCCAAGGCAGAGCACATGCCAATGAGTTCTTCAAATTCATCTTTACTGCCAAGCCACCCAGTTTAAAATAAATTATAGAACCTCAGGGCTGATAGGCTCTTAGACTCCTTCCCATTATCCCACTGGGGAAACGGAGGCCAGGGCTGGTAGACTGCCCCCAGTGACTGGCCACAGCATGCCAACGGTCAAAACCACCACAGTACTGGGGTTCCCGAGCCTGTGCCTCCAGAAGATAACAAAGACCAGTTACCCTCAAAATCCAAGATGGCGGCAGCATCCCCGCCTTCCCCAATCCCTGATCTGAGAATCTATGATGTAACTGGCCATGTGCCAGGCTCTGAAGGTACCAGGGACACAGAAACGATCCCCAGGGAAGCTTGGGGTCCAGAGGCAGTACAGACACCAGCACTAACGACAGCTGGCGTGATGAGGCATTAGGTAGAGATAGGCCAGGTGAGACAGTTGATACACACCTGCCAGGTAGAGGGGCCAGAGTGATCAGAGAGCTGGGAGGCGAGGCAGCTGGGAGGGTGAGAAAACTGGTGTGTGTGTGTGTATGTGTAGGTGTGAGGTGGGCTATAGTGCAAGAGTGCACGGGAAGACTCAATATTTACTGAAAAAAAACAGTGAGAGTTTGAAGCAATATTCCTAACAGAAGAGTAATTGGGGAGGTGTTATCTAGTTTGGCCAGAGATAAAACATTCTGTGAAGCAACAGTTAAATAATTAAAGCAGTGGGGCAGGGATGTCAAAGGAGAACTTTAAATCAATGAAACAGAAGAGAAGGTAGAGAATTAGACCCAACTCTGTACAGAAACACATTATGGTTAAGGAGGGCACTTACTCTATGCCAGGCATCATGTGACGTGATTTACGTAAGATATTTCACTCAATCTTTGCAATGAGCCTACAAGGGAGATGCTACGACCCCCTTTTACAGAGGAGAAAAGCTCGATGTAAGCAGCGTGCTCAAAGGTTACATGGCTAGAAAGTGGCAAAGCCAGAATCTTAACTCTGCGAGCTCCTGCCCATAACAACTACTCTATTTTGTCTCTCCTTTTGGAAACAAAGAGACAAAGACCAATTATTTCATAAACAGAATGGGGATAACAGGGTTACTCTGTTCCTACTTAGGAACACTGGACTAGACACCCATTGCAAGCCACCTACCAAAACGTACTCTAAACAGATTCAAGAGTTAAGTCTAAAAAGTCATGTTATAGGGAAATAGAAAACAGAGCAGAATGTTTATCAGATCTCTGGCAGCAGGATAACTTCCTCAGCCCTTGAAGCGATCACGGAGGAAGGGAGATTGACAGATTCAAATATATACGCATTAATATCTTCTGTAGAAGGAAGCATAATAAAACCAAAATGAAAAGGACATCGGACTAAGAAAATATCAGCACCAACTATGAGACAGTTAATAAATACGATGCAGAAACGGCTCAGTCAAATTAAAGAGAGCAAGATGCCGACAGAGGAAAAGACACAGGACACAAACAGGAAAGTCACACAGGAGGCAATCTACCAAGAGACAAATACATAGGAAAAAATGTACCCTTGATACTATGGAAATGGGAGAAATGTACATGAAACACACCAACTATAATGAAACTGGGATACTTCCCACCATTGCTGACATGGAAAACAGCCTTCTGGAAAGGAATATGGCAGCCACCACCAGGCAGATAGCCAGCCAGAAGCAGGGTAGATGAGTACCCAAGACCCCTGCCTGCTGCCTCAAGAGTCACCCCCGCACCACACTGCTCATTTGTCTCGAGTCCACCCAGTCTGAGCATCTGGTGCAGTGAAGAGGACAGGACCAGGAATTATAAGTGGGTGATAAGTGCACTGGGAGCCAGAGTTCATGGGAGCCTAGAGACTTCTCAGAGGAGGTGGTTTCTAAGCCAATCTACCTGCAGGCAGGGCAGAATTCGCCAGGTGAGGGAGAAGGCACCAGATGGACAGGACAGGCAGGCTGGTGGGAACAGCATTTGCCAAGGACAGAGGGCTGGAGAGGAGGACCCACTTACTTAGGGGAGGCAGTGAGAGCTGAGCTGCAAAGGCAAATAGGACCTTATCACCATGGGGCTTTTCAGGGCTACACAGGGTGGGGGTGGAGGGTTGAGACCGAAGCCCAGACTGTGGGCTGCATTTTAGAAACTGGCTTCTTAGCTTCAGGTGAAGAATGGATGAGGGAAAGTAAGACTGGAGCCTGTCTAGGAAGCCAGGCAGAAGCTCCTGTGATGATCCAGGGGTGGAGCTCAGAAGCAGGACTCTGAGCAGGGAAGAAACACTTGCTAAAGCAATAATAAGTAAAAGAGTGTGGCAGTGATTCAAAAATAGAAATTTATATTGATGGTTAGAAAGGGAAGCAGGGTTGAAGCCAGAATAAAACCACGACAGTCTCCAGTATATTTTCCAAAATTCGGAACTAAGAGTCTCAGAGATGAATGAAAACTGCCAAGAGCAAGGGATCACCCAAGAGTCAGCAAGGGGGTGACTCACGTAGTTTGCAAACCCTAATTTCCTCTCCTTGGTCACACACTTCCTTCTGATTTCTTTTTCTGATGATTCATAAGAAAAAAAAAATTTCCCCTTTTAAATTCAAACCAGAAATGCTTGAGCACCGGAGCTTACCCTGCCCAAGCCTTGGCCCCTCAGCCAGCAAAACCCAACTTAACCCCAGGTGACTAAAGAGACACTGGCTGCTAAGAAACCAAGAGGAAACAAGGTTTCTGGCTCTGCCACGGCTGTCAAAGGCCCCTGTGGACCCTCCCAGACCCCAGGAGGGTCTTCGGCAGCAACTCACACACCCAGGTCCACAGCCCCTTAGCCAGAACCCAGGGAGTTTCAGAATTCAAAATCTGTTTGGATTTCATAAAAGTGAGAAAGTGAAGATTCCACAAATTAGGTAGTAGCCTCTGTGGGGTCTGGGACAACACCTGCACTTAAAACACATTCAGATTTCTGCAGTGAATCCTGTGAATGTTCACACAAGAGGGCTCAGTGAAACTTATATCTGTTAGTTTAGATCAGGCTTGGGGGCCGAATGAGTTTGCAGCATAGTTACAAGATAACTGCTGGTTGCAGAGCCTTTTGGGTTTCAGATAAGGGAGTTTAGAACTGAATCAAGCACTGGGCACACATGCACGAGGCCCTTGTGGGACACTGTCCCTCTGTATGCCCATAATGTATGCCCATTTTACAGATGAGGAAACTGCCCATTTTACAGATGAGGAAACTGAGGCTCAGGAACATAAGGAAACTGCCCAAGGTCTCACAGCTATTAGATGACTCAGCTGACATCTTTCCACAGGTACACATGGATCCACCAGGATGCCGAAATGCCAGGCAGAGCATTTACCATTACAGGGAATGTGGGCATCACTGGGAGCGGGTCAAGACCAGGTGCAACAGGAATTGGGTCCCTGCAAGGTGTCTGTCTCCTCAGGCAGGCCTGGGAGCATCAGCCATCCCCACAGGCCCAGAGCTCCCTGAATCCACCACAGACATGGTCCTAGCCCCCGAAGGCCTCAGAGTCCCCTAGAGGAGGCAGGTGACAAACAAACACACAAAGTGTCTACAACTGTGACAAATGCTGTGAAGCAAACAGAGTGCAGAGACAGAAGATGGAGAGAAACACAGAGTACTTGAAAAGGTCTCTCTCTCAAGGTAACAGTTTAACTGAAGGAGCCCTGAAGGACGAGAAGGGCCCTGCCACGTAATAAGTGTGTGTGTGTGGGGGGAGGGCAGCCAGTGCATAGTCCCTGGGGTCAGCCAGCAGAAAGCTCTGGCATGAGGGCAGGCGTAATGTGGCTGGAACACGGTAAGCAGAGGGGCTGGAGCAAGGATGAGATCAGAGCAGTCGGCAGGGGCCAAAGCATGTGGGGCCCTGGGGTCGTGGTGGGGCCTTGGATTTTATCTCAACTGGGAAGCCATTGGAGAGTTTTTGCAGAGAAGCAACGTGCTCTGATTTCTATTTTAAAAGATGACTCAGGCTGCCACATGGAAGACGGATTCCATAAGACTCCATTCTCTGAGTCTCAGTTTGCTCATCTATACAATGGGTTCATGAGAAACCTTGTGAAAAGCATAACCAAGGGCTGTCTGGCAGACAGCTGACTCTTGGAAAGTAGAAGAGCAAAGCCTGGGTTTTCCCACCTAATCACAAATCAGGAGAACCCAGTCCTAAATCATCCATACACAAGTCACTCCTCTGCTCAAAACCCACAGTCCTCAGGATGAAGACTCACCTCTTCCCCTCGGTCCTGCTTGGTCTGGCTCCTGATTTCTCCAGTGCCATCCCTCACCATCTCCCACTGGACCTCTACTCTCCTGCCAACTCAACAACTCGTAGAACATGCCAAGGTCTCCGTTCCACTGGCATTACTTAGTCTCCCCCTCCTTCCTACAACCATTGATGAGCACTTACCCCGGGCCAGCCGTGTCCCGAACATTGAGAGGCTCAAAAAGGGGCTGAGGGCGTGTGTGCATATACATGGAACGAGAATCCAAAACACCCATCCTGACCCTCTTCTCATTGCTGGGCTGGTTCTTCTCCCCTCTCTCATGCATCCACTTCCTGAAGGAATATTTATTGAGTGTGTGCTCGGTGTCAGACACTATTGCAGGCCCCTGAGATACAGCAGTGACCAGAGATCCTCGGAGCTTCCTTTTTGCATTGGAGACAGAACATAAACGATAAACGTAGTAAGTCATGTACTTAGTATGTTGGACGGTTCTAAGTCTTATATGGAAAGAAGAAAAGGCTGGGCAGGTGAGATGAATCAGGAGTGGTGAGGTGGAGGGTATGAGAGTTTAAACAGGGTGGTCACGGTGGGCCTCACTGAGAAAGTGATAGTTGAGCAAAGACTGGAAGGAGGTGAGGGAGTGAGCCGGGCAGGTAGGTGGGGGAGAAACAGCCCGTGCAAAGGCCCTAAGGTGGGAGTGTGCCGGTAGGGACCACTAAGGTGGGCAGAGCAAGCGAGGGGGGGAGAGGAAGAGCGGCCAGAGAGGTAACAGGGGATAGAGTGTACCCCACAGATGGCACTGAGATTACCCCTCCCCAGAGAGAGGAAGACAGCACTTTTTCCGCCTGCTTTATCTGATGCTGTGGTTGGAGGAGCCGGCAAGGGCAGGCGTGAGGGCTGCATAGCTCGGCACATCCGAGCAACCACATGGGGCCCCAGAGCAGCTGACATCCGCTCGGCCTGTGGCTTCTTCCTGTGGCTTCTGCATCTCAGGTTGCCCCGACGGCTGCTACTGTTTGCTCCTGTTTGGGGTTCGATGCAGGGCTCCTCTGTGTACGGGACTGGGGCCTGCTCTGGGCCTGGCCCCCCTTTAGGTTTGCTGTGCTCGGAGAAATGGGGAGTGGCCACTGAAATGTTCCAAGTGCCTTTGGGGACACTTACTGTCCAGCAAGTGGGAAAGGAGAGGGAATTTGTTACAGGTGTCATCTTGTCAATCCTCTTGACCCTCCAAGCTCAGAGAGGTTGAGGCTTTCCAAGGTCACACAGCCAAATCAAACCACAGGCTGAGGGTTCTGATCCAGTCAGTCTAGGTCTGAAGGCTGGTAATTTGCAAAGGATTCTTCGCATTTACTATCTATAGTAATGTTTCCCAAGCAGAGAGTCTGTGCTATCCAGCCTTCCAGAAGGCATGAGGATAAAGGTGCATCATACGTGACTTCAGTCCCCTCCGAGCATCACAGCGCCGATGGGAAGGGCACAGAGAAGGGGGCCCTGGCTCAGTCTCTTGGGGGTGGGATGAGGTGGCAATCAGAGAAGGCTTCTAGAAAGCAGTGATGCCACAACTCTGTCTGCAAGAATAAGCAGCAGCTCGAGGGGTAGAGAAAACCTATTCTGGGCAAAAGGGTCTGGGTGTACAAAACCAAGAAGCATGATAGTTTGGTTAGCAGGGGAGGGGCTTTAGGCAGCAGCAGGGCAGTGATTCTGCCCAGGAGGGAGGAGACAGAGGCTAGCTCTGACTGCAAAATCTGAGATCCGACAGGTGCCCCCGCCGCGAAGCAGGCATATGAAGGATTTTGAAACAGATCCAGTGGGTACAAGTGACCAAGGCTTCAAGCAGGGGATTGATTCCCGGAGATCCCACTGGGGGCTGTGAGCAGAGCAGACTCTAAGAGGGAAGGTGGAGGCAGGGAGGCCTGGGTAGAGGCTCCAGTGTCACCCAACCACAGGTAAGAGTGAAGAAGGGAGACGTGGTTGTACCCTGAAGACACAGCCAGCAGGGAGTACAGCAGAGAGAGGGGTCAGGGATGACTTAAGCCAAGGAGTGGACAGTCATGATGTTTATCAAGATGGGCGTAATGGGGGAGGGCAAGTCTGGGGCTGGGGGCACCTGAACCAAGATAAGGACCATTTAGAGCCACCGTCTCCTTCAGATGAACACTCTGGGGTGAAGACGTGCAAATCAAAGCTGTCTTTCTACACTATTCCCCCATCCTTAAGGGGCATCCATTCCCCTGGCCCCAACGGCTCTGCATAGCAAGTTAAGACCCGCAGAAGGTAAGAATGTTGCCGCAAGTCTCATGGCCAGAAATCACGAGCGCGAAGCCTGTCCACCCAGGCCCCCAATTCCCATTCCAATGCCCATCTCCACAGACACCCGACAGCGGGGGAGCCCTCACACCCTCCCTGGAAAATGTCACCGCAGGGTCTGGGAGGAGCTGGGGAATCCACTCCCCATCTATGATTGTTCAGAACTTCGTTTGCTGTTTTTCACACATGTGAACATTTGCCAGGCCTCCTGGCTAGACAGAGATGGCGACTCCTGGGCAGCCCTCCGGCCCCTGAGGCAATCACAGTGGGTGCCACAGGGACAGCCCAGCTGTGCCCAAGCCGCCTCCTCGGGAAACCCTGCATCCCTGCTTCTGCTCCCAATTTCATTAATTACTGGTTTGTGGATGCACGAGGCAGCGGGGAAAGAGTCGTTAGGGGTGCCACTAATGATGGGAAGGAAATTAATTTCAAACATGCAGTTCATCCTCCTCTGGAGGGTCCCCACACAGCCCTGATTTCCAACAAGGAGTAACACAGTAGGGGCTGCTGGGACCCGCCTGAATTATTTCTCTGAAGGAATCAGAGACCAAAAAAGGTGAAGAACTTGCCCTAGATCACAAAGCAATTACAATAGCAGGGTACATACTTGCAACTTGCGGTTTCCCACTCCCTGGGCACCTTCGTTCTTTCTGTAAATATTCAGTGGGTGCCTGCTGTGTGCCACACCCTGTCAAAGGCTCTGCAGGGTCCCTTCCTCAAGAGAGATGAGTATTTTTATTTACTGAGCACCAACAGAGTGCTTGATAGATCTTGTTTAATCCTCCTAACAATCCATCATTTTGTAGGAGAGGAAACTCTGGATCAGAGAGGTAAGGTGACCTGCCGGAGATCACACAGCGAGCGCAGAGTAGAGCCAGGACTCAAAGCCAAGTCTTAAACCTGGGTTCAGCTTCTGTTCTCCAGGTTCGAGAGATGTGCGGGGATGGGGGTGGGGGTGGTGATACTCCAGCCACACCCTCCCTTCCAAGACCACTCCCTCCTCTCTTCCAAGGCCTTTCTCCCTGACCCAGGGCTCTCAGCAAACACTGGTTTACTAGCTGGCTTTTGTCTTGAGATCCCAGTTGTATTATACAACGCTGGTGACTGGTATTCAGTAAGCTGTTCAGGAAGTGTTAAAAATTAGAGTCAGTTCTGTTTCAACACAGCGAGTAAGCCCCTGTCATTTACTCCTCTCCCTGTCAAGAGCCCATGGACGTGACCAGAGACAGAGAAATTCATATCAGCCAGGGCTGCAAAGCAGACTGCGGCCGTGCATTCAAGCTCCCTAAGAAGAGAACCAGAACACAGAGCCTCTGGCTACAAGCACAAGGGGAGAGCTCCCCAGGTCATACACAGATATGCCCCCACACACACACACACAATCATCACAACACAGAAAAGCAGGTATCAGTGTCCCCATTTTATGGATGAGGAGACTGAGACTTTCCAGGCTCAAAAAGCTTGCCCAGGGCTTCCCTGGTGGCGCAGCGGTTGAGAATCTGCCTGCTGATGCAGGGGACATGGGTTCGTGCCCCGGTCCGGGAAGATCCCACATGCCGCGGAGCGGCTGGGCCCGTGAGCCATGGCCGCTGAGCCTGCGCGTCCGGAGCCTGTGCTCAGCAACAGGAGACGGCACAGCAGTGAGAGGCCCGCGTACCGCAAAAAAAAAAAAAAAAAAAGTTTGCCCAATGTCACAGATTGTATTTGAGGCAGAGCTGAGATTTGCAACCGGTACCTAACCCAGCCCCTGGTACACAGCAGGCACTCAATAGCTATTTCCTCAATGGATGGCTGGCTCCAAAGCCTTCCCAGCAGACTGGGGTCTGTGACTGCCTGCTTTTAGACCCAGTGTGCAGAAAAGTGGAGATCACACACGGGGCACGGAAGCTCCTGTTTCTTGGTCTCTCTCAGTTGACCTGGGATATTCCGAGCCAGGGAAAGCAGGCCTGAGAGAGTGGCGTGGCTTCCATTTCTGGGACACACGTGCACGCAGCCAGATTTGCAACAATGACTACGACTGTGATGAATGGGCGCCAGAAGAGGTCAGGCCTCCCACTCTCTCTCGGCTCAGTTGGGTGCAGCCCTGACAACGGTAACAAGCCCCGCCCCCAACTCAGCCAACTCCCATCACAAAGACTGTCTCCCCAGGGTCGGCGGGAAAATGCCATGAACGTTGTGTTTCTTCATTCAAAATCCCTGTCACCTATAATGCGTGTGTGTGTTTGCCCTTAAATCTGTGACAATGTCCTTTCTCATTTTTTGCTGTCCTTTCTTCTACAAAAGGAGGGCAACTGGAGATCCCAACTGGTTATCTTTTCAATATCATTAATGGAGAAAAGGAAAAGGTGGCACTCGCCAATCGGGAGAGGAATTTTTGATTCCACAAACTCCAAAATCCAATGGAAGACGCAGGCTCAAACTTTGTTCCTAGTGATGTCCCCAGCTACTTCTCACCCCCCCTGCCTTGAAAGGCCCTTCCCACCCCTCATCCCAGGTATCTTCTGGGCCAGCTCCATCCTTGTTTCAATCTGAGTTAGCCAGACCGCCCCCCCCCCACACCCCACCATCACACCTGGTCAGGCCCACTGCAGGGCATATGCTAAATGGATGTACGAATGAGCGAACAAATGCCTTCTGAGCATCTGGGCACCAAGACCTGCTCTTCAGGGACTGGTACCAGCCACTTGCAGAATTTCTTTTCAAGAAGGAGCTGCCAACTGCAGGCCTCCTGGACCTTTCAAAGTATCTTCATTCTACAATGTGACAGACACCTGTCCAGGTCCCTGACTGCCCCCACCCAGACATCGTCTGTCTTCACCCCGCAGCGCCAGCCTGACCACTTCCACCCCAGGAGGCAGCGAGCACCCGCTGCTTACCTTCTGCTGAAACACACCTGCAATGCACCAGCGTCTTGTAAGTAGAAGGAACCCGAGGCTCATTCCACAGACGCCCCAGCAGCGAGAGAACGCGCCCGCGACAGCCTCTGTGCGATTCTGCTGCATAATCAGCAGAGAAAGAGAAAAAAATGCCAGAAATAGCAAGCTTTATAAGCCCTCCTGACAACTCTTGGTCCTCTATTGGCTGGAGGCCCGGTACCCCAACCCCCCCCCCCATCCCATTCCTATAAGGTGAAATGGAAAAACCTGTTATTTAACCTCTTTTATCAAAATCCATCTTCTATCCCAATTTGGGCCTGTGTGTTCAGAGCTCCTGGCGGCGGTCTCCACACCAGGTCTCAGGGCGCAGAAGGGGAGGCAGCTCAGCTCTGCATTATTTGTGGCTTCAGGGCCTTCCCCACTGCCCTGGGAGCGGCTGTTGGACCGGAAGGGCTTTAGGAAGGCACTTTGGCAGCACCTGTGTGAAACCTGCATGTCATTTCATTTGGCAATTAGACTTCTGAGCGTCCATCCTGCAGAAACATTAGTACCTGCGCGCACCACGCCTGCTCACTCATGTTGCTCGTTACAGAGAAGAATGAGAGGCAAGCTAAACGTCTAAAACAGGGTCAGGCTGAATCGACTGAAGTATATCCGTTCTGTGGAATATGATAGAATGAGGAAGGTCTGTAGGTGCTGACTTAGAACCGGCTGGGAGCAAGTCAAGCACATGACCCCGTTTTCATAAAAACCAAATGATGCGTGTTTGGATTTGCACTGTAAAAGGTGCCGAACTGTTCACAGTGGTCACCCTTGGGAGTAGGAGAAGGAGGTATTTTCAGCTGCTGCTTTTTCCTTTCTTGTTTTTTTTTCTTTTTCTTTTCCACAAGCATGTACTACATTTGTAGTTTAAAACAAAAACATAAGAGCCTCCCTGGTTCCTTTCCCACTCCTCTGAAGCCAGTAAGCCAAGGGCCAAGGTCACCCACCACAAGGCTGGGTCAGGTCTGGGACAGTGCTGGCCCGAAGCACGATGGCTCCCCTGGCAGTCTCATTAGCTTTCACACAAATCCAGCTGAATTAGGGCTCCGTGAAGAAGGTGGACTTTGGAATAAGACAGAACTGGGTCTGAATTCTTGCTCTGCCTGCTGGAACAGGTAACTTCCCTGAGCCTCAGTTTCTTCATCTGTAAAATGGGCATGATAGCACCTGTTAATTACCATGTACTATGCTGGGGGCTATGAAGCCAATTTTAATCTTTTGGACATTTCAGAAACATCAGAGGCTGCTGAGGAAGCATCAGAGAGCTGAGGGCATCTAGAACTAAGTGAGAGGAGTTCTTGTAACAATAATAAGCTAAGTGACAGAGAGAAAGGCCTGGGGAGTGGCAAATGCCACATGATAAAGGGGGTTGCTGCCCAGCATGACAGGATGAGGAAGGATTGAGGGGGTTAGAAAAGGCTCCAAAGGGAATTCCCTGACAGTCCAGTGGTTAGGATTTTGCGCTTCCACTGCAGGGGAAATGGGTTCGATCCCTGATCAGGGAACTAAGATCCCGCATGCTGTGCAGCACAGCCAAAAAAAAAAAAAAAAAAAAAAATTAATTTAAAAGAAAAGAAAGAAAGAAAAGGCTCCGGAGAGGAAGAAGTCTTGCTTGTGCCTCTGCACCTTTCTCACGCTGTTCGCTCTGCATAAACTGCCTTTGTCCAGATCTCCACAAAACCCTTGTATCCTGCTCAAGCTCTCCTTCCTCCCCAGAGAGGGGGTCCACTGACTCACCCACACCTGAATTATTTTCTTTGTAGCACACTCCTCCAGCCGATGGCTTCTGGTTGCTTGTTTTGATGGTTTTTATTTCTATGTTTATTGTTCATCTTCCTCCCTAGGCTGTGAGCTCCCTGATGGCTGGGACCATCTGCCTTGTTCAGCTCTGGGTCCCAGCTCCTAGCACAGGAACGGACTCACAGTAGGTGCTCAACAAATAGAAAGTACACACAATCTGTAGATACAAGGCCAAGATCCAAGCACATGAAGTTTGTCTGAAGGAAAGGGAGATGCTGGTTTTGCACTGTGATAGAAAGGGATGAAAATTTCGGACATACTGAAGACTTGGAAATGTACACACACAAAGCTGGAAGGGTGCAGGAAGAAACCATCCATGAATAGTCATATAAGCTTAAGATGGGAAAGGATTTTCTAGGCCCAAATCTGTATGAACAAGGATGTTTATTTCTTCATTACAACATTATTTATGAGAACATGGAAATGACAACAAAATCCACTGAGAGGGGATTGGTTAAATAAATCACAGGTCTCTGTACAGTGGAATACTAGGCACCTATGAAGTGATCAGCATTTACTGCCATGGAAAGAAACTCATGCTGTTTGTTGAATGTTAAACTCGCTCACTGGAAACCAGAGATGCTGATAAAAGGTGTAACTGACTGGCACACGGACAGTGTGAAGGCAAAAATCCTTCAATTATCATTTATTTATTCATTCACTCACCAAGAATTTTCTGTTCCCTCTGCCTACTTTCCACGCCATGCAGGGCGGGGTTCCAGACACCAGGGCAATGTGTGAGCAGGACACTGTCCGTGTCCTCAAAAGACATCCCATGCATCACCCCAATGCATATGCTGACAGAGCAACCTGAATAGTAACTGACTAATTTTTAGCCCTGTGATTACCAGGGTTGATTTCCATGGAACCTTCTTTTCACAGCACCGGGAACCTCTCACGAGTAGTAATTGCCAAGTTCAATTTTAGCTCTGTCATACCCAACCATCAGTGCTAACTAAGGTGCTGCTCCCTCACCAGGTAAGCTGGTAATGAAGTCGGCTTCGCTGCTTAATTTCACAATATTGTGATGCCGCCATCAGCACCTGGAAGTGCTGAGAAGCTACAAAGCTTCTTCGAGATGAAAACAATCTTGCCCCAGGGAAGTGACTGAAGCCTTTTGCACCTCTAAGGTGCCCTGTCTGGATCCTCAAGCTCACTGGGATGTCGTGGTCGCTTAACCCCACGTGCTTCCTCGCCGGAAACGCTGATCACCAAGGGGCCACGTCGCACCCTTGAAGGTGCTCCGCGCCCTGCCTCCCTCCATCCCCTGCAACTGCCTCCCGTTTCCCTCTCTCCCTCCTCACAGCCCTCCCAGCATTCGAACTCCAACTCACATCTGATTGCACAGCCGGTCTCACCAAATGGGCCCTTGCTGGTCCTCCAACCCCACCGTGTGTACTCACCTGGGGGCTTATGCACCACGCCACGTGCCAGCCTCAATTTGTCAAAGTGCTCATTGTTCTTGGCATATGTCCTGTGATTAAACAGCTTCTACTCCCCGTACACACAACCTTCCCCCTGACTGGGTTCTGACAGCAGAACGGCACTCTGAGCACAGCTGGTTTTGTTTGGGCTGACCCTATGCTGACTTAAACTTTCGCCCCAAAATCGACAGGCGCCAGCTATGATGGGGCAGAGGGCTGGGAACTATGCCCTCTGGGTGCCCACTACACGCCAGGAATGCACAGGTACATATGCCCACAATCAGCCAGACAGAGGAGCAGGGTCTCATCCCCCCATTTTACATTTGGGGAAACTGAGCTCTGAGAACATCCATGAAGCTGGTGAGAGGGAGGGATTTCTTTTAGTTCCAAATACCAGTTAAAGCTGTGCTTCCCGTGAGGAGCTGCCAAGCATCTTCCCTTTGGATAAAGAAATCCTGGAGTAAATCTATTTCCCTTTTCACTTGTCCACCAGGAAGCCCACAACCAGATGTGCAGGCCAATTTCAATAACTATAGAGCCCAAGGCCAACATATCTGTTTTCATTTTCCACCTGGAATTTGTTCTATTTTATATTTTCCTTGGCTCTAATTTTTTAATGTATTATCTATACTTTTATATCTTCGTGTGTGTTCTTGTGAATGAATGACCAAAAATAAGCAACCACCAAAAGCCAGACACGGAGTGGTGAAGTGGGTGTTCCAAGGTCCCAAAGCCAGCCCAGGGGTCTGTCTACCCGGGTACCCTCCACACTGACCCCATCTCCTGCCTCCTCTCCTCAATCAAAAAGCTAACAGTGTCTGAGCGTCTGCTTCCTGCCGAGCATGACAGGTCCTGCCACATTCACACTAACTTCCCAGCAACTCCAAGAGGTAACACCAGGAACAGCACATACTCTGTCCCAGGTACTGTTTCCCGCGTTTACAAATATTGGTCCTCATGATGACCCCATTAGGTAGGGGCTATTATCATTCCCATCTTACAGAGGCATGAATTGAGAGGTTGGGTAACTTTCTAGATGTGCACAGCTAGTAAGTGTCCCAGACAGGATTGGAACTAAGGTTCTGGGCTCTATCGTCCATGCTCACTGCCATGAGGCTGTCAACTGAGTCAACAAATCCCTCACTTTACAGATAAGGACCTAAGGTTCCCAGGGACAAGGGGTTCCCCAAGCTTGGCTCTGACTGTCCAGTCTGGATGGCTGCAGACACAGAGGGAGAAGCCAGGGGTTCCAGAAAACCCCTTTCCCAACTTCCAGCCAAGACAAGGCCATGCTTCTAGAAGTCAGGGCATAAGTCCTGACTTCTTCTCCTACCAGAGATGCAAAAGGAGGCTGCCAGGCAAAAACACAAGGACTGGAAAACCTTCCCAGTCTCCAAGACCAACACAGCTGCCTCTCCGCCACCACCCTGGACCCCTCTGTGCTAGGGGCAGGCATCACAGGCTCCCCACACGAGGGGCTGATAAACTCCCTCTGCCCTGCCACACTGGTGGCTGAGCGCCCAATTCAGCCACATGCAGTGTGGAAATGAGTTGTGAAGCATGAAGACCCAGGTTCGAATCCCAGCTCTGCCACTTAGTAGCTGTGAACCCTGGGTGAGGGTGAGCCTCTCTGTCCACTGGGGTATTAATGTCACCACCTCACTGCACGTCTGGGGAGACTGGCAGAGCCTATTGGGACCCTGCCCTCCCTCCTAGGGTAGCTTTGCCACCATGTTGGTGCCCGCCCCCAGCATCGTCCTGGCAAATCCTTCCAAGAGATGAATCTGCAGATGACAAAGGGATGGGGAGGGCAGGGAGGTTTGCTCCAACTTACCTCATTCAAGACATGCTTTCTGGAACAAGAAGGAAAAATAAAATTAAATAATAAAATTTGAGGTTGACTTGAAACCCAAAATCAGGACTGATTTTTCCAGAACTTCTCAGTCCTACCTCAGACGGGGGTGGGGGGCCAAGAAGGTCCCTGGGGGTCACTGCACCCCCAGGGGACATCTGTGACGGGCCCTCCTCCTGGCCATCGGCAGCGGGATGGGCTGCTGGCCCACATGATGCATCCTGGTTGCCATGGTTTCTGTTTATTCTGGGAAAGACAGCTTCCCTGACATCCAGGCCTGGTAAAGACGAGTGTTTGCTGCACTCAGACTGTGTCGTCACTGAGGTCCCTTGCACTGTCCTCGGCTGCACAGAGACAAGAGCCTTCATACACAGAAGCAAAGGCGCTAACGTTAACTCAGCCCCACTGGTCCCTCCTCACCCGACCCAGGGTGGATGGGACCAGGCCCCATTTTCAGATGAGAAAACCAAGGCTTGGGGCTGGGCAGTGACCTGCCCAGAGTTTCATTGTGATGTCAGCGAGAAGCAGGGATTCAAACCTGGATTTGTCTGACTTGTCGCATTTTTCCAACCGTGTGCTGGCTCATTTATGATCATTACTCTGTCTCCCAGGGAGCTCAGGCCTTTTCCCAAAACTGTACCTCCTGATGTGCCTTGAGAGAACCTGTCAAACGCTTGGGGACATCAAAGGCAGCTCATGGGAGTAAGCAGGGAGTTCCCCAGGGGGACCCAGGACTCATGTCCCCACCCCAGATCTGACCACATCATTCTCGGTTCATGGTTCAAAGACTGCTGGCCAACAGAACTAAATCTAAGCCCCTTACTTAACCCAGCGCCCCCCTGCCCCTGCAGTTTTATGCACCTGACCCTTTTCTCGCTGTCTCCTTGCCCTTTCCAACGCTCAAATCCCTCCTCTTCCACAAGGACTTCCTGGGTGCCCACGTGAGCATCAATCTCTTCCTCCTCCCAGAGACCACCAAGCCCAGCTGCCCCTGTGAGCGAGCCACCCATGGAAAGGTCTAGCCCCACCTCCCTCCTGAGACTGGGTCACGTGGAGGCTGCTCAGGGGACAGCTGCGAACCATAAGTTCCTTTCTCAGCCCAAACCAGCTGACACTTAAAGGGAACTGGCATTTCACCGGATGCTCAAATGTGCCAGGTCCCTCCCTCCACGGGGCCTTTGCACATGCTCTTCTGGCTATCTGGAATGCTTCCCCTCCGTCCCTATTACCTAGCAACTCCTGGTCTCCCTACAGGTCTCAGTTTAAGGGTCAAGAAAGTCCTTCCTGACCCTCCCTGTTACCCACAGCACTTGGGCAGCTCTCCTAATCACACCTGTCACGTTCACATTATGTGTTTCGTTATGTGATTATTTGTTTGCCGGACTAGAGGCCACATAAGTGCAACACTAGGTCTGTCTTGCGCTGGAGTCCCAGCCACAGCACCCGGTGCACAGCAGGGCCTTGATAAATGTTCGTGGTCTGAAAGAGCGAGGGGAGCTGTGGTGGGTTAAACAGATGACCACAGGTCCTCCGGTTTCTGCATGCTCACCCTCTGTGTCGTGGTGGTGCACCTCCTCTCATCAAGAGCCAGAGTCTGTTTCCTCATGCCTTGAAGCCAGGCTTAGCCATGTGACTTTATCTGGCCAACGAGACAGCAGTAAATGTGCCTCAAGCAAAGGCCTGAAAAGCGCCTGTGCCCTGGTGTGAGCTCTCTCGCTGCACTGGGAACCCTGGGGCACCAGGTGAGCAAGCCCGAGCTAGCCTGCTGGAGGATGCGAGGCTCTGGGAAGAGCTGACCCAACAATCAGCCCCCAGCCAGCAGCCTGCCAAGTGCCACACACACACACACAGGGGTGAAGCCATCCTCTATCACCCAGCTGTCAGCTCACTGGCCAAGTGACCAGAGATGCAGGACAGAGCCCAGCAGAGGCCAGCCCAGCACAGAAAGCCCTCCAGCCAACCCACAGATTATAAGCAAATAAAATGGTGGCTGTTTTAAAGCACTAATTTTGGGTGACTTCTTACACAGCAAGCGATAACTGATACAGGAGCTAACAAAAGAGTATGGGCCATGATACACTCACAGTCAAAGAGCATAGGTCTGATCTATACAACATCAAGTTGAGAACAACAAAATCTTCTTGGGAGGTGCAAAGCAGCTGGGGGGTGAAGGTCAAGCGCCCGGGTTTGAGCCCTGCTGGCCTATGACTCTGGCTTGAGCTTGGACAAGATGGGCACTGCCTCTGTGCCTAGGTCTGCCTGTCTCTGCAGTGAGAATGACACATCCTATGCCAGATTTCCCCAGGAGGCGTGATCTGAGTCTAAACAGGGAGCGTATGTGAAAGGGCGTCCCAAAGGAAGCTAAAGATTCTTTGTACATGGGAGGACACGTGCTGCAGAATAACGATCATGACTCCAGAGCTACTGCTACTAACAGGTGAGTGACCTTAGGCAAGTTTCTCAACCTCTCTGAGCTTCAGGTGTCACCTGACACACATCACCTGACAGGTGTCAGGTGTCTGTGACATGGTAACAATACATAATGTGAAGGGCTATTGTGAGGGTTAAATAAGACAGTGTACATAAGACACCGAGCACAGTGCCTGGCACATAGGAATTCAATAAATCCCCACCCCCACCCTGCTGGCACCCCTCACTGCCATCTTAACCCCACAACCCTGCGTGGCAGGAAGAGTTTCCATGTTTGAGGTCAGCACCTTGTGCCAGGTGCCAAGTTGTGACTGTAGCTTACGTAACATGAGACACAGAGAGAAAGAGCTTTCCTTGAAGGATAAGAGGGAAAGAGCTGGATATTGCCAGCTCTGACTTGGGGAGAAAACGCAGGCCTTGGGGAAGAGCAGGAAGAAGCATAGAGATGATTCAGAACTGAGTCCTCGCCCTAAAGGCTGACACGCCCCAAGCCCACATCTGTCTTCATCCGGGATGATTATTTGTGGTCCTTCCACCATTCACCTCCAAGGCACCAGCACACAGCCTGGCAGTGACCTCTCAGGAAGGACAGAGGCAGGAAGGTGGGCTAGGGAGCTCAGCCTGACACAAAGTCCTCAGTTCTCAAATTGTGGTCCACTGACTAGCAGCTCAGCATCACCCGGACCTTGTAGGAAATGAACAGTCTCTGACCCCTACCCAGATCTGCTGAATCAGAATCTGCATTTTAACAAGACCCTTACATGATTCCTATTAAGAGAGATAGTTATCCCATTTGGGGGATCATGCAACCAACGTGGTATTAACCAAATCTGCCCATCTGTTTTGGCAATCATATAGCTAACACGTGTGTTACCCAGCCCTGGCCATCGACTATGGAAGTGAGCCGACCAGTGTAGCCATAACCATCCCAACCGCCAGCTGTGCCACCTCCATGCTCCATGCTCTGGGTGGATGTGAGTTCCAACGTTACCAAGGTAAAGCTCCATGTCCTTCTGATTTGAGCTCCAGTCCCACACACGTTACACGGTCACCAGAATTCTGTTTCTCTTTGATGCCCCAGGAACCAGTCCCAGTGTTTGCATTAGGCAATTAGAGTGTTTGCCTCTACTGCCTTCTTGAAGGGACCCCAAACCCCAGCACCAGACAGCTAGGAAAGGTTCTCCAAGGGCACCTTTGGAGAAGATGTTGCAAAGAGGACAGACTCCCCAGGGCCTTGGAGGATGAAGGGAGGGGAAGCAAGGCCACTGATGTCTCTGCCTTGGAAGAAGAAGGTTCCTGACCTGCCCTGAGTTAGAAACTCCTCTTCAGAGGCCCCACTCTAGCCCACCCCAGGGAATGAGCCCCTTCAGAGTCCCTCCAAGGGGACGCCTGTGACCTTTGCAAAACGAAATGCAATAACCAAGTCCTATGTGCCGAGGAGACCCCAGGGCCAGCCACAGAGGCTGCGATAATCCAGCCGGGTGTTTGGACAGGAGGAGCCCTGCACTCCATCATCTCGGCCTGTTGCCCGAGGAGGGAAGCGGTTCACCTTTTGCTAAGCACCCTAATTCATTTTTTATTACTAACTTTCCTGTTTTCTATTTGCCGTCTCATTGAAGATATTACCAAAGGCATTTAAACAGCATCAGACCGTACCACAATGGCAAACATAACTCTTTTTATTGAAATCTGCATTAATATACATATAATTCCCTGATCACAAAGACCTCACGGTGCACATGCTAGACCCCAAGTGAAGGCGGGTTTGGCAAGAGGCATATACACGATGGAAGGTTTTTCAAAAGACAATCAACTCTGCCAGGAGGGTGCGGTAAGGTGGGTGCTTTGGGGACTTCCCTGGTGGTGCAGTGGTTAAAACTCCGCGCTTCCACTGCAGGGGGGCACGGGTTCAATCCCTGGTCAGGGAACTAAGATCCCACATGCCGCGCGGTGCAGCCAGAAAAAAAAAAAATGGGTGCTTTCTCGTGCTGTTGGTGGAAAGTGGATAATCCTTCTGACATGATGCCCTGAATCAAGAGCCATAAAAGCGCTCGCTGCTTTGAGCCAGAAGGTCTACTTGGGCCGTGGCCAACAGCCTAGTCTTAGCCTTGACACCCCCTCTCTAGCACACCCCACGGCCAACCCGTCCCCACATCGCATACGTTCCACCTCCTAACATCTTCCATATCCCTCTACTTCTCCCCATTCTCATCCCACCAGTACGGTCCAAGCCAGAGGGGGGTCCAAGAGAACTTTGTGCAATGACGGGAATGTTCTATATGCACGCTGCCCAACGGGGGCTATAAAACACTTGAAATATGGCTGGTGTGACTGAGGAACTACATTTTATTCCATTTTACTTTAAATTTCAATAGCTGCATGTAACTAGTGGCTACCATATTGGAAAGTGTATCCCCCAAGCCATCACCAGTCCTCTTCTAAACGATAGTAATCACCTCCCCACTGTCTACTTGCATCCATTCTTGCCCCCATCCATTGTTTTCCCCTTAAGACGGCCACAAAGATTCTTCTCAAATGCAACACACCTCAACTCTCACCACCTTTGAGACAAAGTCCAACCTCGCAGACACAGCCTTCGAGGCCCCGTCTCTGGGACAGAGAATACTCCAGTTATCAGGGAGCCTATGGTGTGCCAGATGCTGGGTACAGGGGTGGGCAGCAGGCAGCAAAGGCCACCCAGAGGGGGTAGCACTTGAGCAGAAACTTAAAAATGTAGGAGCCTGCCAGGTAGGTCAGGAATGCCAAGACCAGAGGCAGAGCAGCGAGAACTGCTCTGAGCGACATCCATGAGCCACCAGCAAAGAGTCAGCCCTTGTGAAGCTGATAATTTAGTGGGACATAAACAATAAAAAGAACGAATAAGTACATTACACACTGTGAGAAGGGGAAAGAAAAAGATGGGTAAGGGGTTTCTGGGGGACTGGGGTGGAGGGGAGACGTCTGCAGCATTAAATAGTAACGAAGGAAAGTGCTCAAATAAACCCTGTTCTTGAGTCTGTGTGGTAGGACAGTAGCGGGTGATTTCCCCAACTTTTTGGCAGGGAACACAGTCTTCAAAATTTACAGTTTAATAAGAAAAAGGGGTGATAACTTCAGGAGAGAAGTGACCAAAAAGTCCTACTTGCCCAACAGAAGCAATCCCACAGGCTAGAGAGAGATTTCCTTATCTCCGAAGGTCAGGCCAACTGTGCCCCAGATACCCCAACCCAACCAACCAGGAGTGACACCTCCCTCCTGAAAATGGCAAGGTCACTACCCACAGGGAGATGGGAAGTGGACAAAACAGGGGGCTGAGGTCTGCCAGCCCTGCCCCCAGAGAGTCAAGCATTGATGAAAAATCCTAAGGGTTTCGACCATCAACCCTCTTGACTGCCATTTCAACTTTCTTCCTTGGGCTCTGTCGTTACAATGGGAACGCACATTTATTAACATCTGCAAGGCCCACACACTGTGTCTCTCACATTTATGTGTTTAATCCTCTTGACAACAATGTACAAATATGACAAGTGAGGCCCAGAGAGGGTAAGCGAATTATTCTTGGAAACACAGCCTGGGATATGTTATGGTGGCCATCTCTGGAAAGTATAACCACCACACTGATTCATTCTTTCTTTTTATTGAGCACCTACTACATAGCAGACACCACGCTAAGGTGCCAGGGACTAGGGAGTGAAGAGAACAAGCATGATGCCACTGGTTGGAAAGCTTACTGTCCTCAAGGTGGAACAGACACTCAAGTCATATCATAGATATATCATGCAAGGCGGAAAATACACTGGAGGCTGAGATAGAGAATAACAGGGTAACTGCATAGATTAGGGGGGTCGGAGTCTTGGAGGAGGTGAGGATAAAGCTGAGACCTGAAGGGTAAACAGGAGCCAGCCTTGTGCAGAATGAAGACAAGGACATTCCAGACCAAGGGAACAGCATATGCAAGGCCCCTCAAGCAAAAAAGACCATGCGGGTGGAGGCGTCTGGGGAAAAGCAAGAAGGGTGGGGTAGTTAGAATAGAGTCAATGGAGGCTGGCTTTGCTCCCCACCGTATCCCCAGCACAAAGCCTGGGGCCTTGGACACAGCAGCTGGGAGTGAGGCTGGAAAAGCAGGCAGGGGCTAGATCACACCGGGATGTCTGCACCAGAAAAGGCATTTGATGTTACCTACACACCAGGGGAAGCATTGGAAGGTTTTAAGCGGAGGTCTGATTTCAGTTGGGCAGAGTTCACCAAGCCACAACAGAGACCCATGAGGGATTCTGCCCAGAGAAATGACAGGATCTAATTTACACATCAGACGGCGCTCCATCACGGTCGGCATGGCTCCTCAGCTCATTGTGATGTGTGACTTGTGGTCACTGGATAGTGAATGTCCCCAAAAGCTAAGTGCCCCCAGCTTGTATGTGGGCGGTGGCCACCTTTCAGGAAAGCAAGACAAAGCAGCAAGTGACAGGACATGTTGACAGAGCATCGGACAGACTCAAGGCTGTCAGCAGAGGGAATATTGTCCCAAAGACGCCACAACAGGGTAGTGGCTTATTGTTAACGTGGAGTCTTTAGGAAGACACAATTATGTGCTTCACTGATACTATAAGACATAATCCAAGACAGCATGCAAACATTTAGCGATCGATCCACAAGACAAGTAAAAGGACTAACACAAGAGCCAGTGGAGGAAATGCTTGCACTGCACAGGTGGGAGGCCAGGCCCTGCAGGTTTGGGTTTTTTTTCTCTTTGTCTCATTTAAAATCAAAGTTTGGCTCTTAGGCACCCATAGAGACTTTTGGAAAGGGAATTAAAATTAAGTATCCCAGATGCTTAAACACACATTATTATCTCATTTAATTTCATCAACAGGTAAGCACAGTTAATCCCATTTTGCAGATGAGGAAACTGAGGCCCAGAGATAATAAGTAGCTTTCCAAATGGCCTTGCTCCCCTCTGTAGCCACATCTCTTGACACTCTTGGCCCCTTCGATGGCTTTGCATGTGCTGTTCCTTCTACCTGGAATGCTTTTCCCTATCTTCTTCACATGGCCAATTTCACCTTCAAGCACAGGTCAGGTGTCCCCTCGTCAGAGAAGATTTCCCTAACTCCCCCGCTGCCTGGGCTGGTAGTCTCACACCCATTTGGAATTGTTTCTTTCTGCCTGTCTCTCTAATATATTAGACTGTGGCTTCTCAAGGACAAGGACCAGGTCTTCATCTCCTTCCCATGCCTGGCGTATGCCTCCAAGCACTGCATACAGCAGGCAGTGAATGTTCTTTGCACGGCTGAATGAATGAATGAGTAAATGAATTAACTCTTAATAAGTTTCAAAGCCAGAATTTGATCCCAGGCCAATATGACTCCAAAGCATATCTCTTGGCCAGAGTGTGAGTGTGTCTTATATAATCAATCAGAAAACACAAGCATGGGATACATTTCGAAACATACCAAGGGCTTCATTCATCCCTCCAAAAGAACTGCTGAAAAGCGCCATACCTCAGGGGAAAAAAGGATGGCAAATATGGACAAAGGGTTAACCAAACCCTTTTCCCTTTTGCAAAAGCTTTTCAGCTTTTTTAACTGTCTGGCATAACTCCCTTGGAAACCTGATGTAGGCAGGATGCTAACTATATTACTAGGTAACTCTGCTTGTGGTAAAATGACCCTTGATTGGTAAGTTGCATCTGGACTGGAAGGAACTATAAGTTATAAATACATTACAAAGATTTGATAAAGAAGCCATAGTTAAGGTTGCCCTGAGTGTAGTGACTCTTGTAACTGACATGCCCCTTGCAGGGACCCTTGATGTGGATACTATGGAATTGTTACAAGAGATGTTCCTTTGGGAACTAAAGCTTCTAAGTCAGGGTGGCTTCCAAACCCACCCATTGTGGGTCTCCCCCTCTTGCATCCTCACCAAAGCCTGGCAGGGCGGGGGCTGACAAAGAGAAGAGCTGCTGGCCACCTCTGTGGGCTCCCGCAGAGCCCACTGTGAGAAGTACTCCCACAGAAGAGGGACAGATCATGTGCCCTGCTGGCAAGAGGTGGTTCCTGTCCCAAGTCCTTCAAGGAGACGGGTACCAAGGGTAACCTGTGTGAGTCTTGTGAGTCTGAATGTTTAATTGAACTTTAAAGGGTTCCTGTGAGAGCTTCAATGAGAAAGAAGAGAACTGATACAGAGGAGAAACGAGACCACCCCAACCAGAAACACCACTACACTTAATTCTGAACTCAAAAGCTCCTTAGACCTCCAATTTATAAAAAGACATAAAACCTGGGATGACATCTATGCTCACTGTCCTTCGAGGGCCCAGCTGACCTGAACAGCACCTGGCACAGGCATGAGGGAGGGAACGACCTACCTGATCTCCCAGAGGCCTCACCACAAACCTGAGGTGCAAATGCAATTATGTGAGATAACTGAGGCTCAGAGAGGTTAAGTGACAGGTCCAAAGTCACACAGCTTGTAAGTGACAGGATATGAACCCAGGCACTTCCATAGAACTCAAAAGTTATATTTGAATCCACTATCTGGGTTTGTATAAAAATTAACTTACAGCTCTGGTGGACATATAGAACAGAGAATGCATAGGGGTGGGGTGGGGTAAAGAGAGCTCCTTAAATAATGTAGGTAGCACCCAACAGGCACTCGTTAAATCTTCGCAGAATAAATGAGCAAAAAGAAAGGCCCCGGGTCCACCTTCCACATTATCAAGCTCAGTTCGAGTCAAAACATAGCAGTGCAAAACAATAAAATTTATGCATGAGATTGACCCTGGGTTATACTACTGAGTTGGATTCATTTCCAACAGGTTTCTATATCATTCCTACAAATTAGGCCCAACTCCGACATAAGCACATTTGAATTAGCTCTAATGTGAAGGCATTCTATTACCAAATGATGTTCGAAGTTGAAAACCAAGGCAGAAGGCCCAGCTGGGAACCCCCAAGCCCCCAGAATAGGCAATGCATCAACAGTAAAAACAAGGGGTGGGCTGGTCCATTCTTGCATCCCTGCAGAGGGTGAGAGCTCCAGCGGGCACTACAGAGGCTGCAGGAGCAGGGAGGGCATAGGCCAAACTCCAGCTCTGCCAATCAGCTCCTCTGCTGCCCTTTGTAACCTGACCTATTTGGATCTCAGTCTTCTCAGCGACACGATGGGGACACATGTGCGTAGCATAGTTCTTACGAAGATTCAGCGAGATGATATGAGTGTGTGAGCCTGACATGCAGTAACTGCTCAGAGAATAATCTGTGGTTATTTCTACCCTACTTTTCTCCATAAAACAGCACAAATTTTAGAAATAAAAATCTGTGAGAGGGGGCTTTTTGTTCAAGATGATGGGTAGAACACATACTTTTTCCTCTCCCCTCTTCTAAACCCCACCAGAATGACAAAAAAGGGGAGGTAGATACACCCACATCTTCATAATTCATATGTACACACACACATATATTCATAATTCAGATAGGGAGATGAAAACTGAATAACTCCAAAAGAGCCCATAAGAAAACAAGAAAGGGCTGGGCACCAGAATCATTGAGAGGGTGCTGGAAAGGAAGAAGTTGAAGAGACAGACTGACAATGAAATCTATCAGTTCTAAGGCACCAGCACACCAACACAAGACCTCCAGAAAAGCTATTTTCCTAACTGAGCCCCAGAAAATCCCAAAGCAGGGGCAGCAGGGGCTGAAAGCCCTGGGCAGGGGGAGGTGACTTGACCTTTGTGTTAGTCTACAGTCCTCAGAGAAGCTGACTGTTGGTTTTGCCCTGAGGCTAAAGCCAGGAAGAAGAACTCTTTAATTAAATGAGAAATCTGTCTCAGGGATTCCCCCACCATGGATGGACATGATGCAGGAAAAACAAAGTGCACCAGTGCCCACGGGTAACTGCTGGCTGATAAGAGAAACAGATGTCCCCAACCTCAAGTGAGCTGGTCCCATGCTCTAGTAGAAGTCTCCAGCTTTAAGTGTCTACACACAGGCCCCACCCAGGGCACCGAAAATCGACATTCACATTGCCTACCCACATGTTCGTGGCTTTCACAGACATTGAGGGAACTTACAACGACAGAACAGATCAATCTGGACCCTTGTTCACAAAAAAACATCAACCAAGAATCACCAGGCGTTTGTAGAAAACATCAGCATAAAAGAGAGACCAGGAAGTGAACCAAAGACCTAACCAGCAAGAAAACAGAGTCAATGCAGCAAACAGAAGATAACTTTTAAAAAAAACTGAAACATTATCTTCAAAAAGATTCAAGACATTCCCACATCCATAAAAAAAAGAATGGGCTACTAGAACATAAGCCCAATCAAGAAACAATACAGAATCCTGAGAAATGAAAAAGTGATTACAGAAATAGAAACAATAAACTCATTAGAAGTACTGACTGAAGAATGGTTAGGCCTGGAAGTATACCCACCACACTCCCCTCAGTGGTTAGCCCTGGGGAGCAGGGCTGAGAGGGCAGTGGGGAAAATGAAAGAGAATGAGAGGGGGCTCTACTTTTTTTTATTCTAATATATTTCTGTTTATTTTATAGAGAATAAAAACCTTAAAAAAAAAAAGAAGAAGAATGGCAGGACTCAAGACAAAGGGGGAAATGATAGAAGAATGAAATGAAATTGGGAGTGAGTTAATGAGCAAAAGATGTCCCATGAAGGCTTCCCTGGTGGCGCAGTGGTTAAGAATCCACCTGCCAATAAGTGGTGCTGGGAAAACTGGGCAGCTACATGGAAAAGAATGAAATTAGAACACTCCCTAACACCATACACAAAAATAAACTCAAAATGGATTAGAGACCTAAATGTAAGACCAGACACTATAAAACTCTTAGGAAAACAAAGGAAGAACACTCTATGACATAAATCACACAAGATCCTTTTTGACCCACCTCCTAGAGAAATGGAAATAAAAACAAAAATAAACAAATGGGACCTAATGAAACTTCAAAGCTTTTGCACAGCAAAGGAAACCATAAACAAAATGAAAAGAAAACCCTCAGAATGGGAGAAAATATTTGCAAATGAAGCAACTGACAAAGGATTAATCTCCAAACTTTACAAGCAGCTCATGCAGCTAATATCAAAAAACCAAACAACCCAATCCAAAAATGGGCAGAAGAACTAAATAGACATTTCTCCAAAGAAGATATACAGATTGCCAACAAACACATGAAAGAATGCTCAACGTCACTAATCATTAGAGAAATGCAAGTCAAAACTACAATGAGGTATCACCTCACACCAGTCAGAACTGCCATCATCAAAAAATCTACAAACAATAAATGCTGGAGAGGGTGTGGAGAAAAGGGCACCCTCCTGCACTGTTGGTAGGAATGTAAATTGATACAGCCACTATGGAGAACAGCATGGAGGTTCCTTTGAAAACTAAAAATAGAACTACCATATGACCCAGTAATCCCACACTACTGGGCATATACCCTGAGAAAACCATAATTCAAAAAGAGTCATGTACCACAATGTTCATTGCATCACTATTTACAATAGCCAGGACATGGAAGCAACCTAAGTGTCCATCAACAGATGAATAGATAAAGAAGATGTGGCACATATATACAATGGAATATTACTCAGCCATAAAAAGAAACGAAATTGAGTTATTTGTAGTGAGGTGGATGGACCTAGAATCTGTCATACAGAGTGAAGTAAGTCAGAAAGAGAAAAACAAATACCGTATGCTAACACACATATATGGAATCTAAAAAAAAAAAAAAAAAGGTTATGAAGAACCTAGGGGCAGGACAGGAATAAAGACGCACATGTAGAGAATGGACCTGAGGACACGGGGAGGGGGAAGGGTAAACTGGGACGGGACAAAGTGAGAGTGGCATGGACTTATAGATACTACCAAATGTAAAATAGATAGCTAATGGGAAGTAGCCACATAGCACAGGGAGATCAGCTCGATGCTTTGTGACCACCTAGAGGGGTGAGATAGGGAGGGTGGGAGGGAGACGCAAGAGGGAGGAGATATGGGGATATAGGTATATGTACAGCTGATTCACTTTCTTATAAAGCAGGAACTAACACCCCATTGTAAAGCAATTATACTCCAATAAAGATGTTACCAAAAAAAAAAAAAAAAGAATCCGCCTGCTATGCAGGGGACACGGGTTCGAGCCCTGGTCTGGGAAGATCACACATGCTGCACAGCAACTAAGCCCGTGCGCCACAACTACTGAGCCTGCACTCTAGAGCCCACGAGCCACAACTGCTGAGCCTGCACTCTAGAGCCGCGTGCCACAAGTATTGAAGCCCGCGCGCCTAGAGCCCGTGCTCCACAACAGAAGCCACCGCAATGAGAAGTCCGCGCACCACACGAAGAGTAGCCCCCGCTCACCTCAATTAGAGAAAGCCCGCGTGCAGCAACGAAGACCCAACTCAGCCAAAAATAAATGAATAAAAATTAAAAGAAAAAAAGATGTCCCATGATATCCTATATCATGCCTACAAGTGACACAGGCATTTGCCTCTGAGCTTCCTGGTTGCTCAGAAAAGCTGAAAGATTGATAAAGGGACCACCATGGATGCTGACCTACCCTGAGGTGGAGGCAGGGCAAAGAGGCTCTTGAAGAATGTGACAGGACTCCAGTCCAAAGAGAAAGCCACGGTCCCCTGCCCAGATGTGACTGACTCAGGCATGGCCCAGAAACTCCTCAGAAATCAATGTGGAGTCCTCCCTACCACACGGGAAAATGTGCGACATCTCAGAGCAAGAACTCTGGAATCCTACCTAGGAATGTGTAAGAGAATCTCCTTGGGCCCCAGAAAATTCCATTAATTATCATTGTTCTTCACTCGGACCTAAGAAGCAGTTATCTCCCAGCTCTCCCTCACAGCATGAAGCAACAAAGAATCTAGTAAGTGACTCAAAAGTCTCTAAAATTTAATCATCAATATGCTGACCCTTGATTTCTTGGGAAACAAGAAGAAGGTGAGTTTTCTCCCCCAAATGCAGCTCCGTGAAATGGACACTGTGGTGCTTCCCTTTCCACCCATTCATTCCCTAACTTCTGGGGTCACAGCTATACCCTGTGGGGGCCACCTGAAGCCAGTGACCAGAAGATGCAAGAATCAAAGGAATGGGCGGCCCCCTTGCCTCAGTTTGAGACAGACTGGAGTCCAGTTCCAAAGGTCCCTGTGGGATGCTTTCATCATTAACTGTATCCCAGGCCAGCATCTCCCTCTGCCCAACCATGCTTCCATTACTCCCTTCAAGGTGCACCTCCTCAGAACTTCCCCCCAGATACACCTTCCTTCCACAGGCAACTCTCCACATCAGAGTCTATTTCCAGGGAGTCCAATGTAAGATTCTCTCCAAGGTGAAGGAGACGCTCCCCATGACCCACGGGGGTCCTGAAAAAGGCAGGAGTCTCTGGGACACCTGACCACGTCCAAGTTAGGGCTACATGCCCCAGGCCAGCAGTACATCCTTACTGTTCTAGGCCAAGGAGGGAAAATCCTCCCATATTCTAGACGAGAGCTGAGCTCTCTAAGTGTGCTTCCCAGACCAGCAGCAGTGGCATCACCAACTTGTTGGCACTGCACATTTTCAACTCCTCCCCAGACCTACTGAATCAGAACTTCTGGGGGTGGCACCAGCATTCTGTGTTTTAACTGCCCTCCGGGTGATTCTGTTGCACTAAAGTCTGAGGAGCAGCGCATCCCTGGCTACTGGGGGAAACCAAACACAAGTCATTAAACTTTCCCAGAGCAGAATGTAAGTTGGTGAAGCCACTATAAAAAACAGTATGAAGGTTACTTTAAAAACTAAAATAGTGTTACCATATGATCCAGCAATCCCACTCCTGGGTAAATATCTGGAAAAGACGAAAACTCTAATGCAAAAAGATACATGCACCCCAATGTTCACAGCAGCATTATTTACAGAAGCCAAGACAATGGAAGCAGGCTAAATGTCCGACAACAGGTGAATGGATAAAGAAAATGTGGTGTGTGTGTGTGTGTGTGTGTGTGTATATATACATATATAATGGAATATTACTCAGCCATAAAAAAGAATGAAATATTTCCATTTGCAGCAACATGGACGGACCTAGAGAATATCATACTAAGTGAAGTAAGTCAGACAGAGAAAGATAAATATTATATATATATATATATATATATATATATATATACTCATATCTGGAATCTAAAAAATAATACAAATCAACTTATTTACAAAACAGAAACAGACTCACAGACATAGAAAACAAACTTATGGTTACCAAAGAGGAAGGGGGAGGAGGGATAAATGAGGAGTATGGGATTAAGAGATACACTCTACTACATATAAAACAGATAAACAACAAGGATTTACTGTATGGCACAGGGAACTATATTCAGTATTTTGTAATAACCTATAATGGAAAAGAATCTGAAAAAAAATATATATATATATATACATATAAAACTAAGTCACTTTGTTGTACACCTGAAACAAAAACAATATTGTAAATCAACTATACTGCAGTAAAAAAATAGGATGCCTACTTATGATAAACCCCAGTTTCATACAAGTGAAGGATATTTTGTAGGCATTTATAATAATATTAAACTCTCCACCAAAAAACAAACAAAGAAAAGACGAAAAAACTTTCCCACAGCAGAAGACCAAGAGACAGTGACTGACAACGGTCTGGATCCAGCAACATGAAACATTCCATACTCTGAACCATAACTCTGGCTCCAAGGCACCTTTCTACTTAAAATCCAACCAGCTGGGATGCGACCCTCCCTCCTCCCTCCGTATAACGATTCCTGCTGTCATCCTTCTGCCCTGCAGGCAGCACTCCCTGACTTAGGCTGACAGTATCCCCAAATCCCCTCCAAGCCACCTTGCAACGGGTGCCCCTCTGCCTAGAACGCCTTCCCACCACTCTGCATGCCCCCCATGTGGCCTGCTTGGTGTTCCCTGTAAGACTCTGCCATGTGCAGCCTTCCCACACCTCTGACACTATCACTTCCCCAGACAATTATATATTTAATTATGACTCTGCCTTTCGAGCCAGTATATTCCACACAGCCTTTCATCTAGGAAAGCCGAGTTTCCTATTGAGTCCCTGCACCTTCAGGACAAGGCTGAATCCCCTAGCACACAGTAGGCACTCATTAAAACCTGCTGAACATCTGAAAAACCCAGCAGGAAACAGGTCATTACGCACTGAAAAGCCACAACCTTGCTGCTCATTCTAGCAGGCACCAGAAATCGCAACTGTACAGTAGCAAGTTTAAGCATCAGGGTAATTGAACAAAATTTATTATCCCGTGTTATACAACATGTTTTCACTAAGATATAAAATTACAGTTTACCACGACTCATTAAGTTAATAATTACTTACCACATGTTTTTACTGCTGCTCCCAAACCATGCTGAAAAATCACTATGTAGGTTTTTTTGGTCCATGTAAATAAACAAACAGGATAACTGTCAACCACATGGATACAGGATTTGCTGACAAGGAGACACAGGACTAAAATACCGAACAGAAAGCACGAGCCCCAAAGCTCTGCCACTCTCATCACCATCATCTCCTAGTTTATCTGTACTACACTTTCCAGATTAGTGGTTCTCAAACAGGGGTGATTTTGCCTCCCCACCCAGGGAATACTCAGCAAAGTCTGGAAACATTTTTGATTGTCGTGACTAGAGTGTGGGGTGCTACTAGCATCCGGCTGGTAAAGGCCAGGGATGACGCTCCACATCCTATAATGCATGGAACAACCCCCAAGACAAGGAACTGTCAGGTCCAAAATGTCAATATTGCTGAGGCTGGGAAACACTGTTCTACATTAGAGGGAACTTCCATGTCTGTTACTTTAATCTGAGCTTCATAGCTACAATATGAGGAGCGCATTACTGTCCCCTTGTACAGATGAGAAAACTGGAGCAGTTGAATCATGTGCACAAGGTCAGCGGCCCATGCCGATGAACGGTGCAGCTGCAGTCTGAACCAGTCTTCTCTGCCTCCTAAACCCACCTCCCCTCCCACACAGATTCAAAAAGGAAAAAGAAAGATGCAAAGGAAGTGAGCAGCTCCTTGTCTGTCCAGAATGCTGCGCAGAGACCTCTTCAAACCCTAGGCCCAGGAAAATCAGATCCAGAGACCAAGGCATGGAAAGGCCTGTTGTTAGGAAGACACTTCCCCCAGCGGCCAGTGCTGAAACTAGATTCCTCTTGCATTTTAACTTTCAGTTGTGCTGCTCTTTGTGAATAGAAATGAAAGCACTTCCTGCTGGGGCTGAGTCCCTTACAGGCAGGATTTCCAGCTCTGATGGCAACCTTGTGGAGGAGGTGTTGATGTGCCCATTTTCCAGATGCAGAGACTGAGGCACAGGGAGGTGAAATAACTTGCCTGCACTGAAGATGGTAAGGTAATGTTCAAACCCAGGTCTGCCAGGTCCCAGAATTTACACTGCCTTCCTAACCTGAGACCAGCGCTGGGAAATCCGAGAA
This sequence comes from Orcinus orca, assembly GCF_937001465.1. Classification (NCBI taxonomy): domain Eukaryota; kingdom Metazoa; phylum Chordata; class Mammalia; order Artiodactyla; family Delphinidae; genus Orcinus; species Orcinus orca. The sequence continues at coordinate 17,032,773 of NC_064574.1, forward strand.
GCAAAATAGACGCCTTACAGAATCACACGGAGCTGGCAGCCACCCTGCAGGGTGATCCTTGGGATGCGGGTGAGGCTCTTCCCAGTTTACTGGCTGCTCTCCATGCTGGGCTCTGCTCCCTGGGCCCACTCAGGGAAGTTCTTCTAGGAATGTCAGGTCAACCAAAAGACTCTTGGCCCCTGCCCTGCCCTGCTCTGGACACGATGTGCTCACCGCAAAGTCTTCGGATTATAAGAGCCAAACAGATGCTAAGTTCCTCAAGCCACAGGGAACAACAGGCCAGCCCTGAATTTGTTCATTCGGCAAATATTTACTGAGCACCTATGTGCCAGGCAAGCTCTGGGAATACAAAAGAGACAGACACGGTGGTTACTACCCTCTGATGCATATGAGGGCCTATCTCTTCAAAAAGCATCATCCCGGGCTTCCCTGGTGGCGCAGTGGTTGAGAGTCCGCCTGCCGATGCAGGGGACGCGGGTTCGTGCCCCGGTCTGGGAAGATCCCACGTGCTGTGGAGCGGCTGGGCCCGTGAGCCATGGCCGCTGAGCCTGCACATCCGGAGCCTGTGCTCCGCAACAGGAGAGGCCACAGCAGTGAGAGGCCCGCATACCGCAAAACAAAACAAAACAAAACAAAAAGCATCATCCTCATCCTTGCCGGTGCACCACACTCTACAGTTATAAAGGACATGCCCCAGACTTTATTTCGTTATATTTCCACACCATAGCTCCCCATCTCATGAGGCTAATGGTCACTAATGTGCTCTCCCTTTGCACAGAGGGAAACAGAGGCCCAGAGAAAGGCACTGTCATGCTCAAGGTAACCCAGCAGACTGGGGGGGGGGTGGGGCGGGGAGGGGCTGCGTCAGGCCTGGGCTGCTGCTCCTGACATTGGTAAGGTACGGAAGTGTGGTCCTCGAGGAGCCTCTGGGACACACTGGGGCAGGGCTATAGGGAGCACCTTTAGACAGAAAGTAAAAAATCTTCCTAACAGAGACAGAGGCACCCTTCCAGAGCTCCCCCAGGGCCAGGGCTCCTTCCCCAGGACCCATCCACAGCCACCTGTGCCCCAGCAGAAAGATGCTGCGGGGACCTCATCTACTAGGGTTGCTGAGCGGGTGTCTCATATCTCAAGTCTGGGTGAGGTGGGACCAGCAACTTCTACTTCATAGATTTTCACCATAAGGAGCCTGCAATCATTCACTAACCGAGCTTTTCTAGATCCCATCCAGGGGCAAGATGCTGTGCCCAGAGCTGTGTGGGTGGAGAGTTGAATCACTCACCCGCCAGCACAATTTCCTGAGTAATTATGGGTCAGGCACTGTGCCAGGTGCTGGGCATGGTTCCTGCCTGGTGGGAGCCCACAAAAGCCTGTATACAAACAACCAAATCGCTGCTGTATAAAGTGTGGTCTCCAGAGCCGCAGCAGCATGGATGGGCGCTCATCAGAGAGGCAGACCCTCAGGACCCCAGCACACATCAGCTGAATCAGAATCTCAGGGCAGGAACGGATGCCCAGGAATCTGTTTTTGTTTCAAATCTTACCAGAGGATGCTTAATGGGTACATAAATTTGAGACCTACTGATCTAGACCACAAGGCCTTCCCCAACCTCCCTACTTAAAACTGCAAACCAGCGCCTGGACCTAATGTCCTTAACCCTCTTCCCTGATTCATATTTCTCCATAGTTGTAATGATGGCATCAGTCACAATACCATATCTACCTCACCCATATATTTATGCCTTTCCATGCTGACATGTAAGCTCCAGAAGGTAGCAATATGTGTCACTTTGCTTCACTGCTGTACCATCAGTTGCCTAGTGCAGTGCCTAGCACAAAGAGGTGCTCGATAACTGTTTGTTGATTGAATGATGGATGACAGAACATGTCAAAACCCATGCAGTTTTGAACCCCAGTTCTTGGGGTGATGGGGCATGCCTGGAGACAGAGAGAAGGTTGTTGGCCATGGAGCACTGCATGGAGAAAGTGCTACCCAGGATGGCCTTGAACACCCTGGGTTCATCCTGGGTTGACCTTGTACCCAGGATGTTTGGACCAGGGATTAAGGATACTTGGAACACAGAGATGCTAAGCCTTTTACTGGAATAGGTCCCAGGTGGTTGACAGCATTGTTATCTAATTAGTAGCTGGTATGTGTCAAGAACTTTCCTATCCTATATCAACTCACTTAACTCTCCCGAACCTCAGAGGTAGACAATGTTGTCCTAAAGAGGATGCTGAGGCTCAGAGATATTAAATAATTTGCCCCACTCACAGAAAGCCTTGTATAAGGATGGTCACAGCAGCTTTATTTATAACAGCCCCAACATGGAAACAAACCCAAATGTCCATCGGCAAATAAACAAATCGTGCTATATTCGTACGATGTAATATTACTAAATAAAATAGAAAAAAACTATTGACATACACAACATGGATGAATCTTAAGGACACTTCGTTGAGCAAAATGAACCCAAATGCAAAAATGTATATGCTTCATAAGTTCTAAAACTTAAATTAACTTAGTACATTTAAACTGAACTTAAATAAAGCATTGATAATGGAAATTAGATAAGTAGTTTCCTCTAACGGTAGGGGGTACTGACTGGAAAGGAGCATGAGGGAACTTTCTGGGGTGACAGAAATGTTCTATATCTGGATTGGGATATAACCACACCATATGTGTGGTTATATTTGTCAAAACTCATGGAACAGTACACTTAAAATTTGCATTTTAGGGCTTCCCTGGTGGCGCAGTGGTTGAGAGTCCGCCTGCCGATGCAGGGGACACGGGTTCGTGCCCCGGTCCGGGAAGATCCCACATGCCGCAGAGCGGCTGGGCCCGTGAGCCATGGCCGCTGAGCCTGCGCGTCCGGAGCCTGTGCTCCTCCGCAATGGGAGAGGCCACAGCAGTGAGAGGCCCGCGTAACACACACAAAAAAATTTGCATTTTATTGTATGTAAATCATATCTCAATGAGCTAAAATCATTTGCCCTAGGTCACAAAGCCACAAGCGGAGATTTGAATCCAGGTTTGCCCAATCCCAATGGCCAGTTTCCACTAGTCTGCCATGGTTGAGCAGAAGCCCCAGCCCCAGCCTGATAAAACACCTTGCCAAAACCCTAATGAAGGGACTTCATAGTTACCCTAGAAGGACATCATGACTCCTAACCCCCAAACCATGGCAGAGGTGTGTGGGGAACACCAGACAAGTGTGAAGCTGGGAGTCCAGGAGCTTGGGTTCAGGCCTCAGCTGTGCTCTTCATTTGCTACGTAACCTATGAGTATACTACTGCATGACTCAGTTTCCCCTTGTGTGAAGGAAGAAGGAGGGGATTAATGGTTCCCAGTAGGGGGCCACAGACAGAGCTACAGGGCCACAAACCCTTATGCTCACCAGGCGCCATTACTACGTAAAATAAGTAATGTGCCTGTTTCATATCTTGTAAGCTATTTTTCAAATGCATGCTAATATTATAGTGATTAATAAACATCTATTTCAAAGCAAAAATGAAACCATAGCAGCTTTGAGTCATTGTGTATCTTCTCAAACAAAAGATACCCAAAGAACAGCCACTGCTCATGACTTTGGTTTAAAGAGGCTGGAATCTCTGTGTTAGAGGATCGCTAAGGGGACAGTCACCAAGGGAACGGTCGCCAAGGGCCCTTCCAGGTCAACTGCCCCATGGCTGTCCAGCATCACTTGGCAAAGGCTTGCCCTTGTGTTTCTCAGGCCGTGTGGGGACAAGCCTCTTAACTGGGCTCCAGGGACAGAGCCCCCAGTTGTGCAGGCTGTGTCCTGGTTCTGCAGCCCAGTCTATAGACCCCAATTGTGGTCATGGCTGCATCTTGGGCCTGTTTCCCCTCCAGTTCTGAGAGTGACCAGCCGTAAGGACGGAGCCTCCCCAGTCCCTCAACATCAGCTCCTGGGCACAACTTGCCCCAGCCCCCCGCAACCGCCAGCGCTGAAGGCGACTGCCCCCTGATGATCTGCTACCGACAGGCTTCTGACCCACCGCTCCCTGAGCCAAGTGACTTTCTCTGCCTCACCCTGCCATGAGGCTGAAGGATCGAGAAGCAGATCCCATGTCCAAATGCAATGTCAGACCCTTCTGTCACCTACCTTAGCGGCCCAGCTGCCACCCTCCTCCACCGGGACACACCCTCAGCTCTGGGTCAGGGGTCCTAGTTCACAGGCGGAAACCAGAATCACCAGCTTCTGACTCCCTGATTGGTTCCCTCCCACCAGGGTTTCACACTGGTTCTTGGTGCTGAGTCAGAGCTTTACAGAGCATCAGAATAAAGCAGGGGCCTCGGCTGAGTTCCACCTCCCAAAGGCCCCCTTATGAGACCACCCCACTCTGATGGGGTTTACAGAAACACCACCCCCAAAAGGAGCACTGCAGGCGAGGGGCACCCATGCAACCAGACTCTGAGGCCCAAATCCCCAATCTCACCCCGGCCCCCAAACCAGGAGTTGGAACCTTGCCAACTTCACATTTTAAAAAATAACAAAGCCAAGGGCAGAAGATAGACGAGCTGCCCCAAACCCAACCGTCTTCTCCTTCCTAAAGACTCCACTTGCTACTTCTAATCAATTCTTCCACCGTCAGATGGAAGCAGCCCGAGAACCGGCCTTCTCTTGAAGACACCATCCCCCTCTTCGGCTTCTAACTTTGCCCGTCACCGGACAAAAGATAATCGCCCCATCCTCTGAGAGACCTCACTTGCCGCCTGCCCCCGGCCCACGCCGCCCCCGGCCCTGAGGGCCCCGGACCCCACCCCAAGCCCCAGACGAACTGCGCAGGGCTCTGCCCCCAGAGTCCAGAAGCCGCTCCTCAAGGCCTGAGGACGCACTCAGCCTGGGCGGCCCCAGGTTCCGCGCGGGGACGCCCCCTCCCCGCAGCATCCCCACAGCAAGAAGCTTGACGAAAAGCCCGTGGGATGGGGTTAAGGCCCCGGAGGGCCGCCGACCCAGCCACCCGACGCGCACTCACCACACAGTGCCATGGAGCCCGCGCGTCTGCGCCAGGGCCGCGGGGAAACCCACGCGCGCCGTTCAATCCGGGCTCCGAGTGACGAAAAGCCGCGCTCGGCTCCGGCCGGCCCCGGACCAACGCACAGACCCGCGGACGCACGGACCGTCCGGCTTCCTAACTAAGTTCGAAAGTTCCCTCCCGGGCGAGGGAGGAGACGCGCACTGCGCCGCTGCACCTCAGCGTCCCGGGCTGGGCTCGGCGCGGGGAGCGGGGTCGGTCGCCGCCCGTCCGGGCTTCCAGGCGCGCGAGCTCGCATCGCGCCCGAAGCAGCAGGGCTAGGACCTGGCTGCGGGTGGAGGCGGCGATCTCGGGAAAGAAGGGGTATCCCTCACCGCAGCCCCAGCCGGGAGGGGACAGGCCTCGCTCCCGGGAGGGGACAGGCCTCGCTGGGCTATGGCCAGCTCGCAATCCGAGGCCCCGCCGGGCGATGACAACCGATTACCAAACGGCCCAATTAGTGCGCTGCGGCACCGAAAAGTTAAAACGCCCACGCGCGAGTGTGGACGGCCGAGGTGGGGGAGGGGCGATGTGGTGGCCGCGGCTGCCCCCGGGTGTGACCGCGTGTGACTGTGTGGCTGTCAGGGCGATTAGGGTGCCTGAGGTTCCCCGTCCATGGGGTGGCTATGGGTGACAGCGTGCGACTGTCTGAGTCACTGGGAGCGTGAGCGAGTGACTGTCGGAGCGACTTCTTTGTGTGCCTGTCCCCAGTTGTGACTGCGTGTGACGGCGGATGGGGGCATGGAACGCGGTGTGTGGCGTCGTAGTGTGGGACCGGGTGGCTTGCATGTGGCGTTGTGGCAGCGCAGGTGGGCGAGTGACTGCGTGTGGCTGTGTAGAAATAAATGACTGTCAGGGTGACTTGTGTGGGACGGGAGTGTAAGCAGGATGGCTGTGTGTGTGACAGTGGGTCACTGTGTGTCGGCTTGTGAATGCATGCGAGGCTGTCAGGGGGACGTGGGTGAGTGTGTGTCACTGTGACATCGTGTGAGTGACTGTCGGGGTGACTTCTGCCTGTGATCCCAACAACTCTGGGCGTGAGTGTCACCGCCAAGGGATCGGCGTGAGTGGCATGTGCCCGTCGGCGGGGCTGATGGGTGCGTGTCCCCGCGCGTCGGCACCGCCGGCATCTCCCCGCGTGTGTCCCCGAGAGCGCCCGCGTCCCGAGCCGCCGCGGTACTGCTGCCCGCGCTCCAGCCCGGGGCGCTCTGGCTCGGCTCTGGGTCCGAAGGCGCGGGCAGGCCCCGCCCTCCCGGGCCCCCACCCCGCCCCCGCCTACCTTGCCGCAGTGGTAATAGTCCAGGGGCGCCAGGCTGGCCGGCTCGGCCCCGGGCCGCGCGCCCACGGCGGGCGCCGAGGGGTACAGGCGGACGTCCATGGCGGGCGCGGCGGCGGCGGCGGCTCCCGCGGGTAGTGCCTGGGCGGGCGGCGGGTGGGAGCCAGTGTGCGAGCCAGTGTGCGAGCTAGTGTGGGAGCGCGGGGGGCGGGCCGGGGGCGGCGCCCGGCGGAGCGCCCCGCCCCCGCCCGCCAGCGCGCGCTATTGTTCCGGCCTCGGGCGCCGCGGAGGGCCTGGGGCCCGGACCCGGGTGAGGAGGTTCCTCCCGCGGGCCAGGCAGACGCCGGGTCCCCCGCCTGGCTCTCCGCCCCCGGGGGTTCCGGAGGGTTGCGCGCCGGTACAGACGGCCCTTTCCCGTCCCGCCTTCCGCCACCAAGGGTGAAGGGAGGGAGAAGCCTGTAAGACACCCCTCCCCAGAAGTGGGACACTCCCCGCCCTAGATATTTAGGGCGTCGCTGAGCCCTAAATGTGGCGGAAGGGAAGGCACACTTTCGGAGATGGGTGCAGCCTTACCCCGGGGCTGCGGCCTAGAGCCCGAGGCTGACGTTAGGATGTTCTCCCTCCGTGTCCCACTGATCTGAGTCACTGCGAGAGTGGCCCTGGAGGATTGCTGCTTAAATTCTCACTTTACATATGAGGAAACTGAGGTAAGGACTTGTGGCGTCGGTAATGGAGTGGGCTCCGCTGCCCCCAGAGGATCTGGGACTGAAACCACCCGGAGAAGGCAGAAGGATCCTTCTCCCTTTAATGACAGAGAGAGGGCCGTAGAAATAGCCTAGAAAGTGAAGTTCTGGGGAAGAGTCCAGAATCTGCCACCCCCATCACCACGACCACCACCACCACCACGGTCTTCTGGAGTGAGAGAAGAATGGAAATGAGATGGCTCCCATGGTGGGACGGAGAGGTGACTGAAACAGTCTCCCCCGCCACACACACACACACACACACACACACACACACATAAAAAAAGCCCCCTAACTCCTCACATCACCTGCTGGCAGCTGGTCTGTTGCTCCTCCCCTTCCCATCTAAGAACTGTCTACTCTAACAGTCTCTACTCCCTCACCTCCCACTGACTGGGCCACCACTGCCCTCTGCCTTCCTGACTCTGGCACACTGAGGATGCCTTGCTGGGAAGGGCGCAAGGCCAGGAGGCAGAAGTGAATTAGAATGGGATTCTTGGGTGGCAGCAGGACATGAGATGCTATCTGGAAAAAAGGGAGTGAGCCCCTTGCCCACCCAAGAACCAGCTTAGAACTTAGCTCCCAACTGCAATTTGGGCTTTGCTGGTCCTGGCTTCAAGCTAGGACCACTATTTGTGACCATAAAGATCCCCTAATACAAGACAGGTGTGGGAAACAGGCTTTCACTAAAGGTTTGGGAACAACAGAAGGAAATTACAGCTCAGAAAGGAAAGGACTTCTAAATAAATTTCAGCAGTCATTTTTTTCTGGAATTCATTGCCATATCTCATTAGAAGGAATTTCCCACTGGCCTCTCTCCTTTTTTCCATCTGGACATCCAACTGACCCAGCAGTATTTATTGAAAAGACCACCTTTCCTCCCACTTCTCTGCAGTGTTAATTTTGTCATAAATCAGGGAGTCCATGTGTGCATTGGACAGTTTCTGAATTTTCTAGTCTGTTCCATTAGCCTATTTGTCTCTCATTGTGCCATTATCAGTCTGAATTTCTATAGTTTTATAATAAGTCTTAATGTCCCATAGCATGAATCTACCCACTTTTATCTTCAGGAGTGCCTTGACTGTTCTTGACATTTGCATTTGCACCTTGAATCTTTGGATCAATTTGGGTAAAACTGACATTGTCAACATTGTCTTCCTATCCATAAACATGGTATGTCCCTTCATTTATTTAGTTTTTTTTAAAAAATCATCTCAGCAATGTTTCGTAGTTTCCTATGTAGAGAATTCGCACATCTTTTATTACTTTTAGTCCTGGGTATTTTATGTTTTTGACGCTATTGTCAATGGTTCCTTTATATATATATATTTTAATTATCTGTTTGTTGCCAGTACAGTGTGGTAGTTTTAAAATAAGTCAGCAAATTCTTTGACATCCTCCAAAGGGGTGGAGTCTAACCCTTAAAAAGGGTTGGTCTTGGTGACTGGGTTTTAACAAATAGAATGTAGCAGAAGTGATGCTGTGTGGCTTCTGAGTCTAGGTGATGAAAGTTGATCCATCTTTTGTCTGGCTCCCTCTTTTGGGACATTTGTCTCTGGAACCCTAAGCCACTGTGTAAGACAACCTCAGCTGCTGTGCTTTGAAGAAGTCTAAAGTAACCCACACAGAGAATCCATATGCAGAGACCTTGAAACTAAAGAAAAGAGAGGAAAATGCCTAGCCAGTCCCCTGCTGTTCCAGCTCCATCTACTACCTGACTGCAACCACATGAAAAACTCTGAAACATCCAGCTGAGTGCTTCCTGAATCCAAAACACACAGAAACCATGAGAGATAATAGACGATTATTGTTATTTTAACCCATGAAGTTTTGGAATGGTTTGTTACTCGGCAATATAGATCTGGAACATATTACATATAGAAGTAAATTTTTGTATAATGCCCTTGTATCCAGCAACACTGCCAAACTCACTTATTCTAACAATTTATCTGTAGATTGTTTGACTTTAAAAAAATATACCATATTCTATTTCATCTGTAAAAATGAGAGTTTTAGTTTTTCCTTTTCAATCCTTAAACATTTTATTTCTTTTTCTTACCTTGTTGCACCGGCTAGTATTGCCAGTACATGTTGGAAAGAAGTAATAATAGCAGGCATCCTTGTCTCATTCCTGATCTCAGAAGGAAAGCTATCAATATTTCACCATTTATTATAGTGCCTGCTGTAGTTTTTTGCTTGCTTTTTTGTTTAATTTCATTTTGTTTTTTGTAGATACCTCTGTTGTGGGTTGAGGAGGTCAATCTTTATAGCAATCCTCTGAGTCAAGAAATAAGACTGCTGTGGCCATTTTACAGACAAGAAGTATGAAGCCCAGGAAGGAATCTTCAACATCACAGTGTTAATATCAGGACTAATCAGCAGTACCTAAGTCCAGAATCCCACCTGGAGCACTTCCCACAGCCCATATTTCCACAGTCTTGGTCTCACTAGCTCTGGCCAGGGCTGCAGAACAGCCACCAGAGTATGGAGGTCCATGTGCAGTGGGTCAACTTCAGGAAGCAATTTGGCTTCCCTGGGGTCTGCCAGCAGCAGCAAACACCAACCCTGTCAGTCACCTATGTCCACTCCCTTCCCTGAGGGGAGGTCAGCACCAAAGAGATCTCTGGGAATTCTGGTAGTGGCTCCCAGCAAGGAAGCCACGCAGACCCCAAAGCTTGGGCTTGCCCTTTTTTGTGGGAATTGATCAGATAGGAAGTTGATGACTCATTTCCCTCAAAGGAACACCTCAGCCTCATTTTTTGTTCTCAGGACAGGAGTGGGGTTTCTCTTCCTCTTGACATCAGGTGCAATCTGGGAGAGGGGAGTCTCCCAGCTGGTTCAAGCCAGCTTGGTCATGCCCTGCCTGCAGTAATCCAGTCTGGGGACCCAGAGTACCTGCTTATGCATCTTCCAGTTCTCAGTGTCTGATATCATAAATAGCTGAGATATCAGAATACGGATGTGTTGTAACATACTTTATTATTATTTAGCTCTGGTAAGGAAAATGGATCAGGAAACAATTGCCATTGGAAAGATAGTTTGTTACTCACAGTTCCCAAGAGGAGAGGCGTGCCATGCCGTAGGGGCCACATGGGGAAGCACCAGGGTCAGTTAGGAGGCACGGGGAGAGGGAATAATTGTAGGCAAGAACATTTATTGTGGGTTCCATGTAAAGGAACAGGCAAAGCAGCATAAACAAATGTAGGATTGGCTAGTTTGAATCATTCCCTTATGGACGCATGGTAGAAATGTACTTCCCCACCCACTTGTGCTTAGGTAGGACCTTGTGACTTACTTTAGCCAAGGAACATGAACAGAAGTGGTGTGTGTCACTTCCAGGTGGGGGATTTATGGGTCTAGGCATACTTAACCTTATTCTCTTTTCCCTCCACCATGAAAACCCTAACAAATTCCAACTTATTCACTAAAACCCAGTAGAAGTAACACCTCTTTGGTGAAGACTTCTCCAAGAATCCAACTCATTGCTCCAATTTGCTGCTCCAACAACTGTCTGCACACAGGACTGTTAGTGTAGATTTCACCAAACCGTAATAACGCATTTGCCCTATGAGTATCTCCAGGGCAGGGATGATGGCTCACTCATCTTGGTGCCTCCAGTGACTCACACAGGATGGATGTTTCCTGCCCACTTCCAGGGGAGGTAGGGTTTTCAAGGGACTTCCTATCTACACACACATGCACACCCTCAGGAAGAAGAAGCCACTGAATTGTCCAGATTCCAGGGAACAGATGGGCTACATTTGCCAGTGAGAGGAGTCACAATTTAGCACATGTGGGTGACTCCTGGCAGTATCTGCTCCTCTGTCTCTTCTCTCCCAGTGGCCAGTGTGCGTAAGATCTGACTCAGGCTTAGATGTGATGGGATATGTCAAGCTCAATTGGGGTGTGGAAAAAAGAGGTCCCCAGGGAAAAGCTCACCTCTCTTAGTTGGGGTCTTCCAAAAGCTAATTCTGAGGCAAGAATCCTAGTGCAAGTTGTTTATTGGAGAGTGATCCCAGGACACACAGGTAGGGGGTAGAAAAGTGATCTCAGGAAAGAAAGACAGTCAGTAATGGGCACATTATCATGCAAATTACCACTGTAGGCAACTGGAGCCTCACTCCACTAGGGAGTTCTGGAGAACCATGTAGAACACTGCCTCAGAGTTCTCCCACTTGACGGGCAAGTAGTTGGAGCCTTTACCCACCAACTCCTCACAGCCCTGGTTAGAGGCTGCTCTCAGAGAGCATTAACTCCAGGGCAGTTCAGCCTGACAAGGAGAATGGGGTTCTGTCAACCAGAGAAAGCCATTAGACAAGGAGATGCAGGTACCAGCAGCCACAAGTTGGGGCTTCATGCACTGGAATGGTGAGGTTTGTGGGGATGTGGGCAGAGCCCCGGTAGTGTCTGCCACAGGGCTCAAGTCCACCTAATAACAGAGCAGAACTCTGCTTTCTTTAGGCACTCTCACTCCGTGTGTGTGTGTGTGTGTGTGTGTGTGCACTCTCCGTGTGTATGTTTATGTGTGTGTGTGTGTGTGTTTGCACGTGCACGCACGCATCTCCTTCAGGAACTTGGTTGAGGTGGGTGGCTATTTCTGGTTCATCAGTTGGGCATTCTTGGGGCCCTAACCATTGTACCCCCTCAACAGCATTCCAACCTGTCCATTATTTCTGACAACTGGCCAAGTCAGCCCACAACTTCCACCCAAAATGTCTCCTGGACAAAAGATCAAATGAACCGATGCACATGTGGCAGAGACTTTAGCACAGGATAATTCACTTAGGCCCTTCATATAAGAGCACTGAGACACCAAAGGCTCTGAGTTCAAGTCCTAAGCTCTGCTCAACTCCCTGTTTTGCCTTACCCAAGTCAATGTACCCCTTTGAGCCTCAGTTTCCACTTCTGCAAAATGGGAACGTAGTGCCTTCTCCACGGGTTTGTTATGAGAAGCAATGAGGGAACAGATAGCAAAGCACTTCTAAAACTCTGAAGCACTATTAAATTGTGAGTCGTTGTTATTAAACCATGTTTACCTAGTCAACTGCTCAAAGGCCCCTCACAAAAGGAGGGGACTTCTCTCTGATGTCCCACCCATGAATCGCTCTCCAGCTTTCCAGAGGGGCAGTGCCAAGGTCCATCTGGGAGACTTTACACTCTTTGGACTTTCTTGGGGAGAGGAAGTGGGGGCTGGCAGGAAAGAGGGAGGGTGCAGAATCCTTGGGAGATGACTGAAGTTCATGGAGCCCTGCTGTGGGAACCAGCACATTATCTTTTGGCATCCCCTCACCAGCCTTCACGATGGGCATTATTATCAAAGCACTTTTTTGTTGTTGTTTTTTGCGGTACGCGGGCCTCTCACTGTTGTGGCCTCTCCCATTGCGGAGCACAGGCTCCGGACACGCAGGCTCAGCCGCCATGGCTCACGGGCCCAGCCGCTCCGCGGCATGTGGGATCTTCCCGGACCGGGGCACGAAGCCGTGTCCCCTGCATCGGCAGGCGGACTCTCAACCACTGCGCCACCAGGGAAGCCCTATCAAAGCACTTTTTACAAATGAGGAAACTGAGGCTTAGAAAAAAGTCCCTGAACCTCAAACGTGCAGTGAGAACTTCGTGGAGCTGGGATGCATACTTGAAATCCATGCACCTTCTGCAACAACACACTACACTTGAGTTTAAATGACATCATGCAGATTGTCTTACAATACAAAAAGCTTGTAATGAATGAGCCATCTAGAACATATCCCCTGAGAGCTCGCAAGGTTTCCTTACCTTTGTCTGCCATGTACGCACCTGTATATTAGTGTGTGCTAGTTACAGAAGGAAAGAAATCAGAAAAGTTAAATGTGAATGAACCCCACTCAGAAAAGAAATAAGATAAATAACGATGTGCTGCTCTCTAAGGGGAAATTAAAAGAAGCTCTAGTAACAGCTAAGAAGTACTGAGTGCCAGATGTGTGCCAGGCACTATGCTAAATGCTGTACATATCTTACCTCTAATAATCTTGACAACAACTCCATGAGGTAGGTACTACTCTTATCCCTATTTTACAAGTGAGGAAACTGAGGCACAGAGAGGCCAAGTAACTTACCTGTAGTTAGTACATAGTGTAGCCAGGATTTTCAACTAACTAGTTTGGCTCCAAAGTCCACACTCATAACCACTAGACCTTACTACATCTCTCTAATCTTACATATAAATTTCAGCTTATGCAAAAAGAAAACCCTGTTAGTGTTTTGATTTGAATTATATTTAGTTATTAAATTAACTTGGGGAGAATTGAGGGGTTTTTTGATAAAAAGTCTTTCAAGCCTTTGAGATTTTATAAATACGTATATAAAGGAACAATATTAAAGTTGTGGATGAATATCTTGTGTCAACAAAACTAACTAAACTCTCTTATTTGTTCTAATAGTTTTTCGGTAGATTCTCTTGGATTTTCTGCATGAATGGTCATATTATCTGCAGAAAGAGAAGCGGGGGGAGACTGATTCTGCTCTTCCATTCCAATCATCTTACTACTTGCTTCTTTGTCTTTTCTTATTTCATTGTCCAGCACCTCTAGAATCAATGTTAAATAGAAGTGTTGATATCAGGAATTCTTGCCTTGTTCCTTACTTCAATAAGAAAACTGATTACAGTTCACCTTTAAGCTATTAAGATACTAACTGTAAACTTTTGGTGATACTCTTTATCAATTAAAAAAGTTTCTTTTTCTTCATATTCTGCTAAGAGATTTTTCTGGGGAGCATGAATTAGTAGTAGTTTATAATATTTTTTAGCATATATTAAAATAATCATCTGGATTTTATCTTCTAACCTACTAATATTGTAAATTATATTAATAGATATTTTCATGGTGAACCATCCTTGAATTCCTGGGATAATTGTTGGAACTTCTATTCAGTCATAATTCATTTTTTAATACACTGCTAAATCCATTTGCATTATTTCATTTAGAATTTTTTGCATCTATGTTAGTAATTGAAATTGGTCTTAAATTTTTTGTACTGTTATTGCCAAGCTTTGCATGCCAAGGTTATACTCATTTTGTCTAATGAGTTGAGGAAGCATTTTGGTAACTGATTCAACTGCTTAAATTATAATTAGATCATTATGTCATATTTTTCTTCAGTAAATGTTGGTAAATTATACTTTTCTAGAAAGTTGTTCATTTTCTCTAACTTTACAAATGTATTAGTGTAAAGGTGTTTTTAGTCTTATGGCTTTAAGAACTCTTCTGTATCTATTATCTATACTTTTTCTTTATCATACTCAAGGTTTGTCTTTGTCATTAGACTATATTTTTCCATATTACATATTTTCTATTTTCTGTATTCTCCTCTAATCTACAAATTTTTATAGGAACTGGGTAAAAAATCAATACTTTTAAAAACAAAGGTAATTACAAATTACCTGGCACTTAGAAAGTATTTGGCAAATATTAGTAAGGGTAATATATGAAAAATATTTTTGATCACATGCCAGAGACTAGAGATTGAACCATGATCAAGACATAATTTGTGCCCTCAAGGAGCTCACAGCTGAATTGGGAAGACAAACAAATAGTCAATTAAATACAGTGTAGTAAACATAATAGAGGTGAGAAAAAATAGAATGGGAACACAAACGAGGACTTCCTGAAGGAGGTAATGCTGAGCTGGGCACTGTAGGGTACTGAGGAGTTAGTCAGGTGAAGAGATGGGTATCTCTTGGCCCTAACCTTAGGCCCATCTTCAGTTGACTCAGCTCTCGGCAGGAGTGGGCTGCCTGGACTCGGGAATCTGTGATCTTAAGTCTCCTTCATTTCCACAAGAGAATGTCTGCTAATATTTCCCCCTTCTAAGGATAACAAGGCTCCACTTTGGACCCAGACACCCCTCTGGCCTATATTCTCCATCACCTGTAGTAGCCTCAGTGATGTACAGGCTTGGGCAAAGAAGAATAAAGATAGAGTTCATTGGTACTTCTCACCTTGAAGAAGATATCTGACTATTTGTTTGTCTGTCTTCCCATGAGGGAAATTTCTAGCATGATCCTAACGTTCTGTATCTTGATAAAGGTTTGGGTCACACAGGCGGATGCCGTTGTCAAAACTCAGAGAATGTACATTTAAGATTTGTACATTTGGGACCTCCCTGGTGGTGCAGTGGTTAAGAATCCGCCTGCCAGTGCAGGGGACACATGTTCAAGCCCTGATCTGGGAAGATCCCACATGCCGCAGAGCAACAAAGCCCGTGCGCCACAACTACTGAGCCTGTGCTCTAGAGCCCGCGAGCCACAACTACTGAGCCCACATGCCACAACTACTGAAGCCCGTGTGCCTAGAGTCTGTGCTCCACAACAAGAGAAGCCACAGCAATGAGAAGCCCATGCATCGCAATGAAGAGTAGCCCCCGCTTGGCCGCAACTAGAGAAAGCCCGTGTGCAGCAATAAAGACCGAATGCAGACAAAAATAAATTAATTAATTTAAAAAAAGATTTGTACATTTAATTCATGTAAATTTCAAATCAAAAGAAAAAATGTAAACAAATACTGGACTCTAAACAATTACACGCATGCTGATGTATTTTAGGGAAGTTAAAGGATGTCTGCATTTGAAATGTGTCCAAAAAATAAGAAGGATTAATGGATGGGTAGAGAAATGGATAGATGGATAAATATGCAATAAAGCCAGAAAAAGTAAAATGTTAATGGCCAAATCCAGGTGGTGGATATACAGGTGTTCACTGTAATATTCCTTCAGTGTTGTTTATTAAAGTGTCATAATAAAGTGGTAAAGGAAAATACCTTGTATATTGTGGTAGCAATTGTTTAAAGACATATTTTCTGCCTGACACGTTGCCTGCATCCTGCTATTTATGATGCTTTCCCCTTTAAAAGAATGGAGAGAGAGAGAGAGAGAGAGAGAGAGAGCACTTCCTCTCTCTCTTCCTTCCTTCCCTCCCTTCCTCCCTCATTTCATCCTGGAAATAGCAACTAAGCACCAGCACTGGGTTAGCAGCAAATCCCTCTCAAGTCCCCCTCCTCTATCAAGCCCCCTTTGCATCCCCCCACCCCGGCTCCTGGTCTGGCATGCAGCAGATCATACAGGACCATCTAGGGAATGCAGAGACAGAGACAGAGAAAAAGTGTCCTGTGTCCAGCAGGTAGAATTCTAGATGATTTTTTTCAAACTTTTTTTAATGGTGTCAGATTGCCTTTTGGATAAGAACACACAGGTCGCCTAGGGGCCCCAATGATGCTGTCAACAAGGCTTTTCACCCATTGAGGGAGGAGGAACCAGCATGCTGACTTGCAGTGATGTTTGTTGGCTTGGCTACGCGTTTATTGTTGGCTTATTTATTTTTTCTTTTGTTTGCCATGTGGTTCCTTTAAAATATCCAGAGAAGGAAACCACTACACATAAAGAAATTTGAATTTTTGAATGCCCGCTTCCCATCTGAAATGTCACTTGCACGTTAAGTCTCTGTCCCTGTGTTGCTGTGGCAACCTCGGCAGCACTCTTTGCCCGGGGTGACAAAGGGGCCCTTTGTTAGCCGGGAGGCCAGGTCTGGGTGCAGGGACATCCTATTCAGCCCATCGTAACAAAGGAGCACACGTCCCCCTCTCTGAGCAGGGCAGCCGCCGGCCCGATTATGCCTGCACTGTTGACAACCTTCCATGGGGAGACCGGGAAAAGAAGTCCCCTATTATTGGCATCTTTGAGCCAAAGTTGTTTTTTTTTTTTCCTTTTTCTCTCTCTGTGCTGCTTGCTGTACAAAAACCCCTGCAAAGGGCCCCATTCATGCTCTTGCAGAGAAAAATACCAATTGTGAGGCCTCCCTGGAAGAGGGATGAGGCTCCCAATCTTAATTGAATCTCCTAAACTTGGTTATTAAAATGGCAACTCCAGCAGCAGTGGGTGAGAAGATGGTTCTTCAAATTTTAGCAAGCAGCCTGGCTCTGGCCCAGAAAGAAGTCCTGGCCGCCCCTGGATCTGGAGTGACCTCTGTACCCAAGAGCAGGGGGCTTGTGCCAAGGGCAGCCCCCCACCACGTACTCTGATCAGATCTGGGGCTCAAGTGTCATTCAGCCTTGGACCTTCCTCCTCCCTCAAAGTTGAAACCCCAGGGAGGACCTTCCTCCTCCCTCAAAGTTGAAACCCCCAGGGGTGGGCACTGCCCAGGGAGATGGCTGAACTGCCCTGTGAGAGTAGGCTGGGAGCCCAGCATCCTGACTTCCAGGCCCAGGCTCTTCGGGGGTCACTGGTGGGTGGAGGACAGTCCCAGGCCAAGGCTACAGCCCGTGGCCCTCCTTCTGCTTCCAGAGCCATGGGCTTCCACCCCTCTACCTGCAGATTAGGATCATCTGAGGCCCTTTTCCATTTCCTCTATCACTGTTCCCACCAGAATCGTCTTTCACATTCCTCTTTCTGATCCAGTGATGTATGTAGAAGCTAAGACTGGGGGGCTCCAGCAGCGCCAGAACTGGTGTCTGTCTTATTCACTATGCACCAGGGGCCAGCACAGAGCCTGGTGCACAAGGTGTACTCTGAAAGTACTTGCTGAACCAGTGAATCAAGAATGAGTGAATCTCTCAGTATGGACTCATTTCATTGTACCGACCACTCCTTGAGGTTGAAGCCATTTTCCTCATTTAATTCCATTCCTGCTGTCCTCTGTTGTAAGGTCCAGGGCTGGAGCAGGCTACCCAGATGACAGATGTGCTCCCGCCCAGAGGGGCTGCATTCAGACAGTTGTGTGTGCAGACCCTGCAGTCGAGGACAGTGAGTGCCCAATGAGGGGGTGACCCCGGAGCTGCAGGAAGCAAGAAGGGAGGATGCAAGGGGTACAGAAAGACTTCCAGGCTGAGGACACTCCCAAACAAAAGAATGACCAGAGCCGGCTGAGCAAAGAAGAATGCTTTGTTCAGATGCAACAGCAAAAGGAAGGCAGAGTGGTATGTAGCAGCCCATGATGGGCAATAGCCCCGTGAAGCTGGCTGTCGGTAGAGAGTACAGAGCATGGCAGAGAGGCCTGGATACAGCTGGAGAGGCAAAGTCAGAGGGAGGATCCTATGAGCCAGGCTTAGGAGCTCACAGCCAAGGTGACCATGGACAGTTGCACACATTGTGTACTGTGTAAAGGGGGTGAGTAGAGTCGAAATCCAGCCTGCATTCTGCTGGCCAAGCCCTGTGGCCATGGCTGAATCCTTCCACTTAAAAAGGCAGCAAGGTCAGTTTGCAAAAACATCAGTTACTCAGATGCCTGTTCCCAGGGGTGGGCAGCTGTGTCCTGAGTCTTCAGGCAGTGTTTATTGGGGGGAGGGGCTGCCCAGTCCAAAGGGAGGCCAGGCAAAAATCCGGATGAATTAGCAGGCCCTGGAGAACCATTCGGGGCTACCTGCGTTGCCAGGGATGTCTGAACATGCACCCTCCGGTCCACCCAAATTTTCCAGCCTTCCACAACAAGGGGTGAAGGCATTTGCAAAGGAACCGTGGAAACTCTCAGCCTCAGAGTCAATTCTGAATCAAGAGAGAAAGGAAGGCGGGAGGAGACAGAGTGTGAAAAAGGGCGGAGGTTCCGGTTTTTGAGGTCTCCATGGGATGGGGCTAGAGGAACTGTGAGAAGGCTGAGGATGGTATAATGAGGCCTGCAAGTTGAAGGTTTTAATTTAATGTGAGGGAGTGGCAGTACTAAGGGAGAGACAGTCTCTAGGGTGTGTCCCCAGCAGTGAGGATGGGCTGGCCTTCAGAGAGAAGGGTAAGTCCAGGACAAGAAGACGGGGTGGTAGGCTGGATCCCAAGGCGGGAGAATGAAGCCTCAGGCCAGCAGCTAGACTTGGGGGTAAGAGGCAACCAGACCATGACCTCCTCAAGGAAGGGCAGGAGTGGAATCTGCCTTGTGTCCCAGGTGCCCAGCCCTGCTTCTCGCACATGGTACATGAGCTATAAATATTTGTTCAATCAATGACCGAATTGATAACAGCAGTGATCCAGATATTCTGAACGGCATCTGTGAATGTCTGAGAGGTTTGGAAGGGAAGGAAGCAGGGGAGGGTGTGCCAGAGGAGAGGAGTACGCAGAGAGGGTGCCTCTTTTAGGGTAACATTAGCTGCTGTAACAAATAACCCCCCAATTTCAGTGGTTTAACCTCACTGCAGAGTCCAATCTAGTTGTTACTCTTTGGTTGACAGCTTTACTCCATGTGTGATTCGGGGATCCAGGCTTCCTCTCTCTTGGGCTCCACCCTCCCCCAGGGCCTTGGAGTTCTTTGCATTGAACTGGCAGATAAAGGCTAGGAGAGGGGAGAAGCCCCAGTTGCTTTGTACAAACCCCAACCAAGAAGTGACCTGTCACTTCTGCTCACCTTCCCTGGATGAGAACTAGTCTGTGGCTAACCCTAGATGCAAGGCACACTGGGACATGTAGTCCCTGCCTGGAAAAATGCCTCTTCAGAACAGTGTTACACCATGGGAGGGGCAGCACAGATTTTTGGTTCAGTGACACAGGAGGTGACAGGGATGTGAAGAAGGTGGGTACAGGTGTGTGGTCGTGGCCAAGGACAAGAGCTGCTACCAAGTGAGCCTTGGATTGAGCTCTTGGCCTTGCTTGAGACTCTAATTGGAACATGCAGGTGAGTTGTACAGGGGTAGGGGTGGGATGTGACTCTCTCACATTTGATCCTCACTGAGTCTTGGGAAAGGGAGCTCTTCAGCTCATGACCCCTTCTTGACAGAAGAGGAAACAGGGTCCAACAGAGGACCTTGGGCAAAGTCAGAAGCCAGAACTGGAACCCAGGGCATCTGTTTCCCAGTCCTCGCTGGACCCATCTAGCAAGGTCCCATCTAGTGGACCCATCTAGTCCACTACAACTAAATCGATCCTCCAGAACACCACTGAGATTTTTGTGTCATTGCAGAAAAACATCCCAGCACATCATAATCTTTTTCCCAAGCTTCTAGAGAGCAGCCTGTGACAGCTGGGAGGAGGGGCCTTTATTCTCAGGCCCTGTGGGTGGGGCTTGGCTAAACTCACCCTGCTGGGTCAGGGATTCTTCCATTATTGCTCAGCAACTCCATTACAAAGTATAGGAACTTTGAACTTGTTTTTAAACACTATCAACTCTGCTCTGTGTTCGTTAATTTCCCTTTGTCCTGAAGCTGGACCCAGACAAAAACATCTTTTCCATCAAAAATTCAAAAGGACCCTTACAACGTGACAGTGGATTAAATAACAGCATTTATGATAAAATCCCCCCACCCTCTTTTTTTGTTTTTTCTTTTTTTGGCCTAGCACCAAAAATCAAATGCCAAAAAGGCAACCCATCTCAGCTGCTTTGAAACAGGCTGTGTCAGTTCAAAGACTGTTTCACTTTGGACACTGTGTGACCCTGTTTGAGCCTCCTATGAAATTAATAAGCACAGGCAGATCGTCAGCCCTATACCCCAGTGCTCACCCCACGCCTGGCACACAGCAGGTTCAGTAAACTTACGATGGAAACCCAAACCCTGGTTTTCTCTGACTCCCCCAGAAGGCAGCCAATTAGAGTTGGAGGAGAAACCCCTTACTCGTGGTTTTCCATTTTAAACCCAAGTGTTCTCACATTGCCTTAAAATGTATCAACGCAATGGCACCAGAGTATTCCCAGTACCCAGCTCCATGTAGATCACAGCAAACAATCAATAAATCTTCTTTGAATGAATGAACCAATTAAGTAATTAATGTCCCAAGATGGGCTTTCACTCATCACATTATTTCCTGAAACCAAGGACATGAGGGTACCTTTTCTTTAGCAAAGGGAAGTCACTGCAAATTGAAGGATTGGGATGTGCAGAATGACATCTCTGGGGCCTGTGGCACCCCCCCTCTGACCCCAAATCCTACCCGCCTAAGGCTTCCACCCCCAAATCTTCCTCTCCATTACTCCCCTCCTCCCTGTTGCTTACAATCTCCACCCTCAGACCCTGCACACCCCCCTTATTTCCCACCCACCTGTTCTAGCCTCTCACCCTCCAGCTCCGATGCCCAGCGTGGCCTCAAGTCCCCTGGGGTCAGCCTCTGAGGGAAAGAGGACTTACATGACTTCTCCTAATTCCCATCACTGCCCCTTGGTGGGGAGATAACGGGAGGGTCCAGGGGGGCCCTCTGGGTGGAGGAGTGGCGGAGTGGGGTTCTTTCAGCTCCTGGTACTTAGCAAGCTCCCCATGGCCCAGCCTGCCCACCTGGAAGCTATCCCACCTAACTGGGAATTCAGGGAGGCAGATACCTGCAGGAGGAGGGGTGGACAGAGTCTAAGGCTCTTTCCCTCTCCCCCAACCTAAGTATTTATTTAACCCTCAACTTTACTCCAATCTCAAAATTAATATTAATGCTATCAACCCTTTCTCTCATATATATTTTTCAAGTTTTTCTTCCACATTGGTGTTTGTCTTTTACTTTCATGCCTTCTTTTGCTGTATAGAAATCTGTCCTCAAAAAAACAAAAACAAACAAAAGAAATCTGTCCTCTTGCAATTAAATCTGTCAATCTTTTCCTTTAGTTTCTCTAAAGATCACTAAAATGTTCTCTTGGGGTCTTTTTTTTTTATGCTGTATGGATTTAAGGATTGCTTTCTCTTTTTTTTTTCTCTTCATCTCTGATTTATCTCTGAAGTTTATTTTGGAGTAAGACCCAAGGACATTTTTCAGCTTAACTTTTTATCCCAATGGCTAGGCAATTTAGATACGATTTAATAAATAATTCATCATTTCTTCCCCAAATGTGAAACACTGACTTCATTATGTGACAATAGCCACGGCCCCTTGAGTCTATATCTACGCTCTGTGGCCCCTTTAATTAATTCATCACTCCCCATCCCTTTTACTTGCAACATGCTTAGGTAAATGGGTAAGGCGAGTCCCACTCACGCCTCCTTTTCAGGAAATGCCATTCTATTCTTTCATACCTACTGTTCCTGATTTATAATAATTGTTAAATTCCCATCAATTTGAGGGGGATTACCTTGAATGAAAGACTAATCTAAGAAGAACAGACATCCTTACTATACTAACTCTTCCTATCCAGAATAGGAAGTCCTATTAGGTACTTATTATATTTATGAAAGTCCTATTTTATATCCTTGAGCGGAGATTCATTATTTTCTCCATATTAAACCATTTCCTGATCTTGTCTCCTGGAATCCTCCCGGATGCACGTTTTTTACTTGACTCCCAGGACACCACACTTTCCTACTTTTCCTCCTGCCTCCCAAATGGCTCCCTCATGGTATTTTTTGCTGGTTCCTCCTCTGCTCCCAGACCTCTTAACAATGGGCGCCGAAGCTCAGACTTAAATTCACAAGGATTCTCCCAAGTGAGTAATTCAGTGATAAATATCTTTGTGCAAATGGGTCTTCCCATGGTTTGAGTATTTTTCTCCTTATGATTCCTCACCAGTGGGAAGCGCTGAGCAAAAGAGCCATGGAGGGTGTGATTTCTTCTCATGTGAGTACTAACTATGGTTGCCTGGATTCTTGCATGGATATCTTGGCTCAGTGCAGAGAGCTTTGGGAGACTGGGGTAAGAAAGCCACCTTGTCTTAGGGTTAAGCTTCCATGTTGACCTATGAGGATAGCAATCTCAATTTGAAATGCCAACGCAGGAGCTCTATTTAGAAGGAAATTGTGGTAGATTGCAAAAATCGCCCCTCCTCCACATGTGGAAGAATGATCTCTGGACTAGTCAGTCCCGGGTTCGAAACTCAGCTCTTCTCTCTACTCACAGTGTGGCCTTGGGGAAAGTTAACAACATCTTCTGAACCTCTGTTTCCTGCTCAGTAAAATGAAGACAATAGTATTTAGATGTTGTGGGTAATTGATTCATTTATTCATTCATTCGGCAAACATATATTGAGTGCCTGTCATACGCTTGGCGTTGTTTTAAACACTGGGAACCCAGCACTGATAAAACAGACAAAAACTCATGCCTTTGTGGAATTTACATTCTAGGAGAGGATAGACAATAACAAAATAAGCAAACTTATAAGAGCCAGTGTTAATGCTAAAAAGAAAAACAAAGAAAGGAAATGGAATGGTGTGAGGGTATTGCATCTGAGGCAGGAAGGACTCTTGTTAAGGTGACATTTGACTGGGGCGTGTCAAGGGTAGAAGAAGCAAGATCGTTTACGTGCTATGGTGATTACTGAGAGAGGTGATGGTGGCTTAGGATGGAGTGGTGGCCATGAGGATGGTAAAGATATCTCACCCTTAGTGTAGTAGGACCAAAAGGTTCGGCCTGAGAAAGTATAAGAATTGAATTGCCATTGAGCTTGAGCATGGAGCAGGTGTAGGGGAGATCAGGAGTTCAGTTGGGACAAATTATATTGGAGAAGTCTGTTTACTTCCGGATGGAGAGAGCAGGCAGGTAGCTGGGTGTACGGGTCTGAGCTCATGGGAGTGGCCCAGACTAGCAATACAAGTTCAGGATTAAATAAGAAAATCAAATAAAGTGTTTGGACCCCTGTGAATCTTAGAAAGGAGACAGACAGGTCTATACCGGGCGCTTGTCTAGGGTGACTCCCTGCTAACTTGCTCCAACATATTAATGTGGAAAATCACGTTAATTTTGCCTCTGCAAAATCACACATTTTTTACATGTCACGGTCCCTCTAGGCCTCTCACGGATGGGTTTGAACAACCAGTGTCCATCAGGAGGACCTTTAGAACTTTTTCCAAACACTCCTTCCTGACTTAGTTGTGCCCTGTGGATTCCAGCTCAACGGGACTAGGACTTCACTTTATAAAAGGTCCCCAGGTGGTTTTTGTGGACACCCAAGTATTATCCATTGGTCAGAACCTTGAATGCTAAACTCATAATACCAAGAATATTATTTTAAAAGAAAGAAATTGGAAATATACAAATAATAGAGGTGGGTAGACTTATCCTCATTTTATAGGTGAGGAATCAGCAGCTCAGAGATTAAATAATTTTCCTAAAATCACATAGCTGGTGGCTGACAGCCAGGATTTGACACAAATTTTAAGGCCAAATGCATGTTCTTGTCACTACACCACTCTGCTGCTTGGTCACTCATAATCCCACTGAGGGGAAAGTCTACTCTGACAGCCTGAGTGATAGATATGTGTCAGGGGTAAGTCTCCCTGCCCTCTTAGCCAACTTTTCAGCCTGAAAGAGGTAAGGATTTAGTCAATGTGTCCCAAATCCTGTTATAATCAGAATCCCCGGGAGGATTCCTGTGCCTCTGTCCCAAAAGTTATACTTCGTCAGATCTGAGTGAGAAACATAGTCTTAGATGCAAAGTGCTAGCTGCCCCAAGTACTCAGTCATTCCTGAGAATCTTCCTTCCACTTCCTTCTGATGCCCAGCCTCATGTCATGAACCTCCCCAACCTCGGTTCTGGTCCTTGGGTCCTGGCAGGAGAGGGTTAAAGCCCTGAGAGCTCAGGGGCTCTTCTCTCATGAGAAAAGAATGTGGAGGGGAGCAGCTGAGCGGGATGCGGGCTGTCCAGTGCTGAGCACGGCCATTGTTGCAGAACAATTGATCTCCAGGAACAGAACAGCAGACGCTAATTATGGGACACTTGTGTTGTCATGTAATTATGAGGCCTCTGTGACCATTAGCATAAGAAACTAAGCTCACTGGCTTGTTTTGGTCATAACTTTCCCCAAACTGCTCTACTCAGGAATCTGAAGAAGTAAGACTATTAACTCAGAGTATCATAAAAGACTCAGCCCAGAGATTCTCGAGTTTGGTCACACTGAAATCTCCAGATGCTTGACAAAGGTACATACTCTCAGGACCCACTTCCAGAAACTTGGGTTCGGTGGGTCTGAGCGCAAATGAAGGTAGGTTAGCCATTGAAATCCACAGAAATCCAAATCTAGCCCTCCTTGGGAGGTGGCAGAAGTCCTGGCAGCCATACTGGGGTATTCTAAGTAGCCTTGCTCCCTTTCAAGGACTCTGATGCTCAGCTGATGTGGCCTGAGCCTTGTGAACTAATAAACACGTCCTCAAACACTGACCAAACCGCAAGATAGCTCACGAGGAAGGGCAAGTCGGATGACTGTTTCTCTGCTCACACAGAGCCTCGGATCTGATGGGAAAATAAGAATCAGAGAAGACAATGATACAAAACTGGAGTGATGAGGGCTCTGAGGTGGGGAGAGGATGAAGAAGGAAAATGACCTCATTGGAGGGTCCCTCAGTCTCTGATCACTGAATTGGTCAGGTGACTTCAGACACGAGTCAGAAATCTATGGTAATCTAGCTTGGGCAAAAAAGAATAATTAATGGGTGTGTTTGCTTAGTATGGAAAGAGCTACAGCTGCTGCAGAAATAACCAGAACCCAAAGTTAAATGCCTCCAGAGCTCTCTCTAGGCTTCATTCTCATACACTGGCTTTCCGGGCCACCTGAACACCACAAACTCCCTCCCTCACACCTTTCACACTCTCCCATCTGAAAGATGCTACAGGGCTTCCCTGGTGGCTCAGTGCTTAAGAATCCGCCTGCCAATGCAGCGGACACGGGTTCGAGCCCTGGTCCCGCAAGATCCCACATGCCGCGGAGCAACTAAGCCCGTGTGCCACCACTACTGAGCCTGCGCTCTAGAGCCCATGAGCCACAACTACTAAGCCCACGTGCCACAACTACTGAAGCCCATGCACCTAGAGCCTGTGGCACAAGAGAAGCCACCACAATGAGAAGCCTGCACACTGCAATGAAGAGTAGCCCCCGCTCACCACAACTAGGGAAAAAGCCCGCGTGCAGCAACAAAGACCCAACGCAGCCAAAAATAAATAAATAAATTTTTTAAAAAAATGCTCCACCTCTTCCTTTAACTCCAATTTGAAAACTCTTAGGAAGACTCCCGATTGGCCCAATGGGATCCATTCTCCAGCTCTGGTCCAGGGAAGAAAGCTGCAATGACTGACAGCCCGCAGAACCAAAGGGTGAAAGTAAGATGGGGAGTCTCTCCCCCAATAAGAGGAGAGAGGGACTGAGAAAAATTTGTCCCCTATAGTTACATACCCTATTCCATTTAAACCTCACAACCACCAAGTGAGATAGGTAGACTTATTCTCCATTTTGACAGATGAAAGTTTCTCAATGTCACACAGCTAGTCAGTGGCAAAGCTGGACTTCCTGACCAGATCTCCCTGTATCCCAAGTCCATGCTCTCTGTTGTATTGTGCTGAATGGCATGTCAGATGCATGAGGAGAAGGACAGGCAATGCTGGGGGGAAAATGCACCAGAGATGGGACAGGTGAGTTGGGATCATATTCCAGAGAGATGTGAGTCTTAGACTAAAACTTAGGCTCTTATTTAGAATTCAGTGGGGAGCCACTGAAGTTTTTTGAGCAGGGGTGTAATATTGAATTTGTGGTGCTAACCCAGATCTCTAAAAGAGCTGGGCATGTGCTAGTCAGTGCAGAGAGAGGTTAGGTTCTGAGGGACCACACACTGTTCACAGAATCATAGACCCTCAGCTTCTCCACCTCAGCAGAGCTGTCTGCCAGTCACCCTCACCTAGACATCCTCAGTCCCAGGGATGGCCAGGTTCTGAACTCAACATTTTTATATATATTCCCTCCTTAACTTCACAATAAGGAGGAAATAGGTGTCATAGTCTCTGTCATAAGATCCTGGCGAGCAGCTGGGAATATAGAGAACAGAGCCCCCAAAGCAGTCAGAAGGAGGAAGGTGGAGTTAAGGGCTGTCAACCAGGTGAGTTCAAGGCAGGATGCTGAGTTCAAAAGGAAACTTAGGGTGCTTGTCAGAGAAAATGAAGCAGGACTGAACCTGTAAAAAGAGAGTGATATAAGAGGGGTTAGGTGTGCTTAGAAGTATACACATAGGCTTTGGAGCTCGAGAGAGACTTGGACTTGAATCCTAGGACCAGTGGATATCGCTGAAACAAACTTGGTATCCTATATCTATATCTTGTCATACCAGGAACAATCCATGAGGAGAGTTGGAGACGTAGAGGCAGGCAATGAGAACACTCAACTTTTTTTAGAAACTTTAGCTATGAAGGGGAGAACAGAAACATAGTAATAGGTATTTCTGATCCAAAGATGCTGGTCTTTTAATGGAGAGATGAGAGGACATTAAAACAAAGATAGGGACTTCCCCGGTGGTGCAGTGGTTAAGAATCTGCCTGCCAATGCAGGAGACATGGGTTCAAGCCCTGGTCTGGGAATATCCCACATGCCACGGTGCAACTAAGCCCGTGCGCCACAACTACTGAAGCCCATGTGCCTAGAGCCTGTGCTCCGCAACAAGAGAAGCCACCACAATGAGAAGACTGCCACTGAAACGAAGAGTAGCCTGGCTCACCGCAACTAGAGAAAGCCCACGCACAGCAACAAAGATCCAACACAGCCAAAAATAAATAAATTAATTAATTAAAAATAAATAAATAAATAAAACAAAGATAGATATGGTGGGGTGATGCATGGAATATTATCTTCTATGTTTTTCTCACCAGCTCCATTTGTTAAAACCAGAATCCTCCCACATTGTCCCTGAAATATGAGACCTGTGTGACCCCAAAGGAGGTAGCTTCAGAAGAATCCAAGAACAAATATGTCTTGTTATTAACTTTTGATTTTAAATGCCTCCACCTAGAAGTAATACAAGAAAGATACAGAGGACAATCTATACAACGATTCCATTAAATACAATCAGGGGAAAAAAATGATTAAAATGTAAAAATAACACCTATATGAAGGCATTTGAGAGTTAAAAGAGCAGGGAAAAATTACCAAGACAAGCTCCAGGAGGAGGAGGAAACCAGTGAATGTAAGTTTGGCAGCTGGGGACACTTTCCCTCAAAAGGTCATTCACCAATTCTGTAAAAGTTCTGAGAAGAGAAGTGGCACATTCAACATCCTCAAAGAGGGCAAAAATAAATTTCAGGGCCCATCAAGATTGGGGGAGAGTGGTAATCACCACAGGTTTTGGGTTTTCACCTTGAAAGTCTACACCCTAAAGTTAAGAGTAAGCTGGAAGATGACCATCCCCTCCCACAGGGACAAAAGCCTAACTTTGGATTAAGGTAATTCTCCCTTGCTAGTGTCCATAGGCACTTGCTAGAATTAAACGCAAATCCTCTCTGGAGGAAAATGATACCCTCCTGGGCCTCAAATTATTTCTACAAGTTTTTATATGTAGTGTCCAGCACACAATCAAAAATAACAAGGCACAGGAGGTGATGACACGACATGAATAAAACCAGCAGAAACAACAGACAAATGAATGGTTTCACAACAGCTCCAGGTTTTGGAGTAATCAGATACAACATTTCAGATAAAAGGAAAGATGGAGAATTTCATTAGGGAACTGGATATTTTTTTAAAGAAAATAGAACAGCTGGTATGTTTTGAGGGAGAAGGAGAGTGGTAGGAATGAAATCAGAAAGGCAAGGGACAGATTGCAAATAGTTTTAAAGGCTACTGTTATTCTAAGTGCCATCGGTAGGCCAGCAGCATCAGCATCACCTGGAAGATTAATGCAAAGTCTCAGGCCCTGCTCCAGACTTATAGAATCAGAATTTGTATTGTAACAAATCCCCCGATGATTGTTCTGCCTCTTAAGGATTGAGGGGCACTGTCACAGGCCACTTGAGGACTTTGGATTTTATTCGACATGTAAAGAGAATCCACACGAGGGGTGTGAACAAAAGATTTATGTTTTTAAAAGGATCCTCCTGGCTGCTGTGTAAAGAGTAGGCTGTATGGGGTCAAGGGAGACCAGTTTCAATGCTTTTTACAATAGTTCAAGAGAGAAAGAGAGCGATTAGTATCTGGCACAAGGGTGAGGGTAGTGGAGGAAGTTAGAAGTGATCAGATTCATGGTGAATTTTGAAGGAAGAGTTAATACAACTTGAGGATGAACTGGGTGCAGGGGTGATGAGGGAAAGAAGAGAATCAAGAATAACTTTTAGGGGCTTTGCTGGTGGCGCAGTGGTTGAGAGTCCGCCTGCCGATGCAGGGGACACGGGTTCGTGCCCCGGTCCGGGAAGATCCCACATGCCGCGGAGCGGCTGGGCCCGTGAGCCATGGCCGCTGAGCCTGCGCATCCAGAGCCTGTGCTCCGCAACGGGAGAGGCCACAACAGTGAGAGGCCCGCGTACCTCCAAAAAAAAAAAAAAATAAAAATAACTTTTAGGTGTTTGAACCTGAGCAGAAAAATGCATGATGGAGTCATTAACTGAAATAAGGAAGAGTGAAGGAGAAATAGGTTCTGGGGTCGGGGGGTGGTGAGGAGATCAGTCAATACTTCTGTACTCTCCTTTGGACAGTTTACGTTTGAGGTGCCTATTAGACATTAATTGGAGGTTTTGAGTTGCCAGGTGAATATATAAGTTGAAGATCAAGGGAAATGTCAGAAGATATAAAACAGAGTCATCACTGTGTAAACGATGTTTAAGAACAACTGTACTGGGACTTCCCTGGTGGTGCAGTGGTTAAGAATCCACCTGCTAATACAGGGGACATGGGTTCAATCCCTGGTCCAGGAAGATCCCACAGGCCGCAGAGCAACTAAGCCCATGTGCCACAATTACTGAGCCTGTGCTCTAGAGCCCGTGAGCCACAACTACTGAGCCCATGTGCCACAACTACTGAAGTCCACGCACCTAGAGCCCATGCTCCACAAGAGAAGCCACCGCAATGAGAGACCCACACACCACAACAAAAAGTAGCCCCCGCTCGACACAACTAGAGAAAGCCCTCATGTAGCAACGAAGACCTAACGCAGCCAAAAATAAATAAATAAAATTTTAAAAAATAATAAAAAAATAAAAACAACGTACTTAACTCCTGATGATTGTTGGATTAAAGTATAGGACCAGAAATAAGAAGATCATGATGAAAGAGAACTGGTATTTAACAATAAAATCAATTTAGGATGGAATTTACTCTAAATATTATGTATTTCTAAAAATAAACTCTCAGAAAAGAATTGCCCTAAATTTTAGTCCTTACAAAATCTTTCATATTATGGGAATACACTCTCAATTTCTTTATTTTGAACAAAAATCCTGTTTGGGGGAGAAGCATCAACCTGAAATGACCTCAATCAATGCTGGTTTGGGATGATTAGAGATGGCACCTGACAGAATCAGTAAATAAGGAAGGCAAAGAAATTTGACACAGATTTAGTAATTATTGCTGGAGGTATCATCTCACAATTGCAAGTGTCAGATGTCTTTGTAAACAAGCCTCTTAAAGCTCACTTGAAAATCAATACAGGAAATGGTTGTCTGTGGAAATCATGCACAAACACCTCCAGGACAAATTAAACAACCCAAAGCCTGTCCTGACATAATGTGTTATTATGGTTTGGGATAAAAGTTTCTGTGATAGCAAACATATAGATTCAAATATTAATGTATCTCAAATGCCTTAAATGGAAATAAAGATAAGGTGGTGTGGAAAACTGTTAGATGATTTTTAAAAAATGGCCCTACAGATGACAAGAACACCGATGTCCAAGATGCCGGTGAAGAGCTTGAACAAAACTGCTTCTTAAAATATGAGTGGAAACAAAGCAGTAAATTAAATTATTTTTATAATATAATTTTAAATGTGTGGGTAATTATTCCAAAAAAATTTATAAGTAAATATCTGTTTCAGTTATGCACTAATTTTTTTTTAATATTTAAGTTGGCTAAGAACCTGGAGGCTGTGCTAAATTGGCAAATGGATGGAGGTATGCGCTATGTTCTGGGCTGCCCTGTATTTAAGCCATATATGGTATTAGATAGTCCTGTGGCTGTAAAACTAAGTGCTAAGTTATGGCACTATCTCCGAGTTGGAGGCATGAAGAGAAAGACATGGGTGAGCCATGAGAAAATCAGAGACCCACTGCCCTACACAGACACCATTCTGAGGCTATGGTAATGGGGTCCAATAAGCCCAAAGCTCCTATCACATCCCTCTGATCCAGAGTCCTAATACTGCTGAGGGTACAACGTTCTAAAGGAGGAAAGTGTACACATGTGTACACACACACACACACACACACACACACACACACACACACCCCACAGATGTTATCCAGGCAAAGGCAGAATCGGGGAGGAGGGGGCTAACTGTCTTGAAGCTGTTTTCACAAATATAGACCGACATCATCAACAGATACAGGTTGGGGTGGAAACACTAGTGGCCTTCAATACAGAAAGCCTATGGTTATGATTTTTTCCTTTAGCTTGACATCTCTTCAAACTGGTTGATCCACTCCCCAAAAGGGAAAAAAATGGGAGTCAGAAGGGGTACCCACAGTGGGCCAGGGCACTTCCCCATCTCCACGTTGCCCAGGGGGTATAATAGATATAGAACAATGTACCAACTTCCAGTTAAAGATGATGAATTGAACCCAAGCATTGAGCTCTGCTCCCTTTAGAATTTCTATTAAAGCCACAATAAGGGGATTTAGCAACAACAAATAAAGCATAGATTAATAAGGACCAATAGGAGAAAAAGCAACATCAAAATTTTGGAAGATGGAACAATGAGACATATTTAGCTGAGAACTAAGAAAGCTGAGTTCTAAGACAGCAGGGGTAAATAAATTTATACTAAACCCCTCCGATCTCGCCAAAATAATCAGCAATTGTTATCAGGTATCTCTGGATGTAGAGGGGAATATTTGACTAAAAGCTGGATGATTGGTTGAAAGTCTGTTGAAGAGACTGTCGGGCACCGCTCACCCATTCCCTCCCTGATTCTTCACACCCAGGCAGAAGACTGAATGTCTAGTTTCTGTACAAGGGACACCAAGCATCACTGAAGGGAACAAAAGAATTGAATAAACATACACACCCTGGATCTTGAAATCCCCAAGCCTCTTCCCCTACTCATCTTGGTGAACTGTGAAGGCCAGGCGATTGCGAAAGTTTTTTCTGGGGAATCTGAGCAGTGCAACAGGAAAGACCCTCAGATGCTAACATTGGGGTTGCCCACAGATATGGCCAGTGAAATCACCCACAGTGAAACTCACAGTCAACAAGCTCTATTCATGTTTCAGAGCTTCCAATACTTTTCTTAGTCCCTTATTATTAAATATGTTCAGATAACTAAGGACTACCAGACATCGGAGAAAACCACTAATGTGAAAATCAGAGACCAGATTTTTAAAAAAGAGGGGGTTATGGCAGGCAAGATAATGACCCCCGAAAAATGTCCATGTCCTAATCCTCAGAACCTAGAAATATGTTATGTGGCAGGTTAAAGGCTGCAAATGAAAGTAAGGTTGCTAATCAACCGACTTTGAGATGAGATTATCCTGGATTATCCGGATGAATCCAATCTAATCCCACGCATCCTTAAAAGCTGAGAACATTTCCTGGTGATGGTCAGAGAGAGATGTGACAACTAGAAAGGAGTGAGAGAGATGTGAGTTCCTGACTTTGCAGATGAAGAAGGGGGCCATGAGGAAGCAATGTGGGTGGCCTCTAAAAGCTGGAAAAGGCGAGAAAACAGATTCTCCCCTGGAGCCTCCAGAAAGGAACACAGTCCTGCAGACACCATGATTTCAGCCCGGTGAAATCCGTATTGAACTTTTTTCCTACAAAATGGTAAGACAATAAATTTGTGTTCATTTGTTACAGAAGCAATAAAAACCAATACAAGGGGGTTTCAAGAAACAGATATGATCCAGGAAGAAGACCTCCTTATAAAAAGTATTAACTTCCTCAGAGGTATAAAGTATTGCAAGCATGAAACAGGAACAGGGTTCTATTTTTGAGAAAAGAAAGATTCTGAGAACAAAAAAGTGCTCTTAAAGTTAAAAATAAGATAGGAGAGGGACTTCCCTGGTGGCTCAGTGGTTGGGAATCCGCCTGCCAATGCAGGGGACACGGGTTCGAGCCCTGGTCCAGGAAGATCCCACATGCCGCGGAGCAGCTAAGCCCGAGCGCCACAACACTGAGCCTGCGCTCTAGAGCCCGTGAGCCACAACTACTGAGCCCACGTGCCTAGAGCCCGTGCTCCGCAACAAGAGAAGCCACCGCAATGAGAAGCCTGTGCACCGCAACAAAGAGTAGCCCCTGCTTGCCGCAACCCGTGCGCAGCAACGAAGACCCAATGCAGCCATAAATAAATAAATAAACTTATTTAAAAAAAAGAAGATAGGAGAAAAAAAATTTTTGGAGAAAAAAATTTTAAGTCAATAGCAGGATGGGAAGATACAGATGAGGAAATTTCCCAGAAAGTAGATAAAAAAGACAAAGATATAGGAAATTGGCAAAAAAGATAAGAAACTGTCCAAATAAGAGGAGTTCTGGAGGAATATAGGGAAGTACATGAACAGGTTCTGGTAGCAATTCTATTGTGGGCAGAGGTCCCCACACCAAAAAGCAATTCTCAGACACCAGCTGGGTGTCCAACAAGTCAACTCAATTTGGACACTATATACCAGACTCCACAGGTTAAGGTTCAATCCTGTAAGACACATCCCCCCACCCAGGCCAATCACAAGTCCAGTTTGTCATCTATGCTTCCAACCCCCTGGCTATAAATCAGAGATTCCAATCACCCACTCCTCAGGTTTCATTAATTTGCTGGAGTGGCTCATAGAACCCAGAGAAACAATTTACTCACTAGATTGCCGGTTTATTATAAAAAGATAGAACTCAGGAACCACCAGATGGAAAAGCTGCACAGGGCAAGGTATGGAGAAAGGGCACGAGCTTCCATGCTCTCCCCAGGAGAGACACCCTCCCCACATCTCCACGTGTTCACCAATCTGGAAGCTCTCTGAACCAGGCCCTTTGGGGTTTTTTTGGAGGCTTCATTATCATCTGCCATTGGGGTTTGATTCAACCTCCAGCCCCTCTCCCCTGCTCCGGAGGTTAGGGTGGGGGATGGAGGGTGAAGTACTGAAAGTTGTAACCCTCTAATGACACGGTTGTTTCCCCTGGCAGTCAGCCCCCATCCTTAGGTTACATAAGGGCTTTCCAAAAGTGGCCTCATTAACATAGCAAAACACTCTTATCACAGGAAATGTGAAGGGTTTTAGTAGCTCTGTGCCATGAAAGGGGTCGAAGACTGAATATATATTTGCTATTATAAATCACAATATTACTGTATGTCAGTAACAAAACAATAACAACTCTCCCCAAAGAGAAGACATCAATTCCCAGATTGAAAAAGCCCACGAGTATCTAGCAAGATGCTAGTGGAATATGATACAATGTCCAATGACAAATAATGAATTATCAACATCTCCCTGAGATTCTGTCAACTGTTGCTTGATCCATGCCATCTCTTG
Organism: Orcinus orca; assembly: GCF_937001465.1. Classification (NCBI taxonomy): domain Eukaryota; kingdom Metazoa; phylum Chordata; class Mammalia; order Artiodactyla; family Delphinidae; genus Orcinus; species Orcinus orca. The sequence continues at coordinate 17,067,090 of NC_064574.1, forward strand.
TATCCTTTACTTCAACTGTTCTATTTTTCATGCTTAATATTGGTTCTTTTAAACAATTTCTTAATTTTTCTTCACACTCTTTACATCTTCCCTTATTTCCTTAAGTCTTTTTATAATGCTTATTTTAAATTCTGGATCCATCTGTCTCAATAATTCTGTGTCAGATGGGATGCATATAGTTTCTTGTCTTTCTTCCATAAGAGACGTACTTCTTGGGTGTCTAGTTATTTTTAGCCTGTGAGTCATGATCCCATGATGGCCAGCAGAGCACCTCGCTGTCCTGCGTTTACTCTACTGATACTGGAGGTCTGGGCTGTTGCTTCCAATTTCTGTGGTGAAGTGATGCTCAAAGATGGTATCAGGGCATTTCAGGAGGAATAGCTAGAGCAAAACTTTTAAAAAGCTTTCCTTCAACCCAATGGGTTTTAATCCTGGTTCTTAAAAATGCCACCTCACCACAGACTGATAAAATCAGATGTAGCCTGAGATGAGTATCGTCTTTCTCAACATTGTATTTTAGAAAAAAAAAAAATTCAAACCTATAAAACAGTTGAAAAAATTGTATAACGAACACCAGTGTGATCTCCACCTGGATTCACCAAATGTTGCCATATCTGCTTCCTCTCTCTTTCTCTCTCTCTCTCCCTCCCTCCCTCATGGGAGTGCAGGGTGTTTTGTTTTGTTTTGCTGAACCATTTGAAAGTAAGTTCCAGACATCATAACTTTTCATCTCTAAGACTTCAACATGAGTCTCCTAAGAACAAGGACATTCTCTTACATATCATTGTTATCTGGTGTGAATATTTTTAGAAGTTTCCTCAGATAATATTTAATTTGCATCCAGGATTGAGAATCACTGCTCTAAACTATCTTCCAACCATTGCCTTTACTTGCCTTATCTCCTACACTTCAACATACATGAGTATGCACACACACACACCACAAACACAACACACACATATACGCCACACATACTATATATCATGCACATCACACACCACACCTCACACACATACATACACACACACCATAAACATACGCTGAAACACCACACACAGACACACACACTCCAGCTCAAAGCAGCCTTCAAACTCCCCAAGGATTTCCAACAGTTTTGTTTTATTTATTTACTTTTTGGGCCGGGGTGACCAGGGATGAACCTTTGCCCGCTGCAGTGGAAGCGTGGAGTCCTTACTGCTGGACCGCCAGGGAATTCCCCAACAGTTCTTTGTTAATTCCTCAAATCCAAGTTTCCTCCTGTTTCTATAGTTTCTGCAGGGTAGTTTGAAGGCAAGAGCCATCAACCTGGGCTACAAGGTCACCTTGACAGAAACTTGCAGCCCCTAGGCTCTGTATCTATTTCATGATGTTGATGTATGGTATTTGATAAAGCAGTGGAGAGATATCAGCATTTTAGGTGAAACATCACAGTCTAGAAAAACTGACGGCAATCTTAATGCAAAATTAAGTCTGATCTTTAATTTGTTCATAGTGTTCTTAAGAGTATATGAATTATCTCTTCATTGAAAACAAAATACACTAAGACTAAATTCACCCGCTCTCTCCATAGCCCCATTTCAGTCTGGGTTTTAAATGCCTGAAATAGTATTTTAAGTTATATGATGCCGTCTTCAAGTTCCCTTTTAAAAAAAATTTCTTGTAATAGTGCATCTTTCCCCATATTTTTACCATGTTACATATTATAAAACTTTAATAGTTTTTCCAATCTGATGTGCAAGAGATGATGTTTCAGTGTTTTAATTGCATTTCAATGGATATCAGCAAAGTCAAGCATCTTTTTACAAGCAAATTTTATTTGCTTTTCATAATGGTTGCCCATTTTTTAAAAAGAGATTTTTAAAGAAAAAAACTAATAGTCTCTCTCTCCCTCCACTCCTACCTTGAAATAACCAATATATTCTGTTGGTTTTGTATCCTTCTTAATTTTTCTCTAAATGCATCCAAATATATAGACACTTAGATGGTTCTTGTAAGGTGATTCCCAAGCTACTCAAATACATAGGGATGGTGTGTGAGGTGTGGGGAATCACCAAGGAAAATCTGACCATGTTAGTCTGAAACAAATAAAAATCCTAACTAGAATCCTAGTCAAACATGAAAAAAGGAGACATAAGCAAAAGCTTCGCCACAAAAATAATGAAACCAACACAGCAGCATAGAGATGTGAAGAGTATGTTTCTGAAAATTGAACCCATAAAGCATGAAAATTTGGGGCAAATCTACTTTCAACAGAACGGGAAAAAATCAACGGGTCAAAATAAAAAAAGATTAAAAATGAGGTCCTAGAACAACAGATCAGGTTAACAAAAGGATGGGCAATACTAGGAAAAAATATTAAGGAAATGAACAATGCTATTGCAACATTTTAAAAAATAGTTTAAGAAGCAATGAAAAACAGACTCATCATTGAAGGAACCCAAATCAGCAAGATTGAGCGTAGATATGAGGAAAATAATACAAAATATAGAGGCAAAGGACAAGAGAATGAGAAAACCCACATAGAGAAGACAACAGAGGTCACATATAGGATAACTGGTAATCCTAAAGAAGAGACCGCAACAAACTGTATCGAAAAAAAACATTTGAAACATAAAAGAAGAAATATTTCCTAATATGAAAGAGAACTTCAAACTGAAGCCTGAAGCAGTCCACCAAAGAAAGGAAAAAGTGAAAGACAATAACAAGGCAAATTCTGATACAATTATTTCATTTTACATCTAAATTAAAATTTATGTAAATATCCACGGAGAAGAAACAGAACCTTGACTTTTCTGCCATTCAATTCACTGCCAGAAGACAAAAAAAAGGTTTGAAGGAATAAAAAGAACATGGTCCTAGAATTCTAAGCTCAGCCAAGATGCCAGTCTCCTGTTAAGCAAACAGACAAGATGTGGTTAAACGCTGGAGAGTTTGCCGAGGAGATCACTATAAAAGTCTTCCTCAGGAACTAGTCGAATAAATAAATATTTTTGGATATGAAAGTTGTATTATGGAAGGGTTGCAGTGAGCCCCAAATCTATCCAAATCCTAAACATGGAATTAAGACTCAGTAACCATGACTAATATAGTTATAAAACAGAATGAAGGTATTCAATTCCTTGGCAGAGAAAGGCACATAATACAAGATTAATAATAATTTCATTATAATACACTGGGACAAAAATTCAGGATACACAGATAAGTAAATCTGGTGGTTTAGATTTGGAGTTGAGATTGACAGAGAGGACAAAAGGAAGTAAAAATGTATATTTTCTTACTCATTTATATAGAGAGATGAAGGAGCAGGTCTTACTTCTAAAATTGATGAATTGGAGAATCTAGGATTAATTGTTATTCAATTATTAATAGATCTAAAGCATAGAATCTATATAGTCATTAAATTACTTTTTAAATTATAAGCAATACAGCAAAAGACACAAAGCAAATAATACTGCCATGAATCACAGCAACTAAAAACACAATAGCCTAGGGCTTCCCTGGTGGCGCAGTGGTTGGGAGTCCGCCTGCTGATGCAGGGGAAGCAGGTTCGTTCCCCCGTCCGGGAGGATCCCACATGCTGCGGAACGGCTGGGCCCGTGAGCCATGGCCGCTGGGCCTGCGCATCCGGAGCCTGTGCTCCGCAACGGGAGAGGCCACGGCAGTGAGAGGCCCGCGTAACGCACAAAAAAAAAAAAAAGAAAAGAAAAACCACAATAGCCTAACAACACTTTTAAACAACAGAAATTATTACGGCAATAAATGAAAATGGGATAAACATATTTTTTAAAAAAAACGTACTTGAATTAAAGCACAAAATAGAGCTCCAGGATGTCTACAAAACACTTAAGTAAAACAAAATGATTCAGAAAGATTATGAGTAAGAGGAAAAGCAAAGATGTTCTAGGGAATGCAAACAAACAAGAAAGCAGGGCCACAGTGCTAACATCAGACAAAGTAGAATTCTCTCAAACATTCAAACACTATAGCAGTCTCTTGCCATTTAAGTAATTCCAGTGCATAATGAAATTAAAATTTCAATTATTTTTACAAATTATGCAGGACTCAATATAAAAAAGTAGACAAAGCACAAAATGGAACACTATAAACCCAATTATGAATACACCTGCAAAATACTAAATAAGATATTAGCACATAAACCAAAGAGTATGTTAAGAGAAAAAATGTGAGATTAAGCAATGATTATTCAAACTTTGATAGACTATTAATATAAAAAGAAAAAGAATAACCTCAATAAATGCCCAAAAATCAATTTAAAAAGATAACATCTATCCTTGATAGCAATGTTTCATAAAATAAGAACAGAAGGATATTTTCATAGCATGAAACCTCCCCCCGCCACCCCCCCAAATTTCACACTGACGTCAAATGACTGTTAGCCACACAATCAATGGGAAGACATTTGGGAACATTCCCCTTAAACCATGAGAAAAACAAAAGAGACTGTTATTACTCTCTTCTGAGGTGCTACCAACATCACTAGGCAAGAGAATGAAATAAAAGGTGTAGATATTAGGAATAAAAGCAAAATGATCAATATTTGCACATTATATAATTTTCTACCTAGAAAAAAACCAAGAAAATCAATTTAAAACCTGGTAGAAATAACAATAGTTTCAGTGAAGGCAGATAGTTTAAAAATAAATATACTAAAATCAATAGTTTTCTTAGATTTCCAACAATGACCAATTAGAAAATATAGCAGATTTTAAAAATTGCATTCATGCCAGCAATAAAAAACAAGATACCTAAAAATAAACTTTAAAAAATATGCATGATCTATATGAAGAAACAACTACTTAACTCTGTTGAAGTATTTAATAGCAAAAAAACAAAGAAAAGAAAGAAAGAAAAAGAAAGAAAAAGAAAAATAGCATGTTTTTGGATAAGAACAAAGTTGGTTACGGTAAATACTTTTAGAAGATAATTCAGCAGTGCCCATCAAAATGGCAAATAAGGGACTTCCCTCATGGTGCAGTGGTTAAGAATCCACCTGCCAATACAGGGGACACGGGTTCGAGCCCTGGTCTGGGAAGATCCCACATGCTGCAGAGCAACTAAGCCTGTGCGCCACAACTGCTGAAGCCCGCAAACCTAGAGCCTGCGCTCTGCAACAAGAGAAGCCACCGCATTGAGAAGCCCACGCACGGCAACGAAGAGTAGCTCCCACTTGCCACAACTAGAGAAAGCCCGCGCACAGAAACGAAGACCCAACACAGACAAAAATAAATAAATAATTTTAAAATAAATAAATAAAATGGCAAATAAGTATACCATTTTATTCAGCAAACCCATTTCCAGGGACCCTACAGAAATTCTACCACAAAGTACAAAATTAGTATATGCAGAACAACTCAAGAATTTTGACCTGAGCAGTTGGGTACAGTTTCCAAAGTTAGCAAAGTTTATCAAATTGACAATATATAGTAACAGCCTTAAAAGTGCTTACCCATTTTCTTCCATTCCTAGGAATTTATTCCTAGGAAATAAGCATGATCATGCTCAGAGTTAGTTTCTGGGAAATTTATTGCAGTGGTGTTTATACTAATGAAAAAATACAAACAAGTGAAATGTTTAACAGTGGAATATTGGGGAGCACTTAACACTGATGTAGAAGAATATTCAGTGATATTGGAAGATATACCTGATACACTGTAACATGAAAAAATCATGTTACAGGACAGTATATTCTGCATGATTAATGTGACTGAAATTTTGTTGAAAAAAACCTAGTATATGGATATGATATGAATATATCTAGAAAAAAAGACTAGAAAGATACAAACCAGATGGTTGACAGTATTTGTCTCAGGGTTATAGGTGTGATTCTTCTTCTTCTTTTTTTTTTTTTTTTTGCGGTACGCGGGCCTCTCACTGTTGTGGCCTCTCCCGTTGCGGAGCACAGGCTCCGGACGCGCAGGCTCAGCGGCCATGGCTCACGGGCCCAGCCGCTCCGCGGCATGTGGGATCTTCCCGGACCGGGGCACGAACCCGTGTCCCCTGCATCGGCAGGCGGACTCTCAACCACTGCGCCATCAGGGAAGCCCAGGTGTGATTCTTAATTTTCCTTCTGGCTATCTTTTCTGAATTTTCTCCAATAATTGTGTTTTACTTCCATAAAATAAAAACTTTTAAAATCATTGTTTTCTTCTGTGCAAGGCCCCAAGGGAACTCAACCTGCCACCTTGACATGTAAGAGTACTTTGTGAGTTTGGAAAAGTCTCTCTTCCTCTGGGTCCTTCAGTTCCTCATCTGTAAGCCAGAGAGCTGATGATCACCACGGTTCTTTGAGCACTTATCATGCTCTCTGGCTTCCTTTAAACCACCACTATTAGCGCTTTATGGCACTGCTCAGAAGCCTGTTGCTGGTAAATTCACTCTCTGACCACAGCAGATGCTGTGAGGGTCCCACCCGTGACCCCTGGGCCCTGACCATACCAGTGCTGACCCAACTTCTAATTGCCATCATCTGCATGTCTTTGCCTGATGGCTTCCTCTGGTGGGCAAAGATCTCTCCTCATCCCTGCAGTCCATCTAAGTGCTGGGGACCTAAGGAATCCCCAACCAGGAGCAACCTTCAAGCAAAAACTACCCGAGTTGGTGTATAGATACACCAGCTCCCTCTCCTCATGGGTGGATCCCAGGATTCCCCACTGGGATTGACCTTTAGTTGCCCACTGTGGCAATGGGCTTAACTATGCACCCCGTACTGGCTTCCTTCCCTTCCCTGCTCGGTCCTCTGCCTGTGTGTCCTGGGATCACCTTCCGTATAAACCACATGCTCTGGGATCCTTTTCTTAGGATCTGCTTTTGAGCAACCCAAAGGAAGATAACTCACACGCTTCACCTCCTCTCCCCTCAAATCTCCAATCCCCACCACCTCAGCTGGGGACCTTGTCTTTTATTTTGTAGAGGAAGTAGAAGCAATCGGACGTCAACATGCATTCACACAAGAAACTCTAAAGGCCAAACACATCTATGAAAACATGCTCAGCTTCACTGATGATCAGGGATATGCAAATTAAAACAACTGACAGGCCATTTTATAAACACCAGATTGGGGAGAGTTATCTAACAAGACCAAATGTTGCGGAGGAGGTGGAATAAACAGGAACTCTCATACATTCTGGGTGAGGGTGTTGGCACTCTCAACCTGGAGATTTGGCAATACCTAGTAAAGTCGGAGATGTGTCTGCCCTATGACCATATGACCCTATGACCCAACGATCCCACTTTCAGGTAAATACCTGAGAGTAACTCTTATACATGGGCTCAAGGATAATCACTCCAGCATCGATATTATTAGGAAGAAAAGAAGGAAACAAACTAACTGCCTATCAATAGGGCACTGGATAAGGAAATTTAAAAACATTCTTACACTATAACACTATGTTAAGGCAAAGGAACTATATCTACTTGTAAAAAGGTGAATGGATCTTAAAAGCACATGTTGAGTAAAACTAAGTTGTATACATTACGCACATACATTATGGCACTATTTTATGTAAACATCAGAAGCGTCCCTGACAGAGCAGTGTATTGTCTGTGATCATACACAATGCAATGCAATTTAAAACATGGGTAGAACATGTTAACTTTTTTTGGCTGTGTTGGGTCTTCGTTGCTGCACGTGGGCTTTCTCTAGTTGCAGCGAGCAGGGGCTACTCTTCGTTGCGGTGCACGGGCTTCTCATTGCGGTGGCTTCTCTTGTTGCAGAGCCCGGGATCTAGGTCACGGGCTTCAGTAGTTGCGGCACATGGGCTCAGTAGTTGTGGCTCGCGGGTGCTAGAGCACAGGCTCAGTAGTTGTGGCGCATGGGCTTAGCTGCTCCGCAGCATGTGGGATCTTCCCGAACCAGGGATCGAATCCATGTCCCCTGCATTGGCAGGTAGATTCTTAACCACTGCACCACCAGGGAAGTCCCCAGAACATGTTACCTTTAAACACAGGTAGTGACTTTGGTTACCTTTGGGGACTGGGATAAGGAAGGCTCCAAGTGTATCTACAATGTTTCATTTCTTCAAAAGAATTTTAATCCATTTCTTTAAAAGGGAGGGTAGATGGGGGGGGCAGGGAGAGGGAGAAATAGAACAGACCAAAGCAAATATGGCAAAACAGTAACCTTTGCTAAACCTTGGTGGCAAGTTTCTGTTATTTTGTAATATTAAACTCTATATTTTTCTGGATGGTTGTAATATTTCTAAATTTAAAATAAAAATTATTGGGGTGATGGAAATGTTCTGTCTTGATTGTGATGGTAGTTACATGACTGTGGACCTCGGTCAAAGCACCTTGAACTGGACACCTGGAATGGGTGCATGTTCTCACATGTAAATTATACCTCAATAAAGTTGACCTTAAAAGAAAGAACAATTCAATGAGATGTTGACTGGCAGGTGTGCAGCCTCTCCTGTGGGACCTGGTTCCACATGGAAGTGGACAGAGGAGAGAGATGCCACAGACTATGGGTCAGCCTTGAAGGTCTGTCCCCCAAACTTCAGAACCTCAGGGCAAGTGGGATACCCTTTGCTTCGGGGGAAGGGTGAACCAAGCCCTCCTTGCAGAGTCTAATTTGAGAGCTTTATGGCCTGGGGAAGAGCTGACTCTGCTCCTACCATGAGTTCATCATGTTCTTTGGCACCTCAATGTTCTCTCCATTTAATTTTTCAGAAACACCAACACATCAGAAAAGAAATCTGCCCTGAAATTGCTGTTTGGATGAATGTGACATTTGTAAGCCAGCGACGGAAACTGGAGGAGCCGATGTGTTTGCGACTCACAGCCTCATCTCACGGCCCACCCTCTCAAACAGTGCACACACTTGGAGGTGGGGCGCAGGGGGACTTTTGCCTGGATGGAAAAATACAGCTCAGTAGACAGATTCTCAATGAGACAAGGAAGGAAAGAAGAAGGAAGGGAGGACAGGCAGTCTGGCTAAAATACATCACTTGCTGTGTGCCAGGTCCACTGTGCCATTTCATGTTCAAAATACATATTATCACACCCATTTTAGAGATGAGAAAATAAGCTCAAAAAGGGGATGTGTTATTTTGCCAAAGACACAAAGCTAAGAAGGAGCAACGTTGGATTTGACCCAATCTGTGTGATGTCAAATTCCTTAGAATATGCCTACATCAAAGAGAAAAAACTCACTGTTTCCTTCCTTTTATCTTTACTTCTCTCCTTTTTCATCCTCTATGAGGAAACAGGTCCAGCGACACTGAGGGATGTGTGAATAAGCTGTTTTGGGAGCAGAGGCAGGACAGGGTAACTCATCGGATGGTGAAGTTAAGGAGGATGGAAGAACCCAGGATGAGTCACAGGTTTCTGTGCTGGGGTTGGGCACAGAGATAAAAAGGCTTCACAGGAAAAGGAGCTGCTGGCGGGAAGTGAAGGGAGGTTATTGGACTGAAGTATCTCTGGCCTCCAAAAACGGGATCCTGAGACAATTGAATATCTGGTTCTAGGCTTGTGGAGACAGGGGTACACTAGGAAGTTGGGGATCCTTCCAAAAATGAGCCTTGTTGTGGTTAGACTTTCTTCTCAGAGTCTAGGATAACTCCTCAACGTAAGGGGTCCAGGTGGAAAATTCCAACCCAGGGTGAGCCAATACTTTGGTGAGATTTCATCCATTTCCAGTAGGCAGAGGAGAAAACCACATTCACATACAATTGCACTTATAATAACACCTGCATTTAATAATGGTGAATTTTTGCAGTTGCCTAACAATGAGATGGAAAAAGTAATGATAAAAAACTTAGGGAGATTGGTTCAAGATGGCAGAGTAGAAGGACGTGCTCTCACTCCCTCCTGCGAGAACACTGGAATCACAACTAACTGCTGAACGATCATCAACAGGAAGACACTGGCACTCACCAAAAAAGATACCCCACATGCAAAGACAAAGGAGAAGCCATAGTGAGACGGTAGGAGGGGCGCAATCACAATAAAATCAAATCCCATAACTGCTGGGTGGGTGACTCACAAACTGGAGAACACTTATACCACAGAACTCCACCCACTGGAGTGAAGGTTCTGAGCCCCATGTCAGGCCTCTGAACCTGGGGGTCCTGCGAGAATCAGACTTTGAAGCTTAGCAGGATTTGATTGCAGGACTTCGACGGGACTGGGGGAAACAGACTCCACTCTTGGAGGGCACACACAAAGTAATGTGTGCATCAGGACCCAGGGGAAGGAGCAGTGACCCCATAGAGACTGAATCAGACATACCTGCTGGTGTTGGAGGGTCTCCTGCAGAGGCGGGGGGTGGCTCTGTCTCGCTGTGAGGACAAGGACACTGACAGCAGAGGTTCTGGGAAGTACTCCTTGGCATGAGCCATCCCAGAGTCCGCCATTAGCCCCACCAAAGACCCCGGGTAGGCTTCAGTGTTGGGTTGCCTCAGGCCAAACAGCCAACAGGGAGGGGACCCAGCCCCACCCACCAGCAGACAAGCAGATTAAAGTTTTACTGAGCTCTGCCCACCAGAGCAACAGCCAGCTCTACCCACCACCAGTCCCTCCCATCAGGAAACTTGCACAAGCCTCTTAGATAGCCTCATCCACCAGAGGGCAGACAGCAGAAGCAAGAAGAACTACAACCCTGCAGCCTGTGGAACAAAAGCCACATTCACAGAAAGACAGACAAGATGAAAAGGCAGAGGGCTATGTACCAGATGAAGGGACAGGATAAAACCCCATAAAAACAACTAAATGAAGAGGAGATAGGCAACCTTCCAGAAAAAGAATTCAGAATAATGATAGTGAAGATGATCCAGGACCTCGGAAAAAGAATGGAGGCAAAGATCAAGAAGATGCAAGAAATGTTTAACAAAGACCTAGAAGAATTAAAGAACAAACAAACAGAGATGAACAATACAGTAACTGAAATGAAGACTACACTAGAAGGAATCAATAGCAGAATAACTGAGGCAGAAGAATGGATAAGTGACCTGGAAGACAGAATGCTGGCGTTCACTGCTGCGGAACAGACTAAAGAAAAAAGAATGAAAAGAAATGAAGACAGCCGAACTGACCTCTGGGACAACATTAAACGCAACAATATTCACATTATAGGGGTCCCAGAAGGAGAAGAGAGACAGAAAGGACCCGAGAAAATATCTGAAGAGATTATAGTCAAAAACTTCCCTAACAGGGGAAAGGAAATAGCCACCCAAGTCCAGGAAGCGCAGAGAGTCCCATACAGGATAAACCCAAGGAGAAACACGCCAAGACACACAGTAATCAAATTGGCAAAAATTAAAGGCAAAGAAAACTTATTGAAAGCAGCAAGGGAAAAATGACAAATAACATACAAGGGAGCTCCCATAAGGTTAACAGCTAATTTCTCAGCAGAAACTCTACAAGCCAGAAAGGAGTAGCATGATATGCTTAAAGTGATGAGAGGGAAGAACCTACAACCAAGATTACTCTAGCTGGCAAGGATCTCATTCAGATTCAATGGAGAAATCAAAAGCTTTACAGACAAGCAAAAGCTAAGAGAATTCAGCACCACCAAACCAGTTCTACAACAAATGCTAAAGGAACTTCTCTAAGTGGCAAACACAAGAGAAGAAAAGGACCTACAAGAACAAACCCAAAACAATTAAGAAAATGGTCATAGGAACATACATATCGATAACTATCTTAAACGTGAATGGATTAAATGCTCCAACCAAAAGACACAGGCTTGCTGAACGGATACAAAAACAAGACCCATATATATGCTGTCTACAAGAGACCCACTTCAGACCTAGGGTCACATACAGGCTGAAAGTGAGGGGATGGGAAAAGATATTCCATGCAAATGGAAATCAAAAGAAAGCTGGAGTAGCAATACTCATATCAGATAAAATAGACTTTAAAATAAAGAATGTTACAAGAGTCAAGGAAGAACACTACATAATGATTAAGGGATCAATCTAAGAAGAAGATATAACAATTATAAATATATATGCACCCAACATACGAGCACCTCAATACATAGGGCAACTGCTAACAGCTATAAGAGAGGAAATTAACAGTAACACAATAATAGTGGAGACTTTAACACCTCACTTACACCAATGGACAGATCATCCAGATAGAAAATTAATATGGAGACACAAGCTTTAAATGACACAATAGACCACATAGATTTAACTGTTATTTATAGGACAGTCCATCCGAAAAAGGCAGATTACACTTTCTTCTCAAGTGTGCATGGAAAATTCTCCAGGATAGATCACATCTTGGGTCACAAATCAAGCCTCAGTAAATTTAAGAAAATTGAAATCATATCAAGCATCTTTTCTGACCACGACGCTATGAGATTAGAAATCAATTACAGGGAAAAACACGTAAAAAACCAAACACATGGAGGCTAAACAACACGTTACTAAATAACCAAGAGATCACTGAAGAAAACAAAGAGGGAATCAAAAAATACCTAGAGACAAATGACAATGAAAACATGACGATCCAAAACCTATGGGATGCGGCAAAAGAAGTTCTAAGAGGGAAGTTTATAGCTATACAAGCCTCCCTCAAGAAACAAGAAAAATCTCCAATAAGCAAGCTAACCTGACACCTAAAGGAACTAGAGAATAAGAACAAACCAAACCCAAAGTTAGCAGAAGGAAAGAAATCATAAAGATCAGAGCAGAAATAAATGAAATAGAAACAAAGAAAACAATAGCAAAGATCAATAAAACTAAAAACTGGTTCTTTGAGAAGATAAATAAAATTGATAAACCATTAGCCAGACTCAGCAAGAAAAACAGGGAGAGGACTCAAATCAAGGAAATTAGAAATGGAAAAGGAGAAGTTACAACAGACACCGCAGAAATACAAAGCATCCTAAGAGACGACTACAAGCAACTCTTTGCCAATAAAATGGACAACCTGGAAGAAATGGACAAATTCTTAGAAAGGTATAACCTTCCAAGACTGAACCAGGAAGAAATAGAAAATATGAACAGACCAATCACAAGTGATGAAATTGAAACTATGATTAAAAATCTTCCAACAAACAATAGTCCAGGACCAGATGGCTTCACAGGTGAATTCTATCAAATATTTAGAGAAGAGCTAACACCCATCTTTCTCAAACTCTTCCAAAAAATTGCAGAGGAAGGAACACTCCCAAACTCCTTCTATGAGGCCACCATCACCCTGATACCAAAACTAGACAAAGATACTACAAAAAAAGAAAATTACAGACCAATATCACTGATGAATATAGATGCAAAACTCCTCAACAAAATACAACCAAACAGAATCCAACAACACATTAAAAGGATCATACACCATGATCAAGTGGGATTTATCCCAGGGATGCAAGGATTCTTCAATATATGCAAATCAATCAATGTGATACACCATATTAACAAATTGAAGAATAAAAACCATATGATCATCTCAATAGATGCAGAAAAAGCTTTTGACAAAACTCCACACCCATTTATGATAAAAACTCTCCAGAAAATGAGCATAGAGGGAACCTACCTCAACATAATAAAGGCCATATACGACAAACCCACAGCAAACATCATTCTCAATGGTGAAAAACTGAAAGCATTTCCTCTAAGATCAGGAACAAAACAAGGATGTCCACTCTCACCACTATTATTCAACATAGTTTTGGAAGTCCTGGTCACAGGAATCAGAGAAGAAAAAGAAATAAAAGGAACACAGGTTGGAAAAGAAGTAAAACTATCACTGTTTGCAGATGACGTGATACTATACATAGAGAATCCTAAAGATGCCACCAGAATACTACTAGAGCTGATCAATGAATTTGGTAAAGTTGCAGGATACAAAATTAATGCACAGAGATCTCTTGCATTCCTATACACTAATGATGAAATATCTGAAAGAGAAATTAAGGAAACACTCCCATTTACCATTGCAACAAAAAGAATAAAATACCTAGGAATAAACCTACCTAGGGAGACAAAAGACCTGTATGCAGAAAACTATAAGACACTGATGAAAGAAATTAAAGATGATACCAACAGATAGAGAGATATACCATGTTCTTGGATTGGAAGAATCAGCATTGTGAAAATGACTATACTACCCAAAGCAATCTACAGATTCAATGCAATCCCTATCAAATTACCAATGGCATTTTTTTATGGAACTAGAACAAAAAATCTTAAAATTTGTATGGAGACACAAAGACCCCGAATAGCCAAAGCAGTCTTGAGGGAAAAAAACGGAGCGGGAGGAATCAGACTCCCTGACTTCAGACTATACTATAAAGCTACAGTAATCAAGACAATATGGTACTGGCACAAAAACAGAAATATAGATCAATGGAACAAGATAGAAGGCCCAGAGATAAACCCACGCACCTATGGGCAACTAATCTATGACCAAGGAGGCAAGGATATACAATGGAGAAAAGACTGTCTCTTCAGTAAGTGGTGCTGGGAAAACTGGACAGCTACATGGAAAAGAATGAAATTAGAACACTCCCTAACATCATACACAAAAATAAACTCCAAATGGATTAGAGACCTAAATGTAAGGCCAGACACTATAAAACTCTTAGAGGAAAACATAGGAAAAACACTCTTTGACATAAATCACAGCAAGATCTTTTTTGATCCACCTCCTAGAGTAATGGAAATAAAAACAAAAATAAACAAATGGGACCTAATGAAACTTCAAAGCTTTTGCACAGCAAAGGAAACCATAAATAAGACGAAAACACAACCCTCAGAATGGGAGAAAATATTTGCAAATGAATCAATGGACAAAGGATTAATCTCCAAACTATATTAACAGCTCATACAGCTCAATATTAAAAAAACAAACAACCCAATCCAAAAATGGGCAGAAGACCTAAATAGGCATTTCTCCAAGGAAGACATACAGGTGGCCAAGAAGCACATGAAAAGCTGCTCAACATCACTAATTATTAGAGAAGTGCAAATCAAAACTACAATGAGGTATCACCTCACACCAGTTAGAATGGGCATCATCAGAAAATCTACAAACAACAAATGCTGGAGAGGGTGTGGAGAAAAGGGAACCCTCTTGCACTGTTGGTGGGAATGTAAATTGATAGAGCCACTATGAAAAACAGTATGAAGGTTCCTTAAAACACTAAAAATAGAACTACCGTATGACCCAGTAATCCCACTACTGGGCATATACCCAGAGAAAACCATAATTCAAAAAGACACATGCACCCCAGTGTTCACTGCAGCAGTATTTACAATAGCCAGGTCATGGAAGCAACCTACCTACCCATTGACAGACGAATGATAAAGAAGATGTGGTACATATATACAATGGAATATTACTCAGCCATAAAAGGAATGAAATTGCGTCATTTGTAGAGACGTGGATGGATCTAGAGACTGTCATACAGGGTGAAGTAAGTCAGAAAGAGAAAAACAATTATCGTATATTAACGCATATATGTGGAACCTAGAAAAATGGTACAGATGAACCGGTTTGCAGGGCAGAAAGAGAGACACAGATGTAGAGAGCAAACGTATGGACACCAAGGGGGGAAAGCAGCAGTGGGTAGGGGTGGTGGTGTGATGAATTGGGAGATTGGGATTGACATGTATACACTGATGTGTATAAAATTGATGACTAATAAGAACCTGCTGTATAAATAATAAATAAAATAAAATTCAAAAATTGAAAAGAAAAAAATCTCATTTCCTAAATGACAACCACAGGGGTAGAAGACCCTCCCCCCTTTAGAAAATAGTGAGTTGGCCAAATGCAGACAAACCTACAATATTTGCCTCTAACTGAGAGGGGAGCAGAACTCTTTCAAGGGGATGAACACCGGGACAAACACTCTGACAACAAATAAAGGCTTTACAGAATGGAGAGAGAAAGCAGCACTTCCTGTGGGTGAGGTAGCCCAGGAAAGATGTGGAATGCAAAGAATTACCCACTTGGCCTCCCTGTCAATAGGTGGAGGAGCTGGGATCTTTAAAACTCAATCTCACAAGAAGGCAGAAGAGGTTGGCTGGATCGGTGGCCTGAAACTGATTGTTTTTATGGCAAAGATGTAGCCTCAGAAGGTGGGCTGTCTCTGAAGCTGCTGGGACCATCTGAAATTGAGAGTGTCCCTCCTCCCCACTGTCCCCGATTGGATGTGTCCCCAACCAGGCTGAGTGACTCCCCTGCAGGGCTTTAAGCCATGTGCTATGTGGAGAAAAAATCATACAAGTTTTACTTGTAACTACTACCCAGGTCCCCAGCCCTTCCTGTCCCACCTTCCAGGCACCAGAAGAGCAGCCCTGAAATTCACGATGTGATGGGTACAGAGAAGACCCAGGTAAACAGGGAAGGAGGTATGGGAGACTCCAGCTGTTCTACATCTGGCAAATAATTGACCTGATAAAACTCCTCCGGTACAAAGATAAATAAGCAACAACAGCAACAACAAAAGAACATTAAAACTATGGAAATTTTCAAAAAGCAGCAATGTAGGAAAGGAAGAGATAGATCAGGTTAAAAACAGATAAAAACTCAGTTTTGGAAAAAGACATGGCCCAGGAAACAGAAAAAAAATTAGACCACAAATGTATCACAATCCCAAGAAACTGAAGATAAGACAATAATTTAACAGAATAAGATTAGAAGGATTGCAGAGCCAAGGTAAGAAATTTTGGTCCAGAATAATACCACTATGCTACTATTAAAGAGACAAGAAACCATGAGGATAGAACTGACCCAGGAGAAAAATAAGATGGGAGTATTAAAGATAGGCTACAGAAAAAATCATACAAAATGCAGAGGAAACAGTCAAAGAGCTAGGGACAATTTAGAGAAGATGATTGTATCGATGACAGACAATGGAGGTCAACACACAGATGAGTAGCCTTAAAGAAAAGAACGAAACAAATACATCATAAAAATAATCCATCATATAATGAAGGAAAACTGAATATGAAGATTGAAAGAGTACACTCATTTTGCAAAAATGTTATTAGAGGCAGATGAAAATCAAGACATACTCTGATCAAGATGTTCAGCTTAAAGAATTTAAGAAGGAGTTATATAAATATCCAGCCGGGAATACCAAGTTATCAACAGAATCTCCTCAACTTCTCTACATTAACGTTTGATGTCGGAAGACCAAAGTAACATCTGCAAAGTTTTGAGGAAACAGAAGTGTGACTTAAGAAATTTATACCCAGGGCTTCCCCGCTGGCGCAGTGGTTAAGAATCCGGCCGCTAATGCAGGGCACATGGGTTCAAGCCCTGGTCCAGGAAGATCCCACAGGTCGTGGGGCAGCGAAGCCCATGCGCCGCAACTACTGAGCCTGCGCTCTAGAGCCCGCGTGCCACAACTACTGAAGCCCGCACGCCTAGAGCCTGTGCTCTGCAACAAGAGAAGCCACCGCAATGAGAAGCCCACAACCAATAGTAGCCCACGCTCGCTGCAACTAGAGAAAGCCTGCGCACATCAACGAAGACCCAACACAGCCAAAAATAAATAAATAAAATAAATTAAAAAAAAAAGAATTTTATACTCAACAAATATTTTATCCATATTTACTCAAGGACTATAGGATCCATCAACATTTCTCTTAAAAAGGTTTTGATAGGGCTTCCCTGGTGGCGCAGTGGTTGAGAGTCCGCCTGCCGATGCAGAGGACACGGGTTCGTGCCCCGTCCGGGAGGATCCCACATGCCGCGGAGCGGCTGGGCACGTGAGCCATGGCCACTGAGCCCGCGCGTCCGGAGCCTGTGCTCCGCAACGGGAGAGGCCACAACAGTGAGAGGCCCGCGTACCGCAAAAAAAAAAAAAAAAAAAAAAAAAAAAAGGTTTTGATAATATAACCCAAACAACCAAGAGATAATTCAAAATTAGAAGTCAGGAATAGGAAAGCTATAGAAAGAAACAGCAAGAACTGAGTCTTGGATCCTTTTAAATATAAAACTAAGCCGAAATAACTGTAAAAATTAATTTCAAGTCAAAATGAAAATTACATAATTCCCAAAAGAAAGTCTACATTATATAAAAATAAACAACAAAAACAGAATATCTATAATGAACTGTGATAAAAATCTCAGATCATAACAAAATTGGGTTGGGGAGGACATATGAACCCTTAGATTTGTGATCTTTCACAGTAAAGAGTCCATTGATACTATGATACACTGTTTTATTTCTTGACAAATCAAGAAAAAAGAGGTTTGAGTATATTATTTTTTAAAAAGTAAAAACATTTGATAAACTCTATCAGTAACTGGTCAGTTGAGTTGAGGGCAGAGAAAATGGGAGGCCAGGAGAAGGACTGAACAGGAGTTGAAAGTAAAATAATTTTCAAGGATGTGCCAGGCGAATGTAAACTAAGAGAAACCACGATCAAGTAGATTTTTTAAATTCTCACCACACACAAAAAATTATAACTATGCGAAGTGATGGATGTGTTGACTAACCTTATTGTGGTAATAATTTTGCGATATATACATATATCAAATCATTACATTATACACCTTAAACTTAAAAAAAAAAGAAACCACAATCCATGATATGAATATCAGAAGAGGCTGAATTAAAACCAAAGATCATTGAACAAAAAAAAGCATCACCCATAATGATAAAAGGTATAAAACATTAGAATAATTGTCATGACAATTTATGTTCCAGATAATGTAGTGTCAACATATATGAGGCAAAAACTACACATATAAATGCAATGTGGAATCAATAGAAATACAAGAGTAGGAAACTCTAACTCCCCTCTCTTGATTTTTGACAGTTGAATAAGTAAGGATATAAATAATCTAAATAATATGATTAATAAAATTGATCAAATATGAGTGTATATAATATATACACAAGGAACAGAGAATATTCTTCTTCTTTGTGTGTCAGTGTGATATTTGCAAAAGTCTGCCATATGCTAGATCACAAAGGAAACCTAAAAATTCTAAAAGTAGATATATTATAGTTCATAAACACTGACCCTGATGCAATAAAAATGTAAAGTAATAGTAAAGGCAAAAGAAAAATGGAAATCGAGACATTTTCTATCCTCAACAACCCTTGACTCAAAGAAGAAATCTATTTAAACAGCTCAAGCCGTATTGAGAAGACAATTCATAGGCTTAAACAGTTACATTCCGAAACAAATGTTAACTGATATGCCCTTAGATTTCAACAGTCAATGGCCACACAGTAATTTTAAGAAACAAATTATTATGACTCTCAGTCTTCCATCCCACTAACCACAGTCGAACATTCTACCACGTTTCCCATGAAACCATTCCTGGGAACCCCCTTGCTTCTATGTCCTGCAAGTTCCTCCCTCCCTGCCCCCACCCCTTTTTCTCTGGTTAGCAACCACATGACAGTTGTATATAGTGATGGAATAATTCTGTACTCTGGTTATGGCGGTGATTGCGCAAATCTATGTATATGTTAAAATTCATAGAACTGTACATCCCCTCAAAAAAGTCAATTTTACTATATGAGAATTTTTAAAATACAATTAAGGAGAAAGGGTAATGATCCAGAAAGAAGAAGCTTTCTGAATTTTTTAAGAAAGCAGACATATAAATTATACTAAAAGCTGAAAAAAGAAAACTGATGCAAAAGCATGAAATAAAATATTAACAAATCAATTACAGCTATACATTATATAGCTGCCCAAAAATGTCCAAGCAGTGGTTTTCCTCCGAGACCATAAGGATGGTGTAATATTAGGAAATCCACACACATGATTCACCATATCAATACACTGAAACAGAAAAATGACAAAGGTCTCCTCAGATGCCAAAAAAAGGTATTTCATGAAATGCAATCTTCATTTCTAATGAAAAATAATTTTAAAATAGCTTAATAACATTATCAATATATACCTATATATTTAGATATCTATAGATATCTATTGGATGAAGATATACATATGTCTCCAATAACCAACATCTTACTCAAAGGTTCGGCAGTAGGAGCATTTCTTGTAAGTCAGAAATAAGATCAGGACATCCACAAGTAAATAAGAAAATTAATTTATCGATCCCTTTGGAAAAAGATCTGCAAAATATTCATGTATTATATAGCTGTCTTTCTAGAAAACCTAAGAGGATCACTAATAAACTATTAGAAATAATACAATAGGGCTTCCCTGGTGGCGCAGTGGCTGGGAGTCCGCCTGCCGATGCAGGGGATGCGGGTTCGTGCCCCGGTCCGGGAGGATCCCACGTGTCGCAGAGCGGCTGGGCCAGTGAGCCATGGCCGCTGAGCCTGTGCGTCCGGAGCCTGTGCTCCGCAACGGGAGAAGCCACGACAGTGAGAGGCCAGCGTACCGCAAAAAAAAAAAAAAAAAAAAAAAAAAGAAAGAATACAATAATGCAGTATAATACAAGAATACAAGAGTAATAATACACTAAATTAGGAAAACATATGCATTATAATAGCTCAGGAAAACAGTTCATTACAAAACTTTAAATAATAATAACAATAGCTAATATTTGTTAAGGACTTACTGGGGACATTGCCATCAAATAGGTACTATTTTTATCCTTATGTTAAAATGAGGAAACTCAGGCTCAGAGAGGCAAAATCATCTGCTCACAGTCACACAGCTTGTGAATAACAGAGCTAGGCTGGAAATTCAAGTTGTCCCATTCCAAAGCCCATGTGTTTATACACATCAGAGACTACTATTTCCTGCCAGTATGCTTTCACATATACAATTAATAACTAGTCATAAAATACTATGGAGTAAAAGACTCATTTCCCAATAGCAACAAAAACAAGAAAATACTTAGGAATGAACAAACAGGAAATGTGCAGAACCTCTAATGCAGAGAAAAATAAAACACTACATAAAATATAAGAAAAGATTTGCATGAATAAAGATAGATACCTTTTTCTAAGTAGAATCTAACATCATAAAAAATATAAATTCTTCCCAAAATAATATAAAATTTAATGCAATCCAAATTAAAACCTCAAAAAATATTTTTTTTTGATCTTAACAAAATAATTCTAAGTTTTGCCAAGAAAATAAATGTGTAGAGCTGTGAAAATCCTTAAAAAAAAAGAACAATGAAGGGGAATTTTCCTTACCAGGTATTAAAATGTATTATAAAACTACAGTAATCAATAATGAGATATGTTGCCTAAGGAGAGAAATAGAATGGAGAATCCAATTTAGACCCCAAAATATATTGAAGTTTAATTTATAGTAATGGCAACATTTCAAGTTAGTGAGAAGATTATGGTTTATACAATAAAAGATGGGATAATTGGTTAGCCCTTTGCGGAGCGGTAAAAATCCCAGCCTTCCTCCTAATACCAAAATATATTCCAGAGATCAATGGTTTATATATTTTTAAATGATTAAAATGCTAGGAAAATATATTTATACAAAAATTGAGGAATATGAAACCCTAAAATGTTAATTTTATCATGTAACTTTTTTAAATGGTAATGAACACCATAAACAAAATCAAAAGACAAACTGTAGCATATGACCAAGAGCCAAGGTCTCTACTGTACAAAGAACTCTTTCATATCACTAAGAAAATAGCTGAACTTAGAAAAAATGGGCAAAATAATTGAGTAAGCCATGCAAATAAGAAATAACATAAAAAGATACTCAGCCTCACTAATGACTAAAGAATTCAAATTACAACACTGACAGTTCTTTGAAACTCTAAGATTGGCAAAATCTAGTGATTGAAAATACTGAGGCGGGTAGGAGCACGGAGGCGCTAGTTAGTGGTCAAGGATGCAGGGCTGGAGGTGAAGGCATGTGGGGGGGGGGGTCACACAAAGGTCCCGAGGCCTGTAGGCCTGAAGACCGAGGAAGCTGGGTGGTGAGGGAGGCTTGAGGGGCAGCCTACAGGCATGAGCTGACAGTCAAAGCAGCCAAAGATGCAGGATGATGGGTGGTTTGCTGAGCTGTTGGGCAAAGAAGACTGAAGGCAAGGTTGGGGGATGGGTTTACATTAGCAAATAATCAAATCAATTAAAGAAATAAGTAAAAGTGTTGAGGCTAAAAAAGAAAATGTTGAAGATAACAAGAGCCCAGATTTTCACTGCCTGAGAAGACATTTACAAATGTAAAAGGGGAGCCTTAGAGAACCCTGAGGTGTTGCATTGGAATTAGAGGTTGGATATGAACTCACGGTTCTGTAATATACAGACAAATAGATATGGAAATAGTTTATAAATGAATAAATGATTGTATGTGTGTATACATACACAAAGATAAATGGATCGATAGATAGATGATACATACATACACAGGTATGTAGGTAGGTAGATAGATAGACAGACAGAAGCCATGACATTCCAGTAGCGACAAGTATACTGAGCGCCCATATCTTGGTTTTACGTACCATCTTGCCCTGAAATGAACCAGGACTAATCAAAGAAATGGCTGATTCCAAGGCTGAGGCAAGCAAAATGCAAGCGGAGAAGATGAACCTAGAATATCTCATTGTGCCAGGAAGTAAGGAAATGATCAATGAATCATGGAGTCATGTCAAAAGAACAAAGGAGACACGGTGTCCTTGAAGGGGCTCCTGCTGGCCAAATCAGGGACACTAGGAGCATGAAAATAATGTTAGAAATGGATTATAAAATAAGAATCCATGAGCTCCTGCTGATACAAATAAACAGGAGAAAGGGAACAGCTTTTCCTTACAATAGAAAGCCAACTAATAAGTGTAGAAGGAATGATAGGAATAGAAAATCCCCATTTGGCAACAGTCACAGAGGTGGTTGATCCAGCAGGAGTCATCCATGGAGGTTCGACAAGGAACAGAATATTGACATATTCTCAGAGAGCCTCCCCTCCAGGGTGAGACGGATCATGGCCACGTGCCCCCTGATACGGTACACTGATTGAGCGCAGCATCATTTCTGTGGTCCTCCCACCTGGGAAGCTTGACCTGAGTCTGGAATTGAGGAAACAAGGCAGATCTGGGTTGAGGGTCATCCAACAGAATGTAAGATTCATACCCTTTAATACTACTGAGAACTCAAAGACGGGGGAAACTGAAGGCACATAAGAACTAAATGCAGTACAGATTCCTGGAGAACATCCTGGACCAGAAGAGAACAGGCACACTGTCAGCACAGTCGATTAGAATGGGTTCTGTTGGGCTTCCCTGGTGGCGCAGTGCTTGAGAGTCCGTCTGCCGATGCAGGGGACGCAGGGTCGTGGCCCGGTCCGGGAAGATCCCACATGCCGCGGAGCGGCTGGGCCCGTGAGCCATGGCCGCTGAGCCTGCGCATCCGGAGCCTGTGCTCCGCAACGGGAGAGGCCACAACAGTGAGAGGCCCGCGTAACGCAAAAAAAAAAAAAAAGAAAAAAAGAATGGGTTCTGTGGATTGCGCAGTGGTGCTTGTAGCAATGCTGATTTCTTGATTTGGAGGGTTGCATGGGGGTTGCGTAGCAGAATAAACTTGGTTTGGGGAAATACCCACTGCAGTGTTTAGAGATGAGCAATATTATATCTGCAGTTTGCCCTCCAAGGATTCAGAAAAAGGATCACAGAGAATGAGAGCACAAAGGTGATAAAAACATTAACAATTTGAGAATCTGGGTGAGGGGTCTATGGGAGTTCTTGGTATTTCTCTAGCAACTTTTCTAAGCTTGAAATTTCAAAGTATATTATTTTTTTAAATACTCAATGTTAGTGAGGGGACAGGAAAGCAGATTCTCTGGTGATAGGATCGTAATTTGGTACAACCTAGAGAAAGGGCAATTTGGCAATACCCATCATTTCTCTGAGTCTATAAAAAAGTGCATAAAAAAGTAAGCAAAGATATATATTGATATAAGGATATTCAGCACAGAATAGATATAAACTTGAAAAATTGGAAACAGCCCAAGTCCAAGTACCCATTAGTGGTTATTGAAAAAGTTAATCATATCCATACAATTTAATTCTCAGCTACCCTGAAACAATGAAATATTGTTCAATGAACAAATATAGAAAGGTGTTTACGATACAGTTTTGAAAAAACTTCATTTATTCATTCAGTTGGTTATTAGCTCAGCAAATATTTTTGGAATCCTACTATGTACAAATTATTGGGCAAGGAATTAGATTTATAAAGATTAATAAAGCACAGTTATTTTCCCCTCTGAACCTCAAATTCCAGTTGAGACAGACATATAGGCAAATAATATTTGTGGCTTCTTAGGTGAAAAGTGCAAGTTATAGAACAATTTTCATAGAATGCAATTTGGGTAAAAAAGAATTATATGAGTGGTAATGTGTGTAAGTACATGCATGGTGACAAAAGCACACATAATGTATTCTTCTCCATTATCAGTGGTTCTCTCTGGAGAATAGGTTAAAATGGGGGAAATTTCACTTTCTGTAGTGTTTAGAAATTTTTACAATGAGCGTGTATTCCTTTTATAACTGGGGGAAAAAGCAATACAAATATCTACAACTAAGAACAAATAAATAACATAATGTTACCTGAACGCAAAACAAGAAAAAGATTGGTCTTGTCTCTAAAATCGAGATGCAGCTTCACCCCAGGAAAGATTGACCTAAATTATTATTAATTACAGTTGTGGGCCTGAGCGCTTTGCCATGTCTGCAATTTTTAAAGTGAACAAACATCTTGTTCTCAAGATAATCCTGAACTGTTTATATTTGGTCTTCCTGAGAAAGGAGGCTTTGTGACTCCCTGGGGTTGAAGGGAGGAAGGGACAGGCCCTACACAGTTCTCAGGTTTGCCTGCTGAGGAAGGCCACCCTCTAGGGCCCCCCATTTTAGCCACGGGGGGTACACTTGTCAGGAGCATCTCTCCACACTGAAACATCCTGGGGTCCAAGCTCTTCCCGGCTCACCTCTAACTCAGTGACCGGGGATCTGACTGGAGGGGGCTGGTAAATTTGGATCTAAAGAAAAAATTCATCTTTCTCTTTACTTGCCTCTAACTGAAACTCAGCATTTCCTTCCCTTGTGAAGACTGACAACAAACCATAGTGTTTGCAGTGCCCGTGACTTTGTCACCAAGAGAAATCACAGATATTTTCATATCACATTGCTGTTGCTGCTGCTGTCTTGAAAGATTGTTTATACTCATCACCGCTTCAAAATTATGATACTAATTAGACCTGTCCCTAGCTCCTGGTATTTAGTGCATTAATAAAGAAGCACATTTATTACTATATCAAAAATGTTTTCTTTTAATATTTTGATAACTGCGTTTCAAAATAATTGGAGTCCTTTGTAATCTAATGTATTTTATTTTATGCGTGCAAAAGATTTGCTCAGTGAAGAAGTGCATGGCTCAGAAGGGTTAGGAATCTTTGATCTTGAGGATTACAAGGGGTTGAGGGTCCCAGGAGGCCTTACAGATCACCCCAAAACCCTCCTGCTATGGACTGAATGCTTGTATCCTCCCAAAATGCATAAGTTGAAGCCTAATCCCCAGTGTGATGCTATTTGGAAGTGGGACCTGTGGGAGGTGATTAGGTTTGGATGAGGTCATGGGGGTGGAGCCCCCAGGATGGGATTGGTGTCCTTATAAGGGGATGCAGAGCTCAGAGTTCTCAGCAGACATCGAATCTGCCTGCTGGCGCCTTGATCTTAGACTTCTCAGCCTCCAGAACTGTGAGAAATAAATGTTTATTGTTTAAGCTACCCAGTCTAAATTCCGTGTCCCTGTGAAATTTAACTCTAATTGGGGGCAACAGATAATGAGCAAATAAGTTAAATACATAGGCAGTGATAAGTACCATGGGGGAAAAAACAGGGTAGGGCAGGGGAATCAGAAATGTGAGGGTGAATAGGGGGTTGGCTTTGAAATCAGTCATCAGGGAAGGTCTCTGGGGCAAAGACCTGAAGTCAATGAGGAAACAAGCCATGTACATATATCTCAGGAGGGGAAGAGTGTTCCAGGCAGAGGGGACAGCATATGCAAAGGCTCAGAAGCTTGAGAGAACAAGTGACCGTTGAAAACTGCAAGAAGGTTGATGTAGCCGGAGCAAAAGTGATGGGGCCAGTGGTGAGAAATGAGGGTGGAGAAGTGCTCAGGGACCATGTCAGGAAAAGCCTTGTGCTTCAGGCTAATAAATGTGGGCTCTGTGCTGAGGGAATCTGGGAAGGAAGTTACCCAATTAGACTGTGTGTGGAGGGCAGGGCTGGGGGCAGGCAGGAGACAGGAGTCTGGCGCTGAGGCTGTTACAATAGCTGGATGATGATGACTAAGTTAGGGGCGGAGGTGTCTGGTGCCAGACAGAGTGTATTAGTTTCCTGTCGCTGCTGAAACAAATCGCCACAAACTTGGTGGCTTAAAGCAGCAGAAGTTCATTCTCTCACGGCTCTGGAGGCCAGAAATCCGAAATCAAGGTGTCAGCAGGCCTGCACTCCTTCCAGAGGCTCTAGGGCAGAATCTGTTCCTTGCCTCTTCCAGCTTCTGGGGGCTGCCAGCACTCCTTGACTTGTGCCGCAGCTCTCCGATCTCACCTCTGTAGTCACGTTGTCGTCTCTCCTCTGCGTCCAATCTCCCTCTGCCCCTCTCTTACAAGGACAGCTAGAATTGTATTTAGGGCCCGCCTGGATAATCCAGCATAATCTTCCAAATCTCAAAATCCTTAATCACATGTGCAAAGACCACTTCCCACATTAGGTAATATTCACAGGTTCCAGGGACTCGGGGTGTAAGAGAAGGGGCAGACCCGAGCCTGCCCTCACACCTGTGAGCCCAGCTTCTAGCTGATGCTCCCTCAGGGGTGATCATGGGCCAGTAGGTCAGATAAGAGGCCGTGCTGGGCACCTCAAGCCTGATCCATGTAAAGGCATTACCTCTCCTGGGAAGCTGAGGATGGGAGCTGTGCTAGGGCTGCTCTGCAGTCAGTGGGGAACCCTGGATACCTTCCACGGCAGGGTGATGTGGGATAAAGTCGACATCCTGCATCCCCAGAGCCAGTCACTGCCCCTCTCTGGGCCTCAGTTTCCCCATCTGTTGAATGAGGGTTCTGAGCAGATAATCCAGAGCTGTGCTGCCCAATATGGTAGCCACTAGCCACATGTGTCTTCAACGTGTCAAATATACATCAGATTTCTAAGACTTAGTACAAAAAAAAAGACAATAAGAATATAAAATATCTCATTAATACATTTTTATTTTGATTACATGTTGAGATGATAATATTTTGGATATACTGGGTTAAATTCAATATATTAAAATTAATTTCACCAGTTTCTTTTTACTTTTGAATATGGCTACAAGAAATTTTAAAATTATGTATGTGGTTTCCATTCTCCTCCCATTGGATAGCACTGCTCTGGAGACTTTCTAAGTTTAAATCTTTTGAGGGGGGCATGCACGTGGGTACTAGGAGTGTGTGTGCATACGTATGTTGTGTGTTGAGGTATGAAATTGTCAAGAGGAAAGTGTGTGCTCGAATGTGTACACGTAGATGGTGTGCACACAAATGGGGGAGTCTGAGTATGATGCAGAGAGAGGATGTGGGGGAGGAAGCATCTCAGGGAGGCAGGTTTGCCTGCCCCTGACCACCATCCACATGAGTGTGGTCCTACGCGGGCAGAAAGCTCCTTCACTTCCATCGCCCTTCAGGGAACTCATAGAAACCTGTGGGTTAAGGGTTCTGATCCCCCCTTTGTAGATGATGAAAATGGAACATCATTAAGTGTGAGTGACACGTGTGTGATACTTTCCATTATACGCTCATCCACAATAGCAAAGAGGCAGGACCCCAGTGATGAGTCTGGAGATACATTTTGGAGCTTCTTTCCTCTTTTTGGAGGTTCTCTCACTTAATCCTCGCAATAGACTGGAGGGTACAAACGAGGAAACTGGGGCTCCGAGAGGTGATGTAATCTCACCCCCCAGAACCACCATTCTCAGACACCACCGTCCACCCGATGGCTACACAAACTAAGGTGGGGGGGGGGCGTCCTTGCCTCTGTAGTCCCCCTCCCCCTTCACACCCACCCCACTCATCACCAGCTCTGCTGGGGTCCACCCATCAGATTCTCTGCCACCATCTCTCCATCCCTATCAGCCCCACCAAAGCCTGCATCAGCTCTTCCCATTCATTCTCCCCAAAGCCACTAGAGGGCGCTTTTCAAATCACAAATCACATTTGGAGACTCCCCAGCTTAAAGCCCTTTGTTGGCACTCCCTCAGGGTAAAGACCAAAAGCCCTAGGCAAGGCTCCCAGGCTCTACCTGCTCTGGCCCCATCCAAGCTCTCAAGCCTTATCTCTCACCACGCTCCCCCTTGATCACTCTGCTCCAGCCCGACGAGCTTCGTTCAGCTCCCCAACACACCACTCTCCTTCCCGCCATAGGGCTTTTTTGTACATGGGACTTTTTGTTCCTTCAGCCTAGGATGTTTGTCCCTCCCATCGTTGCCTAGCTACCACCGACTCATCTTTCATAGCTCAGCTCAAAGTCATTTCCTCTGGGAAGCCTGCTTTGACTAATATCACAATATGATGATGATAAAGGATGATGATGATTTTTAGAAAGTAATCTTTTTAGCTCTTACCATGTATTCAGAACATTCTAAGGACTTTTCATGTCTTAATTCATGTATTCCTCACAACAAACCTATGAGGCAGGTACCTTAATCGTCTTCATGTTACAGGTGGAAACGGAAGCACAGAAAGTTTCATCAGTTTGCTCATGGTCACACAGGAGTTTAGCTCAAGAACCCTCCATCTCTGGACCAAAGCCTATATTATACGCACTCGGCACTACCTTCCTCACCTTCAGAGCGTTAATCATCATCACCCCCATAGCTAACCTTTATTGGGTATTTAGTACATTCCATGCACTGTTACAAGCATCTTGTGAGTACTATCACTGTTGTAATTTTACATTTGTTTGTAGGATCTTGGCTGTATGACAGTTCAAGTTGTTCACATTCCTACTCGTACCCTGTTTCATTTATTCCCACAACAGAATATTGGTTAAGAACAGGAAACCTGAGGACAGTGAATTTGAGATACAAGTGAATGAGCATCGCTGCAATGATGGTAATTCACTGCATATGCCTCGTGGTAACACTGATGCCATCTGATCACAGTCCTTATAAAGCACATCCATATGCTTCAAGCTCCTCAAAAACCAATGAGAAAGAGAGAAAATTCAGGGATGAGTACAACTGACTTGACTTTTCACTTATTGGAGGGAAAAAAAAGGAACCCACAATGTGTTCCTTGAGTAGGTCTCACTAACACCAGCCTGAAGCCTTCTCTCCTATTTAGTCAATTTGAAACAAAACCTCCAAATGAACTAATAAGCCATGGCTTTTATCTTAGCCACAAAACTCAAAACTCCCTAACATCAGGCCATGAAAGCAGTTTCTCTCTGTGTCAGATTAAACACGTGATTAAATGTCAGTCTACATTTTAATATGCATTTGTTCCCCAAATCAAACATGACACGTTATTTAAAGATGTATTGGTCAGCAAACTGTGTAGTTTGTTATGTGTATCTCTTTTTAAAGGAGCAAGATAAAAAATGCCTCTCTATGTAACAATTGTATTAAACATGAACTCTATAATACAATCCTTAATAGTATGCTAATTTCAATCATTAACTACTTTTTTAACATACACCATATAAAATACATGAAATAGATTATAAATCTTCTAAGAGGGTTGGAGAGATTATTTTTGCCGTGAGTGGGGAATGCTGATGAGCACACCCTCAAGGCTCAGTAGGGGGGAAGAACTCTACAGAGGGGATGTGACTGATCACGTGGTACAGAAGTGGGGTCACATGCCAGGCCTCCTGCCCACCCACCCTCCCCCCCGTCAGCTCAATCCTCAATCCGTCCTGGTGCCCACACAACCTCTCACCTGGAGGGTCTTCTACCCACTACCCACCTGCCACCATCCTCCACTTTCACTTGCATCTCTCACTTCCCTACTGGCTACGTCTTTGGTCCTACGGTTCCCTCACTTCCTCCAGGAAGGCCTTCAGCTGCCCACCATCAGGGTTCATCCCCACCCTCAGCTCCCACTGAGTCTAGTTATTTCACCTTGTCGTGCTCGGGCCTCTCATCTCCCTCCCCCTTGGGACTCTGACCTCCTCCAGAGCCCAGCTGGACCTCACGCCTCTCTGAGCACAGAGGAGGGGCTCACTATACAAAGAGGCTGTTAGCCCTCAGCTCCTACAGGACTGGGATCTCTCCTCAGCTGGACTCATTCACTTCCTGAGGGATGAAGTCCTGGGTTCAGCCGGGCCATAGGGGCGGACAGAGGCCTTGTTTAGAGCTATACATACTGGAGAGAACTTGGGCAGATCACTTCATTCTTGGGGGCTCCAGTGTTCTCACCTATCAAATGGGAGGAAACTTCTCCCCACTCCTTGTCCCCAGCCCAGAGCGAGTCTCCAAATACCCAGAAGTCAGCCTTCATAGGAGTCCTTTCCTCCACCAAATATATCTGGGTCTGACCTTGACCCTCGCCTTCACCACTCTGTCCCCAGACCAAGCTGCCAGCGATTCTCACCTGGGCTCCCCGCAGCCTCCCTGCACCCCACCTCCAGTCTACTCTGGAGACAAAGGGCTCTGGTACAGCCAGCATAAGTCAGTTTGTGTCACTTTTCTGCTCCGGCCCCTCTGACAGCTCCCCCATTTCCTTCCCCAGGGCTAAAGTGCCCTCAGGCTCTGGTCCTGCTGACCTGGTCCAGATCCAGTTGCCAGCCCTCCACACCGCCACTCTCCCGCCGCACATGGCAGGAAGGTAAACCTCTTCCGGGCTCCACAAATTTTCAGCTTTTTCTCGTCGCTGAACCGTAGCACATGCCTGGATCGCTCTTCCTCCCTATCTTCAAACAGCCGGCTCCTCCTGTTCCAACGCTTCTCAGCCTACAATCTCCATCCCTTGGAGAGGCCTGCCCTGGCCGCCCCATCTGCAGAAGCCTGCCTCTGCAATGCCCAAACCACAGCAACACTGGTTACCTTCATTGCGTGGATCACAATGGTAATTCATTATCTGATTGCTGACTTATTGTCTGTGTCACCCACAAGGCTTTGTCCTGTTCACTGCTGTTTCCCCAGTGTCTGAGACAGTGCCTGGCACATCATAGGTGCTCAAGAAATATTTGTTGACTGAACTAATGAACAAACAGCTAGGGGTTACTGTGTGTGGTACCCCATGAAGGCCTTCATGGATTTAAGGGGAGGTTTTGGTTTTTTTTTTTTTTTGCAAATAATCAACAGCATTTTAAAATTTATTTAACTATAGTTGATTTATAATATTGTGTTAATTTCAGGTGTACAGCTTTAACTTCTTTTCCATTCTAGGTTATTACAAGACATTGAATATAGTTCCTTGTGCTATAGAGTAAATCCTTGTTGCTTATCTATTTTATGTATAATAATTAATCCCACACTCTTAATTTATCCCTCCTCCTCCCCTTTCCCCTTTTTTTCTATGTCTATGAGTCTGTTTCTGTTTTGCAAATAAGTTGATTTGTATTACTTTTTTAGATTTCACATGTAAGTGACATCCTATAATATTTGTCTTTCCCTGCCTGACTTACTTCACTTAGTATGATAATCCCTAGGTCCATACATGTTGCTCCAAATGGCAATATTTCATTCTGTTTATGGCTGAGAAATATATATATATATACATATATATATACACACACATACATATATATACACGTACATACCACATCTTCTTTATCCATTCACCTGTTGGTGGACATTTAGGTTGTTTCCACGTCTTGGCTATTGTAAATAGTGCTGCTATGAACATTGCTGTGCGCGTATCTTTTCAAATTAGAGTTTACATCTTTTCTGGATATATGTCCAGGAGAGGGATTGCTGGATCATACGGTAACTCTATTCTTAGTTTTTTAAAGAACCTCCAGACTGTTTTCCATAGTGGCTGCACTAATTTACATTCCCACCAGCAGTGGAGGAGGGTTAGGGGAGGTTATTTATAAATAACCCAAAACAGACCTACAAATAACTATTCACCTTAAGCAAGGTTCTCTGCAGCTTGGCCTCTGTCCAACCCCAGACCCCAACTCTGCAGACCCTTCCTCGTCCTCTCCCACGGTTCATCCCAGGATGAACACACCCCACTCCACTCAGCCACACTGGTCAAGGACTGGTCAAACCACAATCAAAGCATGTTTTTAGGACAGCATAGGACAAATTGCCACCCTGACTTCAACTGGTGGGAATGAGATTAGTTCTGGGCACAGACTGACCACCCCCTCAAGTGCCACTGTGCTGAAGCCACGGCCCTGCAGTCTGAACCTCCGTGGCCTCAGTTTGTAAAATGGAGATAATTCCACCCCCCTCACAAGGTTGTGAGGCTAAGATGCCCAAATGTATGAAGAGATCCCTGCATGTTGCCTGGAGCATGGCAGCCCTCCGGACCACGTTAGTCTCCCTCCAATCCCACCCCCTCCTCTTTCCCTTGCCAATCCTTGAATCAGGGAAACTGTGGAATGCAGACTGTGTCTCTCAGTGTTCGGAACCAATTACCAGGCTTCCGTGGGTGCCTGCCTACCTCTCACGGTCATCAAGTGTCTTAATTAATTATGATCTGAAAGGGTTTGATGTTCCAGGAGTGAGGGAAAAGGCGTGAGGGAACCCAGACTAGTTTAAGGAACATTAATTATTTAATAGACATTATTCATAGAAAATTGGGACTAACAGTCAAATGTAAATTTAAGGTTGGGACTAACAGTCAAATATAAATTTAAGGTTGGGAGCATTATGATTATTTTGACCCTAAATCCCATTCTCTCGTGCCCATTATCAAGAAGAGGCTATAGGTCTAGCAGAAGAAAGAGAAGGTTCTAGTCTGAGCTCTGCCGTGGATTTGCTGTGTGACTTCAGGCGGGTCACTGCCCCTCTCTGAGCCTCAGTTTCATCATCTGTCAGAGTCTGTACTAGATGGTCTCCCAGGTGCCTAAGCACTGACTCTCTCTGGAAGAGACAAACACCACTGGAGCCAGATCATCTCAGGGTAGTTCAGAAATACGCCATCCTGGGCCCATTTCCAAGGTTCTCATTCAGTGGGTCTGGGATGGCCCCCAAAGTCTAACAAAGCTTGGAGTTAACTTTTCTGCAGAGGTCTGTGGGCCATACTCTGAAGAGAGGTGGCTGTAACTTTGGGACATCCAGGGAGGACCCCTCAGAGAGGATTTGGACATGAATGAGATCCATTTTTATTAGCTGCCTACATGCTGAAAGGGCATGTTGAAAAATATTCGAGTGGATTCGCCCAGTCCTTGATTCTCCTCTTCATTAAAGTTCATGTGGTTAATTCTGTGGTCAAAAGCATAAAATCTTTCTCTTGTAATTATCTCCTAATCAGTTCACTGCAGTGACTCCCCAAAAAGAAGCCATAATTCTTGTCCACGGGAACTGAAGATGAAACACACACAGATAAGCTCTCTGAAGAGAATATACATATATGTATTTCCTGAACACACAGAGGAGAAGCTTGAATCTGAAACCCTGGGAAGTAATCCATCCACCCACCCACCCATCTATCTATTCATTCACCCATCCATCTATCCATCCATCCAAGAAATACCCATCCATCCATCCTCCCATCCATCCATCCATCCATCCATCCATCCATCCATCCATCCATCTATCCATCCATCCAAGAAATGCTTATTGAGGACCTACTATGTCCCAGCCACTGGGGACACAGGTGGTAAGCCATACAACTTTGTCTCTACCAGGGATACAGATGTTAATTAAGGAAACAAACTAAATAATTACAAATTGTGAAAAATGCTACGAAGGAAACAAATAGGTCTCTGAAACAGAGAATGACAGGAGAAGAAGCAGCCTACCTTGAATAAGTAATCAAGGGAGACTTCTCTGAAGAGGTGACATTAAACCTGATATCTGAAGGATGGGAGGCACATTGAGAAGTCTTTCCGGTAGAAAAAAGTCAGTGCAAAGACTGTGATCATGAACTGCTTGGGAACCTGAAACATTCCTTAGTCCAACTCCCTTCCCAAATGGTCAAATGATCTTCTAGCTACCACTTACATGCTTTAGGTGATGGGGAACTCACTACCTCTAGGAACTTCCCTCCCCACCCATTGTTGAGGACTTTGATAGGTCAAAGTTATTTTTCATATGAACCCCATAACATCCGATAACATAAGGTCCAAGTTACGAACTTAAGGCCACTCAAGTTACTCTAAGCTGGTCCACAAGACAGCTTTGGACAGCTGGAAACAACAATGATGCCCCCAAGTAAACCCCCTCTTTGCCTGATGTGCCTCTCTAGTTCCTTCAGTGGTGCCCCACAGGCCATCCTCGATGCTTTCCATGGCATCTGCTCTAATGACCCATGTTCACCTTATTCTGCAAGCAGAGAACAATGAGGTCTGACCAGGATTACAACAGGTAGGACTCTTGCCTCCTTTATTCTGAGTGTTATACCTCTATTAATGCAGCCCAGGGCACCGAAGTCTTTTCTCCTTCCTTCACACTGATAGAGCAGTGATCATTGCCCAGAGGAAAATCTGGCTTGTGTTTTTTTTTTTTGATCCCTTCAAGCTCCAGTTACCCCTGCCCATGCAGAGCTCAGCTGACCCTGTGATCAGTGCTTGGCCAGAAATCTGACTACTCCCTTATTTCTGTGCTCTTGTAAAAAGAAAAATAAAATCCAAAGATGGCAGAAGTCATGTCTGTGTTTCTCCGAACAGTATACCTGGAACCTGGAACGGTACCTGGAACAGAGTAGGTTCTCAATAAGTATCAGGTGAATGGCTGGCTGATGAGTGAATGAATAACCAGCCAACCAGGCCTCTGATCCTGACTGCTTCTTACCAACTGGGGACAGTGTCTCGGCCCCCCTGAGCCTCCGTTTCTTGACCTACAGATGGGTCTCCCAGTTCTATTCATAAATAGCAGTGTGTGGACAGAGCTGGTGACAACACCTGGCACACAGAGTCCTGGACAGAGACTGTCTCCTGGAGCCCTGACCTGGCCCTCTGTAGGCCCTCCCAGCCAGGCATCAAGGCGCCTTGTGGGTGCTGAGCGGGGATCTCTGGGTCCTGGGGCTCAGAGATGAACTGTAGCTAACATTTATTGAGTGCTCAGCATGTGCTCGGCACA
Organism: Orcinus orca; assembly: GCF_937001465.1. NCBI lineage: Eukaryota > Metazoa > Chordata > Mammalia > Artiodactyla > Delphinidae > Orcinus > Orcinus orca. The sequence goes on from NC_064574.1 coordinate 17,102,152, forward strand.
TGGATTTACTCATTGCATCCTGACAACAGGATGATGGGCCCAGCTTATATCCCCAGTTTACAGGTGATGAAATGGAGACACAAAGAGATGAAGTTTAACAGCCAGGAAGAGGCAGAGGTGGGTTTCAGTTCTAGAAACCTTCAGGCTCCAAATGCCCTGCAACCTCTTTGATCACTATGCCTTGGGGCCTGAGGGCGCATCTTCCTCCCTAAATGCTGAATAAGAGAGCAGGTGCCGAAGGCCCCCTGGGCCTGCAGGGCTTGCTGGAGCTGACAGCGCCACCATCCACCGCAGGCTTGAGCACAGATAGCACGAAAAAGGCCTTGCGGAGAGGTTTGGAAAAGGTGTTTGAGGGATCTGATGATACCCTGTGTCCTGAATAGTTTTGTGCATTTATCAAATGCTTTCTATGCGCCCGACTGTTAAGTGACTTGTCAAACCACAAACATTTTCTCACCTATCCTCATAGCAGGCATACGAGAGAAGCATTTTTTTGCCCCCATTTTACAGGTAGGAAAACTGAGGCTCCAAGAGCTAGAGATTTCCATGCTTGCTGCATCTTTCTACCCCCTGCACCCAGAACATGTAGCATCACTTTGGCCTAGGACACTTTCCCCAGCCTCTGTCAGAGGCCTGGAGAGGAGGGAGAGAGACTGTGGTGAAGGTCCCAATGTGGGGTAGAGGAGGAGGGGACAGTGGGGAGGTATGACATTAGACAGACGGACTCTTTGGCCCTCGGCCATGACAACCCCCAGGCAGGTTAGTTAGCCTTCCTGAGCCTCAAGATCTTCCTGAGGAAAGCAGAGAAAACACTAACAACTCCTCATTATGGGACAAATTATGAAAAAAAATGTAGCAAAGTCCTAGGCAGATAATAGGAACTCAGTAATTTTAGGGAGATGATGGGGGGTGAAGAACAGGTATTGGGTGGGGCAAGGAGGACAGTGAGAGCAGGGAAGCATCCACCAGTGTAGATGTGACAACAGTGGTACAGGGGAAACCTGGGCACCGCCCTTAGGGCTGAACTCCCCTTCTCCTTTCTCCTGTCTCTACCACACCTCATGTCCATGCCACACCATGAGAAAGATTCCAATCACACCATCTGTGCTAGAATCCTCACTACTACAGCAATAGCCCCACTGTTAGAATTCTTCCTAGGTTGGTAACCCCGCTGGGCTGAGTTCCCCTATTTTAGGAATGTCCGCTTAGCCTAGGAGTTCAATGAACACTCTGAATGAACTTAAAAAATGAAGCATGTCCTCAAAAATTTAAACATAGAATTACCGTTTGATCAAATTACCATTTGATCCAGCAATTCCACTTCTGGGTATGTACCCGAAAGAACTGAAAGCAAGGTCTCAAAGAGATATTTGTCCACTCATGTTCATAGCAGCATTATTCACAAAAGCCAAAAGGTAGAAGCAACCCAAGTGTTCATTGATAGATGAATGGACAAGTAAAATGTGAAATATATATATATATATAAAATTCATCCTTAAAAAGGAATGGAATTCTGACACTTACTACAAATGGATGAACCTTGAGAACATTACGCTAAGTGAAATAAGCCAGTCATAAAAGACAAATACTGTATGGTTTTGCTTACATGGGTACCTAGCGTAGTCAGATTCACAGAGTCAGAAGTAGGATGGTGGTTGCCACAGCTGGGAGGAGGGGGAATAGAGAATTATTATTGTTAATAGGTACAGAGTTTCAGTTTTGCAAGATGAAAAGAGTTCTGAAGATTGGTTGCACGACAGTGTGAATGTATTTAACAATTTTGAACTGTACACTTAAAGATAGGTAAAATGGTAAATTTCATGCTGTGTGTATTTTATCACAGTTTTTTAAAAAATGAAGCATGGCTTTACCTAGAGGCAGGGGCATGGACTGCTTGACATAGAGTTTCCACAATCAAATGAAAATATAAGAGCCCACAGTCCCAGAGACGGACGTGCCTTTTATTCACAATCAGCAATGAGAAGAGGGTTCATTAGATATCTAATGATTGATTTTAAAATTCTTATTGAAAGGCCTGATAATCTATATTCAGAATCAGCTTGCCCTGCAATTAACTAAGAACCCCTTATGACAGGAATTCATACATAATCGCTATCAGTGGAGTCAACTTGTAAGAATATTCCAAGCATTTAATTGACTTTTAAAAGAATAGCTACAGCAAGCTAATTAAATATCAATTCAGAGAATGTGTTAATTGATATTTAATAAGGATGTCAGTTGATGTCTAACTAGCCAATATGTCTCTTAAAATATGTCAATTAGATGCCTAAAGATCCTTTCTAAAAGGGATCAAGAACTGAAAGCATTGAGGATATAATTGGTTAATTGTTTTTAAATTACAGATTGCACCCCTCCCTGCTGATTTTGCCTGGATCATACAGCCATTTATAGGCTGCTTTGCCTGGTCTCCAGAGTGTCTTTATCTACAGATCCATAAAGCCAGAGTTGGCTTTTGTTGGGCTCTTGTGCAACATCTGTAGAAAAATGGGACCTAGAGAGGGTGAATGAAGTTCTCCGTCAGGTCAGGCTGGAGCTTTGCCCCCACTCAGCATGGCTGATTTTTTTTTTTTGCGGTACGCGGGCCTCTCACTGTTGTGGCCTCTCCCGTTGCGGAGCCCAGGCTCTGGGCACGCAGGCTCAGTGGCCATGGCTCACGGGCCCAGCCGCTCCGCGGCATGTGGGATCTTCCCGGACCGGGGCACGAACCCGCATCCCCTGCATCGGCAGGCGGACTCTCAACCACTGCGCCACCAGGGAAGCCCAGCATGGCTGATTTTAGATGGTCAGGTCCAGAGGCCCCTATACAGAGCCCATGCATGGAGCATGCACCCTGCCTGACCACCCCACCCCTGCCTTGCCCTAAGACTCTTCTTCCACCTGGATGCCACCACACCTGAAACCCACACAGCCCAAGACATTTCCTTCCTGTCTGCTCCCTGGTCACAGTAAGAAATTTAATCAGGAGAGCCCTTGTAAATGTGGAACCAATAGCAGAAGCTCTTATGCTTCCCAAATATTCCCACCAAACAATACCAATGATAACACTAGCTTCAGCCATTCTCTCACTTACCGAACGTTCACTGCATGCCAACTGTGTGCCGGGAAGTCTGCCATGAGCTGGGGATCCAGGCATGGGCCCAGACCTTATGGAGCTCACAGTCCAGTGTGGAAGAATTAATAAAAAAGATTCAAAGGTCACTAGGATCACGTTCATGTGGTATTTGTCACGGGGTGGAAGCCCATGATGGGCTTGACCTGCCCTGGGTGGTCAAGATAGGTGTCCAGCAGAAGTGATGTTGGAGCTGAGACTGAAAGATGAGTCAGTGGTGGCCAGCTGAGCAGGTGGGGAGAAGGATAAAAGAACATTCCAGTCCCTGAGATGAGAAGATGTATGGAGTGTCAGTTGGAGGTAAAGACCTGCAGGCCTTGAAGTCCATCTGTAAGATCTGAACGTTGGTCCAGTTACCCACTGCTGCATACTAGACCCCCCTAGACAACTGCCGTTTTATTATGCTCATGCTTTCTCTGGGTCAGGAATTCAAACAGGGAACAACAAGGATGGCTTGTCTCTGTTCTTCAGTGTCTGGGCCTCAGCTGGGAAGACATGAATGGCTAAGGGTGACTCGGTGGCTGAAGTTGAGGGGATCTAGAACCATCTAGAAACTTCTTCACTCACTGACTTCTAGGCTGGAATGACTCAGCTGTGACCTTCAGCCAAAGCACTGATATGTGGACTCTGAATGGCTTGGGCTTCCTCACGGCATGGTAGCCTCATGATGATCAAGGCATCTTACATAAAATGGGTGCAGCCACTATGGAAAATGGTATGGAGGTTCCTTAAAAAACTAAGACTAGAGTTGCCGTATGATCCAGCAATCCTACCCTTAAGCATATATCTGGAGAAAACTCTAATTTGAAAAGATACGTGCACCCCAATGTTCACAGCAGCACTATTTACAATAGCCAAGACATGGAAACAGCCTAAATGTCCACCGACAGATGAACAGATAAAGAAGACAATGGAATACTACTCAGGCATAAAAAAGGAATGAAAGGTAAGAACTGAAGCCATGGCCACAGTAGATGATGTCACCTAGGACCAAGCCTTGAACCACGCCAACTTGTAGAGGTCAAGTAAAGGAAGAATAGTGAAGGGAACAGTGAAGGGAACAGTCAGAGAGACAAGAGGAAAACCAGAGAAAGGTGGGGTCATAGAAGCCAAGGGCAAGGGCATTTTCAAGATGGAGGGAGTGGTTAGTTCTGTCAGAGGCCACTGAGAGATCAAGAAAGATGAGGGTCAGGGCTTCCCTGGTGGTGCAGTGGTTGAGAGTCCGCCTGCCGATGCAGGGGACACAGGTTCCTGCCCCAGTCCGGGAAGATCCCACGTGCCGCGGAGCGGCTGGGCCCGTGAGCCATGGCCGCTGAGCCTGCGCGTCCGGAGCCTGCGCTCCGCAACGGGAGAGGCCACAACAGTGAGAGGCCCGCATACCAAAAAAAAAAAAAAAAAAAACAAGAGAACTCAGAGAGAGAGAGAAAGATGATAAAACTGAACGCAGTGCCCGAAGGTCCTCTGTAGTAGTGCTCCGAATCCCACTTGTGCCTCACTGTACATCAGCCGCCAGGATGAAGAGAGAGTGTGATGGGGAAAGCAGGCAGCTTGAGACAATGGCCTGGCTGAGCAAGTCCCCTCACCTCCATGACTCTCTGCTTCCCTACAATTCTAGGACTGTAGGATCTTGAGGTCCCACTGACCCCATTGCAAGATAATCAAGTGAGACAGCACCTAGAAGAACCGTCATGGTGGCCCATGAATCACCATGAGATGCCACCTGCCCTCACAAAGAGTTAAACAAACAGATGGTGTCACAAGGGAGGGCTGATAAAGTTGCCATGTGATCTCAGAGGAGAAGGACCGAGGCCCAACAGCCATGCAGTCAGAAGCATGACTTTCAGAATGACAGGTCAGGCTTCAAGTTCTGGACCTTGCTAGCCAGATGCCCTTAAGTGGGTTTCTCAGCATCTCAGAAGGAAGCTGGAAGCTACATGTTAGGTCAGTTTGTCACCCCCCTTAGGCCACAGAGGTTAGAGGGATAATTAAAGAGTGGCTTCACCTTGCCCAATATCAATTGATGATCCCAAAATGGGGGCAAAGAGCCAGCACTTACGATCAATCAGCAAAGAACCTGGCTCCTCTTTCATCTAGAAGGGAAAACCATCAGCAGCTCCAGCGGCTGTTGTTGGAGATGCTTATTCAGTTACCAATAACAACAGTTGCCATGGAGATGGTCCAGCCTGCCATCCTGGAACGACTCTCAGGCCAGGGCAGGAGTGGCTACATCCACACCCTTTCCAAACTAGGGAGGCAACTTGAGCCCTGGCTCTTCTCCAATTACCTGGTTGGGGATTTCTTCCACTTTATTTTTCCCTCTTCTTCCTGCCGGAAGGTGCAACTATTTGAAAATCAACTGGGATATTGGCAAAGGCAGGGGAAGTCTCATGGCTGTGCAATTGCAAAATCTTTGTAAAGTCACAGGACAGCTTATTTGGGTGCAGGGGGTGGGGGTTTCCTGAAGGCAACAGAAGGTGTGTGAAGCAGCTACGGATGTTGGGGCTGTCGCAGGATCTGTGCAATGCAGGACTGCTTTGGGAACTCCTGGAGGTCTGTGTTGGGGTGCGCCTCCTCAGAGAGGGCCAGAGGCAGATGGGGCTGTCTCTAGAGGTGGTGGCTGGATGGGCAGCTGAGACCGTGCACCTGGAGAAATGGCAATGCCCACACTCAAAGAGGACCTCAGCGGCTTCCCTGGTGGTGCAGTGGTTAAGAATCCGCCTGCCAACTCAGGGGACACGGGTTCGAGCCCTGGTCCGGGAAGATCCCACATGCCGTGGAGCAACTAAGCCCGTGTGCCACAACTACTGAGCCTGAGCTCTGGAGCCCGTGAGCCACAACTACTGAGCCCACGTGCAACAACTACTGAAGCTGGCGTGCCTAGAGCCTGTGCTCCACAAGAGAAACCACCGCAGTGAGAAGCCCGCACACCGCAATGAAGAGTAGCCCCCGCTTGCTGCAGCTAGAGAAACCCCGAGCGCAGCAACAAAGACCCAGTGCAGCCAAAAATAAATAAATAAAATAAACAAATAAATAAATAAAGAGGACTCAGTTCTCCAAGTCCTCGAAGGTTGCTCTTGGAGGAAAGGAGGCCAAATCAGAAATAATATGAATGTTAGTGGGAAAAGGAACCAGAAACCAGCAATCTTCACAACAAAGAAATCAAAATCCCAGAGGGGATGGGGCTTACCCACAGTTACCCTAATCTCATGCCCAGGAATCTCAACTCCCCATCTGGTTCTTCCCATCACAGCATAAATCGGGTTGTTCCTGGAAGGTTACTCAATGAGAGCAGAGCTTTCTAACAATGAGAGTGCCATCCATGGACTGGCTGTCTGCTGAGGTAGGTAGTGAGCTCCCTGTCATGAGAGGGGTACAAGCAGAGGTCAGGCAGCGTTTGGGTAGGGTATTTCAGAGATGATTTCTGGGAGGCAGTCAGGACTACATGACCTTGGAGCCCTGTCATCTCTGGGCGCCATGATTCTATAGTGCGTGGAGATGTCCCTGCCTCCAACTGGAGCAGACCATACCAAACCCCACTAGCCTGGGTTCTTCAGCTGTTTCTTCTTCAATCCCAGGGCTGGACCACAGAATGGAGAGTGCAAATGCTTTCTCAGCTCATACACCAAGAAATTACCCAGAATTGCTTCACACAGCAGCAGCCAGCTCAGCTCTCTGTCCAACAGCTGGTACAAGGCCTGGCCAAGATGACTTCTTAAAGATCTCCTGAAAGAGCACCCACATGTGAGAGATGGAAACAGGGAGGAAAACCAGTGCCTTCCCCCAAAGTCCCAGTGGAAAAAAGAAGCAGGCAGGCAGCAGCCCCAATAGCTCTCGTGGTCCAAAGTCAAATTTAGGAGACTGTGTAATAAAGATCTGACCTGGGCACCATCCTGGGTGTCGTGTCATCAGCTCACAGAGACAGGAACCTGGGACATTTTCCTAACGTCCCTGAGGCCTGCTTCCCTCAGATGAACAACCAGATGCTCATACATGCTAATAAAGCAGATCTGTAATGATGACTAAGAAGGCAAGGCAGAAAGCAACCAACACAATGTCGCTAATAACTGATGGTTACCGATTTGCTTCAAAATGATGCAGTGGGGTGAGGGGGGGGCACAGGAGGAAGAAGAGATAAAACAAGACTGACCCTGAGTTGATAATCAAAGCTGAGGTCTGCAAAGTCAAGCACTACACTGTCATTTGTCTTTCTCCCTCTCCCCTCACGAGCGGACCATGGGGTTTTCCAGAGGCTGCACGGCATGTGATAGGACAACAGATTCAACACAGAAGCAGATCTGAGAATCCAGCTGCCTATTAAGTCAGACATTTAAAAAATTTGCAAAATGTAGGGCTTCCCTGGTGGCGCAGTGGTTAAGAATCTGCCTGCCAATGCAGGGGACATGGGTTTGAGCCTTGGTCGGGGAAGATCCCACAAGCCGCGGAGCAACTAAGCCCGTGCACCACAGCTACTGAGCCTGCATGCCACAACTACTGAAGCCTGTGCGCCTAGAGCCCGTGCTCCGCAACAAGAAAAGCCACTGCAATAAGAAGCCCGCACACCACCACGAAGAGTAGACCCTGCTCAGCGCTACTAGAGAAAGCCCACCTGCAGCAATGAAGACCTAATGCAGCCAAAAATTAAAAAAAAAAAAAAAATCTGCAAGATGTAAAACAATGACTCTCTTCTCACTAATTTTTGTTGGAAAAAATATAGTTAAATTTTTATATACTATATAGTTAATTTTTTACTATATAGTTTTATATACTATATTTTTTACTATATAGTTAATATAGTTAATTTTTATGAAAAAGTTATTTAACAGCCATTAGGATGGCTATCATTAAAAAAAAAAACTACAACAAAAAGCAACAAGTGTCGGCATGGATGTGGATAAACTGGGACCCTTGCGCAGTGGCATGTGGGGCTGTAGAATGGCACAGCCGCTGTGGAAAACAGTATGGCGGCTCCCTAAGAAAATTAAACATGGAATCACCATTTGATCCAGCAATTCCACTTCTGGGTATATACACAAAAGAACTGAAAGCAGGGTCTCAAAGAGATATTTTGTGCACCCATGTTCATAGAAGCATTATTCACAACAGCCCAAATATCTGTCGGTGGTTGAATGAATAAACAACATGTAATATATACATACAATGGAATATTATTCAGCCTTAAAAAGGAAGTTCTGATATACGTTAAAACATGGATGAAACTTGAAGACATTATGCTAAATGAAATAAGCCAGACCAAAAAAGACAAATACTTTATGATTCCACTCATATGGGGTACTCTAGAGTAGTCATATTCATAGACACAGATAGTAGAATGGTGGTTCCCAGGAGTTGGGGGTAGGGGGAAAAGGAATTTGTTGCTTACTGGGTAGAGAGTTTCAGTTTGGGATGATGAAAAAGTTCCAGAAATGGACAGTGGTGATGGTTGCACAACAATGTGAATATACTTAATGCCACTGAACTATACTTTTAAAAATGATTAAAATGGTAAATTTTATGTTACGTATATTTTACAACAATAAAAAATAACATAAAATCCAATTGCTAATGCATAACTGTCATCTAAAAGCTTAGAGTAGAAACAAATTATCAAGGACAAAAGTTATTTGTTTTGACATGTACTGGGATTATTGTTATTTTTAGATGATTTAATAAATAAATATTTTTAAATGTCTGAGATTTAATGTCTAATATGTTAAATATCAATAGAAGCAGCTCACATAAACAAAAGCTCTTGGAGGTCCTCAAAAAATTTTTAAGCATATAAAATATTCCAGGGACTAAATATTGAGAATGGCTACATGATATTATTCTTTCTGCTCTGAATGTGTTTAAATTTTTCTGTATTGAAATATTTCTGGGAGTTCCCTGGTGGCCTAGTGGTTAGGATTCTGGGCTTTCACTGCCGTGGCCCAGGTTCAGTCCTGGGTCAGGGAACTGAGATTCCCGCAAGCCGCACGGTGCGGCCAAAAAAATATATCTTATTTTTAAAAGAATAGACTATTGTCTTTCCTTCTTTGCTATTTGGGCAAACTGCTTAACTTTGATGGACCTCAGTATCCTCGTCTGTCAAGGGGGTAGATAATTCCAAAGCACACAGTCTCTGAAGCAAATCTGACCCCGCACAGGCATGGGGGCTGCTGTCCCCACCCGGAGCTTTGGCAGAGACCTGCGCCTCCCTAAGTTGAGGAAGAGGGAGTGTGCTCTTGTATTAATCAGCTCCCATTAATTTTTCAAAGCAGACAACAGCCCACTTACTCATTTCCCATAGAACCTCATCCATAATTGATCCTGAGCTGCACTTATCCAAATAGATGGAGAAGATGCCCGGGGCATGTGAGGCTCTGGGAGGGGTTTCTGCTGATGAGCTCACCCTCCACATGAATGACTGTCTTGAGAAGGTGCTCAAGCTCGAACTTAAGACATGTTCTAACCTTTCCTTCGATCAAGAGTAACAAGGAAGAGGAGAAAGAAACGACCCCTAAAGGCTCTGAAGGATTGCTTCGAGGTTATTTCTATATACAGACCAGCTTGAGGAGGTTAGTGGAAGCCAGCCTTGTGGACAACTCAGGTCTATACAGACCCCAGCAATTTCAGCCTTGAAACTACATCTCTAATTACTTCTACCCTCATGGCCTCTACTTGAGGCCGCAGGCCTCTGGCCCCAACCTCCACTCCAAAATAAATGCCAACTGCATTGAAGATTTAAATGTTTTTTAAAAAAGAATGAATTAAAACCCTTAAAGACAACATAAAGTGAACAGTTATCAGATAAGACTTTATGGTTAAACAAAAGAGAAACAAAGCCATCTGGGAGAGCTGGCCTGGCACTCACATCCAGCCCTGGTCTTTTCCTGTTGAACATAAACAAACAATTTCACAAAACACCTACATCAGACAAGGCCACTCAGTGACTAAGACCGGGCAAGATGAAAGCAAGATCACTCTGTAATCATATCTGAACTGCATTCATTTCCTGGGGATGTCGTAACAAGTACCGCAAACTGGGTGGATTAAATAACAGAAAGTTACTGTCTCACAGCTCTGGAGGCTAGAAGCCTGTGATCAGGGTATCCGCGGGGCCATGCTGCCTCTGAAGGTGCAAGGGAAGAATCTGTTGCAGGCCTGTCTCCTAGTTTCTGGTAGTTCCTTGGCTTGTGGCAGCATAACTCCAGTCTTCACAAGGTATTCTCCCTGTATGTGTATCTCTCTGTCCAAATTTTCCCTTTTATGAGGACACCAGTCATATTAGATTAGGGGCCCACTCGACTGACCCCATCTTAACTAATTACATCTGCAATCATGCCATTTCTAAATAAGGTTATATTCTGAGATACTGGGTGGTCAGGACTTCAGCATGTGAATCTGTGGGTGAGGGGACACAATTCACCTTGCAACTCATGAACTTAGGCAAAAATAAGGACATTGTCCAAAACACAAAAATGACCAAACATCCTCTGTGTTCGTTTTCTAGGGCTGCTATAATAAATTACCACAAGCTGGATGGCTTTTAAAACAACAGAAATTTATACTCTCACAGTTCTGGAGGCCGGGAGGCTGAAAGTCTCACGGGGCCAAAATCAAGGTGCAGGCAGTGCTGTGCTCCCTCCAGAGGCTCTAGGAGAGTCTCCACTCCTTGCCCATTCCAGCTTCCGGTGGCTGCCAGCCTTCCTTGGCTTGTGGCCACATCACTTCAGTCATCAATGCCAATGTCTTCAAATCTCCCTCAGCTCTGTCTTCACATTACCTTCTCATGGGGGGTCAGGGCAGGGACAAGTACAGAGAGACAGACAGACAGACAGTGTGTGTGAACCTTTGTCTCTCTTATACAGACACGTGTGATTGTATTTAGGGCCCATCTCAGGATCCTTAATCACATCTGCAAAGACAGTTTCTTCCTATAAGGAATTTTTCCACATAAGGAATTCCAGACTCCAGGTATTAGGATCTGATATCTCTGACGACGACCATTAGTCAGCCTACTACACACCCCATCGCAGCTCATGAGGGTGACTGCTCCTTCCTTACCACTGACAGCTTTAATCTCCCTTCGTCCCTCCCACTTTCTAAATAGTATTTATTAAAACATCCAGTCGTAGAAGTACCTCCACTTCCAGTAAGCATCCAATTTGGAGAAAAGCCTTGTTTCCTTGAAATCTTCTCAAAATCACTCGATACAACTCCAAATTCTATAAGTCCTATGTGACTCCACTGAGGAGGTGCCTCACCACTTCCCAGGATGTATGGTCTCTCTTGTTGCAATAAGTCAATAAACTCAACTTTATTCAACTACAGGCCTATCCGTGGTGGTATCTAGCAGAAGAATATTAACAGTAGCATAGAAATATAAGAGATATCACAAAGAAGAAAATGCTAAGTTTATCTACACAGGTGTGACATCATCAAAAACACGGCATGGGAGGCATCTCCAAAAACACCCTCCTCCATAAAAGCAGTGAGAACACTGGCAAGAATGGTCAGAATCAACTACTTCAGAATTCTAGAAATTAACTGAAAGTTTGCCTCAACCGGGTGGGGGGGGGAGCATTTTTTTTCCCCAAGAAAAACAATGAATCTTGATAAGAACAGTGAGCTCTGTGGCATCTTAACTTGCACCAGTCCCATTCCCTGCTCTCCAGCTCACAAGAGCCTTGAAAAGTAACAGCCCATAATCACAGGGAAAACGAGCAGCCCGGCAGCCACTGAAGTAGTCAGAACAGGGTTGGAGCTTTGGAGAGCTCCATTCTCAGAAAATCTCATTATTCGATCTGGCTAGCAGTTCCCTGGAAAACTCCACTCCACTTGTAAAACTCCTCTTTATTTGACCTGGCTCAGAGCTCACCCAGTGTGAAGTCTTTTCCCAGCCCCCACACCCACCCCGGGAGGCTTTTGTCAAAAACAAAAACAATAAGCAGCAATTATTTAACACTGTAGCTGCCTGAGGGAGAGAGAAGTTTGGGCAAACAAGTTAAGCTGAGAAATGAGATTCCATAGAGAGTTTTGAAAAGAAGGCCATACACAGACAGCGCTGTGTGCATGATCAGGAAAGACATGAGAAGGCCCTAAGCTATACCCCTGGCTAACTTTGAGGGTCCAGGAAGTGAAGGCTAAGCCAGAGCTGCAGACAGCTAGGCTGAGTACTGGAAGCACACACCAACATACATACCGAGTCCCGTGGCAAAGACTGGGAGACAGTGGATCTAGGTGTTTAAGGAAATCTCTGTCCAATCAATACTGACCACTAAGCTGAGAAGAGATGTCAGTGGCCACAAACATCATCAGACTTTATATAACTAGCCCAGGAAGGTCACTAAACAAATAATCACAACAATAATAAGAAACAGCAAAAACAACAAACCCTAGGAAGAAGAGAGTCCAGAGTTGTTACATTATGTCATTTAGAATGCCCAATTTCCAACCAAAAGGTTATAAGATATACACAGAAACAAGAAAGTACGGCCAATACACAGGAAAAGAAAAGAGTCAATAGAAAGTATCCCTGAGAAAACACAGCTGCTGAACTTACTAGACAAAGCCTTTAAATCAACCCTTTTAAATATATACAGAGAAAGGAAACCACGTTTAAGAATTAAAGGAGGAGAAGCCTGAGGTGATGTCAGCAAGATGGTGATATAGGAGATTCCAGCCCTCAAACTCCACAGAAACATTGATTTTGACAACCATACACAGATGTAAGTACCTCTGTGGGAACCTGGGAGTCCAGTGGAGATTCTAGCACCATGTTCAAAGAAAAAAAAAAATCCAAGAAAAGATGCCTTGAAAAGGGTAAGAAGTACAGTTTCACTTCACCCATGTCACCCCTCTCCCAAAGTGGCATAGCTCAGTGCCAAGAAAGACACCCCTGGGACTTCCCTGGTGGCACAGTTGTTAAGAGTCTGCCTGCCAATGCAGGGGACACGGGTTCGATCCCTGGTCCGGGAAGATCCCACATGTCGCAGAGCAACTAAGCCTGTGCGCCACAACTACTGAGCCTGTGCTCTAGAGCCCATGAACCACAACTACCGAGCCCACGTGCCACACCTACTGAAGCCCATGCTCCTAGAGCCTGTGCTCCACAACAAGAGAAGCCACCGCAATGAGAAGCCCACGCACCACAACGAAGAGTAGCCCCTGCTCGCTGCAACTAGAGAAAAGCCCGCACACAGCAGTGAAGACCCAACGCAGCCAAAAATAAATAAATAAGTAAATAATTTTTTTTTAAAAAAAGAGAGAGAACAGAAGGAGTAGGGCAGATGCATCCACAGAATAAAGCTTAAGGGACCCCGAAAATCTCTAGCTGGACTGACTGGGGAAGGCCTTTCTCTCCTAAACTGGTCAGTAAAGGCTGGAGGAAAGGACTGCTTCTTCAAATGTTAAGACAACAGTACAAGACGCATGAAGAATCAAGAAAACAAAACATCACCAAAGGGACAACATGAAGCTCCAGTGACTGACCCTAAAAAGTAGAGATCTATGAATTTCCTTACAAAGAAGTTTAAATTATCATCTTAAAGAAGTTCAGTGAGCTACAAGAGGCCACAGATACACAACTAAACAAAATCAGGAAAACAATACATGAACAAAATGAGACGTTCAACAAAGAAACTGAACCAGGGAATCTGATCAAAAGCTTCAGCAGCAGACTCAGCCAAGCAGAAGAAAGAATCAGTGAACTCAAAGACGCAGCATTTGAAACTAGCCAACCTGTGAAACAAAAGGAAAAAAGAATGAGACAGAGTGAAGAACACCTGCGTGAACTGTAAGACAGCAACAAGAAAAAAAACGATATGTGCATTACGTGAATCCCAGAAGGTGCAGAGAAAAAGAAAGGGGCAGAAAGATTATTTGAAGAAATAATCACGGAAAACTTCCCAAACCTTTGGAGGCAAAGGAACATCCGTATCCATAATACCCAAAGAATCCAAAACAGGCTGAATACGAAGAGATCTTCAATGTGACAGATTATAATCAAACTGTCCGAAGTCAAAGATAGAGGGAATGTTTTAAAGCAGCGAGAGAAAAGCCACTCATCACATACAGTGGAACCCTCATAAGATTATAAGAGGATTTTTTTTTTTTCTAAGACTACAGTACCCAGTATTCCCAGGCGGTCTCCCATCCAAGTACTAACCAGGCCCGACCCTGCTTAGCTTCCAAGATCAGACGAGATCGGGCGCGTTCAGGGTGGTATGACCGTAGACCAAGAGGATTTCTTAACAAAACCATGAAGCCCAAAAGATAGTGGGATGATATATTCAAAGTGCTGAAAGGAAAAAAAAAAAGTCTGTCAACAAGGAATACTCTGCCCAACAAAGCTGTCCTTCAGAAGTGAATGAGAGAAAAAGACTCTCCTAAACAAAAAAAAAGCTGAAGGAGTTCATCACAACTAGATCTGCCTTACAAGAAATGCTAAAGGGAATTCTCCAAGTTGAAATGAAGGATGCTAAGTAGCAACATGAAAACATAGGAAGGCGTGAAACGTACTGGTAAAGGTAAGTATATAGTAAAATTCAGAATACTCTAATATTGTAATGGTGGTGCATAAATCATTTTTAATGCTAGCATAAAAGTTAAAAGACTAAAGTATTTGAATAACCATAGCTACAATAATTTGTTAATGAGTACATATTATAAAAAGATGTAAATAATGATATCAGTAACATAAAATGGGGGAGAGTAAAGGTGTAGCATTTTTGTATGTGATCAAAATTAAGTTGGTATCAGCTTAAAATACACTGTCATATTCCTGATGAACATAAATGCAAAAGTTCTCAACAAAGTACTAGCAAATTGAATTCAACAGATTATTTAAAAGATCAGGGGCTTCCCTGATGGCACAGTGGTTAAGAATCCACCTGCCAATGCAAGGGACATGGGTTCGAGCCCTGGTCCAGGAAGATTCCACACGTCGCGGAGTAACTAAGCCCGTGCGCCACAACTACCAAGCCTGTGTTCTAGAGCCTGTGAGCCACAACTACTGAGCCCATGCGCCACAACTACTGAAGCCCGTGTGCCTAGAGCCCGTGTTCCGCAACAAGAGAAGCCACCGCAATGAGGAGCCCGCGTACCGCAATGAAGAGTAGCCCCCGCTCGCCGCAACTAAAAGAAAGCCCACGCACATCAACAAAGACCCAACGCAGCCAAAAATAAAGAAATTTATTAAAAATAAATAAATAAAAGATCATACACCACGTTCAAGTAGGATTTATCAATGGGATGCAAGAATAGTTTAATACATATGAATCAATCAATGTGATTCGCCACATCAACAGAATGTAGGATAAAAATCTTACGACCATTCCAATAGATGTAGGTAAAACATCTCACAAAATTCAACATCCTTTCATGATAAAAACTCTAAACAAATCAGGTATAGAAAAAATGTATCTTAACATAATAAAGGCCATTTATGACAAGCCCACAGCTAAAATCAGTCAATGACGAAAAGCTGAAAGCTTTTCCTCTTAAGATCAGGAAAAAGAAAAGGATGCCCACTGTCACCACTTCTATTTAACATAATACAAGCATAACTTGTTTTATTGTGCTTCACTTTATTGTGCTTTGCATATATTGCATATTTTACAAATTGAAGCTTTGTGGTAACTCTGCATCAAGCAAGTTTATCAGCACCATTTTTCCAACAGCATTTGCTCACTTCATGTCTCTGTGTCACATTTTGGCAATTCTCGCAATATTTTAAACTTTTTCATTATTATTGTATTTGTTATGGTGATCTGTGATCAGTGATCTTTGTTGCTACAACTTGCTGAAGACTTGGATGATGGTTAGCATTTTTTAGCAATAAAGTATTGTTTAACTAAGGAATGTACATTGTCTTTTTAGACATAATGCACACTTAACAGATTACAGTATAGCACAAATATAACTTTTATATGCACTGGGAACCAAAAATTTTGTGTGACTTTTATTGCAATATTCACTTTATTGTGGTGGTCTGGAACAGAACCTGAAATATCTCCGAGTTATGCTTGTACTGGAAGTCCTAGCCAGAGCAATTAGGCAAGAAAAATAAATAAATAAAAGGTATCCCAACTGGAAAGGAAGAAGTAAAATTGAATGTTTGCAGATGGCATAATCGTATATGTAGAACACGCTAAAGATACAACAACCAAAAAACCTGTTAGAAACTAATAAACAAGGCTAAGATATTAGGTTAAGATTGTAGAGCTTGATCCTGTAAGCCAGGGACTGCCAACCCAACAGAGCATCCAAATTGCCTGCACTCCAACTTCGTGGACTCTGGTCCAACTGGTCTGGGTCCCTCAGCTTCTAATGAGAAGCAAAGGTTAAGGACCCGGGCTGAGGCATCAAGAAGAAAGTCAGAAAGATTTTCAAGCAGGGGAGGGACATGATCCCATCTTCTTTTGTTTTTTTTTCTATTTATTTATTTATTTGGCTCATCGGGTCTTAGTTGCGGCACACGGAATCTTCAGTGCAGCGTGTGGGATCTTTTGTTGCGGCACTCAAGCCTGTTGTGGCGCACAGGCTTCTCTCTAGTTGTGGTGTGCAGGCTCCAGAGAACTTGGGCTCAGTAGTTTAGGCACGCAGGCACTAGAGCGCAGGCTTAGTTGCCCCGTGGCACGTGGGACCTTAGTTCCCCGACCAGGGATCCAACCCGCGTCCACTGCATTGGAAGGCGGATTCTCAACCACTGGACCACCAGGGAAGTCCCCATGATCCCATCTTCAAATCTAACTCTATGTAGGGAATGAGGCCAGATGGAAGCAAGGAGTGAATGGGATGGCAGAAAGGGGGCAAATCAAGAGATCCAGGCTCCCACTGAATGCAGGACAGGAGGGAAACAGTGTTGGGGTTCAGTGATGAGGAAGGTGACTTGTGGTTACAGCATAAATAACTGTGCATACTCGCATACTGTGCATACTCACCACACAACTCACTCCTTCCAACATACACAAATGTACACACACACACACACACACACACACTCTCTCTCTCTCTCTCTCTCTCTCAGCCTCTCCTCTCTGAAGCCAGCTGCCCATCACAGTGCACTGCAAACACACACAAGCACACTAAGTCTGGCTAAGAGATTCCCCAACCTTATAAAAAAGTGCTTGAACACAATACTGGCCAGGTGAGGTCCGGCACGCCAATTTCCACTGTATCAGTTTCCACAGAAGTTTCCAAGAACACAAGCAGTGGCTTCTAGAAGGAGCTTCAGGCTCCAACGATTTTGCCTTTTCTGAGAAGCAATTGCTATTTTCATCAACACTGGGTGGGGGCCAGGGGAGAAAGTGCAGAGAGACAGTGACTTAGCTATTGCTCGTTACAGGCAAGCCCTGATATGGAGAGGAGAAAAAAAATCCAGTTTGTACTATCTTCAAATATCACAGTGTTGACTTAGAACAGCATCTACTGTATCTTGTTTCATTACAACTGCCAAAAAGAAAAAAAAATTGAATTACCATACTAATGTTTTCTTTTTGGGTGAAATCTGTGATTCAGGTACATGGATATAAAATACATCATTAGTTTCTTTTAGGCTTTTCTTTAATGGGGAAAAAGCATTTCAGGGCATGAGGGAGAGATATAACCAAACAGTTGGCTGGCAGCACTGGGAGCCTCTTGTAAACTATAATGTGACAGTGCAGTTTCTTTCTCCCTCTGAGATGACAGTTAATTCCAGACCAGGAAGCCTGTCAAAAATGCTTAGTTCTGCTCCACTTGAGTTAATTACCGGCCCTCGGGCAGGCTGCCCTCCACTCCTCAGCTAATAGGGCTGGGCCCCAGGTAAAAAATCCATTTGCAAGAATGTTTTCCTTGCTCCAGATCTAATTTATTGAATATCAAATATTTATGTCAATGCAATTAAAGTGACAACATTGCCCTGCCTTCTCCCCTACCCCCAGTCCTAAGCAGGCCCAGGCTTGCTGACTGAATGCTTTATCCTGTCAACACAGGGTAAAAGTTTTGCTTGAGCTCCTAAAGCAAGAGCTTTGAAACCTCTTCAACCCACAAAGTCACCTGGGATTCTTTATCTGCTTTTGTAGGTGGTCACATGACAGGCTATGGAGCAATGGCTTGGAAGCTGGGGCAGGAGGCAATGAAGAGAGAGAGGGGCCTGACTGTGGTTTCAGTTCCACCAACATCTGCTACGACCCCCTGTGTTCCAGGTACAAGACTAGGCCCTGTGGGTGAGAAAGAGGGAGTACACTTGGTCCATATCCCAACAATCTCCTGGCCTGACAGAGGGGACAACTCAGGGCATGTGTAGAAGAGGTGCCAGGAACCAGTCCTATTAATGTATCTTGGGTTTGGGGTCTCCAAAGCTTGAAGGCCACCCAAGGTCCCCTCCCATTCAACCACACTTAATTGCAGAAGGTTTCAGATCCAGCCAAGCACATTCCATCTTTCCCAAAACCCTAGTCCAGCAAGAGAACCTCAGACTGTCCAGACTCTGGAGCCTTGGGGCATTCCCCATCGGGACAGCACCCAGCCACCATCACCACCCCCATGAGTCTCTTGCACCTCAAGATAAATGACTTCACATCTGCCCCAAATGGAGAAGCGGCTGGTAAAGATAGGCCAGTGAGCAATTTAATGGGTATGTTCCCCCATGTATGCCCTGAAAATGCTCGAAAAGGAAATGTATTTGGCTAAAGGAGGACTTTCTCTTTCTTCCCTGAAGAAAGGGAGCTAGGTAAAGCCCAGGCCAGCAGGTAATACTGTGTCTGTGACATATTTGAGCTTGTGCTATGTCCTCTGGCTGGGATCCTTTCAGGGACCTTGGTGTCTACACTCACCTCTCCCTTCCTGCAGTGGAACCAAGGCCTCTCCTTGGATCTGAACTGGGTTTTGAAGGAGAAACAGCCATGCACAAGGTGAACCACAAGGCTTAGTAGAGGGAACACAGGACATTGTGTTCAAAGAACTGAAAGTAGCTTGATTTTTATTGGAGTCTGAATTGCAAGGGAGCGAGCCTCAAGAATATAAGCATCGAATGAGATAATCTAAGCATGTTAGAAAATGTCAGGTCCTGGACAAATGTGAATTACTCCCCATATCACAAAGGTATTGGGGGAACCAAATGGTATGTTACATGCACGTCTGCATTACATAAATTGTAGTTGTTATAAGATATTTTGGAAGAAGATGGATTGAGCTTCAACCATGGAGACAGATCAGAAAAATATGTATCTTTCATTTCTTTGCTCCAACTGTTTCAGAACTGTTTATAAACTGAGAATTTTGATAGTTGTCCTTTTTTTTCAGATGAACATACTGTACCCAACTTTAACATTTACTGTTTAGATATTCTTAATTTCCTGTCACTGCAACAACCATGCTTTAGATTTGAAGATTTGTGGTCTTTTTTTTTTTCTTTGCGGTACGCGTGCCTCTCACTGTTGTGGCCTCTCCCGTTGTGGAGCACAGGCTCCAGACGCACAGGCTCAGCGGCCATGGCTCATGGGCCCAGCTGCTCTGCGGCCTGTGGGATCCTCCCAGACCGGGGCAAGAACCCGTGTCCCCTGCATCGGCAGGCGGACTCTCAACCACTGCGTCACCAGGGAAGCCCTTGTGGTCATTTTTTTAATGGCCAGACAATTCTTTGTCTGTGAGTGAGGGGGAAAGAGGGTTAGGTATTCCCTTTCTATGTCTTCAAGTATCACTCTATTCAAAGACATTATCACTTTACATCTAAACTACTGCCATAGCTGTCTACTAGCTGTCTACTCTGTCTCTAGCTTCCTTTGTCTCAAAATCATCTTCCTCTTGGCTGCTCAAATATCAGTATCATTCTGACGATTAAAAGTAACTATAAAAGAATCTCTGCTGGGCTTCCCTGGTGGCGCAGTGGTTGAGAGTCTGCCTGCCGATGCAGGGGACACAGGTTCGTTCCCCGGTCTGGGAGGATCCTACATGCCGTGGAGCGGCTGGGCCCGTGAGCCATGGCCGCTGAGCCTGCACATCCAGAGCCTGTGCTCCGCAACGGGAGAGGCCACAGCAGTGAGAGGCCCGTGTACCGCCAAAAAAAGAAAAAAAAAAGAGAATCTCTGCTATAGCCACTGTGATAGGACAAGAAAAAAAAGAGGCAAGACTGTTGGCAGGAAGAAGTCAATTTATCATTATTTTCAGACAATATAATTATATGTCAGAAAGCAGAAAAGCTATTCAAACTAATGGGAGGTCAGCAAACTAAGAGGTCAAATAAAAAATGTCAGTAAAATGGTCTAATGCAAAACACATTTGTATGAAACATTAGTTTTTCTATATACTAAGAATAGCCAATTAGAGACAAATAACAGAAAAACATGGTCATGATATATATCCAGCTACCTTGCTGACATCTCCATAAGAATATATCATGGAAACCTCAGTACAAACGTGATCTTGGGGTCTTCCACTAAAATCTGCTCCTTCTCCAGTGCTCCGTAGCTCAGTGGGGGCTCTTCCATTTACCTATGTGCACAAGGCAGAACCACAGGGTTCACCTTTGCCTCCTCCCTCTTTCTATTCTGATAGATAAATCTGTCACCAAACCCTGATGATAGTATCTTCTATATCCAGCTGCTTCTCTCTCCAAACCAACAACCTCTACCTCCAACCCAACTTCTCCATCATTTCTCATCTGGACAACTGTAGTAGCTCCTCACTGTTCTGCTCTTTTGAGTTCCTTGTTCTCTCCAACCTGTCTCCACAAAGAGGTCAAAAAGATCCTTTGGGATGTTAAGCTAAATCCCCTGCTGATAGGTTTTCAACTAGCTTATAAACCCCATATCCTTACTATGCCCTACATAGCTTGGCTTCCCATGGTCCTTGCCGACCCTTCTAGCCACTTGCCTTCTCACTCCCCGTGCTTTAAGCCACACCAACCTCCTTTGCGGTTTCTTAAATGCCCCTATCTCTTTCCCACCTCAGAGTCTTCACTCTGTATTGTCTCCTGAATAAGGATTACTGATCTTCCTTTAAGAAGGTTGGTTGGGCAGAGCCAGGGGACCTTAGTCTTTGTCAGAGGTCTCCCTGACTCCCTGGGCCTCATTTTCCCCATCTACAACATGAGTTGGTTGAAGCTGAGGTTCTCTCTGGCATTCAATGAACTGAAGTTTCAGGAAGAGATGATAGCAGTTGAATTGGTGGAAGAGGGAAATGGGAAGAGGGGAAAGGGGAGAAAGGAAATGGTCCTGGGGAAGACAGCACAAAAAGAAAAGCTAGAAAACTACGAATAACCACTTTCAGGGTATTTAAAACATTAAATGCTATCACTTTGTTTTTATTAGCAGAACAACAGATTACATCTTAACAGGATTTGGGACCATCGTAATAATCTTGTCATGCGGACAGAAAAACCAGCCAACCTGTGGTATTTAAATATTAAATATATGAACTATATGGAAAATTTGATTTCAATCCATGAAAATACTTCACATCATCCAAAGCCAAGAAGGAAAAAAACCTCATTCATCCACGTAAAGAACTTCTAGGTGGGCTTCCCTGGTGGCGCAGTGGTTGAGAGTCCGCCTGCCGATGCAGGGGACGTGGGTTCATGTCCCAGTCCGGGAAGATCCCACATGCTGCAGAGCGGCTGGGCCCGTGGGCCATGGCTGCTAAGCCTGTGCATCCGGAGCCTGTGCTCCGCAACGGAAGAGGCCACAACAGTGAGAGGCCCACATACCACAAAAAAAAAAAAAAAAAAAAAAAAAAAAAGAACTTCTAGGTGCCCAAAGGAAAGGACACACGGCTGCTTTGGCTCCTGGCTTCCAGGGACTCCTGGTTGCCTACTCAAATTTTCTTCTCTCTTCCTACCAGAACTTTGGTTTCATTTAGAGGAGCAAGGTACCAAATTAAAATGTTACCTTTCCTAGTTTCCTTTGTCAAGAAGGATGGCCACATAGCATCATATATCAAATGATATGTAAGAAGAAATTGCTGATTGGACTTCAGTGAAATGTCACTAAAGGCAGGGCAGACTCAGCTAGCCCAGGTCCTTTGTTTTTTTATGCTTTCTCCTTCTACAGCCATCTTGTGACCTTCAGGTGACTGCAAGGAACAGGCCAAGAGGATCAGAAACCTCTATATAAATCCCAGCTCTGCCACCTGCAAACTCTATGAACTTGGACAGTTCATTTAACCTCTCTGAGCCTCATCCTTGTCAACAAAATTCTTTCATAATATCTATTTCTCAACATGAAACCACTGACATGAAATCAATTATCTTCTACATCAACCAGAAACTTCAGCTTCACCATCCTTAAAAAAAGTTATCTTTTCAAAGGTGTAGATCTATTTTACTGAGCATTTGAGTGATCCTTTCAATCCACAATTCCACATCCTTCAATTCTACCAATTTTTCTTGAATTACTTCTTTTATGATGCCTTCCCTTTCATTTTCTGTATTTTCTCATTCTTGAACTCCTATTATTTGGCTGTTGGATCTCTTAGTCTGTTTCTCTAATTTTCTTATATTTTGATAAGATCTTTTATCTTTTTTATCTTTATATCAGGCAAAGAACCCTGTAGAGACAGGAAACATCCTCCTCCCTAGAAAGCAGTGAGGAATTCAAAATAACAAATATTTCTTCCCTAGAACACAAACCAAAAAACCCAATTGCTATTTTTAAGTGCTTTCCTGAATAACATGTGAGTTAAAGAGGTAAAATAAAAACTGCAAACAGACTATTTAAAAACAAAAAGAAAGAAAATCACATAGAAAATCTTATGGGATGAAGCAAAGCTGATTCATAGGCAAATTCATAGCCTTAATGCCTTTATGGTTAATCAGAAAAGCATGAAAGTAGGTAAAATGAACATTCATTTAAGTAATTTGTTTTTTTATAGAAAATTGAAATAACTGAGAAGAAATCTGGAAAATATAGTTAAAGCAAACCTTATTGATAAGTAAACTTAACAGAAAAGTAGTAGAATTAGTAGATAACTTTTAGAGTTGGTTCATGAAATAGCCTTGTTTCCACCATAAGAGGGAGCAAAAATAACTGTTATAAATGCAAAAAGGGAAAGTAATAATTTTAAAACTGTAAGAGGACTCTAAGCATAATTATATGCTAAATACTCTCAAAACTTCAGTGAAATGGATTATTTTCTGGGAAAACATAACATACCAAAATTGCCTCCAGAAAAATTAGACTACCTGAATAGACCAATAACAAAGGAAAAAATACAAAGTTGTCAAAGTTTTACCTCCAAAAATGGCTTCCAACCACAGATGATTTCATGGGTGCATTACTTTGAACTTCCACAGAACAAATAATTTCCATGTAACATAAATCCCTTCGGGGTATGAAAAAACATGAAAGTCTTATTAGTTAATTTTACAAGCTAGCAAAGCTACTGACATGATGTTTTGGATGAATCTCAAAAAACATTATGTTGAATGAAAGCAGCCAGATACAGAGTATAAACTATATGATCCCATTTATATGAAGTTCATGGATGAATAAAACTAATGTCTGGTGATAAAAATTAGAGAAGTGTTTGCTGGGGGAAGGGACGGAGGATTGTCTAGAAGAAGACACAAGGGAACTTTCTGAGGCTATGGGAATGTTCCATACCTTGATCTGGGTGGTGGCTACTGGGGTGTGTATATTTGTCAAAATTCATCAAGTTGTACACTTCAGATTTATGCATTTTACTGTATGTAAATTATACCTCAATAATATACTTTTATGAAAAAAAAAACCCTCTAACCATGACTTAAAATATAGCCAAGAAAATAGCAGGCTAATCACACTTAATATGTTGTATATGCAAAAATACTACACAGAATATAGGTAATCTTGCAAAAAGTTAGAAGAATAATACATCAAAAAATCGCAAGGTTGTTTAAATATTAGAAGTCTATTACTACAATAATTCAAATTAGAAAAGTCAAATCATAATAATATTGAAATTAGTTTATAAAATTCATTTATTCATATTAATCCCTAATAAACTCAGATAAAAAAAGATAATACCTCAATATGACAAAAAATATCTATCTCAAACTGAAAGCCAAGTCATCCTTAACAGTGAAGCTCAAGAGGCCACCTCATTAATGCCAAGAACAAAACGAGGATGGTTACTGTTACCACTGCTATTTACTATTGTTCTGAAATTCCTAAGAATATAAAAGGACCAGAAATAGATATGAATCATAACTATAGGGGAGAAAGACAAGTATCATTTCTTAGTCCATGATAATATTGTCTTTCTAGAGAACTCAAGAGGGCCAACTGAAAAACAATATTCAGACTGACAACAAAATAAATATACAGGCACAAGTAAAGATGTTCACTGAAGCATTGTCATGAAGAACAATGGAAAGCACCTAAATGTCTAATAATAGGAGATTGGTTAAATAGAAGTGTACCACACAGTAGAATAGTACGTAGCAGTTAAAATGAATTAAGTAGATATAAAAATAGTAAGTGAAAAAGAAAATGCAGGATGATATACATGGTGTGGTATTTTAACATTTAAAGTACTGTTTGGAAAGTACAAAAATATGGGTGTGAAAGATACTTCCCAGCTTTGGGACATTGGTTGCCTCTAGGGAGACAGGAAAGGGAATGAGATGGTGGAGGGATTATGGTTGTACATTTTTTAAGGAATAAAAAGGGAAAGAGTGGGGGAAACACTCTTCATCTGACAGCCAGACCCAGGGTGCCAGAAATAATCCCCTGAAAGTTCCCTTGTAGCCCTAGCACCCCCAGCAACCACTTCTCTGATTTATTACCAAAGGTGAGTTTTATTAGTTCTTGAAGTTTATTTAAAAGGAATCACGGGAGACTTCCCTGGTGATTCAGTGGTTAAGACTCCACACGTCCACTACGGGGGCACAGGTCGGGGAATTAAGATCCCGTGTGCCCCGATGGTGCAGCCAAAATAAAAAGGAATCACGGGCTCCCTTTCAGGCCTTCTTTGGTCTCCCTCCAAAGACTGGCCTCCTTTAGAACACCTAGTCTCTTCAACATACCCAGGACAACCGGAGCTGCGACTGAGGACAGCACACCTCAGTACTCTTGGCTGCCCTGCAGGTCAGGGATGCAGCCTCTCGTGGGGGGCTGCTCATCTCAGGGAACAGAGCAGACACCCAGAGGACAGGGTACCCCTCCTGACACTTTATAGATTCGCCTCTGGTACCGATCGAAATACCATTACACCAGTAGGACAACTCCATGGGGAAAAGACTCCATGCACAACATAGATCAGGGTTTCTCCACCTCAGCACTACTGACATTTGGGGCCAAATAATTCTTTGCTGTGGGGACTGTCCTGGGCATTACAGGATGTTTAGCAGCATCCCTGGCCTCTCCCAACTAGAAGTTGGTCCCCTGTTGTGACAACTAAAAATATTTCCAGACATTGCCAAATGTCCCCTGGGGAACAAAAGCGCTCTTAGTTGAGAACTACTGTGACAGAAGATAGATTAGATTGGGGGAGGGGCCAGGGAGGGCGGGTATGGGAAGTGACTTTTGAGTTTTCTTAATCTGGGAATAAAATCATTAAGATATATGCAGTAGGGAGGCTTCCGGGAAGATGGCGGAAGAGTATGACGCGGAGATCACCTTCCTCCCCACAGATACACCAGAAATACATCTACACGTGGAACAACTCCTACAGAACACCTACTGAACTCTGGCAGAAGACCTCAGACCTCCCAAAAGGCAAGAAACCCCCCACGTGCCTGGGTAGGGAAAAAGAAAAAAGAATAAACAGAGACGAAAGAATAGGGACGGGTCCTGCACCAATGGAAGGGAGCCGTGAAGGAGGAACGGTTTCCACACACCAGAAGCCCCTTCGCGGGCGGAGACTGCGGGTGGCGGAGGGGGGAAGCTTCCGAGCCGCGGAGGAGAGCACAGCCACAGGGGTGCGGAGGGCAAAGCAGAGAGATTCCCGCACAGAGGATCAGGGCCGACCGGCACTCACCAGCCCGGGAGGCTTGTCTGCTCACCCGCCGGGGCGGGCGGGGCTGCGAGCTGAGGCTCGGGCTTCGGTCGAAGCGCAGGGAGAGGACTGGGGTTGGCAACATGAACACAGCCTGAAGGGGTTACTGCGCCACGGCTAGCCGGGAGGGAGTCCAGGGAAAAGTCTGGACCTGCCGAAGAGGCAAGAGACTTCTTCTTACCTCTTTGTTTCCTGGTGCGCGAGGAGAGGGGATTAAGAGCGCCGCTTAAAGAAGCTCCAGCGACAGGCGCGAGCCGCGGCTAACAGCGCGGACCCCAGAGACAGACATGAGACGCTAAGGCTGCTGCTGCCGCCACCAAGAAGCCTGTGTGCGAGCACAGGTCACTCTCCACACCCACCTCCGGGGAGCCTGTGCAGCCCGCCACTGCCAGGGTCGCGGGATCCAGGGACAACTCCTCCGGGAGAACGCACGGCGCGCCTCACGCTGGTGCAACATCACGCCGGCCTCTGCCGCCGCAGGCCCGCCCCGCACTCCGTGCCCCTCCCTCCCCCAGCCCACGGCCTGAGTGAGCCAGAGCCCACGAATCAGCGGCTCCTTTAACCCTGTCCTGTCTGAGCGAAGAACAGACGCCCTCCGGCGACCTACACGCAGAGGCGGGGCCACATCCAAAGCAGAGCCCCTGGGAGCTGTGAGAACAAAGAAGAGAAAGGGAAATCTCTCCCGGCAGCCTCAGAAGCAGCGGATTAAAGCTCCGCAATCAACTTGATGTACCTGCATCTGTGGAATACCTGAACAGACAACGAATCATCCCAAATTGAGGAGGTGGACTTTGAGAGCAAGATTTATGATTTTTTTCCCCTTTTCCTCTTTTTGTGAGTGTGTATGTGTATGCTTCTGTGTGAGATTTTGTCTGTATAGCTTTGCTTCCACCATTTGTCCTAGGGTTCTATCTGTCCGTTTTTTTTTCCCTGAATAATTTTTTTTATTTTAATAACTTTATTATATTTTATCTTACTTTATTTTATTTTACTTTATCTTCTTTCTTTCTTTTTTTCCTTCCTTCCCTCTTTCCTTCCTTCCTCCCTCCCTCCCTCCCTCCTTTCTTTCTTTCTTTCTTTCTTTCTACTTCTACTAATTCTTTCTTTCTACTTTTTCTCCCTTTTATTCTGAGCCGTGTGGATGAAAGGCTCTTGGTGCTGCAGCCAGGAGTCAGTGCTGTGCCTCTGAGGTCTGAGAGCCAACTTCAGGACACCAGTCCACAAGAGACCTCCCAACTCCACATAATATCAAATGGCAAAAATCTCCCAGAGATCTCCATCTCAACACCAGCACCCAGCTTCACTCAACGACCAGCAAGCTACAGTGCTGGACATCCTATGGCAAACAACTAGCAAGACAGGAACACAACCCCACCCATTAGCAGAGAGGCTGCCTAAAGTCATAATAAGTCCACAGACACCCCGAAAACACACCACCAGACGTGGACCTGCCCACCAGAAAGACAAGATCCAGCCATCCACCAGAACACAGGCACTAGGCCCCTCCACCAGGAAGCCTACACAACCCACTGAACCAAACTTAGCCACTGGGGACAGACACCAAAAACAATGGGAACTACGAACCTGCAGCCTGCAAAAAGGAGACCCCAAACACAGTAAGATAAGCAAAATGAGAAGACAGAAAAACACACAGCAGATGAAGGAGCAAGATAAAAACCCACCAGACCTAACAAATGAAGAGGAAATAGGCAGTCTACCTGAAAAAGAATTCAGAATACTGACAGTAAAGATGATCCAAAATCTTGGAAATAGAATAGACAAAATGCAAGAAACATTTAACAAGGACCTAGAAGAACTAAAGATGAAACAAACAATGATGAACAACACAATAAATGAAATTAAAAATACTCTAGACAGGATCAATAGCAGAATAACTGAGGCAGAAGAACGGATAAGTGACCTGGAAGATAAAATAGTGGAAATAACTACTGCAGAGCAATAAAGAAAAAAGAATGAAAAGAACTGAGGACAGTCTCAGAGACCTCTGGGACAACATTAAACACACCAACATTCGAATTATAGGGGTTCCAGAAGAAGAAGAGAAAAAGAAAGGGACTGAGAAAATATTTGAAGAGATTATAGTTGAAAACTTCCCTAATATGGGAAAGGAAATAGTTAATCAAGTCCAGGAAGCACAGAGAGTCCCATACAGGATAAATCCAAGGAGAAATACACCAAGACACATATTAATCAAACTGTCAAAAATTAAATACAAAGAAAACATATTAAAAGCAGCAAGGGAAAAACAACAAATAACACACAAGGGAATCCCCATAAGGTTAACAGCTGATCTTTCAGCAGAAACTCTGCAAGCCAGAAGAGACTGGCAAGACATATTTAAAGTGATGAAGGAGAAAAACCTGCAACCAAGATTACTCTACCCAGCAAGGATCTCATTCAGATTTGATGGAGAAATTAAAACCTTTACAGACAAGCAAAAGCTGAGAGAGTTCAGCACCACCAAACCAGCTCTACAACAACTGCTAAAGGAACTTCTCTAGGCAAGAAACACAAGAGAAGGAAAAGACCTACAGTAACGAACCCAAAACAATTAAGAAAATGGGAATAGGAACACACGTATCGATAATTACCTTAAATGTAAATGGAATAAATGCTCCCACCAAAAGACACAGATTGGCCGAATGGATACAAAAACAAGACCCATATATTTGCTGTCTACAAGAGACCCACTTCAGACCTAGAGACACATACAGACTGAAAGTAAGGGGATGGAAAAAGATATTTCATGCAAATGGAAACCAAAAGAAAGCTGGAGTAGCAATTCTCATATCAGACAAAATAGACTTTAAAATAAAGACTATTAGAAGAGACAAAGAAGGACACTACATTATGATCAAGGGATCGATCCAAGAAGAAGATATAACAATTGTAAATATTTATGCACCCAACATAGGAGCACCTCAATACATAAGGCAAATACTAACAGCCATAAAAGCAGAAATCGACAGTAACACATTCATAGTAGGGGACTTTAACACCCCACTTTCACCAATGGACAGATCATCCAAAATGAAAATAAATAAGGAAACACACGCTTTAAATGATACATTAAACAAGATGGGCTTAAGTGATATTTATAGGACATTCCATCCAAAAACAACAGAATACACATTTTTCTCTAGTGCTCATGAAACATTCTCCAGGATAGATCATATCTTGGGTTACAAATCAAGCCTTGGTAAATTTAAGAAAATTGAAATTGTATCAAGTATCTTTTCTGACCACAATGCTATGAGACTAGATATCAATTACAGGAAAAGATCTGTAAAAAATACAAACACATGGAGGCTAAACAATACACTACTTAATAATGAAGTGATCACTGAAGAAATCAAAGAGGAAATTAAAAAATACCTAGAAACAAATGACAGTGGAGACACGACAACCCAAAATCTATGGGATGCAGCAAAAGCAGTTCTAAGAGGGAAGTTTATAGCAATACAATCCTACCTTAAGAAACAGGAAATATCTCGAATAAACAACCTAACCTTGCACCTAAAGCAATTAGAGGAAGAAGAACAAAAAAAACCCAAAGTTAGCAGAAGGAAAGAAATCATAAAAATCAGATCAGAAATAAATGAAAAAGAAATGAAGGAAACGATAGCAAAGATCAATAAAACTAAAAGCTGGTTTTTTGAGAAGATAAACAAAATTGATAAACCATTAGCCAGACTCATCAAGAAAAAAAGGGAGAAGACTCAAATCAATAGAATTAGAAATGAAAAAGGAGAAGTAACAACTGACACTGCAGAAATACAAAAGATCATGAGAGATTACTACAAGCAACTCTATGCCAATAAAATGGACAACCTGGAAGAAATGGACAAATTCTTAGACATGCACAACCTGCCAAGACTGAATCAGGAAGAAATAGAAAAATGAACAGACCAATCACAAGCACTGAAATTGAAACTGTGATTAAAAATCTTCCAACAAACAAAAGCCCAGGACCAGATGGCTTCACAGGCGAATTCTATCAAACATTTAGAGAAGAGCTAACACCTTCTCAAACTCTTCCAAAATATAGCAGAGGGAGGAACACTCCCAAACTCATTCTACGAGGCCACCATCACCCTGATACCAAAACCAGACAAGGATGTCACAAAGAAAGAAAACTACAGGCCAATATCACTGATGAACATAGATGCAAAAATCCTCAATAAAATACTAGCAAACAGAATCCAACAGCACATTAAACAGATCATACACCATGATCAAGTG
Organism: Orcinus orca; assembly: GCF_937001465.1. Lineage (NCBI taxonomy): Eukaryota > Metazoa > Chordata > Mammalia > Artiodactyla > Delphinidae > Orcinus > Orcinus orca. The sequence continues at coordinate 17,132,480 of NC_064574.1, forward strand.
GGGTATATTCCAGGAATGCAAGGATTCTTCAATATACGCAAATCAATCAACGTGATACACCATATTAAAAAATTGAAGGAGAAAAACCATATGATCATCTCAATAGATGCAGAGAACGCTTTCGACAAAATTCAACACCGATTTATGATAAAAACCCTGCAGAAAGTAGGCATAGAGGGAACTTTCCTCAACATAATAAAGGCCATATATGACAAACCCACAGCCAACATCGTCCTCAATGGTGAAAAACTGAAACCATTTCCACTAAGATCAGGAAGAAGACAAGGTTGCCCACTCTCACCACTCTTATTCAACATAGTTTTGGAAGTTTTAGCCACAGGAATCAGAGAAGAAAAGGAAATAAAAGGAATCCAAATCGGAAAAGAAGAAGTAAAGCTGTCACTGTTTGCAGATGACATGATACTATACATATATCAACCTAAAGATGCTACCAGAAAACTACTAGAGCTAATCAATGAATTTGGTAAAGTAGCAGAATACAAAATTAATGCACAGAAATCTCTGGCATTCCTATACATTAATGATGAAAAATCTGAAAGTGAAATCAAGAAAACACTCCCATTTACCACTGCAACAAAAAGAATAGAATACCAAGGAATAAACCTCCCTAAGGAGACAAAAGACCTGTATGCAGAAAATTATAAGACACTGATGAAAGAAATTAAAGATGATACAAATAGATGGAGAGATATACCATGTTCTTGGATTGGAAGAATCAACATTGTGAAAATGACTCTACTACCCAAAGCAATCTACAGATTCAATGCAATCCCTATCAAACTACCACTGGCATTTTTCACAGAACTAGAACAAAAAATTTCACAATTTGTATAGAAACACAAAAGACCCCCAATAGCCAAAGCAATCTTGAGAAAGAAAAACGGAGCTGGAGGAATCAGGCTCCCTGACTTCAGACTAGACTACAAAGCTACAGTAATCAAGACAGTATGGTACTGGCACAAAAACAGAAAGATAGATCAATGGAACAGGATAGAAAGCCCAGAGATAAACCCATGCACATATGGTCATCTTATCTTTGATAAAGGAGGCAGAAATGTACAGTGGAGAAAGGACAGCCTCTTCAATAAGTGGTACTGGGAAAACTGGACAGGTACATGTAAAAGTATGAGATTAGATCACTCCCTAACACCATACACAAAAATAAGCTCAAAATGGATTAAAGACCTAAATGTAATGCCAGAAACTATCAAACTCTTAGAGGAAAACATAGGCAGGACACTCTATGACATAAATCACAGCAAGATCCTTTTTGACCCACCTCCTAGAGAAATGGAAATAAAAACAAAAATAAACAAATGGGACCTAATGAAACTTCAAAGCTTTTGCACAGCAAAGGAAACCATAAACAAGACCAAAAGACAACCCTCAGAATGGGAGAAAATATTTGCAAATGAAGCAACTGACAAAGGATTAATCTCCAAAATTTATAAGCAGCTCATGCAGCTTAATAACAAAAAAAAAAAAACCCGATCCAAAAGTGGGCAGAAGACCTAAATAGACATTTCTCCAAAGAAGATATACAGACTGCCAACAAACACATGAAAGAATGCTCAACATCACTAATCATTAGAGAAATGCAAATCAAAACTACAATGAGATATCATCTCACACCAGTCAGAATGGCCATCATCAAAAAATCTAGAAACAATAAATGCTGGAGAGGGTGTGGAGAAAAGGGAACCCTCTTGCACTGTTGGTGAGAATGTAAATTGATACAGCCACTGTGGAGAACAGTATGGAGGTTCCTTAAAAAACTACAAATAGAACTACCATATGACCCAGCAATCCCACTACTGGGCATAAACCCTGAGAAAACCATAATTCAAAGAGTCATGTACCAAAATGTTCATTGCAGCTCTATTTACAATAGCCTGGAGATAGAAACAACCTAAGTGTCCATCATCGGATGAATGGATAAAGAAGATGTGGCACATATATACAATGGAATATTACTCAGCCATAAAAAGAAACGAAATTGAGCTATTTGTAATGAGGTGGATAGACCTAGAGTCTGTCATACACAGTGAAGTAAGTCAGAAAGAGAGAGTCAAATACCATATGCTAACACATATATATGGAATTTAAGAAAAAAAAATGTCATGAAGAACCTAGGGGTAAGACAGGAATAAAAACACAGTCCTACTAGAGAATGGACTTGAGGATATGGGGAGGGGGAAGGGTAAGCTGTGACAAAGCGAGAGAGAGGCATGGACATATACACACTACGAAACGTAAGGTAGATGGCTAGTGGGAAGCAGCCGCATAGCACAGGGAGATCAGCTTGGTGCTTTGTGACCGCCTGGAGGGCTGGGATAGGGAGGGTTAGAGGGAGGGAGACGCAAGAGGGAAGAGATATGGGAACATATGTATATATATAACTGATTCATTTTGTTGTAAAGCAGAAACTAACACACCATTGTAAAGCAATTATACTCCAATAAAGATGTTAAAATATATATATATATATATATATATATAAAACATCCAAAAAAAAAAAAAGATATATGCAGTAGTATTTAAAGGAGCAACAAAACTGTATCAAGGACATGAAAGAAGATCTGTGCATGATTAGGGAGCACACCAGATTCAAGGGTGGGAAAACAATATTATAATACAAATCTATTGATTCTGCTCAAAGTAATATGTAAGCTTAATGGAATTGAAATTGAAACTTGGCTAGAAACTTTCTGGAACTTAAAAATGTTAGTCTAGGGACTTCCCTGGTGGTCCAGTGGTAAAGAATCCACCTTACAGTGCAGGGGACGCTGGTTCGATCGCTGGTCAGGGAACTAAGATCCCACGTGCAGCGGGGCAACTAAGCCCATGTGCCACAGCTACTGAGCTTGCGCGCCTCAACTAGAGCCCCATGCCGCAAACTACAGAGCCCACACACCCTGGAGCCCCACGCATCACAACTAGAGAAAAGAAAACCCAAACGCCGCAACTAGAGGGAAGCCCGTGTGCCGCAACGAAGAACCTGCATGCTGCAACTAAGAACCGACGCAGCCAAAAATAAATAATAAATAAATCTTTTTTTAAAGTTAGTCTAAAGTTTAAATAGAAAAATAAAAGAGGTTGAATAATAAAGACGATTTTCAAAAATATAAATAAATAATGGATTTTACCTACCAGATATTAAATAGGTTATAAAATTATAATAATTAAAACAGTATAGAAGAATAGACGTAGCTATGAAAAAATTAAAAGCTGGAAACAGGCCCTACTCTATGCAAGAATTTAGTATCGATTAAGGTGGCATTTAAATGAATGAGAAATATTGTGGAATGCTCAATAAATGATGCAAGAAAAATTCATTAACAGTTTGGGGCCAGGAAAAAAATTCAAGGTCTCACAACATATGTCAAAATAAATTTCATGAACCAGAGGGCTATTATTTTAATTAAACTGTAAAAAACTAGGATAAAATACAGATTAATTTTTTTTTATATTAGGAGACAAATGGCTTTCTAAGCAAAAGGAGACAGAAGCAAAAGTTAGGACTCAAAAGGGAAAAGATTGATACACTTGACTGTATTAAAATGCCAATCTTCTATATATCAGGAAGCACTACAAAATTAAAATTCAGAAAAACTATTTGTCACATAACAAAGAACATAATATCTAAGATTTCTTCTAAATCAATATGAAAAGGACATGTCCTTCCCATTCTTTAAATGGACAAAAGGACAGGACCATGCAATACACAGGAGATGAAAGAGAAATGGCCAAAAAAGGTCAAGAAGTTAACCTCACTGGAAACCCACATTATGCAAATTAGAATACTGAGACACCATCTTTCACTTATCAAATTGGTATGGATTCTTTTAAGGTAACACCCAGCATTTGGGAAGGTCCATATCCCCTTGAGAGAGTGTTAATTTCTCAAACTTTCTGAAAAGGAAATTGACAATTATTTTCAAAAGCCTTAAAAAGGTTCATGTACACCTAAGAGTTTCACGCTTATACCTCCAGCCTAGAACTCACCCTCATATCCACAGCTGGATATCCAACCTCACCCCCACCACCAACATCTCCACTTGGGTATCTAACTAATGTTTCAAATGCACCGCATTCAAAACTAAGGTCCCAATTCCGACTGCCCCTCTGTGCCCCAGAGCTGTTCCTCCATCTAGGGAAAAGATAACCCTACCTTTCCCAATGCTCAGACCCAAGACCTATTGACGTTTTTCATTTACTGACGTCAAATCCTGGGGCATATTAAACATTAAGCTTCAAAACAGATTCAGAATCCAACCCCTCATCACCACCTCTGTTACTGAGCAAGGGCTCAACTGACCGACACGCATAGAAGCCAGCACTTTGGCACTGGCTTTTGAGAAAAGGAAGAGCTTTATTGCAAGATTGACCAGCAAGGAGACAGGAGGCAAGACTCTCGAATCTGTCTCCTCGATCCAGGGTTGGGGCGAAATTTAAGGTGTTAGGGAAATTTCAAACTTGGAAGCTGATTGGCTAGTCTCAAACCTGTCCATACAAGCTACTCATGCTGCTGGAAACCAGATTTTCCTTATTGAAGGACTTTTCGCTTTGTTAAGGGGTCCTGTGGCAATATTTCTGTTTTTTGAGTTCCACAGACTGAAGATTCTTGGTTCCGAGGTCATCCTGGAGACGTGGATTTCTGTCTTGCACATGCACAGTGCTGTCTCTATAAAATAACTCAGGGTTTGATTTATCAACAACCTATTTTAGGAGGCCAAACCAGTTTAAGCTGGTCAGTGTTTTACGCGCCGTTTCACCTCCGGCACCAACACCCTGGTCCAAGCCACCATCATTCCTTACTGGGACCATTGTAATAGCCTCTTTGCTTGCCCTGCCTCCACCTTTGCCGTCTTTATTGCCGTCTATATTGTCCTCAATATAGCAGCCAGAAGGAACCTTCTGTAGTAGCCTGAGTCAAATCACATCACTCCTCACTCAAAACCCTCCATTGGCTCCCATCTCAGAGAAAAGCAAAGCCCGTTAAAGGCTTACAAGACTGCGATATTGTGATTTATAAGAAAAGTATATATTTGGTCATTCAGATGACCAAATATATATTTCTCATATATATTTGGTCTTTGTCCACAGTTCCTGACTCACAGCACCCCAAACTCTTGGAATTTCCTAAGTGTTGAGAGTGATAAAAGTGTCTCTTTTGTTATGTTAATGAGGTGACTTTTGGAAAGCACCTAAGAATGGGGGCTGGTTGCGATGAAGCCAATCACATGACCTCCAGGGAAGGGAGAGGGACTGGAAATACAGACCAATAGCCAGTGGCCAATAATTTAATCAATCATGCCTATGTAATGAAGCCACCATAAAAACCCAAAAAGATAGGGTTCAGAGAGCTTGTGGGTTGGTGAACACTTGGAGATTTGGGGACAGTGGTGCATCTGGAGAGAGCATGGAAGCTCTGCGCCCTTTCCCCATACCTTGCCCTATGCACCTCTTCCATCTGGCTGTTCCTAAATTATATCCTTTTGTAATAAACCAGTAATCTAGTAAGTAAAATATTTTCTCTGTGTTCTGTGAGCTGCATTAGCCAATTAATCACACCCAAGTGTCATGGGAACCTCTGATTTACATCCAGTCAGTCAGAAGCACAGGTAACAACCTGGGCTTGCAATTGGCAAGTTGGAGATGGGAGGGGCAGTCTTGTAGGACTGAACCCTTAAGCTGTGGAATCTGATGCTATCTCCGGGTAGATAGTGTCAGGACTGAGTTGAATTCTTAGACACTCTGCTGGTATCCAAGAATTGCTTGTTGGAAGTGAGGGGGAACTCTCCAACACATGTTGGAATTGGGTCCAGGAACCACAAAGAAAGCTCGTATACAATCTGGCTACTTTTCTCACCTAAACCTAAATGAAGCTACAAAATCATAAAACCCAGCATTGCAGAATGCCAGTGCCAGAAGGATTAGATTCTACTTCAGCAAGTCTGTGTTGACATATGGAAAAATGCTTCACTAGAAATGCCTCTGACAGTTTGGAACCACTGAGATTCTAATCCAACACTTCTCTTCTACAAAAGAACAAACTGAGGCTTAGAAAGTGAATTCCTGGAGATGTGCAGAGTCAACAACACAGCTTAACAACAGCTCTCTCAGGATGTCCCCTTGATCCAGCCCTTCCTGATCTCCCATCTGGCTCTTAAGAGTCTTAGTGAGCTGGTATAAGATGTTATCTCTCCCTGACAGCTCTGCACTAGCCAATCAGAACACATATTTAGAATAAATGATCAGAATAAATGTTATCCATTTATATGACAAAATGGAAAATTTCTGTTGTCTGGGCAATCAAAATTTATTTGTTGATTTTTGGTTCCCCACCATCCAAACATCTTTCTAGTCTCAGAGAAATCCCCCAGGGTGTGATCAACAACCCTGCCTGATGCATCTGTCCCCACTCCCCAAGTGGCCAAACTGTCTGCTCCCCTCTGTATCCAATCTTGTCACACATCTCTGGATCTCAGCTGGCCCACCTGTTAAGGTGTGTGAGAGGGTCTCCCAGAGCGTTGTGGGGCCATGAGAGTGCCTGGGGCCTCTCTCTGAGCTCCCGTGCAAGTCCCCAGATGCTGCAAAGGCCACTATTAAAAACCCAGCAGGAGAAGCCAGCGAACAAAGAGGCGCCTTAATGATATGCCTTGGAAGCAAGTCTTTTTTATAACTTCATTCTTCCCTCTCAATGGCCCCAAATAAAGATGAACTCAGAAAGGAGCCCTTGGCAACAGCAAAGGAGAAAACAGCCTTCGAGGGCCTTTGCCTTGTGTCCAAGTTCTTGTTTCAATAGGAGGCAGATTTGGCCTCTCTGGTACCCAGTGTGTTACCGATTATCTGGATCATGAGGAATAACAGAAACCGCCTTTGGGAGAAAGTGTGGACCAATCATACAGAGGCTCTAGGCTGCAGCTGCTGTGATAATTAGCTACTCCTTTCCTTTGAGTCTCCTTTCCCCCAACCTACTTCTGCATTCCAGCTGAAGGTAGGTAGTGCGCAGAGCCCGGTGAGGAAGGGCCATCTGGAGAGGTCACTGGGCACTTGAAGCCAAGAGCACACAAGTCTGTTGTTGGTGATGCTTCCAGGACCTGAAGGAAATGGAAATCCAGTGTCTATTCTGATAAGAACAAATTCCTCCCCCTCCATAGCAAATGAGGGCCAATTACCCAATCAACCACCTGGTCCCCTCAGTGTGGTATGGGACCTCATTAAGGGCCTGGAGCAGAACAAGGCCTACTGGAACATTGGGCACAGAGCAGTGAGGGCAGCCCAGAAAGTCTGGGCTTTGGGTGCATGCATGCTGCCATGGCCACTTGGCCATGAGCTTTGGAGCAATGGTGCTGGCCCGGGAAGGGAGAAGATCAACACCCGTGGGCCGAGTTATCTTGTCCACTGCTGAAGGACATATAGTAGATCCTTCATAAACATTTATAGAATGAAGATCTTAACCTGACCATTGAGAGACATAGGGGCTGAGCCTACACTCAGGTAAGGCAAGTGAGGCACTAGCCTTGGGCACAAAATTTAAGGGAGTTGGCCCAAATCTCAGTAATCAAGATACAAAATATTTTGTTGAGATGCTTTTTAAAATAAAAATTAATGCAAAAAAATCTATGAAGAACAAAGTATCAAAATATTAAATAAAGGCAGGATCTGACATGGCGCAGATTAGGGTGAGGCAAGTGAAGCCAAGTCATGCCAATACAGGGTCAGATCCTGTCTTTACTTTAAGTTTTGATATTTTGATGATGGATTTTTTGTGCATTAATTTTTTTAAAAAACACTGAGTTAAAATACTATCCGTCTTGGGAATTCCCTGTCGGTCCAGTGGTTAAGACTCAGCGCTTTCACTGCAGTGGGCTCAGGCTTGATCCCTGGTTGGGGAACTAAGATCCCACAAGCCATGCAGCAAGGCTGAAAAATAAAAAGGATAAAATATTACCAATCTTGATTATGGAGGGTTTCTTTGCATCCCTTTACATCTTGCGCCCAGGGGTCTTACTTGCCTCACCCTAGCCCTGCTCTAGCCTGGCACGATCTGCTGGGAACCTCAATATTTTCCACCAGCTGCAAACAGCATCCTGACGTGCCACCACACCTGTCGAAAGGCAGAGTCACCTGCACGGCTGTCTGGACCAGCTATGGACGTTCCTCTTGCCTGGAGCGCCGTTCAGAGCTGGTGGCGTTTCATCGCCTGGCCACCCAGATGCGAAGAGCTGCCTCGGTTACCTGCTGCTTCACGAGGGAAATTCCAACAGGCCCCACACCCTTAGCCTAAAGTGACTGGCCATGAGGGAGGGTTGTTTGTTTTTTAATTAACAGACTTGATTTTTTAGAGCAGTTTCAAGTTTACAGAAAAATTGGGCAGAAAATAGTTTCCTACTCCCTCACTCCTCCACACACTTCTCCTATTATTAACATCTTGCTTAGGGTAGCACATTTGTTACAACTAACGAATGAGTATTGTACATTATTAATCGCTAAAGCCCATAGTTTAATTAGGGTTCATTCTTGGTGTTGTAGATTCCATGGGTTTTGACAAATGCATGATGTCATGTATCCACCATTACAGTATCATACAAAATGGTTTCATTGCCCTAAAAATGCCCTGTGCTCCAGCTGTTCATCTCTAGCCCCACTTCTCCCAAACCCCCGGCAACCACGGATCCTTTTTCTGTCTCCATAGTTCGGCCTTTTCCAGAAATCATATAGTTGAATCACAGAATAATATAGCCTTTACAGTCTGACTTCTCTCACTTAGCAATATGCCTGGAAGGTTTCTCCGTGTCTTTTTGTGGCTTAATCGTTTTTTTAAATTGCTGAACAACGCTCCATTGTGTGGACGGACCACAAGTTGTTTATCCATTCACATACTGAAAGGCATCTTGGTTGCTTCCAAGTTTTGACAATTGTGTATAAAGCTGTTATAAACATTTGTGTGCAGATTTTTGTGTGGAGATGTTTTCAACTCACGTGGGTAAATATTAAGGACTGCAATTGGCCCATGAATTTTTGAGGCCCAACAAGACCTCCAGGACATGGGCCCCTTATTATTCTCTAGGGTCGATAGGACAACTTCTTCCATGGATTGGGCCAGTGGGCTACTCTCTAGGATGGTGAAGCCATCAGAGTCTCTCACGATCAGAGAGCTGGCTTATCCCTGGAGCAGGACGGCAAAGGTGTACTGCTGCCCATCCCAGGAGAAGGCAAACAATGCCTCGTGGTCCAGTTTGACAGGAGCAGAGATAATCACCCCCCACCTGACCCTGCCTCCACCCTGGAAAGAGTGTGCCAGGGAGAACAGAGGGGGGGAGATGTGCATTTTCCAGTTCAGCACAAACATCTTTTCCCCAGGTGTAGCTGGGTCCAGCCCTTACCTTTCTGTTTCTTCTCTCAATAAGATTTTTTGCCTGCAGTGATTACCTACCACGAGGAGATCATAATTAACAGAGAGAACGTATATTTCTAGCAGTCAGAAAACGGTTTTCTAACCACAAGTAAAAATATAATTAACATTCCCCAGCTCCCTCCTCTGTGGAGACTCCCCACCTCCCACCTTCACTCTCCACAAATTCAGGAAAAAAAAAAAAAAAGATTAGGAGTATGTTATGAGGTGAATTGTGTCCCTACAAAAAGATCTTTGGAAGTTCTAGCCCCAGTAACTGAGAATGTGATCCCATTTGGAAATACGGTCATTGCGGATGTGATTAGTTAAGATGAGGGCTTACTGGAGTAGGGTGGCTGGTTCTTAATCCAGTATGACTGGTGTCCTTATAAGGAAAGGAGAGGAAACACAGAGACACACACAAGAAAAGAAGGCTGTGCGATGGCAGGGACAGAGATCGGAGTGATGAATCTGCAAGACACAGAACTCCAAGGGCTGCTGGCCGATACCAAAAACTAGGAGTAGGCAAGGAAAGACTCTACCCAGACTCTCGGAGGAACATGGCTCTGCCCACACCTTAAACTTCAAACTTCCGGCCTCCAGAACAGTGAGTGAATAAAGGTTGTTTTAAGCCCCCCAGTTTGTGGCACTTTGTTACAGCAGCCCTAGAAACTAACACAAAGCAGAATCACCTAACTCCTTGCCTTGCAGATGAAGTTCCTGCGGCCCCGGAAGGTGCAAGCCTTGCCTGAGGTCCCAAACAAGTGAGCAGCAGAGATGAGAGTTGAATGACAGTCCTGCTGACTCGGAGGCCAGGGTTCATTTCACACAGTATGTGTGTGACAGCTTTAGCTGGTGTCACTGGCTCCTATCTGGACATTGACTGCTGTGGGCTCAGCACCTGGGCAGTGGTTGTGAGCAGGCCTGTGGTGTGCTCTGCGTGTAGGATATTTCAGAGACCAAGGCCAGAAAAACTTTGTGTGATGAGTGAGAAAGGGGAGATAGATGGAGAAAAGCCATGGATATTGATAGAGCTGAGTGCCTGATACACGTTATCTCATTTACATCCACAACAACCCTACGGTGTAGGAATAATTATCCTCATTTTTCATATCAGAGACCGAGTTTCAGGGAAGCTAAATAACTCTCCCATAAACCATACAGCTGGCAGAGAATGGAGATTCACATCCAAGCCTATGTGACTGCAAACCCTTCTAACTCTGTATGCTTTTTCTGAGCAGTTTCATCTCTTCCCATGGTTTTCGTTGTCATCTATATGCTAGTGGCTCCCAAGTATTTATCCGCAGCTCCTGCATCTCATCTCCCTGTTCAGTATCTCCATTTTAAGGTCTCTCGGGCATCTCAGATTGAACATGTCCAAAACTGAACTCATCAGCTTCCACTGAAAACCTGGCACCGTCATCCACCAACTGACACTGCCATCCACCAAGATGCTCAAAGTAGAAACCTGGCCGTCGCCCTTGACTCCTCTTCTCCCCACCAACCCCTCACCATACCGTCAGCACACATACCCAACAAACCACCAAGTCCTATTCATTCACCCTCTTTCTATCTCCATTGCTTCCACCCTGGTCTAAACCGCCATCATCTCACTCCTGGGTAACCATAATCTTCTAACCGGGCTCTCTGCTTTCACTCTTTCTCTGCTGCAATCTAGTTTCCCCTCATCTAGTATGGAGAGTGATTTTTTTTTTTTTTTTTTTGACTGCATTGGGTCTTCGTTGCTGCACGCGGGCCTGCTCTAGCTGCGGTGAGCGGGGACTACTCTTCCTCGCGTGCGCAGGCTTCTCATTGCTGTGGCCTCTCCCAGTGTGGAGCATGGGCTCTAGGTGCGCGGACTTCAGTACCTGCAGCACGCGGGCTCAGCAGTTGTGACATGCGGGCCCCAGAGTGCAAGGGCTTCAGCAGTTGTGGCACACGGGCTCAGTAGTCGTGGCTCGTGGGCTCTAGAGTGAAGGCTCAGTAGCTATGGCGCAGGGGCTCAGTTGCTACATGGCATTTGGGATCCTCCCGGACCAGGGATCAAATCCGTGTCCCCTGCATTGGCAGGCGGATTCTTAACCACTGCACCACCAGGGAAGTCCAGTATGGAGAGTGATATCTTAAAGCACAAATCTTATCATATTACTCTCTTGATTAAAACGCTTCAGCAGTAATTGCAAATTCTTATGTGCTATTCACTCATATAAGCCCTTTACACATAGCGACTCATTTAATCCTCAAAGCCACACTATGCCATGAAATAGGCAGTCGGTTATTCTCCTTTTACAGATGAGAAGATTGGGGTGCTGAAAGGTTAAGTAACTAGCCTGAGGTCTCACAGCCAGTAACTGGCTAAGCCGGGATTTAAATTCAGGCAATGTGGTTCCTGAGTTCAAGCTCTTACCAGTTACACTAAATACCTTTCCAAGGACGCCCTTCTGCTCTTAGGGTAAAGTCCAAGATCTTTCTTATGGCCTCTGAGAGCCTGCAGTGTCTCATCTCTGCTTCCTTCTCTCCATTCCATTCCACCCCACTCTCTCTCTCACTTATTCTTCTCAAGTTCAGAGCAAGGATTTGGGCTCTTTTTTGTTCGTTTGTTATTATTCTAGATTTTCAAGGTTCTTCCTGACTCAGGGCCTTTGCACATGCTTTTTCTTCTGCCTGGAACACTGCTGACCCCCATTCTTCATCTGGCTGATTTCTGTTTTTTTTTTTTTTTTTTTGGCTGCCTTGGGTCCTCGCTGCTGCACGCAGGATTCCTCTAGTTGCGGTGAGCAGGGGTTACTCTTCATTGTGGTGCGTGGGCTTCTCACTGCGGTGGCTTCTCTTGTTGTGGAGCATGGGCTCTAGGTGCGTGGGCTTCAGCAGTTGTGGCACGTGGGCTCAGTAGTTGTGGCTCACGGGCTCTAGAGTGCAGGCTCAGTAGTTGTGGCACACGGGCTTAGTTGCTCCACAGCATGTGGGATCTTCCTGGACCAGGGCTCAAACCCATGTCCCCTGCACTGGCCGGTGGATTCCCAACCACTGCGCCACCAGGGAAGTCCCTCTGTTCCTCTTTGAAATCTCACTTTCAATGGTTCTTCCTCAGGGAAGCTTTCTCTGAGCCCCCAGAACTAGGCAGTTTCCCTGTTTTATGCTTTCGTTGTCACCTGCACTTTTTCTTTGTAATATTAATACTTATCACAATTGTAATTATTTGTATAATTTTACGTTTAATGTCTCTTTCCCCTGCAATAGACAGCAAGCTCTATGAGGACAGGGACTGTATCTGCCTTGCTTCTCCAGAACATTGCCTGGAAAATAGCAGACGTTCAATAAGTAGTGATGGGTTGCAACAACAAATGAAACAATGAATAGAATGAAAGAATGAATACATTGCACTGTCTTCAGCTGTGTGCCTGGCCAAGAGGCACATTTCATGATGTAGTACCTTTCTCTAAGGAGAGCTCCTCACACTTGTAATGTTCATGCAAATCACCTGGGGATCTTCTCAAAATGCAGATTCTGAATCAGGAGGCCTGAACTGGGACCTGGGAATCTGCATTTCTGACAAGTTGCAGGTGATGCTGATGCTGCCGGACCAGGGACCACACGTTGAAGAGCAAATATTTAAACCATCTCTAATGTCAGTCTGTCTTCTATTAATGAGTCTTTCAGATCTCTTCCCCCACCTCTGCCTTTTGAAGATGGTACCTGACTATTGAAGGGGGACTTTATAAGTGAACTTTTGCTCCCAGGGAGTGGGGAGTGAGATCGGAAGTGGGTGAAGAGCTGGCCCTGTGCTAGTGCCTATTTGTGTCTGCTGGAGATGCCTGGTCAGGCCTCAAATAGTCAGGGCAACACGAACTTCTGTAACAAATAAACCCCCAAATCCCACTGGCTTAACACAATAGATTTTTTCCCCCACTGCTCACATAACAGTCCAATGAGGTGTTTCCTAGTCTATGGGCAGCTTTCCTCCATGTGATGATTCAAGGACCCAGGCTCCTCCCATCTTTGGCTCTGCCAACCTCTCGGACCATAGAGTCTTCTTCTAGCCCCTAGACAAACAGAGAGAAGTCCCACCCCCTTCTTAAAAGCTACTTCCCAGAATGCACACACACGACTTTCACTCACATTCCACTGGTGAGGACTTGTCACACCGCCAGGCATACATGCAAGCTTCACTGGGAAATATAGTCCCTGTCTGGGCAGCCACTCCTTTTTTTGTTTGTTTTGTTGAATTTTATTTCATTCATTTTTTTATACATACAGCAGGCTTCCACTAGTTATCCACTTTATACATATTAGCGTATACATGTCAATCCCAATCCCCGCCCGCCACTTTCCCCCCCTGGTGTCCACACGCCCGTTCTCTACATCTGTGTCTCAACCTCTGGGCAGCCACTCCTAGCGACAATTCCACACTATGCAAGGGCGAGGGCGAATGCCTGGTAGATGGAACACTAGCTGTCTCTACCACAGGGCCTGATCCTAGACATTCTGTTAGCATTTACTAAGTCTGTGGTCCATTCTCGAGCAGACATCAGGCTGGGGTCTTCTCTGAATATTCCCACCCTCACTTCAACTCCTACCAGCACAACATCATCACCATAAAGCCCTCAAGCATCCCCTGGTGGGAGCCTTTCCTATAAGACCCCCGACCTCTCACCACAGTTGCCTTGGTGACAGCCTCTTGCTTTGAACCCCCATGGCTGGACCCTTCCCTCTGCCTGCCCTCACCTCACAGCCCACCGCAGTCTTCAGGGGCCTCCTACATAGCTCTCTCCTCCTGGCAGCCCAAACAGGAAGCCAAGCAGAGGTCTCCTGAAGGAGAGATCAGGGCCTGTCCTGTCTATATTTAAGCCAAGGAGGGCGGGTCTGGACACATGCTGCCTACACCATTGCTCATCCTCCGGTTTCCGTCTCCTCCCACAATCCACCAGGGCAGGAAGAGGAACCGCCGCTCCACTTTCTGTTCCTCTCTTGTCGGGACCCTCCCTGCACTAGATGCTGTTGGTTTCCAAGCTGTGTCCCCTTTACCAGACTAGTGGCCCCAAGCCCCAGATCCTGTGAGAATTCACAGCTAAAGATAATACTGTCCCTGGGAATTCCCTGGCGGTCCAGTGGTTAGGACTCCCCGCTTTCACTGCTGTGGGCCCAAGTTCAATCCATGGTCGGGGAACTGAGATCCCGCAAGGCGTGGCAAGAAAAAAATAATAATAATAATACTGTCCCCTTCCCTGGAGACTTGCTTTTGGCAGGATCTCCTTCCCCTAGGAGGTTACTCTCCCTCCCCAACCAGCGACATCCTGTGGCCATTGACTGATGACATGGAGGTACAAATGCCAGCCCCTTGTCTCCAGTGGGGACCAACTCGGTGACACAATTCATGGTCCAGAGCTCCTTGTGGGATGAGGCTGAAGCTGGCCTGTCTCTCATGCTTCCCTGGCCCCTCTTCTCCTAAGATCACTCTGCAATGAGTCACTCTCACATGAATCCCCATCTCAGGCTCTGACTCTAGGAAGCTGATCTAAGACCCTCCCTTATATCAGATCTGCCTCTTCTTTCTCCAGAGCCATCGTGGCAGACAGGATGCAGAAAAAGAGAAATCAGCCTGCAGATAACAAAACATGCCTTGGGAAGGGCAATGAAGATATCGCACAAAAGAAAGTCTAAGGTGTTGAACACCATGCTGTCCAACAAAACTCTTGCCAGTAACCCTAGCATGGCCTGGAACTCTGCCTTTGGAGGGAGGCCACCCACCAAACCAGGAGGACGTGTGACATGGATTCCACGGACACTGTGCATTAAGTTGACCCTCGTCCCTGAGCCCCATCTGGCCTCATGTTGGCCTTCCCAAAGCAAAGCCCACTCCTTGTGGCCGTAGAGGGGAACAGAGATGCAAAGGGGGTTAAAAAAAAAAAAAAA
Organism: Orcinus orca; assembly: GCF_937001465.1. Lineage (NCBI taxonomy): Eukaryota > Metazoa > Chordata > Mammalia > Artiodactyla > Delphinidae > Orcinus > Orcinus orca. The sequence continues at coordinate 17,147,814 of NC_064574.1, forward strand.
AAAAAAGAAATGCAAAGGGAACAGATAAGAATCCATAGAGAAAGAGTGGGCATCGTCTTACAAAAGGTCCAAGCACCTCTTTCTCTGGCCTATCAAGAAATCCACACCCTCTTTCCCTGGCCTGGGACCTGTGATCCACAAAAGAGATGCTTTCAGTGCTTGATGGATACGGAGACATGTGGCTGAAGGTAGGAAGGGGAGAACGGCAGTGCCCACAGGCCCATGGGCAATGGAGGAGAGGGGTGAGAGTGGTGAACGGAGAGGGTTAAGAAGCTGGCAGTTCACACCAACACCCTCCACTCCTTTCAATTTCTTTTCTGTGAATTTAAATGCATTCTGTCACAGTGAGTTATGTCACCTGAAGGAAATGCCCAACTCGGCGACGGTTTTAAAGATTATTTTTTAGATCACCTATCACTATCCATTTGAGGAACGATTGTTCAATCTGAAAAAATAAATTCAAAACTGTCCCCATCTAAGCAAGATGGAAAAATAACTTTCCCTGTTCTTTCCCTTTCTTTCTTTTCATTTTTTTTAAAAGACGGCTTATTTCTGAAGGACAGGTTTGAAAATCTGTTTTCACCTTGACGTTCTGGCTGGATTTGAGCAGCTTGGTAAGCTGAAGATCGTGCCTTGTCAGACAGGTAAACAAATGAATGTACAGCCAGCTGTGTGACCTCAGGCAATTCACTTAACCTCTCTGAGCTTTAATCTCCTTAGTTGTTTCACTGAGGTAGCAATACTGACCATGATCATCAAATGAAATAAAGCCCAGACAGTCCCTGAATGTGAGACAGACGTAAGGTGTCTCTTCCACTAAACTGTCAGTTCCTATAGGGCAGGGAGCAGGCTCTGGCCAATTCTGCCCTCCCTGTAGATCTTATACAGGGCCCGGCCCACAAAAAGTGTTTAATAAATGTGGGATGGATGGATGGTTCGACGGGTGATGGTTTGGTGGGTGGATGTATGGACATACAAAGAGATGGATGAACGAAGGAAGGATGGATGGAGGCAATGATGTGCTGTAAAATAACTGTCCAAAACACAAACAAACCAAAAAAGCCCTCACTACACGTTCCCCAATTTCCATAGTGTAAGTATTGACACCATGGCCACCAACATGACACCGCTGAATGCAGAGCTGGAAAGAGAGGGGCAAAACTGGCATTTACGAGTCTATAGAAAACAGTTCCCGTACCTGAGTGGAAGGAAGGGAGGGAGGGAGGAAGGGAGGGAAGGAGAGAAATAAGGGAGAGAGTAATGAAGAAGGCAGGAAGGAGAAGAGATGGAGAATAAATATTTACCATAGAGAAGAAAATAAAAATATTCCGGTACCAGGGCTTCCCTGGTGGCACAGTGGTCGAGAGTCCGCCTGCCCATGCAGGGCACGCAGGTTCGTGCCCCGGTCCGGGAAGATCCCACGTGCCGCGGAGCGGCTGGGCCCGTGAGCCATGGCCGCTGAGCCTGCGCGTCCGGAGCCTGTGCTCCGCAACGGGAGAGGCCACAACAGTGAGAGGCCCGCGTACCGCAAAAAAAAAAAAAAAATTCTGGTACCAGGGAACACCAGAAAGAGCAATGCCCGAGGAGGCAGCAAATCTGCTTTCACCACCATTCGTCATGGACTAAAACGGAATCCACCCATCTCCTGGAGTAAATTATTTCCTGTTTAAGGACGAGGGGTGGGAATGGAGTTTACATAGTACAAAACAATGGTCCTCAATTATCTTTAAGAATCGGAAACCTTTTACTTCCCAATGAAATCTTACTTGAAGAGCACAATAATAATTACAACTGATATTTATTAAGTATTTACTATGTACCGGGTACAGTCCAAGTACGTTGCATGGAATCCTCCCAACAACCCAGTAAAACAGATAATCTTACTATATCCCCAGTTTACCAGAGACGTTGAGGCACTTGCCCAGGGTCACATGATAAGCAGCAGATCCAGGATTTAAATACAGGTGGTGACGGCAGTCCTAACCATTCTGCTCTCCTGCCTTAATCAATCAAAAGGAAAAGATGGGTTGTCAGCTGAGCTGCCCTTGCAGGCCCTAAGCCCAGCCATTCCGGAGGCCCCACAGAGAGCCAGATTCTTGGAAAAGAAGCTGGGGGAACAGGTGTTCATCCTAGTTCTGCCCCTGGTTTGCTGTGTGTCCTTGGAAAAACTTCTTGCCCTCTCTGTGCTTCAGTTTTCTCATTTATAAAACAAGGTGATCATCCCCTACAACTATTATAAGTTGTACATTAGACAATTCTCATGAGAAGGACCAGGAAGCCTTCAAAGAAAAACAGCTCAAATAAGTCACAATACATACATTGTATTTACCTCCAGGACACCAAGACCCGTTTGATTTAGAATGCACCCACTTTTGAGATTACTTGACATTCTTTGGAAAAAAAACCCGGTAGTAATCATTTCTCTAATTAAATTAAATCTTGTAGGGATGACTTTATTTTCAAGGATACTTATTTTGAAAGTCACTTTTGTTAATACAGAGTAATATTTAGTTATTAGTTAGTTAGCAATATTTAGCACTGCCTTCATGGACAATTTTACAAATCTGCACGAAATTCAACCTGTTTTTGTGGGGGAAAAAAACAAAGAACAAAAGGTGGTCAGCCTATTGAGTGTTCCTTTCTTCGGAACTCACATACCTTTGAAAATCTAAAGAGCAAGATGGGCTTTTCTCCCCAGAGACATGCAGACACTTGCCAGGCTTTGGGTATAACTTTGGGACAGGAAGGATGAGAGGGAGTGTCAGCCCCAGGAACTAGGATTAGGGAGGATCTTAGTAGACACAAGAATGTCTCTGAGGTGCCAGGTAATTCTCCAGGTCCATGTTTCAGCAAAACCTCAATCAATGCAGAAAAAATACCCAGAAGCTGCTCAGACACTGCCCGAGATTTTAAAATGAAGAATTCTCTTGACAAATAAATCTTTTAATGAAATACAAGCAATTAAGCTAAAAGTCCTATCAAATGCAACCTGTCACTCAGCAGGCTGACACTTAATTGAATTTCTTTTCCCATCCCCTGGCTCCTTTTCCCTGATAAACAAATTCATTCACGGCGGATCAAGTTTCCCTAACCCAGAAACCAATGATAGTCAATCAACTAATTGACACAACAAAGACGTCTATTAAAAAAAAAAAAAGTTCCCCTAATTAAAGTGGGAATGAAATTTTATAATACTCTGCTGCCTGATATTAATTACTCTGTGGTTCACCCTCTCCCTCCTCCTCAGGGACCTGGCAGTGGATTGGGGTTAATGAGGGAATCTCAGACCCAGGTACAAGTCCAAGTTCCAGCTTTATCCTGAGTTTGCTGTGTGATCTTGGAGCCCACTTCCCCCCTCTGTTTATCATCAGGCGTGGCATCAGGGGTAGAACTAGGTGACTTCCAAAGCCGATTCCATCTCTAACCCTTAACTTTCATGATCCAGAGGACAGTCCAATGGCATAGTCTTCACTCTGTGATCGCGGGTCAGCCAGCAGCTGCTAGGAGCTCTCTCCCAGCATTGAACTGAAAATACAGCCCATCATCAATGGGCTCCTTCTGCCTCTTCCTGCAGACACAGCAGCCCCTGAATGCATACGCCCTTCTCCCCACGCACACCTCCACACATTCCCAGGCACGCTCCTTACACACGTTTATACAATCTCTCCTTGCAGCACACACACATACACACACACTCTCTCTCTCTCTACATCAAGGCCAGGAATGCACACACACTGACATACACCCGCATGTATGCACATGAAACACATACAGATACGCTTGCATGTAAACAAATGCTCCCTGAGAGATCAAGTCCTCTCAGTCAAGGCCATGCACACACTCTCTCTCCTCCTGAAACACACGCACATCCTTAGACACATGCCCCTCTAGAGAGCAGATCCAGAGCCATGAATACACCCATCACCTTACCCCAGACTCAGAAGCACATGCTGGGGAATACGTAGCCCCAGACTCCCTTTTAAAGCAAACCACCTCTGAAGAGGCCACACACACACACATACACAAACACACATTTACACACTCTACACACTCCTGTGCCCTACACACCCAAATGCTCCTCTCCTCACGGCCACTGTCAGATGTGAAGTTGAACAGGATGTGACCCAGTTTCCCAGTCGCAAGGAAGCTTTGGCTGGGGCAGCCCTGAGGATCTCAGAAACCTGGCGACTGACCCAACAGGCTTATCCAGAACTGTCTGGGTTCCAAAGTTTCTTTCCTTCAACAAAGGGCTACTGAGCGCCTCTCCTGTGCCAGGCACTGCTTGGCAGGGGGAAAGTGAAAGAGACAGATACCATCCCCCAGAAGTGGCTCTGTTCCTGCAGTCCCTGCCCAGATGCACCAGCAGGTAATGAGGACCCCCCATCCCTGGGCCCTGACACAGCCAGGGCTCTAGTTTAGAGGTGGCTTTTTCAAGACATCATGGTTGGGGCTTCCTTGGTGGTGCAGTGGTTAAGAATCCGCCTGCCAGTGCAAGGGATACAGGTTCGAGCCCTGGTCTGGGAAGATCCCACATGCCGCAGAGCAGCTAAGCCCGTGCGCCACAATTACTGAGCCCACGTGCCACAACTACTGAAGCCCGCATGCCTAGAGCCCGTGCTCCGCAACAGGAGAAGCCACCGCAATAAGAAGCCCGCGCACCACAACGAAGAGTAGCCCCCGCTCGACGCAACTAGAGAAAGCCCGTGTGCAGCAACAAAGACCCAACACAGCCAAAAATAAATAAATTATAAAAAAAAAAAAACCATCATGGTCAAGGTGCCTTTGAGCCAGGCCTTACAGGACACAGGAGAGGGTGTACGAGGCAGAGACAAGCATATGAGCAAAGACAGGGAAGCAGGGAAGAGGGGGTACAAAGAGGCAGTGCCAGGCTGAGGTGCGGCAGCCGAGTTCCACTGCTCGCTGTCTTCAGGGTGAGGGCAATCACTGAACATCTCCGAGCCTCAATTTCCTCATGTGAAAAATGGGGACGATGGCAGTAGCTACCACAGAAGGACCATCCATCCACTCAACAAATAGAGAGGAGCAGCTACTCTGCGCCAGGCACTGTTCTGGGCACCTGGCGTCATTGTGAAGGTTAGAGGAGGTGACGAATGCCAGCTCTTGGAGCCGTGTCTGCACACGCTGAGTACCAGCTTGGTGGGCCTGAATGCGAGTGGAAAGAAATAGGGCTCTGGAATGAATTGGATGGTGTTTGGTGCTCTTAAGCCGCGGGGGCAGGAGGGAGCGGATGGAAAGATGGGAGGGGCAGAGGCTGAGGCTGGGAGGCCGGCCTGGAAGAGGAGGAGGGGGGACTGGTGATAGAACTCAGGGTGCGTCTCCAGGGGAGAGACACCATCTCAGCCCTGACTTCCTCTGGGCAGCCCCTCACCCCGATTCCTTCCAGGGCAGGGCCCTGGCTTCCCCTGCAGGTTTGCAAAGCCAGGCAGGGGTGGTGGTGAGGGGCCCCTTTCCCTCCCCCTCGGACACAGAGCGGGGGCTCCCGGCATCTGATGCCTTCTGTTGGGCTCATCTCCCTGTCTCTGTTTTCATGTTTTCCTCTCTCACGATGGCTGTGTGGAGCACATCTCTCAGAAAATACTTGCTTTTGAAAGTTGTTGCCATAACAACCACTTCATTACACGCCAGGCCCAGTATCTCAGAAATGCAGAATCTTTCCTTAAAAGCGTGCGCTGCACATCAAAGGGGAATAGGAGCTCATTATTTTTACATTATTTTGCAGGCAAATAGATATTTTCCAATACACATTTCTTTTCTAAGTTGATTTTCTTGTTCAGTGGAAATGCACATTTCTTTCTTAACACTTTCCTGCCTGCAGGGCTCAGGGCCTGGAAACCTAAGTTCCTCAAAGCAGGAGGGAGAAGATGTTTCTTTTGATGGAATATCCATCCCTCAGCCCATGAAGGGTGGTTTGCTCTAAGTCACAATTTAACTGCACCCAGAAATTCTAGGACAGGAGGAAATTCTCAGTGTAGCACGCACAAGACTTTCTCGGTCTGACTTTGTTCTAACCAAGGTTTCGTAACAAGTGAAGTTAAAGACTTAGGGAAAAAATCAAACCCAAGCCCAACGGGACTTCCCTGGTGGTCCAGTGGGTAAGACTTTGCACTCCCAGTGCAGGGGGCCTGAGCTCAACCCCTGGTCAGGAAACTAGATCCTGCGTGCATGCCTCAACTAAGACCCAGTGCAGCCTAAATAATTTTTTTTTTTTTTTAATGAGTATCGTAACCAGTTGGGATGGAGAGGTGCTCCAGGATTTTGTCTTCTGAACCAGAGGGCGCTGTCAGAATTTAATAGGTTCCTTTAAGTGAAGGTCTAGCATGTATCTCTGCCCTCACTAGCACATAAGCTTCATGATTTTTCTCTGTCTGATTCACTGCTTTACCACCAGAACCTAGAACAGTTCTGTAGGGGCTCAGAAAAGATTTGTTGAATGGACCGATGGGTGAATGTGCTGGGAGCACCGCGTCTTGCAACAATACTGCGAGAGAAAGGAATCGTCATCCCCGTGATACAGATGAAGAGCTCGAAGTTTATAGTAGTTAATACAATAATAATATTAATAACAATAATAATAACGGACATTTTAAATTTTATGGAAGCATAATATGCACAGATCCCACAAGCCATGCGGCGCAGCTCCCACCCCCCCAAAATAGTCATATGCATGGAGAGAAATGCACCTATCTTAAGTACACAGCTCCCTGACTTTTCATAAAACACCCCTGGGTAACCAACGCCCAGATCAAGAAACAAAACATTCGGAGGGAGGAAGGAGGCAGTGAACAGGACCGGTTTCTCTGGTGGCCTTACAAGAACCCACTAAGATGCTGCACATTTGTTGCATGTGGATTTCTGTACGTATTTGTTCTATTTTACAACAGAAAGGGCAAGGCCTGCTTAGTCACTAAGTCCCATAACTGTCATCCTGACCTCTAAGGTCAGAGATCAGATTTGCCTGTTTTTGTGATTTCTGTAAATGGAACCACACAGTGGGTCCCCTTTTGTGCCTTTTTTCTCTCGTCATTGTGTTTTTTTGTTTTAGGGTGTTTTTTTTTGGCCACGCGACTCGCAGGATCTTAGCTCCCCGACCAGAGATTGAACCTAGGCCTATGGCAGTGAAAGCACTCAGTCCTAACCACTGGACCACAAAGCCATTCCCATAATGTTTTTGAGATTTGTCCACGTCGTGGCAGATAGCTGACCATCATTCACCTCTCTGCTAATAGTAGCTAACTTTGAATGAACATTTACTGTGTGCCCGGTAGGCTCATTTAATCCTCCCAACACTCTAAGATGAAAGCATTTTCCTAAGTGATTTGCCTGGAGTCCCACAAACAATGAGTGAGGAATTGAACTCAGAAATTTATGGCCCCCAAACTCCGGCTGTTGTCAGGAACTTTTTTCCTTGCTGACTCAAGTCTATCGCTAAGCAAGGTCAATAGCTGGGCCAGGCCAGGGATGAGTGGAGGGCTTTTTACTCCAATATGATACGGCCCCAGCATCCTAGGCCGCAGCAGCCTTTTGTAAATGCTTTTATATTTCTCAGGCTCCTGCCCTCACTGTCAGGCTCTCAGCTGCTCCCTCCGGCTGGTGCCAATGTGCCTGCAGACAGCCATACCAACAGCTCTTGTTACTTGTAATCCGCTATGACCAGGAAGCCAAAAATACAGGGGTTATTAGAACTGTGTGCAAAACAAGAGATAATTGCTATGAATAAGGGCTTGCCTCGCATGGGTCTATAGACAATGAGATCTGTGACAGCTTCACTTCTGTTCGTTTCCTGGGTCCAGAGAGGTGAAGTTTCTAGATAAGCCAAGTGCCTCTCTAGTACATTTTTTCCCTTTTTGAATGCTTTAATAAAAAGGTTTTTTGTTTGGAGTCTGAGGACTTCATTCTTGTAGTATTTCTATAGCTTGTGCTGATGGTCAGTACCTGGCAAGTTAGCTCAGGTCTTTTTAGTCCTGAAATCCCATCAGACAAAGCAGCCGGGAGGAACACAAAAGTCCTTTTGCATCTCTAGGCTCTGAGGCAGAAATGAGTGAAGTGATACCGTGAGGGACTGGTTTCTAGCCCCAGAGCAGAGCTGGTGTCCTGTAATCCTGGGCTTTCATTGGTCTGCTCCAGCTCCACTCTCGCGGGCGAGACTCTCCCACCCCCTCAGGTCCCAGTGTCGGCCGTGCACTTACCTGATTCTGGACCTGCGCTGGGTGCATAAAATAAGCAGGATGGGACCCACCCAGCCTCGTCCCCTGGCAGCCTCCTGCTCCTGTGCTGCGTAGCCCTCCTGGACAGCCAGGTCTAGGTAGCATGGTCCCACTCTAGTCCCCCATCCCAGCCTGTGCTTCCCTCCATCAGCGCTCACTTACTTCCACCGGGCACTTTTCAGCTCTCGGTATTTTCTTTTTTTTTTTTTTTTTGGCTGTGCCGTGTGGCTTGCGGGATCTTAGTTCCCTGACCAGGGATCGAACCTGGGCCCAGGGCAGTGAAAGCTCCGAACCCTAACTGCTGCACCGCCAGGGAATTCCCTCTCAATATTTTTTTAAAAATGAAAACCTAAATCTTCTCTCCACCCACCTTACCCTCCTTGGAAGAAGCCAATTCTGCATCTATCAACCTACTCGTTTCCACCTTCCTGACTTCCTATATTCACATCCACTCTCTGGAATCTCTTCTGAACCAGTTTTTAACACCTTGTTTCTTCAGAAATGAATGGGTTAAAAAAAAATCTTTGACACCAGTTTGAAAAAAAAAAAAAAAGAGTAAATCTGTCCCATGGGCTCACCCCATGAGCTCCCAGTTTTCCTGGGTTTCACACTCCCCTAAATCCAGGGCCTGACACCAGAGAGAGCGTCTCTCTTCATGGACAGGGACAGCCATTTGCTTGTTTTCTGACACCTCTTGCCGAAGCTCCAATGGCGATGCTGTAAAAAGCCACTCCACCCTGGGCCCACAGCTCACGTTTGGCAACTGTGTCCCTTTTAATGGATGCACACGTGTCTATTGTGGGTACAAACATAATGGTTTCCATGGAGACATGGTCACAATGACTAATTAGACAAAAGAAGAGTGTTTTTCAAAGCCTTGAAAGACATGATGGATGTAATAAACGAACATCATCTTAGTTGATATATTCCTTCTCAGAAACTTGAAAAACTTCAAAAAATGGCCCCTGGTGACGACTTTATCATGGAGTTGGACTCTCTAGCCACTGGGACAGAGCCTTCCAGATTCTCAACTGCAGGATTCGGATCCTGACACACATTCCAAAAGCAGCCAGAGGGGTCCTCGTCCACTGCCAGCATTTCCAGGCGAAGCGTCCCACTCTGGCACCACGGGCTTACTCTCGTTATGGCCATTAAGGAGACCAAGGACGCTCCAGGTCTGGCGACCTCGTCCTACCCCCTCCAGCACACCAGCCTGACTCAGCCATCAGCTGCCCCACGGGGCTCACCCCACCACCTTCACTTATTTGTTTCAGATGTTGGGTGAGTGAAAATCAATAAAAGGACATCTCAACTAAACTTGGAGCTGGGAAGGCCTGTAGAGGAAGCTCTCATACACTCATCGTCAATTACCCCAAACAGGGAGATATCGATTACCCCCAACCAGAAGACCTCAGTTACTGACCCCAACAGGAAGAGACCTACCTTGCACTGACAGAAGGTGCTACTACTTTACTATCCCAGCAGGAGGAGGAAGACTTCCTTCCTGCCAGGCAACAAGCCCAGCCAATGGAAAACGCCACAGCTCAGCCAATGAGAGGCCGTCATCACCTGAACTTTTACTTTCCTCCAATGAACTTGAATTTTTTTCCTTGCTAATGACTTCCCTTCCTTGGCCTGTCCTCCTTACTATAAAAGCCTTCCACGTTATGTAACCCCCTCAGAGTATCTCTCTGTTGCCAGATGAGAGGCTGCCTGATTCGTGAACTGTTTAATAAAGCCAACTAGATCTTCAAATTCACTCAGTTAAATTTTGTTTTTTAACAGATGCAATTTTTCTTGTAGTCCCCTCCCCCTCAGCAAAGCTGGGGAACGAGTATGAGCTATCCCATATTTTAAAGAAAAGTGATATTTTCCCCAAGGGTGTGTAAACTTAGCATAATGTACTGGCAAAAATCTCAGAAGTGAGGGAACAACCCCAGGTATTTCTTCCAAAGGCTGTACACTGATCTGCACGAGCTTTTCCACTTTCCTGACCCTCATCCCACCGTGATCCCAAACAAAAAGAAAAGTGTTCAGAACACAAAATACCAAGACCTGAAACTACAACTTGACAAGGAAAACTAACCTGTCTCAGACATACTGCGTAATGAGTCCCAAAGCCACTCTATATAACAGCAAAGTAAGAATAATACAATAATATATCTGGATAGAAATGAGAAATGCCTGGACACAGTAAGAAGCAAATGGCAACTGTGCAAACATACTTCAGCTAACGGCCCAAGAAAACAATCATCTACAGGCAAAGCATCCAGTCTAGAAGAAAGCACAACGTAAAACGGAAGAAAAGTTTACCAAAGTGCTGATATAAAACTGCATAATAAGAGTACAAATATTTTAAAAGCATAAACTCTTAACAAATATAACAGAAGAAATGACAGTAGAGATATCAAATACCATCTAACAAAACAATCCTAATTCTAGGTACTTACTGAAGACAAATGAAAGTTTATGTCCACAGAAAACCCTGCATGCAATCGTTTAGAGCCGCTTTATTCACACTTGCCGCAGCCTGGAAACAATCCAAACGTCCTTGAACTGGTGGGCAGATGAACTGTGGTACGTCCATACAATGGACTCAGCAATAAAAAGGAGTGAACTAAAAGACGTGACACCATTCATCTCAAATGCAATATACTAAGTGAAAAAAGTCAAAGTGCAAAGCCTATCTTCTGTACATGTTACACGATTTTCTGGAAAAGGCAAAACAATGGGCACAGAAAACAGATCAATGGTTGCCTCGGCCCCTGTGTGGAAGAAGGGATTGACTACGAAGGGGCGCAGAAAATGTGGGGTGGGTAGCGATGAACCATTGCGCGCTTTGATTGATTGTGGGGTGGCTACGCGACTATGCATTTGTCAAAACTCATAGAACTGACAACACGGCTCTGTGAGAAATGCATTAGGGCAGGGATGCAGACAATAGTCACAGACTTTTCACAAAATATGCCCATGTCTTTTGATTTAATGGACAATATTATGTTGCTCTCTCAAAAATTCCATTGTTGGATTAATTTAACTATTTTATCTGAGAATGTGATTGTTAATTGTGGGGTTTTTTTGTTTCTTTTTTTGCGGTACGCGGGCCTTTCACTGTTGTGGTTTTTCCGTTGCAGAGCACAGGCTCCGGATGCACAGGCTCAGCAGCCATGGCTCACGGGCCCAGCTGCTCCGCGGCACGTGGGATCTTCCCAGACCAGGGCACGAACCCGTGTCCCCTGCATCGGCAGGCGGACTCTCAACCACTGCGCCACCAGGGAAGCCCTGTGCTTACTTTATTATACACAGATTTTGGGAATTCCCTGGCAGTCCAGCAGTTATGACTCAGTGCTCTCACTGCTGGGGCCCTGGGTTCGATCCTTGGTCAGGGAACTAAGGTCCTGCAAACCACGTGGCACGGCCAAAACAAAACAAAACAAAAATCAAATCAAAACAAACAAACAAAACACACAGATTTGAAAAAACATATGACTGCAACCACAATGTTTTCCCTAATCTCTTGTTAAACTTGGAGGAATCTTTTAGGAAACAATTCCATTGGTGATGACATAATATTTGTTTGAGGTTCAGAAACTCCTTTGGTTTCTTTGGTTACCTTTTCTTCTGTTCATGTCAAGTAAAGTTAGAGTTAATGACTTTTACTTTCAAAAGTATCCCATTTCACGAAAATATTGCTACCTATCTCTCCGCCTGGAAACTCCAAATAGAAACATAGTGTGATGGTTTTGGGGGGTGGGAAGAGGTCTTTTTGTTTTATTTATTGTACTGTTCTGTCACTTTGCATTTTAACACACATGCACTATTTTTATGAAAACAATGAGTCCTTCCCTGACCCCACCCTAGCTACAATCACAGCTCCCCCTGACCCCATGGCATGCATGTCACTCTCCTTACTCCAGAGGTGTCGCCACGTGAGTTCCATTCCCTTCCTGGACCACGCATCCTTGAGAAGCAAGAGCTCTGTCTTGCTCATCCCTCTATCCTTCAGAGGACCATGGTCCACACAAGTCCTCAATACATGCAGCTGGAATAAAGGAGACCACATATCAAGGCAGCCAAGAGCGAAATCAAAATCCTTCATGAGCTTAAAAAGTAAAAAAAAATCTCAGAATTTTCAATCCTGACCTCAGGCGACAGCTTCCCACTGTCTACTTTCCTACAGTATAAGAGAGAAATCAAGGGAGAAGGGGGACATGGCTAAAAGCTTAGCCCATAAGAACACTGGGAGACCAAACACGGCCATCTCACTCCCTAAGAGCTAGTGACATGTCTCTCCTCCTAGTGAGAGATTCTGATGGAAACCCAGCAGTTAGGATTCTAGAACCAAGAGTAAACAAAGAGAACTTCAAAATGTGATGGAGCCACAGAAGCCTGGAAGACACCATGGTTAAGCAGAGATTGAATAGATAAATCCAACAGACTCCTTGGCATTCATGAAGTCAACATGAATTATTTGTAAGCCATCTTCAAACATGATGACATGAGATCACTTGTTATTTCACTGAGGAATGAGTTCAACTTACACTGCAGAGCTGGGTGTAGGAGGTATTGAAGGTGAGTCCCTTGGATAGCGAGTGAGCCAAGCCCACCACCAGTGCATTTCAACAGGGTCTGTTGCTCTCTCTTTGTCCTTACATGTCCCCCCAACTACTCCCAAGTGATGAAACTTTGCTGTTGTGAGAAATGGCTCCAAAATAAATCCAACTGCTTGTGTTGGTAATAGAAGTGAAGAGGAAATGAAGAAAAAGTGAAGGCATCCAAGAAAGTGATGATGTAGAGCTATATATACTGAAAAGGAATATCAAATTATAGTGTAGCTCAAATCGACCATGTGAATGACTTCAATATAGTACATTCAATATGGAAATCAGAAAATGTGACTCATGAAACTTAGAAAGTTCTTCCATCATAGACAAAAATGCTTATCAAATGAAAGCTTGGTTTGTTTGTTTGATCCTTCATTTGATTCAACCAACATTACTGATGTCCTACTATGGCCCAAGCACTGGTCTTGGCCTTGCAGATGTGAAAGTCAGGAGAGCAAAGTCCCTGCTCTCATGGAGCTTACTGTCCAGTGGAGGAAGACAATAAATAAATACATCCTACGTCAGGTGGAGACAAACTGTGAAGAAAAAGTAAGCAGGAAGAGGGATAAAGAGTGAAGGGAGGGCTTCCCTGGTGGCGCAGTGGTTGAGGGTCCGCCTGCCGACGCAGGGGACACGGGTTCGTGCCCCGCTCTGGGAAGATCCCACGTGCCGCGGAGCGGCTGGGCCCGTGATCCATGGCAGCTGAGCCTGTGCGTCCGGAGCCTGTGCTCCACGACGGGAAAGGCCACAACAGTGAGAGGTCCGCGTACTGCAAAAAAAAAAAAAAAGAGTGAAGGGACCTGATATTTTAGGTGGAGTGGTCAAGAGAGCCTCTCTGGGAAAGTGTCAATCGAGCAGAAACCTGAAGGAGGCGAGGGAAGGAGCCACATGGATCCCTGGGGGAATATGCATGGGTGTTTCACGCAGAAAGAACAGCAAGTGCAAAGGCCCTGAGGTGGGAAGACACTTGGAAGAATAGCAAGGAGGCCAAAGAGGCTGGAAGAAGAGCAAAGGAACAGCAGGAGACGAGCTGGAAGGGGGAGGAGGGCAGACCCGTAAGGCCACGTAGGCCACTGCAAGGACCTCGGCTCTGACTCCAAGTGGGACGGACACCGCTCGAGGGTGGTGGGCAGAAACTGGTATGATTTGACTCCAGTTGCTAACAGGATCCTTCAGCTGCTGTGCAGAGAATAACCGTCAGGGAGAGAAGCTCAGGGGCGGGGGAGCAGCAAGGAGGCTCCTGCAATAATCCACGTCATTTGCTGGGAGCTTGGACAAAGGTGGTAAAGTGGAAATGGTGGAAAATTGTCTGATTTGGGAAATAGTTTGAAAAACATATTCGTATGCCGAAGTGGAGGGTTAGGGGGGGTCGTGCCCATCCCTAGAAGGTGTCAAGGCTGTACTTGGAGCAAGAATCTTTTACTTGTGTTGAGTCATTCACATTGATTTAAACATTGCTTTAAATTATGCATTATATTCTTAAATCTATTGCGGATAATGAATAGTGGCTTATGTTCAGTTTTAGCACCATTTTGATAAGAATGACCCACTTAGGGTGCTATAGGGTGACTGATTCATGGGCAATCCCATTGATGGGAAGCGAGAGTCAGGTCCAGACACAGCCAACTACTTCTGCTTCGTGTCAGATCTCCAAACGGCAGTACGTACACTCAGGGCACCCAGGAGGATACGCCTGACCTCGTCTGGCTTAGCCATAAGGCCAGCGATTAAGACAAAAGCTACAACTACCAGGGAAGATGCTTTACACAACAAATCCAGCAGACTAAACATGGCCTCAGTCCTGTTCAGTGATGCTCTAGCACCATTGAGTTTGACCACAGGAAGGGGCAAATGGACAGTCTCATGCAGCCACATGGGCAATGAAACCTCTCTGCCGTCAGGTCCCAGGCCAGGAAGTAGAGGATGGGTGGGGAAACTGCCAGGCTTCCTGCTTACCTGCAAGGTCTCCTCCACTGTTTTGCTATGAAGCCTCTAAACTTTGATAACTATTCATGACTTTGTTTGTTGTTTCCAAATTGGGGAGGTGTTGGAATCAAATAGGCTTGAGTAAACATGCCACCTCTGTCCCATACTTACTCCGTGACTTGAAAATTGTTTAGCCCCTCTGCACCCCAAAGGTAGGAATAATGGTACCTACCTCACATGTGAAAAGCCAAGTGAAAAGGATATGAGACCATGTATGTCCAAGTGCCCAACACTGCACTTGGCACTTAGAAAGCCCTGGGCCATGTTTGGCCCTGATACTGGCTTTGTGAATGTTCCACTGCAAGTCCCAGAGTTGGGTAGTGATTTCTGAAGGGGTTGAAGGACCTTGAGGGGCCCCTTGGGTCTGTGAATATTGGACCCCAGTGGACTTATGCATCCCCAGACTGGGCCACACTGGGCTTGTGCATCCCCAGACTGGACCACACTGGGCTTGTGCATTCCCAGATTGGACCATACTGGGCTTGTACATCTCTAGACTGGACCACACTGGGCTTGTGCATCCCCAGACTGGACCACACTGGGCTTGTGCATTCCCAGATTGGACCATACTGGGCTTGTACATCTCTAGACTGGACCACACTGGGCTTGTGCATCCCCAAACTGGACCACACTGGGCTCATGCATCTGGCTGGCCCTTCTTTTCCCAGATGGAGAATCAAGCCCAAAAGAAAAGAGAGAGTTAGCCAAGGCCACACGACCACTAAGAGTCAAAGCCATAGCTGGGACTCGGAGGCTGGTTCTCCCTCCCTTACCCAATACTAGCTCCCACATTCACACCCTTTACAATTTGACAGAGATCCCCAGGTGCTGCCGTGAGCTACCCCAAGATGCTCTTTAGAGCTGATGCAAAACATTTTGTTTTGTGTCACACCTGTGGTGACAGCTGAGTGAAACTGAATGGTCACAGTCGTTCTGCTCAGAAACCACACATGCGTTCCATGTAATCGGAGTTTCAGAATGAATCAGGTTTCCAAACTCTCCTCTCTCCATCTAATCGCATGTCTGTATATGGTAACCTTTAGAAAATGAGTCTAATAATTAGTCATCTTGGCCTAGTTAAAGAAAACAGTATGTTCTCCAATTTCACTTTGTTTTCAACAAGAGAGTGATGCCAACCGTAATTTTCACCATGGTGAAAATGTGCTTCTCAGTTGGGCCCTGCCGTCAACCATCAACCTAGACAACTCCAGTGCCCACACCTGCCCGGTGCTTTCCCACAGCTCACCCTTTAACCGGGCTGTGCCCCCCAGGTGCCCTCCCCTCACACACACATCTATTGACACCAACTGTGTACTGGGCCCTATCTGAGACGTTCTGGACTCATCATTACACTTAATCATCTTTGCAAAACAAATCTTACTGAGGGTCCCTGCCTACTCTCCAAATCCCAGGTCCAGGCCCTCTCCCCCTTTCTCCCTGCACTCTAGCCAAGCTGCCTCCTTGCAGTTCCTCAAAGGCAGTGAGCCCATTCTCACCCCAGGGCCTTTGCACATGCACAGTCCTCCATCTGAAATGCTCTTCCTCCTGACTCTTTGCCTAGGTAACTCCTACTCACCCTTCAGATCTCAATTCAAGCATAATTTCCTAAGGGAAGAACCCCTCACACCTTCCCACGTGGTCCCATAGTTCTTTACTCACATCACACCAGCCTTCCTCTCCTTTCAAAGCAGCTATCTCAACCTGTCGCTTCATGTCTATGGGATGATTTGCTATTATCTGACCTTCCCACAAAAGCATGAACTCCAGGAAGGTAGGGATGGGGCATCTTGTCCACCACTCTGTTCCCACACCTAAAAAGGACACATAATAGGAGTTTAGTTACTACACTGGATGGATGATGGATAAATGGGCGGATGGATGATTACAAAATCTAAAAACCAAAAACAAAGACAAAAAACTTTCCATCCACCGGGTAAGAGATGAGGCCAGAATGCAAAGCCCAAAGCCTCCGACTTGTTGCACTTGCTCTGCTCTGCCTGATGGTCCCCCACTCCCACACCACCAGCACAACCAGCACAAACACACAGGACACGCACACGCACACGCAACCCCCAGACTCTGAACCTAGAAGACTGTGCCCACTTCCGTAGAGCAATCTACGGAAGCAAAACTCTCCAGGCGGTAACCGTCCTGTCCAAACTGTCCCCACACACCCTCCACACACACCACATCCCACATCCCACATGCCTGGAGCTTCCGAGGTGCTGATTCAATGGATCCAGAGAGATGCGGTGAGCCACCCACTGGAGAAGCTGTGATGGCCGGAGAAACTGGGGCCGTGCTGCCCTCTGGTGGTCATGGTGGCGCTGCAGCTGCTAGGCTTCCCGAAGGACAGTGGCCCATATTGGCCGCGCACCTTCGTTCCATCCCTGACTCAACAGTGACCTCTCCAGGACTTCTTTCTCTTTGCAAACGGAACACAGTGTTTTCCAAACTTTGGCTCTTCGGGTAGCATCACCATTTTGCCCATCTCATATGACACCCGCTCTATTTTTTTTTTTGTCTCTAAATGTTAGTGTATAAAATAACTTTTTTCCCCTTTTTTTGGCCACACCACGTGGCTTGTGGGATCTTAGTTCCCTGACCAGGGGTTGAACCCAGGCCAACCACAGTGAAAGCACGGAGTCCTAACCACTGGACCGCTAGGGAATTCCCTAAAATAATTCACTTTAAAAAAAGAAACTTGGGGCTCCCCTGGTGGCTCAGTGGTTGAGAGTCCGCCTGCCGATGCAGGGGACACGGGTTCGTGCCCCTGTCCGGGAAGATCCCACATGCCGCGGAGCGGCTGGGCCCGTGAGCCATGGCTGCTGAGACTGCGCGTCCGGAGCCTGTGCTCCACAACGGGAGAGGCCACAACAGTGAAATGCCCGTGTAAAGCAAAAAAAAGAAAAAGAAAAAAGAAACTTGAATCTTCACAGTAGATGGGGAAAAAAACAATTTTACTCACTATAAATAGGACAGGGGAGGGAGATATGGAAGAGTGGGGAAAAAAGAAAACAAGGATTACCAAAAATTTTTTACAATAAAGATTACCATTTGACAAACAAATATAAAACAATGACTTGCCCAGGCGGTGAAAGTATAAAGAACAGCACAGAAATTATCATAAAAGTCAGGATAGGGGTGATCTCTGGGTGAAGGAAGGAGGCTGTAATTGGGAAAGGATAGTGGGAGTTCCCAGAAGCCCAACTCCCCTTAATCTGAGAAGTAGTTACAATCATGTGTTAACCTGGACATATGAGTTGACTGCATTTTTTTCTGTATTTTTATCTCACAATAAAAAAAGTGATGAAACTTAAAAATAAGCCGTGAAATACAAGTAATTTACAACCACACACCTGAAAATAAGGGAGATGACATCGAGCAGCGCAGTGTTAGGGGCGGGGACCCACCTGGCTCTGGGATGCTGGGAAGAGCTCTTGGCCTCCTGATACCCGGCCCCTCCCAGGGCGGCTCTAAGGATGCAAACATCACCACCAGGCAATCACCAGCGCGGAGCCCCGTACAGAGGAACGTGGGAGGTGGGACGCTCCCGGTACAGGTGAGCATGTTGAGGCCCAGAGGATGAAAGGAATTCCGCCGGGGACTCACAAGTGTTCTGCTGTCTGTTTCTTATCTAATCCTTACAACACCCCTGCCCAGGAGCAGCTGGGGAAACTGAGGCCGGACCCAGCAACCACCATTCTTTCCCTCGACTGGATTTTTGTTTTGTTTTGTTTTTTTCATTTTTCTCCTCTTTTCCATGTGCCTTTCCTTCAAGGAACCCTGCTGCTGACTCACTGAGTGCCGACCCCTCCTTGTCCCGCCTTATTAAGCCCGCCCCCATTTTTATCAAATGTGTGTGTCCAAGCATAGTGAGGAAATCTGGAAGAACAGACCCCATCATGTTTTCTTCTTTCTGCATTTTTTCATTTTCTGATTCCTTTTTATGATAAGGTTTGAAAATGAGAAAATACAGTTGTGTGTTAAGGAAATACAGCAGTGCAGTTTTGGACCATGAGCTCTAATACAAGAATGAGGAGGTGGTGAGGGTGGAGGCATCCTCTGCCTTCTAGTTGCTAAGTGACCCTAGGCAAGTCCTTCCCCTGCCTGGGCCTCAGTCTCCCCATCTATTCAATCAGAAGAATGTGCTAGCTATTCTTCATCTCCAACCCCTACTCCACCCCACCCATTTTCCCACCCTGCTCTGTGCCCCAGAAGTTGGCCTCTGCGGTCTGCACCACCCAGACACACTTGCTGGCTGGCTTCTGGGTCCCAGAAGCTGGGAGGAGAGAGAAAAGGCAATATTTCTTCCCTGCTGGCTTCCTCCTTTGGGTCACATTTCTGGCAGTAGCTCAGCCCTCTCCGTGACTACAGCTCCTGCAGGGTGGCCCCTGCTTTATGTCTCCAGTTCTCAGTGGAACCCCTATCCCCTGCCCTTGTCCACCCACCCTCCCATTCTTCCCACTGTTGCTCTTCCATAGGACCCTGATGCCTGGGTTGGGTCCCTTTACCCACCATTTTTCCCCTCACTAAATCCACCTGAATTGGATTCCGTTCCCTGCTGGAACCTCAAGTAACACAAGGAGTTGGTTAGTCTATGCAGCAAGTATAAATTTCCCAGACCACATCCCCGGTATAAGAAACCTATTTCCCTATTTCTTCATATTTAAACTCATTCTAGCTTTTAAGCTCCCATTTCCACTGAAGGTAGGGAAACAAAGTGCAAACATTAAACAGAACAGCCACTTCACTCCACTCCTCTTTCAGTAAATGCCCCTTGTCTTCAGGTTTCACGGGCGTACTCCAAGCCAGAGCCCAGAGGCAAGGTGGGGAGGCGTCACATGCCGCACCAGCACCTGGGAGGGTTGTCGGGCTGGGAGTGGCGCTCAGCCCTCACTGGGCTCTGAGTCGGGGTCCCCCTGATTCCTGTTGCTGCAGGAACTACAGTTCGGCCAAGGCCCCTGATAATTCCTGAGACCCTGAGGCCCACTCAGGACAGCATACACACTCAGCCACATGCACACCCTCTCTGGGGGCTTGAGGACTCTAGCCTGCCCCTCGATGCTGTGCTGGAGTCGCTGGCCTCACTGATGCTGTCCTCAGGCCGCTGCATTTCTACACTTCCCTCGGCCACTCTGCTCCACCAGTCGGGCGCCATATTGGGCTTCTCTATGAGGCCTTCCCTACAACATTAACTGGGGTTGACTTGGAGGATGGGATGCTGGACACATTCTCGGGAGCCCAGTAATTCTAAACCCTAACCACAGCCCCTCCATCTGGTCCCTCCACACTCGCTAATTGAACTCATCTCCTTCAGGGCAGGAGAACATTCTTCATTGCCACCCGTTCTTCCCCACCCTGTGGTTTATGGTGTAAATTGTGTGCTCTGGGTCCCCTTGGCTTTGTGTGTGATATGCCAAGCCAAGCTTTGAGAACTAAAACAACAAGCGAACAGACACATTTCTCTCTCTCCTGCCTCTGGCTCTTGGAATCAAGCACTTTGGAGCTCAAAACTCTAGAAGCTGACTCTCTCAGTTGCCCAGGCTTCTCAGGGATCCTCCCTCCCCTGGGGTCTCAGCCTCAAGGTCCACTCTTAGTAATAGGGATGATCTTCAGTGTCACTTGTAGCTGCGACCAGCTCCAAATCATTCACTTACTCATTCAGTTAACAAATATTTCTTGGGTACTGTTAGGCACCAGGTGCTATGCTGGGCACTGGGAATACAGTAGAGAATTGAAACAGACACGAGCCATGTCTTTGGGGAGCCTGGAGCCTCCTGGGGAAGGCAGGTGCTCATCAGAAGAGGGACGGTAATGAATGTAAAGTGACAACGGCATAAAGTGCTGTGAAGGAGAGGCACTGGGGCTACAAGGGCAAAGAATAGAGGAGTTCACCCTAGCAAGGAGTTCAGCGAGGGTTGAGCTCTGAAGGCGGTGTAGGAGCTTAACCACACAAAGAGAGGAAACCAGAGGTTCAAAGCAGGAGATGCCAAGGGCCCTTGGTGGCAGAGAGCACAGAGCCCGTGAGAGGCTGAGAAGAACAGAGAAGCAGAAACATGCTCCAGGCCCGGCTAGGTGTGCAGAGTCTTTTGGACACCTGAAGAATCCTAACTGTATATTTTTTTATTATTATTATTAAACCATAGGTGATTTATAATATTATATTAGTTTCAGGTGTACAACATAGCTATTCAAAATTTTTATAGATTATGCTCTATGTAAAGTTAGTATAAAATATTGGCTACGTTCCCTGTGCTGTACAATATGTCCTTGCAGCTTAGTTATTTTATACATAGCAGTTTGTACCCCTTAATCCTCTACCCCTATCTTTCCCCTCCCCCATATCTTAATAGCAGTGGGAAGCAGCGGGGTGGGGGGTGGCACTGTATCTGGATTTCTAGATATTCCCTGTGAGTCTGGTGTAGACAGAGGTCAGAGGGGAGGTGGGGAGACTAGTTAGGAGACCTTAGACCAGAGCAGAGACAATAGTCCCTAGAAGTAGTGCAGTGGTGACGGGATGAAGAAATCTGGATGGATTCAAAAGTTGCCCCGAAGTTAAGAGTGGTGGGACTTGGTGATGGATTCGACATGGGTGGGGTGGGGGGGAGGAGTGAGGGAAAGAAAGATTAGGGTCCCTATTCTGCAGGAGTGGATAGAAGTGGACAGGTGATGGCATGGTCGGCTGAGACGGGAACTCTGACACAGGACCAGGTAGGGCAGGAAGGTTGTTTTTAGACGGTTTGGGGCAGGCTAGGCGTGAGGGTCCCATGAGATGTCCAAGGGGAGGCGCCAGTTAGCAAAGTGGATTTGTGGGTTTGCACTCAGCAGGTGGTTTGGATCTTGGTGAGCTGTCTGCACACAGACAGGAAGAGTGAGAAGAGCAAACAGAGCCCCGAGGACTCCCGCGTTCAATGGCCTGGTGGCAGAGGATAAGACTGAGGAACCCAAACGGCGAATTCAAGCGTAGCGTAGAAACAGTACAAAGAAAATAGAAACTAACAACCAGAATGCGTGACAACCAGAATGCAAAAATGCAGGGCTGCCTACAAATAATGAGGCATGAAACCCATTCCCAATTATCAGAAATAAGTATTAAAGCTGGAGATACACAGTACGTTAAAATAATTTATTATGAATAACAATGATCATAATCATCTGCCTGTAAAAATCCCAAATAATTTCCCCCTAAAATGAGAGATAAGAGAGGAAGGAAAAGCATATGATGGGAAATCAAGATTTCTGTATTTAAGATAACCTCTGGTATAGTAAAAACAAGAGGTATGACTTCTAACCCACCCAAGGAAACTAACTGGAGAAAGCATGGCTTGTTAGAAACAAAATGACAGAAGTAAACCAAACGTAATAGGTGACACAATAAATGTGCACAGATTCAATTCATCCAAGACGTAGATTGGATCCCAAACCCAAATCCAAATTGTTAGACTTCAAAGTGAGGTTTTCCTGATATTTGATGGAAGACCCAGGAATACAAACCCTGCGCTGGAGGACCCAGGAATACCAATACCAAACGACCCCTTCTCATGAAGTTCCCGAGAGACAGACTCTCCAAAAACAAAAGAAAACAGAAAACAAGTTTCCACATTATTATGCTTAGGCTTGAGCCCTAACAAGGACAAGGGCACCAGTTCATGGGTTGCCAGATGCAGCAAGTAAAAACACAGGATGCCCATTTACATTTGATTTCAGATGACACCAAAAATTCTTTATTTTTTTAATTTTTTAAAATAAAAATTATATTTGCCTTGGAGAAATATAAGTCACGCAAGAAATGACAAAACAAAAACAACAACAACAAAATAAAACCCAAAAAACTGACATGTTATATGATAGATCATCTCCAGGCACAACAGCATTTATTAATGAATATTAAAAAGTAATTTTATTATTTTTGTCTGCTCTTTCCCCAGCTTTAACTACTTGTTTTTGGAAGCTTGAGTTTCTAAGAAAATTCCACAGCTATCCCAGCCCCTACGATGCGACTGAGGTTAAAATCCCATTCCCGCCATAGGGAAATACATTTCTATCCTCGGGGATTCTGAGCTAGACCTTAGGAAGTTAAAAAAAAACAAAAGGTGCTTTCCTTAGGATCCTTCTAACATGGGGAAAATGCAGCCACTGTGCATTGAAACATGATCCAGTTTGGATTCCTAAGTATATTTCCAGCCTAAGCATGTCCCATGCAATATTTGGGACCTACTTGAGCTAAAAAGGGGTCATTATTTGAAATTCAAGTTTAACTGGGTGGCCTCTATTTTATGTAGGCACCCATCATGCCACAGCAGGTATATTAGAAAATGAGATCCAGGAAAGAGGGAGATGCCACCCACCCAGCCACGTAAAGGGGAACGTGGACTAGCAGGTGACCTTCCCACTAGTAAAAGCGGGCTCACCGGGCTTCCCTGGTGGCGCAGTGGTTGAGAGTCCGCCTGCCGATGCAGGGGACACGGGTTCGTGCCCCGGTCCGGGAAGATCCCACATGCCGCGGAGCGGCTGGGCCCGTGAGCCATGGCCGCTGAGCCTGCACATCCGGAGCCTGTGCTCCGCAACGGGAGAGGCCACAACGGTGAGAGGCCCACGTACCGCTAAATAAATAGATAAATAAATAACGCGGGCTCACCAATCTGCAGTCTGGCCAGTGAGGTCGGTAACTCCTCCTGGGAAGAAGTCAGAGCGAGCAAAGGGCAGCAGCTTTCCCTCTCTGTCCTCAAATCAATGATGTGTACGAAAAGCCCACGTCCAGGGAAATGCCACATAAAGGTTCAAAGTGAAGAGATTTCCAGATGACCGGCAGTGGTATACAGACGCTTGCTGAAATGGTCAAAGGAAAAACACAGGAAAATCTATATGAGCATGTAAACCAGAAGGGAACCCAAACCACATGTTCACAGCCTCGTGGTGAAATGTAATAAGGGAGGGAAGGCCTGACTGTTGGTGAGCTGTGTGGAGCTCATACTGCCTCACAAGAGCTGAACTTTGAGAGCTGGTTATTAAACCATCGGTAGCTTGAACTTGGCCTTAGCAGGAATGTCTACACCACGGAAACTGGCAGATGCTACAAAGCAAGAAAAAACCAATTTGCGCTGTTGGTTAAACGTTTGTTGGATTGACGGCACCATAAGTCACCAAATAAAAGTGTCGGAAGTGGTCAGTGCCTCACCCTTATCCGTGGGACTTTTCAGCGTTCTCGCCAATCCACCTCCAGTCTCTGCACTTGGGGGATTCGGGTGGACGGGCTCTTGTTCCCAGAACTGCCCATACTTGGCAGGTTGGAAATGCCAAGGAAGTTACAAACCCTCCCACGATAGCCTCAACAAATGAGTCTCTTGGAAGCTGGTGTACACACGCCCCAGGCCCCTCCCCCTTTGGCTGGGGTAATTCTGAGCTGTGTGCTTTACACCATTTCCCATAGTTTCCCCAAAGGCCTTCAGAAGGAGCGAGATGGCTTGATCACTCATACTGTTACCGAACGCAAGTCCATGTGCCTGACGCACAGTGAGGCAAAACAATACCAAATGTCAGAGTTTGGAGCAGAGAAAGGTTATTGCGGGGTCATGCAAGGAGATGGGTGGCTCACGCCTTAAAAACCCTGAACTCCCCAGAAGCTTTCAGCAAGTGAGGGAGGGGCGTGGTTAGTTGTTGCAAACTTCTTAGTGTCAGATCTTTTGTTCTTAAGGTCAGGTCACAGATGTTCCTGTAAACCTCCGGGAACAAAACAAATGTTATTCTCTGTGCCGACAAGAAAGGGCGAGGTCCCAAGGCTCAACTTTCACCCTCTGAGGTCCAGGCCCTGGCTAAGAGGAGGGGTCCCTGCACGGGCTGTGTTACCCTTCCAGGGAGAGTTCGTCCAGCACCCAGTCTGGGTCCTCCCGCCAGTGCCCAGGCCCAGGTGAGGAGGCAGATATCAGCTGGTGGCGCCCTCAGGGCCAGGTCCCCAGACCCCACCCAGCCGTCATCACTGAGGGAGCCAGGTGCCCAGGACCCAGCCGGCCCTCGGGCTTTTCATTTAAACTGGAGCAAATCATTTGTATAGGATCGATAGGAATACATGTGGTAGCAGATACCTATCAGGTGAATTCCCAGCTCACAGCAATTGCCCTTCTTTGAGGAAAGCCCCAATACAGAGGTGGACCTGAAGTAATGATGTGCAGTGTCCTTGCAACTTAACCCTAGTGGGAGACAGCTGATCTACGCTGTACCAATTTTTGAAACTTGAACGGAGAGACTGAAGCTGGTTGAAGCTGTTACCTTAATGGCAGTGTCCATATACTTCAGCTACTGAGAGCTCCATGGACCTCACGAGACCCATGGGGACCACCACCGCCATGAGGTCGAGGAGGTGGGGAGGGGGGAGGGGTTCACCGCTGCTTCAAGGCCTGGGCCTGGCAGTGGGTGGCCATGGCGAGGGCTCTAGAGCTCTGCGGGACACAGCCCCAGCCAGTCCCCGGGCCCCCCAGATCACCCGCCAGCCCCAAGGCCAAAGGGCCTGGAGAGCCCCAGGAGAGCGCAGGGAGGACCCCTGCGAGCTTACTGTTGGGAGCGGGACTCCGACTGCCTCCCTCAGGGTCTTGAGACAACAGTCTCATGCTAACGGCTGCAAGCCCCCCACCCCACCCCTATTACAATCCTTTAAACTTCGTAAATCTTTACTCGTTTCCATAAATGTTTTTCTAAATATGATCTTTGCTTGATTCTTCTTGGTATGGAAAGATATGCTCAAGGAAGTTTTAGAAAGTATAGAGACTATACTGCTACAATTTTTTTTTTTTTTTGGCGGTACGCGGGCCTCTCACTGTTGTGGCCTCTCCCGTTGCGGAGCACAGGCTCCGGACGCGCAGGCTCAGTGGCCATGGCTCACGGGCCCAGCCGCTCCGCGGCATGTGGGATCTTCCCGGACCGGGGCACGAACCCGCGTCCCCTGCATCGGCAGGTGGACTCTTAACCACTGCGCCACCAGGGAAGCCCCCGCTACAATTTTTGCCTCATTCTTTTTCACCATCTGCATGTGAGTGTACGTACAAATGTATGTCACTTCCCCAACCATACCTGCCCTTCCTGAATAAGCTACTTGCACTTGAATCCTTGTCTCAGGCTCTGCTTCTAGGAGAACCCAGGTGAAGACAGTCACATCCCTGGTAGAACACCATGAAACTGGCGAGCTCCAAGCAGCAGGGAGCACGGAAGCAAATCCACAGGGCACCTGTTGGGGACTAATGCTCAGTGTTGAAGTGACCCCTGGGGAGGTGCGGGAGGGCTGGCTTGTGGCACCCGGGGCCATGGCCCCACATCACATCCCCATCACTGATGTTGGAATGAGGCCTGAGTTGCTCCTGGGGCCAAGTGTGGAAAGGGGGTCTGGCTGACTTCAGGCTGCTAGAGCAGAGAGACTCTTAGGCACAGATTCTTGATCTTGGATGTTCAGTCTCCAGAATTATGAGGAAATGAACCTCTGTTGTTTCAGCCACCCAGTCTGTGGTATTTTATTATGGCAACCTGAGTTGACATGCATTCTCCATTGAACCCTCCAAATTAACTAGTGTACCATATATATTAATTATTCTCTTTGTTTTATTTTTTTTGGCCACACCACAGGGCATGTGGGATCTCAGTTCCAGAACCAGTGATGGAACCCATGCTCCCTGCAGTGGAAACATGGAGTCCCAACCACTGGACCACCAGGGAAGCTCCAGTAATGTGAAAACTCTTCTCTGCAGCTTTGGCTAAATTTCCTTTGCTTTTCTTTCTTTCCTCCCTCCCTCCTTCCTTCCCTCCTTCCTTTCCTTCTCTCTTTCTTCCTTCTTTTCTTTCTTCGTTCTTTCTTTCTTCCTTTTTCTTTCTTTCTCTCTCTTTTTTTGTATCCTCTCTCTCACTTGCTTCATGGCCCCTCCCTTTAGTGGGCTTTTACAAGTCTAGGTGTCTTATAGCAATTTACAAGTAGCTGAGCCTTAGATTTACCAGTTCTACTGATGTTTATGTTTTCCGTCTCATTAATTTTTACCTTTACTTTTAATTCTCTCCCTAGGTTTATCTTGTTGCTTATTCTCTAGCTTCTTGAGTTGGATCCTTCATCAAGTTTCAGTCTTCCCCGTTTAACAACACAAACATTTAGAGCCCTGGGAGTACTCGTTTACATTCCATGGGCTTTGCTATGTGAAGTTCCGATTGTCATTATGTTCTGAATGGCCTGTAATTGCAGTTTTGTTCCCTTCTTTGATTTGAGTTATTTAGGAATAAATTTCCAACTGGTTTAATTTTCTTTCTGTTTACCCTTTTGTTTTCAATTTCTGTTTTTTTTTTTTTTATTGCTTTGTGGTCAAATAATGTGGCTGGAAAAAAACTGCTTGTTAGTACCTCGGAGGTTGTCTTTGTGGCTTAGAATGGCATCTGTTTCTGTCAGTTCTTTACAGATGCTTGAATGAAATGTCTTTTCTGTTTGTATTTATTTATGACACTGAACTTATTTTCTCCAAGCTGACATTCCTTGGAGCATGGGTCCTGCATGTAGCTCTGGTGATCCCAGTGCCACCAGCATGGACCCAGAAGTCCTCAGGCAGAACCACCACGGACCTTGCCCCGCTCAGTGTCTCCTGAGTGCAGCCTTTTCTCCCAACACCTCATACCACCTCGAGCAGCTAGTTTTCCATGGAACGTATTTCAGAAAATCCTGTTTTAAGGTTTTCTCTATTTCTTGAGGATGAGCTATTTATGAAGGGTCATGGGACAGGCATACCTCGTTTTTAGGGCACTTTGCTTTATTGCATTTTTTACCAGTGGAAAGTTTGTGACAACCCTGCATCGAGCAAGTCTATTGGCATTATTTTTCCAAGAGCATTTGCTTACTTCATGTCTCTGTGTAACGTTTTGGCCATTTTGGCAATATTTCAAACTTTTAAATTATTATTATACGGGTTATGGTGATCTGTGTTATCAGTGATCTTTGATGTTACTATTATAAAAATATTACGACTCCCTGAAGGCCGAGATGATGGTTAGAATTCTTTAGCCATAAAGTACTTTTAAATTAAAGTATGCAGGGACTTCCCTGGTGGTGCAGTGGTTGAGAGTCCGCCTGCCGATGCGGGAGACACGGGTTCGTGCCCCGGTCCGGGAGGATCCCACATGCCGCGGAGAGGCTGGGTTCGTGAGCCATGGCCGCTGAGCCTGCGCGTCCGGAGCCTGTGCTCCGCAACGGGAGAGGCCACAACAGTGAGAGGCCCGCGTACCACAAAAAAAAAAAAAAAAAAAAGTATGTAGATTGTTGCTTTAGACATAATTGTGTGACTATTGCACACTATAGTGTAAACCTAACAAGGGAAAGTTCGGGGCAGGCGGGTGGGTAGGAAGCACCCCATCACTATATGATCTTCCTCCAGGGATGCTTGGAAGGGGATGCTGGCACTGGGAGAGAAGCTGGCCTGAATGTCATCAGAAGTCTCTCAGAGGGAATTCCCTGGAGGTCCCTCCAGGGAATGGAGGACTCCGTGCTTCCACTGCAGGGGGCAGATGTTCGATCCCTGGTCAGGGAAATAAGATGCTGCATGCTGCGCAGCACAGCCAAAATAAATAAACAAACAAACAAAAAAAGAATTCTCTCCAAGCCTGAAGGATTCGGATTCATAGTGACTCTGATTCTCCATCCCACCCCCTAATGATAATTGCTGACTTGGCTGGCCAAGACACACAAGTTTTCATCTTCAGGAAACATTGTTTCTGCACATTCTATGACCTCTTCTCCATGCCTGCTTTTCCAGCTGTTGGCAGCATCTCTCAAGATGATCAGAGTGGGAAGGGAGGGAGAGAAAGCAGATCTGACCTCGCTTGCTTTATTAGTCTCTGACATGCACAGGCCTGAGAACTGCTGCCCAGACAGGTGTGTCTGCATCCCTCTCTCCCCTCCTGTTGCCATGGTGAGTGACCTGTCAGGTCCCAGGCATGAAGTAGATGCTTGGAGAAGGCTGCAGGCTGGAGGACCATTCAAGACGTCTGTTAAAAACATTAACAAGCCAGGCCTTCCCTCCCTCTGTAATGGATTAAATGTTAGCCTGCCCCGCTAATGGGTCCTTGGCCACAAAGAAACCTACAACAGCTAATGCCCTGTTCCTCATTATGTGGATTTCAGTGACAGAAGAAATGCTTTCATTATCATCTCCATTAGCAGACTTACAGATGCTTGAATCACTTGAGTCTGGGCCACCCCTGGTCACAAGCATGAAAGAGGCCATGGGACTGGGAACAAAAAAACATTGTCAACATCATCAACAAACACCATCCTGGGCTTTGGGGACACATCAGAGCAGATGCTGAACCACTAGTTAGCTCCCAGTAGGGCCAAGAGTTCCTTCAATACTGGGTTGCAGGCTTAGAGGAAATGGGCTGTCACGTAAATGGTGTGGAAGTTACAATTTACCAAGGACTCCTTCTCAGCAAAGTATACCAGGAGCCATGCTTGTGTATAGGACATTCAAGTTGGTGGTGGGATACAGCAAGCATGACTCTGCAGGTCTCTCATTCCTCACAGGGGACAGCTTAGCTTCGTTGGAGACACTAGGATTCCCATCAGTGCAGAGTAAGGTCCTGGCCAGAACCCAGGAAGCCCCCAGTGAGCATTGGTTGAGCGTTTTTCACCAAGTCTGAGCTAGGACTTTGGGTTTTCTCTCTTGGGGAGAAGCCATGCTCTGTATGTGTGGAGAAAAGTGAAAAAAATACTGGTGACAAAAAGAACAGAATGGGGACATTCTTAGGACTCTTGTCAAAGTTCCTATTCGCCTCCTTCTGTGCATATGACAGGCCTGTAGTTCCTCAACCCCTGAAGTTAGGTGTGGCCATGAAACTCACTTTGGACAATGAAATGTCAGTAGAATGAGCATTTATCATTTCAGTGGAAGTAAAAGAATAAGGTAGAAGCGATAATTGAAGAGACAATGCCTGACCATTTTCCAAAACAAATGAAAGACACTAATCCATAGATTCCTGAGGTCCAACCAACAAATAAAAGGAAAGAATAAATAAAAAGAAATCCACAGGTCGACATCGTAGTGAAACTGTAGGAAAACCAAAGATAAAGAAAAGTTCTTTGAAACAGACCTATGAAAAGACATAGATTCACTTCAAAAAAAGTGAGGTAACCATGGGATTCTGAATTCTTAACCACAGGATAGAAGTTAGAAAGAAACTGGGCTCTGCTTCAACATGAAGAAAGAAAATAGCACAACTACTCTAGCAAAAATAACTTCGAGAAGGAGGGTGAAATAAATACACTTTCAGACAAACGAAATCGAAAGTGTTTGTCAAGAGGAAATTCTTAAAAAAGAAAACTTTGAGCAGAAACAAAGTGATCCCACGTGGTGAGTCTGAGATGCAAAAGCAGATAGAAGTAAATGTGAGCACAAGTGTAAACAAACCAGCAATACCATCTCGTGAAGCTTCCTTTAAAATTAGGCTGAAATACAGGGAACATAACATAATAAGTCGGGAGGGAAGCAAATGAAGGAAAAGCCCTGTATTATCCAGGAAGAAGGGAATACTTATCAACTTTAAGCCTTGATAAGTTATCTATAAATGTTTTCATTGTAGAGTAACCACTAAACGATTAGTTCTACAATGCATAACTTACAAAATAGTGAAAGAAATGGGAAGGTTTTTTTTAACGTCTATTTAAAATAAGGGAAGAAAGGAGAAAAAAAATGAACCAAAGAGTAGGCTAGGGAGCACAAAATAAGATGGTAGGTTTAAACCCAAATATATCAGAAATTATATTAAACATGTAGGTTTAAAGACAGGTAAATAATAAATTAGGAGTTTGGGATTAGCAGATACAAATTATTATATATAAAATAGATAAACAACAAGGTCTCACTGTATAGCACAGAGAACTATATTCAATA
The DNA here is from genome assembly GCF_937001465.1 of Orcinus orca. Classification (NCBI taxonomy): domain Eukaryota; kingdom Metazoa; phylum Chordata; class Mammalia; order Artiodactyla; family Delphinidae; genus Orcinus; species Orcinus orca. Next base: position 17,178,534 of record NC_064574.1, read on the forward strand.
TCCTGTAATAAACCATAATGGAAAAGAATATATATATATATATTCAGATATATATATATCTGAATCACTTTACTGTACACCAGAAACTAACACAATATTATAAATCAACTATACTTCAATTTAAGAAAAAGACAACAGTTTTGAATGGCAGCTTCCCCCAAGCCCACCTTGTCCCTTGAAAGCGATGGGCAACAAGCAGCCTCTTTCTGATGACACACGCTGCCCATTGTGACTGTCCGTGACTGCCCCGAGACATCACATAGTTTGAGTCAGAGGCAAGGGCGGGCTGCCACATACCTTCTTCACCTGCCTGAGGGGCTGCTGTGGTTTGGGCTCTTGCATCTGTTTTGTGTGGTTCTTCTGTCTCATGTGCCATTTGATGACTGTCTGCTCTCTGTGCAGCTGCTCCTAATAGCCCCTTGTCCTTCTTCAACCCACCACTCGTGGTCTCAAAGAGCAGGGAGCACAGGTTGTTCTGACATGCGCCAACAGAGCTCCAAGGGCCAACGCTGGCAGAGGACTGCTCCGTCTTTCTTACCAAAGGGCTTTTCCACGAAGGACGTTTCATTCTGACTCCGGGCATCGGACTCCTCTGCTTCAAGAACTATTTCCCATGGAGCCAGAAGCCTTACAAATTTGCCCTTACAACCCTCAACACCGAATCCCACTCAGAAGATTTCAATACCACCTGGCATCATGCAGGAGAAAGAACCCCAAAAAAGCTAAAAAGATGGCCAGCTGCAAATACAACGCCTGCCACGTGTTCCCCATCAAAAAGCTGGAGGAGCATGAGGCTGCCTGTGTCAACAGAAGCACAGTGGAGGAAGAGGACAGCTTGAGCCCTCTGAAGTTCAGCCTTCCGAGTTCAGAGCAGAACGGAAACACCCCTCCAGTGTCCCGCTGGCTCCCCAACTCTGATGTCTGGAATGTAGATAGCACGAATTCCCACCCCATGTTTGTCCTTAAGACTTTTGTTCCCCAAAAGCTTACTTGTGAAATCGACGCGAGAGAGTCAGAGAGAGAGGACCACACCCCATCCCTGACCCCCCCGCCAGAAGATCATCAGACCAGGAGAGTAAACCGCCAGCCGCAGAAAGGAGATGCAGGCGTCTTAAATGCATGAAAGGAGATGCAACTCACCAGAATAAAAGGCATACAAAGTCAACTACAGTGGGATGCTCCTTTTTACCTAACAGATAGGTTTAATAACACTCTGCTGACAAAAATGGGACAAAATGGGCACTTTCATAACATTGGTAAGAGAACGTAAGTTGGTAAACTTCGCTGGAGGGCAATTTGACAATAGCTATAAAAATTATCAACGTGATGGAGTAATTCTACTTCTGGGTTTTCATCCTGTAATATATTCACACATGTGGACAATGAGGTAAGAACAAGGGTATTCATGGCAGCATCATGTGTAGCAGCAAAAGGTCCGAACTGATCTAAATATCCGTTGGGAGTATTTGATGAAATAAATTATGGTGCCGCCAGGTGATGAAATAGTATGCTGCCGTGAAAAAAGAGCGAGGACACTCTTTCGTAAGACGTGGAAAGGCTAAGACATGTTGTTTAACTCAGAGACGAGCACACTTTTTCTATAAAAGGCCAGAGAGTAAATATTTCAGGCTTTGCGAGTCATATGGTCTCTGTCACAACTATTCAGCTCTGCCTTGGTAACATGACAGCAGCCACAGGAAATATGTAGACCACGAACAGAACTGTTTACAGAAACCGGTGATGGGCTGGATTTGGCCTGTGGTCTGTTGTATGCCAAGCCCTACTGCAACTGATCAAAGCCAAGTCCATGTCACTGTTTTTGTAGATTTGTGGAAGAGGACTGTGTAAGGATGTGCTTGTACTTGCATAGAATTTCTCTTCAAGGGTACATTAGTACAGGGGTCTTCCCACAAAGCCTGAAATGTTCACTGTCTGATCCCTTACAGAAAATATGTGCTGCCCTCTTCCCTAACGTCAGCTGCCCCAGGGAAGACAACTAGGTGATTGCAGGACAGGGAAGAGAGAGTTTTTACCTATAGTAACTTTTATATATGAACACACTTGAATGCATCATCTGGTCAAAAAATTAAAATACACATTTTTTCTAAAACAGCAAAAGACTTAAATCTTTTGAAATTTTTCAGAAGGAAGTCTTAACTGCTAAGTTTTTTTTAAGTACTCATAACTTTGTCACCCCTGGCCCCTTCAACTGTTTCTACAAAGTGTTACATAAAGATTTCTTCTTGGAAAAAAGGAGAAGTTCTGGGTGTTGGCCCTTGAAATTCCATGGTTAATAAAATGCTTGGACTAGAGAACTGCCACATAGGAAGTAGGTGAAATAAGAAAGTGCTGTGTAGGGCATATAGCTGCAAACTATAGGTCACCAAGACCAGGAGGGCTCCCCTGGTGGCGCAGTGGCTGAGAGTCCGCCTGCCGATGCAGGGGACGCGGGTTCGTGCCCCGGTCCGGGAGGATCCCACGTGCCGCGGAGCGGCTGGGCCCGTGAGCCATGGCCGCTGAGCCTGGGCGTCCGGAGCCTGTGCTCCGCAACGGGAGAGGCCGCAGCAGTGCGAGGCCCGCGTACCGCAAAAAAAAAAAAAAAAAAAAACAAGACCAGGAAAAAAAGAGTAATTTGGTTTGGGGAATGAATAAAACAAATTGGTCATGAGTTAGTTATTGTTGGAGCTGAGTAAAGAATAAATTTTACATTCTCTCTACTTTTATATAAATGTGTTTATTTTACCATTTTACTATTCTCTATTTTTATATAAATTTGAAATCTTACATAATAAAAATAGTTTAAAATATATTTTAATATATTTACAATATATTTTAATATAAAGATATATCATACAATATTATATATTTTATATAAATCACATATATTATCTATTTTAATAAAAATTTAAAAAATACATATATAAATTTGAACTCTTCCATAATAAAAATAGTTTTTAAATATATTTTATATATTTTTATAATATATTTAATGTTATATCTAATATATAAAATATATTAGATATATTATAAAAACATATATTGGGGGAGGGATAAATTCGGAGTCTGGGATTGGCAGATACAAATTATTATACATAAAATAGATAAACAGCAAGGTCCTACTGTATAGCACAGGGAACTATATTCAATATCTTATAATAAACTATAATGGAAAAGAATATGAAAAAGAATATATATATATATAACTGAATCACTTTGCGGTATACCAGAAGCTAACACAATATTGTAAATCAACTATACTTCAATTTTTAAAAATTTAAGCATATATATATTATATTATATATTATGTACAAATGTATATTATATATTTTTAATTAAGAGGTTTAAATATATAAATATATATTTATATGCAATATATATTTTAAATATATATTATAGAAGATTTCAAATTTATATAAAAATAAGAGAGATAGTCAGATAAACTATATATGCATGTATATAGTGTATGTGTATATATATATATACTGAATGCAATGTGGTATCCTGGGTTGGATTCTGGAACAGAAAAAGATATTAGTGGAAAACCTGGTGAAATACAAATAAAGCCTGTAGTTTAGTTAACAGCATTCTACTGATGTGAATTTCTTAGTTTTGCTGAGTGCTTCCCTGGTGGCGCGGTGGTTGAGAATCCGCCTGCCGATGCAGGCGACACGGGTTCGAGCCCTGGTCTGGGAAGATCCCACATGCCGCGGAACAACTAAGCCCATGAGCCACAACTACTGAGCCTGCGCTCTAGAGCCCGCGAGCCACAACTACTGAAGCCCATGCGCCTAGAGGTGGTGCTCTGCAACAAGAGAAGCCACCGCAATGAGAAGCCCGCGCACCGCAACGAAGACTGGCCCCAGCTCGCCGCAACAAGAGAAAAACTGGCACGTGGCAACGAAGACACAGGGCAGCCAAAAATAAATAAATTAAAAAAACACTTGTTAGCGAGCGGTGACAGTGACCACAGCAAGCCAGTGCTGGGCTGGGTGCCAGTGACTGAATCAGAGCTGAATGGGCTGGGGAAAGGTAGGACCCGCAGCCCTGGATAGCGGGCGAACTTTCCAATCTCATGTTTGAGGATTCCTGGCAAAGGAGGAGCCTGGCAGAAAAGCCATGTGCTCAGGCAGAGGGGGCTCTGGCACAGCAGAGGAAGGAGGAAAGAAAGGGCGGCGACCCTGGGGCAGGTGCCTTGTCCCAGGCACAATCCTGAGGGGAAAGTACTTTTATTTCCAATATACAGACGTGAAAAGTGTCTCAAAGAAGCTCATTAACTTGCCTTGGTTCACAAAGCTAGTAAGTGGCAAGTGGCCTGATGAAATTGAACCGATCCGCAGCAGCTCTACTCCTAAATTTGTAGAAACCAGAAATATGTACGTGAGTTTGCCAAAAGATGTGGACAGCTGTTCACAGCAGCACTATTTATAATGCCAACCTGAAAACACTCTACCTGTCCTTCAGGAGAAACAGGCGTAGTATGGAAATGTCCCACGATGAAACACAATACAGTCATGAGAATGAACCAACTATAACTACCCAGTCAGCACGGGTAGTTTCACATAAAGCGAAATTCATTTACACAATGTTGTTTTGGAAAAAGCAAGATAAATCGATGGTGTTTGAATTCAGGATGGTGGTTACCCTTGGCGGGGTAGGGAGGGGGGTTCTGGGGTGCTGGTCATGGTCTATTTCTCAATCACCATACTGGTTACCTGAGTGTGTTCACTTTGTGAAAATTCATCCAGCTGATCACTTGGGATCTGTGTATTGTCCTGTATGTTGAAATTCCATGGAAAGTCTTGAGAAATTGAACCTATACCTAACGTAGATGCTTTCTCTACTGTTTCTGATTCCCTGGCTACGAAACAGACGGTTACACGAAACAGGGCACTAAAGTGCTGGCCTTAACTGGGCTCAAGTCCTGACTTGACCACGTTCTAGTAACTTCTGCTCAGAACAGTCAACTGAAACATGGACACTATCTTCTCGTTTGCAGGGTTCTTGTGGACAGAAAGAAATGAGAAAGCATTTTGTAATAATATCGTAAGAGCCCATGTTTTCTGAGCCCCAAGTGTGTGCCAGTGTTCTACCCAACCCCTTCAACAACTCTGGAAGGTTAAGGGTTCTCCCATTTTATAGCCAAGAACTCCAAGGCTCAGAGCAGGAAAGAGCCAGGCTGGGATTCACATCCAGGTCTGTCTGATCCGAAGTCAGAGCTTTATCCATGGCTACCAGGAAACCCCTGGAAAGCTTGCCAGGTGTCCTGGGTAACAATCAAGACACAGGCATCGTCACAATGGCTCTGGATTCCGGAATCCTTCCTCCCACTTATTTCCAACAAAGTTCCTGGTCTCCTAAGTTCCTCCTCCACGCTGTTGAGCCCACCGTGCACTGTTCATTTCCTCAGGGTTCTTTAGCTGACACAAGCTACCTTCCTATTGGCTAGTTATTGTCACATTAATGCTGTGTAACAAACCACTCCAACATTCAGTGGCTTCAAACAACATTCTTATCATGTGTCATTTGGGGGTTGGCTAATCTAGGTCCACAGAAAAAAGCAGAAAAAAGAAAAAAGGGACACCGCCACCAGTGCCTGCAGACCTCACGTTTTTTCCCAGTGCCTAACACTGACAGAATTGATGATATGCTTGACCAGAAAAGGCAAATTTCAACACATTTCAAAGATTTGAAGTCACAGAGACTCTGCTCCCTGAACACAGAAGAATTAAGCTAGGAATCAACACTAAAAAACCATGAAGGCTTCCCTACTCGTCTAGTCCTAGCTGCCCTAGGCTTCCCTCTTGGCCACATCACATCATGGCAGGATGAGGTATCAATTAGCACCTACAGGGTACCAGGCCTGCTACTCAGGGAGAAGGACATCCCCCATGCCTTTCTGAAGAGCATTTGAGACTCAGGCTCTGGACCTGTCCTTGTCAGACTGTCCCGTTCATTACGTACTACAACCCAAATACCTATAGATCAGCCCTAGTTAATATACAAAACAGCGTCCTGACCAGCTTGAGACCACTGGTCTGTATCAGTGAAAAGTTCGATTTTCAACTCACATCGAAACTCAGCTTTAGTTGCTCTCAAACACATCCAGCCAAGGGTGGAAACATAAAATCTATCTTAGAGGGGGTTAAATCACTGTCATGACTGCATCAGAGCCTTGGTGATCTCTGGAAATAGCTGGAACATAGAAAATCTTCTTACTGGGGTCTGCTGAGAAAGTGGCTCATTCAAGCAATCATACTCCCAAGCTTATCCTGGCCTATCGGCTACCTGTCCTGAGAGCCTGATTTCCCCACCCACCAGCTTTCCTATTGCTTTTGATATTACAAGGGGGACATTTTCTTCTCTGGGTAAAAGCATCGTTATCTTCGCAATTGCTGTCCAACAACGGAGCTGGCTGCCAAGTAAGAGCCACCTCTCCCCTTCAGTGGACGAGTTCAAGCAAAGGCCAGACAACTGCTTGATGATGGATGCTGAAGAAGGGGCCTGAAAATCAGAAAAATGCTTCAAAGACCTACCAAGCACTTCAAGAAACTTCTATGGCTCACTTTACCTGCTGCTGCAAACACGCCAATGGCCACCAGGTGGCGATAGAGTTGCACCATCCTTGCAAAGGCTATAACAGCCCAGCTTTTCGGCGAGTACCCAAAACCTAATTGAAACAAAACATAAACTCAAAATAGGAAAAAAATAGGAATGCCATACGATCCATCATCACTCTCACTACTGGGCATTTAGATTGGCACCTCGGCTCCTTGCTGGCTATTTCCCTCTTGCTTGTCACTCTGGCCTGGAAAACACCGGGCTCCGGCTGAGCCGGGATAGTCAAGCTCCCCAGGCTGCAGGCCCCGCTGGAGCACTGTGGTCCCCAACCTCATGGTCAAACCACAAGCGGGGCCCTCAGCACCCTTGCGGTGGCACCCAATCCACCTTTCCCAAGTGGGCTCTTCCCTCCCTGTCCACACGGTGGACAGACCTTCTCTCAAACCTACCTCTTAGCAGACAGCCCAGCCCCCATGCTATTGCTCCTCTGATGTTTTCTTTTCGGAGCCCCTGTTGCCTCTGGCATGTTATATATAGATCTGTCTGCCCTCTCTAGAGTCTAAGCTCCAGAAGAGTAAGGTTGTTTGGGGGTGGAGTCGGTGGGGTATTTTTCTTTTTTTTTTTGCTCTCGTATCCTCAACACCAGAAAGAACCATGCCTCATCTGAAGCCGGGGGTGGGGGGCGGGGAGGCAGTGGTTGGAGGGACCCTGGATGCGTGTTTATTTCAGGCACAAAGCAGAGAACAGCCCCAGGGCAAGCTAACAGGTCTGCAGTGACTGCAGCCACCTTGCTTGGGGGACAGGTAAGAGCCTCAGGGTAAAGCCCCAGTGGGTGGGGAGGACAGTGGGGAGGGTGTCGCTGGGCAGACGCCCCTGGCAGGTTGCAGGCCAGTCCACTGTGAATCACCCCCAGGAGTTTATGATGACCCCGGTGGGGGGAATCCCAAGTGGTCCCCAGGCACGCTGCATCTGGGTCTGACGTGGGTGTTCCACACAGTATGACCTCCTAGAGACAAAGGTACCCCCCTGCCCCCACCTTCACTGCAGGGCAGGTCACCCATCAATGCCAACAGCCCTGTGGGGAGCAGTCAGTGACAGCGCCTGGGTCACCAGAGGAAGGGATTTGAAGGTGGGCAGAGGGGCATCCAGGCCAAGAAATCAGCAAATGCACAGGGGCGTGAAGCTGGCATGGCCCAGCCATGGGATTGGCTGGAGTGTCCAGCTCAGCCACGTAGGCAGGAGGCAGGTGGGAAGGGTAGAGGCCCGTCACGGGTCTCAAATGGGGACCAGGATGCAGCCAGGCTCAAACCAGGCTTGGCTACGTGTGACCGATGGGGGCTGCCTGGGGCGGGCTCAATGCTGAGTCACAGAACCCGGTGTGCAGCCGACAGGACAGGGCTGTGTCAGTCAGGCAGACTTGAACCCTGGCGTCCTAACTCCCAGTCCTCTCTTTAGAGGCTGGGGACCCCAGGCAAGAGGACCTGCCCCCAAGTCTCCCTTGGGAACCAGAGGCACTGAAGCAGGGTGTGGATACCGGGCTGCCCAGACAGATGCCGTCCTGCGGTGAACTGAGACCGCAGCCCGCGGGGATGGTCACATGCCCTGTCAGATGGACCCCACTGCTGAAAACATCACTCCCTGATTTAGACCCCTCTAAATCAGACACACGCCCCTCTTCAGTCCCCAGGGACTCTTCCCGGCCACCAGTCAAGTGCCACAGTCTGTGCACTGGGCCATGACCAGGGTCCAGAGCCCAGGCTGGAACTGCTGCCTTGGCCGTGGGAAGTTAGGGCCACCGTGGCCAGAAGGTTCTGCCCAGCTGCCGGTCACTCCTTGTTTACCAGCCTGATCTGGGGGTGGGGCTCATCACAGGCCACTTCAGCCAACCACCACCCACGGCAAGGGCCAACCACTGCCCCACCCCTTCCCCAAGTCCTCAGAGCTTTGAGAAACACCCACTGGGTACAGAGAAAACTGCCTCCAGCACATTGGGTCCCTGGGGGCAACAGAGTCCGGAGACCCAGGCCTGGGCTGTGCAGACAAGGTTGCACTCTGATGATGAGGGCCCCGGTCCCCGCATCCCTCAGGGCCCTAAGGACAGTCACCAGGGAAGCACTGTCACCAGGGAAGCACAAGCAGGATCCAGGAGGAAGGTGGGGTCCAGAGCACAGGAGAAAAACAACTTTTATTCTTTCAAGAAAATGTAACAACTGGTTGAAGGAAGGAGCACGCTGGCCGCATCCCCTGTCCTAAGCAGGGGTCTGAGATGAGGCCAGGCCTGACCAGGGCTTGGGAGAAGCTAACGGGGCTCCTTGTGGCACCGGGGGGAGGGCTGGGCCAGCTCAGAGGTGGGACTTTGTTCTGTTAGCACCAGGAATCGCCCGCAGCTGCAGCCGGACTCGGAGACAGGACAGTAGGTGGCCCTGCTCTGTCTCCACCTGAGCAGTCTGGGGAGGGGCCGGCGGCAGAAGGCTCCCTGCAGGCGGTCATCTTTGTGTGATTCTCAAATTCACAGCCTAGACTCGGCCCCCCAGCCCCCTGTAAACATGAGAATGGGCTCGTGACTGCCAAGCCCCTAAGACAAGATGAGGGTCCGAGATGTGTGGCTGGGCTTCAGGCGGCCCAGGAGCTGCCGGGCTTTCTCCTGCATGAAGAGCTGGTCCCTGGTCCCCCCGCAGGCCACCACCTTCCAGGCACTGGTCATCTGGGAGGAGGCAAAAGGGTTACCATCCAGGAAGGGGCAGCGTGCTCCCAGGGAAGCCTGGCGACTCTGGTCGGGGAGGGGTGGGGACATTTCTATGACGCTCCCTCCCTCTAGAAGCCACAAGTCTTTCTGTGCTCACTGCACCTTCCTGGTGGACCTTGGGAAGTCACTCCCATCTCTGGGAGTCCTCAGATGTCGAGCAAGGAGGCTAGACCAGGCCACAAGGCCCCCCACCCTCACCCCTACTACGCGGCACCAGCCTCCTCATGAGGAAAAGCTACAGCCACGCAGGCTGGTGAGGAGCAGAGAGGTGTGGACCTGTGCAGATGGTGAGAGGAGCAGGCAGGGCACACCTGCCTTCAAGGACAGAAGTCACAGAGACAATGTCTTAATTACGAGCGAGGCCACATCATGAAGGGGGGGCTTAGTGGAGGGCGTGGTCTCTAGTACACAGATTCCCTGAGGGAGTGACGTCTGGACAGAGATGTGAAGCCTAGGTTAATCAGGAAGAGGCAAAGCCTGTGCAAAGGCCCTGAGGTGTGAAGCGCACAGAGCAAGGGTCCGAGGAGGATGCACTCACAGGGGCAGGAGTTAGAAAGTGGCCTCGGGGCTTCTGGGCCGCCGGCTTCTCGGGCTTGGCCTGCAGGAAGCCCTCGTTGAGCAGGCTGCTGTCCTCTCTGCTGCCCGACGGGGTGAGGCCAGAGGAGCCTGGTGGGATGTTGGTTGGCTGAAACCAAAACCAAATCGAAGGCTCAACGTTTTGCCATGAGCTTTGTGGGAAGGAGAAAACAAAACAGCAGGCACATTCCAGCACCACCACCTCTGTTGGGATCTCGGGCAGGATATTCCTTCTCTAAGCCTCAGTTTCCTCTTCCAGATGGGAATTCATTTAAAGATTCAGTAGGAAAACAGCTGTAAAGTACCTGTTTCAGAGCCTGGCACCTAGTAAACGCCCAATAATGCTGGTGCCTTTCTACATGAATCTGGTTCCTCCCCGTCCCAGGTGGAGACGACGATGCTCCAGCTTCTCCTGGGACCAGAAACACCCACAGAGGTGCCGACGTCGACTAGAACTCACTGGGAGCTGCACAAAGCACCCCAGGACTCCCGGACAGGCCTTTACCCTCCTAACAGCCTACTGGGCTCAGTGCCCTCATTACAGGCAAGAACCTGAGGCTCAGGGACCTAAGAGATGCCAGAGACCAGAGCCCGGTGTCAGGACTCACCCTAGGCCTCCCACTCCACCTCCTCTGCTCTTAACCACTTGCCCTAACTTTTTCTCTTTCTGCTAATTATTCTACTTGCCCAAGGCGATGCTGGCTGGTCTGGCTGGCGGGCACTGAGTCCCCAGCCTGGCAGGGATGCCTGGCCAAAGGGAGGTTTGTCTGCACGGGCTGTGAGAGCAGCAGGCGCACCTGCAGGATCTCGTCAGGCAATGCTGCCTCATGAGCTCTGCCACAGCCCTCACTGTCTGCTACCAGCGGAAGACGGGCTCACCCCACTGTCTGCTGCAAGGGATCACTAGCATGGCATGGTTTCTGGGGCCCAGGCTCTGTGTAGGCAGCAGCCCCCTTGCTGGAGGCTGGCCTGGGAACTGGGAAGCACCCATGCCAGAGCTGAGGTGCCCCAATCCCCTGGCTATGCCCTGAGGCACGTCACCAACCCTCTCCTGGGCCACCCTCGGGAGCAGAACGCAAGGGAAGGCGCTGGGGACTCAGAAACCATGGCTGTCAAACGGGTTCTAGCAAAGCAACTCTTGCCAAACCAACCTTTCTGTGAAAGACACAAGCAGGGCTGTCTGGACTGAAGCCAGGGGGGTGGTGCCCAGCTGCTCCCTCCCTGCTGAGCCCGGCACGTGGAAGCCCAGCCTGAGAATCACCGGACTCCATCTCCAGGGTCCTCTCCAGGCTAAAGGGCTCAAGAGGCGAAGGCCCCCAGGGAGACTCCGTCCCCCCAGCCTCCTGCAGCTCGGGTGGGGAGTAGCAGGTGGCCTCACAGGATGGCTTCTCTCCCAGACCCCTTACCAAAGGCAGAGCCTTGGGCAGCGTGGACATCATCAGCTTCACGTCCTCATCCACAATGTCGAGGGCCAGGGACTTGCGGACTTTCTTGATGGGGCTTCGCCGCAGCTGGGGGAGGAGGAGGCGCTTAGGGCAGGCGTTTGGATTCCCCTGGGTCACCACCAGCGCCTGATGACGCCTGCCCCAGCTGCCCTGGTCACAGAACCAGGCCCTGGTGCAGGGGAGTCCTCGAGCACGCCCGGCTGGCGAGGATTTTCTGGGGGCGGGGGGGGGGGGGGGACCGGGACACTCTGGCCCTGCTGCAGACTCTGCCCACAGAGCAGACTGCCCGGACAGATGCTCAGTGTTGGTACTGAGGACACCAACGCCACCCTCCACCCAACCTCATCCCCAAAGGGACCAAGCGCAGCCCCCAAGTCTCTACTGCACGAAACGCTCCCCTAAACAGCCAAGTTACAGCTAAAACACCTACCTGCCGGTGAGTGACACGATGTGGGACCCCACAGGACACAGGCTGTTAAAGGAATGCTCAGCCCCACCCCCGCACTTCCTATAAGCAGGCCAGGGGTCAGCTCCAATGCCAGGGAGGGGCTCCGAGACTAGTACTCACCCCCCAACCCAGCACTGTGCCCCAAACAGGTGCCACCGCGGCTCAGAACCACCTTCGGACACAGAGAGGCCACGGAGGGTCCCGGCCATGCTCTACGTACACGCCCAGGGGCCCAGCCCAGTGGGTCCCTCCCAGCCTGGCCACCCACATTCCCACCCACCCTCCACCCCGGCACACTCCCATCTTCCCTGCTCCCCAGGAGAGCACCTGGGAAGAAAGGGGCACAAAGACACACCCTCCACCCCGGCTCACTCCCGTCTTCCCTGCCCCCAGGAGGGCACAGAAAGGGGCACAAAGACACACCCTCCACCCCGGCACACTCCCGTCTTCCCTGCCCCCAGGAGGGCACAGAAAGGGGCACAAAGACACACCCTCCACCCCGGCTCACTCCCGTCTTCCCTGCCCCCAGGAGGGCACAGAAAGGGGCACAAAGACAGAGGGGACATAGAGCCACCTGCTGTTGGGAAACCCCACGTGCCCGGCGGCGGGAGAGCTTGTCCAGTACAGCCCGGCCCTGCCCAGAGCAGCTCCCCACCTCACCGGAGCCCACTGTCCCCCACCTGTTCATGCAGCCAGGACACCTGGTTGGCTCCATACGAAGGATTTCCCTTGAGATCCTCTTTGTGCCCTTTCTACCCCCGTAACACCATATGTATTGAGGCACTAGGGTGTTTGCCGTTTCCACCCATTGCACTCCTGGAGGGAGCGACCACTCTGGGTCTTGCTTACTGTTCTGACGACCACCCCCAGCCCAGAGCCCGCTTCAGAGGGGTCCAAACAGTGCTGAATAAGTGAGGCACCAGTTCAAAGGGGAAGAGGGAAGGGTCCCAGGCACCAAGGCCTTACGTTGGTTGGTTTCATGGACAACCACTCTGCAGGAACAAAGGGCCGGGGCCACAGTTCCACTTCCCCTGGTGCCCTATGTCTACCAGACCCGCTCCCCGCTCCGCCAGCCACTCACCCCAGCCTTCCTCTTCTGCTTCTCGGGCCTCACTTCATCCTCAATGATGAGCTCGATGCCGGCCTCAGAGCGCAGCACCTCCTTCAAGTCCTCCTCCAGGTGCGGGGTCTGGGGCTACAGGCAGGGATGTGAGTGAGGCCCTGCACCCAGACCGTAGGACACAGGCAGAGCCTGCTCACGGGAGCAGCGGGGCAGACCCAGGCAAAGCAGGGAGGAGGCCCAGTGCCGGGACACTGGCCTCACACACAGTATCCATGGCCACTAACTGTCCTGCCTGGGACACTGGCCTTTGCTCACTGAGAGCCACACAGGCCCGGACTGTCCCCACTTGACCACAGCCAACCTCACACAACCCGGGGAAATAGCTGTCTACCTCTTCCACAAGGTAGAAACGGAGGCTCAGAGAGGGCGAGACCCCAGCCCAAGGCCACACAGCTGTGAGGTTAGAACCTGGATGCACTCAAAACCCTAACTCCTTCACCCCTCGGTCCCGCAGTAATGGGGACATTGATTCCATTTCCCTTTCTCGGGCCTGGGGGCTCAGGCGGCAGAGACCAGGGGAGGGAGAGAGCTACTGAGCAGCAGGTGTAGGGTACAGTAACACCCGAGAAGTCACTCTAAAAGCCCCCATGTGGGCTTCCCTGGTGGCGCAGTGGTTAAGAATCCGCCTGCCAATGAAGGTGACATGGGTTCGAGCCCTGGGTCTGGGAAGATCCCACATGCCGCGGAGCAACTAAGCCCGGGCGCCACAACTACTGAGCATGCGAGCCACAACTACTGAGCGCACGTGCCGCAACTACTGAAGTCCATGCGCCTAGAACCCGCACTCCACAAGAGAAGCCACCGCAATGAGAAGCCCGTGCACAGCAACGAAGAGTAGCTCCCGCTCGCCACAACTAGAGAAAGCCTGCGCACAGCCACGAAGACCCAACGCAGCCAAAAATAAATAAATTAATAAATTTATTTAAAAAATAATAATAAAAGCCCCCATGTACTTGAACTATCGCTGCCAAGGGCAGATTCACCCTCCAGCCGTGCCTGGAGAGCACGCAGACCTCTTAGTATCTGGGAGCCGAACCCCACTCAGACAGGAAAGGGCAGTGCTGACTGGGGCCTGGCCTGGGGCCTGTGCAACTCCACCAGCTGCATCCCAGCATGGGGAGACCACGGCTCCACCACCCAGACCCCACGTGGTGAGCATGGAGGGGAGCTTGCTGCAGGCTTTGTCCACAGGAAATGCTTCTCCACAACCTGTCTTTCTCCCACCTTCAGCTGGTTTCTAAGACACAGCCTATTTTGGAAAACCCGGGTGCCAGCTCTCTCTTTTGCCCTTGGGGAAAGCAGGACCATCCCACGAACCAGGAAGAGTCAGGGGAGAAGGGCCGTTCTCACACTGCTGGGGAAGCACGCCAGGAGGTGTCTCCTCACTGGCGAGCCATCTCCAGCCCACCCGAGTGCTTTCCCGTGTTTTGCAAAGGATGGGCAGTTGGTCAAAAGGCTTCGGTTTGAGGAGCAATTCGCCACTTTCCTGAACCAGCCCCAGCGCCCGAGCAGGTCCTTCTCCGTCCCAACTCCTGCCCATGTTCCGCTTGGCATGGCCACGTGCTGAGTATTTAGTCATTTATGCACTTACATGCTGAATGCCAGCTTCCACTACCCCAAACTCCCAGCTTCACCAGGACGCCACCGTGGCTCCAGCACCCAGCACCGCCTGGCACGTGGCAGCTGCTCAAGAGAGGTCTGATGAACTGGTAACTCCACCCTGGGGGCCCCATTTATAAAACTAGGGTATCTGCAACTTCTCAAGGCTGTTGGGAGAATCTAATGAGATCTCAGGGGGACGGGGCCCTGTGAACCGTAAATGGCTGGAGGACCAGCCCGGCCGTACCACGTACCAGGGGCTTTAGTGGTCCGTACTTCTCCAGGGCGTTCTTGAACGGGGTCGGTGTGTGAGGAGTGCTGTCCCTGGAGTACTTCTGATCTGGGGTTACAAACCTGCCGGGGACAGAGGAGGCGGCTTCACGATGGGGCTGGGGGCAGACACCAGCTGCTCTGCTGCAGGCTGCCCGTGAGTCCCACACCACCCTCCACCAGACCTCTGCCTCAGCAGCAGGGAGGCCACCCCCGGACACAGTCTCTTCCCATCACACTTGCCCACACACCCACCTCCCCACCCCCGAAGGGAGTTACGGGGGCTGAGAGGAAGGGCTATCCTCAGAAACGGGAAAGGGTCTGAGAGGGTCCAGCACACCCGAAAGGCTGGAAGAACGACTGAGAAGGCTGCTGTCACTAGGATTCTCCATAAAACAAGGCCGGCCTGTGGCCACACTGCAGAACCAGCGAGAGAACGGGGAGGCGAGGAAGGTGGGGATCCAGGAAGACCGCATCCCTCTCCAACCTCTCTCCGGAGAAGCAGCGACTCCTTTTGTGGTTCCAGCTGTCTGTTTAAGAACTTCAAGTCCAGGATTTTGGCTTGAATAGAGAATCATTTCTCATGAAACGTTCTCTAAGTATCAATTCTTTTTCTTGCTTCCAGCATAAGTTTAAGAGCTTAGATTTGAAGTCCAGGATTTCGGCTTGAAAGGAGAATCATTTCTCATGAAGCCTACTTGTGTTAAATGTTAGATCAACTCTTGAGAGACTGACTTCTGACCAAGCGATTCATACATCTTTTCTGAAATTACGTATCATTACAAGAACTAAAACTCCTGAACTGATTCCTGAATTACAACTTAACTGCTGAAACATAAATAGCAATGCTTCTTCCCCGGCACATGTAACAAGCAGACGACCAGTTAAGTAACTCTCTCTACCTGGAATTCAAGAGTCACGATGACACAAGGGAGGAAACTTATTGTGAGAGCACCTCCACAGAAGCAGGTAAGCAACCTGTACAGGCTGGAGGTGAAACGCTGTGCTTCACACACACGGGAGGCGGGGCACGGCCGTCTCCCCTGACTAAGCACCAGAGAGACGAGAGAACCGGGGGCCCTTCTGTCCTCCACGCAGGGCTACTCAAACACAGCGGATCTGCACTTGAAACTTATAAAGGATGCAGAGATTAAATTTTTCGTGGCAGTGTGGACTCTCTCCATTTCTGAGATTAGAAAACCAGCAAGTTAAAAAATAAAAAACGGGGAATTCCCTAGTGGTCCAGTGGTTAGAATTCCGCGTGCTTTCACTGCCGAGGGCGCAGGTTCAATCCCTGGTCAGGGAACTAAGATTCCTCAAGCCATGCGGCGCGGCCAAAAAAAAGAAAAAAAAAAAGAAAGAATTAGAACAGAGGTGAAGCAGCAGACTACCCTGACGGAAGTGAAGAGGTGTGGTGACCAGGAGGAGGCGGCCTTCCTGTAACAGAGTCTCAGGCGGTTTTCCAAGGGGTCCCTCCCCCAGAGAACCTCCTGCGCCAGGCCGGCCACTGCTTGGGGAGGGGCAGGCCCAGTGCAGGTGGGGCGGGGGCACAGCACTCACGCAGCGTGTTTCTGGTGCAGGGGCGTCTTATCCCGGTGCAGTGGCGTGGTGACCACCACCTTCTGGCTGCACACGGGGGTGGACGTCAGCGAGGGGCCCTCCAGCTCTAGTGTGTCCTGTTTGTTCCAGAAGTTCAGAAACTGCCAGGAAGACAAAGGAAACAAGACAAGGTGATGACCTCAGAGCCCACCGGCAGGCGCCAGAGAGCAGAGGCCAGGACAGATGGGCAGGGACCCACTGAGCAGGTCCATGTAGACCCCAGGCTGGGCATCACCCAATCCTCGCTTTGCCAGGATGATGGGAGGTCCATCTCCCACCCCGCAACGTGCTGCTGACGGTGTACTTAAGGCAAAGGAAGCTGACCGAGAGCAGCTCCTTTTCAGAAAAGAAAGTAGCTCTTAAATGAACTGCGACAGGCGGGTCAGTGATGATGGAGATGGTGACATCAGCACTTAGACACACCCTCTCACACCAGAGCTGAGCACTGCACACTGAGAATTTCACATGGTTTTCACAGGTCCTCTGAAATGTAAAGATCGCGACCCCCTTACAGATAAGAGAGGTTTGGATTGCTGCACTGAGTGCTAGAGGTAGGGGCAGGACTCAAACCCAGATCTGAAGCACCACCCTCTCCCCTCTGCCCTGAAGGTGCCCTTGGCAGCTCAGGGCCACCTGCAGCCCTCAGGCCCACTGCCCTCTGCAGGGTCCCTGGGCAGGGCAGCTGCACCCCGTCACCCTGGGCTGCTCTCTGGGCAGCTCCAGCCCTGCTGTCTTCCTTCTCCAGCCAGCAGCCCTCACGGGGGGCCTGCTATGGGCTAAACTGTGTTCTCCCCAAATTCACATGTTTACACCGTAACTCCCAGTACCTCAGACTGTGATTGTATTTGGAGATGGGCCTTTAAAGAGGTGATTATGGTAAAATGAGGCCACATGGGTGTGCCCTGATCCAATAAGACTGGTGTCCTTAGAAGAAGTTTACAAAAGAAGAAGAGATTATAAGAGAAAAGAGATTAGGACACAGACACTGAAGGAAGACCACCTGAAGACACAGAGAGGAGATTACCACCTAGAAGCCAGAGACCTCAGAAGAAACCAATCCTGCTCACACCCTCTCGGACTTCTAGACTCCAGAACTAAGAAAATGAGTCCGTTGTTCCAGTCCCCCTGTGTGCAGTTCTTTGTCACGGCAGCCCAACTGAACTAACACAGGGCACCTTGCAGAACCACCAGACATCCCGATACAAAGGCCTGGACTCAGTCCTTCTACAGCAGAGAGGGTGGCCTCTGGAAACATGCCACCACTGGGCCTCATTCTCTCACGTCCCCACAGGAGGGAGGAGACCCTTGAGACCCAAAGCCTCTGCCCCCCCTCTTGCCCCACCCCTCCAGGCTATCCCCCACCCACAGCCCCCAGCGCAGTGCATACCCGCTAGCTGTACCCAGGACTCTCCGAGGCCCCAGCCCCCATCTCTCAACCCTCCTCCTGTCCCCATCAGTCCTCCTGCCCCCCATCCGTGAGTCCTACCTCTGGACTTCACACCACACTCTGCTCTCCCCTTGACTCCAAGCCTTTATTCAAGCCGATCAATCGGTCAGCAAACCCCACCTGAGACACCACTCTGAGTGCCTCCCTCACCACTAGGAAAGACAGGGCCCCCAAGCTGCCCCCAGCACTGTGTCTATTACAAACAGAGCCTGGGAAGGAGTACTCAACACAACAAGCCCTCAGCGACTCAATAACTGCTCCTCCCACAGCCCTTTCCTCAGGACATGGTGACCACCAAGTCCCCCACCCCAGCCATCCTCTCCATGGGCAGGGCTGTCATCAGCCCCTTCGCTCCCCAGGGCTGGCAAACCTGCTATAAAATCGGTGCTCAGTAGACTCACTCTTAACACACGCCGAGTCCTCTTCCCTTCTCCGCCCGTTTATCACCCTCTGCCCCCAGCTCCAGCAATCCCCCTGCTCATAGAAGCCCTGGCTGACACCCTTCCCCGACTAGATGCACCCGAAGTACCAGAAGCCGCCTTTTTTACTCCATTCAGCACGTTTATTTGGGTCCTTTTTTATTAACTGGTCTTCCCATCAGCACGGACGCTTCATGAGGGCAGGGCCAGGCCCGTTTCTGCCCTCCAGGGTCCCCAGCACTGGGCACAGGGGGGCTGTCACCCGCGCCCAGAGAACAGTCGGGGTGGGGTCCACGTACCTGGGAGGGCGAGAAGGGCAGGGTCTTGACGGGTGTGCTCTTCGGGGTGAGGCTGTTGCAGGAGTCCAGGAAGGACAGGCTGGCGCTGTTCTCCGTGACAGGTGACAGGGCGACTCGCCTCTTCTTCTGCCGCTTGAGCACCGAGGGCGGCGTGCTGATGCCCGAGCCCCCCACGTCAGTGCTGGGGGAGATGGGGATCAGCTCGCCCCGGCTGCTCCGGCTCAGGTCCGAGATGGTGTGGCCATCCAGGCGGTACTCGGTCACGCTGGGCACAGCGGCGGCAGGCTGGCGGGGTGGCGGGGCCTGCTGCTGCTGCTGCGATGGGTGGGGCTGCACCGGACTGCCGCCAATGCTGCCCTCTGCGGACGGCTCCTCGGGGAGGTCAAACTTACTCAGGTCACACCAAGCGTCGGGGTCCTGCCCAGAGAGGGGGTTTAGGAATAACTGCAACGGCTCTGCTTTTCTACCGGTTGATATACCACAGGGCTCATTCGTTAAAGGAAAATACACAAGCATCAAGCATGATCCTACAGGGACTTCCCTGGTGGTCCAGTGGTTAAGACTCCACGCTTCCACTGCATGGGGCATGGGTTCGTTCCCCGGTCAGGGAACTAAGATCCCGCAAGCCGCGTGGCCCAGACAAAAAAAAAAAAAAAAAAAAAAAAAAGGATGATCCCACAGCCCAGAAACCATCACCCTTAACATTGCCCTGCCTTTCCTCAGATCCTTCTTTGTATCTGTATTTGGAAACATAACTGAAGTCATATCGTGCCTGTGGCTACTTGCTGTTACTTACAAAAATGTTCTGTGCGTTTTTAAGATATACAAAAAGCACAAAGAAAAACACAAAGAAAACTCACATACCCATCAATAAGCCTAAGAAATAAAACCTTGTCACTAAAGCTCCAGGTGCACCTGGCACATCCTCTGCCCGCATGCAGGATATCACGGCCTGAATCTAGTATTTACCATCTTTATGCGTTTGTTCATCAATTACCACTTACATGTGTCCCTAAATATTTAGTATTTTCAATGTTTCTAACTTTAGTACAAATCATTTCTAGTTAACTTCTTTTTTCCATTTAAAGTTTCGGTAAAGCTGGGATAATGATTGCACCTCATTCTATTACCTATGAGTTTAATATTTACTATCAATATCAGTTGTTACTATAGTGAAAAAAGGTCAACTTTTAACAATTTTAAGGGCTGTAAAATGTACCATCATTTGGACATGTTACATAATTGTCCCCTTTCTATAGGACATTAGGTGTTCCCCCCTAATTCTTAAAAATTAAAAATAGCATCTTTATGAACATCTTGGAGGTAAGTCTTCTCCTGCGTTTGTAGCTATTTCCTTACAGAGAACTGGAAGTGAGGCTTTGGGCCCAAGGCCGTGAGCAGGCTGAAGGGTGTTGCTTTGCCAGCCACGTACCCAGCGTGCACCACTGGGCTCCATGACCCTGTCAATCGCAGCGCCTCCTTGGGTGCTTCACCTACACTGTTTCCAACCCCACAGCCACCCTGCTAGAGAAGCATTACTTTCCCTTCTCATACTGAGGAAGCCAGGTCAGAGAGGGTGTGATCGCCCTGAAGTCACTAAGTTTCCAAGAGCAATTCTAAGAGGCA
Source organism: Orcinus orca (assembly GCF_937001465.1). Classification (NCBI taxonomy): domain Eukaryota; kingdom Metazoa; phylum Chordata; class Mammalia; order Artiodactyla; family Delphinidae; genus Orcinus; species Orcinus orca. Next base: position 17,198,689 of record NC_064574.1, read on the forward strand.
CGCCCACGTCTTTCTGCCCTTGCCCAGTAAACTACAACCCAGCCCAAAGGCTTCTGGATACAGAAGTTTCCACTGGTCCCTGGAGGTCTGGCCCTGAATGGACCAAGACCCTAGTGGTGATTTCTATTTCTGGTCCTTGGAGCTCAAAGAAGCCTGGCAAGATCATTGCTAAGGGTGGAGGCCGGCTCAGAGCTGTGCCCTCTCCAGGCATTCCTCCCAGCAGCCAACTCCAACCTCGGAGAGGCCCAGAATGGATGGCATCTAACAGACCGGAGCACATGCTACAAGGACTGCCCGGAGAGACAGACGGCAGTGTTTCTGCAACTACTATCGCTCCCCATCAGTCGCTGAAGGTCATCGTGGAGAGCTCGAGCTCGGCACTCACCAGCTGTGTGACACTGGACAAGCCTCCTAACCTCTCTGAGCTTGAGCTGAGTCCACCACCCACTTCACCAGCACCAGCAGTGCAGAGTGGGCCCACTCTCATCTCAACCCTTCCTCAGAGCCCAAAGGAGTGACAGCCCACGGTGGCCCCGGAGCTGTTTGCTGAACAGACTGACACACGCATCGCTACTCTGAAATCCCTTGTAGTGAAGGGGACACCACAGTCCCAGCCACTAAGGGCAAGAGGTGAGACCCAGAGCCAGAGGGTCTGAGCAGACAGCCCACCTGAGACCCACCCCACCATCCAAACGCTCATTGGGCAGGACAGTGGAGCACAGCATGACGGTTAAGACCTTACTTGCTGTGTGACCTTTGACCTTTGGGTACACTTACTTGATCTCTCTGAGCCTCAGTCTCATCTGCAAAACACAGAAAGGACACCCCTCACAGGATACCGTGTGGACTGTATGTTAAACCCACAGCCTGGTATTTAGCAAATGCTCAATAAACAACATCAATATTCTCAGCCAATAGAAGGAAGCCCAAGTGGGAAGGTGAGTATGGGCGCTGCCCACTAAACCCCTCTACCCCTGGCCGCCGGCCTCTTGCCCACCACCTCCTAAAACCCACTTCACACCACAGGCCTGGCTGATGGACCTGGGAGGTCACACCTTGGTCACACCCCCCACCGGGGTGCCTTCCCCAAAGGGGCACAATCCACAGGCAGCGCGGCCCCAGGGGCAGCTGTACCTGAGTAATCAGGACCCACTCACCACTGCAGCCCCAAGCCCTAGCCCTTCCCAGGGGCCTCTCCAGGGACACCCAACCACCTGTGCTGCCACAAACACCAGTGCCCACCCGGGCTGTGTTACCGCTTCAAACACCCTTCCCCATCAGCCCTGAGGACTCTGTCGTACAGCTTCCACCGCAAGCCCTCCCAGCCCACCCTGCGCTGTACAGGTGAGGCAGGAGCTCCCCGAGGGCAGGCGCTGCACAGCCACTATCTTGGCATCACCAGGCCCTGGTGCTGGGCTGGGCACTCGGCACCAGCTGAGCCACATCAGCAAGACAACGAACGGACGGAAGGACGGACGCCTACGGAGAGAAAGTGCTCCCTGCTGGGGGTGCTCGGGGCCCACTGTGAAGCGCCGTGACCAACATTACCGACTCGATCAAGTCCAGGGCTTCAGAGAGGCTGGAGCCCACGGCAGGGATGAGGAGGTTTGCGGCCTCCACCACCCACTTGTAGGGCAGGCTGGTTTCCGGCGAGGAGCCCTCCTGGTCTTCACGCTTGGGGAAGTCCTCCAGCGGCTCTGGCGTCCGCACTCCATCCAGCTCTGTGGGGACGGGCTCCTGCTCCTGGGAGGGGGCAGCCGCCGTGGCCTCCTCCTCACTGCTCTCCTCTTCCTTCAGGGCAGGGAACGCCGGGGGCCAGCCGGTCACGAGACTTCCCTGGTGGGCACAGGGCACGCGGTTTGGATTTTTCGTTATGAGATATAAACTATGCCGTATTCCAGCTAACAGTGCACAACCCGAATCTAATAATAAGGAAACTCAAGTGAACCCAAACTGAGAGACAGTCTATAACATAACTAGCCCTACCTTATGCTTCAAAAACATCAGTATCGTGAAAAGCTCGGAAAGGCCGATGAACTATTCCAGATAAAATTAGACGAAAGACATATGACAACGAAGCAGTGTCTAAACCTGGACTGGATCATGGGCAGGAAAAAGTGGAATCTAGACGGTAGGTTAGTCAAAAGTCCCCGCACCAATGTTAAATTCCAAGTGCGTACTGTCGTCACACAGGTGAATGTCCTTATTTTGAGGAACACACACTCAAGTATTAAGAAATAAAAGGCATAATGTATGGAATCAACTCTCAAATAACTCAGGTTAAAAAAATATGCATATTGGAACTTCCCTGGTGGTCCGACGGCTAAGACTCCAGGCTTTCGCTGCAGGGGGCCTGGATCCGCGTGCCACAGCCATTAAGTAAATGATTAACTACAGGGTCTTTAAAAAAAAATAAATGTACATAGAGAAAGATAAAGCAAATCTGACAAATGTTAAAAATGAATGAACCCAGTAAAGGATATAGGCGAGCAGTTTTCTTGCAACTTTTCTGTATACTTAATATTATTTCAAAATGAAAGTTTGAAAAAGGAGTGGAGACTAATTTTTTTTTTTTTTTTTTTGAGACTGATTTTGTGACAGGAAAGAAATAAAGAAAAAGAGGTAGATCGTTAGGGCAATCGCTCTCCTGGCAGAACCTCCGAAACAAGCTTGACTCGTTCACCTGATGGCCCCTGAGGAGCCTTGCAAACAGCACAAGTGATTAACAGAGGCCTGGTCGAGAGCCCCATGTTAACGGGGGGGGGGGGGGAGAACGTGGTCTCTGGATGCAGACAGAGCTCTGCCATTTCCCAGCTCCGGCAAGCCTGTGATGAGGGTCAGTTTCCTCGCCTATAAAATGAGGACACTGAGGCTTACTGAGCTGGGAGGGCGCACAGATCAACAACTGTGTGAAAACCTTTCAACCTAATTAGTAGCTACTGTTGCCACTGCTGTCAAGTGAACAGAATGGAAATGGTTTGTGATATAAGCAAAGGAAGAAAAGGAGATAAGAGCAGATTGGATTAAAACCTTATAACTGCTATAACTGGAGGGGAAGAATGCTATGAATACTATTTAAAAGCTACCAACATGTGATTCCCACTTCAGAAAACAGCCGCTTTGGAAAAAGTTTGGCAATTTCTAATCAAGTTCAGTACTTATCATTTATAATTGCAAGCACTGACTAGTGAGGCAGTCCCATACACACAGAACAGGTGAACCTTTTCTGGCAGGCAATCTAGCAAAATGTATTAACGTCTATTTTGTTTTTGTTTTTTGGGGGGCGGGGGGCCATGCCACACGGCATGGGGGATCTTAGTGCCCTGATCAGGGAATCGAACCCAGGCCCCCTGCACTGGAAGCAGGAATCTTAACCACTGGCCCACCAGGGAAGTCCCTTATCGTTTTTAAAGAATGTATCTATCTACCTCTAGGAATTTCCCAAGAGACAACTGAGCAGTGATTTAGCTACGAGGACAACATTGAAGTTTTGTTTCTAACAACAAAAAGTCAGGTGAACCTTAATTAAAGAAATTACCAGCACAATAGAAACATTAAAATGACAGTGGAGAGGAGTGGGTGAGGCTGAAACCCACACTGTAACCTGACCTATGTGCTCAGGATCAAGGTCTGGAGCTCCCTGTGGCCCAGCAGGGCCAGCCTCCCAGACACAAAGCGCCAGGGGGGTGAAAACAGAGTCTAGGAAATGACTTTCAGCCAAGGCGGATTTTCAGAGACTACTGTCCACTCTGCCCTATCCTGAAAGATGACTTCTCCGTGTCTGCTGATGCACATTGTTTCTCTCTGGGGCACGGATGCTTTTTATTTAATCAGAAGTAAAAGCCTGGAAAACATATTACTTAGGCATACAAGAAACTGAGAAGTGAATTCCTCTGGTTAGGGGACCCATGGGGAATCCAGACAGGAGGGAGAAGTCCTTTTACGTTTCACTTTACAGCTTTTTCAACTGTTACCGCATAGATGCTCTCATATCTGGGAAGCAAGGAATAGTCTCTGAAGCTGAAAAATCCGGAAAGAGAGGCAAAAACATGATATAACGCTCCAGCAGGGTGTTGCAGAAGAACGGGAGCAGTGAACAGTTATAATCTGGCCAGCAGGAAAAGGAAAGGTGGAGCATTAAAAAGAACTATTCAATAGTTCACGATTACAGAAAAGATTGGAAAACAGTGTAGAGGAAGCGTGTCACCTGCCATGTACCCAGCAACGTCCCATCTTCATACTCTGACACATGTGCTTCAAATCTTTGTTTTTTAAGAATAAATCATATGAGATAGTTCAAAAATAACCATAAACACCTGAAACTACTATAATATTGTAAATCAACTATACTTCAATTTTAAAAATAGTATGCTCTGGAGTGTAGGATGGGAGATGTTAACAATTGTAAATGTAACACCATATGACTTCATTTGTATGACTTTCTAGAAAATTATAGAGACAGAAAACAGATGAAGGGTGCCAGGGACTAAGGATGGGAGAAGGGCTGAAAGAATATGGGGGGTGATGGAGAGGTTGTGTGTTGACTATGGTGGTGGCCACAGGACTGTTTAAAGCTGTCATGACTCAGACCTGCACATGAAACACAGTGAATTTTACTGTATGTGCTTGTACCTCAACAAATCTGATTTTTTTTAGAATTGCATATGTGCTTTTAGTATGAAAAGGCTGGAAAGAGCAACGGGTAGGAAGGAAGCTGTTGAGGACAGGAGGAGGCTGAGGACCTCCCCACCTGACCCTTCTTCACCTGGCGTCGGCTCTGGCATCCTGCATCTGTGGACAGATGAGCACCAAGCATGGGCACAGGTGACACAGGGAAAGGCCCTCATGAGAGATGTGAGGCCACAGTGAGAACCTCTTGTAGGATTAAGGAACAGCCACGGAACAGGTGAAAAAGGAGGAATAGGTGTTGGTGAGATGGCATCGGATACACATGAAAACAAACCAGCTAGCCCAAGCCCAGTGGCTGAGCTGCCTGACATCCCCGCCCCACTCACCTGGCCTTCTGAGGCCGGGGCACTCTGGCAGCCGTCCTTGTCCTCCAGCTCCAGCAGCAAGTACATGGGGGGCTTGCTGTCTCTGGACTCACTCAGGAAGCCTCCCGTGTCCACCTTCCTCTTGATAGTGGAGTTCCAGTGATTCTTCACAGCATTGTCTGTCCTATAGGGGCCAACCGGGGATCTTTGACCCCAGCACTGGGGCCCGTGCGCCACCGGGCGCGTCACTAGCCTCCCTGAGCTGAGCTCCCACTTCTGTAAATGAGGGTTCAGCCTGAGGAGTTCTAAGGGCTCTTAGCTCTAAGATGAAGTCTGATATGCTTGCAGCCTGTAACGATTTACGGAGTATTTCCACACACCTCTGAGAAATAAGCAAAGGTCTTATTCAGCCTACAGGGTAAAATCCTAACACTGAAACATTCTGGGAACTCTCATTCCCTTTCCCACTCACTCTGCATTTGTAGAAACCGTAAGCAAGCTGCTGGCCGGTGGCCCCCGTCCTGAGGCTCAGTGACCTGGAACACAAGCCCTGATCACGTCCCACAGACAGATAATGGCCAAAGAGGGCACAGAGGATCCACTACTGACCACTCTGAGCCTTGGCTTTTTTATCTGGAGAAGCAAAAGACTACTTCACTCTCCATCACTTGCTGAAGATTAAAGAGGAAACATATGGTGTAAGTCAAGAGTAGTACCCCCACTACAGAAGCAGAAAGTAGCACAGTGGTACAGGAGTCAGGGAAGCGTGGAGGGAGAGAAGCAGACAGGGACCGCAAGACAGAGTAACAGAGCAGTAGGAGCAGACAGCAGTACGAAGCACAAAGAAGCACAGAACTACAGAAGCACACAGCAGCATCACGGTGAGTAGCACGGGGGGCTCAGCAGCGTCAGAGCCCACAGACCTACAGCAGTTCAGAAGTGCAGACACACAGAGGCGCTGCCTTCTTTGGGTTTCCGAGCAGAGTGCTTTCCCCTTGAACCGTGAACAGAGAATAGAGAATAGCAGCTTGATGGGGCCACCAGTCTAAGAGGAGGGTCTGGATCTCTGTTCATTCCCACTGAAGGCTGTCAGGACGCAGTGCTGACTGCGCAGGGGTCGGGGCACGGTGGGGAGGTGGCCAGGGACTGACCACAGTTGGAAAGGACAGAGAAACCTTCCCTGAGGAAATAACGTCCCCACTGAGAACCAAAGGGTGAGAGCGTGTTGGCTACATCATGGGTACAAGTTAGAGGGCATCCAAGCTGCCAGCACAGGGCGTTCGTGCTCAGAAAAGAGCTCTCCCGTGTCTAAGGGAGAGAGGAGGTCGGAGCAGCTAAGGCCCCAAAGATGAGCAAGGGTGACGGCAGATCAAGGCGAGGCTGGTGGCATCAGCCAGGCCAGGCTGGCCACACGGGAAAGAGGCTCGAGTCCTCAACCCAAGTGTTTTAAGAAATGCCAAAAGGATAACACACTCCGGTTTGAGTTTTGGAAACAGATGATTCCAGACTCCAGGGGAAAGAGACCATCTGGCATTTTATTTCCTCTCCTTCCCAGGATCGCAATGCCATGGCAAAGAAAGGAAACAAAATAAGGTAAAAATGCACACAGACGAAAAGAGAAGGGTAGAAGACAGTGGTGAGTAAGTGATTTTTTATAAGTTTCCAGAAGATGGAAAGCAGTTAGGGGAGCAGTGAGCAACTTAGGAGACTGGGAATTGACCCTGGAGCAGGATTCTAGTAAGAATGGAGCCAAGTCGTCCTAATGCTCCCTGCAGAACACCAAGAGGCCCAGGGCTTGGAGGGGCCAGGCCCAGCGTGAAGAGTAGGGTGGAAACGGGCAGTGGTTCGGATGTCCAGATCCTGGCCCTGACCTCACAGGCAGGAGGAAAGAGGTTTATTCTCTAAAAAATAACCAGGCCACCCTGGCCACTGCAGAGGGCAGGGATGGCACAGAGCCGAAAGTGGGACCAGATGAGAGGCTGCACAGTGAATGGGAGGCCCCCAGGCCCCCCTCCCTTCCCTGTTCCAGACTCCAAGCAGCTGGGTCCCCCCCTGCCCCCCCCCTGCCCCCCCCCATCCCCTCCGACTCCGTCAAGAATCTGAAGGACTCGTTCGCTTCTGGGAAAAGTGAACAACTCCAGAGAAATCGGGACTGGGCCTTGGAACATCCCCGCAAAGGCCCCAGCAGGCGGCTCACCTCCCCGGCAGCATCTTGGCGATCTCGGCCCAGCGGTTGCCCAGCACCTTGTGGGCCTCGCAGATGATGCGGTCCTCTTCCTCCGTCCAGCAGGACTTCTTCACTTCGGGGTTGAGGTGATTGTGCCAGCGCTCGCGGCACTGCTTCCCCAGCCGGCCCTTCAGGTGCTTGGCGATCAGCGTCCACTGCTTCGTGCCGTACTTCTTGACCAGCTCGATGACCTTGGGGGAAAGCTGCTGTGAGGCCGGTGGGACCGGCCCTTTCCCCACCCCAGCACCGACCAGTGGGATGTCACACACCCAAGGTCCAGCTGGACAGCCCAGCCACCACCCAGGGCAGCCTCAGTCCCTTGACTCCCGGGGGTGGGTGAAGGCCCGCCACGTGGCAGGCACTGTCCTGGGCATTACCTTCTGGTCCTCCTCTTTGGTCCATGGCCCCTTGACGAGGTCTGGATTCAAGACCCTCAGCCACCGGTACTGGCACTGCTGGTCAGTGCGGTTCTGGGAAGAGGACAGGCACCCGTGAGAACTCCTGGGATGGTGGCCCCGGACCCTGGACACACACTGGGCTCAGGGGACACCTCGGCGGGGTTCTGTCTTGTTCCCTGCACCACCACACACTGCCTGCCCACGGGCCGCAACACGCATGGTTTCCCTGTGCTACCAGAGGGCCCGGATGGAACCAGGCAAACTCAGAACCATGTGGGAAGCCACCGCCAGCTGCCCTAACACAAGGGGGCTGCCCCGTCCCAGCCCGCAGGCTACATCAGGGATCCTTGCTTGCTTCTGGGAGGGTAGTATCTCCCTGAAGGTTTCAGATCACATGGAGGAGGGGGAGGTGACGAGGGTCTGGTGACTTGGTCCCTGAACTGCCCGATGAGCCAGGAAATAAGCCAACAGCAGCTCCTGCCACATCCCCTCCCTGCCAGACGCCTGCAGTGCTGGGGGTGGGGGACCTGAGGGGGACCCGCATCACCAGGAGCCTCTAGATGCTGGACATGGTGGCAACAGCCACCTCGGCAGGGGCCTCACCATGGAGCCTGCTCAAGTATTGTTTCCCCTCAGTTTCAGTCTCACGGTTGAGAAACCGAAACCGAGCACCAACTCGCTCCTGACTTGCAGGAAGAAATGCAAATATGTCACTGATCTGACTTCATGATCACGGAGCCCAAGACCCCCAGGCACACGGAGGCTGCTGCGTGGAGACGCTTACACCAGGGTGCCTTGGATTCCGGTTTGGGAAGAAAGGGCCTAGGAAGCCTGGAAGGTTGTTTTGTTGGGAGAGCTGGGGGGGACTTGGTAAGGAACCCCCCTTTCTTCTCCTTGACACAAAGTCTGTCCTGGGTCCACTGTCCTGGGGGAGGGGGCCGCAGAGGGGCTGCACTCACGGGAAAGTGGCTGGCCAGGAACTTCCAGTCTTGCTGTCCAAACTGCCTCACCAGGGCCCTCAGCTGCTCATCCTGCCAAAACCGGGAAGACAGAGGGCTCAGCTACACGTGTGCAGAAAACAGCTGCTCTTGACGGAGCCCAAAGGAAACAGCCTCTCTCATCCACTCAGTCATGAAATGATCACCTACTACACACCAGGCACGCCAGGCATGGCAGCGGGCAGCATCGGAGCTGCCCAACCTTATGGGACTTAAAGTCTGGAGGGAAGCAGATGTTAATCAAAGCCTCCTGCAAACAAAAGGAAAGGTGCTGGGGGGTACGGAGAGGTCGATGGTGAGGCCTATTTGGGGGGATCCAAGGGACAGGCTCCAAGGAAGTCCAGTGAGGCTAGAATGCAGGAAGCAAGCAGGAGGGATGCAAGAGGATTCTGGAGGGGACGGCAGGGGCCAGACCACAAGCAGGGTTGATTCGGGCCTCTGCGTCATGCAAAGCCACTGATGCACTGAAGCAGTGGGTGGTCACGGTTCAATGTGCTTGTTATGAACTTCACTTTGGCAGCTGCAGGAAAAGGGGCTACAGGTGGGCAGAATGAACGAGAGGAGGCCATTACAGGCACCTGGGCCAGAGACGACAGTGACCCAGCACTGGAGATGGGGGACATGGGCAGAATCAAGCGCACTCAGAAGGGAAGGAAAACAGTACCTGTTAAAACGTTCTCCTGAATATAAAGTACTGATTTACGCAACAACACGAAATCACATATCATTGTGATGAGGGAAAGAAGCCAGACATAAAGAGTATACATTGCATGATTCTGCGCTTAAGAACTTCTAGAAAATGTAAACTAAGCTATAGGGACAAAAAGATAGTCAGTGGTGTCTGAGGTCAGGGGTGGTGGTAGGGAGAAATGGACAGCAAAGGGAGCAAGAAATGCCTGGGGTGATGGAAGCGCTCTACGACGACGGTGCTGGGAGTTTCATGGTAGCACGGCCATTGAAACTCACTGAATTGTACTTCAATGGTTGTAGTTGATTGTATGTAAAGTATTCTTCCATCGAATCAATTTTTTAATATCTTATAACATATAAAGGAAATGTAGGAAATTCCCTGGCGGTCCGGTGGTTAGAATTCCGTGCTTTCACTGCCAAGGGCCTGGGTTCAATCAAAAAAAAGAAAAAGAAGAAAATGTAGTATATGCATACAGTAGAATATTATTCAGCCTTAAAACAGAAGGAAATTCTGTTGCAAGATGCAACGTGGATGACCCTTGAAGACATTATGCTAAGCGAAATAAGCCAGACACAAAAGGACAGCGTATGAGTCCACTCTTGTGAAGAATCTGAAGCAGTCAAATCATAGAAACAGAAAGTAGACAAAGGTGGTTGCCAAGGGCTAGGAGGAGGAGAGGGGGGAATTAAGTGTTTAATGATTCAGTTTTGCACGATGACAAAGTTCTAGAGACCTGCTGCACGGTGGGAATATACTTCACGTACTGAACTGTACACTTAAAAATAGTTACGATGGTACATTTAACGTTAGGTGTTTTTACACACACACACACTCTCTCTCTCTCTCTCTCTTTTTCTCTCTCTCTCCTGGACAGAAAAAAAGGCCACCAGAGAAATCCAGACCCTCAACTGCAGCTTGGCCACAGCCCAGCATCGGCTGGACAAAGTCCCCATAAATCCTGTAGCTGAGCCAGCCCACGGCCACACAGCCAGCCCCGGACACCCTGCCCTCCCCTGCCGCCTGCCCGACCTGGCCAGGCCAACCCCTGCCTTCTGCCCATGTCCCCTGTGTCCATCTCCAGCACCACCATCCTCCCCGACGACTGCGGGGGGGGACAATTTCGTCTCCAGCTCCTGCCGGACCCCATGGGCCCCCTCCACCTGTCCACTCCCGCCTGCACTGTCCCTGTCCCTCCGCAGCCATCTTCTCCCACCTGCCTGGCATAGCAACCTCTCCAACTCCCTCAGCTTCAGGCTGCCCCCAAATCCCTTACCCACCCTACACACAGCAGACTAGCTCCCTGGAGCCCAGCTGTGGTCATGTCCCGCATCTGCTTCAAAAACCTTCAATGGCTTCACCTTGCCAGCTGAACAAGCCTACATCTCTGAGTCCGAAGTCCAAGGCCTTCCGGGATTGGACCCCATTCGATCTTTCCATCTTAATCAACCACGCTTCCTCTTTAAGGACCCTTTGCTCCAGCCAAACGGGGGGGTCCTCTTGCTTTTCTCCACCTGTAACCCATTTCCTATTGACTTACCCACCATTTTGCACACCTGACTGCTGAATTTCCAAATCCTTACTCCATGAAACTGTTCTTAACTTCTCAGACAACAGTAAACTCAACTTCTAAAAGCATTTTGGGGAATTCCCAGATGGTCCAGCGGTTAGGACTCTGTGCTTTCACTGCTGAGGGTGCGAGTTATAATCCCTGGTCGCGGAACTAAGATCCCACAAGTCTCTAGGCCAAAAAAAAAAAGAGAGAGAGAGAAAGAGAAGGAAAAAAAAAAAAGGCATTTCGACAATTACAGGTGCCTCCTACGTCTAGGAGGCTTAGTATAAGACAGGAGAGACACCACAGTGAGCACAAAAGACACCAGTCTTGGGACTTCCCTGGTGGACAGTGGTTTGGAGTCCACCTGCCAATGCAGGGGACATGGGTTTGAGCCCTGGTCCGGGAGGATCCCACATGCCGCGGAGCAACTAAGCCCGTGTGCCACAACTACTGCGCCTGTGCTCTAGAGTCCACGAGGCACAACTACTGAGCCCACATGCCACAACTACTGAAGCCCATGAGCCTAGAGCCCGTGCTCCACAACAAAAGAAGCCACTGCAATGAGAAGCCTGCACACCACAACGAAGAGTAGGCCCCGCTCACAGCAACTACAGAAAGCCCGTGTGCAGCAATGAAGACCCAACGCAGCCAAAAGTAAATAAAAAAAAAAAGACGCCAGGCTTGCCAGCACCATGATGGCCACAGCATGTCCACGGGCCTGGGCATGGTCCAGGCAGAGAGATGCTCTGGGGTAGGGACCCCATCTTGCTTGTTCTTCTAAGCCTGCAAGAGTGGAATATAGTCCCTGGTCCACAGTGGGATGAACAGAAAAGGCTGGCTTAGCACTCCTCTGAAGAAACATCTTTTATGATTTAAGAGTGTTTCACAACTCAAACAGTAAGGGGAAAAAAAAAAAAAGAGACTTAAAACTAAACACATACAGGAAAATAGAGGTAGAATAAAAAGATAAGGCCAGTAGGAGTCTAAATTGGTACAACCAAGTCAGAAAACAACCTGACAGTTTCTAAACTAAGCATATACATACACCATGAGCGTACCTAAGTATCCTCTCTAGATGAATGAAAACATAATCCTCAAAAACACTTAGGCAAGAATTTTCACAGCCGCTCTATCCACAATAGCCAAAAACTAGAAATAGCCCAAATGCCCATCAACAAGGGAAACATACTATGGTCTATCCATACAATGGAATACTCTTCAGGAAGAAAAAATGAACAAATTACTGAATCATGCAACATTATGCTGAACAAAAGAAGCCAGATAGAAAAGAGCAGAGCTGTATGATTTCATCTGTAGGACATTTGAGAACAGGCAAAACGATCAAACAGAGAGACACTGGATGGGCGACTGCCTGGAGCCAGGAACGATGGACCACAAAGGGAACTTCCGGGGACAATCAAGGTGGTACTTATGTGAGTAATACACTTACCAAAACTGTTGGAACTGTTCACTTTAAAAAGGTGCATTTGACTGTATATAAATTATACTTCATAAACTTGATTAAAGAATAAAATCAATTCAGAGCTTGCTATCGCAGACAAAATACAATGATTTTTTAAAAATGATAATGAAGGGGGGTTTGCAGATTTGGCTAAACCTCCCAGCAGTTAAAGGACAAGAAGCACAATTAAAGTCCACGATGCAGAACACACCAGCTTTCAAGAGACACAACAGCAACTGCTGGCCCCAAGGTCTGAGAGATGCATCCCCGTAAGAGTCCTCAATACTGAGAGTGTCCAGGAATGCTCTGAGAAGAATCATCAGGGAGAACCAGAGTGCCTATCTGCTTCTTCTTTTTTGTTTTTTTGGCCGCACCATGCAGCCTGTGGGATCCTAGTTGCCCCGACCAGTGATTGAACCCGGGTCCCCAGCACTGGAAGCACCGAGTCCTAAAGCTGGACCGCTAGGGAATTCCCCCATCTGCTTCTTTCATCAGCTCCTCCTCTTCATCATACTGGTCGGGGCATCAGGCAGACACAACCCAGGCTCTGTTCCTGGTCCAGCCTCCCAGCTGCCATCACCTCCACCCCTGCAGTTGCCCCTCGGTGTCACTCACCTCCTCGTGGGTCCATTTGACCTTGCACTTGCTGTCTCGCTGCTCCGGCACATCTGAATCTGTGTCCTGGTAGTGCAGCTCATCCAGCTCCTCACTGCAGGGAAAGCAAGCCAAAGGTCAAGGACATGTGTCTCTCCACCTGCTGCTACATGATGGACAGACAGTGTGGACTGTGGCCATGACCTCTTTACTCTTTCATTTTCAGTTAACACTCTAATGATTTCAAAAGCTACAAGAAAAAAGAAGTTAAGATTTCACCAAGGACTTCCCTGGTGGCGCAGTAGATAAGAATCCACCTGCCAACGCAGGGGACACGGGTTCGAGCCCTGGTCCGGGAAGATCCCACATGCTGCGGAGCAACTAAGCCCGTGCTCCACAACTACTAGAGCCTGCGCTCTAGAGCAGACAAGCCACAACTACTGAACCCGCACGTCACAAATGCTTAAGGCTGTGCGCCTAGAGCCGGAGCTTCACAACAAGAGAAGCCACCGCAAGGAGAAGCCTGCACACAGCAACAAAGAGTATCCGCCACTTGCCGCAAGTAGAGAAAGCCTGTGTGCAGCAATGAAGACCCATCACAGCCAAAAATAAATAAATAAATTTATTAAAGAGAAAAGATTTCACCAAGAATATTATATTCAACACCAGACACCTGTTTCAAATTTTCTTTTAAATAACAAAACTTTTTCAACTTGCATGGGTATTTTAAGGATTAAAGCTGATGATGTATGTGGGCTTCCCTGGTGGCACAGTGGCTGAGGATCCACCTGCCAATGGAGAGGACACGGGTTCGAGCCCTGGTCCGGGAAGATCCCACATGCCGCAGAGCAACTAAGCTGCTGCGCCACAACTACTGAGCCTGTGCTCTAGAGCCCGCGAGCCACAACTACTGAACCCACGTGCTACAACTACTGAAGCCAGCGTGCCTAGAGCCTGTGCTCCGCAACAAGAGAAGCCACCACAATGAGAAGCCCGCGCAACACAACCAAGAGTAGCTCCCGCTCGCTGCAATTAGAGAAAGCCATATGCAGCAACAAAGACCCAACACAGCCAAAAAAAAAAAAAAAAAAAAAAAGCTGATGATGTATGTAATCATCAAGCACCAGGATTTTAAGAAATATTGTTCGAGAAAACCATTTAAAATACATTATCTCAGTAACTATGTCCATTTTTGCATACCCCTTCTCAATCCTTGCCTACACATAGGTCTAGTTTATGGAGCTAAAAATCAGAGTACAAGCAGCTTTGAATTCTGGATGCTTTTATTTTCTAACAGGTAATTTTCCAAGTTACTCCAAAATCTTCCTATTTATCAGGTTTAATAGTTACAAAAATGGAGATCATGCTATCCACCCCCAGGCATGTCCGGGGCTCACAAGAGCACCCTTCCAACTCCATTAGGTCACCTCTGTCAGGGACATTCTGAAGTCAGGCATTTTTAAGTGGGAAAAAAGCCTAGACGTCTCCAAACAAGCAAGGCAAGCACAGGCCTCTCCAAAAGAGGAAGAGGACTTCCTTCTGTGGCGATGCTCCTTTCCCCTTCTCAGCATCTTCCTAATCACACCCACACTCCCCAGAGCACATTGGAAATCCTCCCGTCTCATGACATAAGCCCTTAGGCTGCAACTGCCTGTCTCCTTGACAACCTGGACAGAGGTCAGCACCACCTCATATCTGTAGGGCCTTTGGGGGGAAGCATCGAAATGCCTTAAGAAATGTTTGCTCTGGGAATGGCTGGACATAGGAATGAATAAACATGCAAAACTGCTGCCTCTTAGTCGATAAGAAATGCTAATACAAGTAAACTTTTTAGAATTAGGAAAGGGACAGACGGATTTCTAAACCCAGCAATACACCAGTCATAGGAGGAGCTGGAATTCAGCCTTGTCTTGTCATTCCCAACCCAATTCATGGGGTCCTCCACTATCGCAAAGTAGGAGGCAAAAAAACTCTACAAGATGCTAATAACAGAAGGAAGCTGGCTTTAACATCAACTGCCCCACAGACTCTGTTTTGACAGAAACTACCTTTGGTTCTCCAGCACCCAGCTTCTGACAGAAGCTCAGCAAATGTTCCTTCGAGGAAGAGACTGTTTCTGTGTAACACTCTCTGGTGCTCCAAAATACTCTATTTAATGGGGAGAGCAGCTCAGACGGCTGGGAGAGTTCTGTGAGGTAATATACTTCTAGCACCAACACGATAATGACTGTCTACTTCACATGCATTCTCATTATCCCCATTTAATAGATGTGAACATTGAGGCTCACAGGGTTATGCCACCTGCCAATTCCACTAAGCCAGGCTCTAACCAGCACCTTCCAGTCCTCATCTCGTAATCCCAGCTGGAAAAGCAGAGGCTAAGTCAGTAGTGGCAACCACATGGAGGTCCAACACACCCTTTCTATGCCCTTTCATGCGCTGGGCTCTGCTCCAGATAGGGTGAGTCAGAAGCTGAGCAGGAAGCAGGGCACTGGTGCAGAGGAGAGTTACAGCGGGTTGCCGAGAATCAAACTGAATGCTGTTCCAGGGTACAGAACTCATCCCTCACCTGGTTGGGGGCGGGGAGGTCCTCCACTGAGCCCCAGGGGAGAAGTAGCAGAGGACCTGGGGGTTGTCTGGGGCCTTGGTTGTTGCCTGGAGTTAACACTTCCTGAACCAGAAATTCAGGGCCTGACTAGTGCCTGCCCAGAACAACCCTTGGGAATTGGAGCTGCCCTGAGAAATTGTGGCCTGAGGAAGACACACCCTGAGCCTGAACACTGCCCAGGGATCAGATGCTTCCTTGCTGAAAGGAATTCTAGGGAAAGCCAGCAACGATTGCTTCTCAGGTCTATATGCTGGGCCTGAGAAGGCAAACACCATCCGAAGTGGGGTTTCAAGTTATCTGGGCTGCATGAATCCAGGGAGGGAACAGGGCAGAATCCCATTGTCCTCCGTGACTCCCAGACTGGTTGAAAAGCCCAGAGCTCAGGCACCGGGTGCACAGGTCTAAGACACGGACCTGGAGCCCACAGACCTGGTTCTTGGCTTGACTCTGCTACTCATTCTCTGGCGAGTTAAGTAAGATGGAGACCGCAGTTCCTGCCTCCACCCCAGGGGCTGCTGGCACAGAGCGGTCTCGATACATATCAGTCTCTCTTCCCCTCGCCTTCAACCTCAGCTGCCCCAAACCCCTCATGTGGAACAGGAAGACAGGTCTCCGAAACGAAAACGAGCTGGGGTCCGCAACCCAGGTGGTGGGGGACCAAAAAGTCAACACCCCCGCCCCTGCATCCTTCCTAGGTCGAGGGAGGGAGCTTGGGGTTCTGTGTTTCCCCGAATGTTAAGAAATGGCCACCGGCAAATCTGAACCCCAAAAGGCTTGAACGACAACAGTCTCCCAGGCTTTGGCCGCCCGCTCGCCGTGACTTGGAAAATCACTTTCCTTCTCCAGGGGTCGCCTCCCTCACCGGTAAAGCCCCTTCCAGCTGACACCGCCGTCCCACCCCCACCCCGCAATTAGGCGGGAGACAAAATGACATCATGCAGGGCTTGGCCCGGGTCCCAGGAGACCCGCCCGCCCCAGCTCCGAGGCCCAGGGAGCCGAGAGAGGGGCCCCCGTGAGACCCCGGCTTCGCGCGCACCCCCCGCGTCTCCCCGCGTCGGGCGACACAGGACACTGCGTTTCCTGAGGACCCCACCCCCGCCCGGCTCAGAAGGGCACGGCGAGGGTGGGGGCAGAGGTCGGGGTTGGGGGGGAGGTCGGGGAGGGGGGAGGGGCCCTTAGCCTCCCGGCTCCTCTCACCCGCGTGTCCGCCGAGACATCCCCCCGGCCCGGGCCGCGCCGCGCTCGCCCGCCCGCCGGCTGAGCCCGGAGCGGGAGCCGGGCCGGGGTCAGGGTGCGGGCTTCTCCGGCCGCTCCGGGCCCCGGGGCCGCGCTGCGAAGCGTCAGCGTGGCCGCAGGTCCCGCCGCTGCTCGCAGGGGCTGCGGTAGCCGCCAGCGCGCACAGAAGCACTTTTCTATCTCCCGCCAAGCCCGTCGGCGCCGCCCGGGCCTGGCGCGCGGGCGGGCTGGCGTGCGCGGGGCGGGGCCAGAGGGCGGGGCGTGCTCGGGGGGCGGGGCCGGAGAGCCGAAGAACACCGCACCTGCGCAGAGCCCTGAAGCCCCAGGGCAGGGAGAGGGCGTGGGTGTGGCTCCGAACAGGCAGCCAGGTGACTGAGGCCTGGCTCGAGCCAAGACTGATCGGGGCGGCCCTGGAGGAAAGACTGAAGAAAGGGAGTGAGCCGCAAGGATGGGAGAGTCAGGCCGGGGAAACCACCTGTGCAAAAGGGCCAGCTCTAGTCCAAGCTGCTCCTGCGTCCCTACAGCCCCACCTCAAAGCGGCCCCCTCACCCCCACCTAGACCGGGTCTGTGCCTCGAAACCATCTCCCTGCTTCCTTTCCAGCCTCGAATTCAATGGCTCCAGCTCCTCAGCTTGACTGCTGGCGGCCAAAAGTGAGCCTCCTAGAATGCAAACCTGATCTTGACTCTCCAGCACTTAAAATCTAGGTCCTCTCCCTCAGGGTAAAATACTCTGTAATCAGGTGTTTATAGGATTCTGCCAAATCACCGCCCCACCCCCCAACCCACCGCCCCCAGCCAAAGAAAACGCAGCCTCCTGGCCTTTACTCGGGCCCAGTACACTTCCCACCCCTCCCACCCGAATAGTTCCTGTTTATCCTTAGAGTCCATGGCCCACAACCTGCTTGTTGACTCGTGCGTCTCCCCATTTGAACTATGGGATTGCTAAGGTCCAAGTGGCCCCTCAATTCACAGCAGTATCCCCAGGGCCCAGAATTCAACTGTTGCACTGAATTCAGTTTACCACATGCTTAAACTCCTAGAGGCTTAGCAAGGATTTTCCATTTTAAGTTGCCATTTACCAAGTACCTCCTGAGTGTCACCCCACATCCAAGACAGGTGCTGAAAGGGGGGGTAAATGAATTGTGAGACAGGAGCCTGGGGAGATGGGCTTAAACCTCAGCCTCTTAGCCCCTGCTTATGCCTCAGACCCCTCTTCCAGAAACTTCTGGCCACCTGGGGACAGTCCAGCCCACTGCTGCAAACTTCACTTACCACAACAGAAGGAACACTGACATCTTATTATACTTGCTAGAAGCTTCCACATCAATTAATTCAGGGCTTCCCCCACCCACTTCCCTCATAAAGTAATTCATGTGGAGATGTCCATCCCCTCTTCATTGCTAGGGCATAATATTTAAGAGTGTAGGCTCTGAAGCCGGACTTCCTAGGGTTTGATTCCCAGCTCCATCATTTACTAGTTATGTGATCATAGGCAAATAACTTCTCTGTGCCTCAGTTTTCTCATCTATAAAAATGAGAGTTATCAAAGACTTAGATTGCTTTTACTATGTGCCAGCCAGTGTTCTGTATGCTTTATACATTTTAATTCATTTAATCCTCATAGCAACCCTATGAGGTAGTATTAATATTCTCTTCTTTTGGCAGATGGGGACACTGAGACACAGGCCTCCCCCCAGGTCACACTGCTAGTAAATGGCAAAGAAGGGATTTAAGCCTGGGCTGTCTAGTTCCAGAGTATATGCTATTAATCACTACACTGGTACCTACTTTGTGGGATGGTTTTAGGATTAAATAAACTTATATATGTAAACCACTGAGAATAATCTCTGGTACATAATAAGCACTATATTACTTTTTGTTGTTATTATAACTCTTCAGCTGCTCTCATGCTTGCCCTTTGAGGTCTAGGAAGCTGCTTTGCACACAGCACACACTCTCACATGGATTATTAGTCCCATTTCAGGAGAGAGACAGGACCTGCCAGCTCAGGCAAGGTATTTGCCCAAGGCAAGAGACAGGAAGCGGCTGTCTCCAGTTGCTAGCCAGTTGACCAATACACTTATCGACTGAAAAAGAGTGCACAACCTAGAAGTTGAGAATTATGTTTTATTCAGCAGTATTACTGAGGACTTAAGCCTGGGATATAGCATCTCAGATAGCTGAGGGACTGTTCCGAAGAGGTAAGGGAGGAGCCAGGATATATAGTAGTTTTTGCAATAACAAAAACAAAAAAACCCCAAGTAGTCAGAACATCAAAAGTTTACTGCTAATTAAAGAAAACGAGACATCTTAAGTTAATGAATTTAGCACTCTTCTATGTGTGGGAAGATGCAGGAGTCTGAGCTTATTGAAATTACTTGTTTGATACGCACCTTAACTATCTAGGGCCAGTATCCTATGTTTCTCCATCCTGAATCCCCTCAGGGCGCACCATCAGGGGTGGCTGCAGTGGCTGCTGGCTTGATGGCCACAACATCCTTTGTTTACTGAAGTGGCAGGTGATATTCTTTGTCCATATCAGAGTCTAAGACGCCTGGAGTCAGTGCTGCGAGTCAGAGAGCAGGGAGGTCACCCTGGTACCAGATGGAATCTGGTTATCTGCACAAGTGTGTCTTCTCCAGTTACCATCATGCCAACAGATAACCCTGGAGAGAAGACTCCAAGTGTCCTGGGTGCAGCCACCGCTGGGAGTGGTCCCTGGGCTCAGGACTGATAACATATAGACTGCACTCTACCAGGAAACTTTTCCTGCACATACCCTCCTTGGACAGGGAGGCTTCAGTCATTTGGTCATTCCACAGTTTGCCCCACCCCAGGTTCCAGACGCAGGGCCTGCCCCTGTCTTGGGAAGGCAGCATCAAATCTATTAAATGCGCAGGATGCAGCATCAGCCTGGACACAAAACAAACACGGATTGATCACAAATAAATGATAAGTAGGATCATATGTCCCTCTGCCTGGCGTCTTCCCCTCCACTTACTGAGCACCTCCCTTTTCACCCTTGTCCTCCCACCACCGTACTTCCTCTGCCCATAATTTTACTTGCTCTCTCAAGAGCAGACAGCCCCACATTCACATTTCAGCTTCAGATGTTGACCATAATGTTTGGCTCCTGGCAGGTACTCACAGAAGGGGTGTTACACATTTTTAATTGAATGAATGAAATGTTAAAACTAACATTTGGGCTGGAGAGTTGTTAGGAAGGCACAGAACTGGGGGAACTTGGAATGCTAGAGTTTCGATTTTGTCTTATAAGGACCATCAAAAGAGATTTTGAAACAAAGGAATGTTTTTCAGATACTTCTGCCCAAGGAATTCCCTGGTGGTCCAGTGGTTAAGACTCTGTGCTCTCAATGCTGAGGGCTCAGGTTCAATCCCTGAAGGGAACTGAGGTCCCACAAGACACACCGTGCGGCCGGAAAAAAAGAAAAACGTTTTAAAAAAAAAGATACTTCTGCCTCACCCCCAAGGGCATCAGTGTAGAGGACAGAGTCATGGCAGCAGGTAAGTGGCCAGAGGCATGAGAGGTCCAGAACCAGCAGTGGAAATGGGAAACTTTCAACAACAGGTGGATCCCAATGCAGGGAAGCAATTCAATTAACTGATTCAAGAAATCAGACCTCAACAGAGAAATTTCTTCGCCCACTTCTCAAAAGATTGAGATTTTATGAATAACTATTTGCAAAGCACCTATATTTGAGTTCCAGCAAAGGACCTGCAAAACATTCAGGTCAGAAAATAATAGCTGGATTTTACTGGGGAAGACACCATGGGCCAGGCACCATACTAAGAGCTTTGCCTTCATTTTCCATTTAATGCTCATCACTATGAGAGGCAGGTGTCAAACAGTAAGCTCCTCATTCTAAAGATAAGGAAACTGAGGTACACAGGTGTTAAGTTGCCATGATCACACAGCTAGGGGGCAGGTGGCTTGAAGCAAAGCACCCATCCTTTGAAATGTACATTGAGAGTACAGTTTGTGAAAATATGTCGAAATGATTGAGGCTGGGCTGCACCAGGAGCTAGTCATCAGGAGACAATCCAACATCCATACTCTCTAGAACCTCACCAGGTGATAGGAGAGACAATGGGTAAACAGAAAATTAGATCTATCAGGGCGAAGATAAAGGCAGGGGCTGTGGTTATCAACCAAAGGGATCACTGAAGGCTCTTCAAAGCTGGGTGACTTAGGAATTTGCAAGGTGGCCAGAGGGAAAAGCCAGTGCATATCAAGGAGAGAAATATTAGGAAGTACTCAGACTGCCCAGAGTTGAAGTCACTTTTTTTTTTTGACTTAAAAAAAAATTTTTTATTGGAGTATAGTTTCTGCTGTACAGCAAAGTGAATCAGTTATGCATATATCCACTGTTTTTAGATTTCCTTCCCATTTAGGTCACCACAGAGCACTGAGTAGAGTTGAGTTGAAGTCATTTTTGATTCTTCTCTCACATCATCTATCTGACCCATCTGCAAATCCTATTGGCTCTACCCTCAAACTCTACCTTCAAAATATATCTAGGGGCAAAGCACACGAAAAGATGCTCAATACTATTTCATTTGGGAAATGCAAATTTAAAACTGCAATGAGATTTACACACCTATTACAATCACTGACCAAAAAGACTAATCATGTCAAATGTTGAAGATGGGGAGTAATCAGACTTCTCCAATACTGCTGGTGGAATGTGAAAGTGTACAACCACTTTGGAAACAGCTCAGCAGTTTCTTAAAAACATATACACCTACCATATGACCCAGCCATATGGAGCCAAGAAAAATGAATGCACATGTTCACACAGAGCCTTTTACATACTTTTATTTGTAATAGCCCCTAACTGGAAACACCCCAAATGTCCATCAACAGGTAACTGGATAAACAAATTATAGATATAAAACAAATATATCCACTCTGACAATAAAAAGGAATTACTTATACAATGTGAATCTCAAAATATTTAGGCTGAAAGAAGACAAAGAGTACACACTTTGTGATTCCATTTACACACGACTCCAGAAATTGCAAACCAATCTAGTGACAGAACCAATCTAAAGTGACAATGGTTGTAGAGAAGGGATGACAAAGGGACACGAGGACGTTTTGGGGGGGTGATGGATATGTTCCATTTGCATGACTCTAGGGGTCCCTCTTCAATCACTGGGAGAAGTGTGGGGTCATTGACCACAGAACAGGGCAATCAACCCTGCGTGGGCTTGTCCAGACTCATGCCCCCCCCCCAGCTGTGTCCTCATTTATGCAATCGCAAAGGGTGAGAATTTGGTCTCTTAGAAACCTTCTGGGAATTCCCTGGCGGTCCAGTGGTTAGGACTCCGCACTCCCACTTCATGGGGGACGGGTTCCATCCCTGGTCAATCGGGGAACTAATGCAAATCTCCTGCATTCCTGATGAGGGGTATGAGACTCCAAGAGAAGAGCCAGGATCCTGGACTGCTTTAATACACACACCACGTCCAGCCCACACCTCTGACTTCTTATCCTGGGCCTTCTGGGGCATCAGCTTTCACAAACATTTAGTTCTTCCTTTTGTAACATGGCCACTTGCAGTTCTGCAATCAAGCTGGAAGGAGTCGCGGATTAAGGAGTTAGGGCACAAATTCAGGGAGGGAACGAACGACGGACACCAAGGCCTAGTCCAGAGGCGGGTGGAAACCACCTGCACGGCCCAGCCCGGCCAGGCCCCGCGGCCGCACTTGAAGGTAACATCACCCACCTCTGTGAAGATGGAGAGGGAAAATCAGGCCTTGGAGTTCACCTGGCAGTCTCTCGCCGCCCACAGTGAGCAGGGACAAGAGACGTGACCTGTTTCGAGGGGTCCAACTAGTGAATAAAGGCCGAAGATCCCAGGCCGTCTGACCGCGGGCCCCACGCCTCCGCCCAGAGCCGGCCCACTTCCAGGCGCGCGCTCCGGCTCCGGCTCCGCGCGAGGCATCGCGGGAGGCGCACCGCCTGACGTCATTATAGGGCGCGGGCTTGGGGTTAGGTTGGATCCCGGCTGCTGGGCTGTGGAGCTCCCGCAGACTTTCCCTGCGACGCGGTCTCGCCCGGTGACCCCCGCCGGCCCCGCGCCCTCTGAGCCATACTCCCTGGGATCCTGATCGTGAGAGGACGGGTGAAAGGCCCGGGGGAGGAGAGGGAGCAGGGCAGGTACGTCGCCGGCCTCCGACACTATGGCGGTCACGGCCCGGAGCCCGGTTGACCCCCTTCAACCTCGAGCCGTCCCTGACTCGCCGTGTGGCTCAGCAAGCCCTGCACAAGCCCCTGACACTGCAAGTTTCCTTCACGCTATTTGTCACCGTCAGCAACTCTTACAAGGTTAATTTCTCTCTCGCATTGTGAGCTGCAGGAGCGCAACCCTAGGATGAATCATTAGTGGGCTTCGTGTTAAAATTTGGTATAAGCAAGATTTATTACTCTTTTTAAAGTATATATTTCTTCCTGTCTCTTGAAGGCAGCGGAAGAAATTAATAACATTGGTTGCAGAAAGAGGAACTGAATGGCTAAAGAGGGTGAAATTCTTTCAACATCCTTCAGCCCCGTGCTTACGTATTACCTAAAATTTTTTAAATTAAAATTAAAATTTCCTTAAGGCATACGTAGCGCTCTAGGACCTTTTACGGGAGAGTTTGAAAACGTCTCACATATGATTTTATGAATAAGAACTTAGCAAAAGCCACACAATGGATCTATGATCTATCATAAGATACTTCAAGTTTTCCTCCGTGGTCTTGGGGGAGGAGAGACCCTTTGTCACCCATACGTCTCTCTCATTATGTTATCACCTCTTCGTTTTTTTTTTTTTTTGCGGCACGCGGGCCTCTCACTGCTGTGGCCTCTCCCGTTGCGGAGCACAGGCTCCGGGCGCGCAGGCTCAGCGGCCATGGCTCACGGGCCCAGCCGCTCCGCGGCATGTGGGATCTTCCTGGACTGGGGCACGAACCCGCGCCCCCTGCATCGGCAGGCGGACTCTCAACCACTGCGCCACCAGGGAAGCCCTTTTTTTTTTCTTTTAATATTTATTTACTTATTATTTATTTTTGGCTGTATAGGGTCTTAGTTGTGGCACACTGGCTCTTCGTTGCGGCCCGCAGGCTTCGTTCTAGTTGGGAAATGTGGGTTTTCTCTCTCTAGTTGTGGCGTGCAGGCTCCAGAGAGCGTGGGCTCTGTAGTTTGTGGCACGCGGACTCTCTAGTTGAGGTGTGAGAGCTCAGTAGTTGTGGCCTGTGGGCTTAGTTGCCCTGTGGCATGTGGGATCTTAGTTCCCCAGGCCAGGGATCGAACTTGCGTCCCCTGCATTGCAAGGTGGATTCTCTACCACTGGGCCACCAGGGAAGTCCCTCCTCTTTGTTTTTCTTTTAAATAAATAAATAAATAAATTTATTTATTTATGGCTGTGTTGGGTCTTCATTGCTGAGCGCGGGCTTTCTCTAGTTGTGGTGAGTGGAGGCTTCTCATTGTCGTGGCTTCTCTTGTTGCGGAGCACGGGCTCTAGGTGCGCAGCCTTCAGTAGTTGTGGCACGTGGGCTCAGTAGTTGTGGCACACAGGCTTAGTTGCTTCACGGCATGTGGGATCTTCCCGTGCCAGGGATCGAACCCGTGTCCCTTGCATTGGCAGGAGGATTCTTAACCACTGCACCACCAGGGAAGCCCCCTCCTCTTCGTTTTGATACCAACATTTCTCTGATGAGAGATTTTTTGAGTTCAACAAAGTCTCCAACAATTTTTTTTTTCGCTGCTACCTGCTAGGACTGGTACTACCACTTTATTGTTGTTTTGTGTGTATGTGTGTGTTTTTTTTTTAAAGAGTGAAGTTGAAACACTTGTTCGAGTCAGTTAACTTTTTCATCTCAAGTGGTTTATGTGCCAGAAAAAGTATGTGCACATAGGTGAACAGCATCTGGGATAAAGGGCTCATGTTTGAATTTAAAAACAGCCCTGCTCGTTATCTTAATCAGTTGTTTAGACTTAACTTCACTAATACTGGACCAATCTGACATTATACATAGCATCACCTATGAAATATTCCTGCCAAAAATGTTTAATTCAAAGCTAGCCTTTTATGTCTAACTTCCAGTATGCAGGAAATAAAGGAGATAAAGGGACAAGTTAATAGACATCAGATAAATCTAGAATGTGGGACACCTAATTTAGTCTCTTCAAAAAGTCAATGTCATTTTAAAAAAAAAGGAAAGAAAAAGGAACCAAAGAAAGAGGTAGGGAGACTGTGTATTGGATTTAAAGAAACTAAGGAGACAAATCCAATATGTGAAACTTGACTGGATCCTGGCTTGAAAAAACATCTATAAAACATTTTGGGGACAGTTGGGAGACATCTGAATAAATATTAAATATTAGGTATGATAATGGTGTGTTGTAGTTATACACTGATGTATATTAAGGGGTAAAGTATTATAATGTCTGAAGTTTAATTTCAGATGTTCAGTGAGAAAAATTATACACACATCAAGTATACATGGCAATATGTTAACTTTTGAAAGTAGGTGGTGGGTACTGGTGTTTATTGTACTGTTCTTACCACTTTTCTGTATGGTTCAAGTTTTTCATAAGAAGTTGGGGAAAAACATACATCCTTGCCACAGTCACCCATAGACGAAGGGGAAAAGGCAGCTGACGCATGGCAGGACAGGCCTTGCTTCCTCCGAGGAAACTTCTCGAGTCAGTAGTGTGGGGGGAGAAGCTCCAGGTTAGCAGGCAGGCAGTGCTCCTCTGGACCTAGGTTTCCCTAGTCCTCTGTGTCCCAGTTGGAAAGGGAAGTTAGATTAGATTCAGATCCAAAAAGTTCCTTCTAAAATTGTAGGTATGGGACTTCTCTGGTGGCGCAGTGGTTAAGAATCTGCCTGCCAATGAAGCGGACACGGATTTGAGCCCTGGTCCAGGAAGATGCTACATGCCGCGGAGCAACTAAGCCTGCAAGCCACAACTACTGAGCCCGTGTGCCACTACTGAAGCCCGCGCACCTAGAGCCCATGCTTTGCAACAAGAGAAACCACTGCAATGAGAAGCCCGCGCACCACAATAAAGAGCAGCCCTCGCTCGCTGCAACTAAAAGCCCACGTGCAGCAAAGAAGACCCAACGCAGCCAAAAATAAATAAATAAAATAAGTAAATTTATAAAAAGATAAAAAATAAAATTGTAGGTATGAACACGTAGATACAAAGAACAGAGTAGTGGTTACCAGAGGGGAAGAGGCAGGGGGGAGGGCAAAATGGATAAAAGGGATCAACTGTGGTGACAGATGGAAACTGAATTTATGGTGGTGAGCACACTGTAGGAAACAGAGGAGTAGAAATGTACACATGAAACAGAATGTTATACACCAGTGTTACCTCAATAACAAAATTGTTATCTACTGCTGCATAACAGTTTACTCCAAATTAATGGCTTAAAACTGCCATTTTATTATGTTCATAGATTCTGTGGGTCAGGAATTCAGGAAGGTCAGAGCAGAGACAGCTTGTCTCTGCTCCATGATGTCTGGGAACTCAACTAGGACAACTCAACAGACTAGGGGTGACTTCATGTTTGGAGTCCTCTTCATTCACGTGTTTAGCAGGTGATGCTCGTACAGGTTGGGACCTCTGGCTGTTGGCCAGAACATCTATACGTGGCATATCCACGTAGCCTATCCAGGTGGCTAGACTTGTATGGAGGCTCCGAGTGCCCCAAGTGAACCAGGCAGAAGCTGTATAGCCTTTTATGACCTAGCCTCAGAAGTCACAGTGTCAGTAACATAGTGCCAGATTGAGAGGGAGGGAACAGAGATCTCACCTCTCAATGGCAGGAGAACCAAAACCACAGTGTAAGAGAAGAGCACATAGGATGGGAGGTAATTGTTGAGCACATTTTTGGAATGTATTCCAAATACATTTCCATGACACTCCCTGCTGTTCCACAGCTGCTTGTTCTCAGCTGGCCCCCAGGTCTGCCCTTTGAGCAAAGTGGCCTCCCCCATCCCTAACACTGTGTTCTGGCTTGGCTACTCTGAATAAGCCCTGCACTAGGGCTTCAGTGTCAGAGAATGGAAGCCTACAGAGCCTTAACATGAAAAAATCATTTGAAATTCAGGATGTGACTTGAGCCTTTCTCCCCAAGGTTTTAAATTTCCAAAAATGTATAAAATAGGTAACTAATGAGAACCTACTATATAGCACAGGGAACTCTACTGAATGCTCTGTGGTGACCCAAATGGGAAGGAAATCTAAAAAAGAGGAGATATATGTATACGTATAACTATTCACTTGGCTGTACAGCAGAAACTAACACAACACTGTAAAGCAACTAGACTCCAATACAAATTTCAAAAAATGAACTTCCAAAAATGTTAATTCCTCGACAGACTATTTTCCTGGCTTCAATTATCCAACTCCGTGTGAACAACTCAGGTCTTGAGACTGGACACCTTTCCTAAGCCTTAGTTAGGTATTTCTAGCTATTTACTGGTTATTACCACTTGCACGTATTGCCACTGTCTCAGCTGGCTCCTATGCTCTGCAACAGCTCGCGCTTAAGAATCCCCATCTTCCAAAAACTCCACCACTGTCCCAGGCAGTCAGGCTCAAAATCTTGCCAACCTGACCTCTAACGCCCAGACCAAATCTATTTCAGAATGCCACCTTTCCTACAACAGCATCTTAAATCCGCACTCTCGTTACTTCCTCTTGGAGTTATATGACACTCCCCCTAAGGGCCTTCCTTCCAAAGTTCTATCTTTACAGAACCCACCAGTTAAGCTATTCCCATTGCACCATACCCCTTACACACTGGCAGTGGTTTTGCAATCTTCTATCTGGCTTTCAGGCTTTCCCCAAAGCTGGTTCCCAGTGTATCCAGTACATTTGCACAATGCACAAATGCTGTGCATTTCCACATCAACTGCTCCATTCAAGCAGGTACAGTCTCTCCCATTGTCCTTGGGACAGATGATCACATTTTGCCCTGCATTATAACCTAAAACGATGATAGAACTGAGTGGCAGGAGCTCAGAGGAGAGGGACAAAGTGTGGGTGAAGGCAACAGCCTCCAAATGGTTGTGCCTGTGTGCAGCTGGGAGATGAAGGAGTGAGTAAGCTATGTAAAGAAGATACCTATCAACTATTTTACCTTTTTCATTAGGTACAGTGGGGCAAACAGACTGTGGGTTAAGTTTGTTTTCTATCCTTTTGAGCTAGTCCAAAAGCTGTACAGTATTCATAAGCTTGAGAGTTATTTATGCTTCTGGTAAAAGAGACTCAAATCTAGAACTGGAGTCGAAAGAAAAGACTTCAATGAAAGACTGATGCATAAATTATAAAAATACAGATTCAAACAGGTTTAATTTAAAAAATGGAACATACCTTACAGAAGTTAGAAATGTTATCCCTCTCTGGGCACTATAGAAGATGCACAGACCTTCCACAGCTCATAGAAGAAAGACTGTATAGACAATTTTGATAAAGAATTGAGGGACAATTCAAAAAGAGTTTATAAAGAGAGAATCTGGAGGCAGAAAATGCTTGAAGAGGCTTGGTCCTCAGCAATTGTTCTGGAATGCCGTTTCACTTGTATCAATATCATGTTCCTGGATGAGGGAATAAGACAGAGAATTTTAGAATTGCAGTTCAAAACCTGAAATGTGAACTCTTTGTTGTTTTGGACTTTGATTAGAGATTCTAAATCATCATTGATTGCGACACATAGCTAATCTCTGGGCTTTAAGGCTAAATCCAGCCCGAGGATTAAGTTTTCACGACCAGGACAGGGCTTTGACCACAGCCCACCACCCACCATGATGAATGGGGAGCAAATACATTTGAAGGTACTGATGCAGACACCACACCAGACTTCTTACCTTGGCCTTAGGGGCCTGACCCTGCCTTGCCACCAAGGTAAGTACTGCTGGGAATCTACCTGGCCCCCATCCCACATTTCAGTGCTGAGCAAGTATACCAATACCTTGCCTCTGAGTTGCTTTCCTGGTACTGATCTCAGAGCACTCTAATTGCCCAGATGTTCCTGATTCGCTCACTGCACGTAGCTCAGGCAGACAGCAACGACAGCATTCACCGCCACAGCCCTGACATCTAGCACCAGGCCGGCACATACGAGGCATGTATTGTAGTATGAGTACACAGCAGAGCCAGCTCCCGCCAGTAGTGGCTCAGATCCTAATCAGTCTTTCTGTTCAGCACCTAAAATCGTGTGTGTGTGTGTGTGTGTGTATGAAAGATGGACATTCTCTTTATACTGTTTTATAGTCCTTTCCCCCCACCCCATTCACTGTATCATGAATGTCTTTCTAAGTCCTTAAACATCCTTCTAAACATTCTTAATCTTATGGATGCACCCTGGGTACTTGTTCCCTACGGATGAAAGTTTTTCTTCAATTAAAACAGTGCTTCACTGAGCATCCTGACTGGTAAATCTGCACACATTCAGAATATGTATATATATTTTGGCCACGCCACATGGCATGCAGGATCTTAGTTCCCTGCCTAGGGATTGAATCTGTGCCCCCTGCAGTGGAAGTGTGGAGTCTTAACCACTGGACCACCAGGGAAATCCCAGGATTATATTATTAAGACAAATTCTAAGCATTAGAATTGCTGGGTCAAAGATATATATATATATATATATATATATATTTAGGGCTTCTGAATGATATTATAAAAAATATCTCCATAAAAGTGGAACCAGCTTATTCTCTCATCAGTAGTATATAAATGAATGCCCATTTACCAACCTTGGTTGGACATTTAATTTTAGAAATCCTGTCCAGGGATACGCAAGATGAAGGCCAGGCATAATTTTTAAGTTCTTGGTCCTCAGCCCTGGGCAAGATGATTTCTAACATAAGGTGCTGACCTCACGTCCTGCTGCTCCATCCTTGGTTCAGTTATCTCCAGCCACACAGGCATTACTGCTGTCCCTCAAACAAGCCAGGCAGAGCCCAGCCTTAGGGACTCTGCACAGGTCTTCTCTCTGCCTGGGACACTTGTCCCCCAGCTATCTCCATGGCCAACTCCCTCAACACCTTCAAGTCTTTGCTCCCATGTCAGCTTTGTAGCGTGGCCTATCCTGACCACCCTATTTAATTTAATATCACCACATTCAGCACACTGATCCCTCTGACCCTGCTCTACTTTTTAATAGTGCTTATCATCTCCTAGCATCCTATGTGATTTACTTATATATTACGTTTATTGTTTACTGTCTCCTCCAGCTAGATATATGTCCCAGAAGTGCAGGGAACATCACCTGTTTTGTTCACCTAGTAGCTAGTGAAATGCCCGCAGAATGAATGGCATGGAACATGAGAAGTCCAGTTTATGGATGATATCACCACTGGAAGGACTCCCACTTGAGTGGGCCTTCTGGGTTCTGTACCTGGTTCAATTTCTTGAATTCCACCACTTGGAAGAAGATGTGCTCGAGGATATGTTTGGCATCTTGCTGGTCCTTTGGTAGTTTATTGGTGACTCCAAGGATGTCACCACACTTCCTGATGTAGAATTCCAGGTCTTCTTCAGTACCTAAGCACAGCTGGGGCAGTTAGGTTCACCCGTGACTCTGCCCTTCCCCAAGTACAGACTTACTGTGGTTTGGGTATCCCTGTCAGGTTCCTACATCTCTCAAGATCACTCACCTCTCCCTTGGGTAATGTGACCAAAGGACTTAAACAGTGACAAACTGTAGAGATCTCTGATGTGCTGTTTTTGTAAAGTAGGACAAAAGTGTGACACTCCTAATTAGAATAAAGCTAGCCAGGTTCTGGCTCGCTATCACCAGATCTGGCATTCCTACGTTACAAAGAACAGGACCCACCAGCGGGGAATCAAAGTACCATTCTCTGATTGCCGCAAGGATCATTATGTGAAGGACATATGCGTATTTTATTTTACTTATATTATTTATTTTAAAAAAATTTTTTGGCCGCACCACGCAGCTTGCAGGATCTCAGTTCCCTGACCAGGGATCAAACCCGCGCCCCCAGCAGTGGAAGCATGGAGTCTTAACCACTGTATTGCCAGGGAAGTCCCAGGGGTATTTTAAATAGCATTTACTATAGCAATATTATAGGAAAGGAAATAAAAGAAACAAAAAATCATCCATAATTCTCTGTGTAACCATCCCCAGTCCTGTATCAAGGATGGACAGCCATTACTGCCCTACTTACACTATACTGTAATTTCTTTTCTTCCCCTCTGATTTGCATTTTTAAAGTTATGATAGAAGTGTTCTCTCACTCTAGCTCTACCCCCACCAATACTTCCTAGGGTAATTACTGCCATGTATGTCTACATGTCTACATATGTGTAAAAACAGGGGATCAAACTATAATAGTTCTGTAAGTTGCTGTCATCAGTTAACAATGTAACATGGACATTCCAGTCAAAGCTTATGCTCCACATCTTTCTTTTAACAGATGTATAATATTCCACTTTGTCTCATATTTTTTTAAACCAATTCTCCTACTGATAGACTATTAGACTGTTGTTGTCTATTTTTTGAATGCTACAATTAATATCTCTATATCTTTTATGCATTTCTACTAAGATTTCTACAGGAC
Source organism: Orcinus orca (assembly GCF_937001465.1). Lineage (NCBI taxonomy): Eukaryota > Metazoa > Chordata > Mammalia > Artiodactyla > Delphinidae > Orcinus > Orcinus orca. The sequence goes on from NC_064574.1 coordinate 17,230,054, forward strand.
AAACCGCTAGAAACAGAAACGCATGGTCAAAGGGTCTGATCCTTCACAGGTCTATTATTCCCACTGGACTAATTACTAGGTCTTGCTAATTTCTGATTGCCTAGCACCTACCACAATGCCCGGCATGGAACAGAGATGCAGTAAAGGTGTCTGACATTGAACTATTTTCATTTTTGTACATTCCTTTCTGGTCTTCGAGCACATATAGATGTTCACATAGTTGGGATCCTACTCTAAGTGCAGTTTTATATCTGCTTTCTTCATTTAGGAATCTCAGTGTCACCCCCTGGCCTTTGTAAGCCTCTTTTATAATGACTACATATTGTCCCACTGATTGAATGTGATGCAATTTACTACCATTTCCCTGTGAGAGAACACTAAGGCTATTCCCAACTGTATTTTATTTTTTAATAAGTAATGTCGTAGTCATCTGTGTACCTTCATTTATCTCCCTAGGTTAGATTCCCAGGAGTGGGGTCACTGCCTCTATTTTCTGTCTCCGAATCCATTGTGCAGGCCCACCTGCTGTGCTGGAGGAAGGGCACGTCAGGAGGAGCACGGGGCTGAGAGTCGGGAACACCACTCACCCTGCAGCTGTGCAGCCCGGAGCCTCATTTCCTCACCCACGGGTCAGGGTGGGCACACTTGACTCTCTCTAGAATCCCTTCCAATTTGAAGTCTCTGTAATTCTCTTGGCCCTGACTGAATTTTTTTATTCAACGGCTCCTGTGACCAATGGCCTAGGTTTGCTAAGAGGCAGCCAGAGTCAGAATTCATCCTGGGGTCACCCAACAGGTCAGAACTAAAGACACACAGGAATTAAAGCTGAGACTCTGGCCTCTGCCTGGCACCATGTTCTAGCTCACTGAGCTAACTGACCCCTAGGGAAACAAGCCACATCATTCACATGAAATAAACACAAACTGTGCTTTTACACTTCCATTCACATTCTGTTCTCCCTAAACAAACTCTACGCTTTCTTTCACGGCAAATCTCAGAAATTCACAATTTATAAAACTCACAAAAGAAAACAAACAAGAATTTGACCACACTCACACTTATTGGTGATCTGAGCAAGCCGGGCCTTCTCAGAGGAGAACGTCTCGTCTAAGTCAAACAGCTCCAGCGGAGGGGGTGATAATTCCCTGAAGCTAGGAGGGAAAACCTGAAAGGCAATAAAGTCTTTCATGAAGGAGCGCATGCAAAGCCATAACTGACGGTGATGAGATGTAAGGAAAATGAGACGAAGAACCGCCCAGCGCCCATCACCTCCTTCCGCCCTAACCCACGAGGCCACAGCAAGCAAGACGGCGGCCCAGTGCAAGCAACCCAGTAGAACCAGCTCCAAGCACGCCGCCAAACTCGCCAAGCTGATGTACTAGCGTCCTTGCATGTGCCAACTCATGCAAGGACACACAGCTTGGGGCTTATCCGGCTTATTTGCATTTTGTGCAAATTTGTGTTGAACACTTGATTGCATGAGTCGTTTCTCATCTGATGATGAGTTCTTCAGGGACAGAATTGGGGAAACAGATGTAGATTAATGTAGAAAGTGCTGAACTTATAGCCAGAATTTGCAGGTATGAGGCAGTGGTGTGCTGATAAATGTTGAGCTATCACTCAAAACAAGAGGCCTCATCTGTAGCATTTGTCATTTCCTGTTTTGTAAACACTTCCACTGTGGCCGATTTTCAGGTTACCAAGGTGAAGCCAACTGGCTCATAACCTTCCAGAATGTGGTGGGATAAGACAATTTTGAAGGCAAGTGGAGCTCACGCTGGACTGGAATGTTGAAAAATAACCTATAGACACATGACTGTCCCCTGGGCTCTTAGAACTGTGCTGTGAATCTGAGTGCCCGTTGCCTGGAGAGCTCAAAGCTTTCTAGCACAAAGCTCTTCCTCCTTTTCAGCCAGGTGTTCTCATACATGCCCTTCAACCCCACAAGACAGGAAACGTTTAACAGCCAGAGAGGTCCACACCTGTGATTCCTCAGTTGAGAACTAGACCAAATGGAAGTCCCTGTAGAATACTAACAGGTTTGGTCTCTATGCATGTTTTGAGCCAGAGAAACATGACCCCATGAGGAAGCCAGCCCCACACGAGGCCAGCTGGTGAGGGAGGGGCAAACAGCGGGGCTCCGTGGCAGGATGCCCCCCACACACCCACTGACCGCTGGCTGAAGGGCTGGCAGCGGCGTCTCAAACTGAGGTTGGATGAGCTGGAGAGGTTCATGTTTCACGTTTAGCTGTTCGTGAGCCCTGTGTTAAGAAGAATATAAAAAAGCAGGAATCAAGATGAGACACTGATGCAAAGCATGTCTAACTGATCTCACGGTGCTCGTCTCCAACGATCAGGAGGCTCAGCACTTTGGCAAAAAAAATAAAAATCACACAAAATGTATTGTTACACGTAATGTAATGATCCTTTCAGGAATCTTCTCTACCGCAACAGATGGCATGACTTTATTGAGAACTGAAAGGGAAAGTTCATTCAAGTTTCCTGTCGGGCTTCTCCTAAATAGGCTTTTAATTTTTACCCACTGGACACCGTGAATCTTGTAACTCACTGTGTTTCCTTATCTGTTTTCACCATCAAGAGACAGGAGTCAAATCTGAAGTCTGCTTCTGGCGACTGAACAGATCCACAGGATATGCACTTCTGTGTGCTCATTCACTCCACAAACATCTACTGAACACCTACTGTGTCCCAGGCAGTTTTATCTGCCAGGAGTACGGCAGCAGGGGAAAAAAGAGACCAAGGCAGGCCCTCATGGGACTGACATTCTAGCGGAAGAGAGACACACAATAAACAAAAGCCAAGATGCCAGGGATTAATAAGCATTAGGAAGAAAAGCAAATCTGGAGAGAGGGACAGAGACAGGGAAGGGGCAGGGAGTGGGGCTTTGCCAGAGCAGCTCTGAGTGAGGGGAGGGGCAGGTCAGGCAGTCTCCCTCAGAGGCGTCCCAGGCAGAGGCCAGAGCAAGAGGAGGGAAAGGGGAGCGAGACATTTTCACGGAACAGCAGGGCAGCCAGAGCAGCTGTGGCGGAGTGAGAAGGGCACGAAGGAGTTAATGGAGTCAAGGGCTGACCTTCCCCCACGGTAGTTTTTTTATTGCGGCTTCCCCTTTGCCTCCGTCCTCCCAAACCTTAATTTGACCTTCTGCATCGGGGTATAGATTGTACTAGCTCTGTGACCTCCTCTGGGAATGAGGCAAATTAAAATATACTCACTCACCCAACTTAAATTGTGTGCTCAGTTGTGGCCTTTCAAAATTCATCTAAGCAAGCAAATGCCAAGGGGTGTGGACAAAGTTCATGACTGTTTCTCTGTAGGGGTGCTTTGAGAAAGGAGACAGGTCTATGACCGCAGAAAGATGGCTAGCTGAGCTTATGCCGTCACCACCTCCACTAGTCCAAGATGCTTGGGGAGCGTCTATCCTAGCAATGAGCAGATGATCCCCACGGAGAGAAGAGAAATAACTTTTCTTGAGCATCTACCACATGCCACGTGCTGTGCCTGACCCTGTGCGAGGCACTTATTTAATGTAATCCTCAAAACAGCCCTGGACAGTGGGTGTAATCTCTTACAGAAGAGGAAACAGAGGTATAGAGTTGAAGTAGCTCCCCAAGGTCATGTGCTTAGGAAGCAACAAAGGCAAGGTCAGAACTCAGACCTGGCTAATCCCTGCCAACCAGAAGCCCCGCGACTCAGTCTACCCAGATGGCAGAATTAGAGGCAGTTCTAAGCTAAAGGTTCTAGTACCCACACACAAAGAACCCTGATGCCAAGTCCTGGCCTTGGTCATTCTAGCCATGACATTCTGTTTTCTGTCCCTAGGTAGAGCTGACTGTGCTGAAGCCCTGTGTAAGTAATAAAATAAATTCCATTAAGTCTTCCCTTTCTCCACTCGGCTCACCACCTGCCCAAATCGTCCTCCTACTAGTAGCCAACATGTACTTGATGGCGGTGGGGAATGGGTGGAGAAGCTAATCTTAAAAGCAAGCAAAACCTAATTCAGAAAGATGATCAATATGGGAAAAGGGCAAGAATAAATGCCACTACTATACACAAATCTGTGAAATGGGGCTGCTCTATATTCCAGAATACTCTGGCCTGACCTCTGGTGGTGCATTTTCACCGCCCATGTCTCACTCTGCATTCCACCATGAACTCTGAGGGCAGGGACCGCCACACTGTTTGTCTCTACCTCACACCCCACAGGCATCAATAAAGACCGGCTGGACAAATGAAGTCACTTCAGAGCAATACCCTACAGCTGACATAAATATTTAATGACGAATGCAATTTTTATTCAAAAAGAGAAACTGCATTCAAAAGTTGTTACATGCGAATAAAAATACCTAAGAGCGCCATACAGAAACTGCAAACCAGTAACTCCTGCCCTTTGCTGTGGTATGAAAGACAAATACAATTAAAGGAGCCGTCCAAGCCTCTGAAACATCCACCACCTGACTCTGCCGACACTAAAATAGCAGACAGTTCCAATCAGTCCCTCATTCAACGCTGAAGAATGGTCGTGATGGCCTGGTCCACCTGCATCAGGAGAGAAGCAAGTCAAAACGGCAGAAGCCGGTCGGACTGGAAGCAGCCAGCGGAGCAGCCTGATGGAACCTTTGTTATCCTAAGAAAAGCCCTGAGTTAGAAGGAGAACATCAGAGCTCAAAACCAAAGTGCAAATGAAGAGCCAAATGTGCAGGCAGGACTTACAACCTGGCTGCCACCCACAGGCTGCAGGTGGTGAGGGGGTGACAGAGATGCCCCGGCAGCTCTGGGGGTGTCAGTGTTGTCCTCTTTTTCAGAGACTCTCTAACTTCCTACAGTAATAAATCTCCAGATAATTTCTTCCCACGTTCAGGGTTAAGAGCGGCTGGATGCAAATTCAGGTGCCACCAAAACCTAGCCGCGTGACCTTAAGCAACTCACTTATTTTTTCTGTGCCTCAGTGTTCTCATACGTAAAACAGGGATAGTAACTGTATTGTGATTAGTAGATGATAAAGCAACGTACATAAAAAAATTAACACGGTACTTGTTAGGAGTCAAGGCTAAATGCAGTTCAAATGGCAACTAGGAATGAACTTCCTTGCCTGGACATACCCTGCCTTTGCTCAGAAAGCAACCTCCCTGCAGAATGTTCTCTCCCAACACCCCAAACCATCTCCTGAAATCCTCTCACCCCTTGAAGTGCGCCATCCATCAGAGGGCCAAGCAGACACAAGTCACGCAGAAATGTTTTTTGAAATCCTCAATGCCTGGCTAAAACGGCCCCTCTTTCTTAAAGCCTTCCCTGCTTACCCCAGTCAGAATCGAATTCTCTCTCCTCATTATGCCATGGCCTCCAGTTTTACATTTCACATTTAGCATTAGATTAACCTTGCATCACGGCTTTTGTCTGTCTCCACCATAAAACCATACACTTTAGGTACGGTGCTCAGCACAGTCAGAGCTCTATGAGTGCTTGACGACCTTGAACATAAGTACAGGGCCAGGACGTTAGACAATCATCTGTAGCTGTGCCTTCAGCCTTTGGTTTATCCAGATGTAGATCCCGTGCCAGGCCAGAGATGCTCAAAAGTGTTAGGCCCTGCCCCTGTTGTTAGGGATGCAGAACACCACCAACAAAGCCGGCATGAAACAGAGTCAAGGACTGGCCTGAAAGACACTCAGACCTGGCTTGAGATCCCTGCTCCCACCGTGGGAGAATCCTTTCCCTCTCTAAACCTCAGTTTCCTCAGCTGGAAGTGAGGCAGGTAACTCAGAGGACCACTGAAAGTATTAAATGAAGGGACAGTGTGGAGTGCTTACAGGGTGACTGCCCACCTCGGTTTACTGAGGGGGGTCTCTGGGACGTGGGACTCTCTGTACTCAGACCAGGAATGTCCTGGGCAAACCGGAACAAGTTGGTTTCTCTAAATGTCCAATACAGAGCCTGGAACACAGCAGGAACTGACAACTGCTGGCAGTTTCCTCTGTATCGAGCCCCGCCCCAAACTCCCAGCTGTCTCGGCCAACCTCCTCACAGGTCTGAGAACACGTTTTCCACACCGCACTTGCCGTGCCCCTAACTCCCGCCCCCAGGCTAGTGTTTTCAAACCGAACACTCAATGGCGTGCAGAGCAGCTGAGAGAGCCGAGGTACTGACTTGATGACCTTGGGGAGGGAAGTGGTATCCAGCTGGTAGATGGACAGGTCGAAGAGGGTGGTGAAGTCCCGAGGGTTCTCATCGCCCTCCTGGAGACACACTCGCAGCCGCTCGGACAGGGTGGCCGTGTCGGGCAGCATCATGTAGTCGGAAATCTGAAAGCCACAAGAGGGTTCCTTTCAGCATAGCAGGGGCAAGAATTTACTCTGTCTGGTCTCCAGCGCCTCAGGTCTAAATCTGCAATATTTCTACTCTCTTGCTAAGACATCTCACTGTTCATGATCACTGACAACTAAAGCTTAAATAAGCCACTCTCGGTGGAAAGAAGGACAAAGGTCACCTGGGTAATCCCCAACACTGACAAAACCCAGCTCTGCAATGATTCATGCTGGTCCGCACACAGCTGAATATGGCTGGAGAAACGCACAACCCTGCTGACTGGTCTCCTTTTCATTACACACTGATCTTGAGTGCTCAGCCATCAACTAAATTCTCAAGTTCATTCCCTTTTCCCATTCTCGTAGGCAACACTTTCCTTCTGTCACTTCAACCATCTAATATGATTTTCTATCTCTTAATTTTAGCTGATGATCTTATTTTCTACATCAGTGAGAAAAAAGACACAATCATAAAAGAAAGTCCACAAGCTACCATTTCAACATCTATCCTCTCTCCACCCACTAGCATCTGGGCCGTACACTCTGCTTTCTCTCCTGTCCTGTGTTCGAACCACCTGTGACCGCAGCACAGACAACCCCTCCTTGGACACTAGACCCCAGCCCTTCTCACCTAGCCGAGGACATGCCTGCAGCACTGCTGAGAACCCTTAATGATGACATGTACTGTCTGCTGGTAACAGTAAAAGACCGGGAAAACCTAAATAACCATCAATAGGAGACTGGTTAAATATACCACAGTACAAATAATGGAGAATTCAGTTTTCAAAAAACAAAACAAAAAACAATCAAAAGAAAGCTCTTTATGAATACGTACAGAAAAACCTCCAAGACATACTGGTAACTGTGAAAAGCAAGGTGCTAGACAGTGTATATACAAAGCGTACACAGCACCATTTGGGTAAAACAAGGGGGAAGGAGAGCATACACATATGCGTATTCATCTCTATATAAAATCTCTCTGGAAGAACATACAAGAAACTGCTAAGACTGCTGTCACTGGGGAGGGGAACCAAGTGGCTGGGCAAAGACAGAAGGAAGACTGTTCATTGCGTATGCTTTTGAATTCCAAACTATGTGAAGGCATTACCTAGTCGAGCAATAAATTGAAGTTTAAATAAATGCATGCTGGCAACCAGGAGTCTGTGTATTCCTAATTTCCCTTTGAACTGCATTTAGCCTTGACTTCTAACAAGGCCAACTTGGTGATAGTTTTAAAAACTGGTCTCTGAAGTCACCCACAACATACTGTTCCACATTCTCCAGAGCCAGCACTTGGGGAAACGTGCCTGAGCGTGACGGAAATGAGACGTCAAGACAAACAGGCTCACTTTTCCCTATATCCCAAGTGTCGAAAACTCCCCCAATTCTCAAACTTTTTTTTTAGACAAGAAACAAGGGAGAAGCGTCAACAAATAAATGCCCTTCCTAGCACTGTGTGGCTGTTGTAGAGGCTTCAACCCTCTAATAGGACAGGGATGAAGGTGAGAGCAGTAACAAGGGTGCTGACTATGGCAGAACATACACCCAGGTCACGGCACAGAGGTAAGTATGGGCCCAGCAATCCCAAAGGTCCCGTGGCTGATTCTTAGCTCCGCACAGAAGCCTGCTACAAAATCCTAGTTCAGACAAGTAGCAAGGACTTAGATGTCCAGACAGAAACATAAAAAGAGTGCTCCCCAGGGAGATCAGCTTGGCGCTTTGTGACCACCTTGAGGGGTGGGATAGGGAGGGTGAGAGGGAGACGCAAGAGGGAGGAGATGTGGGGATATATGTATAGCTGATTCACTTTGTTATAAAGCAGAAACTAACACACCACTGTAAAGCAATTATACCCCAATAAAGATGTTAAAATAAATAAATAAATAAAAATAAATAAAAAGAGTGCTCCCAAGACCACTGGTTTTCATGACTTCCTGGCAGATTTTGAGGTTAAAACTTGTTATGTAAATTCCTTCAGCTCTTTATCAGACTATTATTTTATTAAATATCATTTGAAACTGGGCTATTGTCTGGGTTTGAAACCCATTCCAACATAATAAGATCTGATGTGAAATCACAGGAAGTTTAGATTTTCAGAATTTCTTACTGTACAATGTTACTGGGTCCAGTGTTTTACTTTCCAAAGCCTTACAATACAAAGAATGTTTTTCACCAGGTCTCACAACTGGAAGATATATGAAACTGCACGGTTTTAGAGAAAGGCCTTAACAACACTCCCCTCCTCTGGTTTCTACTGATGCTTCTTCCCTTTGGAACCAGCCCAGTGTCACACGTGGTGGAGTGTGAACAACAGAGCAGTAGAAAAGGCTCAGGCTCCGGAATCAGCCTGAAGTGGGCATCAAGAATGGCTTGAGCAGGTATTAACCGAAGTGGGAACCTTGAAGAATTTACTTACTTCAGCTTCCTCAGCTAGAAAACAGGAATGACAGAAACTTAGCAGGAGCAAAGTGGCCACACAGGACAGGAGCAGATGCAGCACCTCTTAGTGCTGCTTCCCTCGACCCACGACACTCTAAGTAGGATTGGCGGCTGTCAAAGATGCCGTCCACTCAGAGTTGGGTCCTGTGAGACCTGAAAAGCGAATTCCTGGCTGTACCCCAATTCTTCTGTTTTGGGGGCGAACATCACTTTTTAGGAGAAATTTAAGCAAAATAGCTCCACACTTAATGTTTCCAGGTAAGGGAGTATTTTAGACATAGGGCGCTCGCATTTGCTAACCCTAGTCAGCCCCTGGGTTTCCCAGAGAGGTCAGTCCTCAGCTGAGGGCAGCAGCAGTCAGCGGGCAGCCATTTCTGATGGCCTCTGCCCACCTCCTGCTACCTATCGCCAAGAAATCACTTTCCTGACATTTCAGAGTTTAAGAAACACAGAACTAAAGGAAGAACGAGTAGACTTTGAATTAGGAGACCTGGGTTTGAGTCCCAGCTCTGTAATTGCTTGCTCTTTGGGCATATTACAATCCTGAAGAATTCAGTTTCCTCATTTGTAAAATGAGAATCAGACCATCTACCTCCCAGGGCTGTGGTGAGGTTTAAACAGGATGATTTATGTGGAAGTATGTGATATACAGTGCTTGGTAGATAATAAATACAAGAGTTTTTTTTTAACGTCTTGATAGATATATAGCCCTTTTTACAGCCTTTAGTTTAACAAGTAAATTTACATCTATTCATTTAGGCCTCACAATTATCCTGTGAGACAAAGAACACAGGTATTAGTGTTCCCAAAACTAATGAGAAAACTAAGATGAAAAAGGTCCGAAATAACCTGCTTAAGGTCCCAGGGCTCATGGTGGAGTGGGACCCAGAATGTAGTTACTGGTTCCTAGTCCAGTGCTGGTCTCACCACTCTTATTTGTCTGATAAGTATTATCATAATGCCCTTAGGATTGTTATTCCTAAAGGCAACAAAATGAGAGTTTAAAACTTAAATTCTGATGATCTTTGTTTCTTCATGAAAAAATTAGTTTTTTACCCTTCATATTTTTGAAAGAAGTATTTCTCTACAGATACTGACTCTGAAAGTTTGGGCCAGAAGGCATAAATTAAATTCCAATTATTACATATACAGAGAGAGGCTCCCACCCCACTGAACTCTACGACGAATTATATAATTCATTGATTTATTATTTTTTTACAACATGGCCTTCGTCTTGCCAAAAAGCATCACTCCTTGGGCTTCCCTGGTGGCACAGTGGTTGAGAATCTGCCTGTTAATACAGGGGACACGGGTTCGAGCCCTGGTCTGGGAAGATCCCACATGCCGCGGAGCAACTGGGCCCGTGAACCACAACTACTGAGCCTGCGCGTCTGGAGCCTGTGCTCCATAACAAGAGAGGCCGCGATTGTGAGAGGCCTGCGCACTGCGATGAAGAGCGGCCCCTGCTTGCCACAACTAGAGAAAGCCCTCGCACAGAAACGAAGACCCAACAGAGCCAAAAATAAATAAATAAATTTAAAAAGCATCACTTCTTGCCATCTGTCTAACAGATAAAGTAAGAGATAGATATTCCTTTGGAACTGTTAGAAGTGGTGCTGAGAAGCTGGACCCATTTTTCATTTCAAAGTTTTTTTTTAATGATTCACAACCTCCTACCTCTGGGTCCTCAGCATCAATCTGGTTTAGGTGGATGTCTCCTGTTGTGAGCCACTGGAAAACAACATCCTAAATTAAAAAAAGTAAACACAGAATTACCCATTTGGTTATTTGAGAAAGCTGAGGGCAGGACTAGGGAATTAAACCAATCAAGAAAAATGATAAAGGGAAAGAGAATACCCACCAGTGATTTGAAGAAGTGTAGCCACCCTTATCTTGGTGAAATAATATGAAAACTGCAAAGTCTTCCTTACCCTAGTGCCATTTTTATTATTGGAAATTTATCATTTATCTTAGGGCACTCTAACCTTTAATCACCAGCCAGAATTTATTAAAATTTGTTCATTGTTCTGAAACAATCCCTGTGTAATGTGCTGATGACAGTCTGGACTTAAAAAGTACAATATAATAAGATGCCCCCAGAATGTGATAAAGACGCTGGAACTTCGTGTAGATTCTACAGAAACAAGATCCTTTTTTTTTTTTTTGGCCGCAGCTCACAGCTTGTGGGATCTTAGTTCCCCAACCAGGGACTGAAACCAAGCCCTCGGCAGTGAAAGTGCAGAGTCCTAACCACCAGACCGCCAAGGAATTCCCAGAAACGAGATCTTAAATCAATCTCTCAATAAGACAATAATCCTTAAGGCTGAAGGAACTTATTTCATTAATGAGAAAGCTCAGTGGGACCTTCTCCCTCTGGTTGAGTGAGTCACCGGCATCACGCCAACATCCAGCTCTGGCCTGCACCCCGTCACCCTTCATAGGACATGTTTCCTTTGCACTTGCCATGCCTTTCCCTCCTTCCCCGCCTCAATCAGGGACAGTCCTATCATAACCCCTCCTAAATCCCACTGTGCTGGCCAGCCCCTCCCCCCACTGACACCTTCCCTGCCTTCATTCAGGTCCTTGCTCCTTCTCTGCCAGCCTCCTAACTGGCTCCAGATTGCCCTCTCCCTTCCATCTTCTGCATTCACAGATCTGACTATGCCCAAGGTTCTGGACACTCTACAAGGGCTCCCCGTGGCTTTTCGAAGAAAGTTTGAGTTCCTAGGCTCTATACGGGAGGCCCGGCTTGGGTCTGCTCCTCCCCACTTCTCCAGGGTGGCTCCCAGCCCAGGGTGGTGTGCTTAGAAACACTCGCCACGTCCTTCTGGATTTACTTCTCTGTCTCTCACATTCTCTCTCAGGGTCCTATATACTTTTTTAGAGCAGAGACTATGCCTGAATCATCTTTGTATCCTTAGTGCCTGGTGTATAATGGGTTCTGAATAGCTGGTTTTAAATGACTAGATGAACGCAGCAGTACTTTTTTTTTTTTAATGACAGGAAAATCATACATATTATTCATTAGATGAAAGAGAAGAGCTTACCATGATTTTGCTGTTTTCTTCTTTATCCAAATATTGGTCACTGAACATGTGACATGAGCCAAGCACTGCCAGTTTCCCACCTTGGTTCTGTTGATGACAAAGCAGTGTCAGATATTCAGATCCCAAAATGTACCACGTGCATTTCAGTCCCCAAACACTTATCATTACAACCACGTGAGCAAATGTCTTATATACTAAGAAGTGCCAATTCACTTGCGTATTTTAATGGTCTAGAAATGTCAATTACCACAACGCCTATATTCCAACCTGCTTCTCAATTCAGACACTTCTTTACCCTTCAATTTGACATTAACAGAAAGCAGTGTGAATTTGTTCAACAGTATTTTCCCATTGTTAGTGAAATTATAAATGAATATCATAATCTTAAAGGAAAAAACACACAAATCCATAGATAATCTATAAAGATTTAGACATTTATGAATACCAAAAAACAGTATTTAAGATCCAAACAGAAAACCAAGCCACAAGCATGAAAAATTCACAAAAGAAACAACTGGTTAATAATAAAAACTTTAATATTAGTAATTTTAAAAAAACAAAACAAAGTACTTTTTCCTATCAGATTAATAAGAAAAACATGACTATAAACAGTGTTGGTCAGGTTTAGTGAAGTAACTTCTTTGACACAACGTTGCTGAAACTGTCAACAAATGCAACAAAGCAGTATAAAATATACCAAAAACTCTGCACAACTTTATAGTCATAATCACAAAAGATTAGAAACAAATCCAAATGTCCACCCACAGAAATATGGTTAAGAATAATGGAACCTCCCCCAGTTGTTAAATTATATATTAGAAAGGTTTCTCAATAATATGGGAAAATGCTTCTGTCATAACATTAGGCTAAAAAAAAAGTGTACCATCAATTGTACAGCTATTGGAGTTTAAAGCCTGTGAGGCAAGTAAACAAAAATGAGGCACAAGCAAAAGTGGGAGAAAATGATCAGAACGTCAGCCTGGGCTGCCTCAGAGCAGTGCATCTCTGCATTTAAAAAACTTTCTACAATGAGCATATATTATTTTTGTAATGAGAAAACAAACAGTGCAATATTAAAAACACAAAATGAAATCAGATTTTCTAGCAACATAGCATACAGAGAACAGGCACAACTGCAACCACGCTGGGAAAGAATGACACCTAAGCAGAGTTGCTGAGCTACAAATGCACAAATTCTGTAAATAAAACAAAATTTGCAAAACAAACTCTGACCTGTCCCACATTAAAAGCAAATGCTTCAGAGGAAAAATAATACGATTACTATACCATAACCACTGCAAACAGATAGGTTACTGAGAATAGGAAGTGAATTGGGTGGAATTCTATAGAAATAGCAGGGACGTGACTGAATGAACTGGGCTGCGATCTGAATCCCTGTAGGTGAGTAAATACCTACACCTCTACTCACAGTCAGATTTACATTATCTTTTCCTTAGTATACAGTTGACCCTTGAACAACATGGGTTTGAACTGCATGGGCCCACTTACTAGCGAAATTTTTTCAATAGTAAAGAGTACTGTACTACGCGATCCGTGGTTGGTTGAATTCACAGATGCACAACCGCATATACAGAGGACTGACTCTGTAACACACGATTTTCCACTGTGCAGAGGGCTGGCACCTCAAACCCCTGCACTGCTCAAGAGTCAACTGTATTTTCTTTTCCCTACCTCATTTATTTCAAATAGATTATACATCGTCCTTTAATCCTTTTATTCTGTCCTGACTGATTCTACCATTGTCTTCAGCTTCCTTTTCCAGCATCTGTCTATAATTTGTTCCAATTAAATAAGAGTATGTCTACTCAAGGACCAATTTGCTCCTTCAATGTTAATGAGTCTATCCCAGTAAACCAAAGACCTAGAAAGGACCATGATAAGCTCAAGGAAGGCAATGGCCCTGGGCAAGGAGGCAGAATGCCCCGGTGCTAGCCTGGCGCTGCTATGGGTTCCAGATGGAGCCTCTCCCTGGGATCACTGCTTCATCTCACCAACAAGAGTGACAGGCAACAACCTCTCTGAAAGATTGTGTTTATAAGGCAGGACTGAAAGCCTATCGGGAGGAGAAAATGGGCTTTAAATAGCTAGGCAATGAGCACATGATAATCTCATGCATTCTAGAAGAATCACCACACTTAGCACAGAATTCTGTACCCAACAGATGCCCCATAAAAATCCACTGATTAAGCCAGGTAAAATCTCTGTGCACAGTTAGAAAATCAAATAATTATAACAGTTCTAGTATTATACTACCAGAGGCCCCTTCAGATGGTGTCTCATTACTTTTGTGCCTATAAACAGACATTTAATGTAAACAGTTATTTCCACGTCTTGAATCATTTAACAACATGTTAATTTGGTTTTTTTTGGCCGTGCCGTGGGGCATGTGGGATCTTAGTTCCCGGACTAAGTTCTGTGTGTTCTTAGTTCTGTGTGTGGAAGCACAGAGTCTTAATCACTAGACCACCAGGGAAGTCCAATAACAGTTTAATTTTAAAACAGTATTTCCTGCTGTTTAGAAGAGACTAACTACCATTAATAGCTATACCAATTTTGTCTACATATCATCTTTCAAACACAGCGTAGACATTTATTTACTTCCTAATAAAAATGACGTCAGAGCTTTTAAATATGAGAGGGAAAAGTAATACTTAGGTCCCACAGAGAAAAACAGAATCATGTGTAGCTAGAGACATGCAAGTCTCTGGAGAAAAACTGAGAGGTCAGCTGGTGAATTCCAAGTCTTGGTAGACAGATGAAGGTGAATTCAGCAAACATGAATTAAAAGGCAGTGGATACGTGGGGTGATAATGAGGATGGCTGTGTCCTCTGGGACCACCTGTTCCCACATTTTGTGGGGTTTCCAGGATGAGAATTGAACAACTAGTCTTCTGGTATGTTTTCCTGGGACACACTAAAATACCAGCAGCACAATTCTGTGCACTGTGGTATAGGTTGCTAACTCAACCTTTCTCTGAATGGATTCTCTTATACTGAGGGTGAGAGCTGGTAGTCAGAGACAGTTATACTACAGTGGCCTCATGCTACAGTGGAAAGGCTTTGGATCTAGAATAAGAGCTAGCTAGGTATAGTCTTGATTCCATCAATGACTGGACAATCCACTGTTTCCCCATAAGTAAAAGGTAGTTCATTGAAATCCTACTTCACAGGACTATTGTGAAGACCAATGAGAAAATATGGGAGTTCCCTGGTGGTCCAGTGGTTAGAACTCCAAGCTTCCACTGCAGGGGGCATGAGTTCAATCCCTGTTCAGGGAACTAAGATCCCACATAGTGGCACAGCCAAAAAAAAAAAGAGAAAATATATGAAACCCCATGGAAACTAAAGTAGTTCTTCCTATTTCAGTAATAAAAATTACACATCCACCCTTATCTAAGAAAGGCTGTACCTTCGAGTGATAGAAAGCCAGGATGGGTCTGTTAAGTGGGAAACAGACAGAGCCTGTGGACAGAACAGCCACTGCTGGTTTCATGACACTCAATGTGGCACCAAAAGGATAGACAAAGGTGAGAGCCCTGAAAGAAATAAAGAAATATTCAAGGTTTTTTTTTAATGAATAAAAATTTTTTGAAGGTAATCTCAGTGTTTCTTGAGCAAGTCACAAACAAACAGAAAATATTCTATAAGCTTTGGTTTGTTAAAATTAGTATCACTCTAGCTACAGGTTTAATAAAGCATTTTAAGAAATGTGAGTATAAATTAACAATTTACAATTGTACGTGTAAATGACTGTAACTGGAAGAACTAAAGTAGCCCCAACGGAGGAAGAGGAAGAAGAGGGGGCCTCATCTAAGAACTGAACCAGAGCCATACATGAGCCTGCTCTGTGTAACAATGTCTTAGATGTAAATACTTTCCTCTCCCTTATAAATTTGACTGATGTTATCTCTAAGAATGAGTATCTGTCATCAGAAGGGTATGCTACCTGTTGAGTGCTTATATCAATAGAGGCATATATTTATCCCACACTGGACACTTTTACACAGACCTGCTCTGGAGTCCCTCATCTACTCTCCACTGTCCTAGCAAAGACTGCGAGTGTCTTGAGTGAATCAGTACTTGGGGCAATGTACTCCTAGAAAGGGTGTGGGATGGAGGGGATAAGGGTGGGGTGCAGACCTAGAGGAGGTCAACCCCTGCAGGAGGGGCTAGGGTTTTAGTGAAAGAAAAATGGAGCTCTGCAAAGGTATTTGTTTGAAGGAAGTGTCCTCAGAAAGGAAAGAAACGAGAATCTTAAAACCAAAGCATACAACTGGAAACCGGGGCAGGGGGGAGGGGGAATGGGCAGAGGGAATATCCATGAAGAGTTCCTTATGAAGATTTTAATTTTCCTTTCTCTTAGACCATTCTTTTTAGCTTAAGTTTTAAATTATTTCCTTCCAGTGTTAGTTTTCCCCATCCCTTCAGTAAAGTCTCACCTACCGCTATGACTTCTGTGTCTCATCGTGGTTGAGAAGTGGTACCTGCCCCATGTTCCCCATTCTCCTCCTTCCGCTCCTACCCCAGTAGTATCCCAGTAAGGGGGGTGCAGCCCATGATTTCCAGGACAAGAACAGAGAAAAATGAGCAGTTACCAAGGAGGAAGAAAAGGTAAGTGGGAGAAATAGTTCTGTGGGTGTCAGGGCACATTCTTCCCCACACCTTCCCCAAATGCACTCAAGGTAAGTGGGAGAAATAGTTCTGTGGGTGTCAGGGCACATTCTTCCCCACACCTTCCCCAAATGCACTCAAGGGAGATCATTCTTAAGGAGGAAGGTAGAATGATTATATGACAGAAATTGTCAAGCTATTATTTACACTCCTCTATTTCTTTCATTATTACTAAGAAATCAATCAGACTGACATTTTGATAAGACTTTAAGCATAAGGTTAAACACCCACCCCCAAAACAAATACAGGAGTTTTTCTAACCAAGTGTGAATGAGTAAGATTAGCTGGGAGAGTATATTCCTGGAAGAGGGAGCAGGTATGTGAAGGCCCTAAGCTGAGACAGAGCTTGGCATACTTAAGGAATCAGAACAAAGTCAGTGCGGCTACGGCTGAGTAAGAGAGGGAAAAAGGGACATGATAAAAAATGGGGCTAAATGAGAGCTTGAGACTCCATTAGGTCAAGATATTTCAAAGCACAAAGCAGGACTGCTTATCCCACCTCAAAGTCTCCCAAGACACTGTGCTGCTTCCAGGATGACCCAGGAAATTAACAACCTGCCATCTGCCCTTCACGACAACTACTGAGGAAGTAATGATGGTCACATCACAGGTAAGGTACAACGCCCTCTATCTTACAGAGCACTTCCACACGTACTGCCACACTGGAGTTTCCCAAGAACTTTGTAAGATTAATACTGTCCCCATTACACAGATATGGCAACTGAAGCTAAGAGTTAGTTTGCCCTGGGTCACGCTGCAAGTAAGGCATGAAGTCAGGAACTTCTAAATCCTTCTAACTCCAAGTCCACAGTTCTTTCACTTATTCACCAAGAATCAGATTGTGATTCTTGAATGTCAAAAATGTCAACTTATGATATATGTTGCTATACATTTTCCTCTTTATGACTTTACCTTGGTTTCATACTAAGAAAGGTCTTTTGTACTCTAAGATTACAAAACATTCACCTATAGTTTCTTTTAGTGCTTTTTATGGTTTCATTTTTAATATTTAAAGATTTAATCCATCTGAAATATATTTTGGGGCGTGGCATGAAAATGGAAATGTTTTTCCAAATGATTAGCCAAAATTATACCAGGGCTTCCCCGGTGGCACAGTGGTTGAGAGTCCGCCTGCCAATGCAGGGGACATGGGTTTGTGCCCCAGTCCGGGACGATCCCACATGCCGCGGAGCGGCTAGGCCCATGAGCCATGGCCACTGAGCCTGTGCGTCTGGAGCCTGTGCTCCACAACGGGAGAG
This sequence comes from Orcinus orca, assembly GCF_937001465.1. NCBI lineage: Eukaryota > Metazoa > Chordata > Mammalia > Artiodactyla > Delphinidae > Orcinus > Orcinus orca. The sequence continues at coordinate 17,247,814 of NC_064574.1, forward strand.
GCCACACAGTGAGAGGCCCGCATACCGCAAAAAAAAAAAAAAAAAAAAAAATTATACCATTCATTCCCCAATAATTTGAAATGTCACTTTAACTATAAACTAATAACCCCTACCTTCCACATATTTTGGATCTGATTCTAATTTTTTAATTTATTTTTCACTATTTCTGTATTAGTATCACATTATTCTAACTACTAGAGCTTTGTAATATGCTTTAATTATATAAAAACATTCAACTTCTATGGGGCAAAATACCCCAAAGTGAAAAGGTAAACTGGGAAAAACATTTGCAACACATGGAGGTCTTATAATTGAATAAGAAAAGACAAACCATTAATAGAAAAACAGGCAAAAAAGCAGTGAGCAGGAAGTTCACAGAATAAATACGATCAGCCAGTACACTTTAAAAGTCATCCCATTCATAATAATCAAAGAATTGGGGCTTCCCTGGTGGCGCAGTGGTTAAGAATCCGCCTGCCAACGCAGGGGACATGGGTTCGAGCCCTGGCCCAGGAAGATCCCACATACCGCGGAGCAACTAATCCCGTTCACCACAACTACTGAGCCTGCGCTCTAGAGCCCACGTGCCTAGAGCCTGTGCTCCCAACAAGAGAAGCCACCGCAATGAGAAGCCCGCGCACCGCAACGGAGAGTAGCCCCCCGCTCTCCGCAACTAAAGAAAGCCCACGAACAGCAACGAAGACCCAACGCAGCCAAAAATAAAATAAATAAAAGTAAATAAATTTATTAAAAAAAAGAAAAAAGAATTGCAAGTTAAAATAAAGTGGTATCATTTTCAACAGAATATTCCATGCTGGCAAGAGAGGGAAAAGGGGCACGTTCACAGGGACTGTAAATGTTACAAAAGCCTGGAGGGTGACTTGGCAATGCATCACATTTGGTAATGCTAAGAATCTGGCCTACTAAGATATTAGCATTAAGTGCACAAATTGTACATACGAAGACATTTACTTTGTGCTTTGTTATTTATGATAATATAAAACTGTTTATAATAACAGTAAGGAAAAGAAGTTAAGAGTACAGGCCCTAGAGCAGACTGCCTAGGTTTGAAACTCAGTTCTGACACTTACTAGTCAAGTGAGCTTGGGCAATTAAACTGTTATCTTGTCAACAACCTTATAGGTTGTTGTGAGGATTAAATGAGGTAATAATACATGCCTGTGACACAGTAAGTGCTCAATGAATGTTAGGTGGTATTATTAAACCAAAATATTATAAACTACCTAAATGTTCAATAATAGGAGATTGAGTAGATTAGGATACATCCAGTTTAATCCAGTCATAAAAAGGATAAAGTACCTAACTCTATTTTTATATATGAAAAAAATAAAAAAATCTGAATACCTTTTTTTTTTTTGGCCACACAGTGCGGCATGCAGGATCTTAGTTCCCTGACCAGGGATTGAACCCATGCCCCCTGCAGTGGAAGCACAGAGTCCTAACCGCTGGACCGCCAGGGAATTCCCGAAAAAAATCTAAATACTGTTAAGAAGGATTATCTTTGGGGAGACGGGCATGGATTTACGCCGGAGGACTTCTATTTTCTTCCTTTTGAACTGATCAATCTGGTTTTTGGTGAGAATTACTTTTGTAATCAGAAATGAAAATGCTTCACTTTGAAAAAGAAAACTCTTCAAATGGCAAATACGTCCTCTTCAGGTGGCCTCAGAAAACACTCACTGGGCATTGTTTCCACTGCTCTCCTCTTCAATGATCCCAGGCACTGCCTTCCCTGCAGCTCGGCTAATTTCCCTTGAAGAAAAAAATTAAAATCTAGTAAACAAAAAAATTTAGGAATTTCACAATCCATTCATTAATAGTAACTATGAATTAGATACAAGTACTGTGCAGACTTGTTCAAAATACCATTCTTAAAAATCAAATAAAGGTACTCCTACACACCTACAGCTCTTTTGGGAAGCCTGCAAAAGTGAACATGAAAATATAAGAATCAGTTCCTCTTTCTTGAGTCCTGAGGGAAAGGTCCATATATGTACTAGACCCGCATTCTAGTCCTGTGTTCTAGACTCTCTATCTTCAGACCGAGCAGAGTACCTGGCAAGTTCAAGTGTGGAATGAATCATTTGGAATATAGGGAAAAGCTCCCAGAAGGCCCCTGTTGTTGCCCCCTCATGCATTCATTTCTCACTTTCTCAAAGCTCTTAATTTATGTTTTAGGATCCAATGGATGAGAAAAAACTGACTTCATCCTAGGTTCCAGGGGTGGAGAATATGACATAACTGTGCCACCAGGGCATTCTATGCCTTCTGTCACAGCAAACCCCAGGTCTACTATTGCTGGGAATGCTGGAACCAAGGCATATGCTCTTGCCTTAAATGGTGTGGCATGAGGATACAAATTTGGGAACTGTTAAAACTAGTCAGCTCCCCCACAACAGGAGAGCAGAGCCAAGAGAACTGCAGAGAAATGGAACTGGAGCCCTGATGACCTTATGAATATTACAGTCAATCCATACCCAAAGCCTGCCCTAGTTCTCGACTTTTCAATGACATGAATCAATAAAGTCTCTGTATTGTTTAATCCCATCCAAATAGGGTTTTCTTTACTTGCAACTGAATATATTCTAATCATCAAAAAGGTGATGTGGAGTAAGGTTTCAAAAGATGGGAGGAATGCAATTTGATGGATGAGAAGTAATATAATAAAATAAACTATGATATAATAAAATTTTTAGAAAAGGCAAGAAAGGAAAAAGGGCCAGAGAAAAGAATGTGTGAGAGGAGAAGGGAAGAGTCATGTAGGAAAGGGGAGAGTCATTGGCAAAGTCACTTCTGTTAGCTTACCTATTCAAGACTCCATTGGAAACTAGAGCTTCTTTAGGATGGAAATACTTATAATATACATTTCTAACCACAGCATCTTTAAGGGAAAAAGAGAGGAAGGCGTTTCTTAGATTAGAAGTAAGTTTGATATTATAGACACATACAAATTTTGACCTGAAAGGAATCCTGGAACTATATTCCAATCTCTCTCATTTTATAAATGGAAGAAGCCTAGCACTAGAAAATTCAGACTGCCGGTGAGGCCAGAATCCTGGACCATGCACCCTCACAGCCCAGGGCTTTTTGCATTGTACTGTTAGGCCCAGAGGACTACGATATAAATAATAAACAGGAAATTACTGCCTCTATTAAAACAACAATAATAATTACCGTTATTAACCATGATTCCATATTCTTCTAGGAGAAAGTTAATGTTGGTGTCAAATCTGGATTCCCCACCCTCTCCTAGCATTACAAGGATATCTCCACCGCCATCAAGGTACTTCTTCAGGACTTCAAACTACACAAAGAAAAAGAAACAATCTATGAATATACCTTGAAGACTTTTATCCAAACTACTATGAATAAGACCTTAACTAGGGACTTCCCTGGTGGCAGAGTGGTTAAGAATCCGCCTGCCAATGCAGGGGACACGGGTTCGAGCCCTGGTCCGAGAAGATCCCACATGCCATGGAGCAACTAAGCCCATGCGCCACAACTACTGAGCCCACACGCCACAACTACTGAAGCCCGTGTGCCCTAGAGCCTGTGCTCTGCAACAAGAGAAGCCACCACAATGAGAAGCCTGTGCACCGCAATGAAGAGCAGCCCCCGCCTGCTGCAACTAGAGAAAGCTTGCACGCAGCAACGAAGACCCAACACAGCCAAAAAAAAAAAAAAAAGACCTTAACTAGATGAAAAAGAAACAACTTCAAATCTATAAAGGCACTTAAATGTAAATCTATATTAAGATAATATAAAATTTACTCTCTGTGTAGGATTTCCACACTTGTCTTTAGTATAAAGTTCCAAAATACTCAAACTGAAATGACATTTTCCAAGTTGACTATCGGAACAGCAAACTAAAAGTGGAAAACTATTAGCTAAAGGAAGCTCACAGGTCTCCACCAATCAGCAGCATCCCTGGTCTTTACCTACTAGATGCTAGTTGTACCTACCCTCTCCGGACAATCAAAAATGTCTCCAGATGTTGCCAAATGTCCCCTGGGGTTGGGGGACGGGGTGTGGAGTGAGCAAAGCCATCCCTGTTTGAAAACTATTGATAGAGATCATACTTTTCCTCACTGCCAGCCAAGGATATCAGGATAAAGGCATTTCATACCATCTCTCAGGGACAAATTCTGTTCAAGTCACTGACTGATCAAACCGCATAAGAAAGGCATGCTGTCTACCTATCTCTTGGAAAGCTCTCTTGCTTTCACAAAGCTGGGGAGAGAAGAAAATCTAGGGCTGATTTTGTTGACCTAGCCTAAGAACACCTGGGGTGGGCGGTCTAGACCAACAGTCTCTCAACTTTCTTCAAGCACCCCATCAGGAAAAAATTTGAATGTGCGCTCCAATATGTATAGAAAGTATGTATATTTATATCATTACAAAATACTCTCCCCAGGGAATTCCCTGGCAGTCCAGTGGTTAGGACTCTGCGCTTTCACTGCCGAGGGCCCGGGTTTAATCCCTGGTTGGGGAACTAAGATCTTGCAAGCCGCGCGGCGTGGCCAAAAACAAAACAAAAACTCCCCAAAAGGACATTTTTAAGGATGATAAAGATATGAATAATTTCCTTCTGGCACCCCAGTGGTTCATCACACGCATCCCACTTGGGAAACCACTGTCCCAAAGCAGCTCTGCTACAGCACGGCCCTCTTCCTCTTGCACACAACCTGGATTTGCTTCTCTCCCCCAATCCCCTAAATATAGAAAATACAGTGCAACAGTTAACATCGCCAAGATGGCTTGCTCCCAAATGAGACAAAACTTCACTGACTCTGGACTCCACACAACAGGCTGTCCCATTCACGGTGATTCTGTATACTTAGATTTACATTTAGCCTTTGTTTCAAAATGGCAAATGTAAAGAAGTGTTCTAACTGTATGTAAGTTCAAGGATTAACATACTAAAACATACATATTCTTCTAGAGTATATATGCCCATACATTTACAATTTGAAATTCATATTTTTTTAATAAATCATCTCCCTTTAATACAGTTAGAGCATCAACTTTTTTTTAAAATGGTGATGAGTTATATTATCTATGCTTTTCAATTCAGTATGATAAAGGGGCATTTGTAATAAGGTGGCCCTTGATCTGACGGGGTTGGGAAGCATGGCGTGGGCTGCTGGAGATAACTGAATACCACCACTAAGCGAGTGTGATGAGCCAGTGGAGGTGAGGTGGGAAACGGGAAGACTCTGAATTCAGCCTCGCCTCTAGCTTGATTCTTGCATCTAATGTCAGACATATGATGTCTGTTCTGTCACAGAAGTTTCTGGAGGACAACATCAAAGGGGGATCACATAGCCCTTGAGGTGTGAATTGAACCTTTACGAGTCCTCAGAGACCAGCAACGATGACCAGGAAAGCGGTGATCTCTGCCCTGGATGAAGACCTCTGCTGACCACTACAATCAGCCCAGTGGAAGCATAAAAACACAAGAGGATGTTGGTTCTTAGGCAGAAGCTAAACGCTTTTCTCCCTTTCCTTCCCGCCTCACTCCAACTCTAAAGAGAAAACATGGTGCCAGGGGCTGGTCTGGTCTGGTGACCGAACATTAGGCTAAAGTTCCAAAGAACAAAATCTGCCGCTCCAGGGACCCTTGTCTTTTGGAAGCCACTGCTTCCCATCCCTGAAAGCCTGAAAAAAGGTTTGGCCTGGCGCTCATCTCCTCTTGGAAGAAGGCCCAGGCATGGGTCTCTGGCCCTCTCTCTGGATGCCCCGGCTTTCCTGAGGCTGCTTGCTCCTTGGCCCAGACGGGGACACCTCTCTTTCCTCCCTAGCTGGAGAAGGGAGGTGGAAGAGAAACTATCAGAGTGTGGGACCAAAGCCCAACAGTATTCCTTTGCAGGCCACTGCCCGCTGTGTGTACTTTCCGAGGGGTCTCATGGGGTAGGAGTGGCTGGTCACCTCCACATTCCCGATGATAATCCCTGCTCCTCCTCTCAATTAACCTGATTAAATAGTTATGTCTCCCTCCATGCCCCTCCCAGATGAGAGGGTGGCCTTGCAGTCAGGTTGAGAAAAAAAAGGACGACAGGGGCTTCCCTGGTGGCGCAGTGGTTGAGAATCTGCCTGCTAATGCAGGGGACATGGGTTCGAGCCCTGGTCTGGGAAGATCCCGCATGCCGCGGAGCAACTAGGCCTGTGAGCCGTAACTACTGAGCCTGGGCGTCTGGAGCCTGTGCTCAGCAACAAGAGAGGCCGCGATAGTGAGAGGCCCGCGGACCGCAATGAAGAGTGGCCCCCGCTTGCCACAACTAGAGAAAGCCCTCACACAGAAATGAAGACCCAACGCAGCAAAAATAAATAAATTAATTAATAAACTCCTACCCCCAATATCTAAAAAAAAAAGGACAACAGGAATGCTCCCCTGTGGACCCCTCCCCGTGGCCTCACCCAAAGTAAGAGAAGGAGACCTTGGACACCTAAGTCTAAGGACCACACCGGCCCCGCCCTGCCTCTACTCCCTCCCTCCTCCCCACAACCCTCCCTGAACACCAAGCACTTCCAAGTCTCTGTGAGAAAGGCTCTTGCTATGTTCTGGGTTTTTTGCTTTTTTAACTGTGGTAAAATATACATAATATACAATCTCCCCTCTTAACTACTTTTAAGTGTACAGTTCAGTAAAGTTAAATACATTCAAAATGTTGTACAAACAATCTACAGAACTCTTCACCTTGCAAAACAAAACCTTCATACCCATTACAAAATAACTCCGTCTCCCTCCTCCCTCTAGGTCCTGGCAACTACCACTTCAACTTTCTATGAATTTGATTACTCTAGGTACACTATATGAATGGTACCATACAGCGTTTGCCCTTTTGTAACTGGCTTATTTCAGTTAGCATAATGTCCTCAAGATTCATGCATGTCGCGGCAAGTACCGGAACTGCCTTCTTTCTTAAGACTGAGTAATAATTCATTGATGTATTGATCCCATTTTATTTACCATCTGTTGGTGGACACCTGCGTTGCTTCCACCTTTTGGCTACTGTGAATAATGCTGTGATGAACATGGGTGTACAAACACCTCTTTGAGACGCTGCTTTCCATTCTTTTGAATATATATATCCAGAAGTGGGATTGCTGGATCATATAATTCTATTATTAATTTTTTGAGGAACCGCCATACTGTTTTCCATAGTGGCTGCACCATTTTACCTTTCCACCAATAGTGCACAAGGGTTCCCATTTCTCCACATCTTTGCCAATACTTGTTATTTATTTATTATTATTTTTGTGGTACACGGGCCTCTCACTGTTGTGGCCTCTTCCGTTGCGGAGCCGCTCCGCAGCATGTGGGATCTTCCCGGACCGGGGCACAAACCCGTGTCCCCTGCATCGGCAGGCGGACTCTCAGCCACTGTGCCATCAGGGAAGCCCAACACTTGTTATTTTTGTTTGGGTTTTACACTTAACGATTCTTTGTCCATGAAACAGAATAAAAAACAGCTTAATTTTAAATGGAATTTTCCTATTTTTAAAGCAAAAACATGGCAAAGAAGTATGGTTAATATTGAGTTAGCCTGCACTATGTGTCTGGCACTTATCATGCATTAACTCAGTTAATCATCACAACAACTCTATGATGAAGAAAGAGACGAAGTGACCACCTTAAGGCAGTCAAGTGGTGAAGAGGGATTTAAGCCCGGGATTTCAGAGCCCACGCTCCTAACTATCTCACTACATTTCTTCTTTATGGATATTTCTTACCTCAGCTGCAGTAAATTTTTCCCTTGGCCCCGCTGTAATCCACAGCTTCACCCCAGTTAGCTTCTCAGATGTAATTTCATCTTTTAAGCTAGAAATACGATTTTAAAAGCAAGTGTTAGATCCATTATTTAAACCAATTTATGAGCTATTTTAGCATCTAGACTGTATGGAATCAGAGGCTACAGAGGCACAGAAATGAAGGGATTTAGAGGTACCTGGTCCAGCCTCTCTCCCAAAGTGAGAATCCCCTCTAATAGGTCTGCCCCAGTCATCAGCCTGTGCTCAAGCACTACCTATAAGCCAAGGTGTCCAAATTAAACCACACTAGAGCATAAAGAAGTCCTCCAACTACTAATTCAATCAGCTCTACCATTAGCTTGTATGATTACACATCCTTTACCCATTAAGAAAAACCACACATACATACACACACACACACAGATACTTTCATTTTTCCTGTCCCTAAACTAAAGTACTGACCCAAGTTAAAATATGGGGAAAGCCTCTAACCTCTTAAAAACTTGCATATGTATAACTGGAATAATTACTTGATTTGTGATTTGGGGGGACCACTTAGTAATATGCTAATTGCCAAGTTTTGAAAGATATGTTTTAATAATCATTTATTTTTTTCTGAACGACCTTTAAATGGAATTCCTCCCACCTAAACAATCTATTTTACATAAGAAAATAAAGACTTTTCAGTGTTATAAGCAGGCTGTTATTATCACTTAGAAGGGAAAACAATTCACTCGGTCACCTCTGAATCTTCCAATTACTCCGAAGTCTTTTCTGCATGGATTTATAGCCATTGCTGGTGGTAAATACTTCCTTTTTGTATGCATTGAAAAGAATGGTGCTCCGAAGCTCTTTCTCCATGGTCACCTTATGGAAAAAAGAAGGGATCAGAGAAAAGGGAAACAATAAACAATATTCCAAAAGAAAGACCCTAAAAGGAACCAATAGTCTACTTCTTATAATTCATTAAGAAAAGTGGGCTTCCCTGGTGGCACAGTGGTTAAGAATCCGCCTGCCAACGCAGGGAACACGGGTTCAAGCCCTGGTCTGGGAAGATCCCACAGATCTTCCCAGTTGTGCACTAAGCCTGTGCACCACAACTACTGAGCCTGTGCTCTAGAGCCTGCGAGCCACAACTACTGAAGCGCACGCGCCTAGAGCCCGTGCTCCACAAAAAGAGAAGCCACCGCAATGAGAAACCGGCGCACCGCAATGAAGAGTAGCCCCTACTTGCCGCAACTAGAGGAAGCCCGCGCGCAGCAACGAAGACCCAACGGAGCCAAAAATTAAACAAACAAATTAATTAATTAAATAAATCTATTTTTAAAAAAGGTACACAGCTGCAACTTAGCTACAATTTCCCTACAATTCAAAGGCTGAAATCATGGCTGCAGAAACCCAAGGCAAACCCTGGGCTTCCCATCAGCCCACTTCCATGGCCCTGCCCTGCCATCACACTACAGTGTGGGGAACCATGTTTCCAACCTGATTCCTCACTGCTAACTATTGTTAAGTGTGGGGTATAGTTTTCTAAATTCTCTTTATACATATGGTAACTTAGTTTTATTTACTAAATAGGACCATATGCACTATTCTGCAACACACTTTTTTCACCTAACCTGTATCTTTCACATCTTTCCATGTCACTATATATGGATCTACCACTTTTTTTTTAACTGCTGCACAGCATTCCATTTTGTGGATGTACTGAAATTTATGTAACCACTCATATACTGATTGACATGTTTTTTCCCCAAAATTTTTGCTAGTAAAAGAATACTACAAACATCATCTTTGAACATGATGTTTTTGTGCACTTTGCATATCTATAGAATAAATTCCTACCTGTTGAATAGCTAAGTAAATTATTTCCAAATTGCCCTCCAAAATATTGTACTAATTTTTACTTCCACTAACGCTAATATATTTGTTTCCACACAATCTTATTTTTAATTTTTTTAATCTTTGCTAATAAGACAGGCAAAAAAAAATCCTTATTATTTTAATTTGCACTTTGAAATTAGTAAGATGGCCATCTTTCACTGTTTATATTGGCCACTTGTATTTCTTCTGATTTTCTTGTTCATATACTCTGCTATTGGGTTTAAAATTTTTCTAATTGATCATTAAATAAAGACTTCCATAAGTTTATTTGTCTTTAGACTTAGCTGCTGGTAGTTTTTTTGGTTTAGTTTGCTTGAATTTTGCAGGCCACACAGAAAGTTTAAAATTTTATAGAGTCAAAAGCATTAATCTTTTCCTTTCTGGCTTCTGGATTGCATGACATATTTAGAAGGGTTTTTATTTTTTAATTAATTAATTTATTTATTTATTTTTGGCTGCATTGGGCCTTCGTTGCTGCACGCGGGCTTCCTCTAGCTGCGGCAAATGGGGGCTACTCTTCGTTGCAGTGCGCCAGCTTCTCATTGCGGTGGCTTCTCTTGTTGCAGAGCACGGGCTCTAGGTGCGTGGGCTTCACTAGTTGCAGCACATGAGCTCAGTAATTGTGGCGCATGGGCTTAGTTGCTCCATGGCATGTGGGATCTTCCCGGACCAGGGCTTGAACCTGTATCCCCTGCATTGGCAGGCAGGTTCTTAACCACTGAGCCACCAGGGAAGCCCTTTAGAAGAGTTTTTACCATGCTAAGATTATAAATACATCCAACAATGCTTTCTCCTAGTACTTTTATGATGTCAAAATTTTTAAGACTTAAATTTTAGTCCATTTGGACTTTATTTTGATGCTTTAATTTTGTTATTGTTTTAATTACTAGCAAGCTGCCTGACACCAATCCATCCCTTCTATGCTAATTTAAAATACCACCTTGCCTATATAATAAATCCCTAAAAACTGAATTTTATCATGAATTCTATATATTCTATCTGCCTGTAAGATCCTGCCCAGTTCCATACTATTTTATTTTATTTTATTTATTTATTTATTTTTTGTTGTTGTTGTTTTGGGGTTTTTTTTTTTTGCAGTATGCGTGCCTCTCACTGTTGTGGCCTCTCCCATTGCAGAGCACAGGCTCCGGACGCGCAGGCTCAGCGGCCATGGCTCACAGGCCCAGCCACTCCGCGGCAGGTGGGATCTTCCCGGACTGGGGCACGAACCTGTGTCCCCTGCATCAGCAGGCGGACTCTCAACCACTGCGCCACCAGGGAAGCCCCATACTATTTTAATTACTACAGGTTTATAATATGTATGTTATAATACTTGGTGGTGCTGATACGAGCTAATCTCTCTTATTACTCTTAAGTTTTAGAATTTTTCTCGTTAGTCCCACATATTTATTTTTTAGGCTGAACTTTAAAATCATTTTGTCACTTAAAAAAAAAAAATCCCCCCATGATCCCACCACAGCTATCTTTTCATGTTCCATTCCATCCATGCCTATGCTTATTTTCACAGTGTGTACATACAACATTGTATTCTGCCTTCTGATTAGATTAGTGGTTGCGTGGTTATGCCATAATAAACTCAATCTTCATGAGCATCTTTTCAATTTTTTGCCATCGTAGATCCTACTGAAATGTACATATTTCTGCTTCTGCCATTAATTATTTTTGCCATAGGACAGATTCCTAAGAGCAGGATTCCTAGAAAAAGGGGATAGAACTAAGATGTCACATTATGGTTTCTTGTCCAATGCTCTTTCATACTGAGCAGGATGACTAAACATCTCCCAGCCGAAGGCGAGTTAGATTCGAGCCCAGTCTGAGGTCTGGGATCTGGGCCTATATCTGCGCCCCCCCCCACTTTTACTTTACCCTAGCGGACCTCGATTTTCTCTAAGACGGGCCCAGCGGCCTCGAGGACAGTCCGGCGAGGCCCTCGCCAATTCCCAACACCTCGGCCGGCCCACCACGGTCGGAGTCCGTCTTACCTGAGGCCCAGTGACCACCATCTTCACCTGACGCCGCCCAGCATCCCGCGGCCAGGTATCCAAGGCCGCTTAGCAACTGCGCAGGTGAAGCTGCGCGTTGGAAGGGCGTGGACCCGAGCGTGGAACTACCTCCGGAGCGACGTGATGACGACAGGACGGAAGAGGCCGATTTACCTTGCTAGCGAGGAGGGAGATGTATGGGTGGGGGCAGGGGCGGGACTAATGTGGGACTGTACCATTATTTTAGATGAGGGGTAAATCCAAATAGAATGTGGATTAACTTTAGGCCAAAGATAAACTCATTTCATTTTCTCCTTTAATACCCAGTCTCATTAAAGCCTGATAAAAATGATAGGCACAAGGGCCCAAACTTCGTCCCACCCTAAGGGAGGAGACTAGTGGAGGCTTCCGACGGAGCTTGCGGAAGGCCCAGCCTTGACCCCAAGGGCGCAGGCGCAGAGCGGTGGCCCGATGCGGGGCGGGGCTTTGCGGCTGAGGCTGCGGCTGCGGTTGTGGGTCGCTGTCGCCCTTTTTAAAACGCGGGACTCGAGGCACTGCGCGCGTTATAGGAGGGTTTCAGCGCCCTGGGAGGCCGGGGAGGCCCTCCAGGAGGAGGGTGGGCAGGTGTAGTGGTGAGGATGGGAATATGAGATAATTCTTTCTGTTTGATTAGCCCCGCATCTCTGAGCGCAACAGTGCCACGCCCAGGTGAACCAGCCTCTGGGCATCCCCTGGCGGCGAGTTAGACCTGACCAGATTCTACCAAAAAATAAAAATATAAACTGTTTTAAGGGAGCTGTGAGAGGCCGAAGCTGGGCAGACAGGGGTCCCCGTTGAGCAGAAAAGTGAGAGAAGAATGGTTCATTAAGGCAAGGGTTGGGGAAGGGCATTTGGGCAGAAGGAACTGCTTATGCGGAAGAGCCATCGCCAAGTATGGTTTGCCCTGTTGTCGCCGTGAAAATGAGAAACAAGACGCCGATAACCACAAACAGGCAACCCTTCTCACCAGGGGAGGGCTCAGTGCCTGCCCTGAGGGAGCGTGGACGTGTGTGCAATGCAGCTGTCTCGCTGGCTCAAACCGATGTGAGCAGAGACTTTAGAATTTTTGTTACAGTCTTCATTGGGTACAGAGTAGTCGGAGTTTTAGGGTCTTAAAACACACACACACACACACTACTCCTGTTGCTTTTTCACAACTACTGTGACTGCAAAGTTAAAAAGTGAAGAGGAGAGTGATTGTGATTTCTCTTCCTGAGGATGCTGTCTTTTGGTACCAAATTGGGTGAATACAGTTTGCAGTCAGGCTTTGCCAGAAGACCAAAAAAGTAGCTGCCCAGAGCACTTCTTCCGCTGTTGGAGGTTGTAGACAGAGCAAGGGCCTTAGAACCAGCTGCCACCAAGTTCAGTTCCTGGCTGTGCCTTGTACCATCTGGGTGACCTTGGGCAAGTTGCTTACTATCTCTGAGTGAAAGTTTCTTACCTGTAAAGTCAGGTTAATAATTTCTAAATGCTGGCTTATTGTGAGGATTGTAGATAATGCACATGCAGCTCAGAATGTGCTCAGGAAACCGAGGTGTGAACATATCTGTTCTGATATTGAACAGATCAATTCAAGATTCATAATTTATCATTTTTATTTTCTATCCTGGTGAAAATTTTGTGATGTTACAGTCTTAGAGCAGATAGAACCATTACGTGTTTCACAACCCATAGAAGGTTGTATACTTTGACAATACTATCACATTTCTGACAACTACGCTCTGTTGCTTTTTGCTTTGGGAAGTTGGGATTTTGGCTTCGCCCTCATCACAGTTCACATTTGTCTATTAGCAGACGCTATTAAGATGGAAATCATAGTGTTTCGCTCAGAATTCACAGCACATATCAAAGGATAATAGTAGCTCTTCTTGACTCAGCTTTGATCTCCAGTAGGTCAGTGTCAGTGTCATTGGTGTGTTTTCCATGGTCTTCCAGCTTCATCCCCCATAATTCCTGGGGCAGGGGGCTGGATAAACAAAAATGTAAGGCAAAGAGTGGGACTGAGTTAAGAGGAAAAGGCAGTAAAATCACCAGCACACACTGATGTTAAGAAAGTTCTTCTCTTGTTCACAAATCAGAAAGCTAATGAGACCACCATGAAGTAGGTGATGAACCACAAGCTTGTGAAAAAGACTTTTGTGGCACTGAAATAAGGCAGCACGATCCATCAGATAAGTGCAGGGGTCCTGGACTCATGGGGTGTTATATGCTCACATTCCGTCCAATCAGTATTGCTTTTGGAAATGGCTAATCCCCAGGACTGTACCAGCCCCAGCCTGGGCTCCCTATGGCCCTAGACCTGCCAAACATACAGAGGTATGTGAGGTAGAGCGTAGCATGAACTTGGCAGCCAGGCTCAGACGATGAGCATCCAGTTGAATGCCTCCTCTTCAAGACCCCGTTTCCCATAACCCGGCTTGGCTCTCCTTAGAGACTTTGAAAGTCATTCTGCTTGGATCTAACAGAGTGAGAGGCAGACCAGCACAAAGGTGACCTGTGAGAGCCCCAGAGTCAGCTTATATGGCTCCAAGTCTCAGCTCTGGCCCTTGTTAGCTATGTGACCTCCAGGCAAGGTACAACTTCTCTCTGTTTCTTCATTGGTAAAAAGGGGATAGTTGCTCCCTTGGGGTTGTTTTGATGAAAACTGAGACTTGAAAAAGTCTAGCACAGAAACTGGTTCAGCATAGGCAAATGTTCTCAAGCTGACTTTGACCAGTTAAGCAAAGAAGGAGTGGTTAACAGGATCAGCATCTCTCAAAATCATTGGGAAAACTAGAGAATAAGACTCAAGGATTCCCAGGAATGACAGGAATGATGCTGCAGCACTGATCTGATGAGGAAACTGATGCTGCCAATAAGTACCAATTGCTATATCGTTGCCACTTCTACACCAGGAGCTCCGTTTTGTGGGTGTTGTTACCGCAGCTACCACATGAAAGAGAGCTCCCAGTTCCTTCCTTGAGTCAAAAATCTGGCACAGGTGCATCCTGAGGCCACATGCCTGGCCCGAGCCGCAGGGTGGGCTGGGAAAGTTAGTATCTAGTATTTTCAGCTACTGTAAGTGGAGGTAGTTATTGCCTCTCATTATGGCTCATAAAACAGGAGATTCCCTGAATATAGCAAGAGGTTCAGATGCCAGGCAGACAAACCTAACAAATGTGCAATCCACCCACCCAAAGAAAGACATCATCGACATAGAAAAATAAGAGGGTGTTGGGTGATACCCTATAGGCTTGTTACATCTCCGTCATTTTACACATTGAGATCAAACTCCAAACACCAAGAGACCCTCTGATAAAGAGGTGCTGGTTGCCTACCCAACATTTGCCCCTTCTCTCTTAGTGTTGGACCCCTGTGTTATTGTGGGGAGTAATGTGCCCAGTTAATCAGACATATATCCCAACCTCCATTACAGGTAGGGTGGACGGCTACTGAGATGCAAGCAGAAGTCATTGGGTGGGGCTTCTGGGGAAGCTCTATAAAGGTGCGCTTTTGCCGTTTCCTCCTTTTTCCCTGCCCAGGACACAGAAGCAGTGGTTAGAGCTCCAGCACCATCTTATGATAATATAATAATCCTAATAGTAGAAGCCACTTGCCAAGGACGGCAGAGCAGAAATACAGAAAGCCTCTGATAACCTGTCATACCAGCCCTGGACCACCTAACATCACCCTTCTTTTATTGGCTGGGAAAAAAAGTCTTATTTAAGCCATCGTTACTCTGGGTCACTGTGACTAGCAGCTGAAGGTAATTCTTACAGATACAAGCTGGCTTCAGTGGTTTCACAGGTGCTTCTCTTCTAGCAATCTAAGACGGCATCATCCTCTGGTGCATAGGAAAATCCCAGGAAGGCACTTGAGGCCCCAGAACTGCTGGCCATAGTGTCGGGAGTGCAGCCAATGGACTTTGACACAGCTTCTTGGGTGAACTCTGGATCAAAGTGTTTCAAGTCAGCAGGTCCTGCCTGTGAATATAAGCCAATGATAAGAAGGGAACACTGGGGTCAGAGCTGTCAAAGGAGCCCACAGCCATGAGAGAGATGTTAATGCTCCCCTCTGAGTGCCCCAGGGGCATCCTTACTTAATTGTCACTTATTTATGCATTTACATTGGTCATTGTACTCCATGAGGTCCAATAACAATCTATCAATTCCTCCATCCCCTACCCCAGCACCCTACCTGCTCCACACCAACCCTCCAGACGCTGCTGGTAGGAAGTAGATTGTGACATAAATGCAGTATGAATCAAGGACATAAAAACTGTGCACAACAGGGCTTCCCTGGTGGTGCAGTGGTTGAGAGTCCGCCTGCCGATGCAGGGGACACAGGTTCGTGCCCCGGTCCAGGAAGATCCCACATGCTGTGGAGCGGCTGGGCCCGTGAGCCATGGCGGCTGAGCCTGCGTGTCCGGAGCCTCTCACAACAGCGAGAGTGGCCCGCGTACCGCGCAAAAAAAAAAAAAAAAATGTTCACAACAGATACAGTACAGAGAACGAACTAGTGGTTCCCAGAGGGGAGAGGGGTGGGAGGAAGGGCAAAATAGGTGAAGGGGATTAAGAGGTACAAACTACTAGGTATAAAATAAGTTACAAGGATATAATGGACAGAACAGGGAATATAGTAATACTTTATAATAATTTCGTATGGAGTATAATGTATAAAAATATCAAATTACTATGTTGTACACCTGAAACTAATGTAATACTGTAAGTCAACTATATCTCAATAATAAATAAATAAGTAAAAATACATTCACATTCTTTGACTTGGTAATTCCCCAATTGGAATCCATCTTAAGGAAATAATCACCACTGTGGGCATAGATATGCACTTAAAGCTATTCATCAGTCCATTATGATAAAGAAAAAATGGTAATAACCTAAAGTTCACCATTAGGAATGTGGTAGAATAAGTTATGTTGCCAACATAGGGCTGAAATATTACACAGCCACTTAAAATCATACTTATAATGTCTTATATGACTTAGGGAAATAATGACATAGTTTTTAGCAAAAAGAAAGAGGGGAGAGATGATATTTATATATATGAAGTGTGACCTATGTAAAAAACATAGAAAAGACTTGAAGGAAACATGCCAGTGGTGCTTTCTCTTGGGTAGTGAGATAATAAGCTTTTTCTCCTTGATGCTTTAAACGTCTGTTTTACACACTTTCTAGAAAGAATACATGCCATTGTTATTATAAGGAGAAAAGCTAAACAGAGAGAGAAAATCTTTACAGGGCTTGGCTCTGTCTGGGGGTGCTCCGTGACACAGCGCTTTAAAAACTGTAAAGAGCTCTGCGATGAGGGTTATTGGTGCTAAAAGTAAAGAAGTGCAGCCTGGCTCCTCACACAGAGCTGAGCTGGCGGTCAGGACTTCTGGACTCTAGACCCAATTCTGCCTCTAACTTATGGGTGGCCTTGGACAAATCACTGAGCCTCTTGGATCCTTGGTTCTCCCATCTGTAGAAAGACAGCGGGCTCAGATACCCTCCCCAGATACCCTCCAAGCTTCCATCAGCCCTGGGAATCCAGAATCTAGAATGTGAAGACCTCTTACCACATTAGGGTTGAAGGGTGGAGTCAGCCTCTTGTGGTACAAGTCGTCCCAGTTTATGGGGCTGAAGAATACATGGTTCTTTATCTCAAGCTGCAGGAAGAAGGTGCTGATCAGAAGTAGCCCTTTCCATTGGCGTTCCCACCCCACCTCACATGCCTCGGAGCTCCAACTCTATTGGCAACCGGTTGTCAAGCCCTAAACTCTTTACCAGGAAGGTAACTTGTCGTTCTGGCTGGTTTCCTGGGACAAAGGAGTGTCTGCAGTTAGACTTCTCCCCTTCGCCATTATCTCGAACTCCAGCCTTCTCCTCGTAGCAGTTGTTTATTCCACAGCTATTTAGTGAGCACCTACTCTGTACCATACTAGGCTGTAGAGGTATGTCAGTGAACAAGACAGCAGGACCTGCTCTTGGGGGCCCCAGGGGATCTTGGGGACCCCCTGTCCCCCATTCTGCTTCAGTGCATCCTGACTCTTCCAGAATTCTAACCAGAGAAATAGAGCAAATCGACTCACTATGGAAGATTTGGGAAATAAAGCCCCAAGAAAAGCTGCAGTTTCCCAAAGATCCGGAATTTAGGATTCAGCCCTGGGCGTGATTCACCACTTCTTTCCTAATCCAAACCAGTGCTGGCACGAACGTCCACCTGTTCCAGCAGGACCCTCTCTCTACCTGTGTTTCTCAAAGAATGATTCTCTGGCTCCATATCAAACCCCCCCGGGGGGTTGCTACAAAGCCAGATCAAAACTATTTCCAGACGAACACCCAAGAAACTGGTAACACTCATTGCCCCCAAATTTAAAAAACTCAGTGGCTGGAGGGACTTTTTCTGAATATCCTTTGGGTTTTGATCTATGGGAATGTATACCTTATTTTAAAAATCATACATATTTTTTAAGATGCAAATTTCCTCTGGGAAGGAGGGGACCTGTCTTCATGAAAGCCCTGTTCTTTAAGCTGTCCAGGGATGGGTAGGCAAATGCCCTAAATGTTGTTACACTTCACAGTATCTGGCATATAGGGCAGTTTGTAAAAGCACTACGTGCTGGACGCTGGCCTAGGTGTTTGTATATATTATTTAATCTTCATAAGAGCTATGAGCTGGGTGCTGTTATTACAGATGGGGAAACAGGTGCACAGAGAGAGGTTAGCCATGTGCCCAGGGTCCTGCACCTAGTAATTGGTAGAGGAGGGATCGGAACCCACGTAGTCTATCTCACAATCCATGCATCTCAACTTCTACGCTAGAAGAGCAAGCTTCTAGGGAGCATGCACAGTTGGGACAAATTATGAACCATAAGATACAAAAAGGCCAAAAACCAACTGTCGCTTCTGAGGTGCTGGGAGCAAAAGCAGGATACCGGGCATGAGCCCTGCACACACCACCACCAAGGGGGTGGGCAGACAACCTAAGCCACCCCTCCTGCCCAACCCACAGATCTGCCCCTACTCTCACCCCATTTAAGGAATGAGTCCACCCTCCTCAGAGAGGGCACCTGTTACTTTTCTTTTGCCCCCTCGTGCTGTATAGCACAAGTCCCAGTAAAGCCCTGCCTGAATTCCTGTCTGGCCTCTCATCGTATTGTCACACTCTGTAATAATTTGTGTTCGTCTGTCTGCCTTCCCCTCATAAACTTAATAAGGGCAGAGACCCAGTCTAACGAACCCCTAGCATTTAGCTCAATGCCTGGCACATAGGAGGTGCTCCATAAATACTGGTTGAATAAAAGCGTTAGAATGAAGGAAATAAGTAGGCAGCTGTGACTCTCCAAATGCGTGAATTAGCAGTGCCTGGTTTTAGAAAATAGCTGGATGCATGTCACTGCTTCTGGGTTGCCTCTGCAGGAAGCTGAGAGCCCCATGAGGGGCCAGTGCTCCGCTAGCAGGTCACTTACAAAGTCTGTTTGGGAGCCCAGCCGCTGCCTCTGGTCCTTGTGAAGCAGGGCTTGCAGGAGGTCGCAGGCGGCCACTGTCCGGCCCCCAGGGATCCGTAGCGGCTGGTTCAGAATGTTCTCATACATCTGGGACAAATCTTGGCTGTAGAAGGGCGGCTGGTGAGAGAGAGAGAGAGAGAGAGAGAGAGAGAGAGAGAGAGAGAGAGAGAGAGAGAGAGAGACGGGAGGACCATCCATGCTAAAGTGGGCACAGTTCTCAGGGACACTTGGAGCAAAGTGGGCAGCTGGAAGGATTCAGCCAGACCTGTGTCTCTGCGATGGCTCACGTGGCAGATGGGAGAGAGACAGAGACCTAAGGGCATCCAGCCCAGTGCACAGGCTGTTGGGAAGGCCGAGAAGTCTCTCCCCACCAGTGTGAGGCTTGTGGATCCCCCAGGTGCCTCCTCTATCCCATGTCTCTTAATCCAGCTTGTGCAACGACTTTGCACTTTGCAAAGTTAACAGTTTCCTGTCATCATTTCATCCCAGCCTCACAACCATCCTTTGAGACAGGTTGTAATTTTTCAGATGAGAAGAGCAGGCAGCCTAGGATTGGGTCCAGGGGCTGGTTCCACAACCTGCCAGCACTGTGACCTTTCTGGGTCTCAGTTTCCTTGTCATGAGGCACCACAGGAGTAACATGTGAGACGGTATACTGTAAAGTGCGGAACTGACTTTATTGAAAAAATATATCTAATCCTTGTATTCACTTTGGCATCACCTTTTTTCAGCTTGGAGAGGAGTGATGGCTCATTCATTTCCTCAAGGAGCCTGAGGAGGCCACACAAGGGACAGATCCACCCCCATCTCTTCCAGAGTCCGCTCTACCCCACTCACCAGGCCGTGCAGCATCTCGTAGAGAACGGCCCCCAAGGACCACCAATCCACTGCCCGATCATAAGGCTCTTTACGAAGCACTTCTGGAGCCAGGTACTGTTGAGGGGAAATACATGTATCTGAAAGACACTCAGCCTCCGTCTCCCCATTTGTAAGCAAGGCACTTGGAGGAAAAGCTCAACAGGGGTTGATCCTGCTGTGATATTTACTTGTCTGTGCCTATGTTTATTCAGCATCCATTTGTCAAAGACCTGATTTGCGTGGGGCTCTTTGCCAGTGTGCTAGGGACATAGAGGAGATCAGGCAGGACTGCCCTGTACAGTTGTATGTGTTGTGCATCACACAAAAGTACCAACCAAAGGGGTAAAAGGGGCTGCAAGCCTGGCTATGATCAACTTACCAAGCCATAACCCTAGTATAGGGGTGCATCTGACAACTGACATATATTTATTTTTTAAATTTATTTATTTATTTTTGGCCACGTTGGGTCTTTGTTGCTGCTCAGGCTTTCTCTAGCTGCAGTAAGTGGGGACTACTCTTTGCTGTGGTGCAGGGCTTCTCATTGCAGTGGCTTCTCCTGTTGTGGAGCATGGAATCTAGGTGCACGGGCTTCAGTAGTTGTGGCACGTGGGCTTAGTTGTTACGTGGCGTGTGGGATCTTCCCGGACCAGGGCTCGAATCCATGTCCCCTGCATTGGCAGGTGGATTCTTAACCACTGTGCCACCAGGGAAGTCCCAACTGACATATATTTAAAGGGGAAACTTTTTCTAATTAGTCTGCCCAAAGTGGGTGCCTTTATCGACTTTGCTCAAAAGCATCCAGTCAGTGTCTTGGGACTAGGAAAGCCCTGGGAATACTCCCGGGGCAGTGGGAAGACTAACGGATAAAGTGTAAGTCAGTGTGGCACGTACTTGCTCTGGAAATCTTAGTAACAGATGAATGGAAAGGAGTCAGGAAAGAGGAGGTGGCACTTGTGTTCCTCCTGACAGCTGAATGCGTGCCTTGCGCAAGGGGAGAACCTGAGGCAGAGCTGTGCTTCCTGCCAAACCTGAGGGCTTAGTGGCCTCTTAGCCTGGTGTCTCTGCCACTGAGGAAAGGGGTCTCAGCAACAGACAAAGCCACTTCGAGAGACTGTGCGTGCGGAGAGGGGCAGGGAATTACGCAGACCTGAGCCCTACTGGGTGTGTGGTCACAAGCAGGTCATTGAACCTCCTAGAACCTTGGTTTCCTCATCCACATAATGGGACCGCAGAATCCCTCTCTAGGGGCTGTGTTAAGGACACATGCTAACATATGTGTTACCCCTTGAACAATGGGAGCAACTGTGGTTACTCCTGTCTGTGCTCCCAGCACCATGGCAGTGGCTGAGTCATGGAAGAAACTCGTCAGGGCCACATGTCTCCGACACAATCCAAGGTGCCGTATCCCCTCCTCGCCTCAGC
Source organism: Orcinus orca (assembly GCF_937001465.1). Lineage (NCBI taxonomy): Eukaryota > Metazoa > Chordata > Mammalia > Artiodactyla > Delphinidae > Orcinus > Orcinus orca. The sequence goes on from NC_064574.1 coordinate 17,269,282, forward strand.
AGTGTCCAAGGAAGGGACGGCTGGGCTTTTAGGCTTTGGGAGGACAGTTCTGTCTGAGGACACCCTGCCATACCCAAACACAGACAATAGCTCCTGCTTAGAGAGGCCGTCTGTCCATCAGCTCCCCTAAAACCAAATTGAGGAGACAGCTGAAATCTGAGACCCAGATTCTCAAGCACATGGAGAAAAACAAAAGCTAAGTTCCTGTCCCATGCCAGTTCGGGAGGACTTGCCAGCCCTGCAGCCTCAGTCCCCCACCCCCAATCCAGACATCTGTCCAAGCAGCTGGGAAACCCTTTGGACCCAAGGTCCAAGGAGTTTAAGGAAAGGTTTTTAACCCCAAAGCTGCAGGGAGGCCTTGGCAGGACAGAGAGATGTATGTGAATTACTGCTGAAGCTTGCAAATTTTAACCCTCCAGGATCTTGGTGGCTGGAAGAAGGAGGTAGACCAGTGTCTTTACCCTTGCAAACCTTGATCTTAACTGTCAGGCCAGGGCCTCCTGTGGCACATGGACTTCACCCTGTAGGGCAGTGCTGTCCAATACAGTAGCCACTAGCCACGCATGACTGCCGAACATTTGAAATGTGGCTGAGCTGAGCTGAGAGGGACCATAAGTATAAAAGGCATACCAGATCAAAGACTTAGTTAGGAAAAAAAAGAATAAAGTATTTCAACAATTTTATGTGGATTATATGTTGACATGATACTACTTTGCCTGTGTTGGGTTAAATAAAATATATTACTAAAATTGATTTCTCCTCTTTCTTTTTTCTTTTTAAATGTGCTTGCTGGAAATTTTTAAATTGCATATATGGTTTGCATTTCTGTTTCTATTTCTATCGGACAGCACTACTGCAGAGTTTCACCAGCCGGGTCCCAGCAGCCCCTAGAGCTGGTGCCCCCATGACACGGAGGAGGGAACCAAGGCTGAGTGTACAGCCGGCTCGGGGAAGTGCTTGGGTGGAAGAAGTGAGTCCCTCTGATATAAGCTGGTGGCCCTAATCAGGAGCTGTGGCCTCATCCACTCCCAGCCTTGCGCCTCCCAGGAGGTTTAGCTTACCTCTGGGGTGCCACAAAATGTGGACGTGGTCTCCTCAGGCTCTACACCTTCCTTGCAGAGGCCAAAATCCGTCAGCACCACGTGTCCCTATAGAGGAGGGAGGGCAGGGGTGGGAGGGTGGTCTGAGCCAAAGGTATACCCAGGTCTATCCCCAAAGCCCAGATGCCACATCTGGGGCAGCGGCCGTGGGGTCTGATGTCCCTGGCAAAGGCACGAACTGGCGGCTCCACTCAGAGACTCAGTGCTTCTAACCTGGATGCTAAGAGCAGCACAGGGGCCAGGTGGGGAGATGGCATTGCACTGTCTACCCCCAGCTCATCATAAACTCAGATCGACAACCTACAACAGCAGCAGTTCCAGAATGTTCTCGCTGGAGAGGCCTAGTGGCAGCAGCCCCCTTAACAGAGGGCTGGGGACCCAGAAAGCATGCCTTGTGGCAGCTGAGCGAGAAGGTGGTTGGTAGAGCAGTGAGTGGATGCTGCAGGGCTCTGTCCAGATCCCCTCTTTAGGAGCTGTCCCACCCATCCCCCCATGCTGGGCCATTGCCCTCATCCAAAGTCATGCCCCCACTCAAGGGGCAATCCCCATCCAATGACTGGTCAGTGTAGGGGCACAGATGCCCAGCCTCCTTGCCTCAGTTTGGAACAGTTCTAAAGAGTCATCCCAGCTCAGGCCCACCCCACCCCTGTATGACCAGCTGAGGACGCCTCACTTGCAACCACAAGGCAGGCGAGCTGCTTCCTCTGCCCAGTCCTGCCTCCCCAGCCCCTTAAACGTGGATCTCTTGAGAGTGTCCCCCAGGAAGCTTCTGCACCCAGTGGTCCATCTCAGAGTCTATTTCCAGGGAACACAGTCTATGCCACGGAAGGACTACAAAATCCTCGAGCCTCCACATGACTCCACCCCTCCCCCCACCCCGTATACACGTACACGCACATGGATACGTAGCCACGTGTACACATAACGCATATGCGTGTACATATATGTGTGTATACAGGCATAGGCACACATGCACACACATACTTGAATGCGTCCCTAGCCACATGCACGCATGCACAATGCATGCACACACACTCATGGGCACACAGCACACACGCGCGCACGCACACACACATACCCACCAACCTGGCCGTCCAAAAGAATGTTCTCTGGTTTCAGGTCCCTGCAGAAAACGAGAGAAAAGGGCGCTGTGATGTCACAGCTGCTTAGTGACATGAGCTGGGGACCGGGGTCCTGCAAGAGGAATCTTCATGGAGATGCAGAGATGCACAGGGAGAGCCCGAGGAGGATGGGCACTCAATCCCAGGAAGGAGGAGGCCCCCACTTGCTGGCGGGCCCTCCTCCTCAGACAGAGGACCAGGTTCACCAGGATTTCAGCAGGGTCTGGGGGTTCATACGACGCCTGGCTGTTGGGGCAGAAGGGCCAGGCCTAGCTCTGAGCCACAGGCAGGCCTCACCTGTAAATGATGTTGAGAGAGTGCAGGTAGCCAATGGCGCTGGCCACCTCGGCGGCGTAAAACCGGGCCCGGGGCTCCAGGAACCGGCGCTCCCGCTGCAGGTGGAAGAAGAGCTGGAGGAGGAGGAGACATGTGAGCGGGTTCCTGGGGGGCTCCAGCTCCTCGAGAGTGGGGTGGGGGGCAGCTGGCCAAGTGACCCACTCTCTAAGCTGCAATGTCCTCATACAAGGAAGGGCATGCCGGTCCCTGCCCCACAGAGTGGGCAAAGTGTCAGCAGGAAAGATGAATTAGCAGGGGTGGACCACCTACTGAGTTTCAGGCTCCAGCCAGACCCTCTCACGTCTCTAATCTCCTTTAATCTTCCTGTTTCACAGAAACAGGCCAGTTTCACAGAAAAGGAAACTGGAAGAGTCAGAGCAGTCAGGTGACTTGCCCAAGGTCACGTACTGTAATCGGCAGAGCTGTGATGTGAACCCAGGTGCGTCAAAGATGTGCTTTTCCTCCAACCCAGTGATAAAATGATTATGATGGTCAAACTGAGCCTAGGTTAGATCTGCTCCCGGGCCAGTTGCTTTGGTTTATTTGGCTGGCAAAGAAAGCCCTGTACCTCCACCGGGGAATTTAGGGATGTAGGACAAAAACTTCCCTCTTGGCATCAGGCTAAGGAGCATGAGGTCACACAGGTTAAATCTGGGGTCACTGAGAAGGGCCATCTTGTCATCTTGATCAGAGAGGCAGAAGAGGGAGCCCAGCTTATCCCAGCTGTGCTTCTGGGGCACCAGGTGGCCTCAGATCATTCCCACAGGGACTGGTCACTCCCATGCAGTGGTCTTTGGTGTAAGATGGGGGCATTAGAAATACTGACCACAGAGCTCCTCTAACATTGACTTTTCCCAGGTCCACTGAAGGGATTGTGGGCAGCTCTGCTTGGAAGTCAAGTAATGATGATGGCTGGGAGTTCGATAGACCTGCCTTCCAATCCTGGCTCTGCCGGGTACAGGCTGAGTGGCCCTGAGCAAGTGAGTTACCTGCCCGAACCTCGGTTTTTTTCAGCTGCAGAATGGGTCTGTTGTAAGGATGAGGGGGAGATTGTTCCAGAACCTGAGGCACCATGAGCATGTGGGATGGAAAACTCCTGCTGAGGGCCGGGCAGGGAAGGCGCCACGTGGACCTATACCCACCTCTCCCCCGTTGACATAGTCCAGCACAAAGTAGAGCTTCTCCGGCGTCTGGAAGGAGTAGCGCAGGCCCACGAGGAAGGGGTGGCACACGTTCTTCAGGAGCACGCTGCGCTCCGCCATGATGTGGCTCTGCTGCAGAGTCACACAGACGGGCCGTGTCACCGCCTACACGGCCACCTCACCCAGGACCTTCTCGTGCCCCTGCTCAAACACCCACCGTGACTCCTCACTGCCCTCGGAGCCAAGCCCAGGCTCCTTGCTTAGTATCCAGGACTCTGCGGTCTACCTCATCCCTGACCAGTCCACGTGGGTGCACCTCCAGCCCTGGATCCAAATGCCCCGCCCCCCTCCCCGGGACAGTAAGCAAAGCTATGTTAATGCCGCATAAATGAGTCCCAAGGACAATCCTGCAGGGGGAGAAGCTGAGCGTTATCCACATTCAGCCTTGGTTGCTGTCCCCCTGCCTGGATGCCGTTTTCAGACCATCAAAATCCTAGCTTCAAGGCCAGCTGCAAGGCCACCTCCTGCAGCTTTCTGAAGGACACCTTCCCTTCGACGTCCTTGTTAACATTAATTCCCTCTCCTGAATCCTCCAACTTGACATCCAGTTCTCTCTCAGGGCCCGCTCTGTCCTTCTCATGGAGCTGGTGTTAAGAGACTCAAGTCAGCCAAAGTATCTAGAACTCCCCGTTGGCTGTAGCTTGAAGCGCCTTTGGAGAGCCTGAAGTGTGACCCCCACGTTGCACAGATGGGGAGGCCGGCACCTGACAGAGCAGAGGACTGGTCCACCACGGAGCCCTGAATCTTTAGGGGAAAGCAGAGAGCCGGGCCGGGTCACCTGCAGGCCCTTGGGGTAAGGCGGTTAGCCTGCCTTCCTGGAGAAGGGTCAGCATCCCAGGCACCACCTGGCCCCCCTGCTGGGCCACCTCTGCGCCCAGAGTTGGGACGCATCTTTGGAAGCCACCTGAGGCTGGGGGCGGGGGGCCGTCAAGAAGCAGGAGAGGAGATGCCTGGGCCCAAGCCCTGGTACCTCTTTCTTCTTTAAGATGGACTTTTTCTGTAGCACCTTCACTGCGTAGAACATCCCGTCGGACTTGTGCTTGGCCAGTAGGACCTGAGCAGAAAGACAAATGCAGAACCCGTGGTGACTACTCCTCCAGGCTTCGTATTTCTCGATGGCAGTGCAGGCCTCCAGCCCCTGCCCTGCGCCCATGATTCTGCAGGTTGTAAGCTCCCTCTCTGCATGTGCAGGTAACAGCAGGGGGCAGAAGAGGCCAGAGAAGGGGAGACCCAGGCCTTCCATGCTCACGGGTCACTCACCTTCCCGTAGTTTCCTTTGCCGATGACTTTGAGGAAGTCGAAGTCGGTGGGCCGGGCACTGGGGGACGAGGGAGGAACACGGGTCAGCATTTGCAAGCTTGGGAAACTTGAGGCTTTAGTTCAAATCAGAGCTTCTTTTTAACTTTGAAGCTGGAGAAGGCAGGGAGCTTTCTAAGAACACCATGTTCTCCCAGCCAGGAGGGTCTTATAAGGCTGGCCCCTGCCCCTGGGGATCTCACAATCGTGTAAAAACAGACAAGGCCGGGAGAAAACCAGACGCAACAGCGTAGAAGGCAAAGGAATCTGACCTCCGAAGACTGAGAAGGGCCTGGAGGGTGGGGAGCTGCTAGTAATGCAGACTTTGGGGGGATACTTCAGCCACAGGGCTCAGCATGGGCAGAGGCTGGGGAATTAGTGGGAGATGAAGCTAGGCGCCGGTCCTAGGCCCAGATGGCAGAGGATCTTGACGCTGGGCCAGAGAACTGGATTATATTCCCAAGGGGAGGGGGGAGCCAGGTATGAGGGGAGCCAGGGAGGAAAGTTATATGAGAGATGAGAACTCACTTTGGGTTGGCCGAAGGCCCCAGGTTGATATTCCCATTGGCCCTTGAGGGCTAGAGACATTTAAAGAAAGAAGTGATTAAAATCAGAGGGTCCCTAGTCCTTGGCTCCCTCTCTTTCCCCTGGTCCAAGTCCTGCTCCTTTTCCAGTATCTCTATTAGGCTTCTTCCCTCCCTCCCTCCCTCCCTCGTCCCTCCCTCCCCCCCTCGTCCCTCCCTCCCTCCCTCCTTCCTTCTTCCTCCCTCCTTCCTCCCTCCTTCCTCCCTCCGTCCTCCCTCCTTCCTCCCTCCCTCCCCCTCCCCCCTCCTTCCCTCCCTCCCTCCCTCCCTTCCTTCCTTCTTTCCGTCCACCTGCCAACCCACCCACCATCTCACCTGCTTCACACAACAGCCTTGGGAGGCTGCTGGCCGTTGTACCAAATGTGAGCGTGAGGAAACTGAAGCCCAGAGAAGAGCCATCCAAGGACTTCCAGGATGCCCCACTGGCATGAGAACGCAGGTGTCCTCAGGGCCAATCCCATGATTTCCCACCCCATTTACTTCTTGAAGCCCTTGTCCAAGTCCCTTCTCTCTTTACCCTGCAAACGGCCCAGTTCTGTGGTCTCACAGTGACCCCTGCGGGCACCCCCAGTCCTGGGACCGCCCACGCGGCTGACTGGGACTTCCAGGGCTTTCCTCAGCCTTGGGAGGAAGTGAGCCCCCTGGTGGTGGGTGGGGGAACCAAGACCCACTCACCTGCAGACTGGGGGTCCCAGCCGGGCTAGAGTCCATCTTGTAACAGTGATCAGGTGGGCTCTGGGGACACAAGGAGAAGCAGGATGAGATAGCTGATGTTGGGGAATTAGTGCCACCTGTCTGGGGCCTTAGGCACTGCTGCCCTCTCCACCCTTCCCCAACCCAGACACCTGCCCGAGGTCAGCAACCCCTGCGTGGGACAAGAAATGATATCCCCTGGACCCAGCCTCTCCCATCAAACATCTCATGAGGGAGAGGGAGGATGGTCAGCGGTGGCCCCTCCTAGGCTGAGTCCTTTCAAGGGTTGAGGACGGCCAGGGCAGCAAGATCCCTGTGAGCCAGGGCAACTCTGGATATCTGGGGTGGCCAAGGCTGGAAGGAGACTTGCAGAGCATGAAGTCTGAACCCTTCCCCCCACTTCACTGGTGGGGAGTCTGAGGCCCAGAAAGGGACTTGCCTAGGGTCCCACAGTTTGTGAGGGGCAGGCTGGGCTCCCCTGGATCCCTGTGGACGGCCCCGGGCTGGGCTCTGTGCTGACTATTATCTCTCTGCCACAGAGACTTCCGCCTAATGTCCCTGGAAGGGCAGCTGCCCTGGGGACCTTGGGCCAGAGCCATGGACAGACCCACTGACCTATGTCTATTTGAGACGAAACAGTGGAGAGTGTGACCAACGGTCTATGTGGCCAGGAGCATATGTCTTCCCTGCCCCCAGCCTGCAGGGTGGGGGAGGCCGGTATGTCCAGGCCCTGGCTCAGCGTGCCCAGGACCCCAGAGCCCTATCCCTGCTTGGAAGGTCAAGGTCAAGAACCGAGATCTCACCTGAGAACCCAATTGCTCGTGCAGGCTGCTGGGCACTGTGCATGCCAGGACCACAGCTTTGGCCTACTGTGGGACCTGGGTTGCAGTAGAGACCACCCGTCTTTATAAGGGGGTCCCTGGAGCAATCACCCCCTGGCCTTCTTGGGAGCTGAGAAAGGGACCACAGGGGAAGCGAGGGAATGGCCCAGCCCTGTGGAGCCCTGAGCCACAGAACTGCCCAGATAGGGAGTGCGGCCTGGCTTCAGCCAGTGCCCCGTGTCTGTGCTCCCGCAGACAGCCCACACGCCCCCCTGGCCTGGCCCTGACAGCCCCTCTGCCAGGCCCCGGCCTCCCCAGCCCCACGTACCTGCACAGCCTGAGGAGAGGCCGCGGGGAGAACCAGTGGTTGGAGCCGGAGGATGGTCAGTGGACAAGAGAGCCTCTCTCTGTTCTCCCAACAAGGGCCGAAGTGTCTGTGCCTGGCGCCGGCCCGGCCCCGGCACCCAGCTCGGAACTCCCGGCCACAGCAAGGGGGCTGTTGATGTCACGTGGGAGCCAGCGGGGCTTAAGAAGGGACCGAAGACCTCTGTTCCCTCGGGGACATCGCCTCCCCCTGGGGGGTGTGGGTGGAAGGCGGTGAGCGACAGCTGCCAGAGAGCCCGGGCTACGCTGGGGCTTGTTAGAATGCGTGTGAGAGTGTGGGGCAAGGAGTGTGTGTGCAGGTGTTTCGTGCAGAAATGTGTGTCAGTGTGTCTGTCTGTCTGGTGTATCAGTGTGTCCCTGTATGTCAGGGTATTTGTGCATCCGTGTGACCACGTTTGTATAATTTTGTCGGTGTGTCTGTACATCTGTGACTCTCTGTTCTCACTGTGTGGAGATGTGCTTCAATGAGTCTCTGTGTAGTGTAGTGTGTGGACATGGCAGTGTGTACCTCTATATATGTTAACGTGCTGTGTGTATGTGTATAAGTGTGAGTCTGTGTGATACCTGTGTGTGACAGTCGTCATTGTGTGTCTGTGTTCATATCGGTGTATATCAGTAAATTGTGTGTGTGTGTTGTGTGTGTGTGTGTGTGTGTGTGTGTGTGTGTAGGGGGCCTGTCTGTGAGGAGACATGTTCCCCAGGGCCTACCAAGGCCTGGTGCAGACCATCTAGGGCTGAAGATGAGGTTCCAGAGACCTCACCGTGGCAGCCGAGAGCCCTTTGCCTCCCAAGAACCTGCAGGTGTTTCAGAGCCCGGCTGTCTGGTTCAGTCAGCGTGGCCTTGGTCTTTGCTGAACACCTGGCCCTCTGGGCCTTTCCCTGCTGACTCTCCGGGGCTCTGGCCGCTGTCTCCAGGGCAGGGCTGGTTGGCTGTGTAAGAGCCAGGAAGCAGGGTCCCGGTGGCACCCTGGTGCATGAAGGCCTTGCTGCCTGGTGCGATAATCAGGTACTCACAGGGTCCCTTCCTCTCTCTCGCGGAGGTTACATGGGGCGTTCTGGGGAATGAAGGAGTTGACAGGGCCTGACTAAGCTCCTGCCCTTCTGGAACTTTCTATGTGGTTACCACATGCCACACCCAGACCTCTGTAGCTCACTACAGGGTGGGTATCTGTGCAGCTGGGGCTGAGGGGGCTGGTCAGGGAGGGACCTAAGCCCAGTGGCCTTGGGGGTTCTCTGTGGGCTCTGAAGCGGGGGTGTCATACGAGGAAAACCCAAGAACAGTATCAGAGCTCTCCATTTTTTAAGAACAGAAATGTTGAACCAATACACAGATGGACAGGATATCATGTTGGCAAAACAAATGCCCAGAACAAGGACATTTCTTTTCAATGATGAGACACTGATGCAGCCTTCATTTAGGAGCACTGCTTAGAACAGGAAAACAATAATAAAAATAATAACCTCAGTGTCCCACAGTAGGGCACTTCAGAATACCCGCCGGCTGTAATAGCGCCCTCTCTGGAACTTACACCCCTCTTGAGAGACTATCCCACTGCTATGTTCGCTTCTCAGTTAAAGTCCTTGAGAGCTGTCTGGACTTGGTCCCCACTCCCCCTCCTTTTCTCTCTTGAACCCATTCCAAACAGGCTGTCATCCCAACATGCCTCCGGAAGAGTGGACCAATGACCTCCTGTGCCAGAGCCAGCGATGGATTCTTTGTCCTCATCTAAGTCAGTGTCTCTGAGGACATAACCTGTTTTTCGCAGCTGGCTTTAGGATATCCCGGTTTCCCTCCTGCCTCGTGGATTGCTCTTTCTTCAGATCTTCCACTGGATTCCCCTCTTTTTTACCCTGAAACACTGGCCCGGCCTCTACCTATACTTGTTCCCCAGTTGACCACAACCAGTTTCATGGTTTTAAGTGTCGACTAAACGCCACGATTTCCAAACTCATCTCTCTACTTCTGCTTCTCTCCTGACTCTGGCTTCTCCGACACTTCACTAGTTAGATGCCTAGAGGTGCTTCACTCTTAACATGTCCAAAAGGAAAGTCTATTCCTTCCACTCTGCCCCAGACTACTCCTCCCTCTGACATCCATCTCAGTAATGGTACTACCATCTACTCAAAAGTTCAGGACACCAACTCAGAATTCATTCTAGAAACTCTGCACCCTCATCCCTCCTCCATTCCACCATGAAATCCCATTAGACTCCACCTTCAAAATATATCCAGAAACTACTGCAACCACCCTGTCCTGAGCCACCATCATCACTTGCATGGATTATTGCCCTAGCATCCCTACTGTGTCCCTATTTCTTTTTTTTTTTTAATTAATTAATTTTTATTGGAGTAGAGTTGCTTTACAATGTTGGGTTAGTTTCTGCTCTACAGCAAAGTGAATCAGTTATATGTATACATATATCCCCTCCTTTTTGGATTTCCTTCCCATTTAGGTCAGCACAGATCATTGAGCAAACAGTAGGTTCTCATTACTTATTTATTTTATACATAGTAGTATATATATGTCAATCCCAATCTCCCAATTCATCCCACCCCTCTCTTCCCTCCTTGGTATCCATAAGTTTGTTCTCTACATCTGTAATTCTATTTCTGCTTTGCCAATAAGTTCATCTGTACTATTTTTCTAGATTCAGCATATAAGCGATATTACACAATGTTTGTTTTTCTCTTTCTGACTTACTTCACTCTGTATGACACTCTCTAGGTCCATCCACGTCTCTGCAAATGACACTATATCGTTCCTTTTTATGGCTGAGTAATATTCCATTGTATATATGCCTGTGTCCCTATTTCTATCTTGAGCCTCTAGAATCTTTCTTCACCAAAGCCAGAGTGACTCTTTAAAACTGGAAATCAGATCACGTGACTTTGTTGCTCAAAAACTCCATTGTTCTTCCCACCACACTTAGGATTCAGATCCAAAGTCTTTACCACAGTCAACAAGATTCCATGTGAACCGGCTCCCATCTCCATCTCCACCTGGGTCTCCAGGCCCTCCCTCTCACTACGCTAGGACCTGTCTGGCCTTTTTGCTGTTCCTCAAACACACAGAGCTCCCTCTAGCCTCCTGTCCCTTGCACTTATGTTTCCCTCTGCTTAGAATTCTTTCCCCAGATGTCTGCATGGCTGGCTTCCACTAACATCACAGAAGTCTCTGCTCAAATGTCACCTCTCAGAGAGGACTTTTCTGATTGTGCATAACTGATTGTCCCAGTTTGTCTTGGACCTAGGGGTTTCCTGGGATGTGAGACTTTCAAGTGCTTAAACCAGTACAGTCCTGGGCAAACCAGGATGGTTGGCCACACCGCGATACAAGTCCCACCGGTTCCCCATCCGGTGTAAGACCTCACTCTCTGACACCTTATCCTGCAACTCTTTAATTGTTTATTTTCTGTCTTGAACTAGAACATCGGCTCTGTAAGTGCAAAGACTTTTCTTGTTCACTGTTGAATCTCCAGCATCTAGATCAGAACCTGGAATATGGTTGGTGCTCAGTACCTATTTGACCAATGAATCAAGGGATGAACTGATAAGATAAATTATAGTACATACATAAAATGGAAAATTACCCAGCTAAAAAATGGTATACGAGGGCTTCCCTGGTGGTACAGTGGTTAAGAATACTCCTGCCAATGCAGGGGACACAGGTTCGAGCCCTGGTCCGGGAAGATCCCACATGCTGTGGAGCAACTAAACCCGTGCGCCACAGCTACTGAGCCTGTACTCTAGAGCCCGCAAGCCATAATTACTGAAGCCCGTGCGCCTAGAGCCCGTGCTCCGCAACAAGAGAAGCCACCGCAATGAGAAGCCTGTGCACTGCCATGAAGAGTCGCCCCCGCTCACTACAACTAGAGAAAGCCTGCAGCAACGAAGACCCAATGCAGCCAAAAATAAATAAATAAAATCAATAAATTTATTAAAAAAATGGTATACAAGCTTATGGGAATCAAAACGGGAACATACATGTGATACAACGTCAAGGCAAAAAGCAGGTTTCCAAATGGTAGGTGACCAGGAATACCATCTTTGTAAGGAAAGTATAGACATGCAAATAACCATCAAAAAAACGGCTGAAGGGACATGACCCAAGGTGACAGTGGGTTACGTTCCTTTTTATCTTTGTACCACTGTGTAAAAATTCTCAAAGTGTTGCTGTTCACTTAATACTTAGGTACTAAGTCCTGGTGGGAGCTTTGACATACTTGCTGCCCCCAAACACACTCTCCCATCACCTTGACTGTGACTCCCACACCTGAGCAAACTCTCAGCATCTTTCTCTCCTGGTACCAGTGCCCTCTGATTTTTCTGGCCAGAGGCTGAATGAACATCGATACTTTTCCCCCGACTCTTCAGACCTACAGAGACCCCTGCAAACTCCCGGGGGCAGGTAGTCCAAGCTCCTCCGTGAACCCTCCAGCCTGTTCCTCCCCCTAACTTGCCCCAGCCTAGACTTGCATCCCTCTGTCCCATCACTACACTCACCTGCCCCCATCTCCCTGGACCTGCTGAATGCGGTGGGAGTGCGGGTGGTGTCACACAGCTCCCTCTTCTTGGAACACTCCCCTGACCAATCTGGTCTGCTCAGCTAACCTTTGCACCTGTCCTCGCTCGCCTTCCCCAGAAGCCCCGCCAGACCACCCCCAGTGCCATGAACCCTAGCTCCCTTCCTTGGGTCCACTTCTGTTATTACACTGTCTTCACTCTACTGTCATTTATTCCTTTACAAGCCTGCCTGCCCAGTGCCTAGCAATGACATACCAATGACAGTGCATACCAACTGGGTCTTATTTTGTTCCTGCAGTGCCATGGGTTAGGAACTATCATCGTTGCTGTTTTAAAGAGGAGGAGACAGGCATGGAGAGGCGAAGTGACTTGACTGAGACATCTAGGTAGTAAATGATATAACTGGGTTTTGAACCCAGGCAGTCTGACTCCAAAGCCCATGGCCTGGAATTTCAGGAAGAAGTTAGGAATTTAGAAAAGAAAGGAATGAAGTTAGTGGGAAGGAAGTTAGGATTAAATGGGTTAGTTAGGAAGGAAGAAAATTAGGCAGCTGAGAAGGCAGAGAATTAGTTGAGAGGGAAGGAAGGAAAGGAGCAAAGAAGGGATGGAGGGGGACTTCCCCGGCGGTCCAGTGGTTAAGACTCCGCGCTTCCACTGCAGGGGGTGTGGGTTCGATCTCTGGTCGGGGAACTAAAGATCCCACAAAAAAAAAAAAAAAAAGAAGAAGAAGAAAAAGGAAGGGAGGAGGGAAATTATAGAAAAAATGAAGGAAGGGAGTTAGCAAGGAGGGTGTTAGGAAGGAAAGAAGTCCATAGGGTAGTTAGAAAGGAAATTAGCTAGGTAACTAGTTCCCCAGTTTGGTAGACCAACAGGCCGGCAGGCAGGTGCCCTGCTCACGGCTGAGCCGCTCACCTGAGAAGGCTGGATCCCAGCTCAGGTCCTGGGCAGCAGTCCCGTGCCCAGCTCTGCCTTCCGGCCTCTCTGCATGGTCCCTCTGACCTGAAACCCAACCCTAACTTGCCGAACAACCTTCCTGGTCAGGAGCGACCTGTCACCCACTCGCTCAGGCTCCCAAACCAGCTGAAGTTCAACCTCCCAGCCCTGCTGGCTGGGAACCAGCTGCAGGGCTTTCCAGTTACTAATTAACCGCTGGACCTGAATCACAATGCTGGCTGCTCCCACTCGCTCCTCCACGGGGCCCTGCCCTGGGGACCCTTTTGAAAAAGGTACAGCACAGCTTAAGTTGTGTGACCTTGGGCAAGCGACGCCAGTTCCCTGAGCCTCATGTGAATCGGTGATGACGGTGTGTGTTCTGCCTTACAGGGAGGAGCTCTGAAGGCCCTTTAACACTGTCACATTTCACTCTCTGAAATCTTCCCTCCGCCCCCCTCCACCGACCCCCACCTCCAATTCCAGCTCAGATGCTGACTCTCCCACATAGTCTTCCCTGATTCCATCAGCGGAGTCACTTTCCCTTTCTCTTAGAGCCTGGAGAACTGACCATGGAAAGGGCTTGTCTTGCACAGCTCTCCCTGATGGGGATGACCCGCCTCTGGGATTAGCCCAATCGTGGATCCATCCAGGGAGGGGCAGCTCATTCCCTCCGCGGAGCCAGCCTCATCACCTGATACCTCTGGCACTCTCTTGTGTTGAGCCAAAGCCGGGGCACAGAGCTCACCTGGTCTTGCACTGCCTGGGCACCGTCCTGGGAGGAGAACCATGGCTGAGCTGAGACCCATGCCCCGCTTGGCGTTTTGGAGAACTGAGGCTCAGGCACCAGGGCTCAGCTCGCCCCAGGCTTTCTCCTGCTTGATCTGAAGCTGCCCAGACCAAGGGTTCTAACTCAGGGAAGGCGTAGGGCCTGGCCTGCTGGACAGGTGAGAAAACCTCTGCTCAGTGCCCCCTTCTTAGCAGGCAACTCAAGAGTCTGACTGCCATGCTGCCTTCTTCGCTGCCTTTTTATTAAAATGTCAACAATTTCCCAGTCATTCTAGTGCCTTAGAAACTGGCTGCTCTAATGTGCTCTGGAGGAACCCTGCACACCTCATTCCCAGCCTCCGCCAACACACAGCGGCAGGTGTCTGGCTCCTGCCCCGAGAGAAGTGGTGGCTGGCCAAGGGCACCAAGCAAACCAGGGCAGAGCCCCGGGTCCTGCCCCTTTCTGGACAGAGCTGCGCCTGCTCTGCCAAGCTCCTCCTCCCCTACATCCCTCCTCCCACACACTCGCAAAGCCAGTTAAAAAAAAAAAACAACCCACATAATGGTGTTGCATAAACTGTAGGGAACAATTCCAACATACCGAAGACTTTGAAATAAACAGTGTAAGCTTCTCCTCCAACCCACCTTCCATCTCATCGCCAGGGGTAACTGCTGTTAACAAAACGGTGATTCTCCTTCCAGACTTTTGTCTGCGCCCTCATCTACATATCGCACCAATTTTCCCCCCAGAAAAATGGGCCGTACTATACCTATTGTTCAGCAACTCACTTTCTTCCCCTCACACACAGCTTTCCATGTCAACACATACAACATTTTAAAAAACATCTGTATCACATTGTATATTGTGGGATTAATTTCCCATTCCTATTTCCTATTCACTCTTCCTTTGCTGATGGACATTCAAACTGTTACCAAAATCACAGTAATTCTAAGCGGGGCCGCAGAGAACATCTTTGTGTTAATATCCTGTGACCTTGGGCAAGCGTTTCCGTCTGATAAACTCCTGCAAGTGGGAGCGCTGGGTTAATTTTGACCTATCTACCAAATTACCGTAACGAGCTGTACCAACTGACATGGCTATCGGCAGTGCTTAAACTTGCCCATTCCCCTCAAAATACTGCAGAAAATAGCCAAGGCCACCCCTGCCCTGATGCCACTGCAGTAAGGCAATCCCTTCCCATCTTCATCTTCCTTCTTTACCCTTCCAATCTCCCTGTCTCTTCTCTCTCAGCTGGCTGGATTCTGTAGTTTGGGTGTGAAGGTCAAAGGTTTGTTCTCAGGGATGAGAAGGGGAAACGAGAGCCTGAACCAATAGGAACCCACCTCCGTGAATATTCCCTCCACCTTGACATTCCTCAGCCCACTTTTCTGTGCTTTATCTGGTCCCCTGTCCCTACTCCCACCAATACCCCACACTTGCACACACCCTCTCACACCTGCAGATTCATCCATAGGCCGAGGGAATAACAGGCATTGGACTGAAAAGCCTGTTACCCAAGTGGGCTGGGCGCAGGACGCTTGGGCCAACATCGTTCACACACAGGCCAGAGATGAGCCCTCCAGTTTTCTCTTAGGAAAAAAGATTTTTAGAAAGTGATAAATGTACCAAATTTTAAAAATCAAGCTGGACTATGAGGTGGATAATGAAAAACTTCAGTTCCTTGTCTCATTCCTCACCGACAAGGAACACGATTTAGCTGCTTCCTTTGGTAATCACGTCCACATGTCTAAATAGCATGATTATACTGCGATTCCTCCATCTGTCATTTTTAGAAATTCTCAAGTGGCTTCCTTCTTTTTCTTTTTCATTTTTTAACACCCTTATTGGAGTATAATTGCTTTACAATGCTGTGTTAGTTTCTGCTTTATAACATAGTGAATCAGCTATACATTTACATATATCCCCAGATCTCCTCCCTCTTGCGTCTCCCTCCCACCCTCCCTATCCCACCGCTCTAGGTGGTCACAAAGCACCAAGCTTATCTCCCTGTGCTATGCGGCTGCTTCCCACTAGCTATCTATTTTACATTTGGTAGTGTATATAAGTCCATGCCACTCTCTCACTTCCTTCTTACAATATTTAGATCTCGCTCATCCAAATACACACCTCTGCTTTTCCTAAAGTTAATTAGTAATTGCCTCATTCGATGCCTTGAAATATTGAACATATACCTCTGCATACATACACACACGTATATAAATTCTCTCTCAAACTCTCTGATAGAGTTGAAAATAGCCTCCTTATACAATAATATATCGATTTCAGTTTGTTTGGTTGTTTTTTTCTCATCCTTCCTGGAGACTTTCATCCTTCTGTCCTCATCTGGGCAGCTGCTCAGTTGACAACTTGGCCCTTCCTTTCCCACTCTAGAAATTCCCTTTGTCCCTCTCCTTTTTTAAAAAATTAAATTAAATTAATTTTTTTTGGCCATGCCGCGTGGCATGCAGGATCTTAGTTCCCCGACCAGGGATCGAACCTGTGCCCGCTGCAGTGGAAGCACAGAGTCTTAACCACTGGACCGCCAGGGAAGTCCCCTTTTTGTCCCTCTCCTTGTTGGAGGTCCTATTTCCTGGATCCTATGTTGTCCTCTTTTTTTTTTTAACATCTTTATTGGAGTATAATTGCTTTACAATGGTGTCTTAGTTTCTGCTTTATAACAAAGTGAATCAGCTATACATATACCTATATCCCCATATTTCCTCCCTCTTGCGTCTCCCTCCCACCCTCCCCATCCCACTGCTCTAGGTGGTCACAAAGCACCAAGCTTATCTCCCTGTGCTATGCGGCTGCTTCCCACTAGCTATTTTACATTTGGTAGTATATATAAGTCCATGCCACTCTCTCACTTCATCCCAGCTTACCCTTCCCCCTCCCCGTGTCCTCAAGTCCACCCTCTATGTCTGCGTCTTTATTCCTGTCCTACCCCTAGGTTCTTCAGAACCTTTTTGGTTTTTTTTTAGATTCCATATATATGTGTTAGCATATGGTATTTATTTTTCTTTCTCTGTGTCCTCTTTCTTTTTTTTTTTAATCTTTAAAATTGTGGTCAAATCTACATAAATAAAATTTGCCATTTTAACCATTATGAAGTGGACAATTCAGTACCATTAAGTCCTTTCACAGTGTTGTACAACCACCATCATTATCTATTTCCAAAACTTTTTCATCACCCCAAAGAGAAACTCTGTAGCTATTAAGCAGTAACTCCCAATTCCCCCTTCACCACAGCCTCTGGTAACCTCTAATCTACTTTCTGTCTCTATTGCCTATTCTAGATACTTCATATAAGTGGAATCATACAATATTTGTCCTTTTGTACCTGACCTATATCACTTAGCAAAATGTTGATCCATGTTGCTTAGCCCATTTTATGGTTGAATAATATTCCATTGTATGGATGGATATACCAGTTTTTGTCTACCTATTCATCTATATTTTGTCTACCTATTCATCTATCAGTGGACACTTGGGTTGTTTCTACCTTTTGGCCATTGTGAATAATGCTTCAATGAACACTGGCATACAAATAATCTGTTTTCAAATCTTTTAGGTGTATATACTTAGGAATGAAATTGCTGGGTAATATGGTAATTCTATATTTAGCTTTTTGAGGAACCAAACTTCTCTTTGAAGAGCCAAAGTTTTCATGGTGGCTGCACAACTTTACATTCCGACCAGCAGTATCTCCACATCCTTGCCAACAATTATTATTTTTCTTTTTTTTTTTTCGATTAAGGCATCCTAGTGAATGTGACATGGTATCTCATTGTGTTTTTTTTTTTCTTTTTTCCCGCGGTACACGGGCCTCTCCCTGTTGTGGCCTCTCCCGTCGTGGAGCACAGGCTCTGGAAGCGCAGGCTCAGCGGCCATGGCTCACAGGCCCAGCCGCTCCGCGGCATGTGGGATCTTCCTGGACCGGGACACGAACCCGCGTCCCCTGCATCGGCAGGCAGACTCTCAACCACTGCGCCACCAGGGAAGCCCTCTCATTGTGGTTTTGATTTGCATGTTTCCAATGACTAATGATGTTGAACATCTTCCCATGTGTTTATTAGCCATTTGTGTCAATGTATCTTCTTTGGGGAAATGTCTAGTCAAGTCCTCTGCCACTTTTTATTTGGGTCGCTTGTCTTTTTGTTGTTTAGTTTTAGGAATTCTTTATATATTCTGGATATTAAACTATTGTCAGATATAAAATTTGCACCTATTCTCTCCCTGCAGGTTTTCTTCTCACCTTTTTGATAATGTCCTTTGATAGACAAAAGTTTTTAATTTTTAAAAATAAATTTATTTATTTATTTATTTTTGGCTGCGTTGGGTCTTCGTTGCGGTGCGCGGGCTTATTGCGGTGGCTTCTTTTGTTGCGGAGCATGGGCTCTAGGCACGCGGTCTTCAGTAACTGTGGCTCGTGGGCTCTGGAGCACAGGCTCAGTAGTTGTGGCACACGGGCTTAGTTGCTCCGCAGCATGTGGGATCTTCCCGGACCAGGGCTCGAACCTGTCTCCTGCATTGGCAGGCAGATTCTTAACCACTGCGCCACCAGGGAAGTCCCCAAAGTTTTTAATTTTGATGAATTTCAACTTATCTATTTTTTTTCTTTTGTTGCTTGTACTTTTGGTGTCACATCTAGAATCCATTGTCAATTCCAAGGTCATAAAGATTTACCTCTATGTTTTCTTCTAAGGGTTTTATGGTTTTAGCTCTATTTTTTATATAGTGTAAGGTAGGCATCCAACTTCACTTTTTTCACATGTGGAAATCCTATTGTCCTGTTCTCATCCCTATTGAATGGACCTGACACTCTTTATCAAAAATCAATTGGCTGGGGCTTCCGTGGTGGCGCTGTGGTTAAGAATGTGCCGGCTGATGCAAGGGACATGGGTTTGAGCCCTGGTCCGGGAAGATCCCACATACTGCGGAGGAACTAAGCCCGTGCACCACAACTACTGAGCCTGCACGCCTAGAGCCCATGCTCCGCAACAAGAGAAGCCACTGCAATGAGAAGCCCGCGCACTGCAACGAAGAGTAGCCCCCGCGTGCTGCAAGTAGAGAAAGCCTGCACGCTGCAACTAGAGAAAGCCCACATGCGGCAACGAAGACCCAACACAGCCAAAAATAAAAATAAATAAATTTATTAAAAATATCAATTGGCCATAAATGTATGGGTTTATTTCTGGACTCACAGTTCTATTCAATTGGTCTTTAGGTCTGCCTTTATGTCAGTATCATACATGTTGATTACATTATCTTTGCAGTCAGTTTTGAAATCACGAAGTGTGAGTCCTCCAACTTTGTTCCTTTTCAAGATTGTTTTGGCTTTTGGGAGCCCCTCGCAATTCCATACAAACATGAGAAGCAGATTTTACATTCCTGCCAAAAAGCCATTGGAATTTTGATAGGGTTTGCACTGACCCTATAGATCACTTTGGGTAGTATTGACGTCTTAACAATATTGTCTTCCTACCCCCAAATATTAATCCTTTCCATTTGTCATGTTGAGGAGGTTCCCTTCTATTCTTAGTTGTCGGACAGTTTTTATTGTGAAAAGGTGTTGGATTTTTGTCAAATGCCTTTTCTGCATCAATTCAGATGATCATATATTTTCCCCCTTCATTCTAGTAAGGTGGCATATTATATAGATTGGTTTTCTTATGTTGAAAAGACATATCCTTGCATTCCTGGGATCTTCCTCCTTTTTTATATACTCTCTCATTTTGACGGAACACACCCTCCAGTGGCTTCCTGAGGAAAGGTGCATAGGAGGTAAAAGTTTGAAACCTTGTACGTTTGAAAATGTTCTGCTTTCATATTTGACCGATAGCTTGGCTGGGTACAGAATTCTAGGGTAGAAATAATTTTCCTTTGGAATTGTGAAGACATTGCTCCTTTCTCTTGCTTCCAGCATAGCTATTGAGACGTTCAGCACTACTGTAATTCATGTTCCTTTGGATGTGACCTGTCTTATTCCCTCTGGAAGCTTTTAGATCTTCTCTTTGTTCTCATTATTCTGACATCTCACCGTAATGAGGCTTGGTATCATTCCTTTTACATCCATTGTGCTGGGCATTCAGTGTGATTTTTTAATTTGTCCCTCTGTGAAATTTCCTTTTTTTTTTTTTAGGTTTGTTTTTGTTTCATATAATTTGTTTTCTCTGTTCTCTCTTAATGGCATTCCTGTTAGTTGTATATTGAACTTCTAGTTAGTCCTCTAATTTTCTTATTCTTTCCCATTTTCATCTTTTTTTATTCCACTTTTGCAGCAATATCAACTTTATCTTTCAACCCTTGTATTGAATTATCTCTGCAATCACATTTGAAATTTCCAAAAGTCCCTACTCATCACTCAATGTTTCTTTTCCTTTTTTTTTTTTGCGGTACGCGGGCCTCTCACTGTTGCGGCCTCTCCCGTTGCGGAGCACAGGCTCCGGACGCGCAGGCGCAGCAGCCATGGCTCACGGGCCCAGCCACTCCGCGGCATGTGGGATCTTCCCGGACCGGGGCACGAACCCGCGTCCCCTGCATCGGCAGGCAGACTCTCAACCACTGCGCCACCAGGGAAGCCCCTCTTTTCCTTTTATAGCAGCCGTGGCTGGTAGGCGATTAACTTTGGACAAATGGAAGGATCAATTATTCTGCTATGATAGTAGGAAAGAAGGAAGGATGGATGTAGGTAGGAGGGGACTGGAAGATGAGGTGGCTGGAAGGTGGGGTATTCTTTCTGAGGACCCCCATTTTCTCTGTGACATAGACAGTGAGGACATCTATTGAGACAACTAGGAAGGTGATGGGGTAGGAGGTTTGAGGAGCATGAAAAGGGAAGTCAAACCTAATCCACCACCCGCCCTCCAAATTCCAGCTGCTTCCTGGGCAGCCCTAAGGGTTGACATTGAAGCCAGAGATCATCAGTCAACCGTGGCACAAATCGACTCGGTAAGATAAGTTCCTGGTTAAGGTGTGGAGACGATGGGCTCTCGGACAGCTCCATGGCTGGTATTCTAGCCAAGTAGTCTGGCTAAAGCAGTGGGCAGAGGAATTAAGGACCTTGACAGAAAGGCATTGATGTGATTGAATTTTTCTGCCACTTTCCCATCAGCTCATACTATCTCTGGGAACCTTAAGAAATTCTAACTGTTCAGCTGGACATTTCCCCACCCCCAAATCTGAGGTTATTTTAAAAACCAGAGGCTGCATTGAATTTTCTGCCCTTGACCATTTCTGCCCTGACCAAGGATCAGGCCATTTTCACACTGTTTTCAGGGGGTTCCCACTGTTTACATTTCTCAGTGTTGACAAGCATACCCATTTACCTTTATCCTTTGTTTTTTATCTTTAAAATAGAATAAAAATCAGGTTCTTGAGGACCCCTAACAGCAAACTGAATGCTTTATTCTCTTCAGTGATGGCACAATATTCATCTTGTGTTTTCTGGACGTTGGATCATGAAAAGAGAAACAGACGCAGAGCAAATCATCCCGTTCTTCAGGTTTATTTATGTTGCTTCAATACACTGACAAAATACACCACATTTTGTTTGTCACTTTTTCTCTCTCAAGAGTCAAGAGTGACTTTATCTTTAACCAGAGGATTCTCTTAAAGAACACGCACATGTGCGTGCACACACGAACACACGCACACACACACACACTCTCTCTCTCTCACGAGGCAAGTACAAAAAACATTAACTCCACCAAAGTGCATGTGAATGAAAGTGCAAACAGGCTTCATTTTTGAACTCTGGGATCATTCTCTCTGCTTCATAAATTAAACAGAAGGCGTTTCACTGCCCTAGGCCGGGGCTGGGCAAGGGCTGGGAGAGGCTGCCGGGGCCAAAGGGTATATGGTTCCTGCCGCTGGAGAGCAGGGCAGAGGGCACAGGGCAGCGGTGCCAACTCCCTCCCCTCACCCCTCACCGCACGCGCCCAGGTCAAGGTGCAATGATCTCATTGGGGAAGGGATAGGGGCGAAGCGGCAGCGGGGTTGACAGAAGGTAGATTTCTTTCCCCCTTTTTTATGATTTGGTTTCTTTCCAGAGTTTGATGTTGGCGCAGACAGTGCTGAGGCCTCCAAGTTCGGAGGCCTGGGGGCCCTTTTCTCCAAGGCCCTTGGTCCATCCTGTCTCTCCTGTAGACAAGCATTAGGATGGTGGTGGACAGACCCACATGGCACAGCTGTCCCAGCTGCACTCCTTAGAAGCGGAGAGGCCCCACAGCACAGCTGTGTGTACTTGCTGTCTTCTCCTCACACCAGAGTCAACGAGCATCTCTCCCCAGTTTCACAAGGAGCAGACGAGGCCACAGAGCTGGTGGGTATTACTGCCACCCAAGCAACCAAGAGAGAGAGGCTCAGCTCGCTCCACCTTACTCCTGGCCAAGGGGGCCCCAAGCCTCTGTAAACCCAGCCCCCAGCCCGAGGCAGGGCCTGGCCGAGCCCTCCCAGGAAGGCAGAGCCTCTGAGGACCGTCTGCGGCCCTGCGGCAGCTCAGCTGGGGGAGCTGAATGGCTGCCCTGGCCAAGCTGCCTCTGTGAGAGAAGGTTCCCTCCTGGACTGGGGCAGGGACTCAACAGAGCTCTGGGTTTCCCAAAGATAAAGCTTCATATTTTAACAATAATAGCCCTTGACATTTTCCCAGCACCGAGGCTCACGCCTGCACCCTGTCAAACACTTCCAAGAGTGCCCTACACGCACCCGCACGTGCACATCACATGATGGACGGGAGGGGTCTGGGGAAGGCCCCTGGCTCCACAGGAGCTTGGCGGCGGCTCCGCACCTCCACGTGTGGGGCTGGCTCTTGCCGTGGCCTCTGCCCCCGCCCCTGCAGGCTGGGAGGCGGGTTTGGCAGTGGCTCAGTGGAGGCTAGGCCCCCTCCTGGACAGAAAGGTCAAAGTCCCAGAGCCCTGGCAGGCACCTGGCTGGCAGTGCAAGACAGATGGAGAGTGGTAAGAGAGGCTTAAGGGACATGGAGACATCAAAGATTGAATTCACCTTCTTCCCAACTCCCAACTTCAAGGGGTGTTTGTAAGACTCCCCAGGAGCAAGACATTTAAGGGCCAGGTTGAATGTGATGCCACGGGGTGTATGTGCCAGGTAGCGTGCTACATCCCCACGGCAGGAGGCCTGGCAGGCACAGGGCCCTCACCCCCCGGGCAACACGTTGGCTGAGACCCACGGCTGCAGAGAAGGATGCTATACCCAGCTTTGAAAGCCACCATGCCTGCCGGACCGCCCTGCTGGCCCAAGGCCCGAGGCTATATGATGTACCCTGGGGCTGGCCTCGGCCACCTAGCCAGCCAGGGTGCCTCTTCTTCACACTTGACACAGAAGGGGTGTAAGGGGGACATCGTGGAACCTTAGCCTCTGCTACAGAAGTTAAACAGGTTCTAACCACCCGCTCTACTGGAAACAGGACAGGGCATGGGACACTAAAATACCATGTGGTCCAGAACTGGGCGTGTTGAAGAAGGCATCCTGGCTCAGAATCCCCCACTTCCAGGCAAAAAAGAGAGAAAGGCAGCCAAAGCCTCCCAATGGATCCTATGAAGACATACCTCTGGGGCTCACCCGTCTAAGGGGGAAGAGCCAGCGGGGCCTGGCTGGGCCGTGCCCAGGAAACCAGGCAGCAGAATGTGGGCAGCAAAACCAGCAGACAGAAAGAGGGGAGGTGTCTTTTTGAATAAATACATTTTCGGCAGGGTCGCTTCCTGATAGGAGGAAAGGGAACAAGGAAGCAAGAGCGCAGAGAGATGCCAAAGAGAAAAGGGCCTCAGATTGGAGGACTCCTGTTCTACCAGACTGTTCTTAACGGCTGAGAGAAAGACCCTTTGGTGATGAAACACGTCGCTGGAGATGCGGGGCCGCCATGGGTGGGGCACCTTCAAACTTCTCCATCAGTGGTGCTCCCCCCGCCCAGTCTCACCCTCACCGGTGTGCCCGGTGGCAGATGAGCTCTAGGACTCGGGGGCTAGGACTCCATCCTCCTCAGGGCTCCTCTGCTTCCCTGGACCTTGTACAAGGCAGCCCCGGAGAGAAGGACCACCCCTGATAAGGGACAGAGGGTGGCAGGGGCACGGATGGGATGTGAGGAACTCAAGCCGGGAAGGAAGCAGCAGCTGCAGAGGGAGATATTTAAGAGACCAGCCCTGAGCCGGTCACTTTAAGGTGTCGTCGGCGTTTTTGAACATGAGAATGGCGTTATAGATCTTCAAGGCTGGGCCCAGCTTGACACTCATGATCTTCACAATGTCCGCCTGTGTCAGCAAAAGGAAGGCCTCGCCGTCAATCATCTGAGGAGTTGCAGGAGGGAGGTGGAAAGCGGAGAAGGTGGAGAGGGTCACGGGGAAGGAGGGGGTGTGTGTGGGGAGTGGAGAGGGAGAAAGAAAATAGGAGTAAAGGACAGATGGGGGGAAGGGAAACAGGAGGGAGGGGGAGAGGGAGGAGAAAGGACAAGGGAGGGAGGAAGGAAAAAAGGAAGACAGCAATGGGGAGAGAGAAGGAAAGAAAGATATCCACTGGTTTCCCCACGTCCACACACAGACACACACACACACATGCACGCACACGTGCTCTAGCTCTGTCTCTTTCTGCTGGCTGGTCTGGATTTCAGTATGTGTTTACATAATGTCCTCTGAGTCCTCACTGACAGCGGCTTCAAAATACCTGCTGTTGCTGTGCCCACATAAGGGTCAATCTTGGCACTGCGAATAGTAAATAAGCAGACACCGACGGCATTCCCACGTGCTGCAGGCTGAGCGCTACCATGTTACCTATGAGCTATTCCTGAGAAGCAAGGGGCAGCGGGGAAGGAAGAGAGGAAGAGAGAAAAAGAGATGAAATCTGAATCTAACCAACCTCTGCACCTGACGTCCAGTTTATAAGAAACACAGGGGAGAGTGGACCTAGTTAAACGACACCACGAGGAAGCAGTGAGACAGATCTAGAAGTTCACATTCACCAAGACTGTTTCCAATGTCACACACACAAAAAAAAAAATTAAAAAAAAAAAAAAAGAGAGGAAACTATTCTAGAATAGAAGATATTTAAGAAACATAACAACCCAAACCAACTGTGTGTACCTTGCTTGGGTCCTGGCTCAAAAACACCAACTGCAAAAGATACTCTGGGCACGAGCAGAGAAATTTGAATACAGGCTGGGCATTAGGTGATATAAAGGAGCTACTGTCCACTTGTTCAGTGGGATAACAAGGTTGTGGTTATGTGGAGAAAGACTTTAGTTTTTAGAGATGCGTGCTGAAGTACTCAGGGGTGAAATGTCATGATGGCCATTATCTACTTAAAACTACTTCATCTGGGACCTCCCTGGTGGCGCAGTGGTTAAGAATCCGCCTGCCAATGCAGGGGACACGGGTTCGAGCCCTGGTCCGGGAGGATCCCACGTGCCGCGGAGCAACTAAGCCCACGAGCCACAACTACTGAAGCCCGTGAGCCTGGAGCCCGTGCTCCACAACAAGAGAAGCCACCGCGATGAGAAGCCCACGCACCGCAACGAAGAGCAGCCCCTGCTCGCCGCAACTAGAGAAAGCCCGCGTGCAGCACCAAAGACCCAATGCAGCCCTAAATAAATAAATAAAATAACCTTTCTTTAAAAAAAAACAAAAAAAACCTGCTTCATCTAAAAATAGGTGAAGCAGGGCTTCCCTGGTGGCGCAGTGGTTGAGAGTCCGCCTGCCGATGCAGGGGACACAGGTTCGTGCCTCGGTCCGGGAAGATCCCACATGCCACGGAGCGGCTGGGCCCGTGAGCCATGGCCGCTGAGCCTGCGCGTCCGGAGCCTGTGCTCCGCAACGGGAGAGGCCATAACAGTGAGAGGCCCGCGTACCGCAAAAAAAAAAAAAAAAAAAAAAAAAAGGTGAAGCAAATAATTGTTAATTCTCCGGGATAGGGAGATGGGTAGGGAAAGGGAGGGGAGAAGCCCATTGTGGAGGAGGGAAAGAGATGCAGACAGCCAAGGCGGGAGATGGGGCTAGGGGTGGGGTATGGTGAGCACAAGGGCCTTTTCTCTCAGCGGGTGGGCCTGGCTGGGCTGCGGAGCCTCTGGGCAGGAGGGCCATGTGGCTCCTGGTCCCACCATTTGGCCTGAAGAATCCCCTCCTCTGGGTACTGGGACCCCTTTTTTGAAAAGGTATCATCCCTCCTATACTCCCTCCTTAAGAATCATGGCAAACAAAACACTTCTATGGTGTTTCTTATATGGCCAACACTGTTCTTAAACACTTTTCGTATATTAACTGATTTAATAATTCTCACAACACCCCTCTGAAGCAGCACCAGTATTAATTACCCCCATTTTACAGGTGAGGAAACTGAGGCAGAAAGACTAAGGAATTTGCCCTCATCACATGATGCTGGGCCAGGCACACAGCAGACTTCAATAATTATTTGCCGAGTAAATTAAACAAATACATGAGAGCTACAATAAAGGTGACAAAGGGAGGACTGGGCAGACTTTTCTTAGGTCCATCAGTGCCAACCACCAGACTGAACAGACTACCCCTAAGACCATCGATCCGATATGCTCTAATTTCTCACTCATGAAGCATCCCTCTAATGAACGGTCTGCGTCCTGGCTGGAAAGAATCCTGACTCATGTCCCTGAAAGCATCATTTCAACCAGAGAAAGCCCATTCCTTGGAGCACGGTCCTCCCTGGGGAAATGGATGACATGGACCAGATCCCGGAGAAGGTAATCCTCAGACCCTGCAAAGGTCCTCCTCCACCCTGAGACTCTATTTGATGCCCGTGGGCCACCAGCACACCTTCCCCGCTTTTGCCATTGCTTTTTTGTTTCACAGATCATGCTGAACTGAGATACACAGTAGATGTTCCTGGGAGAGATAGACCTTTTCCTAAAAAGGGGAGGATGCCCAAGGATCAAACTCTGGGGTGATTCCACAGCTGGCTAAACCACTGCACTCAAAGAGCGTTGATTTGTGACCTGCTGTCACCTACAGGAAGATCTCTAATGGGTGTCACGTGCTTCTGCTCTGTCTCATTAAACACATGCGGTGAAGACTTGGTGGAAGACACAGAAAGCTTGGTTTTCAAATGTACAAGTTGTGTGAGGCTGGAAAGCCCTATGAATATCAGAGATGACAGAATCGAGATTTAAAACAATGAGACTATGAAACCAACGAGAGAACATTTAATAGGGATAAATGTAAAGTTTTACATTAGGCTAAAAAAAAAAACAAAAAAAAACCCCCAGTGGTACAAGGAACACACTGGAAAATTTGGTTAGACTATAATAGATAATTGACAGAAAAGGCACTTGGGGGACTCTGATGAACTCCAAACTGGTGTGATGTGGCTGTAATAAAGCTAGTGCAAACTTAAGTTTTGCCAACAAAAACACAGGGTTCAAATTTGGAGAAGGAGAAAACAATGCAAATGCCCACTAACAGAACTGTGGGATTTTCATAAAACAGAGCACTGCTCAGAAATAAAAAGGAGCTAATTGCTGGTGTACACTATAACATGCATGAACCTGCAAAACGTTACACTGAAGAGAGACAAACGCTAAAGAGTACGTGCTGTATGATTCCACTTATGTGAAGTTCAAGAACAGGTAAAACCAATTTATGGTGCTAGAAATGAGAACAGTGGTTGCCTATGAGAGCTGACGAAAGGGGCCAGGAAAGAACTTTCTGGTATGATGGAAATGTTTTATATCTTGATTGACATGTTGGGTTCAGGGTGTATACAGTCCAGAACTGTACTTTTAAGATGTGTGCATTTCATTCCATGCATATTTTACCTCCATTAAGAAAACAAAACATCTAGGTGTCAGTTCATAGGTTGTAACAAAGGTCCCACTCTGGTGGGGATGCTGATAATGGGGGAGGTTGTGCATGTGTAGGGGGCAGGGGGTACGTGGAACTCTCTGGACCGTCCTCTCAATTTTCCTTGAACCTAAAACTGCTCTAAAAAAAAATAAAGTCTTTTTAAAAACAAAAGCATCAGACATACAGGGGAGCAGCAGCCCAGTGTGTTCTGTGTTGGTCAGACGGCATCTGAAGCTTGGGGCATAGACACATTCTGATAAGAAGATCATCAACCCGGAAGGCAAGCACCCAGAGTGGGGAGGAGTTTGGGAGCGCCACCACCCAAGGGTCAATGAAGAAGCTGGCTGTGTTGGGCCTGGATAAAGAGATTCTTCCAGGGAAAGAGGAATATACTTCTTTCTCCTGGGCACCAGACCTGGAGGTGGCATCTATGGGGAGCTGAAACCACGCTCTCTTGGGTTAAGGGGGGTATGTGTATTCTTTGGAAGGAAGACCTAAACGAACTGAAAGGTCCCTTCCAATTTCAAACTCTACGAATTAGGCGAGTCACGATAAAGCTCTTTATTTGAGGACAACTACACATTGAAAGCCAGAAACACCATGGATTGAGCTCTCCCTGTATCAGGCATGTGGCTATAGTGATGTGATCTGTATATTACTCTACAGCATTGGTAGATAATAATATAGATGCTGACGATATAGTTACACTAGACATTCTGGTATAGTGATCCACTCATCATTTCCAGCGCTCACATGGCCCTGCGAGGCAGTCATCATTATACCCATTTATCTCTATTTTTTTGGCCATGCTGCATGGCTTATGGGATCTCAGTTCTCCAATCAGGGATTGATCCTGGGCCATGACAGTGAAAGCACCAAATCCTAACCACTAGACCACCAGGGAACTCCCCACCTCTATCTCACGGATGAGAAGATGCAGACTCAAAAGAGCTCCAACCAGCAGAACTAGGATTCAAATCCACCTGTCCACAAAACTAGTGGTCTTTCACCTACAGTTCACTGCTTCTCAACTGTGGTAAGCTTTTGGGTCTTAATTAAGTGTGTGTTAGGATCCTCGCAGTAAATGGCAATAGCTGTGCCAGTCAAAATACACTTTAATTGACTGCCGTTGAGGAAGCTAAGTTTGGAAAACAAAAGTTCGAGCAGAGAGCACAATTTCTGTTGTGAATGGAATCCTGTTTCCAGGATGGTTTCCCTTCCTGAGGACGGTCTGAACAGAGGGTTTGGTTCCCAAGCTGGGCCATGGTGCGTACCAGATTTTTCCTAGAGACGTGGGTCACTATGACTGGTCCCCCTAGGTGGGACGACAGAGGGCCCTCTCTAGCTGGGGGCAGTGCTGGGGAGGGCTCCTGCATCCTGCTATCTCAACGATGGTGACCCTCCTCTGTCCCCACCCTGCGCTTTGCACCTTACCTCATCTTTGAAGAGCCGTGCTTGGTCCTCACAACCTGTCAGGGTCTGAACAAAGCCGAAGACCTTGGAAACCAAAGAAGACGTGTTGCCAAGGCGACGGGGCTTGGGAGAGGAGGGAGGAGGCCGGCCTACCCGGCCTTGGTGCCTCCTGGGCTATGGCAGTGTTGCTTTTTCTTATCAGCCTAAGAGGATCTTGCATCTCTGTGCTGCTGAGTGAGCGAGGTGGGGCCCCTTGCTCCCGAGGCCCAGGCCTGAGCCTGTCTCTCCTGCTAGACTAGCAGCACGCCCTCCTCCCCGTGCACTAGGATGGGCCTATCAGACAGTCCCTCAGTTCCCCCCAAGGCCCCCACTGAGCAGCTGGGAGGGACTGTGGACCGCAGGAGGTTGAGTCAGGAGCAGTGTGGGCCTCTGCCCGACAGGGGCCTTTCCTGAGCCCTCCTGCCAGGGTGCGGTGAGGGCAAAGCAGAGGAGGAGGAAGAGGGAGGGGTCCTCACCTCATTGATGGTCCACTTGGCGACTGTCGAGGCCGAGATGCCCGCCACTCCTGGTAGGAGCTTGCGGTGCTGCTCCCAGCACGCTGACAGTGACCGGTCGGGGTGGGCCGACAGGGCCGACATGAAGAGGGACTGGTGCATGACGTCAGTGGTCAGTGCTGGAAGGCAGAGGCAGAGGCAGAAGCAGAGGCTGGCGGCCAAGGCCGAAGGCTAACCTGGTCTCTGAAGCCCGCTCATCCCCAGGCCACCTGAGAGACTGGCTGGCAGAGTGGGCAGGACCATGGCCCCTTTCGGATAGCCCTGCAGAGCCAAGAGGGTGATCCAGATCTCCTGACTCCTCATCCAGGGCTCGCCCCTTGGGGTAAAGTGGGTTCCTCACGTTACAGACTGTGTAGGATGACCCCACGCCCATCCTTCTGAGGCTGCATCACCCTGGGCCCTTCGAGGATGCTCTTCTCTCCTGGATCTGCTGCAGCATCCCAGAAACACCACTAGATACCTTGCATCAAGACGGCCCCCAACATCCAAGCAACCTCAGCCCGGACATCAAAAGTCCATTCTGGGGCTTCCCTGGTGGCGCAGTGGTTGAGAGTCCGCCTGCCGATGCAGGGGACACGGGTTCATGCCCCGGTCCAGGAAGATCCCACATGCCACGGAGCGGCTGGGCCCGTGAGCCATGGCCGCTGAGCCTGCGTGTCCGGAGCCTGTGCTCCGCAACGGGAGAGGCCGCCAACAGTGAGAGGCCCGCGTACCGCAAAAAAAAAAAAAAAAGTCCATTCTGCTTGTCCTTCTTTTCCTAAGTCCTTCTGGGCCCCCATTCTTGCAGCCTCAGGGGGATCCTGTTTGCGAATCAGGATCAGCCTGCCCAGCCTGACACGCACCTGCTACCTGCTGCCTCTGTCTCAAGCTCCACTCCTCCCCACTACATCCCCAGCTGGGTCTAGTTTATTCTCTGCGCACCAGACCCCGGTCTACTCAGGCACATCTGGGGTGACCCCTGACCCACTCGGCATGCTGCCTGTCCCTCTGCTTCCTGATCTGTTCCTGGAACCCCTGGCTCCCGACTGCAGCCTCCAAGCGGCTCTTCGATTTGGTGAGTGACCCTGTTCTACCTGGCTTCCTCTTTGGCCAGCCTTGGTGGCTGTCTGCTTGGACTTCATCTACTTCTGGCCACTCTGGCAAACCTGGTCCCTACCCACCTTACCTGCCTTGGATGGGCCACACGGCCACTGTCCCATGGGGCTTGCCCTGCCTCTGCCCAGAATCCAAGACAGCT
This sequence comes from Orcinus orca, assembly GCF_937001465.1. NCBI lineage: Eukaryota > Metazoa > Chordata > Mammalia > Artiodactyla > Delphinidae > Orcinus > Orcinus orca. Next base: position 17,300,063 of record NC_064574.1, read on the forward strand.
GGCTCTATCCTGTTCAGGTGGTAACTCTAGACTCTCGTGAACGCGGCCCCCCACTGCCCTCCTCTTGCAGGCCCACCCTGCTCATCACATTGTCCTTGCATCCCTCCTCTTCGCGTCAGCCTTTCACCCTGACTCCTTGCACCTCACAATCACCCTCAGAGTCTCTGGGATCCCGTTTCCAGCCCCACTGACTGTTCTTCTGTAACTCAGCCTGCCTGCGGCCTCTCTGTTCATCAGCCCAAACCCATTTGGGGTGCACCCCGGATCTCCTGTGACAGCTACTGCCACCAGCACTTCATTTACCTGCCCTCAGGTCTGGCCTCCTGTCCAGCAGGTGCCCCTCTCTGAAGCCCTGTGTCTGGTGCTCCGTGTACGCTGGCGAGGAATCTGGGAGCTGTGCTGCTCCGTATCTTTCCTCCCCAGAGCACAGGACAGGAGCTTTTGCAGGCACCCGTGATATCTTATCTAACTGCAGAACATCTAGCTGCAGGTCAGAAACAGCTCCTCTTGTTCTTTTTTTTTTTGGCTTAAAAGCAACAGAAATGTATTCCTCACAGTACTACAGGCTGGAAGTCCCAGATCAAGGCACCAACAGATTCGATATCTGGTGAAGGTCTGCTTCCTGACCCACAGGCTGCCATCTTCTCACTGCGTCTTCACATGGCAGAAGGGGCAAGGGGTCTGTTATAAGGGCACTAATCCCATTCTCAAGGGCTCCATCCTCATGACCTAATCACCTCCCAAAGGCCCCACCCCAAATACCGTGACACTGGGGATTAGATTTCAAAATATGAATTTGGTGGGGGATACAAACGTTCAGTCTATAGCACTATTATTATTGGAGGTTAATAACGGTGTGCTGAATAGGCACTGAGGAAAGGCAGGGGAACCACGGTGCGGGAGGCAGTGGGGTTAATACAGTATAATAGAAAACACAAACTGGACTCAGAATCAGGAAATGGGGTTAGTTCCTTACTAACTTGCTCTTTAGTCCTGGGCAGGTCATTTAACATGGGCCTCAGTTTCTCCATCTGTAAATAAACTGGTTGGGTAAGGAAATCACTGCTGTTTCCTCATTCCTTCCAACAGCTGACACTCATGGGGCGTGAATGGCCCTGCGAACAGAGTGAGCACAGCTGAGGCCTGTCCTCTCCAGGCGGTCTCCCCCAGGGAGCTGTTTCCCAGCAAACCCACAGGGAGGAGATCTACCCACGGATGCGTGAGAAGACTCCTCCGGAACGAAATCCAGAGTGACAAGTGTCCCCCCTGGGAGAGCCAGCTGGTGGAATGGGGAGCTCTGCCCAGAGGTCAGAGGCCTGGGCTCTGTCCCCCACCCTGTCCCTGAAGTGCTTCAGGCCTTGGGTGAATCCTTCCCTGTCCAATCTGGGCCACAGCCTCAGTCTGTGGGAAGAGTTCTCAGGATAATTCTGGAATGAACACAGTAGGCAAGAGCCCCCTGGCAGTCAGAACATGGAAGCCAACAAGGTGTACCAGGATGGGATAGGAGAGGTGCCCACGGCAGTCCCATCTCTGAAAGTCCCCACTCTGAGGGCTGGGAGGCAGGCCAAGACCCGCCTCACTCAGGCCTGAGGCTGCGGGAATTGCCTTCTGTTTCTACCAAGAGGAAACAGTATGGAACAGCAGCAAGAGGGAGTCAGGCAAGACATCAGGACTAATGATTCCCGCAGGTTATCGAGCACTTCACATGGACCACCTCATTTGAGCCTCTCACCACCTTTTAAGATTGGCACTATTATTATTAGCATTTTACAGATGAGGAAGCTGAGGCTCGGAGAGATGGCTTCTGCTCAAGCTGTCACAGCATGTAAAAGGCAGTCTGCCTTGAGGTTGTGCTTTAAATCTCTGTGCTAATACTGCCCGGGTTACAGAGACTGTTCCTGAAGAACTGGAATAGCCTGGGTCCTGCCCAGAAACTGTGCATTGATCCAGGTGATTTCTCAAGGTCTCTTCTTGCCTTAAAGTGATGTGCATTCAGGGAATTCCCTGGCGGTCCAGTAGTTAGGACTCTGTGCTTCCACTGCAAGGGGCCCAGGTTCGATCCCTCGTCGGGGAACTAAGATCCCGTGTGCCCCCAGGCGTGGCCAAAAAAATTATCTATCTAACAAAAAAAATGATGCGCATTCAACTCAACTGAAACAAGATCCCCAGCATCCCTGCTGTGTATCAGGACCTATGTCGGTGGCTGAAGATATAGATGAAGTCATCACGCAGTGGAGGGCTCGGTCACCTTGTCCCTCCCCTTGGAGCCATGGGCTTGAGCTGTGTCCCATGCCCCTTCAAATTGATATGTTAAAGCTCTAATCTCCAGTACCTCAGAATGCGACTGTTTTTGGAGAAAGGGCCTTTAAAGAGGTGATTAAGTTAAAATGAGGCTGATAAGGTGGGCCCTAATCCAATCTGTCTGGTATCCTTATAAGAAAAGGAATTTTGGAGACATGGAGAGACGCTGGGGGCACACAGGCATAGAGCAAAGACCATGTGGGACACAAGCAGGAAGGTGGCTGTCTGTACGCCGAGGAGAGAGGCCTCAGAAGAAACCAAACCTGTTGATCCTTTGAGCTTGGGCCTCCAGCCTCCACAAGTGTGAGAAAGTACACTTCTGTTGAAGCCACCCAGTCTGTGGTACTTGGCTGTTGCCGCCAAGTTAAGACAAAGGAGGTGGAAAAGTGAACTGACGTGTGGGTCAGATAATTTACGTCTGTTGTACCAGCAGCGATAGCAGGAGAAGTCAGACCTGAGTTTGAAGCCCAGCTCAGCCCCTTATGAGGCGAATGACCTTGGGCAAATGACCTCACTCTACCAACCTCTCACTCCTCTTCTCTCAGGAGAGAATGACATCTGTGTTACAGACCACTTGTGAGAGTCAGCAACGGTATAGGTAAAGCATCTGAAATGGTGCTGGGCCCATAGTAGGTGCTCAATAAACAGCAAAGTAGTGACTATTATTTCAGGTAATTGACACCGGAAAGGCAGATATTATTCATGTTTTCAAATGAGGAAATTGAAGCTCAGAGATGTTAACTAAGTTGCTCAAGGCCACACAGCTAGAAAGTGACAGCCATGGCCTCCCTCCCTGGAAGCCTAGATTGAGAAAAGCAGAGCTGGAGGCATCATCCCACCTTACAGGGAACCAGAAGTCCAGAGAGGCTCTGCGCCTTTCCCGGAAAATCACAGCAAAACCAGGGATGAAAAGGGGCTGGAATCCGAGGTCGCTCAAGGCCCTACCCTGTGGTCTTGCCACTGCTCTGTATCCCCAAGTATCTCGAATGCAGAGGTGGCCTGCCTGCCAGCTTCTCCGGCTCTGGGCACCCCTGGTGACTCCTCCCACCAATTACTAAGTACTCATTGTGAACGCGGCGGAGGACACAGGAATAACTGGCCCAGGACTCACTCGGGAAATCTTCCTGTGGGATCTTCTGATACTTTGGAGGGCGTCCGATCCTGGAGAGAGAGGGACCAGGTCCATGGCAGGGAATCAGGGCCTGGGCTGGCCCAGGAGGACTCGAGGCCCTGCACCCTTGCCCTCCGCACCGGCTGTGATGGCGAGGCTTCTTCCTTAGGGAGAAGCCCGAGAAGTTCCTCTTACGGGCCAAGGCCTCCGTGTCGGACAGCTCTGCCTTCAGCCGGCTCTGGTTCCTCTCGGCCAGTGGGCAGCCCGAGAGGCAGTGGTGGGCTGTGAACTTGCCTGTGACGTGGCCAGAGCCATCACAACCAGGAGTGGGGCACTTTCTGGAGAAGAAGAAGGCTTAAGATGGGCTCAATCTGATAGTTCCCACTTAGCTCTTCCCAACCCTGGCCCCATTAGGAGAGCGGCTGGGTGGGCCCTGGTCGGCCACCCACAGTGGGTATAAAACAGACCCTCTCTGAGCAACAATGCCCGAGGGTCTCTTAGCAGGAGCCCTTCACTCACCGGTGGTGAAAGCTGTACTTGGAGGTCCTGGTCTGTGGCAGGCTTCGACAGCTGAGAGGGGGACAGCCCCCAGGGGAGGCAGAGCTGGGCTCTCTGGGTCCTGGAGGGGCAGGAAGAAAAAGGTCAGCACAGGGCCCTGGCGGTGGGGGCGGGGCTGGGAGAGGAGTCATGCAGGGCAGGGAAGGTCAGCTCCCTGACTAGGAACCAGTTCCCCGGGTGCAAGGGGCCCTGAACCAGGCTGGGACACCACTTCCTGGGTGGATATGGATGTCGGCCTCTCTTGGGGGAATGAGGGCTTGGCTCTCATATTCTCTGTGGAAACCTGCAGGCCATACTCTCTGAAAGGAGGAGAACCCTTGGGGAGAGCACCTCAGGGCCGGTGTGGGCACAGCTGCCCGGAAAGCCACATCAGGCAGATTTTCATGTTATTCTTGTTTCTCAGTTTTACCCCCAAGACTTTGGTGACCTTTTTTAGGCTCTGCCCATGTGCAGAGAACAATCAAATAGAATCAACACCACATTGAAACAGACGTGGGTGACCTCTAACCCTGCCTGCTGAGGGGACCAGGATCTGATTGAGGGAGCCACACTGCCTTAGCAAACACAGCGCATGCTCGGTGTGGCTCTGCTATTCGCTGAGAGAACTCCCCAGGGGTACAACTACCTCCTAAGCATATGCTCCCAAGTGAGCTTGGCCCTTCACACCTCCAGGCTCCAAACCCAGCAAACTGGGGAGACCAGAGGCACTGCTGTGTGTAGCAAAGACCCCTGAGGTGGGGAGGATGAGGGACCCCAGAGCTCACTGTGGGCATGCTATAGAAGGGGGAGGGGTGCCAGAGCTCGGGGGCAGGGCCGGGCATCAGGAGGAGAGGGTCAGGGGGCCCCAGGGGTACACACGGAGAGGAGGCTGCAGGGGATGCCCCGTCTTGGAGCACCAGCCCGCGGGGTGGATGTCAGGGTGGTCGGCATCGATCCAGAAGTCGTAGGCGTGGCTCCAGCCATCAAAGTGGAGCTGGGGAGGAAAGACCCTTGGAGGTCAGGTGCTCCTCGTGGAGCCCAGCTCAGCCGGGAGGTCCTCCAGGCTCCAGGAGGCTCTCCCCATCCCTGGGGCCCGTCAGAAGCAAGATCCTGGATTGGAAGAACCAAGGGGCCCACCCCACAGTAGTCTGTCTTGGCCACCACACTTCCCAAGGGTTTCACCCTTTAAGTTAGTGGCATCTCCCATCAATCCTTGGATAGGACAAGGATGATTAGGCCCATTTTATAGGCTCAGAGAGGGGACGTGACTTGTCCAGACTCACAAAAGTAAGTCCCAGATGAGGCCAGACTGAGACCCAAGATCTTCGGCCTCAGGTTCAGAGCTCTCTTCCCTGCAACGCACAGCCTCCCTCAAGTCTGGCTCATGCCACGCCCTTGACCTCAACCCAGCCTACAGGAGCCCTGCCCAACTGGCCTGTCCACTCCCCCAGCCCAAGGAGCCCAGAGCCACCTTTATCCGATGGTCCTCAACATCCTCCACGCTGGCCACACGAATTAGGGCTGGGTTCCTGCGGTCCACGGCCTCCAGTTTCATGTTGACCAGGAAGCTGTGTGGGGGTCGCTGCGGGGGGACAGCAGCCTTCAGGCCGAGGCCCAGCTCAGCAGAGCTGAATCCCCAAGAGGGGAGCCCAGGTGCTGTGCCTGGGGAAACCACAGCCAAAGGGGGAGGCCAGGGCCCCATCCTGGCTGGCCGAGGGCTCCTCGCCTTCCCGAGCTCAGCTCGGGGCGGGGAGAGATGACTCACCACCTTGAAGGCCCAGGCGGGCACAGCAGAGGCCCCAGTTTCTTCCAGATATTTCTCCCAACAGAAGCTGTCAGGGTCTGGGTAGTCTGGAGGAGAGGATGAGCGCAATGTCTAGGCACCCAGGTGTACTGGGGGAGCTCTCCCCTCCAAGCAGGACCAGGGGCATGGAAAGGACAAAGGCCCGTGGACAGGGGGCTCCTGAGGCAGGGGGGTGCCAGGCAGAAGCAAGCACACCACCTCACAGCTCACAGGGCTTTCTGGGAACCCTGGCCCCTAGCCCCCTCCTTGGCTCTGCTGCTCCAGCCCCGGTCCCATCTGAACCCCTACTGCGTGTGGGCCAGCGTAACACCCCGACAGGGAAGGATACACTTTCGTTGCTCTGGACTCCTGCTCCCTTGCTGAGGGGGGGGTCAACTAACTTTCTTCCCTTCAACCTTAACAGAGTCAGGGTTTGACAGGCCTCTCCTAAGATCAGAGGGTTCTCAACTCCCAGGCAAAGAAGCTAAGGCTCCAGGCCACATCTGTCCCCTCCCCCTGCCCCCTAAAGACCCAGCTAATGAGATACTGGTAGGGGACCAGGGAGAGGGGGGCTTGGCTCAGGCTGCAGGGTCACCTTGTGGAGGGGTGAGGGGCTTTCCTTGCTTCTGGCACCAACCCACTGGGTGGATGTAGGGGCTGCTGGGATCACACCTGAAAGGCAAGAATTATTCACTGTCCCAAGAATCAATCTTGTGAAAATGACTCTATTACCCAAAGCAATCTACAGATTCAGTGCAATCCCTATCAAATTACCAGTGGCATTTTTTACAGAACTAGAACAAAAAATCTTAAAATTTGTATGGAGACACAAAAGACCCCGAATAGCCAAAGCAGTCTTGAGGGAAAAAAAACCGAGCGGGAGGAATCAGACTCCCTGACTTCAGACCATACTACAAAGCTACAGTAATCCAGACAATATGGTACTGGCACAAAAACAGAAATATAGATCGATGGAACAGGATAGAAAGCCCAGAGATAAACCCACGCACCTATGGTCAACTAATCTATGACAAAGGAGGCAAGGATATACAATGGAGAAAAGACAGTCTCTTCAATAAGTGGTGCTGGGAAAACTGGACAGCTACATGTAAAAGAATGAAATCAGAACACTCCCTAACACCATACACAAAAATAAACTCCAAATGGATTAGAGACCTAAATGTAAGACCAGACACTATAAAACTCTTAGAGGAAAACATAGAAAGAACACTCTTTGAAGTAAATCACAGCAAGATCTCTTTTGATCCACCTCCTAGAGTAATGGAAATAAAAACAAAAATAAACAAATGGGACCTAATGAAACTTAAAAACTTTTGCAAAGCAAAGGAAACCATAAACAAGACGAAAACACAACCCTCAGAATGGGAGAAAATATTTGCAAACGAATCAATGGACAAAGGATTAATCTCAAAATATATAAACAGCTCATGCAGCTCAATATTAAAAAAACAAACAACCCAATCCAAAAACGGGCAGAAGACCTAAACAGACATTTCTCCAAAGAAGACATACAGATGGCCAACAAGCACATGAAAAGCTGCTCAGCATCATAATTATCAGAGAAATGCAAATCAAAGCTACAATGAGGTATCACCTCACACCAGTTAGAATGGGCATCAACAGAAAATCTACTACAACAAATGCTGGAGAGGGTGTGGAGAAAAGGGAACCCTCTTGCACTGTTGGTGGGAATGTAAATTGATACAGCCACTATGGAGAACAGTATGGAGGGGCCTTAAAAAACTAAAAATAGAATTACCATATGACCCAGCAATCCCACTACTGGGCATATACCCAGAGAAAACCATAATTCAAAAAGACACATGCACCCCAATGTTCATTGCAGCAATATTTACAATAGCCAGGTCATGGAAGCAACCTAAATGTCCATCAACAGACGAAGGGATAAAGACGATGTGGCACATATATACAATGGAATATTACTCAGCCATAAAAAGGAACAAAATTGGGTCATCTGTAGAGACGTGGATGGATCTAGAGACTGTCATACAGAGTGAAGTAAGTCAGAAAAAGAAAAACAAATATCGTGTATCCATGCATATATGTGGAACCTAGAAAAATGGTACAGATGAACCGGTTTGCAGGGCAGAAATAGAGAGACAGATGTAGAGAACAAATGTATGGACACCAAGGGGGGAAAGTGGCGGGGGTGGTGGTGGTGGGATGAATTGGGAGATTGGGATTGACATGTATACACTAATACGTATAAAATGGATGACTAATAAGAACCTGCTGTATAAAAAAATAAATAAAATAAAAATTAAAAAAAAGAATTATTCACTGTCCCAGATGAAACTTCGAGGTCCTAAATCTGCTATCCTATGAGATCAGGGCACACCCTCATGTTACTTCTGAGTGAGAGTGAGACAGATGAGGTGAGAAAGTCAGAAAATTCCAACAGTAACTAAAAACTCTAACAGCACCTTAATATCTCAGGGACAGTCATGGGTCACAGGGGTTTGCTCATCTTAACCTTGGTACTTTTAGATGAAATATTTAATTGCCGTCATAATTAATAAGTGATGTAGATCAAATCCACAGGGCAGCCAACTGTCCCCCGAGCAATATGTCAGGGCTGGGCTGGGTCTATGTGAAGCCTCCCGCCCCCGCCATCCCCTCCCCATCCCCGTCCCCAACCCCAGGGCCAAGTCTGGGTCCTCCCACTACCAGTAGTCATAAGTGTCATCCCAGTTGTCAAAGTGCACCAGGAAGCGGCTGTCCACCACGTCGGTCACACTGGCCACACAGATGAGGGATGGGTTCATGCGGTCCACGGCCTCCAGCTTCATGCCCACCTGGAAGCCCAGGGGTGGGGGACTCTGGGGGCAAGAAGAGGGGCTGCCACGGCCAGGCCCAGGCTGGCTTGTGCTGGCCCAGGACCCACCGGCAAAGGAAGAGGAGTAGGTTCCCTGGGGGTCATGCCTGGTGGGTGGGCAGGGAGGAGGGCGGGACAAAGAGGCTGAGAAAGAGGGTCCCTCCAGGGCAGAATCACCAACCTCAGCCCTGAGCCACTCAGGAATTTCTGGCCTCCAAGGGACTCTCAGAGGAAGCCTGACTGTGGCAGAAGATGACTGACTAACACGAGGCTACACACTCACCCAAAGAGTCTGCCAGGCTGAGCACAAGCCTCCCCTCCCCAGACAAGCCTGGCCCAGCTTGGGCTGAGGCAGGTGGGTCCACAGAGGGGTGGCAGAGAAAGAGGAGTTGACATGTGAGGCAGGGAGTGGCGGGGGCAGGGCAGGGAGGCACCTGCCACGTGTCGGGCATGAACTCCAAAAACCATCACCTCCCTCAATCTTTACCACAGCCCTAGGGAGATGGGTATTATCACCCCCATTTTATAAATTAAGTGACTTGCCCAGGACCACAAAGCTGGCCAATGGTGGGGACAGGACTTAAACAGTTTGATTTAAAAATCTGCATCCCCCATCACAATAGCTGGTAGAAGCCCACCGGTCACACGGGAACCTCTAAGTATGATCTCTGGGGCTGGACTGGGGCTGGGGGTACCCGCCCGTTCCTGGACAGCATGGTACAGCCCCTGGTCCACGGGGACCCTGGGCTTTCCATATGGTAACAGTTGTACTGGGAGTTCCCTATATATCTCTCAAACCTTTTGCTTGGGATTAGGAGATATTTTAGCTGCGGGATAAAGTTGCCGGCTGCCTTGAACAGAGAGAAAGACAAGGGGTGAGTGTTGGAACCAAATGGGAAAGCCTCAATGTTGGTCAAAAGGAAGGAAAAAGCCACTCCCACAATACAGGCTTGGACCTGACACCAAGAACTGCAGAGAAACCCAAGCCAAAAAGAAGAATGACACCTCAGTGCCCAGGCTCAGAGGGGGATGTGCGGAGGAAAGGATTTCAGCGGTAGGGAGGAGGGAGGGAACTGGGGGAACCCCGTAATCGGCTTCCTCCTCTGGCCCTGGGCCTGCCCAGTGGGCCCCTCCCATCTGGTGAGGACCAGAGCCCAGCTGGGGGCACCAGGAGATGAGTGCTTGTCTGCTGAGTCAGAGAGCCTGGCCGGCTGCAGTGACTCTATCCTGGGAGGCAAATGTCCGCTCACTCAGGGGCACTCACGTGGCTCTGGCTCACAAACAGGTGCTTGGGGGCAGCCTGGGTTCTTGTGCTGCGCAGGTAATGGCTCCAGCTGAACTCCTCCTCCTTGTAACCTGGGCCCCTCGGGGGGGAAGAACAGAGCACCGTGCAGACAGAGGCTGGGCCATGGCGGGTGCACCCCACACTGAAGCAGCAGAATCAGGCAGGCCTGAGGACCCCACAAGCCTCGAGAACCGCCCAGGGAACCCCTGCCGATGCAGAACACAACCTGGGTGGACGTCCGCTCAAAGGGCAAGGGCAAAGCAGAAGCCCTGGGGCCGAGGCATAGCAGGATGAGATGCAGAGAGGCTGGCTGTGCAATGGGAACAGGGAAGGAGCTACCACCAGGAAGGGGTGGGGGCAGGTCTGGGAGGCTCACTGCCTCACTGGGACCAACCCAGCTAGGCCTTACCTTTGGGGGGCTGCAGCTTGTGCCCCGTCTTCTCGAACCAGCCAGCGGGATGAATGTCAGGGGAACTGGCATTGATCCAGAAGTCGTGGCACTCGGAATACCCATCGAAGTGCAGACGTAGGCGGTAGCCACATACCTGGCCCCACGAGGGGGAGGGAGGGAAGCAGTCGCTGCACTCCCCTTCCCTCACCTCTCCTGGCCCAGCCTGGTGTCTCAGGGGCTCTGGTGCTAGCAGGCTCCCCACTCCACCTCTCCTCACCCCCAGGTTTCCCTGCATCCTGCACTTTGCCCCACACCCTCCCATCCTGCAATGAGGATGGTTCACATACTCATGAGCCCTGAGCTCTGGGCACAAGACAGGTAGATTCTAAGCACTCTCTGGCCCCTCTGAACCCTGGATAGAATCCCAAGGGCAGTGACCAAGGCTCAGGCCTGCTCAGGGCCCCCAGGGACCTTTCCTTCTGCTACCTTCTCTCACTGCTCAGACCTCAGCAAGCTGATGGCGGCTCCTTGAGCACGGCGCCCTTGAACGTGGCATTCCATGCCTCAGTGCTTCCGCTCGCTTTGCCTCTTGTGCCTGGAACATCCTATTCATTCACAACTCATCTCTCGAGACTCAGCACTGGAGGCCCTTCCTCTCTGAAGCCGCTCCTGTCCCCTCAGTGCCCCCCTGCTCACATCTGTCATCTCCCCTGTGGGCTGTGGCCGTTTATCTGGCTGATTCCCACACAACGGTGAGCTCCTAAGAGGACAAGGACCTTGTTGGACTCGAGCCACCATCCCCGCCCTCAGGAGCGCTCCTCCTCAGTAACATCACCACCCCGACCCTTCGCCTGATTTCTGTCCGATGTTTAGCTTTCTGCGCCTTCCCCTCCCCTTTCTGAGGGCAGTGCAGTGCCCCCCTCATCTGAGTCCGGGCCCTCCGTGCCCCTGGCTGGCTCCTTCAAGCCATCCTGAGAGGCGTCACCAGGATGGGGGTGCCAGCCTCAGCTCACCTCAGCCACGGTGAGGATGAAGTACATGCTTGGGTGCTGAGGGTCGATGCCTTCCAACTTCATGCCCGGTTTGAAGCCATTCTTGTTATGAGTGACCACCTGGTACTGTCAATGCACAGATGGAAAAGGGCTCAGCTTCCCTCCAGCCTCACCCTTGCTTAGTGCGCGCGGGGCAAAGGAACTGCCTTGGGGCTCCACCCGCCCAGCACTACCAAAGAGGTGACTTATTTGGGCATCTTTAGTGCAGGGATCCAAAGCAGGACGGACTAGCTCCTAGGTCCCTCGAACAACGGATTTCAGGGCTCTCTCTTACCCAAGTCATGGAAAGATCAGAATTGATTAGAAAGCACCAGAACTCAAAAGTCTGCAGGCCCAGGGATGGGTGAGCCTGGGCCCCACTCCCCTATTTCTTCCCACCGAGGAAGCCCCTTACAGTGAGCCCTTTTCTACTCTGGGCCCCTAACGAGTCTTTCCACCTTCCATTGTGCAAGTCCTTTGAGGGATGTCAGACACAGAAAACACCAGAAGGCCTGAGTTTGGTGGTGAGTCCCTGGACTGGGAAGACAAGCTCCTCCTAGGAGGAAAGTATGTGACTCACGTCCTGGAAGAGGCTGACGGGGGCAGTGATGGCCTTCTGCTCCTCAAGGTAGGATTCCCACGACCAGCCTTCCTTCTTCTCCCCAGAGGCTGTGGGCAGGAGACAGACCGGCTGACCCCTGGGCTGCTCCTCAAATACCATCTTCCAACCCAACTCTACCTTAACCTCCAAAACAAACTTTTGTCTGTGATTACAAGCTGCCCTCTAGTCCCACTCAGCCATGAGGTGCCGCACACAGCGGGCTGTACCAAATTCTGTCCGCCCCGTCCCACCCCAGCCCACTGTCAGCAAAAGCACTTCGGATTCGGGAGCGACTAACAGAGGTTAGAGTCTCAACCACAGAGGGACGAAGCTGCGTGACAAATCCTGAGCCGGAGGACTTAATCACAGCAACACCTAAGCTCACCGGGAAAGAAGAGGAAAAAGAGAGATGGGAGGAAAACATGCAATGACGAAGAAACAGAAGAGACCACACAGAAAGAAGAAACCCCCTTTTCCCGATTCTTCTTCCTCTGAGCACTGACAGGCTCACACAGAGACAAAATGTATGTATGTGTGCTTGGCGCGCCCACAGAGTAGAGACTGATCACACACACACACCCCAGACATACACACAGAGTGCACACAAACACACACTCACACACACGTACTTTGGTCAGAGCCTACAGCCCTCGGAGTCTCCAGGTCCTGGGGAGGAGGAGCTGAATCCCCCTGTGGGACCTTCAATTTAGCCTGAGATGGAGTCCTGGCCTCCAACACAGAGGCGAAACATCCTTTAAAGATGGGAAAAGCTGGCAACATGTAAGGTAAGCTCCCAACGTCAGCCTGAAAAAATTTGCCACAATCAATTCATATCTCTTGGGTGAATAGCTCCAGCTTCTTCTAGAAACTTCTGTGCCTCAATTTTGTCATCTGTCAAATGCAGATCACTTTGTCTACCAGAGAGGGTCATCAGGAAGAGCAAGTGAGAGGCTGTGAGTAAAAGATCCTTATGAGACACTGGATCCTTCCTAGGTCTCCACGAAGGCCGTCTGGTCTGGACTCTCGCTCTGCCTAGCTCTGGCTCGCTTGGCGATTGCTCTGGGTCATTCTGGTGTGGACTGGTTTGTCACTCAGGAAGAAGCTTTTTCCTTAATTGGAACGTACATGGCTCCTAGGAGCTGCCTAAGTTCACCAGTCACTCCACTGAATCTTGAGATCCCAACCATCTAACCCAGATGGGCCAAAGCAGGTATTTTCTTCACCAACAGATCAACTAAGCCAGGAAACTCTGAGACCTACACCGACACAGCAACCTAGAGCACTTCCAACTCCCCTTTGCCCAGAGTGAAACCTGGGTCGCCCCTTAGAATAGCTGTCCCCAACCTTTTCGGCACCAGGGACCGGGTTTCGTGGAAGAGTTTTTCCATGGAGGGGGGTAGGGGGGATGGTTCAGGTGGTCATGTGAGCGATGCGGGGGTAAGGGGAGCGGCAGAGGAAGCTTCGCTCGCTTGCCTGCCATTCACCTCCTGCTCTGCAGCCCAGTTCCTAGCAGGCCGAAGACCGGACCGGGGGTTGGGGACCCCATACAAACCTTAGAACACATCACCCACTACGGTCCCTCAAGAAACTCTCACTGTTCCCACTCGGTCCTCATCTGGACTTACGGTGTAGGGGGAGGGGCAGGGAGGAGGCTTCAGGATGCCAGGCTTAGCATCACCTTGCTGTTTCTGGCCACTGGCATTCCACATCATCCTGCATAATACCTGTTTTTTCAAATCACCAGTACTATTTACCAATCCCTTTACAGCACCCAGTTCTCTGTGGATGACATCTAGCTTTTTGTCTCACTCTTCCCAAACTATAACACAAGCCAAGGAGCTGATTAGCTGTCAGATTCCTCATCTCAGGCACCTTGGCCCCGCCTTGGCTCTTTCATTCCAAGTTCATTTCTCTTTAGCCATACTCCAACATGGCAAAGCTCTAAGCCCCTCATGCCATAGTAGAGACCTCTGACATCTTCACCTGCCATCCCTCACACTCCCATCCTTACCCTCCCATCCTCCCCGCCACTTCCCTCCCTGGGCCTTTATTACCTGGATTCTCTAGTAGTCATAACGCATATTTACAGTTTACCATCGCCCGCCACTTCCTTCTACCTCAACCATTCCTTTTATCATGTAGGGGTACCTCCCATGTACCGTGTCTGGTGCCAGAAACTGGGGGTACAGGGATGGTTCAGAGACTTCATATACATGGTCCCCTTTAATCCTAACATTGTCTGGACATGATAGGCAGGGCTGGTAGTAATCCTTTTCACAGATGGGAAAAGAGATTAAATGTAATCCACTAGAGAGAGGCCTGACCACTAAACCTTTTAGTAATGACTAGACTCCCTCCCTGACCAAGCCCCCAGCCTCCTCCAGTTTCCTGCATCCTTTTTCCATGGTGAACAACTGGCTGAAACTTTAGGCAAATCCCCAAGCTCAAGTAGGTCCCAAAGCTCCCGTGCATGTTTGTATAGTTTGTGTACCATACATAGGTGCCCAGCCAAGAGGGTGAATGGGGGCTGGAATCTAGCCTGGCTCCTTGCCAGGCCACGTGGCTTAGTCTGCTATGAAGACAGGTTGGCTTTTTCTAATTGGCCTGTTCCAAAGGGGCACCTTTTTATAATTTGCACAAAGGCACCATATAGGCTGGCTGTAGCACCAATCCCCTCTTGATTTCCAGAAACGTTCCTTTGCTTATTTCTGCTCCCTTAGACTAGACGCCCCTGGCTAGCACTTTCTTAGCAAGGTCAGGCTGTCCAAAACCAAACTCGCAACTTCTCTGCCAAAGCTTCTGCCCCTCTCAGTATTCTCTATCCTAGTCAACAGCACCACACCATTCATCCAGTCATGCAAGCTGGAAGCTTGGAAGGGATCCTTTACATTTCTTTTTTTACTCCCCAGGATTCTTTAGTGCCTGAGTCCTACTGATTCCGACTCCTAGCTACCTCTTGACTATATCTCCACTTCTCCATGTTCTCTGTCCTTCTTGTTTTGAACCTAGTCCTAGAGCCTCTTAATTTACTGTGCCTAAAACTCAGTCTGTTGCCAGAATATCTCTAAAATAAAAATGAGTTTGTTATTTTTTTGCTTTGAGGTCCTCAATGGCTTTGGATTTCCAATCAAAAACCAAAAATCCAAATACCTTTCCACACATACAAACCCCCTAGTGAACTAGCCTCATCCTGCATTTCCATGCCTCTGTGCCTTTGCACATGCAGATCCCTCTGTCTCAGAGATTCTGTCACCACCCTGTCCCATCCTCCTATCTTTTTCTCATCCTTCAAGACCCAGCCATATCTCTGGCACCTAGCATAGGGTTTTTTTTTTTTCCTGTACGCGGGCCTCTCAAAGCTGGGGAAAAAAAGAAACAGAGAGAAGGCACACGTAATAATAGGAGAAATTTTAAAAGGGATATCACTACATATCCTGCAGACTTCAAAAAGATAAAGGGATATTGTGAAGAACTTTAACATTCTTTTGACGAATTCCCTTCTTAATCACCCAGTCTTAAGCCTACTTCTACACACTAATGAAACTGCTCTCTTGAGTCACCAGGGCCACAATCCAATGATCTTGTCTTATTACTCAACTCTCTTGATCTCCATGTGCTACCAACCACCTGTTCCATCTCAGCATTTCCTTCTTGCTGTACTTTCTTGGCTGTATCTTCCGCCTCTTCTACTTCCATTACCGGTTTTTCTTTCTCCCACCCTAACCCTGCTCATTAATGGTGGATCCCTAGAAATCAATATAGTACTTCCCTCCCATCTTCTCTCTGGAAGCTTCTTCAGCATGGCTTCAGCTTTTTCAGTAGAGATAATTCCCAAATGAATGGTTCTAGCCAGACCTTCCACTGGAAGGTCAACAGGAAAGACAAAAAAATGTAAAGAGAAGAACAGAACACCATGGTTCAAGAACAACCGATGACAAGCAGTCATCAGGATGCCACCATTGGCTGGCTCTTTTCATTTTAAATTGCTACAGATACATCTCTGTATTTATCTACTTCTTATAGAGCATGGTTAGCCAATTCATAATCAGTTCATTTTAAGACAGAATGCTTAATGAAGAGCCTGTTACTTGTGTTCCAAAAGTATAAGGGATCTATGCCTGGGAATACCAGACTCAAGAGGTTGGGCTCCATAATGCTGTGCTCTACTGTTTATCCAGCCCTCAGTTTCTACGGAGTATAAATGGACTCTTTTCAAAATCTAATGAAAGCCATGGGCCACCTCCCCAGGAAAATGAGCAATTCACAGAATTTTGCATGTAAATTTAAGAGGGCACTGCTGCAAGCGGCATACTGATCAATTTCTTGTACTGAATCACACACTTATATTCTCAACTTGTTCCCCAACTCTGCATGGCACTCCTTGTATTTTGATAGGAAACGTGTTTCTTATAACCAATTTGAAAACGGCAAGGATCTGAATAAATATTTCTCCAAAGAGAATATATAAATGGCCAACAAGCATAAGAAAAGATGTTCAACATCATTAGCCATCAGGGAAATGCAAATCAAAACCACAAGAAGAGGAACTTCCCTGGTGGTGCAGTAGTTAAGAATCTGCCCGCCAAAGCAGGGGACATGGTTCAAGCCCTGGTCCGGGAAGATCCCACATACCACGGAGCAAGTAAACCCATGCACTGCAACTACTGAGCCTGTGCTCTAGAGCCTGTGAGCCACAACTACTGAGCCCACGTGCCACAACTACTGAAGCCCACGCACCTAGAGCCCGTGTTCCGCAACAAAGAGAAGCCACCGCAATGAGAAGCCCACGCAACGCAATGAAGAGTAGCCCCCACTCGCCGCAACTAGAGAAAGCCTGCGTGCAACAACAAAGACCCAACGCAGCCAAAAACAAACAAACAAATAAATAAATAAATTTATTTAAAAAAAGAACACACAAAGAGATACCACTCCATACCCACTATGATGGCTATAATCAAAAAGACAGTTAATAACAAGGCTTGGTGAGAATGTGGATAAACTGGAACACTTATATGCTACTGGTGGGTATATAAAATGGTACAGCCACTTTGGAACACAGTCTAGCAGTTCCTTAAAAGGCTAAACATATGACCCAGCAATTCCACTCCTAGGTATATACCCAAGAGAAATGAACACTTATGTCCAGACAAAACTTGCACACAGATGTTCATACCAGCATTATTCATAATAGCCCCAAAGTGGAAACAACCCATATATATTCATCAATTGATAAATAAAGTGTGATATAGCTATACAATATTGTTCGGCAATAAAAAAGAGATGGAAAAAAAAGGGATGAAGTACTGATACATGCTACAACATGGATAAACCATGAAAACACTGTGCTAAGTGAAAGAAACCAGTCACAAAGGACCACATGTATATGATCCCATTTATATGAAATGCCCAGAATAGGCAAATCCACATATACAGAAAATAGATTGGTGGTTGCCTAGGGCTGGATGGGAATTGGTGGTTTGGGGGGAATGTCAATTAATGGGTATAGGGTTTCTCTTTGGAGTTATGAAAATGTTTTAAAATTGATTGATAATGGCTATACAACTCTGTGAATCAACTAAAAACCACTGAATTGTACACTTCAAATGAGTGGATTATATGGTATGTGAATTATATCTCTATAAACCTATTAAAAAGCTGTTTCTTGGGAGTTTCCTGGTGGCCTAGTGGTTAGGATTCCTAGCTTTCACTGCCATGGCCCAGTTCGATCCCTGGTTGGGGAACTGAGATCCCACAAGGCATGCATGGTGGCAAAAAAAAAAGCTGTTTCTTGTAAAAATATGTATAAAGCACTAACTGTAAAAAAATGGATATGTTAGACATCATCAAAATGAAAACTTTCTGTTCCTCAAAAGACATCATTCAGAAGAAAACAAAAAAGCTAGCCAAAAACTGGGAGAAAATATTTGTAATATATACATCTGACAAAGGACTTGTATCCAGAATATATAAAGAATTAATAACAATTAATTCAAATAATTAAGACAATAACTCAATTCAAAATGGGTAAAAATATATGTCTAAAGTAACTATAAGGAAATAGAACAGGATGCTTGTAGCATTGCTCTGAATCTGAAAAGGCTATAACAAGTTGACCCCAAAGAGTGCCACTGCAGATACTTGACCTTGATGTGGGCAGGATGAGAGATGAAATGAGAATATCAGTAACTGTTAAAATTATCAGAATAGCTATTAACAACTATATAAATTATTAAGACTTTTGCAATGGTCTGTTAGAAAATGATGCTTCATTGGACTTCCCTGGTGGTGCAGTGGTTAAGAATCTGCCTGCCAATGTAGGGGACATGGGTTTGAGCCCTGGTCCGGGAAGATCCCACATGCCATGGAACGACTAAGCCCGCGAGCCACAACTACTGAGCCCGCATGCCACAACTACTGAAGCCTGCGCACCTAGAGCCCGTGCTCCACAACAAGAGAAGACACAGCAATGAGAAGCCCACGCACCGCAACAAAGAGTAGCCCCTGCTCGCCGCAACTAGAGAAAGCCAGCAGGCAGCAACAAAGACCCAAAGCAGCCAAAAAATAAATTTAAAAAAAGAAAATGATGCTTCACACAAAACAATTGAAAAGGTGAAGGAGATATATGGGAGAGAAGGCTGAGTGTGTGTACATGAGTTACATGGTTCTAACTCTTAAACTATTCGAACATTCCATCAGGACTAGATACGTCAGGTCTGTAGAACATGAATCCAATAGGGTAGCCATCAAACTACCAAATAGAATGTAGATAAAATACAGATTATCCACACACACAGGACATGCAAGCAGCCCTGCCACCTCCACCTCTACCCCCAGATTCTTCTCCCAAAAGATCCCAAAGATGAGTGGAAAAAGATTTTAGCCATAAGTGCAAACTTCTGTCTACTGACAAAGTTTCTTCCCTCGAAAAAAGGCGGAGGGGAGAAAATATCCAGAAACAAATGCCACACTAATGTTCACAGTTGAGATGGTGAAATGTATGAATCAAAAGATAACTTTAGACTGGTCAACAGGAGCCAGCTAAAAAAATGCTGGTTTAAGAATGTATTCCTGGGGAGGAAATTCCCTGGAGGTCCAGTGGTTAGGACTCCGTGCTATCACTGCCGATGGCCCAGCTTCGATCCCTGGTCAGGGAACTAAGATCCCACAAGCCACACAGTGCGGCCCCAAAAAACAAAAAAAGAATGTATTTCCTTAAGAAAGATAGAGCAGTTGAGCCAACCGCAGTTAGACACTACCTCCTTCCTCTATTTAAGACTTAAGATGCCATAACCAATGAGAGCTAAGACTTTGGCTTCTGATGTGACAGCCTCGGGTGAAAGAGAGAGCGGTGAAAATCTGGTTTGGCTAAGATGGGCAAAATATGGAATAGGCACGATAGAGTTCAGAGCCCTGGACACAGATTGCACTCTTCTGTATGGCACTGGAGCCATCAAGGCAGAATGATGCCCTAGAACTGACCTCGCTCTCTGGTTCTCCCTGGGACAGGAAAGACAGTGACTCATGCAACTGAGCCATGGTCCAAGAGGAAGCACCAACATACAACTCCTCCATTCATCCACTGAACAAACACATGTATTGAGAGTGTACTCCACACCAGCCTCTGGACTAAGGACCAGGGATACAAATGCTTAGGAGAAGAGATTCGGTTTTGAGGGAGGAAGACAGACATTGCTACCCAGTATCTAGGTGATTATAAGTGTGATAAATGTTACTTGGCTCCAGTTGGCTGTTGTCACATGGCAATGTGGAGATGGTAATGGAGAAGACCTGAGGGCCAGAGCTAACTATGAATGAACTTCGTTCCATTTTTCTTAGAACTGAAGGGTCAGAATGGGGGCCCAAATAGCAAGGTCAGACCAATGACCGGTACGGACTTGCTCACGCCACCACATGCTGCCATTAAAGGCTGCTCAAGTCTTTGGATATTGTGAGGCCTGCTCACAACTGGATGAAAGAGGATAAACAAACACATGATATAACCCCCAAGAACACACATATACTGATGCACAAACCAAAAACACCGTCTCTCTCATTCTCTCTGTCACACATGTGCTAACTTATGGTTATCTGTATATGTACAACACACCATCACAATGGTAACCCGCACTCCCAGCCTCACACTTCCGAAGGTGTATCCACACATGAATATAATATATACACGGGCCATCATACCAGGCTGGCTGCTGTTCCACTCCTCACTTTCTGGGGTGCTAGTGGTGGGCTGTCCCTCTGAATCCTTTCCTTCTTCTTGCTTCTCCTGTGGAAGGCAAGCCAGATCCCAGCTTCCTGTCCTCGTGGATTGGCGTGAAGCCTCAGCCTCTATTCCTGGCCCCTGCCTAGCTCTCTGGTCACATGGTGCTCTTCCCCAAACAGATGGATATTCTTCTAGGCTACCAGCAGGAACACAGCTCTGGCTGACAGTCCCTTACCACATGGGCAGAGACTCACATTAGCACACCCCCCCTAGTTACACAGCCTGACTACAATTCTCCTCATTCCCAGGTGGGGAAACTGAGGACACAAATACTTGCCCTGTGCCAATTTTGCCTGCCCAGTGGAACTTTCATGCTCTGTCTTTTCCAGCTTCTCTGCAACTAGAGCCCTGTGCTCCCTGGCCTCTGGCTCAGAGATGGGGCTCCAGTGATGAAGCTTTCCATCCGCCTGCACATCTACTTGGTTATTGATTCATGTCAATGTGACTTAGCCCTGCCACTAGACTGAGATGGGAGCTCTAGAAAAACAGGTTTATTTATTTCCCTCCAACCAAGTACAGGATCTGACTCAGGATGGGACCCCAAAATATGATGAGTGAGTCACTATGTGTCTTCTCTAGCCCAGCCCCACGATCTGGATTAATGGAGGGGATAGTGGAATTGAGGTATAGCCTCTAGCCTCCCCCTCCCCTCCCCATGCCCTCTTCCTACCATGGCCTCCGGCTCCGAATCCTCCTCAGATAGGCTCTGATATTCCCTATGCTTCCTTTTCTTCATGGGTTTGAGGAGCTCAGAAGCGCTGGTGCAGGAGTTGTTCTGGCCTGAAGAGTTCTCCACTATGACTGACCTGAGGGAGGGGCAGCCTGAGGGAAAGAACTACCCACCCCGCACCATCCACACCCTCTCCTAAGCCCTGAACAGGCGTGGGGCTTTGAGGCCCGCAGGCAGAGAAGAAGAGGTGAATTCCCTCCCCCTTACCGCTCCTGGAACAGCTGGGGGCAGCCATCATTGGAGGCCCCAGGATCTGGACCAGCGCCTTGCTGAGGCCCACACGCCTGGCATTGGCAGGTGCCATCATCCTCTGGCGGGTCCTGAGGGTTATCTCCTGGAGGGTCCTGGGGGAGGTCTTCTGCAGGGGGCCAAAAGGGTCTCAGGCCTCCCACCCATCACTTCCACACTTAGGCTCCGCCCACCTCGGAGCCCACGCTTGGCCTCCCCTTTGGTCCCCCCACCTTGGGCTCCCCTACTGGATAGCCCCATCTACTTCCCCTCCCACCCCACCCCACCGGCCCGCAGCCTTCTCCGCCCCAAGACCGACCCGTGGGCGTGGGCACACCTGCTGGCACCCGGGCCACGCCCCCTCGGGCCACGCCCCTGGCCTTGGCTCCTCAGGGAGTTCAGGGCTCCCCCTACTCCCACAGGGGCCCAGCTTCGGGCCTTGGGCTCCTACCCGGCTGTTGGGGGCCCGCATCGCCACCTCCCGCCAGGGCCTCGCCATCTTCGTACTCGGCCACGCCTTCCCGCCGCAGCTCGGGGCTTGGGGGCTGCTCCGCTCCTACCATGTTCGGCGGTGAGTATTCGCTTATCTGAAACTGGAGTGCGGAGGGTCAGAGGACCACGGCTCCTGTACTGGCCCTTGACCCACCCCTAGTCAGCATGGTCCTTCTCCAGCCGCCTCACTGCAAGCCACGCCCCCGGAACCCATTCCCCATAAGCCACGCCCCTAGGGCCCCGCAGATGTCTCGTTTGGGGAGGTCTGCACTCCAAGCCACGCCCCCAGAGTCCCACACTCCAAGTCCCACCCCCAGAATCCTCCCTCTTGGCCAGCTTCCCCACCTTCCGCCTCAGGCCCCGCCTCCAGGCCCGCAGGCCCCGCCCCACAGCTGCGGCTCGCTGGACCCCCCCCAATCCTCACAGATACTGACCCGCAGGCCACTCCTAGAAGGCGGAGCCGCGGCCTCGGTCCACTCCAGGAGCCGCACTGTGCTGGCGCTGGGGCTGGCCGCCGGCCCAGCGCTTAACTGTGGCAGAACGGTGGCGGTGACAGGTACGCTGCCAGCCACTCGCTCTGAGGTGCCCACATGGATCTGCTCCCGCGGAAAGCAGGACACATCCAGGGCACTGCTGGGCAGACCAAGGGTGGCCGAGCTGGCTGCGAACAGATACACGGACAGACACGACACAGATGAGCCTGGTGGCCCTGGCCCAATCTGGCCATGCATGTGTGCAGGCAGGTGAAAAGTATCATCTCTTCCCCAGGACCCACACCTGCTTGGGCAGGTATGTGGGTGCTTCTCTTCCCCAGACCCCTGGCTATGCCCACCTGGAATGATAAAGGCAGCAGCGGGCAGGTGAGAGCCTGAACCTGGGCTGTCTCTGGCCACCAGGTGCACGCTGACCTCCCCTGTGGAGGGCCCCTTCAGTGTCCTCAGCATCTCTATTTCCGCATGCCCCTCCATCCTGGCAGGCCTACAAAAGGAACACAGCCCCCAAGGTGATCAGGGAGGTAAGAGGCCTCCTTGAGGAGGAGCTGCCCACCCATAGAGAAAAGCCTCAGTGCTGAGGGGAGTAGGGTGTTTTAGGAGCCCAGCATCAAGTTTGGCTCCTGGCTCTATCCAGGTCACTCAGGTGAGGGCTCTGGCCAGGCCCTGCACCTCCCCCAGTCTCTGTAAGATGGGCATGTGTGAGGGTGCTTTGTAAACTGATGTGCACACTCTAGGGAGTCTCGGGCAGTGTGTTTCAGGCCAAGGTTCTGTCTGGCCAGCTGTCTCATGGCACAGCCCAGGCCAAGTCCAAACTCCCCTTCTTTCTCAACCCCCACCTCCATCCCCAATAGAATCACTCCCTTCTCCCTCTGGGGATTCAGAGCCTTCAAGTACCAGATTCTCCTTCACTCATACACGTTCATTTTCCTGGGAGATGATCTTTCCTGATCGTGTTCTTTTATGCCCCCTGTCCACCACTCCCTCCAATCCCAAGCACAGAGCAGGCACTCAAACATCTGTTGAAGAAATGTATGCATCTGAAGAGCAAAGAGGTAGGGTGTGAGAACGCAGGCAGTGCGTGATTTGGCTTTAATCAAGCCAGGGCAGCAGAGACATTTAATAAAGAGTGAGTTGAACAGGTAAGTTTATAAGAAAGAAGACCTAGTGACATAACAAATGTGCTTAATACCTATCATGTACTTAACTCCTAAAATGTGTCGGCCACTGTCCTAGATGCCCTCCCAGCACTGTCCAGTAGAATTTTCTGTGATGATGGAAATGTCCTATACCTATACTGTCCAACACAGTAGCCACTAGCCACATGAGTCTACTCAGCACGTGAAATGTGGCTTCTATGTCTGAGGAACTGAATTTTAAATTCCGTTTAACTGTACTTAAATTTAAGTAGCTACCGGGGCTGGCCATAGCTATTGTTTAGCACAGAACAACTTTATACGTTTTCTTTATTTTTTTGGCTGCGCAGCACGTGGGATCTTAGTTCCCCAACCAGGGTTCGAACCCGCACCCCCTGCAGTGGAAGCCAGAAGTCTTAACCGCTGGACCACCAGGGAAGTCCCTACATATTCTAATTAGCCTGTCACCTCCACCTCCAAAACACATCTCAGAGTCTGACCACTTCCCCCCATCTCCATCACCACCATGCTAGTCCCAACCACCATCAGCTCTCCTTGGACTTCTGAAATTGCCTCCTAATTCATCTCCCTGCTTCCTCTCCAGCCCCTGCTACAGTCTATTCTCCACTAAGAGCAAACTTAAAAATTTTTCTTTTCTTTTTTTTTTTTTTTGCGGTACGCGGGCCTCTCACTGTTGTGGCCTCTCCCGTTGCAGAGCACAGGCTCTGGACGCGCAGGCCCAGCGGGCATGGCTCACGGGCCCAGCCGCTCCGTGGCATGTGGGATCTTCCCAGACCGGGGCACGAACCCGTGTCCCCTGCATCGGCAGGCGGACTCTCAACCACTGCGCCACCAGGGAAGCCCTAAGAGCAATCTTTAACAATGTAAACCAAATCACATAATTTCCCTATCCACAATTCCCCAAGGGCTCTTGGCTGCCCTTAGAATAAAATCGAAGTGCTTTACGGTATAGAATCCAACCTCTGCCTTCCTCTCTGACCTCATCCTCCACCACCCTTCACCTTGTTCTCTACCCTTGATAGATTCTGGTTTTCTTCTATTGCTTGACAAACGTTCGCACCTCAGAGCCTTTGCCCTTGCTGTTCCTTCCACCTGGAATGCTCTTCCCCAAGCTCTGTGTTTGGCCGCCTCCTTCCCCTTCAGCAGGCCTCGGCTCAGCGGTCACGTCCCCAGAAGAGGTCTTTCCTGATCACTCAGTTTAAAGCACCACGCCCATCACCCTATCTCTTATCTCATAACTGTGTTGATTTCCTTTATGTCCATCATTATAATCAATAATGATCTTCATTTATTTATTTGTGTTTGATCAGTCGTCCCCACAGAAATATACGTTCCACAAGGGCAGAGACTTTATCTGTCTTGTCCATTGCTATATCCCTAGCACTTAGAATAGTCCCTGGCACACAGTATGTACCGTGTTGGATTTCAGTAATTTGAACTTGTTAATAAAAAGCAGTATAGGGGGGCTTCCCTGGTGGCGCAGTGGTTAAGAGTCTGCCTGCCAATGCAGGGGACACGGGTTCAAGACCCTGGTCCGGGAAGATCCCACATGCCGCAGAGCAACTAAGCCCATGCGCCACAACTACTGAGCCTGTGCTCTAGAGCCCGCGTGTCACGACTACTGAAGCCCGCACGTGTAGAGCCCGTGCTCCACAGCAAGAGAAGCCACTGCAATGAAAGGCCTGCGCATCACGACTAGGGAAAGCCCGCGTGCAGCAACGAAGACCCAACGCACCCAAAAATAAATAAATAAATAAATTTATTAAAGAAAAAAAGCAGTATAGGGAATTCCCTGGCGGTCCAGTGGTTAGGATCCATGATTCCACTGCTGGGGGCCGTGTTCAGTCCCTGATCGGGGAACAAAGGTCCCACAAGCTGGCGGTGCAGCCAAAAAAAAAGAAAAAAGGAGTGTATGAGTAAGTGATACTTGGTTGCTTTAAGGTGTTAGCAGGGCTTGACAATGGCTTTTGGCATACAGCTTAAAGGAAAGAACATAGATGTAGGCTTAAGATAGACAAGTCAGTTTGAATCTCAGCTCCCCCTTAATACCTGTGATTCTGAGTAAGTAGCTTACCTTCCCTGAGCCTCAGTTTCCTCATGTGTAAAATGAAGGGGGTAATGGTATCTATCTTGAAGGGCTCTGATGAAGATTAAATGGAAAAAATACGGAAAGTCTTGATACCGGCAGGCCTTCAATAAATACCAATTCACTCCCTTTTAACAGAAATTTTGAGGAGCTTGGTAGCTCTAGTAACAAATAAGCTGCTTGCTGGCAAAATCAGCTTGCAATGGTTGCTATATTTCCCACCCTTCATTCCTCCCTCCTGCTGTTCTTGAGCACTGATTTATCTTCCAGCGTTTCCTCCCTAAAATACAGAGTACCTCCTATATAGTACATAGAGAGTGTATATTCAGGTAGGCAAAGGCTTGGACATATAACCTGATGAATTAAGGCAACAGTCAAACCAAGGTTTGTTCTCCCCCCTTCCCCCCCTTCAAAAAAATGTTAAAATATAATAGCATTCCCTGAATTTCAATTCCAATTATTTTGCTTTGCACAGCTGACACAGTTGTACCATTTTAAGTTCTTTTAAATAGAGTTAACCTTTTTATTCAAAACATTGGCAGTCATTAGGAGTGAATATGGTTACTCCTGAAAGAATTCCATTTCGTCTGAAAGCCCATCATATATTTCAGGTCTATGAAGGGAGGGTGGTTGAGAGAGCTGCCCTTCTGTTCAGGTTTCTGCCCTTTTTTCAGCAGACACTGGAGGGCCAACTAGGTATCAGCATCCTTCTGTGCCCTGCGAATAGTCTCAAACAAGAGAAAGTGCTCTCATGAAGCCTACATTCTAGAAATAAGGGATAAAGTTAAGGCTGGAGTTATAATTTAAAAACCATCCTGTACGGACGGGAGGGAAAAATTATAGTACCGAGTATAAAGAAAAAGGTGGGAGGCTTGGAGCTCACCAAAATTTATAGGTTGGGAAGAGGAAGAAGATCTAGCCAAAGAGACTGAGAAGGAGCTTGCAATGAGATCAAAGGGCAACCAGAAGCATCTGGGCTCCTGGAGGGATTTCTGGAAGAAAGTTTTCTAGAAAGTGGGACTGCTCAGTGGTGTTCAATGCCACTGACAGATTAAGTCAGATGAGAGCTGAGCGTTGACCATTTTAGCAATAAAGAAATCACCAGAAATCTTGACAAGTGCCATTTCAGAGGAGCTGTGGACACAAAAACTTGATCAGAGTGGGTTCTAGAGAGAAATCATTGATTAGTTCAATATTTATTGAGCATCTACTATGTGCCAGGCACTGTTCTAGGCAATGCAGACTTGTAATGAACAAAACAGACAAAAACCTCCATTATGGAGTCTACATTCTAGTGGGGAAACTGACAGTAAGAATTGGTCCTTGTAGGGGGATGGGAGAAAAGGTAGTAGAAACAACAAGACTAACAACTCTTTCAAGGAGTTGTGACAGGAAGGAGAACATGGATGTGGGGGATGGTATTTGGAGAGTGATGAGTTCTCAGGGAAGGGGGAGTTTGTTTTGTTTTTTTGTTTTTTAAATAGAAGATGCTACAGCATGTTTGTAGTTGATGAAAATGAGCCTATAAAGAAAGAAACTGACAGAGCAGGGGAAAAAGAATAATTCTAGAAGACAAGTCCTTGACAGTGCAGGAGGGGAGAGGATCCAGGGCACCTGTGATGTTTGGGACCCATCGCATGTGGCTGTGGGCTCCTGGCTAGCAGCACCAACTGTGTGTGTTTTTTTCCCCAGCTGGACCATTAACTTCTCCGAGGCCTGGAACTACCTTCTCTGTGGAACTACCTTCTCTGTGTACTTCTCCTCTACCACTACCAGCCCCCAAATTTGCAGCTCACACAGAATTTTCATAAGCTTTGTCCCTCTAGGTCCACACAGCAACACAACCAGTCTGACATGGCTCCCAGGCCTGAGCCAGATGCCAGGAATCCATCCACTCCCCACTGCAGCTTGGTCACAGCTTCAGAACCCCACTTCTGTGGCCTTCTATGTGCACACGCTGATCCTTCTGCTTGGTACCTTACCAGATCCCATATGTCTGGAAAATTCCTGATCATCCTTCAAGATCCAGCTTGATACCTCTTCTGTGAAAGGCCCAGAATCCACCCCCCAAAACAAAGTTCATCGCTCCCTCTACTGTTCTCCACTACACCACAATCTAACTGTACATTAACTTGTGTCTTCCCCTGGGACAGAACAAAGCACCAAAGAGCCTGATCCAGAGCCTGCACCCACAATTAGTCAGTGAATGAATGAAAGAGAGATGGGAGTAAAGAGTGATCAATAACATAAGAAGAAACACATATTCCTGAAATCCGTAAATGGCTTAGCCATTCTTGCCTTAGGGGCTAGAATACTATTTCCTCCTCCTGTGTCTCTCAGAGCCTGGAAGAGGAGGGGATAGAGTGGGAGGCCCGGGCTACTGCGAAGGTTGTCACTGGCAGCCCTCAGCTGTCAGCTCCTCTCTGAACTGCCCTCAGCCAGGGGAAGCAAGTGCCCTCTCCGGGAAGCAGCCATCTGCTCACTAGTTGATACGGGGTAGGAAGGCCCCGCCCCCTTGCCTCAATTTGGGACATCTCTGCAGGGCCTTCTTCCCTCCAGAACTTCCCTTGGGACAGGAGGAGGCCTCTGTTAAGACTACATCAGCAGTTCACCTTCTTCCTCCGCCCAACCAACCTGCTGTCTTCACTCCCCTACAGGTGATATTCCCAAGGCCACCCCGATAAACCTACACTCAAACCTCCCTCTCAGAGTCTGTTTCCAGGGAACCCGACCTAAAACAACCGTTGGATTCCCAACCCAGATTAGTGTCTAGCACATAGCAGATGCTCAATAAATATTTATTGAGTGAATGTGTCCGTGTTTATTTTCTCTTGGACTGTCTGCCAAGGCTTCCCCCAGCCCTTGCCCGTCAAGGCCTCACATAAAACAGACCCTCAATAAACGCCCTTGCTCTAGGTGTCGGGGGTGGCGAGCTACCGCCCCAGACAGATACCCCCAACACACACTCTGAGCCTCAGCGAGCCTGAGCGTCGCAAACTTGGGGCCTCGGCCCCGCCCCCCGCTGCAGCTGCGGCCAGAACGCCGGAGGGATGGATGCGGGCTCCAGGGTACCCGCCTTCAGGGACTAGTGTAGACGGCGGCGGGCGGGGCAGTCACTGACCAGTCAGCCCCGCGGAACGGTTACTTTTTAAAACGCCAAAATGGCGGAATTCTTTTTATTCTTTCCCTTTATGGCAAAATAATAATAATAATTCAATTTTCCGTTATAAAAATTGGAAATTAACGGTAGGAAAGAGAAAGTTTGCCAAATGACCCATTTCAAGAAAACCAAAGCCCCGCCCTCTACACCCTCTCTTCTATTAATGAACAACTCTTAATTGACTGCATTTCTCTAAAAACCAAGCCGCCTCCCTCCCCACCCTCCCGATCGCCGCCAGCTGCTGGCGGGCGCCTTGCCCTCAAGCCCCGCACCCGCCCAGACCCCCTTGCACTTAGGCTCCCCGAACCTACTCCTGGGCCCGTGCACCCCGCCGGAGGCGCTCTGGAGGAGCAACGCCCCGCGGCCGCAGACGCGAGCACTCGCTTTGCCAGGCGGGGCCGGGCGGCGCGGCGCCCCGCACCCGGGGTCCTACCTGCAAGGCCCGCGTGCGGCCACCCAGCGCCAAGCTGCGGTCCGAGCCCCGCGCGGCGCGCGCCTGCGCGCACAGAGGGGCGGGCCCGCCTCCCCGCAGGACGCGGAGCGCAGACCGAGCGCGGAGCCCGTTTGGGGGACGCCGGCCGGGGGCCCTCCTGCCAGGCACCGGCTGCGTGGGCCTAATGTCCCCTAGCCCCGGGGTCGGATTGCTGCGCGGGCGGGGCGGGTCGAGATTCTCCCTGTCCCCCACCCCCTGCCTCACAGCTAGCAGGGCGCAGCGGGGCGCGGGGACCACGGCCCCGGAAGAGAGAGCCTGGTGGGCCCCTGAGTTGAGTGGTCAGTGACAAGACCAGGCTGCACTCCCGTACGCACCCCGGCCGGGTCGCTGCGCTATCCAACGCCTTCCCACGGCGCCTGCTTCTCACCTGAGGAAGGAGAGCCGAGGAACGGCAGAAAACCGTCTCAGGGCGCACGAAGGGCCATGCGACCAGAAGAAAGGAGCCCCCCGCGAGGTGCGGGTTCCGATCCTGGCCCTGATGGCCTAAAGGGCAGCATCAGCCGCGCCTGCGTCTGGATGACCACATTGCCATTGGCTGCTGCTGTGACCTGGGGCATATCACTTATCCTCCTGGTCCTCCATTTCTCCATTTGTAAAGACTATAAGCTACTTCATGGCGTAGGGTTTTTGTTTTGGGGTTTTTTGTGTGTTTTGTTTTGTTTTGAATAATGGGTTCCCGTGGTGGTGTTGCCTTGCGCAAATCATTGCCTGTCTGTGCTTCGATTTCCTTGGTTGATCTAACTAGTCAAATCTCCCTGTTACTGGTTCTTGTAGCACAAAATGCCTCTAAACGTACGGCAGCTGTAACTTCACATAGATTTGTGTTATTGGAGAGGTTAAGAGACTGCAAGCTCCGAGAGGGAAGGAAACACACTAGTTTGTGTAACCGCAGCACCTAGCACAGGGCTGGACACTTGAGTGAGTGCTCAATAAACGTTTGTTGACTAATGATGTACTGCATGCAGATGAAAATAGGGCAACTTGGTACAGTCGAGTTGTGCCCCACACCCACATTAGTGATTTAATCTAACCTCTTATTTTACAGAAAAGGATATTGAGGTCCATCTGGCCTAAGGTCATGGCCACAGGTCAGACCTCCAGGCTCCTGATTTCCAGTGCATATGAGAAAAGAGTTCCTAATTAATTGTAGGCAAATTCCCCTAATTGTTGTGATCATCAGATTTAAATTTATGCAGACTTTATTCTGGTTGCCCCACCAACGCATTACATGTGTCCTTCCTCGCTGCCATGTCAGTTTTTAATCACAACTCGTATTATTGGGAACAGGATTACAGCAGTTGAGGATGCTGGTTGCCATAACAATGGAAGTCTCTTTATTCACACCAACATACACACCATCCACTCACTTTTCTCTCATTTCTACCCAGACTGTGCTTGTTCTAGATTCCAAAAGGTTTATTTTAGGTATTCAGAAGATTAAAGGAAAGTGACAGAACTACACAATCACATAAATTTCAATAAGGAATGAGTCTTTTAGACTAGTGGAATCTGAGCTAGTGGGACGCAGGAATAAACAATGAATGCGGGTGTGAGTTGCCGATATATTATTTTTTTCTGCTTGTTAACAGTATTTTGGTTGTCTTGATACCTTTGGTGGGCCTGCTTGCCTCCACACCTTCAGGGATGGAGAGCTCCTCCCAAGTGGATGTGTTTGGGGAAGGTTCTCCCTCTAATAGAGCCAGAGTTTGCTCCGCTGGTCCAATCTGCCCTCAGGAGAAAGTGATCAAGTCCAATTCTTCCCTCAAGAGACAGCCCCCTCTTCTACAAGTTAATAGCCCCCAGTGTCTTCTCCAAGTTAACCCCCTACCCAAGAGTGGACCCAAAGCTTTTTGAAATGTTGATGAATAGAAGCACAGAGAAAACTGTTGTTTGTGAGCAGCCCACACCTTTCTGTTCCTACAGATTTAAAATTCACCATTGGGGCGGTCCATGTATTTTACGAAATCATCCGGATGTGCCCTTTTTGTAAGTGGGAAAACACTTCTGCTTTCAGCGGTATGGCACATTTTGCTAATAGGGAGCATTTTGTAGCACAGACACCCCAAAATCCTGGATTAAATATTACAAGGAAGGGAGGAAGGAAGCAGGCAAGCCAGGAAGGAAGGAGAGTAAATTCATGGCTGAACTTGAAAGAAGGGGAAGTCAGAAGGAGTCAGAAACAAAGATGGAAACAGAGCAACCAGGGGGTGGCCTGATGTCTCTCTTGTCCTGGAGGTGGTTGGATAGGGAGTTGGATTTCATCACACACATAATGATGGGAGATGGGATCTTGGGTCCATGTGGTACTGGGAGTTGAAACTGAATCCCCTGTATAAAGACTGGATACCCCTGACCTGGGGGTCCCACGGTGGAAAAGGCAGGGGAGGTGCAAGTTTCCGAATATGATTAGCTTCAGGTCCTGCTTTCCCCCTGGACATAGGTGTATGGGTGTATGTTTTCCAAAGCATCAGAAACTGACAAAATTTGTATTTGGCTTTGGGAATTGAAGCTTATATTTGCAACCACTAGGTAAATTTGTCTCAGTGAGGGCCAGAGCCTCGGCTATTTCTGTTACCCCAACCCTGCTAAATATCTGAATCTTGTTCTCAACATACTGATAGAATTCATGTCTCATGATGCTACTGAAAAACCCAATGGGTGGGCTTCCCTGGTGGCGCAGTGGTTAAGAATCCACCTGCCAATGCAAGGGACATGGGTTTGAGCCCTGGTCCGGGAAGATCTCACATGCCATGGAGCAACTAAGCCCGTGCATCACAACTACTGAGCCTGTGCTCTAGAGCCCACGAGCCACAACTACTGAGCCTGCACACCACAACTACTGAAGCCTGTGCACCTAGAGCCCAGGCTCTGCAACAAGAGAAGCCACTGCAATGAGAAGCCCGCGCACCGCAACGAATAGTCCCTGCTCGCTGCAACTAGAGAAAGCCCGCGTGCAGCAACGAAGACCCAACGCAGCCAAAAAAATAAAATAAATTTTAAAAAACATTTAAAAAAAAACAATGGGAAAAAAATCACTGGATTAAGCTTATTTTTTTTTTTAACTTTTTGGTTGCGTTGGGTCTTCATTGCTACATATGGGCTTTCTCTACTTGCGGTGAGCAGGGGCTATGCTTTTGTTGGGGTGAGCTGGCTTCTCACTGTGGTGCCTTCTCTTGTTGCGGAGCACGGGATCTAGGTGCGTGGGCTTCAGTAGTTGCAGCACACAGACTCAGTAGTTGTGGCACGTGGGCCTAGAGCACACAGGCTTCAGTAGTTGCGGCACACTGGTTCAGCAGTTGTGGCTCACAGGCTCAGTAGTTGTGGCACACAGGCTTAGTTGCTCCGCGGCACGTGGGATCTTCCCAGACCAGGGCTCGAACCCATGTCCCGTGCATTGGCAGGCAGATTCTTAACCACTGCACCACCAGGGAAGTCCTTACTAGTTTTTAATTGGTGCTGAACAAATGACCACAAAGTTAGTGGCTTATAACAATACAAATTAATTATCTTGTAGCTCTGGAGGTCAGAAATCCAAAATGGTGGTGCTGAACTCTTTTATCTTTTGCTTGTCCCTAGAACTCTTTCTCTCTCCTTCAAATTTAAATGATAGACTTGCTGGGTATTCTTGGTTGTGGGTTTTTTTCTTTTCATCACTTTAAATATATCATACCACTCCCTCCTGACCTGCAGTTTCTGCTGAAAAGCCAGCTGATAGCCTTACGGGTGTTCCATTCTACTTCCCTTGCTACTTTTAAGATTCTCTCTTTGCCATTTTAATTACAATGTGTTTTGGTGTGAACCTCTTGGATTGATCTTGTTTGGGATTATCTTTGCTTCCTAGACCTTGATGTGTGTCCTTTCCCAGGTTAGGGTAGTTTTCAACTATTATTTCTTCAAACACATTCTCTGCCCCTTTCTCTTCTTCTCAGACTTAGTACATCTGATGTTGACCCAGAGGTCTCTTGAACTATCATCACTTTTAAAAATTCTTTTTTTCTGTTCAGCTTGGGTGATTTCCACTACTCTGTCTTTCAATTCACTGATCTGTTCCTCCATATCATCTGATCTACTGCTGATTCTTTCTAGTGTATTTTTATTCTTGCATTCCTCAGCTGTTTGGTTTTTCTTTGTATTTTCTAACTCTTTGTTAAACTCCTCCCAGTGTTCATCCATTCTTCTGCTGAGTTGGTTGAGCCTCTCTAGGATCATTACCTTGAATTCTTTATTGGGTAGATCACTTATCTCCACTTTGCTTAGCTCTTCTTTTGGAGTTTTGTCTTGTTCCTTTGGAACATATTCCTGTGTCTCCTTACTTTGCCTAAATCTCTATTTTTATTTCTTTGTATTAGGTAGATCAGTTACATTTCCCTTTCTTGGAAAAGTGGCCTTATTAGATGTCCTATGGGGCCCAGCAGCACACTCCCCTCTGGTCACCAGGGCTATATGCTCTAGGGGTGCCCCCATGTGGGCTCTGTGGCCCTTCTGTTGTGGCAGAACTGATTACTGTGGGTGCAGTGGTAGGTGAGGCTGAACCCTGGGCCACAGCTGGCTGTGGGGCTGGGGTGTTCTGGGACTGATGCTGGCCTGCTGGTTGGTGGGTTAGCACCTGGCACTAATAGGTCACAGGGAGGACTCCAAAATGGCGCTTGCCAGCATCAGTGACCTCATGGTAGAATGAGCTCCCCAAAATGGCTGCCACCCATTTCTGTATGGCCCCGGGGGGAGTCTCACTTGCCTCCTGCCTCTCTGGGAAGCTCTCCAAGGTCAGCAAGTGGGTCTGACTCAGGCTCCTGAGA
Source organism: Orcinus orca (assembly GCF_937001465.1). Lineage (NCBI taxonomy): Eukaryota > Metazoa > Chordata > Mammalia > Artiodactyla > Delphinidae > Orcinus > Orcinus orca. The sequence goes on from NC_064574.1 coordinate 17,333,868, forward strand.
ATAAAGCAGCAACTAGGGCTCCTGGGAGAAATGCCTGATTGCAGGTTTGGGACTAGATAGATGAGCCTGGAAATCTTATACCAGAAAGCAAAAAAACTGCTAAGATTATTAGGGTTGTTTCAAAAGAACTCAGGAAGCAACTTAAATTGACTCCCACTGATCAAAGATAGAATAAAGCAACATCAAAAAGAACTGCAGTGGGTTGAAAAAAAGTTTTAAAATCAAGGGTTCATGGATTAATGGATCTTGACAAAGATCCTGACAAAGATCAGTGGCTGCCAATATGAACAACAAGAGATGAATCAGAATCTTATAAAAAGCCTCCAGAATAATGGGTCTCAAATTTGAGCGTGCCCCAGATTCACCTGGAAGGCTTGTTAAAACACCTATGGCTGGGCTCCACCTACAGTTTGATTCAGTGAGTCTGGGGTGGGGCTTGAGAAAGTGCATTTCTAACAAGTTCCCAGGTGATGCCAATGTTACTGATTCAGGAACCACACTTCCAGAACCACTGCTCTAGGTTTATTAATTCACAGGGAATGCAGGGGACAGAACACGCTAAAGGATGCCACGAGAATGCAATCAGTGAAATCAAGACCAAGAAACTACTCAACAGTGACCTTCAAGAAATACATTGCAAAAACGAAAAACAAAAAAACTCCAAATACAGTGCAAGGAAAAACAACTGGAGGACCCTATAGATAAATGGGACTTAAGATGTCTTTTTAGAGGTATACATTGACCCATCTTCAGCTGAAATGTCTAGGATTTCCTTCAAAAGTATCTATAGAGAAAGTGGATAGGCATATAGATAGTTAAAGCTGGATGAGTGTACAGGAGGTCCATCACACTATTCTCTAGCCAGTGTTGAACTTTTGTATAAAAGTAGCAGCAATATATTTAAATAGTACACGCAAGGCTGTTCATGAATGACTGGAAAGGGGTACTGACATTTCTAATACTTGGGCACCATATTCAGCAACTCTGCTTTACCTTTTTCTCACCTGGCTAGAACATTAAGGTTTGACTATTCTAATCATGGAAATTTTTATTTTATCTTTGGCTGCACCGCTCGGTGTGCGGGATCTTAGTTCCCCGACCGGGGATCGAACCCGAGCCCTTGGCAGTGAAAGCGCGAAGTCCTTAACCACTGTACCGCCAGGGAGTCCCCTGGAATGGTTTACAACACAGGCAGCTACTATTTCACAAGTGGCTGTGCCAGCTGCTCTGATGATCGCACCCACTGCCTACAATGTGGGAAGACACTGTTTCATAGCTGAGGACAGTTTTCTATTGCATATTCCTCTCATCTACGTAAGTTACCTCCAGCTCCCTTTCGGCCCTTGGCCGGGGGAACCACTGTCCTGGTTTCCACAATAACGGAGTACAAATCGATGCCATCAAAGCTCTCCGTTCAGTAACTTTGTCAGTCTCCAAAAGGATTCCTTCCCCTCCTAAAACCCAAACACCCCTTCTTTAGATCTGACCTTTAAAACAGTCTACCCCCCACAGAAAGCACCCCGACAGAATGCCAATGAACAAAACTTAAAAAATTAACAAATGTTAATAGTGGGTGACCGTTTGATAAGAACTGGGTATTGAATAGGCTCTGGTTATCTCCCACAAATTGACTATAAAGGGAAAAAGCGACTTCATAATTGATTCAGGTTATTATCACAATGCGCCACTAGGTATGATGCACTGAGGACAGTCTCATTCTTGTGATATTTCTGCCAAAAATGCAATCATGAGGAGACATCAGACAAACCAAAATTGAGAAAACTTCTACAAAATAACCACCCTTTACTCTTCAAAAATGGCAAGGTCAAGAAAGGCCAAGGACCTGTTCCAGTTTAAAAGAGACTAAATAAAATCATGACAACTAAATGCAGCAAATGATCCTGGGCCAATTGAAAAAAAAGCATAAAGGATGTTATTAGACAACTGACAAAATATAAATACTGTGGATGAGATAAGATTATATCAAAGCTATTTTCCTGGTTTTGATAGGCAGACACTATAGTTATATGAGAATGTCCCTGGAAATACACAAAATTTTAGGGATAAAACAGAAAGATGTAACTTACCTTCCAGAGGGTTTAGGAAAAAACAGCGTAAATGAAACAAAATATTATTGGTGAATGGCAAAGGGTATGTAATTTTTTGTACTATATTTCAAGTTTTTCCTAATTTTGAAATTTTATCAAAATAACTATAAAAGACGACTGCTCATTCATGCCTCTTCAATGCTTTTCACTAAGAGGAAATGAGTATCTGCAATAGATGTTGATACTTTAGGGCTGTTAAGAACTGAACCAGGATTTAAATCCTGCCTGTTAACAACTTCCCATACAAATAACATACCTTTCTCAGTAATGATCTCAAAAATGGGTGCAAGTTTCTGGATGTTAACAATAAATAATATAAATTACACGTGAGAGTTTCTTAGTAGAAGGTATAATACTTAAATATCACTTGACTTCGTAAAATTCAGATGAGCTATGATCAAACTACCTGGGAAACATTAATTTTACCAGGCTTGCATCTCCAGAAAGATGCATAAGAAACTAGTAATCCTGGCTTCCTCCAAGGGGTCAAGGATGGAATTTACTGTTTATTAACTTTTTGTATTTACCTTCTGAGTTTTGAACCATGATTCCTTTCTATTCACTTTATCACTTTATTAAGTACTATGCTGGGGGCCCATCTGTGAAGTTGTTATAAGCCAGCCAAGCAAATCTAAACAAGCTATTTAGGATCTAGAAGACCAATTACACAAATGCAAATACACATCCTTTTAGTGAATGGAAGCATACATGGTGTTAGGGACACAAAGATGTATCTTGTTCAAGATGTGGTTGCTGCCTCAAAAAGCTCAATATTTTGGGACTTCCCTGGCAGTCCAGTGGTTAGGACACCTCGCTTTCACTGCCGAGGCTGCGGGTTCGATCCCTGGTTGGGAAACTGAGATCCCACAAGCCGCACAGCTTGGCCAAAAAAAAAAAAAGCAAGTCGCAGAACACACTCATGGTATGAATAGCTTACTGAAGCACATAGGAATTACGACTGGAGAAGTCTGGGCAAATACACTGTGTTAGAAGCAGCTACCTTAGTAAGTGGACTCTAAAAGAGCGATACTTTATATTCCAAGGACATACTACTTTTGTAATTAAAAATTAAATCAGGAACTTAAAACATTCCACAAGATTTGTGTACAACCACAAAACCTGGATGAAGGTAGAAAACAATGCTTTCTGAAAGCAACGGAAATAAAAGTGAAATTAGGTGGGAAAAGATGACTGAGCTCCCTAGTTTATCTGAGCAATTGTCACAGAAAATGTTCAAACTGCTACAAGGTAACAGTGGGTAAATTCTGTGTGAAAACTGAAGCAGGGCAATAGCAGAGACTTAGCATGTTTAGTCCTTTGTAACAGCGTAGTTACTTATTATGGTACTATTCTAAGTACTTCTCACATATTAACCTTTCATCTTCACCACCCATGAGGGGTTATCCCTACCACTTTGCGGATGACACTGAAGCCAGTTAAACCATCTACTATGTTGATCCTAACCTCATGTTTCTGAGGAGCTGAAAACAAGACCTTTTCGCATACTCAAATCAGGAATGAAACTTGCCAACGGCAACTCAAATTCAAAAAACCATGTGCCAAATATTTGGCGCTAAGTGGGAATACACAATAAACTCAAACAAGCCTTTCCCTCAGTGAACATTTTATTGAAGTAATAAAGCACAAAGCAGGTTAACAAAGTGGGAGAAAGAAGATACCAAGAGAAAAGATGGTAACAACACAGGAGTGGAACATTAAGTCACAGGAGCAGGAAGGACTGGAACTGGCCATAAAGGCACTATGGCATGTCCACACGCTACCACATAAAAGAAAGGGGGATCCAGTTATCATTCACTTCTAGTTTGCCTTCCACCAGGTTAATACTCCATCTAGCCACAGATGAACATGTGGCAAGTTGTAGAGACTCAGATTCTACTTCAAAGTTAGCAAGGAACTAAACATTTCACTGGTCAAGTGGGCCAGCGTTATACATACAGTGGTTTAGCACGTCCAATGATGTAGGTCCACAGGTGTGGGACAGGAACCAGAATTTTAATAAGTTGGCCTTTGCTGCTGAATTCTTATGGATGCAGACATTTACCTACACAATCACCCACGGGGTGGGGGTGGGGGAGCTAACAATGCAAACAAACCTGACTACCATGCGATGGAATATCGACACAAGAAAGCCCAGTTGAAGGATGCTGCACACTTTTAGAAAGCCTAATTTCACATTGTAGTACTCCCCTCTTTCATTTTAACAGGCTGTGGTTTTAAAAGCTTTTGTTCTTTCGCTGAAAACAAGAGAATTTTGGTCAAAGCCAATTCTTAAAAGTAACTTGTCCTTAAATGTAATTTGAAAGGCAGTGGAGGCTTGCTTCCTCATGTAAGAGTCCTAACTTTTGTTCTTTCAAACAGGCAAAACAATGAACTATAATTACAGATACCAGTTTCTTCTCTCAAAATCTGAAGCTTATATTGAAAAAAAACCCCAAACAAACCATATTTCTTATGAACATCTAAAAAAAATATATCAAAAGCATTAAAGAAAATAAGGTCTTGGAAGAAGCATCAACCTTCTGGGGCACTATGTTCCTAAGATTAGGCTCTAAGATTTCATAACAGGAAGCCCAGTAATTATTAGAACAAGTCTTTTTACATGAGCAAACACTAGCAGTTACAGTGTCACTTTGGCAACTAGATCTTTGACTCAACCTTTTCCACACAGTCTCAATTTGATTAGGCTTGCCTTCTGGATTATCTGAACCTACAAACCAACTCTAGATTATGATGCTTTCTAGTCCCCCCTGCAGCACAATGAGTGGTACCCACCACACCCTAACACTACACAGCCCTTAACACCTTATATAGAGTGACAGCTCCCAGGAAGATGTTAAAGCTGAGCCATATAACCTACATCTTGATTTCAGACTAAGATTAATGAGTGCTTTTAATGAAATTACCTTATTTAAAGAATCTGGAGAAAGAGATACATACATACATATATATATATATATATATATGGTAATTCATTTCTCAAACTGCAATCTCAACTAACTAGGCTTAACGTATGTATGGACTAATTGGTAACCCAGTAACTCCTACAAATTTGCAGTATTATAAAATTTGGTTTCCACAGTATTCATTACCCTTCGTGATGAAGTACAAAAGTTTAGGGTTAACCCATTTAACTTTTTTCCAAGCCAACCACATAAAGTTCTACAAGGATGATCTAACCAATTATCACAGAACCCCACTAACTAAAGGGGACTGACTGTTAGGTGGAATTTTACTTTAATCAGTAAACTGATTTATCAAGAGATCTGTTTTAAGTGCCTGTTAAGGATCTTTCAGTAGAAAATGAAATATTTGCTTTTCCATTTTGAATAACACACCAAATTTCTGATCAAAGAAAGGTTACTTCCATTTTTACATAACAAACATTAAAGACCACGGAACCTTATTCTAACAAAACACTAATTACAATGACCACTTCCAGAAAGTGGGATTACCAGGCTAGATAAGATCCCAAGTAACAGGAACTATTTTTTGAAGAGTTCAATCAATTTAAGTTTGAAAAAGGTTTCATTATTTAAAAAATCTATTAATTTAGGCAAAATTGTATAACAGATCGACTATAAAATCTTTTATTTTTAACTTAACCTGTTTAGGGGGCCAATATGACTTTGGCAAATTTGAATAACAGGACAAAATAATGTTATCCAAATTGAATAATTTATTGCTGGTCTGAGACTTGCCTTGTTTTACACTTAAGTAGAATTTACATTACTTCCACAGATAGCAGATAATCAGTATTTGAAGGAATTTAAGAGTGACCTATTCAATAAGGCAATCATCTTGGTAGCAAACTTTTATTGAAATCTTACATAACTCAAGCTTTATAAAAAGCCAACATAATTGGAAATTGGGTTCTCCCTCTAAAGCCTTAAGTGTTCAAAGCTTGAAACGGTTAATTTAAAATTAAGCAAACAAATATAACAATGACAGAAACCCCTGCAGCAGATGCTGCTGAAATACTTAAAAAAAAAATCTAAATGAGCTTAATCTTTACAAAAGTTATTTTAGCTCAAAAGCTATAAAATCAAAGTTATCTTAATTCTACAAAGGGAGAAGATCTTTGATTTCATGCCATTTCTTTAGAATCGCATCTTTTTCATCAAATTTGGCTACAAATCCAATTTTTGTATGCCCCTGTTTTCGGGAGACTCTTCTTGCAGAAGAGGCCAAGTACAAACGTGGAAGAGTAACTGCCTAAGCAAGTAGGAAAGTGTTCCGTAATAGTGTGCAAAGAATGTAGAGTTCTGGGTTAATCTCTGGAACTCGATCTGGATCGTGACCTTGACTTTGAATGAGATCTAGAATGGGATCTTGAAGCTCTTTTTGGTGGAGGGGACACAGAACGGGCCTTTGAGGGTGGAGCAGGTAGGGGTGAATTGGAACGAGACTGGCTCCTTGATCTGGATTTTGACTTTATATCACCTTTCCCATTTTCTTTGGGGGAACGAGATCGAGAACGAGACCTGCTTCGAGATTTCTCATATTCATCCTTCGATCTGCTCCGAGAGCGCGAACGGGAGCCTCGATCAGACTTAGGTTTAGATTTGCTTTTTGATCTAGATTTCCTGCCTTTTGAACGAGAACGTGATCGACCTTTGCTCCGAGACCTGGATCTAGACAATAAAAGCCAGATTTTTTTTTCAGTACCTTGCCAAACACATAAGCACTCTATAAACATAAAGTATGTAATTCAGAAAAACACTCAAGGACACATTTACCGGGAGCGACTTTTTGAGACACTTCGAGATCTACTGCGGCTGCTCCTACGACTCCTACTTCGTGACCTTCTTCTAGACCGTGACCTGTAACAAGAAACGTAACAATAAATCTTTATCTCAAGACATCTTGATGTGAATGTTTGTACAATTTATGAAAAATAGACTAACCAACAATTGCTCCAATGATGCAACAAAAGAAACTAAGAACTGACCTAATTTCAATTAAGCAGCAATTGAAATACTGCTGACTGAATTTTTCTTTATTTGTGGCAAATACTGTTTCCTCCCTTCTCCATATCCTTCAATAAGTTACCTTGATCTGCTTCCAGAATAAGACCGCCTGTGGCTTGTTCGTGGTTTATCTTCAATTAGTCTAATATTTCTCCCATTGATTTCCGTACCATCCAGCTTATCCAAAGCACGCTTCATGTCAGAGTAGGAGCGAAACTCAATGACGCCTTCATTTGTGCGTTCTTTGTGAGCATCCGCATAGGTTACTTCACCTGCTTGTCTCATGAAATCCTAAAAAGAGCAACAAGACTGGTCAGACCCAAAAATCTAAAGAGAAAACAACTATGCGTTAAATCCAATCCTCAGAAATGAAAGAGCAATACAAAATCCTACCTTTTAACCATTAGTCATATCTTTTTTACCTCACATTATAGCACTCACCTTTAAATCTTGCCAACTGCAACGACTAGAAAGATTTTCTACAATAAGCCTGAATTCTGTGCGTACAGGTGGTCCATATTTGTCTCTGCCAGAGGTTCTCCGACTGCTGTATCCACCTCCACCACCTTTATCACATGAAGAGAACAATTAGACGCTTTGTAGTGATAGGGATACAAGTTTTTGAAAGTTAGTACAAACATATCAACTTTTATTTACTGGAGTAGGACTTTGCTACTATATTGCTAAACCTTTGATACAGTTGTGATTTGCCATAAATTAAATTAAGGGCAAGTCAAATAGACTAAATCCAACTAAACTCTCCTACATTCTGTTAGAAAGTGACTGCTCCTTTATTCAATTTACCTCGCTAAGTTTTATTTTACAGAACATTGTAAAATATAAAACTTAACTGATTACATGCATTTCTACATTTTACAAAAATGTTTACTAGTTACACTAAGTACTTACATCACAGTGTGAGGTTTTTGGTGGTGGTTTGGCCACAAAACACGCAAGGTAACAGTCACCTAGTTCAGATTAACCAGTTTTGTCTAACCCTTGGAATCCTCACCATCACCCTGCGTCTAATGGCAAAAGGCTGCTGTCGTCATGGCTTCCGGTAAGGTCAGCCAAAGGGTCATAGGGCAAGGGTCACACAATGTATGGAAAAGCCAAGGCCAATCAGGAAAGGCAGTCATCTTAGCCTCAGTGGACACAGCCTCAGCCCCATTGGTCACTTTCAAATTGAAACATCAAGGACTTGTTAAAAAGTTTGAATTCAACATGCAACAATTTCAACATCAAACATTTAACATAACCAAAAATCCCCCCACCTCCTCCCAATAACATGCCCCAACTAGTTCAAATACAGCATAAAGCTCATTTAAATCTACTTTGTGGTAGACTACCACATTACTTCTAAAGAATATTTCCTTTGGCCCCCGCCAATTTGAATAACACTAAAATCTACTCTTAAAACCCCACCCCCTTTCCCGCCCCGACCCCACCTCCACCCCAGCCTGTCCCCAAACTTCTAGGCTAAATCATCCACATTCCCAGGTAATGCACTGACAGGTAAGTAAGGGGCATGCAACAAATACAGCCATCCCTCACTTCCTCCGTAGGCAGAGCCCACGACAGTGCTGACAGGGGCCCAGCACGTCACCCCCTCCCAGCTTAGCAACCCCGCCCCCAAACACCCAAACCCTGGCTAGGCAAAACCCACCACCCAATCCCCGCGCTCCGGCGTCCCGTGTCTTCACCGGGCAGGCGTGAAGGCAGCGGGCCCCGGGGACACCCGAGTCAAACGACCCCGGCCACCGCGCCTGCCCGGCTGGGAGGCCCCACCCCGGCCCCCCTAAGCCTGCGCCCGCCCCCCGGGGTCCCAAGGACGCGGAGCGCGCGAGGGTGGGACTCACTGCGGCTTCCGTAGCTGTAGCCGTCACGATCGCGGCGCGGACCCCGGGCGTGCTCCACGATCACGCGCTCGCCGCAGAGCTCTTTGCCGTTCAGCTCGTAAACGGCGTCGTCGGCGTCTCGGGAGTCCTCGAACTCCACGAAGCCGTACCTGAGGGGCGGTGCGAGGGCGGGAGACCGGCGGGAGTCGTTAGGCCGGGGGCGCGCACGCACGCGCCCCCGCTCCCCCCGCGCGCTCCCGCAGCCCCGCGCCGCCGCCATCTTGGCGGCCCTGCCACGCGGCGCCGCGGCCTTGGCCGTCTCCTCTTTCCGATGTTGCCCTGCCGCCGCAGGCCCGGGGCGCTGCGGGCGGACGTGGGCACCCAGGCCAGACTCACCCATTTTTAAGGTCTATTTCGAGAAGGCGGCCATAGCCACTGAAAAAGCGCTGGATGTCCTTCTCCCGGACGTTGTAGCTCAGGCGTCCTATGTAGACGCGCGGCATGTCCGTGGCGGGCGAGGGGCCCGAGGGCTGGCTGTCGAACGGCGGACCGCAAGGCAGAAGCCGCGGTGCGGGTGCGGGGACGGCGAGAGCCCGGACACACACCTCCCTCCGCAGCGGCGGCCGAGTCCAGCCACACAATGGTGCGCGCGCGCCTGGGCTACGCTATAAGGGCGGGCGGCTGTGGGTGGGGCCCGGCGTGTGGCGTCAGCGCGCTGCACCTACCCTCCCGCGCTTTAAGCCGGGGCGCTGGGCGCGAGGGTGACTTGCGAGTTCTTGTCCGCCAAGTTTCAGGGAAGTGAGGTTCTACCAGCTCACCGAATTTTCTCCACACATCCTTGTAAACGTTGTATTCCGTCTCCAGCCGCGGACCTGTTTTCTAATTTGTACTTAAAAAAACGAACCGTTCCTCTGTGTGATCTCTCCAGGACTGGCGCTAGGAGAATCCCTTTTTTCATTGGTTCCCGAGGTTGTCATAATAGGCCGCCGCGGTCTCTGATTGGTCCCGGGAAACGAGGCTCGAATTTTCTCCGCGGGTCGTTCGGCTCACGCTCTGCTGGTGGGGAAGGTGCTTTCGGACACAGTCGATTAGGTACCCTTTTCCACAGCGTACGAGGTTTGCGCTCCGAGGTCGTGGGGACCCGGCCGGGCGCGCACAGCCCTGCTGGCTTCTGTCCCTCTTGGTCTCACAGCCGTCATCGTGGTCTCACAGCCGTCATCGTGGTCTCACTTCACCGCTTCCCTGTACGTCCACCTCTCCTTCCATGGGTCTTTCTTGGAGTACTGGCACCTGGAGCCACCTATAGATTGAGGTGTATATGGCAGTCTCACGCTCGCTGTAATTACCGACGAAAGGAGCAGGGCCAAGGCCTCTGGCCCAAGAAAGTTGAGCAAGACCTGGCAGTCCTGCCCCAGAGGTACGCTCATGTTCTCCCCACTGTGGAGAGTCCGTTGTCCCAACGCGATCCCTTCCCCCATTGGTTTGGAAGGCATCTTATCTATGTGGCAGAAACGCACATTTTGGAGTTTATCACTAGAGATGCCATTTAAAGCTGGAGAACTAGATGAAAACCACAGAGGAATAAGTTTAAGTGGAGAGCAGAAGACCCTGGAGTCCTCTGAAACTTCAGTTCAGGAAAAGGTGCTGGGAAGAAGTGACCAGAGAGGTGGGAAGGAGAGCTGGAGGGCGTGGTGTCACACAAGCTGAGGGGAAATGGCATCACGGGGATAATACTGGCTGTTTAGGTATCTCCGTATATTCCAGCTCTTCGTGAGTGGGGCAACCTTGATATTCTACAGGTTCTGTTGAAAGGGGGCGATTTTGCCCCCACCAGGGGACATTTGGCAAAGTCTGGGGGTCTGTTGGCTATCACGACTAGGGGAGGGGGAGTGTTAATAACTGGCATCTGATGGTAGAGGCTACACTGTGCTTAAAGTTAGGTAAGTAAAATATATAGGTGGATCTTAAAAAAGGTGTGTGTGGCATATAGTAATTAGGGAAAGAAGAATTAACGGGATAACCTTTTTTTCACTCATTGAATTGTCAATATTTTAAAGTTTGTTCAAATTCATTGTTGGGGAATTCCCTGGCTGTCCAGTGGTTAGAACTCCATGCTTTCACTGCCTTAGCGCACAGGTTTGATCTCTGGTTGGGGAACTAAGATCCCACAAGCCGCACAAAAATTCATTGTTGGCAAGAGGTGAACCAGGAAATGCCACTCTGAACATTCCTTTTGGGAAGGTAATGGGGTGGTACTTAGAAGCATATGGGGAGTGGGGTGTCACCTCCTCTCTCCTTTCAGTTCATTTGCCCAAAGAGAAAGATGTAGCTGATGTCCTCCACACTCTCTCACCTCTCTTTCTCCAGAGCCCAGTGACTACTCTTTTTTTTTTTTTTTTGGTCGCGCAGCAGCATGCAGGATCTTAGTTCCCCGACCAGGAATTGCAATCATGTCCCCTGCAGTGGAAGCACTAGACTGCCAGGGAAGTACCACCCACTGACTACTCTTAACAAAAAATTTGAATTGCCTAAGAGGAAACAGTCTCAAGTAGCATCATTGAAGGGAGTGTTGGGTCATCAGCTTTCTGTGGAGTCTTGCTGATAATCTAACTCACCTCTGTTGATATTTTGGAAGAACAACTCAAAGGAGAAATGATGGATGTACAGCATGTGGCGGTGTCTGAAGTGTCTATAAACATGGTGGCAGATAAAGGTCACTGCTCATTTGAAAGTTGTGGAGTGCTGACAGGAGTCTGTCAGAAAGAGAGGGAGAGAAGCCTCAATCTGATACAGAAGAGAGTTAATAACTTCAAATCCATAATTACCCAGATTGTAAAGTATAGTCTGGAGCAGGGCATAGTTGTGATTTTCAATCCAGTGGGTATTCTTACTTTTGGAAACCAAAAGTATTTCCCAAGCTTTGAAGTGATGTAAGCTGGATTCTGATAGGCTGTCTTATGTTTGAAAAATTTATCATTCCAGAGGCTGTCAATTTGAATGGATTTTGGGAAAACATGGCAACTCAAGAGGGTGGAGTGCAATGACTGTGGCAAGCTATGGCCCCAGACCAAATCAGGCCTGCTTTCGGGTTTTGTAAATAAAATTCTGTTAGAGCACCGCCACACCCTCTTACTTACCTAGTGCCTGCTCTTAAGCCACAACAGCGATATTGAGTAGCAGAGACTGCCCGCAAAGCCCAAGATATACACTAATTGGTTCTTCACAGAAAAAGTTTGCCTACCCCTGGTCCATGTTAGGGACTTTAAAGATGCCTGTGGTATGTTGTTAAGTGAGAAAGGCTAGTTTTAATATATGCATGACTCTATTCTTTTTTTTTTTTTTTTTTCTGTATGTGGGCCTCTCACACGGGCCCAGCCGCTCCGCGGCACGTGGGATCTTCCTCGACCGGGGCACGAACCCGTGTCCCCTGCATCGGCAGGCGGACTCTCAACCACTGCACCACCAGGGAAGCCCTGACCCTATTCTTATAAACAACGACAATCACCCCAAGCCTCAACCCTATATATGAACGTATATGTGTGTAAGGGTTGGGTTTGTGGTTGTCTTTGAGCATCCGTGGGGGTGAGTCCTACCCAATCATGTCCCCGCTAATCCTCTCCTAGCATTCCTTACTCCTCCTCCCACTTGCTTCTTACTGTGCCTTGAATGTGCCAAGCACCCACCCACCACAGGGCCTTTGCCCTGACTGTCTCCCAGTATCTGGAGCTCTCTTTTCCAATGGTTTGTTCCCTCATTTCTGGTTTCTGCTCAAAATCACCTTATCACTCCTCTAACCACTCACTTTATTTTATTTTTTCCCAGTTTTATTGAGATACTATTGACATATAACACATGTAAGTTTAAGATGTAAAATGTGATGATTTGATACATGTATATGTTGCAAAACGATTACCACAATAAGGTTAGTTAAGACCTAAATGTAAGGCCAGAAACTATCAAACTCTTAGAAGAAAACATAGGCAGAACACTCTATGACATAAATCACAGCAAGATCCTTTTTGACCCACCTCCTAGAGAAATGGAAATAAAAACAAAAATAAACAAATGGAACCTAATGAAACTTAAAAGCTTCTGCACAGCAAAGGAAATCATAAACAAGACCAAAAGACAACCCTCAGAATGGGAGAAAATATTTGCAAACGAAGCAACTGACAAAGGATTAATCTCTAAAATTCACAAGCAGCTCATGCAGCTCAATAACAAAAAAACAAACAACCCAATCCAAAAATGGGCAGAAGACCTAAATAGACATTTCTCCAAAGGAGATATACAGATTGCCAACAAACACATGAAAGAATGCGCAACATCATTAATCATTAGAGAAATGCAAATCAAAACTACAATGAGATATCATCTCACACCAGTCAGAATGGCCATCATCAAAAAATCTAGAAACAATAAATGCTGGAGAGGGTGTGGAGAAAAGGGAACACTCTTGCACTGTTGGTGGGAATGTGAATTGGTACAGCCACTATGGAGAACAGTATGGAGGTTCCTTAAAAAACTACAAATAGAACTACTGTATGACCCAGCAATCCCACTATTGGGCATATACCCTGAAAAAAACATAATTCAAAAAAAGTCATGTACCAAAATGTTCATTGTAGCTCTATTTACAATAGCCAGGAGATGGAAGCAACCTAAGTGTCCATCATTGGATGAATAGATAAAGAAGATGTGGCACATATATACAATGCAATATTACTCAGCCATAAAAGGAAAAGAAATTGAGTTATTTGTAGTGAGGTGGATGGACCTAGAGTCTGTCATACAGAGTGAAGTAAGTCAGAAAGAGAAAGACAAATACCATATGCTAACACATATATATGGAATCTAAGAAAAAAAAATGTTATAAAGAACCTAGGGGTAAGACGGGAATAAAGACACAGACCTACTAGAGAATGGACTTGAGGACACGGGGAGGAGGAAGGGTAAGCTGGGACAAAGTGAGACAGTGGCATGGACATATATACACTACCAAATGTAAAATAGATAGCTAGTGGGAAGCAGCCGCATAGCACAGGGAGATCAGCTCGGTGCTTTGTGACCACCTAGAGCGGTGGGATAGGGAGGGTGGGAGGGAGGGAGACGCAAGAGGGAAGAGATATGGGAACATATGTATATGTATAACTGATTCACTGTTACAAAGCAGAAACTAACACACCATTGTAAAGCAATTATACACCAATAAAGGTGTTAAAAAAAAGGTACAAACTTCTAGTTATAAGATAAGCACTAGGGATGTAATACACAACATAATGAATAGAACGAACCCTGCTGTGTGATATGTAGGAAAGTAGTTAAGACAGTAGATCCTGAGAGTTCTTATCACAAGGACAAAACATTTTTTTCCTTTTCTTTTTCTTTTTCTTGTACCTTTATTAGGTGATGGATACTAAATAAACTTATTATAGTAATCATTTCGCAATATATGTAAGCCAAAACATTATGTTGTACATCTTAAACTTCTACAGTGATGTATGTCAATTATATCTCAAGAAAACTGGGGACAAATGAAGTAAATTAAAAACAAACAAAAAAATGAGGTTGGTTAACACCTCCATCTCCTCACATAGTGACAATTTTTGGGGAATGTGTGTGGTGATAATTTTTAAAGTGTACTCTCTTAACAACTTTTAGGTTGTTAATACAGTATTGTTAATTATTAATTATAGTCACCATGCTGTATATGAGGTTCCCCAGAACTTATTCATTTTAGAGCTGGGAGTTTGTACCGTTTCACCTACATCTCCCAATTTCTCCCACTCCCCAGCCCCTGGCAACCAGTATTCTACTCTGTTTCTATAAGTTCGACTTTTTTGGTCTCTGTGTATAAGTGTGAACACGCAGTATTTGTCTTTTTCTGTCTGACTTACTTGGCTTAGTGTAATGCCCTCAAGGTCCACCTATGTTGTAGCAAAAGGCAGGGTTTCCTTCTTTTTTAATGGCTGAATAACATTCCATTGTGTGTGTGTATATATCACATTCCTCACATTTTTTTTCTTTTTGGCCACGCAGTGAGGCACGTAGGATCTTAGTTCCCCGACCAGGGATTGAACCTGCGCCCCTGCAGTGGAAGTGCAGAGTCTTAACCACTGGACTGCCAGGGAGGTCCCTCCCCACATTTTCTTTTCTTTTTTTTTTTTTAATTAATTAATTTTATTTATTTTTGGCTGTGTTGGGTCTTCGTTTCTCTGCGAGGGCTTTCTCTAGTTGCGCCAAGCGGGGGCCACTCTACATCGCGGTGCGCAGGCCTCTCACTATCGCGGCCTCTCTTGTTGCGGAGCACAGGCTCCAGACGCGCAGGCTCAGTAGTTGTGGCTCAAGGGCCTACTTGCTCCGTGGCATGTGGGATCTTCCCAGACCAGGGCTCGAACCCGTGTCCCCTGCATTGGCAGGCAGATTCTCAACCACTGTCCTACCAGGGAAGCCCCCGTACGTTTTCTTTATCCATTCTTTTGTTGATGAACACTTAAGTTGTTTCTATGTGTTGGCTACTGTGAATAATGCTGCAGTGAACATGAGAGTACAGTTATCTCTTTGAGACAGCACTTTCATTTCTTTTGGATATGCTGTATACCCAGAAGTGGAATTGCTGGATCACATAATAAGTCTATTTTTAATTTTTTAAAGAACCTCCACATTGTTTCCGTAGTGGCTGCACCAATTTACACTCCCACCTTCTCCCTGCATCCTCACTTTTTGATCATAGCCATTCTGACAGGTGTGAGGTGATACAGTGATCACCCACTTTAAACCAGCATCCCTCCCTGTACTTTCTTACCCTGTTGTATTTTTCTTTATCAAACTTTCACCACGTAACATGTATTTATTTACTCTCTCCCCACCCCCACTAGAGCATAAGAGTCATTAGCACGGGGATGTCGTCTGTCTCTTCACTGCTGTATCCCCAGTATGGAGGAAAGTGCCGGGCCCACAGTAAGTGCTCAGCGTGGTAACTGTTCAGAGCCCAGGAACTGAGGCTGTCCATCCAGCAGATACCCGCGCTGAAGGGCTCACTGGGACATGCTGGTGGGATGGAATCTTCCTCCTTCTGGCTTGTGCTCACCCACTCGTGTTGCCCATACACTCACCCACTCTGAGGGCTGAGAGGTGCGCAGAGATGTCCACTCCAGATCCCACACTTCCTCCACCCAAACTTATCTAGACAGAGGGAGAAGGCTGGGGTGCCTATGGAGACACCAGAATTCTCATACATTGTCAGTAGGGATGCAACTTAATACAGTTGCTTTGGAAGACTGGCTGGTAGGGTCCACTAAAGGGGAAACCTGCTAGTGCTTACCCCATGACCTAACAATCCCACACCCGACAGAACCATGTACATTTGCTCTCCTTAGGGAATGTGCTAGAAATTCATAGCAGCATAATGTGTAGCAGCCCCCAAATTGGAAGTCACTCAGATGCCATCAACAGGAGAATGGACAAATTAGTTGTGGTTTATTCACACAGCAATGAGAAGGAATTACAACCATTCACAGCAAAATCAGTGGCTCTCACAACGATGTAGCCCTCTGAACGAGATGCATGGGAATCCGTACTCTATGATTCCATGTATATGAAACTGAAAAAAACAACCAAAACTAGGCTATGGTGTTAGAAGTTAGGACTGGGAGTCTGGGGAGTGACTAGAGAGGCGGCTTCTGGCGTTCTGGTCATAGTTTGTTTCTTGAGCTGGGTGCTAGTTACACAGTGTGCTGTGTTTGGGACAATTCATTAAGCCGTACGCGTATGACTTGTGCACCTTGCTGTATGTGTGTGGTACTTCAATGGAAAAATTTTTAAAAAAAGGTAATAAATCTCTCGCAAAGAAAATTGTAACTTACTTGACCTGGAGCCCTCTGGATCCTGCTGGGGACTAAAGGTCTACTGAGGACTTGATTCATAATTTTTGCCCATGAATGTTGATTTGAATCCATTAGTTGCTGTGTTTGCTTCCAAATGGTTTTCTGTAAGCTAATTGCTCCTTGGCTAGGAAGATGTGGCTCTGTCGCCACCTGGTGGCTATTTGTTATTACAGTGGTAGATAAATTCCACCTGCTGCCTCGTCCACGCCTCTTGAAGCTCAGTGACAAGGTCTTTGAAGGTCCCTGAATCCAAATCTTCTAATTGTCAAGCCCTTACCCAGAGGTTTTCTGGCCCTTACTTGAACACCTCCCCTGATGGAGAGTTCACTGCCTAACTGGGCAGTCAAGTCCATTCTTGGACAGCTTGCACTGTGATTAAATTCTTTGTAGAAAGTAAAAAAGTTGCTGCCTTGAACTGTCTACCGGCTGGTTCTGATTGTGCCTCCGAGGCTGTTCAGTAACCACATCTGTTTCCCACACATAGGTCTTTCAGATGTTTGGGGGCAGCACACAGACCCTCTCCCTGTTCATGCCCCCTCTTTTGGCTAAATGTCTACAGTTTCCGCCAAATCTTTCCTGGGGCCTGCTTTCAAGTCCATTTGTCACCTTGGCTGCCGGCTGCTCGTGTGTGGAGACTCATCTGTGGTCCTCTTCAGGTGCGGCCCTAAGAGCCAAGCTCACCCCCTTGGGCTTGTCTGGACGTGCCCATTGCTGCTGCCGCCGTACTGTTCTCTGGGCCAGTTAAGAGCTTCGGCCGCTGTTGGCATAGGTGGCGGCTGCTGTCTTATTCCTCACTCAGCCCTGCCTCTCTTGCTGTGCAGAACCAAATGGGGATTGAGAAGCTCCTGGAATACCCCGCTGTGGCAAAAAATGTTTGTCTTGTGAATGGAAGCAGGCTAGGCAGCAGGATGGAAATCCAGTGCTCATAGGCAGGTGGACTCAGAATCATTGCTCCAATTTCTGGGGCAGCCGGGAGGCAGAAGTGCCGATGAGAAAGGTCTGAGTTGGCCATGTGTCAGGTGAAGAGCACGAGACCGTGGAGGAAATCTGAAAAGAATGACTACAGAACCCACAGCAGACTTCAGCCAGTGCTGTGGGCTCCAAGCCTGTCAGAGTCCCATGAGAGGCAGTGCTGGGTCCCCTCACAGATGTTCCCCGAGGCCACTGCATGTAGGTTTCTGTTCTTCCACCTGGCACTGAGCTTGGCTTGCAGACATTTTACCCATCATTAGTTCCACATGCTGTTATTTGGAAAAATTTAAGCTGAAGCTGATTGCCTCGTCAGTGCTCATGCTTATCACTACAGCTCTTACCCTGGCAGCAAAAGCTACATCGCATGGTGGCCCTCTAACGTCGTAGGGCAGAGAATTTGAGTGGAACGTGCTGGAGAGCATCCAGGGGTGTGCCCAGCGCACGAAATCCACCTCCTAGCAGAGGGAGGGGAAGTAAGTCTTTTTAAAGGCATCTTGCATGGTCTCGGCACTCTGCGAGGCTCAGGGGACATAACCGCTGTGAAAACAGACCCAGTCAGGACCTCCAAAAACGAGTCCCAAAGCAGTGGTCCGTGGACACTGGCCAGCATGATTTCAACTCAAAGCTATGCAGGCTCCATCCCTCAGAGCCGGGGTCAGTGCGTATGGGGCAGAACCTGGGAATCTGCATGTTTAACATCCTCCTGCGTGATTGTAAAGCAGATGGTCAAGTGACCATGCTCGGGAAATACTGGTCTGGGGTCTTACTACTCAAAGCGTGGTCTGTGGACCTCCCTCCCATCAGCATTCCCTGAGAGCGTGTTAGACAGGCAGGATCTCAGACCCCATCCCAGACCTACTGAATCATAACAGGCATTTTAACAAGATTCCCGGGGGATTCGTGTGCGCATTCAAGTTTGAGAAGCATTGTCAGTGCAAGGTGCAAGGGAGTCGTTCTTTTGGCCCTACTTGTGTATTATTTTGATAAGAGGAAGAGTGTATTCATGCATTACTTGGTAACTGAATGAATGAAAATCTTTGCCAAAACTGGGAAAATCTTGTACGTGAATGTTCACAGCAGCTCTGCCCATAATAGCTCCAAACTACAAACAGCCCAGGTGAATGGATAAACAGATTCACAAAATAGAATACTACTCAGCAATAAAAAGGAACAATGTGGATTAATGCATTATACTATGTGGAAGGAGCTGGACTCAAAAATCTACATGCTGTGTGAATTCACTTATATGATGTTCTGGAAAAGGCAGAACTAAAGGGACAGGTTGTGGGGCCTGGTGTTTGGAGGGGAGGATTGACTGCAGAGGGGCAGGAAGGAACTTTCTGGAGTGAGGGAAGTGTTCCATGTCATGACTGTGGTGGTGTGTACACAAACGTATGCATTTACCAAAACTCATTGAAATGGATGCTTAAAATGGGTGTATTTGTACGTAGATTATATATCAATAAAAATGATTAAAAAAAAAAGACATGGAACAAGACCAAGACCATCAAGTGCTTCCTACCAACTGTACTGTTTCCAGACAGCCTAGGTTAAGCCTCTCCCCGTTGCCCTGCACCCCACCCCTCTACCTGAGCTTCCTACTCACCCTGCCAAAAATGAGTACTGGCCCTCCAGGCCTGAAGGGGGCGCTGTGCCCTGCAGTGTCTCACTGTAATAGTCCACTAGGGGACTTTCCTGGTGGCGCAGTGGTTGAGAACTCGGAGTTCGAGCCCTGGTCCGGGAAGATACCAAATGCTGCGGAGTCCCCTGAGGACTCTGGGAGCCGGTGCAGACCACACACCTCAAACTGGCGAAGAGAATGGCCTTTGCGCAACTGAGAGGTTTCACAGCGGTACATCAGCTGGCCAGCCGTGTTGGAGGAGGGCTGCTTCCAGGAGCGTTCACGCCCTGCCACTTCCAGCTTGCCCAAGTGGCCAGCTGTCTCCTACAGCCAGAAATCAAGCCCTGGGGCAGAGAGGCGCAGGTGTCGCCAGCACTGCAACCTTGGCTGTGGGGGTGAGTGTTGAGAAGACGAAGCAGCTAGCTCGGCATCTGCCACGGGCATGTCGACTTCCTCCCCTTGCAATTCCGTTTTCAAGGTATCTTTCCCTGATAAGAATGGATTGATGTACGGTTTCTTGTGAACTGATCTGGGCGCTTTTGTCATGCAGCACACTCCAGTCCCCCCACCCCTTCCCTGCCTTCGCTAGCTCCACCTTGACATGCCAACCCCAGTGATTGTTGCTCTGCCCTTCTCATAAAAAGTTCAATAATAAAACCAGTAGGAATAATTACTCGGGGCCTCAGATTTTGGGTACTAGCTGGAGAAAAGCATGATACAAGGCTGGAGACCAGATGGGCTTCAGCTGTAGGAGCAGCCTGGCAGATGTCTGGAGGTGGGGAGGGTGGAGGTCAGGGGACTGGCCCAGTGGCGCAGTCCTGGTAGGGGTTGTGGGCTGTTTCAAGAGTGAATGTCAGTGTTTCAAAACTTTGGCCGCCAATGTTTTGGATGTGACTTGGAGGAGTGCCTGAAAGGAAAGGGTGGAGGGCTT
This sequence comes from Orcinus orca, assembly GCF_937001465.1. Taxonomy (NCBI): domain Eukaryota; kingdom Metazoa; phylum Chordata; class Mammalia; order Artiodactyla; family Delphinidae; genus Orcinus; species Orcinus orca. The sequence continues at coordinate 17,354,212 of NC_064574.1, forward strand.
TGGAATTATCCAAATTTCACCTTTCTGGCAGTGTGCCAAGTCATCTTGTGCCTCTGAGCCTTATTCCTCATCTGTAGAATGGACATAACTATAGGATGAAGCTGTAGAGTTGAGTTGAGCAGTAGTTAAGATGGTGCATCTGCAGTGCACAGCCCGGTAGACCAGAGGTCAGCAAATGTTTTCTGTAAAGGGTGGGGCAGTGCATACTTTGGCTTTGTGGGTTAAATCTCTGTTGCACCTACTCCGATCTGCCCTTCTAAGGCTCAAGCCCCCAGGCTGACCCCTGGGGTAGGGAATGGGCAGAATGGGGAGGTTTTAATTTCTCTCTCTTAGAGGGAAGCAATGTCTCCTACTCACCTTTGTCCTCCTTTGGGCTCAGCATAGGGCCTGGTGCATAGTAGGTGCTCTGGAAAAACGGCATATGACACTGGGAAGAGAATGGCCTTTGGAGTCAAACAGACCTGGGTCCAAATCCTGTGACTAAGAAAGAAAGGGAAAAAATTAAAGAAATGTGTTAAGGAAAAAAATTATTCACCACCCTTCTTAAAAAACGGGAAAGCAGACTCAATTCAGGGGGGAAAATTGAGATAAGTGTAGGGGCTGCTGCATTGGGGTTTTGTGGTAGGGAGAGACATTTAGCTCAACTCCGAATACAATAAGGAAAACAAGTAATTTATAGCCAAAGAGCATGGTGTGTCAGGTTGACAGATAGAAAAATTATCAAGAGGAAACATCAGGAGTAAGGGGCGATTCTGGTTAAACCAACCGAAAAGGATTCTTGCTGAAGGCGGGCCAGGGGGATTTGTCATCACCTGGGGGATGGTAGAAGATGAGGAACCTGATTAAATATTGACTGTGTTCAGATATCAAGGGTGGGGAACTCTGGTGAAACCACCTTAGCAGGATTCTTGCAAAAATTGTACATATTAGCAGAGATGAACACAGAAGCTTCGAAATCAGACCCTAGCTGGGAAGAGAGTTCAGAGGTTAAAGTTTGGTCAAGGAGAGAGTCTTTGTCACCTAAGCTAACATACTTCCCTTCTCTGAGCCTCTTCATCTGTAAAATGGGCGTGATAATCCTACCTACTGCATAAGGTTGTTGCAAGTGTGAATGGAGATCATGGGAAAAAGCGTGGATGCTGAAAAACTTTTTCCTAAAAAGGAAGCATAAAGTCTCCACCTTCGATGACTTTTGACTCAATCCCTTAGGCCCCCTGGATTGCAGGTCATTTCTTGTCTTTAGTCTTCACCAATAGCCCTCTCTGGCCGCTCTTGGGATCTGTGGGTGGGTGGGAGATGGAACCATGGGAGAAGAGAGGTTGTCTGTAAAGAGGGTGAGGGGGAGAGTCATGCTTCTTGTTATGAATTCAGGGCCAGGCTGGCAGTAACAGCAGACAATCAGTTTTTGCCCCAAGGGCTCAGTGTTGGCTATGAAAAATTAATGGCCAGGAAAGGTGTCTGCCAATTATTTTTCCACTCAAGGTGCAGAGATTACAGAAACACAGTGGAACCCATTTCAGATCCAGGCCTCCCAGCGCTGGCTGGCAATTACCCCCCTACTGACTTCCCTCCCGGGAGAGTGTGGAAGTCAGGGGTCTCTCTTTGGGGGCAGGCTCGGACTTCCAAGTATATGCAGAACATTCCATGATTCCACAGAGAAGAGGGTAAGGGAAGAAAGGACACATGTGGATCTTGAAGCAGGCTCTGAGACGAGGATTTGAGTCCATGGAGTTTACTTGGGAGGCGATCCTGGGAAACACCAGGAGGGAAGGGAAGCGAGGTGGGGAAGGGACAGAGCTTAGAGGTGTATTATCAAGCCAGTTACATTGTGGACAATGGAGCTTAATCTCACCTGGGGACTCTGGAAATGGTGTAGCATATACACTTCAAAATTACCCCATTGGGGGGTGAAGGAGTGGGGGTATTTACACTCTTGTGGATCATTGGTTGAGGGCTGCTGCAGGGGTGTTAATTACCCAGTGCTTCTGGCCTATTTCACTTGGTGGCCAAGACAGTCCTCAGGCAGGAAATGCAGGTGTTGGCAGCTGGCATGCCTTGAAATAGTAAGGCCTAGTGACTTCAAGCCAGGCACCCACAGAGACCTCCTGTGGTCCAGGCACTTAACATCTGCCATCTCATTTAACCTCTGCATATATCCAAGACTGAATCTTAGTTTACCTCCTCTTCTCAGTCCTACTCCTTAGGACTGGGACTAGGGTGAGAGTGAGGCCTTCGTGCCAGGCTCAACATTTAAGGGGGCACCAAAAAACATGGCCATCAAATAATATTTTAACGCAATATTTAAAAAAGAAGGAATGAAGGGGGGGGTGGGATGAATTGGGAGATTGGGGTTGACATCTATACAGTAATATGTATAAAATAGATAGCTAATAAGAGCCTGCTATATAGCACAGGGAACTCTACCTCACTTCACCATACAGTAGAAACTAACACAACATTGTAAAACAACTGTGCCCCAATTTAAAAAAAAAAGGAATAAATGCAAAAAAAATCCACCATGAAAAAGATATCAGAATTTAAAATCTAGACAGGATCAGTAACAGTGCCAAGCCATATTGAAGCCTGAGGCAAAGGAAAAATCAGTAGTACTGATCTTGTTCATCATGGATTTTTTTTGGCATTCATTTTGATTAAAAAAATATTGCACTAGAACATTATTTGTCTTGATTACTGAGTTTTTGGCATGCCCTTGTAGCTGGTGCCCGAGGCAGTACCTCATTCGTCTCACCTTTGTCTTGGTCCCGTTGCAGCCTCTTTGTCATCCCCATCTTGGTAGGTTGCACTCAGTCCACTCAGGGGCTCAAGCCAGAGATCTGGGCTCCTCTGTGGCCCCTCTCCTTTCCATTACTCATCTTTCAATCCTACCTCCAAGCATCTCTCAAGTCTATCCTCCTTTCTCCATCTCCTTTGCCACCACTTCTCCACAATGAGGCCCCCCTTTGTGGGCTCCCTTTGGCAGACAGGAACAGCTTCTTGGATTACCCTGTAGGCTCTGCTGTGCACCGCAACACTCATGTCAGTGTTTCCAGCAGACACAATAGCGCCTCTTTCTCTGCCCCTCTCATTTCCTTCCCTTCCCCAAGTCCTCCCACACCTGTGTAAGTCCTTACAATATGAAACATCTTATTCCCATAGCACTTGTGGAGGCTCTAATTTCTGTGACTAAATCCTGATGGCTACCCCACCTTTCTCCACCATCTTAGCTGCTCCAGGTGGGCATGGGGGTATCCTGAGGCACAGTCTCCTCTTAGAGCCTCAACACAGCAAAACTCCCTCTGATCTGTCCTTATCCCCTTACCTACTGGGATTGCTAGTTTCTTACCTTCCCATTTTGGGGTGAGAGAGGTGGGGGCACTAGGTCCCTGAGGCCCAGTCAGTGTCGTTCTCCTATTCGCATTGCTTCCAAGTCTCCCTCCTTCCCTGGGTCCACCTCCAGCTCTAGAAGAGATCACCTTCTTCTCGTGGGGTGGGCACTTTCCTGACCTCTTTTCCTGAATCCCATCTCCTGATTGCTCATAATAAACTCCAGATTTAGGCTTTGCCCTTGATATGTAAAAGGAAGATTCTAGAATTAAGAAACTCTATTTTTTTTTTCCTCCCATGGCCAGATTTTAAGACTACCGTCTCTAGACAGACTCAAAGCCAAACTATGACCTCTTTATTTCAGGTGGTGTCTGCACTCCTTTTAAGGTAATACATGTCTTTGATTGAATGGGGCGGGGGTGGGGTGGGGTGAAGGGACACATAACATCATGATTATGGGGATGCAAAATAGATGGATCCACTTGATAGTTTCAAAAACATTGTCCCCTTTACGCAGTGAAATGAGTCCCCGAGTTCCCAGTATCTTTACCCCTCTCTGGGCATTCACTGTTTCAGGAGAGTTCCAGCAAATTCTCCTGTTTAGCATTACTTCCCCACATCAGAGCCATATTTGTCTTGGGCACATGGATGGCTTCTTTGCTCACTTATTTATGTCCTGAGTGGACAAAGCGGCTCCTTGAACCGTTGGTGGTATAATCCACACTTTGGGTGGGCATTTCCGTAAGGAAAAGAGAGACCTGGATTCCAGTCCTGGCCCTGTCTGGGTCTAAAGTCCTTGAGTGGAAAATGGTACCCTCCCCCACCATATGGGTTGTTGGAAGGACCAAACAAGATAATGGATGTAGAGTGAAGCTTTACATAGCAGCTGGCACAGACTGAGTGTACTCTTGGTATCTGTTTCCTTTCCTCCTCTACCTCCCTGTCTCCTCAACTTCCTGCCATCCCCTGCCCTCTGAGCTGGGCCTCCCTGTACCAGAACTCTGGGCTTCTGTACACCGAGCTTGGTACTGGATCTGTTAACCTGCTCAGCAAAGCCCATCCAGCTCTCAAGCACCAGCCCATCCCGTTGCTGTTCAGTAGTGGGGTCATTAGGCATCAGTGGGCTGCAGCTCCCCAAATGACTAGTTACTATTATTTTAATTAATTTATTTCATTTATTTTATTTTTGGCTGCGTTGGGTCCTCGTTGCTGCACGTGGGCTTTCTCTAGTTGAGGTGAGCGGGGGCTACTCTTCATTGCGGTGCGCGGGCTTCTCATTGCAGTGGCTTCTCTTGTTGCGGAACACGGGCTCTAGGCATGCGGGTTCAGTAGTTGTGGCTCGCGGGCTCTAGCGCGCAGTCTCAGTAGTTGTGGCACACGGGCTTCGTTGCTCTGTGGCATGTGGGATCTTCCCAGACCAGGGCTCGAACCCATGTCCCCTTCATTGGCAGGCAGATTCTTAACCATTGCGCCACCAGGGAATCCCCCCAAATGACTAGTTATTAATGCAACTTTGTCAGGTAAGAGGTGTGTTGGTTCCCCAGGTGTGAATGACCTTGGAGCTGAAGATTCCCCCAATGTCATTTGATTATTTGACCATTGTCATTATTGTACACACACACACACACACACACACACACACACTCACGCATGAGTTTAGGGTCCTGGGTCTTGGCATCTGGGAATCTTGGTTCAGCAGAAGTGTTGGGTTAAGGGACATGGGTGGAGGGAGCAGAAGAGGGGCCAGACGTCCATCTAGGTACCTACAGGTCCCCCCCACTCCCAGGTCTACTCACTAGTCCAGCCCTCCTAGCCTGGGGCTTAATTTATGTCACACCTATTCTGGCTGTTGTGCACACAAGGGTGGATGGGACAGAATCCTACAAAGCCCAGAGTGGAATGGCCCCTGCTGACCTCTTAGGTCCTGAGTTTCTCCTCCTCTCTCCCCTCTGTGCTCCAGTCACAGTGACCTCTTTTTTTTTTTTTTTTTTTTTTTTTTTTGCGGTACGCGGGCCTCTCACTGTTGTGGCCTCTCCCGTTGCAGAGCACAGGCTCCGGACGCGCAGGCTCAGCGGCCATGGCTCAGGGGCCCAGCCGCTCCGCGGCACGTGGGATCTTCCCGGACCGGGGCACGAACCCGTGTCCCCCGCATCGGCAGGCGGACTCTCAACCGCTGCGCCACCAGGGAAGCCCCGTGGCCTCCTTTTGACGACTAGAATGTACCCACCACTTTTCCTCCTCAGACCCCCATCACCTGCCCTGCTGGTCTCTCCTGTTGTCCCTCCTTCTCCCCTCTCTTGCCGTGGCTGGCTTCTCACCCCCCAGGCGCTAGCTCACATCTCACGTCTGGGCCACCATATCTAAAGAAAGCCCCTGAATTTATTTGTCACAGCCCTTCACTTGCTTCTTTCACAGCATCTATTTAAATTATTTTAATCATTTTTTTTTTTTGGACGCGCTGCGCAGCGTGTGGGATCTTAGTTCCTCAGCCAGGGATTGAACCTGCGCCCTTGGCAGTGAAAATGCGGAGTCCTAACCACTGGACTGCTAGGGAATTCCCTATTTTAACCCATTTTTAATTTGCGTTCCTGTCCCCTCCACCAGATTGTACACTCCATGAGAGCCATTTTTGCTTTGTTTCCTACACTATCCCCAGCACCTAGATAGCGTTGGTACTAGTAGGTGCTTAATAAATATTTGTGGAAGAGCAATCCTCACTTCCCCTTTCCATTTTATTGTCTTAAACACATTTTGCCGCCAGCCCAATTGACCACCTGGTTGACACACCTCGGAAATCATTTCTGGGGCCAAGTCTCCTTCTCATTCTTTAGAAGTGGCTGAGGTTGGATCCTCCAGCGTGTAGTGCCTGAGCCTCCATGAGGCACACGTCGCCAAGACTAACCCCAGCAGGCTGCCTTCTTCCCAGGAAGCTCCTCTCCCTACATCTGGTGAGGGAAAGTCAGGGAGTAGGAACTAGTCTTTACTGAGAACTTACAATGTGTTAGGTCTGTGAACTTGGGCAAATTCATCTCTCTGCAGTTTTCCCATCTCTAAAATGGGATTAACAGTAATACAGGATTTCTCAACTTCAGCTCTATTGACATCTGGGGCTAGATGATTCTATGCTGAGTTTTGTGTGTGTGTCTTGTGCATTGTAGAATGTTTAGCAGCATCTACCCACTAGATGCCAGTAGCAAACCCAGTTATGACAATCAAGAATGTCTCCAGATATGGCCAGCTGTATCTAGGGGGTGAAAATCCCCCCTCCCCCCACCCCATTGAGAACCACTCCAATCATATCTGCCTTATAGGATCGTTGGTAGATGAAATGATATGTCATGTTATGTGCTTATGAATATACCAGGTACAGAGTAAGGATTTAATGTCTATTTTAAAAATCTATTATTGTTATTATTAACATCATCATACCGGAGGCCACCGAGGGTTTTAGGAAAGAGAGGTACATACAAGGAAGGAGGCAGGCAGGCCCAGGAAAATCCACTTCTGTGCCAAGGGTGTGCTGGAACCATCTTGTCCCTGCTTCTAACTGTTAAATTTTCAGGAAATTTGCAAACCAGTCTTTAAACACAGCCATCCTCGAAATTGGCAATGGTAGGAGTATTTACACCGTGGGAATCAGCAAATGCTGCATAGAACTTTATTTTCCAGGAGCCGCTTGGCTACCACAGTGCTTCTTCATTAGCATATTAAATGACAAGATCTTGTCGTGGGCCTGATAACTTACATTTTGAAATGGTGGTGAACATAAATGGCATTTTGAGATACCAGCAACAACTGTAATAGGATATGAAAATATCGATGATTTCTGTTGGTGACAAAGTCACAGGTACTGATTTGTTGCCCGCATTTATAGTAGAAGGAAGTACTACAAAAAATTAGCCCCTGATGAAAGGCAAAGCTGTTATTAGAAGAAAATAACATAACAGAAGATCCATTTATTGTTGGATTTCAGGAGGATTTCTTAAAAAAGATGTAACAACCACAAAATATGATGGGAAAAATTGCATTTGACCACATCAAAAATCAAGGCTCAGTTCATTGGAAGACACCATAGACAGAGAACAATGAGGGATGTATTAGGGGAAGATCATTTGCAATGTTAAAAACACAGATTAATACCTGTAACAGCACATCTCAATCCCATCATATCTGATGTTCCCTTTTTAAAATTTTTTGTAACCACCTTATATTACCCTGAAATAAAAATTTATAGATTATATTACCTACTATACAAATAATTATAATTATTGTAATGTCCTAATTGTTATATCAAAAGAAATAAAAGGGAAATAGTTTATAATAATGATAATAAAAAGAAGGAAGTACTAAATTGCAGTTAGAAGTGGGAGAAAATAAAGAGGTAGTTTCTTTTCAGCCACAGACCCCCACCCCCCCGCCCCCAAATTCTATCTGCCCCATTTAAGAACCTCTGTTGAGCAGCAGAGGTAGTGACACCTCTCAACCCAGATGGCGCTCCTGGTTCATCTTTATTTTTAGTTCCTGTCTGGATAAAAAATTTGCGATGTGTACATCGGGCAGAACAAATAGAATTATTACTCGCTTTTCACAAATTGTGTAGTGGATTTCACATTCGTGCTTGATTTTCCACCGTGTTTCAAACTGTTACAAAATTTTTTTCCCTTCCTTTGGGACAGTAGGGCGCCTGTCCCAGTGGGGAGGGGGCGTCGTGCTTCCCCCCCTCCCTCCCTCCTTGCCTTCCCGCGGCACAGTGAGGGAAGAACTACGCTGTCTTCCTTCTTCAGCCTGGGAGCTTCATTATTCCTTGGCACAGGACCATTTTTCCAGCTCATTAGAACCTGGAGCTAAGATAAAGGAGGGCAGAGCCACTAGGTAGCAATTTATATGTAAATGTTGAAGCTTTCTAAAAAAGAATGGGCTAGTGTTCTTTTTTTTTTTTAATTTTTTTTGTATTTCTTTATTTTATTTATTTTTTGGCTGTGTTGGGTCTACGTTGCTGCACGCGGGCTTTCTCTAGTTGCGGCGAGCTGGGGCTACTCTTCATTGCAGTGCATGGGCTTCTCATTGCGGTGGCTTCTCTTGTTGTGGAGCATGGGCTCAAGGCACACAGGCTTCAGTAGTTGCAGCACGCAGGCTCTGTAGTTGTGGCTTGCAGGCTCTAGAGCGCAGGCTCAGTAGTTGTGACACATGGGCTTAGTTGCTCCACTGCATGTGGGATCTTCCCGGACCAGGGCACGGACCCGTGTCCCTTGCCTTGGCAGGCAGATTCTTAACCACTGAGCCACCCGGGAAGCCCTGGGCTAGTGTTCTTTAGGAGCATTCAAGTTGGGACTTTTCCGGAAAGCGGACACACACAAGCCCTGTAATCTCCCCCACCCCTCTGCCAGGCTCAGGGTATGAGGCCAAGGTTACACAGTAAGTGACAGATGAGGCCAGCTCTAAAAGCATAGGTGGACCCCCAAGGCAGTGTGCGGCCACTTTATGGGGTACCTCTAAGGGCAAGAGGCCCCTCTGACCAGCCTGCAGCCTCATAGTTTCCTCAGTTTTTTCCAGCCTGTTCAGGCTTATCTTTTGGCTTGGGAGTTTGGAGCTGTCTGCTGAAAAAAAAAAGCGCAACCTAAAAGTTGAGAATTATGTTTTATTTGGGAGGCAAAACTGAGGACTTAAGCCTGGAAAACAGCCTCTCAGATAGCTCTGAGGGACTGAAGAGGCAAGGGAGGAGCCAGGATATATAGGAGTTTTGCAACAAAAAACAGGTAGCTGGAACATCTAAAGATTACTGTTCATTAAAGAAAACCAGACAGCTCAAGTTAATGAACTTAGTGCTTTTTCTGTGTATGGGAAGATGCAAGAGTCTTCGCTCATTGAAATCATTCCTTTGATATGCACCTTAACCAGGGCCAGAATCCTGCTTTCCTCCATCCTGAGTCCCCTCAGGGCGCACCATCAGGGGCCGCTGCCGTGGCTGCTGGCTTGATGGTCGCAACATCCTTTGTTTACTGATGTGGCAGGTGATATTCTTCACCCACAGAGCTGAGGGGAAAGGTGTATTGTACACTCCACGAATGAGATTTAATTAAACGATTATTGTACCCAGCACTGTGCTGTGTATGTGTGGAGGACGGTCACTAGCAAAGGAGCCCTCTGGGCTTGGTCCCAAGCTCCAATATTCAGGTGTCAGGAGTTAAAATGGAGGAAACTCAGGAGAAGGCCAGAGCGGAACCTTTTCCTTAAAGCCAGAGAAAAGTGGCTTCAGCCCCACTCCAGCTGTTCTTCCCTGTGATCAGTAGCCTCCAACCGGCGCATTGCTCAACCTCTTGACAGTGTCAGAGGGATAAGGGAGAGAGGGCAGGCTGTCGCTCTAGAAGAAGCAGGCTCCACCCTCTTACATCTTTAGCCACCTGGCAGGTAGTTTTCTCAGGCAGGAAACACATGCTCACCTCTGCGAAGTGTCCAGTTCTTCAGTCTGTGCCATAGACTAGCTTAGCGCCCTAGACCTTCACCCTGGCCCACAGCAATATTCTTCCTCCTTAGGTGTGGGATGAAGACAGAAGCAAGGGGCTGGAGGCGATGTGTGCTGGGGGAGGCTGAGCATATCCTTAAACCAACAGGTCATGATTAAGAGTTTGATTTTGGTTTTAAGAGCATTGGGAAAGCCTCAAGGAAGTGATGTGGTCAGATTTGTGGTTTAGAAAGATCTCCCTGGTTTCTGTGGGGAATGAGTGAGAGGCAGTGGACAGAAAGACGAGTTTCAGGCTGCTTCATTTTATTTATTTATAAAATTATTATTATTTTTTAAAAATAACATTCTTTTTAAAAAAATTTTTATTTATTTTTGGCTGTGTTGGGTCTTCGTTGCTGCACGTGGGCTTCCTCTAGTTGTGGTGAGCGGGGGCTGCTCTTCATTGTGGTGCGCGGGCTTCTCACTGCGGTGGCTTCTCTTGTTGCGGAGCATGGGCTCCAGTAGTTGCAACACGCAGGCTCAGTAGTTGTGGCTTGTGGGCTCTAGAGCTCAGGCTCAGTAGTGGTGGTGCACCGGCTTAGTTGTTCCACGGCATGTGGGATCTTCCCGGACCAGGGCTTGAATCCTTGTCCCCTGAATTGGCAGGTGGATTCTTAACCACTGTACCACCAGGGCAGTCCCTGCTTCAGTCATTTTAGAAGAGAGGTACGGTGCCTGAACCGTAGTGGTAGTGGAGGGGCCGACAAGAGGCTGGATTTGATAGAGACCCAGGAGGTAGAATTGATAGCACTGGGTGATTGATTGGCTGCGAGGGTGAGAGCGAGTGAGTGATGATACTCAAGCTGATGGCTTGAGCAACTGGGTGGGTGGTGATGTCTGCAGTTTCCTTAGGCTGGACTTGCAGGAGGAGAAGCAGTAGGTTTGGGGGGAAAGATGATGAGGTTTGTTTTGGCCAGGCCGAGTCTGATGAACCGGTGGGACTTCCAGATAGAGATGTCTGGTTGGAGCACAAGAGAGAAGCTTGGGAGATATTAGCAGCTAGATGGTAATTAAATTGAGAAAAGGAAAGGTCTGAGGACAAAATCCAGAGGGAAATAGTGGGAAGGATGGGGAGGGGAAGATGATTTCACAAAGCTGACAGGAGAAGTGATGGCAGAGAGGCAGGGGTGGGGACCAAAGTGTTGTGGAAGTTGATGGAAAAGAGTATTTCAGGGAGGCAGGATCGACAAAGTGAAATACTGGAGAGAGGTCAAATAAGATAAGGACTGAGCCAGGATGGGGTTGGAGCGGGGTTGCGGGGTGAATCGGAGGTGAGGATGTAGAAACACTGTGGACGACTCCTTCCTTCCCTCTGCCCCTCCATTCCTTCTGACAAAGAGAAGGAAATAAGAGTCACCTAGGAATCCTACCACCCTGGCGTGACTGACCATTTGCAACATTTTAGTTCTATGCATCTCTTCAGGTACCACGCACAGCATACATGTAGACACTTTAACTTAAATGGGATGATACACATGCTGTTTTAATCATAGATTTCCCCGCTTAACCCTGCATCAGTACTCAACCCCTTATCTTAGCCTCTCCCTATAAGCTGTGTTAACAATTTAAAATATGTTCTTCCATATTTTTCTCTTTACATATATAATCCCATACAGGGTGTGTGTGTGTGTGTGTGTGTGTGTGTGTGTGTGTGTGAGATTTTTTTTTTAACATCTTTATTGGAGTATAATTGCTTTACAATGGTGTGTTAGTTTCTGCTGTATAACAAAGTGAATTAGGTATACATAAACATAAATCCCCATATCTCCTCAATAGGATCATATTCACACTTGCTTTTCTCCCTTAACAATACCTCAGTGAAATTCCTTTAAACTATCTGGAGGAGCTCTGATTCATCTTTTTTTTTTTTTTTTTTTGCGGTACGCGGGCCTCTCACTGTTGTGGCCTCTCCCGCCGCGGAGCACAGGCCCCGGATGCGCAGGCTCAGCGGCCACGGCTCACGGGCCCAGCCGCTCCGTGGCATGCAGGATCCTCCCGGACCCGGGCACGAACCCGCGTTCCCTACATCAGCAGGCGGACTCTCAACCACTGCACCACCAGGGAAGCCCTGATTCATCTTAGTAGACCATGGCACGTCATGCCGCAGTTTATTCAAATGAACTCCTTACTGATGGATATTCGTTTTACTTCCAGTTCTTGTTCACTAAGAGCAATATTTCAATAAACATCTTATACATCCCTTCTTATAGACTAGTACTTTCATTGCTATGGGATAGATTCCCAGGAGTGAAATTACTGGGTTGAAGAGGCTATGTTTTTTTTTCACTAAAATTTTATTCTAGAAAATTTTAAATATATAGATAAATTGAAAGAATTATGCAATTGACATCAATACACCCATCACCTATATTTACAATGAAACTTTTGCTATATTTGCCCATGTACCAGCTACTCCTTCGCCTTTTCCTTTATCAACCCATCTTATTTTTGGTGCATTTCAAGGTTGTAGACTTCAGTACTCTTCACTTCTAAACACTTTAGCATCATATTATTAATTTTAGTTCAATATTTGTTTACAGATTTTTTCAGATATAATTTATATACAATGAATTGTTCGCATCTCAAGTGTACCTTTCAACAAGCTCTGACAAATGCATGCTGTTCTATATCCCAAATGCCAACCAAGTTATAGAACATTACCATCAACCCCAGAAACTATTCTCATGTCCCTTCCCAATCACTCCCACCCCACGCCCCCAGAAGTGACCACTGCTCTGATTTTTTCATGACATATTAATTTTTTCTGTTCTACAACTTCATGTAAATGAAATATAGTATAAGTACTTTTTAGTAAGACTTCTTTCACTTTTCATAATATTTTTGAGATATATTTATATTGTTTGTACCTTTTCATTGTTCAGTAGTATCCTATTATATGACTACATCACAGTATGTTTATCCATTCTTCTGAGCTGTTTTCAACTTCTGATTATTATGAATTAAGCTGCTATGAACATTTGTGTACATCTCTTTTTGTAGACATATGCTTTCTTTCTCCTGGGTAAATAGCTAAGAGTGAGATGACTGGTCATGCGGTAGGTATACGTTTAGTTTTATGAGACACTGATGGATCTTTTCCCCAAATGTACCATTTTCCACTCCTCAACAAGATGTGAGCTGTGATCACACCACATTCTTAACAACAATCAGTGCTGTTAGTCTTTTTTTTTTTTTTTTTTTTTTTTTTTTGCGGTACGCAGGCCTCTCACTGTTGTGGTCTCTCCCGCTGCGGAGCACAGGCTCCGGACGCGCAGGCCCAGCGGCCATGGCCCACGGACCCAGCCGCTTCGCGGCATGTGGGATCCTCCCGGACCGGGGCACGAACCCGCGTCCCCTGCCTCGGCAGGTGGACCCTCAACCACTGCGCCACCAGGGAAGCCCTGGTGTTAGTCTTTAAATATATTCATTTTGGTAAATATGTAGAAGTATCTCATTGTGATTTTAATTTGCTTTTCCTGATGACTGAAGATACTGAACGTGTTTTCATGTGCATATGGGCCACTCATATATTTTCTCTTGTAAAGTGCTTGCTAATGGGCTTTTAAATTTAGTATTATTGGTTGTAGGAGACTTTTAAAAAAATTACGCTGAATACTGGCTATTTGTCAGAAATATATGTTCTGTGCATTTTTTTTTTTTTTTTTTTTCGGTACGCGGGCCTCTCACTGTTGTGGCCTCTCCCGTTGTGGAGCACAGGCCCGGACGCGCAGGCTCAGCGGCCATGGCTCATGGGCCCAGCCGCTCCGCGGCATGTGGGATCTTCCCGGACCGGGGCACGAACCCGTGTCCCCTGCATTGACAGGCGGACTCTCAACCACTGCGCCACCAGGGAAGCCCTGTGCATTTTTTCTAGTCTAAGAATTGTGTATTCATTTTCTTTTTTTAAAATTTTATTTTATTACTTTTTTATACAGCAGGTTCTTATCAGTCATCAATTTTATACACATCAGTGTATACATGTCAATCCCAATCTCCCAATTCATCACACCCCACCCCCACCCCCCACCGCTTTCCCCGCTTGGTGTCCATACGTTTGTTCTCTACAACTGTCTCTCAATTTCTGCCCTGCAGACTGGTTCATCTGTACCATTTTTCTAGGTTCCACATATATGCGTTAATATACGATATTTGTTTTTCGCTATCTGACTTACTTCACTCTGTATGACAGTCTCTAGATCCATCCATGTCTCTACACGTGACCCAATTTCATTCATTTTTATGGCTGAGTAATATTCCATTGTATATATGTACCACATCTTCTTTATCCATTCGTCTGTCGATGGGCATTTAGGTTGCTTCCATGACCTGGCTATTGTAAATATTGCTGCAATGAACATTGGGGTGCATGTGTCTTTTTGAATTATGTTTTTTTCTGGGTATATGCCCAGTAGTGGGATTGCTGGATCATATGGTAATTCTATTTTTAGTTTTCTAAGGAACCTCCTTACTGTTCTCCATAGTGGCTGTATCAATTTACATTCCCACCAACAGTGCAAGAGGGTTCCCTTTTCTCCACACCCTCTCCAGCATTTGTTGTTTGTAGATTTTCTGATGATGCCTATTCTAACTGGTGTGAGGTGATACCTCATTGAAGTTTTGATTTGCATTTCTCTAATAAATAGTGATGCTGAGCAGCTTTTCATGTGCTTGTTGGCCATCTGTATGTCTTCTTTGGAGAAATGTCTGTTTAGGTCTTCTGCCCGTTTTTGGATTGGGTTGTTTGTTTTTTTAATATTGAGCTGCATGAGCTGTTTATATATTTTGGAGATTAATCCTTTGTCCATTGATTCGTTTGCAAATATTTTCTCCCATTCTGAGGGTTGTCTTTTCGTCTTGTTTATGGTTTCCTTTGCTATGCAAAAGCTTTTAAGTTTCATTAGGTCCCATTTGTTTATTTTTGTTTTTATTTCCATTACTCTAGGAGGTGGATCAAAAAAGATCTCACTGTGATTTATGTCAAAGAGTGTTCTTCCTATGTTTTCCTCTAAGAGATTTATAGTGTCTGGTCTTACATTTAGGTCTCTAATCCATTTTGAGTTTATTTTTGTGTATGGTATTAACGAGTGTTCTAATTTCCTTCTTTGACATGTAGCCGTCCAGTTTTCCCAGCACCACTTATTGAAGAGACTGTCTTTTCTCCATTGTATATCTTTGCCTCCTTTGTCATAGATTAGTTGACCATAGGTGCATGGGTTTATCTCTGGGCTTTCTATCTTGTTCCATTGACCTATGATTTTGTTTTAGTGCCAGTACCATATTGTCTTGATTACTGTAGCTTTGTAGTATAGTCTGAAGTCAGGGAGTCTGATTCCTCCTGCTCCGTTTTTTTCCCTCAAGACTGCTTTGGCTATTCGGGGTCTTTTGTGTCTCCATACAAATTTTAAGATTTTTTTGTTCTAGTTCTGTAAAAAATGCCACTGGTAATTTGATAGGGATTGCATTGAATCTGTAGATTACTTTGGTTAGTATAGTCATTTTCACAATATTCATTCTTCCAATCCAAGAACATGGTATATCTCTCCATCTGTTGGTATCCTCTTTAATTTCTTTCATCAGTGTCTTATAGTTTTCTGCATACAGGTCTTTTGTCTTCCTAGGTAGGTTTATTCCTAGGTATTTTATTCTTTTTGTTGCAGTGGTAAATGGGAGTGTTTCCTTAATTTCTCTTCCAGATTTTTCATCATTAGTGTGTAGGAATGCAAGAGATCTCTGTGCATTAATTTTGTATCCTGCAACTTTACCAATTTCATTGATCAGCTCTAGTAGTTTTCTGGTGGCATCTTTAGGATTCTCTATGTATTGTATCATGTCATCTGCAAACAGTGACAGTTTTTCTTCTTCTTTTCCAATTTGTATTCTTTTTATTTCTTTTTCTTCTCTGATTGCTGTGGCTAGGACTTCCAAAACTATGTTGAATAATAGTGGTGCGGGTGGACATCCTTGTCTTCTTCCTGATCTTAGAGGAAATGGTTTCAGTTTTTCACCATTGAGAATGATGTTTGCTGTGGGTTTGTCATATATGGCCTTTATTATGTTGAGGTAGGTTCCCTCTATGCCCACTTTCTGGAGAGTTTTTATCATAAAAGGGTGCTAAATTCTGTCAAAAGCTTTTTCTGCATCTATTGAGATGATCATATGGTTTTTATTCTTCAGTTTGTTAATATGGTGTATCACATTGATTGATTTGTGTATATTGAAGAATCCTTGCATCCCTGGGATAGATCCCACTTGATTATGGTGTATGATCGTTTTAATGTGTTGTTGGATTCTGTGTGCTAGTATTTTGTTGAGGAGTTTTGCATCTATATTCATCAGTGATATTGGTTGTAATTTTCTATTTTTGTAGTATCTTTGTCTGGTTTTGGTATCGGGGTGTTGGTGGCCTCATAGAATGAGTTTGGGAGTGTTCCTTCCTCTGCAATTTTTTGGAAGAGTTTGAGAAGGATGGGTGTTAGCTCTTCTCTAAATGTTTGATAGAATTCACCTGTGAAGCCATCTAGTCCTGGACTTTTGTTTGTTGGAAGGTTTTTAATCACAGTTTCAATTTCATTACTTGTGATGCCTGTTCATATTTTCTGTTTCTTCCTGGTTCAGTCTTGGAAGGCTATACCTTTCTAAGAGTTTGTCCATTTCTTCCAGGTTGTCCATTTTATTGGCATAGAGTTGCTTGTAGTAGTCTATTAGGATGCTTTGTATTTCTGCAGTGTCTGTTGTAACTTCTCCTTTTTCATTTCTAATTTTATTGATTTGAATCCTCTCCCTCTTCTTGATGAGTCTGGCTAATGGTTTATCAATTTTGTTTATCTTCTCAAAGAACCAGCTTTTAGTTTTATTGATCTTTGCTATTGTTTTCTTTGTTTCTCTTTCATTTATTTCTGCTCTGATCTTTATGATTTCTTTCCTTCTGGCAACTTTGGGTTTTGTTTGTTCTTCTTTCTCTAGTTCCTTTAGGTGTAAGTTTAGATTGTTTATTTGAGATTTTTCTTGTTTCTTGAGGTAGGCTTGTATAGCTATCAGCTTCCCTCTTAGAACTGTGTTTGCTGTATCCCATAACTTTTGGATCATCGTGTTTTCAGTGTTATTTGTCTCTAGGTATTTTTTGATTTCCTCTATGTTTTCTTCAGTGATCTCTTGGTTATTTAGTATTGTTTAGCCTCCATGTGTTTGTGTTGTTTATGGTTTTTTCCCTGTAATTCATTTCTCATCTCATAACGTCGTGGTCAGAAAAGATGCTTGATATGATTTCAATTTTCTTAAATTTACTGAAGCTTGATTTGTGACCCAATATGTGATCTATCCTGGCAAATGTTCTGTGCGCACTTGAGAAGAATGCGTAATCTGCTGTTTTTGGATGGAATGTTCTATAAATATCAATTAAATCTATCTGGTCTATTGTGTCATTTAAAGCTTCTGTTTCCTTTTTTATTTTCATTTTGGATGATCTATCTGTTGGTGTAAGTGAGGTGTTAAAGTCCCCCATTATTATTGTGTTACTGTCGATTTCCTCTTTTATAGCTGTTAGCAGTTGCCTTATGCATTGAGGTGCTCCTATGTTGGGTGCATATATATTTATAATTGTTATATCTTCTTCTTGGATGGATCCCTTGATCATTATGTAGTGTCCTTCCTTGTCTCTTGTAACATTCTTTATTTTAAAGTCTATTTTATCTGATATGAGTATTGCTACTCCAGCTTTCTTTTGATTTCCATTTGCATGGACTTTTTCCATCCCCCACTTTCAGTCTGAATGTGTCCCTAGGTCTGAAGTGGGTCTCTTGTAGACAGCATATATATGAGTCTTGTTTTTGTATCCATTCAGCAAGCCTGTGTCTTTTGGTTGGAGCATTTACTCCATTCACGTTTAAGGTAATTATCGATATGTATGTTCCTATGACCATTTTCTTATTTGTTTTGGGTTTGTTTTTGTAGGTCCTTTTCTTCTCTTGTGTTTGCCACTTAGAGAAGTTCCTTTAGCATTTGTTGTAGAGCTGGTTTGGTGGTGCTGAATTCTCTTAGCTTTTGCTTGTCTGTAAAGCTTTTGATTTCTTCCATCAAATCTGAATGAGATCCTTGCTGGGTAGAGTAATCTTGGCTGTAGGTTCTTCCCTTTCATCACTTTAAGTATATCATGTCACTCCCTTCTGGCTTGTGGAGTTTCTGCTGAGAAATCAGCTGTTAACCTTATGGGAGTTCCCTTGTATGTTATTTGTCATTTTTTCCTTGCTGCTCTCAATAATTTTTCTTTGTCTTTAATTTTTGCCAATTTGATGACTATGTGTCTTGGCGTGTTTCTCCTTTGGTTTATCCTGTATGGGACTTGCTGCATTTCCTGGACTTGGGTGGCTATTTCCTTTCCCATGTTAGGGAAGTTTTTGACCATAATCTCTTCAAATATTTTCTCAGTCCCTTTCTTTTTCTCTTCTTATTTTGGAACCCCTATAATTCGAATGTTGGTGTGTTTAATGTTGTCCCAGAGGTCTCTGAGACTGTCCTCAGTTCTTTTCATTCTTTTTTCTTTATTCTGCTCTGCAGTAGTTATTTCCACTATTTTATCTTTCAGGTCACTTATTCGTTCTTCTGCCTCAGTTATTCTGCTATTGATTCCTTCTAGTGTAGTTTTCATTTCAGTTATTGTATTGTTCATCTCTGTTTGTTTGTTCTTTAATTCTTCTAGGTCTTTTTTAAACATTTCTTGCATCTTCTCGATCTTTGTCTCCATTGCTTTTCCGAGGTCCTGGATTATCTTTACTCTCATTATTCTGAATTCCTTCTCTGGAAGGTTGCCTATCTCCACTTCATTTAGTTATTTTTCTGGGGTTTTATCTTGTTCCTTCATCTGGTACATAGTCGTCTGCCTTTTCATCTTGTCTATCTTTCTGTGAATGTGGTTTTTGTTCCACAGGCTGCAGGATTGCAGTTCTTGCTTTTGCTGTCTGCCCTCTGCTGTATTCATTTTCTTAAAGGTGACTATTGATGAGTGGACGTTTTAAATTTGAATAAGTCTAATTTATAAATGTTTGTTTCGTGGTCATTCTTTATGATTTTTTTTGAATTTATTTATTTATTTTTGGCTGTGTTGGGTCTTCGTTTCTGCGCGAGGGCTTTCTCTAGTTGCGGCAAGTGGGTGCTACTCTTCATCGTGGTGTGCGGGCCTCTCACTGTCGCGGCCTCTCGTTGAGGAGCACGGCTCCAGATGCGTAGGCTCTGTAGTTGTGGCTCACGGGCCCAGTTGCTCTGCGGCATGTGGGATCTTTCCAGACCAGGGCTCGAACCCGTGTCCCCTGCATTAGCAGGCGGATTCTCAACCACTGCAGCACCAGGGAAGCCCCTCTTTATGATTTTTTAATGATTATTGCTTTCTAAGTCCTCCCTAAGAAAGCTGCCAAATAAGTCTAGTCTCTAGTTGAGAAGATGGTCTACATTTTCTTCTAGAAGTTTTATAGTTTTAGCTTTTATGTTTAGGTCCCTGAGTCACCTTGATTTAACTTTTGTACAAGGTGTGAGGAGGTGAGGGTTGAGGGCCACTATTTCTCCATATTGGATATCCAGTTGTCCTAGAGCAATATGTGAAAAACAATTTCCTTTCTTTATTGGATTGTTTTGTTGTTTTCATCAAAAATCAGATGACCCTATAAACGAGGATATATTCCTGAGCTTTCTACTCTGTCCTTATGCCATTGCTCCAATGCCTTGATTACTGTCGCTTTATAGTAAGTCTTTAAGTCAAGTTGTGTTAGTCTTCTCCCAGTTTGTCCTTTTTTATGGCTGCACGGTCCGGTGTGTGGGATTTTAGTTCCCTGACCAGGGATTGAACCCAGGCCCATGGCAGTGAAAGTGCTGAGTCCTAACCATTGGACCGCCAGAGAATTCCCATCAATTTGTCCTTTTTCAGGATTGCTTTGGATATTGCTAGGTCCTTTGCATTTCTATATAAATTTTAGAATGAGTTTGTCAAATTCTACGAAGTGGCCTGATCGGATTATTTTTGGGATTGCATGAAATGTGTAGATAACTGACATCTTAAAAACATTGAGTATTCCAATTGATATATTTGGTATATCTCTACATTTGTTTAGGTCGTCTTTAATTTATCTCAGTATATGTAGGTTTTTTTTGGGGGGGGGGCCCTACTGCACGACATGTGGGATTTTAGTTCCCTGACCAGGGATCAAACCTGCATCCCCTGCAGTGGAAGCATGGAGTCCTAACCACTGGACCGCCAGGGAAGTCCAGTATTTGTAGTTTTTAATGTAATTTTAATGGAACTTTGATGTAGAAGTTTTTCGTGTAGAGGTAAGGTCTTTTGTTAAATTTATTTCTGAGTAATGTTTTTTGACAACAGAGTAAGTGAAATTGTTTTTCTTATTTCACTTTCCATTTTTTCATTGCTAGAATATAAAAATACAATTGATTTTTGTTTATTGTCCTTGTATCTACGAGTTTGCTAGTTTATTTATTAGTTCTAGATGTTTTGTTGATTTCTTAAGGTTTTCTATGTAAACAATCACTCACCTGTGAACAAAGACAGTTTTAACTTCTCTCTCCAGTTTGTACACCTTTTATGTCTTTTCCTTGCCTTACTTCACTGGCTAGGACCTCTGGTATAGTGTGGAATAGAAGTGGTGAAAGTGGATATCCTTGCTTTATCCCAAATCTTAGGGGGCATATTTATTCAGTATTTAACTATTAAGTATAATGTTAACAGGTTTTTTTTTTTTTTTTTTTTTTCGGTACGCGGGGCTCCCACTGTCATGGCCTTTCCTGTTGCGGAGCACAGGCTCCAGATGCGCAGGCTCAGCGGCCATGGCTCACGGGCCCAGCCACTCCGTGGCATGTGGGATCCTCCCGGACCGGGGCACGAACCCGTGTCCCCTGCATCGGCAGGCGGACTCTCAACCACTGCGCCACCAGGGAAGCCCTTAACAGGGTTTTTAAAGATGCCATTAATTAGTTGAAATTTCCTTTTAATTGTGGTTTGCTAGAAGATTTTTTCCAAATGAATGGCTGTTGATTAATTTTTTTCAAATGGTTTTCCTGAATCTATTTAAATAAGTGTTTTGTTTTTCTTTTTAGTCTGTTAATACGGTTAATTACATTGATTGGCATTGCATATGTTGAACCAAGCTGAGATTCCCAGGATACACCCAATATGGTTGTGATGCATTTTGTTTTTTATATGTTATTGGATTCTATTTGCTAATGTTTTGTTAAGAATTTTTGCATCTAGGGGCTTCCCTGGTGGCTCAGTGGTTAAGAATCCGCCTGCCAATGCAGGGGAAATGGGTTAGAGTCCTGGTTCGGGAAGATCCCACATGCCACAGAGCAGCTAAGCCTGTGCACCACACCTACCGAGCCTGCGTGCCACAACTACTGAAGCCCGTGCACCTAGAGTCCGTGCTCCGGAACAAGAGAAGCCACCACCATGAGAAGACCACGCACTGTAACGAAGAGTAGACCCCGCTTGTGGCAAATACAGAAAGCCCGCGTGCAGCAATGAAGACCCAATGCAGCCAAAAATAAATAAAATAAATAAATTTAAAAAACAAAAGAAGAATTTTTGCATCTATGTTCGTGAAGGATATGGGTCCAACATTCAAAGGATTTCTTTGTCAGGTTTGTTATCAGCATTACGTTGGTCTAGTAAAATGAGTTGGGAAGCGTTCTTTTCCATTTTCTGAGTTTTTGTAAGATGGAAGTTAATTCCTTTTTAATAAAATTCACTGGTGAATCCACATGAAGTTTTCTTTGTGGGAAGGATTTTCTGTGTGGATGTGTAGGAAGGTTTTTAATTATTGATTCAATTTCTTGTTAGATATGTGGCTAGTTACATCTTCTATTTTATTTTATATCAATTTTGGTAAGTTGTATTTTTCAAGGCATTTTTCAAGGCATTTGTTTGATCTAGGTTGTCTAAATAATTTTTAGTATAAAGTCATTTATGATATCTTATTATTATTCTTTAAATATCTGTAGGATTTGTAAGGCTGTCTCCTGTTTCATTCCTGATATTGGTAATTTGTGTTTTATCTCTTCTTGGTCAGTCAGGCTAGGGGTTTATTAATTTTATTGATCTTTTCATAGACCCAGCTTCTGGCTTTGTTAATTTTCTTTATTTTCTATTTTGATAATTTCTGTTCTTAAAAAAAATCCTGATTTCTACCTCCTTTGGGTTTGCTTTGCTCTTATTTTTCTAGTTTCTTGAGGTGGAAACTTAGGTAATTTCTTTTGCATGTATTTGATTTTCTAGTATAAATATTTAGATTATGAAGTTCCCACCAAGCATCGCTTTAGCTGCATCCCACAAATTTTGATGTATTGTACTTTTATTATGCATATAAAAATGTTTAATATTTTCCCTTATGATTTCTTCATTGACTTCATTTCTTCATTGACTTCATTTCTTCATTCTTCATTGACAATGATTATGTTTGTTGCTTAATATTCAAATATTTGTTGTTTTTTCTATATGTCTAAATGCTAACGATTTAAAATTCAATTCCATCATGGACAGAAAATGCACTCTGTATTACTTCAATTTAATTTTATTGAGACTTGTTTTATGGCCCAGGATATGGTCCATCTTGGTGAATTGTACTGTGAGCATTTGAAAAGAAAAATGTGTATTCTGCTATTTTGGGGTATAGTGTTCTATAAATTTCAATCAGATCCACGTGGTTTATGGCGTTGTTCAAGTCTTTTGAATTTGTAATGATTTAAAAAGTCTAGTTGTTCTGTCAGTTTCTGAGAGGAGTGTTAGATTTTGTCAATTTTTGTTTCATGCATTTTGAAGCTTTATCATTAGATGTAATTATAAATTTTTATGTCCTGATGAAAATGGACCATTTTACCATCATGAAATGTCCCTTTTAATCTCTTATAATACTCTTTGTCTTGAAGTCTCCTTCATTTGAAATAACATAGCCCCCATTCCAGCCTTTTTATGCCCCGATTTTATGCTGTATGATACATCTTTTCTCATCCATTTCTTTTCATCTATCAGTATTATTATATTTAAAGTGTGCTTTGTAGTCAGAATATAGCCTGTTCTGTATTTGTTTTTTAATCCATTCTGACATTATCTGTTAACTTTTTTCCCCCAATTTTTTTTATTATTTAGGACCATAAACATTACCGTTAAACAATTACTAATGTATTAATCATACATTAATTAATGTATACTAATTTCTAACATATTTCTACTTTCCACTATTTTAAGCAATTTCAGTGGTTAATTTTTTTTTAAACATCTTTATTGGAGTATAATTGCTTTACATTGTTGTGTTAGTTTCTGGTGTATAACAAAGTGAATCAGCTATATGTATACATATATCCCCATATCCCTTCCCTCTTGAGTCTCCCTCCCACCCTCCCTATCCCACCCCTCTAGGTGGTCACAAAGCACCGAGCTGATCTCCCTGTGCGATGCAGCTGCTTCCCACTAGCTATCTGTTTTACATTTGGTAGTGTGTATATGTCAGTGCTACTCTCTCACTTCATCCCAGTTTACCCTTCCCCCTCCCCGTGTCCTCAAGTCCATTCTCTACATCTGCGTCTTTATTCTTGTCCTGCCCCTAGGTTCATGAGAACAATTTTTTTTTTTAGATTCCATATATATGTGTTAGCACACGGTATTTGTGTTTTCTCTTTCTGACTTACTTCACTCTGTATGACAGACTCTAGGTCCACCCACCTTGCTACAAATAACTCAATTTCATTTATTTTTCTTTTAAACAAATTTATTTATTTTATTTATTTATTTTTGGCTGCGTCGGGTCTTCATTGCTGTGCACGGGCTTTCTCTGGTTGTGGTGAGCAGGCGTACTCTTTGCTGTGGTGCGTCGGCTTCTCATTGCAGTGGCTTAGGCTCTAGGCACTTGGGCTTCAGTAGTTGTGGCATGTAGGCTTCAGTCGTTGTGGCTTGCGGGCTCTAGAGCGCAGGTTTAGTAGTTGTGGTGCATGGGCTTAGTTGTTCGACGGCATGTGGGATCTTCCCAGACCAGGGCTCGAACCCGTGTCCCCTGCATTGGCAGGCGGATTCTTAACCACTGCGCCACCAGGGAAGTCCCTCATTTCTTTTTATGGCTGAGTAATATTCCATTGTATATATGTGCCACATCTTCTTTATCCATTCATCTGTCAATGGACTTTTAGGTTGCTTCCATGTCCTGGCTATTGAAAATAGTGCTGCAATGAACATTGTGGTACATGACTCTTTTTGAATTATGGTTTTCTCAGAGTATATGCCCAGTAATTGGAGTGTTTAGTCTTTTGCAGATACTATAATTATGGATATGATTTGATATAGGTTTACAATTTTATTATTTGTCTGTCTTATATATATATATATATGTATTGTTTCTCTGTTCCACTTTTTCTTTCTTCTTTTGGGTTAAATAAATAATTTTAAGAACTCCATTTTAACTTATTAATCGACTATTTAGCTATACATTTTTGCATTTTTTAAAGCAGTTGCTTAGTGATTATTCATTCTGAACTTTGGCCACATTTTACTTAGATTTAATATTTTTACCATTTCACACAAAATTTAATAATTTACTGCCACCCCAACCTTTATGCTATATTTATCATACATATTACATTATGAACCTACCATACAATGGTATAATTTTTACTTTAAATGGTCAGATGCATTCTTCTTAGAAATTAAGATGAATATAATGTTTTATATTTACCTACATATTTAATATCTCCAGGGATTGTCATTCCTTCTTGAAGTTATGAGTTTCCATCTATGTCATTTCACTTCACTTGATGAACTTCATTTAGTATTCCTTGTAGTGCAGGTCTGCGGGCAATGAATTATCTTAGTTTTTATTCATTTGAAAATGTTTTTTATTTCCCATTCATTGTGGTGGACAGAGCCTGAGGTGACTCCCAGTGATCCCCACCTTCTGGTGTTCATGACTTTATGGACCGCGCCCCCCCCCCCCTTCCCCTTGAGTGTGGGCGGGACCTGTGACTTGCTTCTAACCTGACAGAATATGGCAGAGGTGATGGGTTGCCACTCCCATGATTATGTTACATCGTAAAAGACTCTGCCTTGCGAGCTGACTCCAGAGGTTCTCATTCATTTTCTGGCTCTGAGCAAGCAAGCTGCCAGGGCAAGAAATTGTAGGCAGCATCTAGTTGAGGATGGCCTCATCTTACAGACTTTAAGAAATGAATTTTGCCACCAACCTAAGTGAGTTTGGAAAAGGATTCATTGTTGTTAGTCAAGCTTCCAGATGAGGACTGAGCCCCGGCTGACACCCTGAGGGTAGCCTTATAGAGGACCCTGTCGAGTCATCCTCTGATTTCTGACCCAATGTGAGATAATAAACGTGTTGTTTTAAAGCCACCAAGTTTGCAGTAATTTCTTATGCAGCAATACATTCATTTTTGAAGTATATTTTAGTGGATTTAGAATTCTGGGTTGACAATTTTTCGTCCATCACTCTAGACACTATTCTATTGTCTTTTCTCCTCCATTATGTCTGATGCAAAGTCAGAAGTCATTCACATCACTGCTCCCCGCCACGTGTCATTTTTCTCTGGCTGCTTTCGTGATATTTTGTCTCTGACTTTCAGCAGTTTGGTGTGATGTATCCATGCGTGGTTTTCTTTGTAGTTTTTCCTGCTTGGCGTTTGTTGAGCTTGACTGTAAATTTATAACTGTCACCGAAATGGGAAAATTTTGGCCATTATTTCTTAAAAAAAATTTTTTTTTGGTGCCCTTCTCTCCTTGCCTTCTGGGACTCTGTTTATACATACGTTAAACCTTTTAGTATTGCTCTCCAGATCCCTGAGGTCCTGTTAATTTTTTTTTTTTGTCTTTTTCTTTCTGTTCTTCAGATCGGATAACTTCTACCTACCTTCCAGCATACCTACTCTTCTGTCACCTTCAATCTCTTGTTAGACTCATCCAGTGAACTTTTGGAAAAAAAGCCAGGTATTGTCATTTTTAGTTCTAGAATGTTCATTAGGTTCTTTGCTGTAGTTTCTATTCATCTGTTGAAATTCCCTGTTCATTTTTTTGAAGCATGTTTTCTTTTGAGTCCTTGAGCATAGTTATAATAGCTGCTTTAACATTATTTTGTGTGGGTTGGACCTTCTGAGATGCAGTTGCTGAGACAGATTTATGGTGTAGTAACCCCTGTGAAAGGAAATGGCAGGATGCAGGCTTGGGCAGGGGAGCCATCACATCATGATGTACCCCTAATACTGTCTCTGCCAGCCTGACAAGGGAGCTCTGAGGCAGCAGTTGCCCATGAAAGGAGTCCCTCATTGGGCAGAAATAGCTAAGCCCTCATACCACGTGCTTGCTTATTGACCAGAAGCCACTCGGTGAGGATGGGGCTAACGGTATCTGTTAATTTCTTTCAGCCTTAGCTGGTTGTAGTGGCTTTGAAATATGTGAACTTGGCTAGGCTGAGTAATTTTGCAAATGCTCTTATGTATATATTTCTTGTGAGTGTGGGCCTCAAGAGAGATTCTTTTGGGAGATTTTGAAGGCAGAGGTGAAACAGCAGCTAATTTGTGGCTCACACACATTGTCCTCTGTCTGCTGGCTCACCACGATGATGGTGAGTTCTTGCATATCCTTGAGTATCTTTCTTCTACCCTATCATGTGAATAATTACTTAGCCAGCAGTCCTTTTGTCTCCATGGATTGTACAGGCTATCCAGACCTTTTCTCAGTGCAGGGAAGTTTTCTTCTGGTCTGAGCTTAATTTTTGCTTCATTTCCTACTCTTGTTTTGTCTCCATCTGGCACTCGTGTCTTTGCATGTTAGGATTCCTGGATCTTTCCTCTAAATCTTTTATCTTTTTTTCCTTCATGACTTTTGTCTTGTTGTCTTTTTTCTCTAAGCTTTAAGATATTTCTTATATGTGATCTTCCAGGTTTCTGATTCAGGGCTCAAAAATGACATCCTTTCCTTTAATTCATCTATGGGTTGTTTTTTTTTTTAAGCTCAAAGTTCTTGTTTTTAAGTTTCAAATCTTTTTGTGATGGGTTTTTATCTCTTCTTATAGCCTGCTATCATTTTAAAAATTCAGGTGTTAATTGGTCTCTTCCAGCTGCAGTTCTGTTCAGTGGCCACATGGTCTGATTGTTCTACCTCATCCTCCTCTGAGGTCCTTTGGTTGGGCTGTTATCTTTTGCTGTCTGCTCCTTAGGGTTTAGATCTGGCTGAGATGTGTCTAAAGATGGGCAGAGGAAAAGGGTCTCTGGCCCTGAAGACCTGTAATCCATGGGAGGCTGTTGGCCCCCTGCCAGCGCATCCAAAGGAGGCTTCTCTGTTCCCTGGTCTCTCTGGACTCTTCCAGACTTGAGGGTGGGCAGCTCAGACCATGCCAGAAACTTCCTGGCACTTTAAAGGTCAGGAAGGCTCAGCAACTCATGCCGAGACTATAGATCCTGAAAGCCCAGTTTTTCCCTGGTGTGGCCACTTTTCACTTTTACCCCTGCACTGCTCACTAGTTAACTGTCCAGGAGGGAAGGAGTCTCACAGCGGTGATTTCCTCAGGAACCAGCTCTTACTCAGGAAAGGCAATAGCCTGGAGAGAGGATGGGAAGAAAAAGAAGTCCTTTCAGACTCCATTATCTTCAGAATCCCCATGTCAAAGTATAATTTCCAAAATGTTGAAAACTTAACTTTCCATAAAGCGAGCATGTGTCAAAGATTTAATTAACTCCTTGAAATGAGGGAACCAGCAAGATGGTAGGGAGAGTTCAAAAAAGTATGAGGCAGAAATATTTATAGTCACTTGAAAGAAAGAATGTTGGAATAAGATTGCTAAAGTACGTGTAAAAGAAATCTATAAGCTTTGGGTTACCATCTTTTCATTTACTTCTCTACAGGATAAAAATTCATTGGTCACTTGCTTTTTAGGGTTAGCATCTATGCTTTCAGAGTTGTAAAGAAGCCTGATCAGTAGTAACTACAGTAAACACTGCTAAAGCAGTGCTGTCCAAAAGAAATATAATGCGAGCCCCCGAAGTAAACCACATATGCAGTTACTCATTTTATCTACTTTACCTCAATGTGTTCACCACAGTATCATTTAAACATGTGTTGTGGGTTGAATTATGTCACCCCAAAAGATATGCTGCAGTTTTAAGGCAGCAGTCCCCAGTCTTTTTGGCACTAGGGACCGGTTTCATGGAAGACAATTTTTCCACAGACCAGGGTGTGGGGGATGGTTTCGGGATGATTCAAGCACATTACATTTATTGTGCACTTTATTTCTATTATTATTACATTGTAATATATAATGAAATAATTATACAACTCACCATAATGCTCACAGGAGGTGGAGCTCAGGTGGTAATGTGAGTGATGGGGAGCGGCTATAAATACAGATGAAGCTTCGCTCTCTTGCCTGCCGCTCACCTCCTGCTGTGCGGCCTGGTTCCTAACAGGCAATGGACCGGCACCAGTCCATGGCCCGGGGGTTGAGGACCCCTGTTCTAAGGTATGCTGAAGTTACCTTATTTGGAAATACATTACTTGCCGATGTAATTAGTTAATAAGTTCGGAGGCCGACCATAAAAGGCCAAAAAGTGGGCAGTGACCCAATTCCTAGAAATCTCCACCCCTTCCCCAAAATACTTGGAATAATCGCCCCACTCATTAGCCTATGACATTACCCAGCCTATAAAAACTAGCCACCCCATATTTCGGGGCCTCTTGCCTTCTGAGATGGCCCACACTCTGTCTATGGAGTGTGTATCTCCCTGAATAAACCTTCTTTCACTTTACTATGGCTTGCTCTTGAATTCTTCCTTGCGTGAAGCTAAGAACCCACACTTGGTGGCCATCCCAGGGACTCGTGGAATGTGACCATCCTCTCACGCCCCACTCTCTTTCCTGCAGCAGACAGACTGGGACCAATCAGAAGGTTATGGAGCAGATGTAAAGGCCTAACATGTTTGTCTGGAGCAGAAGGCAGGAGTGACAGAGGTTAGAAAGTGAGCAGCAAGTTTACCAGGGAAAGAGACCATCCTCAGGTGCAGACGTGCAGGATGGGCAGGTGGGAAGAAGGATCGGCTGCTGGCCAGACACAAGACAAAACCCCGGCAGCTGGCTTTCGTCAAATACTGTGTGCCAGCGCCTCTTCCAAGAACTTTACAGATATTATGTCTCATTTGTTGTTACTTCCACTGGGCAGATGAGAAAAGCAAAGCACAGAAAGATTAAATCATTTGCTCAAGGTTACACAGCTAGTTAAGTGGCAGAGCCAAGATTTGAACCTTGGCCATCTGGCTCTAGCAGCTTTGTAGGAAACTGTGAGAGGACTTCCGTTGTACCAGAGGTTTCTGTGAGGTCATGGGGTCAGTCTCAAGGATGGGGTAAGGTGATTTTTCAAAAGCCAAAAGATAATTGTTTGTTTTGTTGAGTCAAGTCTAAACATTCTGATATCACAATGTTTCAATGCCATGTACCCACAGGGAGGATCTGGGAACCACGGGTAGGTCTGCTTTGTGCTCCAGGCTCGGAGACAGACTTGGGTGGCCCCGGAGACTGGAGGGTGAGGTCAGGGAGTGACACTCTTCTTCTTTCATTAGTTGGGGAGGGAAGAGGCTAGAGGAGTTTAGACCCTGGAGTCTTATTTCTACTTGTAGAGCCCTTGTAGGGCTGAGAGAAACCATTTTTTCCATCTTCATTATTTTTTAATTTAGGAAAACATGCCAAAACCAGCTTTGTAATAATCTCAGTACTCGTTTTATAAAACGCAACATTTCCACTGAAGCTACCAGCAGAATCATTTCTGTCAGCCACCAGCCTTGTAAAAGGAGTGAATGCATTTTCTGTGCCCATAATCACCCCTCTGTGAGAATGAGGTCAATTTCAATGATTATCTAATAAAGGAATAACTCAGCATTAAAAAAAAATAATTCAGAGTGCCTAGGAAACCTAGAGGCAAAAAGGCAAAGGCAATTTGATCTAATGAAGACTGAAATCTTTTTTAAAGGAAAGCTTTATTATTTTTTCTCCAAAAACTTCATTTTAAAAACAGTAGGTTGGTTTATCAACAAATCTCTATTTAAGGAATTGAATAAGGAACTGATTATACAGCTGGCAAAACCTCACTATTCCAACACATTCTGAGATGGTCTAATTTAGTGAAAGGTCTGAATCAGTTTGAAGCACGTGGTTTCGTAGGCTCAGACTGAGTCGAGAAACTCATTCTTTCAGATTGTGGCCTCCAGAGCCTGGGGGAATTTGCAGCAACAAGCTGATAAAGATGGTTTTAATTAGCATATCAATTGTGCAGTATTAATCACCTACTTCCTCAGGTTTGTACTATTTATTGTACAGGAGTCAGTCTCCCATCTGGGGTCTGGTCCCTGTTGGTGTTTGCACACCTGATTAAGACTCCCAGTCCAGTGCTCTTTGTAATGGATGTCAGAGCACTTGGTATATGACAGTCACATTATTAATACAAGAAGAGAATGTTAGAAAATGGTTCTCTGCTGTGTTTTAGACATTTCCCCTATAATCTTGGCAGTTACTGATTCGGTTTCTCTATGTCATAGTAACATGTAAACAGCAGTTATTATGTACCAGGTATCATCCTGAATATTGCATATATATCCTCACTTAATCAATCCTATCAACAACCTTATGTTCTATTATTGTCATCCCCCAGTTTATATTTAGAGAAACTAAGGTCCAGAGAAGTGATGTAAAATGCCTAAAACAGATTCCCATAGTTTCCCACAATCCTTAGTATCTCAGTATTTTTTTCATGGTATCCAAAGGCCAAAAGAAATACCTAGTAGTTCTGTTTATTAAGTAGTTAGGTCCAAACAGCTACTTATAAATATTTATGTCCTAACAGCTTAGTAATTATTGGAAAAAATAGTTCACACAAATTGAAAAAAATTTTATTCCATCTTAAATAAGCAGAATGACATAGTGATGGGATGTGTGTGCCTGTTGGGCTCTGCACATCTTCTCAGAACTCAGACTCAGGTGCGACGTTGCCATCTTCATTTTTTGTTCCACTTTGGTTTTCACATGGTATTTGTTTTTTTATTACTGTAACCACTGAAAACCCAGCTTTGCAAGGATCTGGTGTCATCAGAAGGAATGTAGCACAAATTAATGTTGAAACTGTGACTACCGTGAGCTGTAGTTTGTAGATGTACGACAGATATCACTGTGTTCCTCTTGAACATTTAAGATAACCCGTGGTACCCCTGTGGGTTTGCCACAGTGCCTAGGGGTGTCTTGGCCCATAGTTTGGGAACTGTGGGCCTACAAGGGCAGGGCTAGTGAACACAAGGCCTTGAACCCAAGCACTCTTCTTCCTGAGCCCATATGTTTGGTACTAGGCTGTTTTGCTTAGTACGTCCCATCCCATAGCCCTTACTCTTTAGGAAACAGGCTTATTCATTCAGCAGATGTTTTATGAGCTGCTACTCTATCCCAGACCTTGGGCTGGCGTGGTGAAGGGACAAAGATTCATTTGCTCTAGGGCTCGTTTTTCAATCATTTTGTCATGTAGGAAAAGAATTGCAGTTCAGCTATAATAGAAGGACGTACAAAATACCACCTTATCGAGAGAGGGGTCCTGAAGGTGACATGGGGTGGTACTGATGTAACTGCCATGAAAGGTTATTTAGGCTACACCGATAGACATTTGGTTTTCGGAGTGAAGTAAGTGCTGCCCTTTTCATTCTGTGCAGATCACTCCAGAATTATGTTCAGTCTGGAGAAGAGACAAATCAGGGGTTTCAGTAGGCATCCTGTCACCTCTGAAGGCTGCTGTGGACAGAAGCAGGAGGCATGGATCAATAATAAGTCTGTGATGAAGAACTTTGGGCGGAGCAAGTACTGAGCACCCCATCACTGGAGCTATGTAAGAAAGGGTATGCGGTAGAGACCTACTTCAGAGGGGGCTGGGGCAGCTGGCCCTTGAGGTCCTCTCCAACTCTGAAAAAGGCTGATTTTTCAAAGCTGCCTTCTCACTGTCCACACTTGTCTCCTTTGTCACTGACTCTGAGAATCCAACATGCCTGTCACTGCCCTTGAGACAGCACTGCTGTTGTCTTAGACATGGAAACTGGGGTTGGAAATTGACTTCTCTTGGCTCATTTGAAGTGCATTTGTCTGGGGTTCCCGGCAGCACCTCCTGTCTGAGGTCGAGGTGAGGGGAGGAGGGAGGAAGGGCTGCTGCCTGACATCCCTTAGAGGCTGGTGGCGCTGGCCCCTTGCTGGAGGTGGAGGGTGGGCACCTGATTCCCCTCACTGCTGCCGAAGTGTCCTTGAAAATACACAGCTCACCTTGGCCCCCTCCTGCTCAGATTCCTCCAGTGGCTTCCCACTGCTTTCTGGATAAAGTCCAAACTTCCATATTCAGCACTGAGGTCCCCCGTGGCAAGGCCTCTGCCTAACTCACCAGCCTCGTCTTTCCCAGAGGTCCTGTGATCTAGTCGTATTGGGTGACTATAATTCTCTGAAGAGTCCTCTATGCCTTTGCTTATGCTGTTCCCTCTGCCTGGTTTACCCTTCCTGGTTTGTCTACTTGGTAAATCCTACTCATCTTTGTAGGTCTGGCTCAGTCCTCTCCTTTGCTGTGGAGGGCTTAAAATCATAGCCATTTATTTAATTCACAATTCTGTAGTTTGGCAGTTTGGGCTGGGCTCAGTTGGGTGGTTCTTCTGGACCAGCCTGGGCTCACTCATGAGTCTGCAGTGTGCCAGTGGGTTGACTGGGGCTGGCTGGCTTATCATGGCCTCACTGGGATGTCTGAGATGATGGACAGGTGGTCTCTCTCTGCATAGCTCTGTGTGGCCCTCATCCTCCAAGAGGGTAGCCCAGATTTCTTCACGTGGTGGATTCCAAAAGCCGACAAAGGGGACAAGCCCCACTTCTCAACAGCTTTTCAAATCTTTGCTTATATCCTGTTTGCTAAAGTCCTGTTGGCCAAAACGAGTCACCTGACAGAGCTGAGTCAGAGTGGAAGGGGACTCAAAGTAACAGCAAGAAGGTGCACATATGGGGTGTGGAGGGGATTGTGCTTTTGTAATCTTCCACAGCTAGACAGCCTTCATGCCAAGAGGATCTGTTTGAGCTCACTGAGCTGTGAGCTCCTGGAGGCCTTGGTTTGAGATGCCTCAGTTTCCCCAGAGCTTTGCACAGAGCAGGTGCTTTGTAATTACTGGCTTCTGCTTCAATACCCACGTGGCCAACTTGAGCCTTTGGTTCAAAGGAATGACCAGAGAACCCAAGGTGAAGCTAGTTGCATGTCAGGGGAAGGAAGGACAGGCAATCTCTTACACATTTTTGCTGAGCAGCTCAGGGGTGTAATTTGTCCCAAAGAACGATCTCATCTGATTCAGCCACAGTCTGGTCTCCACCTTTAAATGTTGGGAACTGCATAAATCAGCACATTTCCCCCAAAGCAGAGTCTATATACAGCACTAACAGGCTGCTTGCCATAATTAGGCCCCAGCAGTGATTGTTTTTGCTCCCTGTGTTTTATCACCAGCCTTCCCAGGGAAGGGGAGGGATATGATCAGTGTTATGACGTTTATGTGCAACCCCAATGTTTGAGAGGCCTGGGGCAAGCGTACAATTGGAAGCTCTGGTCTGGAGCCCATCCTCTTCGCTTCCATCCCCAGCTTTGCCTTGCACCATGAGGGGTCTCCCTACACGCATATGGTCACCGTACTCTGCATTTCCCATTCCTTTCCACCTCCTTTATCCCCATGCGGATGACCTCCTTTTGGCCCTTTGAGGCTAGGGAAGCACACAGTGGGGACAGTCCACTCTTGGGAGGAAAGGCCCAAAGAAGAATTTATGCAGGTCCTGGAAGCCGGCCCAGGACATGTAGGCAGGGAATTCTGGGGACTTGGGGAACTGCAGCGTGGTCTAGGAATGGGGAGGGGTTACAGGTGGGCACATCCTCTTGGACCTCCAGATGCCTTGCCCTGTGGGCAGCAGCATTGGCCATTGGAAGGCCAGAGAAAGACCCTTCAAAGTAGAGACTCAAGGCAGGGAGGCCCTTGTAGCTGGAGTCAAAGGGTGATACTCTCTGTGTGTGCAAAGCTAGAGAGGCATGGGGATCTCGAAATCTGACCCTGTCCCACTGCTAGCAGGACTGGGCCTCCCAGAGTTCTAGGAATCACCTGAGTGGAGCCAGGCCTGTTTGGAGTTCTAGAAGCAGCAGCCGTCACTCCTGTTTGCATAGCCCTCTATTGAAATGAAAAGCTTTCACATCTGTTTCTGTGTGGTTGTCACTGCCAACCTGTGGGGTTACTAGGAGAGGGAGTCTTGTCCCCCACTGAACAGATGAGGAAGCGGAGGCTCAGGGAGGTGATGTGATTTGCTACAGATCACACACCTATCAGTTGTGGAGCTGGGCTTGAGTCCCGGTGGTGGACTCCATGTGCAGTGTTCCCGCTATCGCATCTATCACTGAGTTTTGGAATAGATCTTAAATGTCTCAGTCTGTATCACTCAGACCTGTAATTGTGTGAACACTCCCTTAATGATGTCAATTGATGCTGTGTCCAGTTTTTTGCTGTTACGAACAGTGTGGCAGTGAGCAACCTTGTACTGTCAATGCAGCACTAGATGTATGGGATAGAATCCCGCCACTGTTGTGGACAAAGTTCCTAAAGCTCACTTTCTCCTTTCGTATAACAGGGGTAATAATACCATCTGTGTGAGATATTGAATAAATGAATGAATGGATGATGATAATGATCGTGGCATCTGGTCTACCTGAAAATTACATGCCTTGTTCAGTGTTCTGGTTTACACACCAGGTGGGCTTTTTTGGTTAGAGGCAGCATCTCTGTACCTAACATATGCTGGGACCCCCAACAAGATTTATCCAGTTTAGGTTCAGAACGAGGGCTCTGATGAGTTCACCTAGGTCCTGTACTCTATCTACACTTGCTCTCTTGACTATTGCTTTAAATACCACCTGTATGCTGATGACTCCCAGGTTTATATCTCTAGGTTATACCCTTTTCACTGAGTTCCAGAAGCATCCATCCATCCTATTGACTCAATCTTCAAAAAAATTCCCAATTTTTCTCCGTCTCCCCTACTATAGTTCAAGCTGTCATCATCTCTCTTGCTCTCTTCCAACTTCTCTATTGAATATTTAGCTTGTTTGCTTTAACTCTCTCTGGTTTTATGGTAAATACCTTTGAAACTGTACATTTTCCTCCACATATTGCCTTAGCCTATTGTCCCAAATTTTGATGGTAGTACTTAGTTGCCTAGTTATTATAATTACTTTATTATTCCATAGATTATTTAGAAGTATATATTTAGTTTTTCTGTTCATCTCTTCCTTCTAGAATGCACACTCCATGAGGGCAGGGGCATTGCCTATTTTGTTGACTGCTGTATTCTCTGAACAGTGCTTGACACGTGGGTAGAGCTCAATAATGGGAGAGTTCATGAATTCATTGAGAGAACTAAATGATAGACCAGTGCTGTCCAACAGAAATGAGTATCAGCTGCAAATGTGAGCTGCATATATAATTTAAAAATTTCAAGTAGCCACATTCCAAGAGTAAAAAGTAATAAGCATAACTAATTTTAATAATACATTTTATTTAACTCACTATATTAAAATATTACCATGCAAATGATATAAAATTATTGAGATATTTCACATTCCTTTTTCATGCAAAGTCTTTGAAAATGGAAGTGTATTCTACGTTTATAGCACATTTTAAATTCCAATTGGCCAATTTTCAGGTGTTAATAGCCACATCTGGGTATTATGATTAGATGACACAGTTCTGGAAAAGGAAGACTTGTCCCAGGGTCCAGAAGAGGCTTTTCTCCCGTGGGCCATTTTTGTTGCAGGAAGGAATTCTGAATCAATAATGAATCTCAGTCCGCCTGCCAATGCAGGGGACACGGGTTCGTGCCCCGGTCTGGGAAGATCCCACATGCCGTGGAGCGGCTGGGCCCATGAGCCATGGCCGCTGAGCCTGCGCATCCGGAGCCTGTGCTCTGCAATGGGAGAGGCCACAACAGTGAGAGGCCCGCGTACCGCAAAAAAAAAAAAAAAAAAAAAAAAAGTGAATCTCAGATTTAAAACTAAACAGCTGTGATGGAGTTAGAATATCAGCGTTTTGTGATCCCCAGTGAAATAGTGGATCTAGGTCATGATGGTCAATGGTTGCTGACATCACAGGAAGGGAGGCCAGTTGGCATCTCCAGCCTCCTGACAGAATACAGCGGCCCCTCCAAAGTAGACCTGACAACAGATCAAAATGGAATTTGAACAAACCTCTAGATTCAGCCCCAACTGACAGAATTTACAACTCAGAAAGTCTGAGGAACATATTAAATGATACCACAGGGATGAAACAAAATCCAGACTGTGGGAAATGTCAGGACAAGTGACCAATTTCTTTCAACAAATGAATTGCAAGTTTAAAAAAACAAAACAAAACCCAAACAAGAACCCAAAACACAACAATAAATGAAGGGGAAACCTATATAAAAAGGCTCAAAAGACACTGAACCGGGGGCTTCCCTGGTGGTGCAGTGGTTAAGAATCCACCTGCCAATGCAGAGGACATGGGTTCCATCCCTGGTCTGGGAAGATGCCACATGCCGCGGAGCAACTAAGCCCATGTGCCACAACTACTGAGCCTGTGCTCTAGAGTCCGTGAGCCACAACTACTGACCCAGTATGCCACAACTACTAAAGCCCGCACACCTAGAGCCCACGCTCATCAACAAGAGAAGCCACCACAGTGAGAAGCCCACGCACCACAACGAAGAGTAGCCCCTGCTCGCCACAACTAGAGAAAGCCCGCGTAGCAGTGAAGACCAAACGCAGCCAAAAAAAAAAAAAAACAAAAAACCCACATTGAACCAGTTGTAACGTGTAGACTTTATCAGGATCCTGATATAGAAAAATATTTATGAATTCATGAAACAATTGATGATATGACAAATATTTGATGCCATTGAGGAATTCTATTCTTATTTGCAGAGATAATGGTATTGTTACCTTGTAAAAATACTTATTTTAGAGATACATACAGAAACATTTAGGTTGAAATGATAAGATGCCTGGGATTTGCTTGGAAATAATTTGGAAGGAGTAGGTGCGGGTGGGTAAAGAAGAAGCAAGATCAACCATGAACTAGTAACTGGAGAAGTGGATGGGTATCTGAGAGTTCATGACTACAGTTCTTGCTACTTTTGCTTATGTTTGAAGTTTTCCACGATAACACGTAGAAAAAGCGGAAGTAAACAGCTGATCTACTCTTCTCCCACGCGCTTCCTGACCTCGCCACCACCTAAGGCTGAGGCTGGCTGGACTTGAGCTGTACTCCCCGGAGCCACCAGCAGGTGGCGCCGCCGCTGCTCTGCTGGCTGCTGCTCAGAGGGCCTAGAGGCACCGGGAAGCCTCCAGTCTCCAGCCTCCTCCATCCGGAGGCTGCCAGGCTACTACTCTTCCATACAAGGCGGGATGCGGGGAGAGGGGACATGGGTCCAGCGGGGATTTGCGCTTTCCAGTGTGTGTTGCAGGATGCTTCTGACCTCCATCCTTCAGGGCTGTGGTCACTCCTGATCCACTGTCATAGGCTGGGGGAGGGACCTTGTCCTGGCCTTCCGCCCTGACTCATTGAACCCAGTCTAGGCTCCTGAGCTCCACCTTGATAGGGTCCCTATCCCTTCTCCTCTGGCCTCCCCCCAGCACCTGGAGGCTGCACTCCTGCTTCCACTCTGGTCAGGGATACCACCTGCTGCCCCACACTCCTGCTGCTGCCCATCCCCCATCTCCTCATCCCAGACTTCCCTTTCAGGGCTGGCCAGATGACCCCTATTTCTGGACTTGCAGGTGCAAGGCGTCCATTTGGAGGCAGAACCACATCTGTAGGCTTGGCTGTGGTATTTGGCCATGGACGAGCAATGGACCAGGAGTCAGTAACCTTTGGTCCTAGCAAAGCTTCCCTTGCGTAGGTCATGCCCCCTTTAACAAAATGCTGTGGTTGAGACTGTAGAACAGTGGCTTTCTAACTTTTTAGGGGTGGAACTTGATTTCCAGAATCCCAATATGTAAAATCAGCAGGAGTGGAGCATCCTGGCTCCCTATGGGGTAGGTTTAGTCCTCCGGCCCCCGCACCCACCCCAGGGTGAAAATCACTGGGTGTCCTCACCTTGGATTCCTTCCCTTTCTCACTGGCTATCAGCCCAAGAGTTCCTACAAATTGGTCTGAGACTCTAGTCTAAAGTCCCAGCATTCCATTCATTCATCCATCCGTCCAACATTTACCAAGCTTGAACTCTAGGCTGAACCCCCAGTGAGGAAAGTTGACCAGGATGAAGACTCTGTCTTTATGGACCCACAGCCTGGTGAGCAGACCATGCAATCTGGGGAATGCCCTACAGGCAGGTGGTCCCAAGTTCAGGCACACAGAGGAGAGGGTGACTGCCAGTTGAGGGAGCCAGGGCAGGTTTCTTGGAGGAGGTGACATTTGGGTGATCTTGAGGAAAGCCATGTAGGAAATGAGTTGGAAGGGAGGAGGAGAGTCTGGAAGACAGTGAGACACTTTCTTCATTGATGCAGTCATCTAGAGGGGAGCCCCAGAAACGACAGGGGAGAGCGATTACTGCAGACTGTGGTTTGGGTGGAGAGTGTAGATACCCCGCTTGATGCTTTGGGTGAGCATTTATCCATCAGGCCACCCACACAGATGAAGCAGCGAGTCACCACTCCTGAAGTGCCACTACAGCATGTCTGGAAGGAAATCCACTTCCCTCACAGAGTGAAATTGCCAATAATCGGTGTTGCTGAGAGCATGAATAGCTTCACGGGCCCCTGATGCAAGACTGAATACTGAGTGTTCCTTCCAAGTGCTGGGGGCGCATTGGCAAGAGGGTGCCAAGATTTTAAAGCCCCCCCTTCTTAGGCAGAGTGCCTCCCCATCCACAAACGGAAGCTTGCTGAGATGTTAATTAAGAACAGTGTGCATAAAACTCACGGCTCCTAAGTAAACAAATATTAAGCAAGATGCTTCGCTTCTGTGTTATGGGCTCTTAAGAGATGGGAAAAATTGGGACAGAAGAGGTGGGTGGAAGATATTGAGGGGGAAGAGGAAGAAAGACTCCGACTGAGAAGAAAATAGATTCCAGGTCAGGGAGGGAGAGAAGGCAGAAAGGCAGACATATACACTTCAAAAGAAAGAGAGGAGGAGAGGCAGATGGAAGGTTCTAGCTTCTCTGCCTAGAGCTTGCTTTCTTGCTTACTTTATATTAGGTTCTCATACCTGTTAGAGACAAACGCTTTTTTTTTTTTTTTAACATCTTTATTGGAGTATAATTGCTTTACACTGGTGTGTTAGTTTCCACTGTATAACAAAGTGAATCAGCTATACCTATATATATATCCCCATATCCCCTCCCTCTTGCATCTCCCTCCCATTCTTCCTATCCCACCCCTCTAGATGGTCACAAAGCACAGAGCTGATGTCCCTGTGCGATGCAGCTGCTTCCCACTAGCTATGTATTTTACATTTGGTAAAAAGAAACGAAATTGAGTTATTCGTAGTGAGGTGGATGGACCTAGAGTCTGTCATACAGAGTGAAGTAAGTCAGAAAGAGAAAAACAGATACCGTATGCTAACGCATAAATATGGAATCTAGAGCAAAACGCCTTTGTCAGCTCTGTTTTCCCTTGGGCTTTGTAGCAGGCTCATTGATGATTTGCTCACACCCCTTCGGCAGTCACCACCGCTGACCCTGTTGAGGGTCTCCTGCTGCAGGCACCGCCAGTCTCCACTCGAGGGCTCTCTCTCCTCCCTGGGTGTGTGGGCAGGCTGGAAATACTGGCGAGTTAATGCCCCTGGGAGCAGGCTTGGCAGATGGGAGTTGGAGAATGACTGCCCAGCTCCCTTTCCCCATGGGTGGGTCAGTTCAGAAGTGAGTCTACACTGTTTCCCAGAGGCCCCAGCAGGATCGAGCTCTAGTCGCTCACAGTGCTAATTGGACCCATAACATGCTATTAATTGGCTTCCATCCCTTCTCTGTCTTTCCTCCCCCCTCCCCTGCTGGTGCTTCCTGAGGTCACCTCCCCAATAAATTACGTGTACTCGAACTCTTGTCTCAAGATTTGCTTCTGGGGGATCCTGACTCTAAAAAGGCTTTATGTATTAAACATTGATTTTAAGGATGTCATTATCCCTCCAGAATTAGGCCAAGCCCGTCTGAGATGTGGAGTGACTAATATCCTTTCATTGTCAAGGTTTTGAATTGAGGGCTTATTTTCTTATTGCATTGTTATTTATTTATTTATTTGGTTGTACTGTGTCTTAGTTGCGGTTCGAGGGCTCCTTAGTTGCGGCACACGGGCTCTTTGGTTGTGGCATGGGAACTCTTGGTTGTGGCATGCATGTGGGATCTGGTTCCCTGACCAGGGATTGAACCCAGGCCCCCTGCATTGGAAGCGCAGTCTTAACCACTGCACCACCAGGGAAGTCCTTCTTATTGCATTTTGAAGGTCTTTTGTTGCAGAAGGACAGTTTATTTTATTTTTTATTTTTTGGCCACACTGTGCAGCACATGGGAATGTTAGTTCCCCAACCAGGGATTGCACCCGTGCCCCTTGCATTGGAAGTGCAGAGTCTTAACCACTGCCCTGCCAGGGAAGTCCCCATGGACAGTTTAAGGAGTTACTCTGAGACTGTTTAGTCAATTTGGGCTGCTATAACAAAGTACCATAGACGCATTGGAAGTGCAGAGTCTTAACCACTGCCCTGCCAGGGAAGTCCCCATGGACAGTTTAAGGAGTTACTCTGAGACTGTTTAGTCAATTTGGGCTGCTATAACAAAGTACCATAGACTGAGCGGCTTGTAAACAACAAAAATTTATTTCCCATGTTTCCAGGAGGCTGGAATTCTGAGATTAGGGTGCCAGCTCATCAGGTTCCGGTGAGGACCCTCTTCCAGGTGGCAAAGTGCCCCCTTCTTGTTGTATCCTCACCTAGCAGAGAAAGAGCTAGCTAGCAATCTGGCCTCTTCTTACAAGGGCACTAATCCTACTCATGAGATCTCCACCCTTATGACCTCCTCACCTCACAAAGGCCCTCCCCTAATACCATCACATTGGGATTAGGGTTTCAACATATGAATTTGGGAGCAGGGACACAAACATTCAGTCCATAACAGCAACCTTAGAGTTAACGATCAGTTTACTAGAAAATGCCTGATGTTTCTGTTTCCAATCCCCAGATTACATCTGGAAGCAACCGTCGAGGTCACCTGGTAAGAGGTTCGATAGGGATAAGTGTACAAATATTTGACTATTTTCATCAGTCACTCATTCTTTCATCTATTAAGTAAGTTTTTGTTGAGCAAGCACGTGTCGTGTGCCAGGCATCCCTGCCCCATGAACTTGCTGAACTGGGTAGCTTGAAATTGGATTTCATTCTTTTAAAAAAAAAACCTTCCTGCTGCCTCCTCCCCTTGGATTTCTCATGGGGTTTCAGTTCACCTGACTCTTCATTCGATATTTACTGAGCACTTCCCTGTGCCTAACACTGTACTAGGTCCTGGGCAAACAGAAATGGATAAGGCAGGGACGGTATTTCCTGGAATCCTGGAAGCCAGAGGCTGAGATGGATATAAAACCATGGTGGGCATGTTTCTGTGATAGGTGCACCTACAGAGTCAATGGGGGCATGAAGGAGAGAGGCGTTCATTCTACCTTGGGGCCTGGGAATGGTCAGGAAGTCTTCCTGGAGGAGGAGACCCATGAGCAGAGCCTGGAGCATTTTGGGGAGAGCAAAGGGTGCAGAGGAGTGGCAGCTCTGGCCAGATTGGGAACTGCAAATGATGTAGTGAGGCCAAGTGGAGAGAGTATGGGGCCAGTTTGTTGAGGGTGGAAGAGTCTTTGGTTTTAAGATCCGGGCTGTGGTGGGAAGCAGCACTGCCCGGCGGTTAGGGCACAAGCTCTGCCTGTGGATAGACCAACATTCCCATCTCAGCTCTGCCACTTGCTTACTCAGTGGCCTTCGGCAAGTGGATAGACTCTCTGAGCCTCAGTTTACTCCTCAGTATTATATTGGGATAGAAGACCTCCTGCACAGAGTCCGTGTGAGGATTAAATGAGACACCTAGCACAGCACCGAGGACTTAGCAAGTGCTAATAAAAGGAAATTATTTGTTAATGATTTGCACCAAGACATCCTGGCTGGGTTTAAGAGGACTTCGTGTCTAAAGAATTGAGAGCCCCTCACTGGTATACATTTGCGTCAACCGATTACCTGGGCCTGAGGAACATCTTTGTAAAAGAGACTTGACAGTGCCCTGGGCAGTGAGTAACAGGAAGTGGACTAAACTGAGACAAAGGGGCACCCCCTAAATGTGGCCCTCTATGCCCCCATAGGTGGGAAAGTTGCATCATTTCCAACATCAGCATGACCTCAGTGGTTCCAGGAATTTATCCTTTGACATCTCTGGTAGAGTCCCTGTCATCTCACTGAAGGACCCAGCCCCCCACCCCCACCCCGCCCCGGCACTGGGGAGTCACCAGCACTTTGCATTTGGGGGATGGTGTCTGTCTGGTGAGTGTGGGGACAGGCAGGACCGAGTGGCAGTACTCCAAACTTCTCACTCGCTGCAAGGCCCACGTCTCACCCTTTTCAGAAGCGTGTGCAGAGATGTTCTCGGAGGAGTTGGAGACCTCCCAACTGCCCACCCGTCCTGGTGTCGCTCTGCAAATGGTACTGGCAGATGGTCGGGGAGACCCAGTCTGCAGAGGGCCTGGAACATGCCTCTGCTTTAACAGCCTTGGGACACCCCAACCCCATGAAGATTCCTTGGATCTGGGAGATGGGAGGCACCGGAGAGAGGGAGAGCTAGGACAGCCATAATTTGTGTAGATGGGGAAACTGAGACTCAGAGAGGCGAAGGGAGTAGCTCAGAGTCTCACAGCAGGTCAGTGGAGAGGCAGGCCTTTGTCTCCTTGGTCTGTTCTCTCCATGCCCCTCACAGCCACTTGTCCCCCTCACCTAAGAGATCTGCCAGCCATAAGGTATTGCCAGGATCACCCAGAAGCCCTGTCACTCACCTCAGCTGCGTGCTCCTAGTTCTGCCTCCAGAGAACAACTGTGCTCTCATTCAGCATTTGTCCATCCATCCATCCATCATCTAGTAAAAAAGCGATGATGCTGTCTCTGCCTCAGACACTTTTTGTTGTTGGCTATACAAAGGTGAATATTGGGGACGGGGGTGAATCTGGGCTCCCCATTGAAGCAGGGAGGGTCTGGAGTCACAGCTGTTCCAGTAACTATTTCTCCTCTGAGCTCTCCATAACTCCTGCATTTCCTCAGTTATTGAACCACTCGCCACCCTTTAGCAACTTGCAGTCTCTTTGACTCATAATCTTTTCTCTTTATCCTTCCCATGTGAAATTTTGCTCTCTGTCCAAGGTATTGTTGTTGCTGGGCATGATGGGGAGATCAAGGATAACTTTTGGGGCCAAGAGGTCTGGTACAGGTCTGGTTTTTCAGGGAAGATCAGAGTCACCTTCAGAAGCCACAGGCCATGGAGAAGATGGGAGGGAACCCGGGATGCTAAACATCCTACAGTGAACAAAACAGTCCCCCGCAACAGAGAATTATCCAACCCCAAATGTCAGTAGTGCTAAGGTTGAGAAACCCTGTTCTAAAATAAGGCTCTGGTCCTAACTTTACTTTGCAGCCATGCTACCCTGGCAAAGTCATTTCATTTTTCTGAGCCTCATGGTCATGCAGAATTAATTCCAAGAATCTCTGTAGCTCTAACATTCAACCACTTTGGTCAACAGGTGTTTATTATGGACCAACTACATGCAAAACATGGTGGCATTTTCCATGCAAAGCACCTCTCCTGTGGGAGATGGCCCACTTGGCAAACACTTTGAAACGATGGTTGGGTTTTATATCGTAACGTGTAACCATTGCTTTTACAACCCTACATAAATAGTACTACGTTTCCTTCCCTGCCCTTGGTGGAGTTTAGAAAAATGATGCCACAGCACCATAGCTTTTAATTTTTGTTTATATGTCATAAATACATGCACTAATGAGGGCTTTTGGGGCACGAGCTTGCTAATTGGTGATGGTAACTATGGGCGTATGTGCAAACCACCGTAATCAAATTTTTCGCACTTGGTTAATTGAAGGCAACCTTTTGTTTGAAAATTAATAAAATATTTATTGCAATTAGTACTGGTCTGCAATATATTGTTAATTAACAGTAGCTCTCAGTGACTAGCTGATTGAGGTAGAAAGTGCAGAGGAACCTGCAGGAATAGAATAGACGAGAGTCTTTCTCGGCCAAAAGTTTGGCTGTTGTCCTTGGTTTCTAAGCAGTTGTTGTATGAAAATGGACATCTCAGCTAGGGTGACCAACTCATCCTAGTTTGCTAGGGATTTTCCTGGTTTTAACACTGAGAGTTCCGTGTCCCTGGAAGCCCCTCGTTCC
Source organism: Orcinus orca (assembly GCF_937001465.1). Lineage (NCBI taxonomy): Eukaryota > Metazoa > Chordata > Mammalia > Artiodactyla > Delphinidae > Orcinus > Orcinus orca. The sequence goes on from NC_064574.1 coordinate 17,398,527, forward strand.
TGGGCAGCCCGTAACTGTTGTCTAAAGACATAAGTTCCTTGACATGAGGACCTGTTTGTAGGGCACCTCTCAACATGGTAACTGGCCTCTCTCAGAGCCAGCGAGGGAGAAAGTGAGAGAGAAAGCCAGCAAGTTGGACGTCTCAGTTGTTTTGTAACCTAATCTCAGGAGTGATATCCCAGCACTTTTACTATGTTAGAATTGAGTCCCTAGGTTCAGCCCACCCTCAAGGGGAGGGGATCACACAAAGGCATGAACACCAGGAGGTAGGGTCCTCCAGGGCCATCTTGGAAGCTGCCTATCACACTGCCACAGGGCAAGTTTGCTGATTTATCCACAAGATCCCGTTTCTACTGATAAAAGCTGCTTCTGGGGGCTCTCCTGGTTTTAGTCCTGCAAGTTCTGCTTCCTGGGAAAGCCTTCAGTCCCAGGCAAACCAGGACAGTTGGTCACCCCAGAATGAACAAAGTCTGCTACCTGGGTGCAATTGAATCAGGAAACCATGACATGCTAAAACCTCATAAGCTGTTATGAGATTGTATACCTGGGTCCAAAATACTAACAGCCGAGATGCAAGATGGAGTGGCTTAGCATCACTTGCAGACAATAAATCAGGGGCTTTAGTTTGTTCTGAGCTCAGTTAGTGTCACGGTTTGATGTGGCCCTTTATAGAAAGTGAATGCAACAGAAGCATTAATGAAAGCATTGCTAAAGGGACAAAATCACAACAGTAGGCAAAAGCTAGGACCATCAGATGATACCTTGTCAAAATCTGGAAGGACTTTGCACTGATTTGAAAGGATAAAGCAGGATTAGACAAAAATCTCAGTATGTGGAAAGAAACAGCAAAGAGATGGTACTAGTTGTCACAGGCAGGCAAAGGGACAAAGGGCACAGGAGTCTAATTTTACATACAAATTCTTCAGTTTATTAAGAAAAGATGTTCTTGGGGTAAATGTCTGAGACCCACCAGGAGTATCCATGTTGCTATGGCGATGCAGTTGGTCTACCAGAGGGAGGGTGGGCTACTCTCTGCAGTCGTCCACTGAAGGGGTTCCTGGGACAGAGGTGGACACAGGCCTTTTAGTGTTTTGTTTTTTTCCGGTGTGACTTTTCCAGATGTCAGTGCCTTGGGAAGTGAATCTCAAATCTGAGTGTGCATGAGAATCTGCTGGAAGACTTGTTGGAACAGATAGCTGAGCTCCACCCCCAGAGTTTCTGAGTCAGCAGGTGAGACCCAAGAATTTGCATTTCTAATAAGGTACTGGGTGACGCTGATGCTTCTGGTCCAGGAACACCTGCCCTAGGACAGTGACCCCAAAGTGAACTTGCAGTTATATTAAAGGAAATTGAAACTTATCTTGTCAACTCACATTCATAATTTTCTCCTGATTCTGTCGTCTCCACTGCAGAATCAATGGGTGTGTGTGTGTGCGCGGCCCACTGAGTCTACCTCCATTCTGCCGTCTCATAGCGAAAAGGCCCCCTATTAAAGTCGTCTAATTGTCAGGCTTTTCCCACCAACCTCATATTCCGTTGCTGACATAATGTTAGACATAATTTTTGCTTCTGTATGATGTCTGGCATCTCTTCATCAGAACTCCCTAATAGGAGAAATATGCATGATGGGTCTTTCCTCTCCCTAAACCCTGGCTGCACACTACAACTCCTCGGGATTTAAAAATCCCAAAGTTGACCCTCCACCCAAGTGAATTAAATCAGGACCTCTGGTGGGGAGGGGGTGGGGAAGGGAAGGGGCATCACCAGTTAAAAAAAAAACTTTCCTAGGTGATTATCATGATACTATAAAACCAGGGCTGTGAATACAGCCTCAGGCTGAGAATACGTTCTCAGAGGTGGTAACAGGTCCCATTCAGAGATAATTCTAGACCAGAATCCTGGCTACACTTAGAATCACCTGGGGAGCTTTTATTTTATTTTATTTTTTCATATTTTAAAAACTTTATTCTCTTCTAATAAGTCATTTATACAATCAGGTTTTTAATATTATTATATTTTATATAGAGTTTTTACCTAGTATTTAAATTAGATTGTTTGTTTACTATTGAGTTTTTTTTTCTTTCTTTCTTTTTATTTATTTATTTTTTGGTTGTGTTGCGTCTCAGTTGCGGCATGCGGGATCTTTGTTGCGGCGCACAGGCTTCTCTCTAGCTGTGACATGCGGGTTCTTTTCTCTCTCTAGTTGTGGCATGCGGGCTCCAGAGCGCATGGGCTCTGTAGTTGTGGCCCACGCGTGTAGTTGCCCCGTGGCAGGTGGGATCTTAATTCCCGGACCAGGGATCAAACCTGCGTCGACTACATTGGAAGGCGGATTCTTTACCACTGGACCACCAGGGAAGACCCTACAATCAGTTTTTAATACAACAAAAGATTTTGACCTCTAGTAGACCTTATAAAGTGGTTTCCTGTGGTAACAGAAATAATATATAAGATATTCAAAAGATATGGCTTTCCTTAAGGTAAGGAACATATTCAATTTTTTTTAAATATAGAGTTATATTTCACTTATTTAGTTTACCTCAATCTATTAATAATAATTTGACCCCTACACTTAAAGGATTTCCTAGTGGTTAATTTCCAAAGTGATATGAGTTCTGGACTTTTACAAAATATTTTAAGACATATAGTAAATGTATACTTGTGTTCTGAAGTGTATTAGTACAGTATAAAGATTCAATTCATATTTTCCAGTATTTACCACTTAAGACAAACAATACTACCACAAAAATAGAACTAGACACAACTGGAATAATAAATGGGCAAATGAAATTTAAGTAAAATAGAAAATATAATCAAATGTAGAAGAAAATTGAATACATGGGGCTTTAAAAACTCACAATGCAGGCACCACTCCAGACCAGTTAATTCAGACTCTCAAGGGATGGGATCCGCGCATCAGTATTTTTTAATATTCCCTAGGTGACTCCAGTGTGAAGCCAAGGCTGGGAATTGCCGGCCTAGAAGTATCTCTGCATAGGACCTGTCACTGTTTCAGGCTCTGGCAGGGGATGTTAAATGCTTGGCTTGGAGCACAGGAACTATTAGGTCTTAGCCCAGCATCAAGGGGCCTCACCTCTGAGCTCAGAGACATCAGCACAGCTGAGCAGTGCCTGCTCCTTAGAAGTCTGGAGCTTCTTTCAGAAACTGAAAAGCTTCTCTTCAGCTTTATGGAGCCCTTGCTCCAAGCTTCTAAGTTTTAATAGTACCAACTTCGTCCCTTGTTTCTCCAGTTGTCACGGTGATAGCTGCTCCCTGGAGTTGCTGCTTATAGAATACTTTAGTGTTCTCTTTTTGCGTTTTCAGTACCTAGTTAACACATTTATGCCCAGTTGACAGTTATTTACATTGAATTATTTCTATTAAAATAACTGGCTTCTGTCTCCTGACCAGAGGCTGACTGATACACTGAAATCTGTAGAAGAAGGAAATCTGGAACTGATGTAGGGATAATTTATGTTCTAGGACAGTAGGAAAGAGAACAAGTGTATCAGATACAATATTCAAAAAGGAAATAGAAGAAAACATTGCCAAAGTGAAGGGAGATAGCTCAAGGGTGACCAAGTGAATTTAGTGGGGATACAAAAAACTAATAGTGAGACATATGCTCTGATGAAACCATTATATTTCAAGGATAAAGAACAACTTATAAAATTCAGGCAGAAGAAGCCAGTTGTCCTCAAAGAAAATAAAAATCAGATGGCTTCAGCTTTTCAACTCTGACATTAGATTCTAGAAGAAAATGAAGCAATGAAGACATTTGAGGGGAAAGGATGGGATCCATATATATATATCTGATATAGCAATATTATATATCATTCATATATTCTTCTTGTGAGAAAGGGAGTGCTAAGAAAATACTGGAAGAGGTGCTTCAGTCAACCAAGAGATGAATCAAAACAAAGAACTCATGAGAAAAGCATCTAGCATTGCTGGAAAGGAAATCTATTGGATGGTGGTGTGCTTTGTAACTATTTATATATAAAATTAAATTTAAAAAACCATGGAAAAATTAGAAAACAGAAGGGAGTTATTATAATTCTTAAAAAGTATACATAGCAAAATAACCTCATAATTTTACTATGAAAGACTGAGACAAATTCCCAGAGCCCACACCCACAGGGATGTGCAGAGAGTGAGGAAGTATAAGGGGACTGATTTTCTTGTCTTTCACAAGGGGAGTCAACAGCTACTTTTTAATTTCTGAATTTTATAACTTCAGAGATGTAAATTAAAGCATGTTATTTAAAGATATGAAAATAATCACCAATAGAACTGAAAATACTCTGTTTACCAAGTTAGCAGAAGGTAGGAAAAATTAGAAAATAAGTATTTTAGTCTGTTTTGGCTGCTATAATGAAATACCACAGACTGAGTGGCTTATACACAACAGAAATTTATTTTTCACGGTTCTGGAGGCTGGAAGTTCAAGATCAGGGTGCCAGCAGCGTTCATTTCTGGTGAGGCCCTCTTCTGGGTTGCAGACTGTTTACTTCTTGCTGTGTCCTCACATGGTGGAAGGGGTGAGGGAGATCTCTGGGGTCTCTTTTATAAGGGCACTGATCCCATCACGAGGACTCCACCCTCATGACCTAAGCACATCCCAAAGGCCCCACCTCCTAATACTATTACTTTGGGCATTAGAATTTCAACGTATGAATTTTGGGGGGACACAGACATTCATACCATAGCAAACTAAAAACATTCTGTTTACCAAATTAGCAAGGTAGGAAAAGTAAGAAAAGAGATAGAACAGAAGCATATAAAATATAAAAGAAGAAAATGGAATTGGGACCAAAGATCTCTGTTATGAAAGTATGTATAAATTAAAAAAAAATCTAGTAAAAGAAAATGACTTTTAGATTAGGACATTGCCTAAAATAAAATTATTAAGGTAGAATAGTCACAAATACACCAGCCAGATGCAAACGAAAAGAAGGCAGGGGTCACACGCTGCTGTCAGAGGAAGGGGAATTCAAGGTAGATGTTATTCAATGAGACCAAGAAGGTCACTTAACAGACTGCTGGAGTTTAATCCACAACCTTGAGGTAATAATTGTGAATGTAATGTAGCTTATAAATATATGTAGAAAAATATTGGACATGCAATGAGAAATTGACAGAAAAGCAGTTAGTGAGAAACTTGAATGTATTCTTTTGATTCTTGACAGATCGTATTGACACAAATATAAATTAGACTATAGAGAGGATTTAAGTAACAGAATTGCTTGAATGATGTACATGAAGACCAAAGCCCTACCTCCCTCGGGTTCTGGAAGAACGATTCAAGGGTCTTCTTCTGGTCTTCTTCCCAGGTTCCTAATTGCCCTTTATAAACTCGGTCTTGGGGTGAAAGGGAGCAGATCAACAGATGGTGGGAAAGGCAGGGTTTGGAATCCCTCAGACCTGGGCTTCAGACTCAGCACCACGACTAATGGCTGTGCAACCTTGGACTAGACACTTCACCGCTCTAAGCCTCAGTCTCTTCAGCTAAAGAAATCTGTAATAGTTCCTTCTCTTACAGAGTTCTGGTAAAAATTAAACAAAGCCCTCTCTAGGGAACGAGCAGTGCTCAACCATATCGAATAAGCAATACATGTGTCCTTGCAGGATGATCAACACTGGCATAGTGTGAACTTGATTATGTAATTGTCACAGAGTCCGTATGTGTGTGGTGGGGTTTCTCAGCCTCGGCATCACTAACACTTGGGCTGGATCGTTCTTCCTGGGCGGGGGCTGTCCTATGTGCCCTGTAGGATATTTCATAGCATCTCCGGCTTCTACCCCCTAAACGCCAGTAGCACCCCATCCCAGCTGTGACAACCAACTATGTCTCCAGACATTGCCAAATGTCCCCTAAAGGACAAAACTGCTCTCAGTTGAGAACCACTGGAATAGAGAGAGATGTGGAATGCCCTCCAAAATGGGTGATTTTTGTCTCTGGGTGGTGAGATTTGGGGGAACTTTTTTCATTAGCCTGTTCTGCATTGTTGAATGCAGAATCTACAAAGTGCATACAATAAGGTAGTGAATAAAGCACAAATGTTCAGTGTTTTATTTTATTATTATTTATTTTGTGAAACCAGAGGCCAAGCAGCAACCCCTTCTGTTCTCTACCATGGCCCTGATCACCAGGAGACAGTCAAACCTCTGATGTGTGTGACTAGTTGGCATGTAGTAAGAGTGCAATCAATGTGGGTTTTCTGTCCCTCTTTCAGCTCTTTACTCTAGGAGAGAAGAGGTGATTAGTGTAAAGTCTCCTTCCCCAGGGCCAACAGAATGGAGCGGTCTTTGTGCAAAGGCATTAACAACTTCATGATTTTATTTCAAATAAGCAGACATGCAAGTTGTTGACAAAAATCTACCAAAGACGCATGCATCAGGCAATAATCCACCTGAGCTGCTATGCTTGTGGCAAAAATCTCAAAGACCCCAAAAGTGTAGCATCATCACGTTTACACATCACAGCCTTGAAATGAACATGAAATGTGCTATTGAGACTGATTTCTCCATTATCCTGTCGCGTTCTGATTTTTAAAAGAGATCAAAATTCCATTTTTCCTGAAGAAAGGGAGCGGAGATTCACAGATTTCATTACCAATTTAAAACAAATTGAGCAAAAAATTAGGGGGAACGTTTTTTCATACACAGCAAGGCCTCCTTTTAAAACCAGCAAACATCTGTGCACTTAAGTACCTTCTGTTAGGGTCTAAGGAAGTCAGTTTCTGGAATATGTGTGAGTTCATTGACTTGCCTCACTTTCAAAAACTGAATAAGAGATGAAGAAATCACTTTTTATTTTTTAAAAAAGTGGGAAAAATGATACATCTGCCAAGAAAGTTTGGATGGGGCATTCAAATCGTACACTAAACAGATGCAGAACACAGCCCTGGGCTGGAACTGGGCCAGACACTGGGGCAGCATTTGGGTTTTCTGTTCTGAGTTTTTATTTATTAATTTAAAAATCACATCTCGTGCTCTTTTTCTAAGTATAAAAAATATTTGTTCATGACGGAGTTCTGCTCTCAAATAACAGTAGCCACTGGGCACGTGAGGCTATTTAGATTTAAATTTCAGTTAATAAAATCAAATTAAAAATTCAGGTCCTAAGTCATATCATGCATAACACATTTCAAGTGTCAATAGCTGCTCACGACCATATTGGACAGCGCTACTCTAGAGAATTTAGAAAATAAAGGCGCAGGAAGAGAAAGGATTTAAAGCACCTTATCCCTGAAATGTGATGGATTTCCTCTTGATCTCTTTTCTAGTACTTTCCATGTGAAATTTAAAAAGTTGTTTTAATTGGGCTATCTATATGTATAGTAAGTAAATTCTTTGTATAGCTCACTTTCCACCTAACATTTTATCATGAGATATTGCCCATCATAAAATATGTTCTTTGAAAACATGATTTATAAAATTTTCTGCTTGGAAGGATAATTCTTATTGTAGGAAATGGAAGTAAAAGAGAAAGCAAAATTCCTCCTGAAATGTCCCCGCTCAGATAAAAATCTTCAACCTTTTGGTGAGCATTCTTTCAGATATTTCTTTGGGCATACGTACACAGATGGGTATATAAATAGCTTTATTAGGGATATTTCTATGTCTGTGAATATAGAGATACATTATCCCTTTTATTGGCCACAGATTATCTCAAGGCACAGATGTTATGTTTGACTCTCGTTGCTTCATCTGATAAATACTTCCCCTCTCTGCAGAGTTCTCCCCTTTCTTCTGAAAACCTTTTTCTTCTTTCTTGTCCTTCTCTCCTTTCTCTCTTTCCTCCCCACCACTCCCCCTTCCTCCCATCTGTGTTTTCTGGGCCAGGCCCTCTGCTAGTGTAAGGGACAGAACAGTGAAGAAAACAGTTCCTGTTCTCAAGGAGTTTGCATCCTAGCAGGGGAGGCAGAAAAGATAATGGACCCAGGAAATAAATACTAATAAGTGACAGTGCAGTTACAGACTAGGGGAAGTACTAGGAGGGAGGAGCCTGGGTGACTGAAGCTTGGGACCTAAGTGCACCCGGATGGACTCAGTCTTCTTGCTCCCGCCTGCTTCCTGGGTGGCCCTGGGCAGTGGAGAAGGGTAGGTGGCTGCCCCGGGAGAGGAAGGAAGCAGAGTGAAGTGACGGCTGATGGGGATGGAGTGGTCAGGGCCACTGGTCCTGGTCCAGGTGCTGACGTTGCTCTAGTGGTTCTCACTTGGGGGTGATCTTGTCCTCCTGGAGGACAATGGACAATGTATGGAGACATTTTTGGTTGTCACTACTGGGTCAGGGTGTGGGGGGGTGGAACGCACCACTGGCATCTAGTGGGTAGAGGCCAGGGATGCTGCTAAACATCCTACGATGTAAAGACAGTCTTCACAATAAGGAATTATCCAGCTTAAAATGTCAGTAGTGCTGAGGTTGAGAAACCCTGCTCTAGAAGGTGCCAGTGCTACCGACGCGGCTCCTTGGCCTCTTCAATCGATAGAAATCGATAAGAAGGGCCAGACGCGAAATTCAGGCAAGGCTTTATTGGGACTCACGCTGCAGCATGGGGGAGTGAAAATAAGAAACAGGTGTCCATGGGCTTCCCTGGTGGTGCAGTGGTTGAGAGTCCACCTGCCGATGCAGGGGGCACGGGTTCGTGCCCCGGTCCGGGAGGATCCCACATGCTGCGGAGCGCCTGGGCCCGTGAGCCATGGCCGCTGAGCCTGCGCGTCCGGAGCCTGTGCTCCGCAACGGGAGAGGACACAACAGTGAGAGGCCCGCGTACCGCAAAAAAAAAGAAAAAGAAAGAAAGAGAAAAGAAACAGGTGTCCTTGCTCGTTCTCTGAGGAGGGCGGGCTGGTCCCTTAAACGGGGTGAGGGTGAGGGTGGGGGTAGGTGGGTGGGTCAGGCCGGGGGGGGGGGGGGGGGGGGGGCCGGGCCGTGCGGCTTAGGAGGTCGGCTTGCGCCCTGGGTGGCGCTGTGTGCAGGGCTCATGTGCAGTACTTTGCTTTTGCTCCCAGCTCCTCAGAAATGGCCGTTGGTTTGTGGCCTATTTTGTATCCTATTATTCATAATTGCCCCGACTGCAATTCAGTTTTTGGTCCCTTTAGCAGTATCGTTTATGCTGGAGGTTGGGCTGGGCTGTACATCTAGGTCTGTCTGTTAAACAACCCCGGGGCTGAGCCTGGTGGGATGCAGGTGTCAGAGATGCTGCACTGTGGGTGCTCCTGGTGCTGATGTCAGGCTTTGTAGCGAGCCTGTCCTGGGAGGTTCCAGCCAGCTTGCCTGGGGAGGGGGACCTGGGGGAAGTAAGTGCTCTGGGCTCCTGGCCCCATAGGCTGGACTGCATGTCTGTGGGAGGTGGGTGGGTGCTAGAGATTCCAGGTCCTTGTCCAGTGTCTGGTCCAGCTCTTACCTGGTGCCGAGGGCCAGTCTGAAGGCCGAGAGGAACGGTGGCCTTACTTCATTTCTGTGTGCGTTAATATGACTTTGTATAAAAGGCGAGGCTTGTGAACCAGCAGTCGGGGGTTCAAATCCTGACTCTGCCACAAGCCCACTGGGTAACCTCGGGCAGCTGATTTGACTTTTCGAGCATTTGTTTCCTCCTTGGCAGGGAAGCTGGGAGGCTTGCATAAGATTAGGCATGTGACAGTGCTATCTATAAACTGTAAAGTACTATCCCCATGTGAAGTAGAATAAATAAGGACCCTTGAAAAGGAGACAGAAATTCCCCAGGAAGTTTTTGAGCCATGGAGGCTGACCAGAAACAGCCTGGGAGGGGGATGCCAAAGATGCTCTGGATTTGAAATGTCACCAGAACAGGCTCTGCCTGTGATATTTCTGCGCCGACTGCCCGAGGTTGAGTCACAAAGAGAACAGCTGGGAGGACTTGGGGCCTTCACACTTCTACTCCCGGCACTCCACAGAAGGGCAGCGAAAGTTGGAGGTGGAATTTGAAGGAAGAGTCCTGCAGAACAGTGTTCTCCCTCACATGCAGTTCCTTCCACACCACCAGATCCCAATAGCTGGAGGGTCTGGAGGCAGTGACCGCGGGCTGTCTACCTGGGAGCCGGGATCTTTACTCATATGATCTCCTTTAATCTTCCCCACACTCCTGAGAGTGGGTATGTTTATCCCTATTTCACAGATGAGGATGCTGAGACCCAGTGGGTAAATTACTGGCTGCAGGTCACATGGCTCATAAATGGTCTTGCTAGGATTTAAACTCAGGCCGGTTTACCCTATCCCAGGAAAGATTCTCTTTCCCTTGCATCTCCCTGGCTTTCTCAGGAACTGGGTGCTGGAGGAGGGGTTAGGAGTTTTTCTAGGTAGGAATAACATAAGAGCTGTGCAGGACCCCGACCTCAAGAGCCAGTGATTGTGGCCCAGTGGCCCAGGGGTGGCCTGATTTGGAGCAGTTGGTAGCCAGACAGTAGCTGAGCTAGAATCAAAGCACTGATGTCAACAGGGGAGACTCTTCCCTTTCACTTTGTTTTAACTGGAGAATTTGCAGTTTGCAGATAGGAAATGATTGCCTGCCTTTCCATCTAGACAAGCATCAGTTTGTTTAGATGTTAGTAGTTTCATTAGATGTTAGTACTTTAGATGTTAGTAGTTTCATTAGCGCAAGGCAGTCTATTGAATGTTCTTTCTTGGTTTCTCAGGCCATAGGTCAGACAAGGCATTGCTCCCGGAAGGCAGTGCAGGAGCTGGGCCTCTGCGGTCCTTTTTTTTTTTTTTTTTGCGGTATGCGGGCCTCTCACTGTTGTGGCCTCTCCCGTTGTGGAGCACAGGCTCCGGACGCGCAGGCTCAGCGGCCATGGCTCACGGGCCTAGCCGCTCCGCGGCATGTGGGATCTTCCCGGACCGGGGCACGAACCCGTGTCTCCTGCATCGGCAGGTGGACTCTCAACCACTGCGCCGCCAGGGAAGCCCAACGGTACATTTTTGAGCACTAGCTGTGTGCACAGATCTGTGCTCTGAGGGTCAGGACAAGCCCCCAGAGCTGAGCCGCTTCCAGCCCACTCGGGGAAGTGGGAGATGGACAGCAGGGTTGGTAACTGCACTGTATGCTTTTGCTGGGTTTTGCACTGTGCTCCGTCCCTGCGTTGACCACGTGCATGTCAAATGCATCCTTCCACATCTGTCTCCCCACCAGCCTGGGAACAAGCGCCTCCCCCATCTCTGTAGCCCTAGGCTGTTGCACAAGGTCTGAACACAGGAATGTGTTTAAGGGAATGCAGATACCCTCCCATATAAGGCGATTTGCTTTAAGTGTCCCATGAGTTAACCACTCCTCAATGGCTGGAGGAGTCCAGAGCAAATGAAAGCCAAACTTATGCTCCATCCCGGCCCCTTCCTCTGCTTCCCACAACCCAGGGCCGCTAAGAAGGGGTGCTCTGGTCCCCCAGCAGCCATCTCCCTTGGGACTGACAGGCAGGAGTTAGGTGTTCCCGGTTCTCCTGACCCTAATACCGTCAGACACCATCAATGCTCGGCTTTTATTTGTAAGGTGGATGCTGAAGCAGAAGTTGAAGGAGGCAGTTGACAGTGGAGAGTGTAGCAACTCACTACTCAAAGGGTGGTCCATGCACCAGCCACCCCAAAAACATCTGGGATCTTGATAGAATGCAACCTCCCAGCACTGCCCCCAGACCTACGGAATCAGGATGTGCATTGTAACAGGATCCCCATGTGATCTGTGTGCACGTTAGGGATTCCTCTCTCCCGTCTATGGGGATCATGTACCCCTTACCATCCTCGAGCTTGGATGAGCCCATCACCTCAAATCAACCAGCAAGTGGTCATGGAGAGTTGTTGCTAAACTCACAGCCCATGCCTATGGAATGTTCTTCATCTCGTCATGCTAAACTTCTGATAAATTATTGAGGCAGGTGAGAGTTCCCTTCCATCTCTCTAAAGTAGATTGGGAGAAGCGTCCAGTGCATTAAACCCTCTTCCTCTTCATTCAAACCCAAGGTCATCTCTAGTCAGGATGGAGGGAGGGAGATTTTAGCTTGGACCGGATGCATTCCTCTGTATTCCCTTAAGGATGGAGACTTTCCCGCACTCATGCCTCCGCTCAGGTGATGAATTATTGAAACCTGAGAAATGTGTATTTGGTCAGTCACGTAGGCTTGGGGGGCCCCAGAGAGCAGCACCTCAGAATAGCCGGTTTATTTTTCTTTGAGAAGTTAGAACAAAAGAAAAACACAAAAGTAATGAATTGGCATGCCCACTGCTGGGATGATAACGTTGAACATCGGGTTATATTTACTTCAAGTGTATTTTGAACAAAAGATATTTTATTTTAACATTTTAAACTTTACCCCTTTCCCAGAATCAACAACTATTGTGACTTTCGTGAAGAGCTGTGTTTCCTTCTGGGCAAGCCTTTTAAAATAAATTGTCTTGAAACATTTGTATTTTTATATACATTTATGATATATTATAAATAATAGATACATGGCATTGTTTTGTGGGAATGCATTTCGATATTTACATAAATTTGCCCTGGGTCCCTTTACACCTTGTTTTTCTTTTTCTTTTTTTTAAGTCTTTATTGAATTTGTTACAATATTGCTTCTGTTTTATATTTTGTTTTTTTGGCCCTGAGGCATGTGGGATCTTAGCCCCCTGACCAGGGATCGAACCTGCACCCCCTGCATTGGAAGGCAAAGTCTTGACCACTGGACCACCAGGGAAGTCCCCTACACCTTGTTTTTCACACAAGGCCACTTTTGACCTCTATTCTTGTTGGCAAATTTAGCTCTAATCCATTCATTCTAACTGCTGCAAGGTATTCTGTCATGTGGATAAGGCATGTTTTGTTTCTCATTTCCTTCTCATTGCATATTTAGATTGTTTCCAGTTTTTCACCGTAACAAACAATGCTGCCACAAGCATCCTTGCCCCAGATCTCACTGGGCACAGGTGTTTCCTTGGAGGCAGGCCGTGAGGAGTGGGGACCATTTTGCTGTATAGTATGTGCACTTTCAATTTTACTTGGTGTTGCCAGTTTTCTCCAAAGTCACTCAAGCAATTTACATTCCCAACAGCAGCACAGAAGAGTACGATTTTCTCCACATCCACTCCAATGCTTGGCATTGTCAGAATTTTCTACTGTTGTTAGTTCCATGGGAGAAAATGGTGTACCCCTGCGGTTTTCATTTGCCAGTAGAAGTTCCCTTGTGGTTGGAAGAGGTCCTGGCAGCAGGGGGGACGATGTCTGAGCTGAGGTCAGTAGACGTAGATTCTTATCCAGCTCTACTGTCAACTTGAATCAGAGCTTGGGCAAGTCCCTTCTCCTCTCTGGTTGGGCTGGGTGGTCTCTAAGGGGGACATCAGAAAGTGGGTAGGACTCTTCTGATCCATGGCATTTGGCATCTTGAAATGACAAGACTTGCACAAGAGGGTTTCTCCGCCATTTAGCACCTCTACTAGATCCTGGGGCCATCTCTTTTTTTTTCTTCCAGTTTTATTGAGATATAATTGACGCACAGCATTGTATAAGTTTTAAGGGGTACAGCATAATGATGTGACTTAACATACATCATGAGATGATGACTGCAGGACTTCCCTGGTGGTCCAGTGCTTAAGACTCGCGCTTCCAATGCAAGGGGCAGGGGATAGATTGCTGGTCGGGGAAGTTCTGCATGCTGCACGGCTCGGCAACCCCCCCCCCAAAAAAAAAAAAAAGATGACCACAGTAAGTTTAGTGAACACCCCTCATCTCGTACAGATGCAAAATTAAAGAAATAGAAAAAAATCGTTTTCCTTGTGATGAGAACTCTTAGGATTTGCTCTAACAGCTTTCATGTGTAACATCCAGCAGTGTTCATTATATTTGTCATGTTGTACATGACATCCCTAGTACTTATTTATCTTATAACTGGAAGTTTGTACCTTTTGACCACCTTCCTCCAACTCCCCCTGCCCCCAATCTCCACCTCTCGTAACCACAAAAATGATCTCTTTTTCTATGGGTTTGTTTCTGAAGTATAACTGACCTACAACACTATGGTAGCTCCTGGTACAACAACACAGTGATTCGGTATTTATATACATTTCAAAATGATCACCACAAGAAGTCTAGTTACTATCTGGGGTCACCTCTTAGTAAATTATTCTTGAATTAGTGAAAAGGCTGCAACATGGGAGTCAGAAGAAGTAGCTTTTAGTCTAGGCGCCAGCATTTACCTCTGGGGTAGGTGCGGGTGGATGACCAGGTATTGACAGTCTGGTAGGGCTCCAGCACATAAAAGTCTATCTGCTTCAAGGCAAGGAGGCACACACTGGAGGAGCCCAGGTGGTAGGTCATTTTCCTGACAGTGACCAAGCCCTGGACTAGCTGTAAGACCCAGACTCCAAGTACAGCTCTGGTCAAGTGTATTTCCTGAGGCTGACTCTGTTTGCTCTTGCCTCTGACTCAAATGGTTTTTGGGACGTGGAGGAAGTAACTTCACCTGAGATTGAGTTCACCTGGCTGCTTCAGGATTGGCAGGACCTTGGCTCAAGCACCTGGAGACCTAATGGGTAGAGTTGCCAGATTTATCAAATAAAAATAACGATGAATGGGACATGCTTAACAAAACGTTATCCATTATTTATCAGGAATTCAAATTTAATTAAGCATCCTGTATTTTTAAAGTATATTTATTTATTTATTTGGCTGCACTGGGTCTTAGCTGTGGCATGTGGGATCTTTGTTGCGGCATGTGGGATCTTTAGTTGTGGCATGCGGGATCTGCAGTTGCGGCATGCGAACTCTTAGTTGCGGCATGCGGGATCTAGTTCCCTGACCTGGGATGGAACCCGGGCCCCCTGCATTGGGAGTGCAGAGCCTTAGCCACTGGACCACCAGGGAAGTCCTGGAGTCCTGTATTTTATTTGGCAACCATAGGTAGGAGGTGACAAGTCACTCAATATAAGAAATAACTGAAGATGGGGTAGTCTAACTTTCCAAGTAATGGGCATCTTTTTGCTGGAGGTATGTAAGCAGGGGTTAGATAAATCATCAGTGGAGATTCTGTGTGTGTGACAGTCTTTTTTTTTTTTAAATAAATTTATTTATTTATTTTGGCTGCGTTGGGTCTTTGTTGCTGTGCGCAGGCTTTCTCTAGTTGGAGCGAGCAGGGGCTACTCTTCCCTGCGGTGTGCGGGCTTCTCATTGTGGTGGCTTCTCTTGTTATGGAGCACGGGCTCTAGGTGCGCGGGCTTCAGTAGTTGTGGCTCGCAGGCTCTAGAGCTCAGGCTCAGTAGTTGTGGCGCACAGGCTTAGTTGCTCCGCGGTATGTGGGATCTTCCCGGAGCAGGGCTTGAGCCCCTGTCCCCTTAATTGGCAGGTGGACTCTTAACCACTGTGCCAGCAGGGAAGCCCCTGTGATACAGTCTTGTACCCTCTGCTTCCATGCCTTCAATGTGCTCAGTGCTGCTTGAAACAGCTTGTGGATGTCTTGGGTGGTGAGAAAAGGCAGGATATTGCCCAAGTCCTCCATGCCTCTCCTGTCCCCATATGCCAGCCATGCGGTGGCTGGGAACATCCTTCAAGCACTGTGGTTCTCAAAGTGTGGTCCCTGGACTGGCAGCACCAGCATCGCCTGGGAACTTATTAGAAGTGCAAACTGTTGAGTCCCACCTCAGAACGCCTGAATTAGGAACTCTGTGTCTTAACAAGCCCTCCAGAGGATGCTGATGCCTGATCAAGCTTGAGAACCATGGGAACAGAGATTGGATTAGAAAGTCGATCTGAGATCTCAAAACCATTGCTTTGAACTTTCATTTTCTGGGGGTGGAGTAAAGCTGGGAATTGCATGTAGGGTGAGGGTGTGGGAGGGGAGAGGTGGCTGATGGTTTGTGCCGTGTGTTCAGCACGGAAGGGAGGGTCCTCTGTGTGATTTCCTCACATGGTAGAGGGAGGGAAGGAAGGAGGGAGGGAGAAAGAGAGAGAGTGGGAGGGAGGAGGGAGAGAGAGAGAGAGACAGCCGAGGGAGCTTGGTGATTGTTGTTAAAGAATTGCATTTATTTTATTTTATTTATTATTTTTTTTTTTTTGCGGTACGCGGGCCTCTCACTGTTGTGGCCTCTCCCGTTGCGGAGCACAGGCTCCGGACGCGCAGGCTCAGCGGCCATGGCTCACGGGCGCAGCCGCTCCGCGGCATGTGGGATCTTCCCGGACCGGGGCACGAACCCGTGTCCCCTGCATCAGCAGGTGGACTCCCAACCACTGCGCCACCAGGGAAGCCCTGCATTTATTTTTAAACAACACCTACTTAATTAATTTGTTTGTTTGTTTGTTCTTGGCTATGCGGCTTGCGGGATCTTACTTGCCCTACCAGGGATTGAACCCGGGGCCCCTGCAGTGGAAGCGCAGAGTCCTAACCGCTGGACCGCCAGGGAATTCCCGAATTGCATTTTTTAACAAAAGGATTTTAAAGCATTTTGGGGATCAGGTATGAAGGAGAAAACTCAGTTTATGCCTTCAAGAGCTCACAGTCGAATGGGGGAGACAGGTAGTTATAAAACAGGCTGAAACACAGGCCGCTGTGGGCTGGGCACACAAGGGCTGGGCGACGTGGGGGTGTGGATTCATTTTGATCAGGGCAGCCTGGCGCTTCACCGAAGGTCTTTGAAAGGCCGGCCCAGCCACAGGTGTGGCTTGTGTGTAGAGACAGGGGCAGCGTGGCGTGCTTGGGCAATAGGCTGCTTTTTCTCACCTCTGAGATGTCCACAGCTGTTTCAGGCTGCAGGGCGTACCCTATCCTTGGAGGCGCGCAAGACCATTCCAGCGCTGGATGCAAGGGTGGCCTGCACGACCTTCCAGGGTGGATCCCGTCTGGGGTTGTCAAGCTGCTCCCAGGGTCTACGGTGGGTCATCTGGGGCTTCAAGCTCTGGTCCTATTTGTGACCAATCCAGCTGTCTCTGCACCCCGTTCCAGCTTAGTGACTGTCCAACAATACATTACTCATGGGCAGAAAAGAGTAGCTTTATGAGGCATGCGTTAAATAAATGAAAGACAGCAAGGGAAAAGATGGACGCATCCAGCGCAAGCCCTAGGTGTTCACTAAATGTGCTTTTGTAAAGAGCAGCATGATTCTGCTTATCTGCCTCTATTGAGGGGTTCACGGATTGTCCGGACCACCTCGTCTCAGCCCGCGGGTGGCGGTGGGCATCCCTGCGGGCAGCTGTGTGGTCCCTTGCCTCTCCCAGTTCTCCCCTCTAAATATGCTGCAGAGCCAAGAGTCCTTGCGTGACCTGGCTCTTGCGGGGGTCAGGGCGGCTGGCGGGTGCTGGGTTCCAGGGGACTGTTAGCGCTGAAGCCATTTGTCTGCAACCACAGACTTGCTGCAGTTGTGAGCTGGACCACGTCTCTGGTAGCTGGCCGCTTGGCACTGGGGACCGTGGTCACACCGTCTGGCCGTCTTCACAGGCTCCATTTTGGGAATATGGAGCGCTGGTGCCGTTGAATTTGGCTTTGGTATTTTGTCCAGGTTGTTAACAGCCTCATAAACATCTACCCTTCTTTTTCTCCCTGGTATTTCTGGTCCATTGTCATCACCAAATACGTGAAAACTTCACTATCATGACTGCCAACTTAGTAATATCTGTCTGGCACAGTGTACAGAGCACTTCCAAATACAATATCAAGGCCTCTGAATACATCAGTGTTCTTATCTGTAAAATGACAATAAGGACAGTTAGCCACCAGTGTAGACGTGTACTGAGAAGTAAACGAGTTAATACATGTGAAGCTCTTAGAGCTATGGCAGACAATCAGTATGAACTATTTTCATTTTTTGAAGCAGGAATGATTTCCCCCAAAGAATGGAAGGGGTTCCGGTCACCTGTAGTGTATGAGGATGGAACACTGCCTGGGTGCAGGCAACAACAGGGAGCGTTATCTATAGAGAATTTAAAAACAATGATAAAACCAACAAAGGCAGTCTATTTGTTTTTTAACATCTTTATTGGAATATAATCGCCTTACAATCTTGTGTTAGTTTCTGCTGTATAACAATGAATCAGCTATATATATATACATATATCCCCATATCCCCTCCCTCTTGCGTCTCGCTCCCACCCTCCCTATCCCACCCCTCTAGGTGGTCACAAAGCACTGAGCTGCTCTCCCTGTTCTATGCCGCTGCTTCCCACTTGCTATTTTACATTTGGTAGTGTGTATATGTCAGTGCCACTCTCTCACTTCGTCCCAGCTTACCCTTCCCCCTCCCTGTGTCCTCAAGTCCATTCTCTACGTCTGCATCTTTGTTCCTGTCCTGCCCCTAGGTTCTTCAGAACCATTTTTTTTTAGATTCCATATATATGTGTTTTTTAAAAAATGTTTTAAATTGAAGTATAGTTGATTTACAATGTTGTGTTAATTACTGCTGTACAGCGAAGTGATTCAGTTATACACATATATACATTCTTTTTTCTTTACATTCTTTTCCATTATGGTTTATCATAGGATATTGAATATAGTTCTATGCTATACAGTAGGACTTTGTTGTTTATCCAGTCTGTTTTTCATCATTATGATACACTGGGAATTCTAAACTGTATCAAACACGCCCTCACCCTGAAATATTCAGTTGAACTACAATCTAAATTGCTGTGGTTACCGTCCGTCCAATTTTAATATACATGCATGCTTCAAACTGACATATTTTAATCACTTATCCTTTCATAAACATTGTATTTTACATGGCATTTAATCCAAAGAATTGCCTGTTATATAGTCATCCCTCTAGATTTATGGGCTCAGCTATACATGTTCATTGTAAAAGTAAGTTCCTAATGATTCAGAATCATTCAAGTTCTCTTTGGGCCCGATTCAGGTCTCTAACGCCTGTGGTATACATATTCCTGCATTTAAACAGTTGACTCAATAATAACAGTGATAGGCCAGCAATTAAATGGTGAAAAACACTAATGTATTACTTTAATTCTATCATTCTATGTGACCAGTTGGAGTTTCTATTTATGCTTAGAATTTAGAACAGTGAAACGGGGTATACATTGTGAGCTGGAAAAATTTGTGTTCTGTAAGTGCTAATTTCAGTTCCTATAGTAAATGTTTTATGGAATCTGAATAATATATGTAACATTGACTTTTCCCTTTATAATTGATAACTGTCAGTGATTTTAAAACTAAAGAATGAATCAAAAAAGTAATTACTATTGATTATTCCATGATTATTCTTGGGAAAAATTTTGCCCTAGAGTGTGTGTGGAGGGTGTTAAAAATGACCCTCTGGTTATGTAGTTAGACTGACTGTATGACTGGCTCTGCTGGGTCCTTTGTACACCATAGATCTCATTGAATACACAGGGTGACCCGGAGAGAGATGGCTTATTATTCCTGGTTTATGTTTTGAATTGATCTAATTCTGCTAATGATACAGAACTCTAAACCATTGCTTGTTCTTACACTCAAATTTGCTCCCATTTTGTTTCTTCCCCATAAAATGTTTTATTACAATTGTAAGCTGGAAGCCTCCCCGGGCTGTGAAATGAGATCACCCATCCCGCCTACAATTAAATGGTTTTGGCATCAGCCCCTTCTGGGCCTCTTGCTGGTGGTAAAGCCCCTCTGAAGTCCCCTCCTTTATTTCAGAGGACTTCTCCGCTGCCATCTTGTGGGTATGGGGAGGGGTTTGGCAGGACCCTCTGTTGCTGTGGCTGCACTCCTGCTAGGGACACTGGTGAGAAGTCTGCCCTGGGGACAGGGATGTCTTTGTCACTGATGATCACGAATCCCCCTCACTGGTCTCCTGGGGTCCACACATCCCTTCAGTCCCTCGGCTGAGGGTGTGGGGCTGGGGAGTTGCTCTTGCAGCCCGCAGACCCAAGCACCACTGCGGAGACCCTAGGAACTTCTGGCTGGCCTCCACAGGGCAGGGGCAGCTCAGCCCCCAGAAGCTGGTACACCCAGGTATTCACGAGGTTTGGAGTCCCTGCCAAATGTCCTCTTTGGCCTGAGAGGGAGGGGACATCCTTTGTTTGCCCAGTCTGAGATGCCCTAATATCCTGCCCTGGGATCATGGCAGAGACAGCTGTGCCCTTCAGGGGAAATCTTTCCCCCATCCACAGGGGTTCGCCTGACCCCCAGCTCTGACCACAGTCACCAGGGTACTCAGCATGTTCCCCCAAGTCGGGCTTGTTCCATCTTAAATACCATACCACTTACGAGGTGCAAGCCCAGTGGATTCTCAGCCACTCCCAGCCCCGTGCACCTGGGCTCACGCCCCCACCCCAGCCTTCCCTTTCTAGCCTCCTATAGCCTCCCTGGGGTGCAGGTGCAGGACCCTTCCCCCACAGGATCTCTGTGTTTCTCCTTCTCAATCCCAGGAGAAGATTATCTTCATGGCTGGTGGGGTGGAGGACACTTGGCCGTGCTCCTCTCACACTTTAGTTTATGTCCCCCAAGGACACAGGCTCGTGGAGACCCAAACCAGGCAGGTGTCTTGTTTCTACTTCCCTGACCTGGGTCACGTCCTGCCCCTTCTCACAGGCAGTGAACTCAGAGGCTTGGTGGCTTGAATTGGGGTGGGAGGAGGGAAGGGAAGAAAGCAAAAGAGTGAACTACAAGGAGGAAAAAGAAAACTTCAACTAATATCTCAGAAATGCTCTCCCAGTCATCCCATTGCTCACAGCCCCTGGGCTAATCCCAATTTTTTTTTTTTTTTTTTTTTTGTGGTACATGGGCCTCTCACTGTTGTGGCATCTCCCGTTGCAGAGCACAGGCTCCGGACACGCAGGCCCAGCGGCCATGGCTCACGGGCCCAGCCGCTCTGCGGCATGTGGGATCCTCCCGGACCGGGGCACGAACCCGTGTCCCCTGCATCAGCAGGCGGACTCTCAACCACTGCGCCACCAGGGAAGCCCCCCCCCCTTTTTTTAAGTCTATAAAACGTGTTAATGTCCAATGTTGTGTAAATTACCACAAACTCAGTGCCTTAAAACAATGCAAATTTATTCTCTTACCTGGAGGTCAGAAGTCTGAAATGGGTTTCACCGGGCAATCAGGGTGTCCGCAGGGCTGTGTTCCCTTCTGGAGGTGCTAGGGGAGAATCCCTTCCAACTTCTAGAGGCTGCCTGCATTCTTTGGCTTGAGACTCCTTCCTCCAGCTTCAAAGCCAGTAGGGTAGAATCTTCATCTGCCTGTGATTCTGACCTCGTGGCCCTCCTGCCTCCCTCTTCCACTAATAAGGACCCTTGGATTACATTGGGCCCACCTGGACAATCCAGGCTCATCTTCCCATCTCATAATTCTTAATCACATCTACAAAGTCCCTTGTGCCACGTAAGGTCATATATTCATAGGTTCTGGGAATTAGGACATGAACATCTTTGGGGAGCATTATTCTTCCCACCACATGCTCCATATCTCATAGGGGCATTGGAGGGTGTGTTTGGGGGGATGTGCATGTGGGCACACAGCTGGCACATCCTAATGTGAGTTGCTTGTCCTACCTGAGGGTTGATTCTGAGGAGGAGCCTGCTTCCTGATAGGGGTCCCCTTGGAAAACACAGGTAGACCAGAAGGTGGCCCTGACCCAACTCGAGCCATCCTATAGCAGGTGCTGTCAGTGCCCACCTCCCTCCTCAAACCCTCTCCCCAACAGAGGTCAGGTCAACTGCAGTTTCAGTGGGCAATTCTCATCCTCAGTGACGGCGTCCTACCACAAGCACAGGTGTCTCTGTGCCCGAGGTCTTTCTTGGGCTCAGCCTTCGGTGGCACAGCCTGGCAATGCTGGGAGGTTGACCCCAGGAGTAACCCTTAACCAAGGAGGGATGGGAGTTGGTGGATGTGTCCGTGTTCTGTGGCTGCTGTAACGAATTTCTGTAAACTGGGTGGCATAAAACAACAGAAATTTCTTCTCTCCCAGCTCTTAAGGCCAGAAGTCTGAAATCGAATCAAGGTGTTGGCAGGGACTGGCTGTCTCCAAAGGCTCTAGGGGAGAATCCTTTCTGACTTTGAATTCCTGGTAGTTCCTGGTATTCCTTGGCCTGTGGCTGCATCACTCTGACCTCTGCCTTCGACTTCACATGGCCTTCTCCTTTTCTCCCTGTGCCTCTAAGGATGCTTGTCATTGGCTTTAGGTCCCACCTGGGTGATCCGGGGTGCTCTCATCTCAAGATCCTTAATTATGGTGACAGACACCCTTTTTCCAATGAAGGTCACATTCGTAGGCTCTGGGGATTGGACAACTTTTTGAGGACTATCATTCAACCACTCCAGTGAATGAACACCTGGCTTCCTTGCCCCTTGGGGACACTTCCCAGGTGTGTGCTACCTAGCCTCGTAGAGAGTTCCGAGTGGGGTTGAGCTCCACCTGCCCAGTGACCGACCTGCTCATTAATGCGGACTTTACTGTCTTCACTCCCCTGTCTCACTCCCCCACTCCTTCACTGTGTTTCCTTGGATCACCTTCCGAATTGACTGCCTGCACCCAAATCCTTGTCTCTGGGTCTGCTTTTGGGGAAACCCGAATTAAGACATAGCCGCTCATTTCTAAGGCCCCTGCAAGCAGCTGGAAATCACATCTCCACTGGTTCCCAGGTATGGCTTGTTCAGGGCCATCTGTGCTTCCCGTTCCCGATTGATCTTTCTCTCAGATACTCCCTGGCTGGTCCTCTGGTCTTCCTGGTCTGTCCTCTCCCCCATCACATTGCCTTTGTGTTTCTACAGCCTCATCTCTATTGCCTGGAGACCCCCTGCCGACGTGCAGCCTCAGCATAGGGGAAGTAATTGCAAAGGAACCTGCTGCCTTAGATAGCGGAGAAAGAATCACAGTCAGCATGTGGCTTAATTGAATTAAAGTCCTGCCCCACCTCCACAGTAACTCATCGCCCTCGACAGGGTGCAGGTAGAGCTCGTCGCAGAAGCAAGAGTCGAGGCTGCAGGCTTGGCTCTAGGAAGCTTCTGACTCTGACAGGGGAGGAGCTGAGTGCTTGGACCCCTGCTCAGAGCTCAGAGGCATAAGCAGTCTCCCGACCTCGGGGTGAAGAAAGGAGGGTGTTTTGTGGATGAAGAGACAAGGGCTTTGGCTCTGAGATGTAGAGCATGACCCAGGAGGAAGGTCTGACCGAGACAATCCTGTGCTTGGGGCCAGCAGGTCAAGAGAGCTGGAAAAGACTGGGCAGAGGTGGTGAGGCGGTGCTCTCACTCCTCCCAGGGAGAAGTTGACCCTCCAATAGGTCATAGTCAAGGACAGTAATTGGGTCTTGGGAGCTGTGGGCAAGGCTGCAGTGGGCTGTGCCTGTCAACCACTCCTTCTTTCCCGAGGAGGCGCTCTCAGGCCAGCACGCCCTTCCTGCCAGCTGCTGCAACAGGCCTTAAGGGAGGTACGGGCTCCACTGGTCATGGGTCCAAGCTCTGTGCTCCAGCCTCGGGTCCTTGGATTTCTTGCTGTGTGGACTGGGCATGGGCCCAGCTCATCACAGGAGAACATGGCATTTCCTGTTCAACTCTATTTCAACTCTGTGTATTTCAACTCTATGAATTGACTCTCAGTCACGTGAGTGCTGTGCATTCATACCTCCTAGGCTGTCTTCCAGTTGCTTCTGCAGGAAGCTCCCTCCTCTGTCACACCCTAGAAGGCTTGTGATTCACTGGGACACTTTCTCTCCATACGGTTTGAGAGGTAAAACGAACCAGATGAGACACAATCTTGACCCAAGGCTGAGGAAGTTAAGAGCTATGGACTCCATTCAGGGGGTGCCTGGGATTCATGGAATGTTATTGAGCTGAGGGAGCAGACAGTCAGAGTTGAGCTCTGATAAGTGAAAGAAGAGACGCATGCGCGCAGGACTTGATGGGGGGACAGGGTCTTAATATATTGGAAGCTGACTGTTTGATCTGAAGGCCTTTATGTGTACTGTCCCTCTGTCTAGAGCAGAGAGATATTTGTCCCAGTTTAAATATCACTCCTCATGAGTTCTTCCTTCTCATTTAAATGTGTTTTCCTCATTGCACACTCTTATAGCTTCCTCTGGTTTTCTTTCACAGCGTTTACTACAATTTTGAAAGTTTTGTCTTCCTAATCAGACCTTAAACTCTTTGGGGGCAGGATCCATGTTTTATTCATTTCTGTATGATGCCAAAGAAAAATTGCACTGGACAGAGTTAAACAGGCAAGGAGGACTTTATTGAAGACTATTGCAACAGGAGAGAGATTGAACTCAACTACACTGAAACAAAATGCAGGGGAGTTTTTAAGCCCAGGGGTAGGGTAACAGAAAAATAGTGGAGGCCATCGGTCTAGGTGATTAGACCACCTGTGTCTGCTAATTGGTGCTTATCAAAGAGAAGCTCTTACCTTCCTGCACAGACCGGGAAACAGGGGCACTGTTTTCCTTGATGACTACATTTCTAAGAGGACATTCCTGGGTTGTTAAACTGGTAAGAGGCTGGGAGAAGATTTACATCTCAAGGGGAGCAGAGAAAGAATTTACAAGGACAAGTTTTCTAAAGTAACTGCTCTAAGGAAAGAGAGTTCAGTGACATAGGGTCAGGAAGAAACTGTCTAAAGTTTGGTCAAGCTGAGAGGAATACCAAGGCCGCCTTGGGAGATGACCTCCCCCTCTATGCTGCATTCCTTCCCTACAGGGACAGGCAAAGAACACAGCAAATAATAGGTGCGTTTAATTAAAAAAAATTTTTTTTTGGCCGTGCTGTGTGGCTTGCAGGATCTTAGTTTTATTTATTTGTTTTTTATTTTTATCTGTTTGGCCGCACCGTGAGGCCTGTAGGATCTTAGTTCCCCGACCAGGGATCAAACCTGGGCCCTGGCAGTGAAAGTGCCAAGTCCTAACCACTGGACTGCCAGGGAATTCTTGGTGTGTTTCATTTAAAATGAACATTTGTATGTCTATTTGGTTAATCTCCATTTCCCTCTCTAGATGGTAAGCTGCATGAAGGCAGGGATCATGCCTGTCTTGTTCGTTAGTATAAACCCAGCACCATCCACTTGCTTCTCATAGGTGCTCGCTAAGTGCTTGCAGAGAGAATGAATGAATGGATGGGTGGAGGAAGAGACAGAAGCACCAAGGATAACTTCCAGTGTTTCAGCGTGGGAGCAAGAAGGTAATGGTGCCAGTAGTGGCTGACATGTGGAAGTGACAGTGATGGGCTGAGGGCAGAGCAAACAGTCATGTGATCCCAGGCTGTCCTGCTGACTTTGCCTGCAGTAGGGGACTAACAGTGTTTGGTGTCTGAGATGGAGAAGGTTAAGGCAGCGCAGCTGAGCCTGGGGAGGCAGTAACATAGGCAGATTACACCTCTCGCCCTCAGTTTGATTCCTAACAAGCGACAAGGATCCTGGGGGAAGAGACAATGTTTGCTCTTTTGAATTTATTTAGGAGATAGAGCTGTGTCAAGGTGAGGGCCCCCTTTCGGGCCACCCTGAGGGCAGATGGATACTGGTGCATGTAATTACTTTCAGGGTCAAAGCAGTGGCAATCAGCTCCTTTGTCAGCAGCATTCACTGAATAGTTTTATTGAGCGCCTGAGGGTGATTTGTTCCAGCTCTGGAGTAATTGTCCAATCAACCGCAGGTCCCGGGGGAGGGTGGTTTGAAGGCAACTTCCAGAACATTTGAACATTTGTGATTAAGGCTAGATGGCTTCATTAATGAACAAACATTCTTTGAGCACCTACTGTGTGTTGGGTCCTGTGTCAGGCCTGTGGGAGGTGGAGGAGTGTTCTTGCTGTAATAGAGCCTGTGGATGGTTAAAGAGAATAAATAGAACCATCCTTAATCGCATGCTCATCTAAGAGGCTTTGGAGTAGGGGCTGGGAAGAGGATGGGTAGGACTGGGGTGGAGATAAGGAGTTGGCACTGACAGACATTCAAAGTCAGTGACGAAGATTCTTTCCTTGACCAAACTCTAACCAGCCTCCTGTCAGCCCTCTTTGTAGGACTCAACTTTGGCCTATAAAGAGACTTTAGCAAACACTAACATAGCGTCTCACAGCTCAAGCCTGCATCCCTAGTAATGACCCTCGCCGCCTCGAAGTTCCTACCTGAGAAAACTCAAGGCTGCCAATGAATTAATTCACTGTTCCAGCCAACACCTGAAGGCAGGGCCCACTCTCAGTCTCTGTGGGAGGGTAGGAGCTTAACTTCGATAGGTACCAGTTAGCAAACCCAGATGGGTCTCACATGGACCTAACACCCCTTCCCACTTTTTGTAATTTCTCACTTTCCTGACTCTGTTCAAGCCCCTGCCATTCCTCCTCCCTCCTCCCTCCTCCTTCCTTTAAAATGCCCAGTCACCTCTGCACACAACAGAATGGAGCTCAGCACTTTCCCCTACTGTCAGTGGTCACTAAATCTGTTTTCACTGCTTTAGCTAAATGAGGACTGGTTGTGTCCAACTTGACAAAAGGTCTCCACGAAGAAATAGAAGCAGAAAACTGGTGCACACGGTTTTCAAAAAGAGACCCTTTTGTTTTCAATCCAGCAGGGGAAATAGTGAGAGAAAGAGCTATGGAGAAAAGGGGGAGCCAGATCCTGCAGGGCCTTGGAGCCTCAAGCAAAGAGCTGGGGGTTTTGGCCTAAGTGCCACAAGAAGTGGAAGATTTTAAGTGCGGAAGTCAGGGTCAGAACAGTGCCCAGTACAAAGTAAGCATTCACTAAGTGTTCAGTGTTGCTGTTATCACTGGAGTTCCAGAAAATGACTTGTGTGGTGGTGGTACTGAGAGAGGGTTGTGGGGAGCCAAGGTGGACATGGGACAGTAGTTCGGAGGCCACAGCAATGGCTGAGGCCAGAGGTGGCGGTGGTCTTGTCTGGCTCAGTGGTTATGCGGATGGAGAGAAGCGATTGAATCGAGGAGAGATTTAGGAGATCAAACTGGCAGGACTTGGTGAACGGCTGGAAGTGGTGGGGGCAGGGGAGAGGGAAAGGGATAAACTGAGGATGATGTCCAGGTTTCTGGCTTGTGAGAGTGCGTGGGTGATGGAGCTGTTCCTAGGTGTATGTGGGCCAGATGGGGAGATCACTTTTTCAGGTTGAATTAAAGAGCACATGGGATGGCAGCGTGCTGCTGTGTATGTGGGGCTGGAGCTCTGGAGGGCCAGCCTTCAGGGAACGGGGACTGTTTTTATTCCCACATTATACTTGACTTGATCCTGAGCTGCACGCACAGCCCTGAGAACCTGGCATGTGTGTGACTTAGTTCAGGTTGTAGAGGAGGAAACATTCTCCTCTATCCTCTTAGGTTCTCCAGCTGGACCTAAGAATTAAACTGACCTAAGATGGATTAATAGGAGAAAAGCAAACAAGTTTAATTACATTTTTACACGTATACGGGACAAGAGAATGAAGACCTGAGGAAGTGACCAGAGCAGAAACTTTTATACCTTTTAGACAAAGAAATGATAAGTTTGGATTACCCTGGTGGTCCAGTGGTTAACGACTCTGCGCTTCCACTGCAGGGGGGCACAGGTTCAATCCCTGGTCAGGGAACTAAGATCCCACATGCTGTGTGGTGAAGCTAAAAAAAAAAAAAAAAAAAAAAAGACAAGTTTGTGAAGAAATGACAAGACAAAGCACAGTAAATTTGGGGGAAATAACTAAGAGATATAGTGGAAGGGGGACTAGCGGAAGATAGGATTATTTTAGCAAGCTTGTTTGTACAGACCCCTTTCAGTTCTGTTCCAAATCTATGGTGATAAAGATATTCTTGTCTTCCTGATACAGAGAGGCGCCTTTCTCATGGGAAGTTTTACGGCCTGTTTTTAGGTAGAAAAGGGGAGGTCATAGAACCCTTCCCGCATCTGCAGTTTCTCCAGTGTCTTCAGCTCAAACGAATCATCATGCCCAAGTGGCATATTTTAGGGTGACATATCCTGAACTCCTTCAGAGTTCTCCTGGACTCCAAAACAAGATTCAAGTGAAGGGACTTTATTTGGGAAGTGGAGGTCACACCAGTGGGGAAGTGAAACAGGGAAGGAAAGGAGGCAGCAAAATGTGTGTGGGGAAACACAGGCCTCAGAATGACCCCACACAAGAGGCGAGGGAGCTGGGGTATTTATACACTACAGTTCCTGGAGCAAGAGCCCTTACACACAGAGATACAGATACGACAGATGGAAGCTGCTCGGGCACAGTGA
The DNA here is from genome assembly GCF_937001465.1 of Orcinus orca. Taxonomy (NCBI): domain Eukaryota; kingdom Metazoa; phylum Chordata; class Mammalia; order Artiodactyla; family Delphinidae; genus Orcinus; species Orcinus orca. The sequence goes on from NC_064574.1 coordinate 17,426,644, forward strand.
AATGTCCGAGGGGTATAACAGGACATGGACAGCATTGGCTACAAAGTCTAACGATGCAGTTTGTATAAACATGGAGACTTTTATCTCACACTAGATGAAACTGGTCCTCTGATTAGTTTTATGTCATATTGGCAAGTTAACTGCAACCTTCAAATAAAACCTAGTTGAGATTGGAGTAAATTATGTTTGTAGCATAGGGGGGTGGGATACAATTGCAACCAACCTGTGAACTAAGAGTTCCACATCTCATCACTTGGGGTTCATTAGTTTGTTAGAAGTGAACATTTATTGAGCATGTACTATGTGCCAGGCTTCATGCTGAATAGTTTAGATATTGATATATTATCTCATTTAATCTTTATAATGAAAAACCCTGTGAGATAGGTGTACTTAGACCCATTTTATAGATGAGGAGGGACTCAGTGTTGTTGTCTTTTTTTTTTTTTTTTCTGGCTTCGCCACATGGCATGCAGGATCTTAGTTCCCTGACCAGGGATCGAACCCATGCCCCCTGCAGTGGAAGTGTGCAGTCTTAACAACTGGACCACCAGGGAAGTCCTGGGACGCAGTGGTTTGCTCTTGTTGCAACAGTGTGCAGTTGGCAGAACCAAGTTTTCACCCATTTTTTTTTCCTCAACCTTTTGCTGCCGCTTGGCAGTTAGAAATTACAAGAGCAATCTTAGCTCAAGAATTGGGCTTATATTTGCGTTCAGTATTTATTGAAGTTCCCAGGCTCATCCAGTACTAACTATCGGGGCTTAATAAGTTCTCAATAATAATGATTTCCCCCTGGATGAGTATAGATGCTTCTGTCAGCTGAGGCTGATTTCCACCTAATTTGCAGGGAATTTGTGTGGCACAATGATGAGCTAAATATTTATGCAGGGAGGATGTATGTACAAATCACATTTCCATAAGAAACACAAGGCAAATGAGAGTTTCCCACAAAAAAAAGTTTATTTCTGGGAAAAGATGCTTTAGAGGATCCAACATTAGCCAGGATTAACCAGCATTATCCAAGAGTTAGCCATATTTAGGCAATTTTAACATTTATGCCAGAGAAGTGTCTTTATTAAGAATTGCCAAGGATTACTAGAAGAGAAATCATGTTTGCTCCTCAGGGTTGAGGGGAAAACACCTGGGAATATAGAATAGCTTTTTCTCCAAATGATCTAACCATCTTTGTGGATGACCCTGGGCAAGTTACTGCCTGTCTCTCTGAGCCTCAGTTTCTCAAGCTGTCATCTACTGGATAGGATTGGCTGTTCCTTAAGGCCCTGCCCACTCCGTTTTGTAATTCTGTGTGCTACAACTGTGCCTCTGTCTTTTTATCTCCACTGAGGACAGGCTGTTAACCTTGGACTACCAGCCTTCCTACTGAGGGAAAGGAGTCAACATTTCAGCTACTTATGGTGTGTCAGGCACCCGCTAGGTACTTTATGTCAATCAACTCATTACTCCTCATAGCAGCTCAATGGCATAGGTTTTATTTCCATTGTATAGCTAAAAACAAATAAGTTGCAAGTTTAGGAGCAGCTGCTACTTTTGGGGCCATGCTTCAGTGCCCCCACCCACGTCTGAGTAAGATCAACAGAAAGGTTTTTAAAGGGAAGCGTTTTTACTTGGGGCTGTCTACCAAACGGGTACTAAGGAGCAAAGAGCGTAGGACTTGGGGTTGTACAGACCTGAGTTCAAGTTCTGCCTCCTCCAGGCACTAGCTGAACGCCCGGGTGAGTCACATCACCTCTTCAAGTCCTGTTTCCTCATCGGCACACTTACCTTATGAGCTCTATAGAGCAGGGCTGCTGTGTGGGTTCCATGAGAAACCGTGCAGCTCTTCGAAACCAAGCTGAATGGGTTGGTCATTCTACGTTTCCCTCTAAGGGTCATCTCAGATGGCCCTGCTCGCTGCCGATCCGATGTAAGAAGCAGCTCTGGATGTGGCCCTGGCTTCCTCCCCAGGCTTGCTCTCTTGAACACCTTCCCCTGACCCACCCAAGCCCTGGCCCTGCCTGACTTCTGCCTATGTGCATGCGCCGTATGGCTGGAGATACGGGTCCAAGCCCCAGCAACACCAGGTTCTACTTATGTGACCTGAAGTCACTCATCTGATTTCTCTGAGGCTCTGTTTCTCTTCTGTAAAATGGGGATCATTTTACAGACTTTGTTCAAGACTTTTGTAGTTGGTTAAACATCATGATGTTGAAATTAACTGCATGCATGTGTTCTGTCCTCACCCCAGGGAATGACCTCAGTCCTCCTGAATAAATTCTTTTTTTTTCAAATTCAAATATAGTTGATTTACAATATTGTGTTAGTTTCAGGTGTACAGCAAAGTGATTCATATATATATATATTTTTTTCAGATTCTTTTCCATTATAGGTTATTACAAGATATTGAATATAGTTCCCTGTGCTATATAGTATGTCCTTGTTTATTTTATGCATAGTAGTGTGTATCTGTTAATCCCATACTCTTAATTTATCTCCCCCTTTCCCCTTTGGGAACCCTAAGTTTTCTATGTCTGTGAGTCTGCTTCTGTTTTGTAAATAAATCCCTTTGTATTACTGAATGAATTCTTTTGCAGCCTTAAGAGTTCCTGGATGAAAAGTCCCTCCTGCTTTGTTACAGAGGGACATATGAACCAGCTTGTCCGTTGCTGTCAAGATTCAGGTGCCTTGAATGAGCAAATGAGTGAGCAACCTCCCTCCCTCAGATGTTGCTTTAAGACGGATTTCTGCCTGTCTGAGACAGATTTTCATATAGATGTAATCTCATTTAATGTTTTCACACCCCTGTATCCAGGCACGACCTGCCGAAGCCACAGAACCAGCAGGTGGCCGCACTGGGATCTGGAGCTAGATTCTCTTGCATCCCCTCTGCTGTGCCCAACGAAGCTCACAGCCCTAGCCTCTGCTTGGAATTCAGCTTGGCCCTCGCCAAGACTCACAGCCTGCCTTTTAGCTTCACTTGCTTCTGAGGCTGTAACATGGCTTTGAAAAGATATTTCAGGGAAATCAGAAAGTTGTAAAACAATTTTGAGGTCCAGGTTCATAGGGACTTCAGAAACTCTCTCTCTTAAATAACAGCTTTATTGAGATATAATTTAGATACAATAAAATTCACCAGCACATTTACAGAGTTGTTGTATAGCCATCACCACTATCTAATTTTAGAACATTTTCATTACCTCCCAAAGAAACCGCATACCTATTAGCAGTCACTCCTCATACGCCCCTGGCAACCACCGATTTACTTTGTCTCTGTGAATCTGTCTGCTCTGGGCCTTTCATATAAATGGAATCGGACGCTATGTGGCCTTCGGTGACTGGCTTCTTTCACTCGGCATGTTTTCCAGGTTCATGCAAGTTGTCGCGTGTGTTAGTATTTCATTCCTTTCATGGATGAATAATATTCCATTGTGTGGATATGCCACATGTTGTCTATTCATCAGTCGAGTTGATGGGTGTTTGGGTTGTTTCCCCCTTTTTTTTTTTTTTTTTTGTTTCCCCCTTTTTTGACTTTTATGAATATTGCTGCAGTGAACATTCAGGTACAGATTTTTGTATGGACATGTATTTTCAGTTCTCGGTATAGACTAAGGGTGGAACTGCTGGATCATATGGTAACCGTGTAACAGTTTTTGTGGAACTGCCACACTATTTCCCAAAGTGGCCGCAGCATTTAACAGTCCCACCTCCAGAAGCTCTGTTTTGGTGTTTGTTGATTGAAATAGGTTTTCAGATGCTGGCAATTCATTTGAGCTTCAAGCCCAGTTTGGTCCAAAGTCTCAGAGGAACGCTCATTGCATTGCAGATCTGAGCATGGCCAGAAAAGACCTTCTATAGTCTACAGTGTTGCACCCTAAATATCCTGTAATAGAATTCAAAATATAGTACAGGCTTGGGTTTGAGTTCTTGAGTAAGAGTTATGATCTAGCGCAGGAAGAACAGTTTAGAACAGTGCCTATCTTGCTCTGAGTTCCTTTTGATGCGACACTGAGACGAGGATTTGAGTACAAGTTATTTCCTTGGGAGGTGAGCCCAGGAAACACCTGTGAAGGAACAGAGGAAGCGAAAGAGAGAAGGGAAGGAAGCCGATAAGGGGGGGTTATATCAAGCAGATCACTACTGTGGGCAACCAGAGCTCAACTCGGCTGGGGAACTCCGGGATCCAGTGCAGATCATGTCTTGAAGTTATCCCAATGTGGAAACAAAGAAGCTGGAGCATTTATCTACCAATTCCTGGTCTGTCAGTTGGTTGAGGGCTGCTTCTGGGGTATGAACTCCTTGGGGCTTCTGTTTTGCCCTGCACACTGGCCTAGCCTGCCCCCATACTCACAGGCCATGAGCTGCAAGGTTTGCCCTAAGCTGGCTTCAGTGTGTGGAGGTCCACGGGCAGAGAACCAACAGGATCAGCCATGGGGCCGGTCCAAATTGGGTATTTGAGTAACCCCATCTGGGGTCATCTCTATCTATGATAAAAAGGCTTGATCAAAATGTCACGTAGGGCTTCCCTGGTGGCACAGTGGTTGAGAGTCCGCCTGCCGATGCAGGGGACGCGGGTTCGTGCCCCGGTCCGGGAAGATCCCACATGCCATGGAGCAGCTGGGCCTGTGGGCCGTGGCCCCTGGGCCTGCACATCCGGAGCCTGTGCTCCGCAACGGGAGAGGCCACAACAGTGAGAGGCCCGCGTACCGCAAAAAAAAACAAAAACAAAAACAAAATGTCATGTAAGTCTGTCTTTGTTGACTTAAAGGAATCAAAATAGGAGAAATAAAATCTTTTCCTAAACACATCTCAGAGGTAGGAAGCACAAAGCTTCCAGAACACAGGAAATAGCTGATAAATGTATATTTTTAAAAATTGAAGCTGGAGGCTGTTCTTTAAGAAAGAAAAGAGGGGGACAATTGAAAGGCACTTGCTAAAGTAATCAGAGTAGAGAGGGAGGAATAGAGATGGAAATCAGAATTCGCCTTGAGACAAGTTAGTAGGATAATCAAGGGCTAGGAATTGTGCCAGTCCCCCCCAGATCAGAACCACTGGGTTCCCCAGGTCCCCGCACACATGTTTATATTTAGGCCCATCAGAAGAAGGGACCTCTGTAGAAGCAGCTTCCAGATGCCACTGGAGACCAGAATCACCTGGGGCACATGAGAAAAACAGGGGTCTGAGGTCTCACTGCAGAATCTGCAAGGGTGGGGCCTGGGAATCTGTATTTTAACAAGTACCCCAGGGTGACTGTGAGTCAGATTTGGGGTTCTCCGAGAAGAATGCTGTAGATAAAGTTCCAGACTTTTTGGTTATTGACAGGAAAATGTCAGAAATGGACAGATAACCTACTGTGCTCCCTTCTCAGCCTTCCCCATGGCCCTACTTAGATTCCACTGGCTCGTGTTTGTAACTAGCCTGGCCTTTTGTTCCCCACCCTCCCACCCCCATTAAAGTATCCGGCAGGAAGGTTTGTTGGGGTTGGATTTTCATCCCTGGAAACTGGGAGTCTTAGACACGCGTGGTCCTCTCTCTAAAGTATGGCCTCAAACTAACAATCCAAGAGACAGAATCTAGGCAGCTGAAAGGGATTCAAGAGGAGTCGCTTTAACTGGAGTCTCTCTAAACACACGAAAGGCTTTACATTTTCTCCTCACTCCCCATTGAACTTTTCTTAGTCAGCGTTATAGCTAATGATGTCTTCCCCAATTCATGTTGAAGTCCTATCCCCCAGTACCTCAGAAGGTGACCTTACTTGGGACAGGGTCCTGACAGAGGTAATCCAGTTAAAGTAAGGTCATTAAGGTGGGCTGTAATCCAGTATAACTGGTGTCCTTTTTAAAAGGGGAAATTTGGAGACAGACATGCATTACAGGGAGCAGGCCACGTGAACATGAAGACAGTTGTTGACAAGCCAAGGAGAGGGGCCCCGGAAGAAACCAACCCCACCTCGATTTTGGACTTCCAGCCTCCAGAACTGTGAGATGATAACATTTTGTCGTTTGAAGCACCTGGTCTGTGGTACTTTATTCCCTAGCAAACTCACGTAATCAGCTTCCTTGCCAGTGGAGCCTACCTCCCAAATTTCTTTCAGTCTATCTCTTCCCTCTACCTTCATGGCCTTCACTGTAACATAAAACTCTACCATCTCCCTGGACTCCTGCTTTACTGAACCAGGTTTGTTTGCCTGATGCCCAGCAAGCCACAGCATTTGCTGAGATGCTGAGGCTTGCAGCAGAGAAAGGGCTTATTCATGAGACAGCCTAGCGAGGAGATGGGCGAACAAGTCTCACATCCACTTCCCTGAAGGCGAGGGGCTCAGGATAATTATGGGATAGAGGAGCAGGGTGATCTGAGGTGTGGGGAAAGGGGATGGGAGACAGGAAAAAGGTGAAGTAATCAGTGTTCTGCATAGGTGTAGCTGAGTTACGTGCTTCCTCGTGGGACGCGTGTTTAGAAAATGGTGGCATTAGCACGATCTGAGGGTGGAGTTTTTGACCTGCAAACGGTCATTCATCAGACACTCACACAGGCCCAGTTGAATGGTCAGTTGTCTCGACTGATTTGAACTGGGCAAGACTAGCTCCATGTTCCTGAAAAACAACTTAAGCAACAGCTACTATAACGACTCATACGTCAGAGGTGTTATCTATAAGGGGCAGTTAAAGGAGTCTTGTGATATATTGTCTAAGCATGGAGGTATGCAGTTTGCAAGAACAATTAAAGTGACCTTAGTCAGTGAAGGCAGGTTATAGAGTATTATTTATCAAGCAAGTTATAGTTTAAGGGATTTAATTGATAACAGCCCTTGGTTTCACGAGCCTGCCTTTCTGCTTTCACGCTGACACCCTGCCATTTTTTTCTCAGCCCAGCCACCAGCAGCACGTTTTATAAACACACATCTGATCGTGTCTCTCCCCTGCTTGAAGCTCTTCTGTGGCTCCCCATGACTTTCAGGGTGAAGACCCAGATCCTCAGTCACAAGGCCCTACCTGGATGAGCCTTGCATGTCCTTCAGTTTTACTGCCACTTCCCTTCGCTTGTTCCCTCGCATTGGTCTTGTTTGGGTCTGAATTAGCCTTTCTTCCAGCTCTGCAGTCTCCGCCAGGAATGCTCCTTCATACCCCGCCCTTCTCCCTGCTGATTCCCCCCCCTTCCGTGAGGCCTCAGTTAATGCCGTTCCTCGGGGGGTGACCAGGTTAGAGTTCTTCTGCCTTGTGCTTTCTTGACGTCCTGAGCTCTCCCATTGCAGCAGCTACGCACTTGTCATTAACAATCTGTGTAATGACTTATTTAGTGTCCTATCTAGAATGTAGACTCCGCGGGGGCAGGATTTTTGTTCTGTTTGCTCACTTCTATGTCCCTAACACCTGGAACAGTGCCTGGCGCATAGTAGGTACTCAGTCCGTGTTTGTTGCATGAACAAATGAATGGATGGAATTGCCAGAAGGGCCCAGCCCGGGTCTGTCATGGTCATTCCTGTTTCTCCAGCACCCAGAGCGATGCCTGCCACAGAATAAACTCCCTGTGAATGTTGGGGGAGGGTATGGGTGAGGAGGAAGGGGAAGGGGAGGGGGGTCACTGGTGGAGGGGACTGAATCTCATCAGGCAGAGCTTCCCTGGGTTGGTCTCCTTCTCAGGGAATTCTTGGTTTCCTGGGGGACACCCTCTTGCTAGGAGACGGTCTGACATCACTGTGATGGGGACACACCCAGAGGGCTGCTTGAGTCAGGTCAAAGAAAGGGGGATCCCGGGTGGAAGGAATGGAAGAGAGGGGGTGGTTGAAAAGGATGGTGGGGAGAGGAGAGGAGAAGTCTGCTGAGGAGGCTTTGTTTTCGGGTTTCCCTGGTCTTGCTGGCCTAAGGGCCATGAGAGGACTTATTGGGGAGACAGCAGAAAGTGCACCAGAGCTCACTCCCAGCATGTGTGCTCACCCACGGCAGAACCCTCGGCTTGCGGGGCCGCCTGCCTGGTCTTCACCACAGCACGTGTGGTGCTGGGGTTCCCCTGCTTCCCCAAACTGTGTGTGGACTTTTCTCGTGGGCTAAAGGATGGTATGTCTGTATGAGGCTTCCACTCTAGAAAACAAATTCCTTCTATCCCGAGACATCCAGCTCTTCTAACATCTGGGAAGCTCAAATTTATTCCAGAGGTTCTCTAGCAGACAGGCCCTGTGACTCAGAGAGCCTCCGGGGGCTCCTCCTGGCAGGCTGGCCTTGCTAAAGGAATCCTTCCTCTGAAGCTCTCCTGCCTCAGCTCCCTGCGTTTCAACGCACTTCAGCACATTGTTGGGCTGTTTGGGTTTAGATGGCAAAGCAGTCAAATGTTTCCAAGGAGAAGAGGGGAAAAGAAATCCCACCCCCACCCCACCAGAGCCTTCTTGGGAAACATCCACAGGCCTGGCTTGGTCTCCAGATTGGATCTGGAGCTGAGAACCTGTCCGGATGAGAGTGCTGGTGCGAGACCACGGGTTCTCAGGACTCCGCCTGATGTGGTTCCTCAAGGAAAGATTCCTTGGGCATTGAGGACCACTTCCCCGCTTCCACAGATGTCTTCAGCTTCTTCTTTCTCCCTCTCCCCCAGCCACAGGGCTTGATTCAGGTACCTTTGATTGAATTAGTAACTCCTCAAGCAAACCATAAATCAAAGTTGGAGGCAAAGTGTAAATGGGAAGATGGAAAGATTTACTATGTTAAAATGCTCTCTGAGGTATCACAGAAATGTGATGGGGTAATTCATTGAGATTACTTTGTGCTTTGTTGATGCCGCTATAGTAGAATCAGAGATTGCATGCAGTCTGTTTGGGCTTTTGGTGTTTCTCCTCCTGTCCAGGATCCTTCCAAGTAAGCATCTTCTTGTCTCAGGTGGAGTGAACTGGACTCCGTATCTCAGGTAAGCCTACAAGGAAGGATCACATGCCTTCCTCACCTTTGCTCCCCGGCTCCATCAGCTCTTTGCAGCAGCCTCACAGCATTCCAGAAACCTCTCTATGCCCCAGTTTTCTCATCTGTAGAGTGGGGTTCACCCTCATGGAGCTGTTGTGAGGATTAAGTGAGTTAACATAGGCAAAGTGCTTGAAACGGTGCCTGGTACGTACTAAGCACTCAATAACTGTTAGGTATTAGTTATTACCATCACTCATGCATAGAGTCGGGGGGAGAGAACTATTCAGCATGTATATCAGTCAGGGTTCTCCAGAGAAACAGGACGGGGAGGATCCATGTCTATGTCGAATATCATCATATAAATATCTGTAGATGTATCTAGACCTGTATCTGTATCTATACCTATACCTCTCTCTCTCTCCATACACACACACACACACACACACACACACACAAACACACACACACACACACAAATTTATTTCAAGCAATGGGCTCATGTGATCGTGGAGGCTGGCAAGTCTAACGTTTGCAGGGCAGGGCTGCAGGCTATAAACTCTTAGGCAGGAGCTGATGCTGCAGTTTTGAGGCAGAATTTCTTTGTCCTCAGGGAAACCTCAGTTTTGCCCTTAAGGCCTTTTGATTGATTGGATGAGACCCACTCACATCATGGAGGGTAATCTCCTTTACTTAAAGTCAACTGATTGCAGGTGTTCACTACATCCGCAAAATGCCTGCCCGGTAACACTGGGATTAGCACGTGACTGAGTAAACTAGGTGCTTCAGCCAGGTCAGGGTGACGTACAGAGCTGACCGTCAGAGTGTGACATTCCTAATCTAGCTAGCTCGTCAGCACGCACGTAGGCTGCACTGACCCGCTGCATCCGACCTCCAGGGAAGCTCCCTTTCCCCTCCCACACCTCTGCCTCCCCTGTTAAGGTTGCCCCCTCCCCCCATTCCTGACCTCTGACGTGGCTGTTCTCTTTCTTGCTTATTTTCCCTGTGGGTAGGGAACTTGGGGGGCGACTTTGGGTTCTTGGGGTGGCAGAGGGGAGGAAGACCAAAGAGGGGTCTGGACGCTTCTCCTTTCTTCCTGTTGACACTGACTGTTAAGGAAAGGAGAATCAGACCTCATCCACTGCCAGTGTGAATGCCAGAACTCATGCAGACTTTAGAAACTCATTCACCTGAAAGTGTGTCTGTCTCCTTCCCAGTCTTGAATTACGTTCACAAGCCCCCTTTCCTTGATGACAATAGATGGGGAAAGAAGGGCTGCCCCATCCCGGTGGCAGGTGACTGTCAGCCAGCTGGGAGTTTTGCTTGGAAGACGAGGTCCTGGCATGCATTTCTCAACCAGTTATAAAGTATGTCTCCGGGTTCCACCCGCCACAGCCTTATGATTCTTTAGCTGCGAACTCCTTATGACCAACAGCTTGTCACTGTCTCCTCCGGTTGTAAAATTTCATTTTAAGACATGCTATGCTCCAGAATATTTACAGATGAAATTTGTACGGTTTGGAATTTGCTTCAGAATAGTGCAGGAGCAGGGAGTGTGGGATCAGCCGCAGATGGAGAACCGTTGAAGCTGGTTGATGGGTACATGGGGGCTTAGTTGTACCGTTCTGTGTCCTATTGAATATGTTTACAATTTTCCGTAACGAAAACTTTAAAGAGAAAAAAACCCCACATTATGAAGTCCTTAAGTATGTTTTCAAATAGTGTTTCTCAAGAATATATTCAATGTTCCACAGATGTTTGCTTAAAATTTCAGTTTTTATTATATTCTTAACTCTTTAAGGCTTGGGATGACAGGATGTGGGAGTGTAGAGCTGGGGTCGACAAACTCTGGAAAGGGCCAGACAGTGAACATTTTTGGCTTTGTGGGCTGTACAGCTATACAGTGTGAAAGGAGCCACAGGCAGTATGAAAATGAATGTGCATGGCTATGCTCTAATAAAACTTTATTTATGAACATTGACATTTGAATTTCATATAATTTTCACATGTCACTCAATAGTCTTTTGAATTTAAAAAAATCGCTAAAAGATATAAAGAGCATTCTAAGCTTGCAGACCCTAGAAAAACAAATGGCCGGCTGGATTTGGCTTGCGTGCCATAGTTTGAAGACCACGCTATAAATGATAGTTTAATACACTGGGGATGACCGACCAGGTAATTTGGCCTTCCAGGGCTGTTTTTTTTTTTTTTCTTGAACAACTGGAGGAATAAAACTTCTCCTGTCATCTCCTTGCATGTTAGCGAAACAAAACAAAACACAACAAACAAAACACCCAAGCACACTTCGGAGTATGCTAATTGAAAAAGAATCAAACAATTAACATGACAAACATACAGAAGTGAAAGTTCCTTTTCTCATTGCTCATTCCCTGGCCCATTACCCAGAGGTGAAAGCTGGGGTCCCAGTCCTCAGGGATACTAAGACACATTTCTCTTCTTCTTCCTCAGAAGGCCAGACTTACATCAGTGCTGCCCCAAGGACCAAGCAAAAGACAAAGATTAGCTGACCCCAATATAAAGAATTATACACTTTACATTTTGAGGATCAGTCCACTCATTGGCAGGTGAACCCTTTGAACTGATAAACCAAATGAGAAGGGAATGATTGATTATACATCTGACCTGAATTGACGTGTGTCAGCGTTGCTCTAAAACTTCGTGGTTCATGATACCTGTGAGCAGAACCCCATAGGGAACCTTGGGCAAAGCTTTCTTCCTGCCTCAGCTTCCCCGGTCTCTCTGGCCCCATCGGGATCCCCAGCTGCAGGGAGCTAGGTTGTCTGGTCAGTCTGTGGGTCTGACATCTTTTACGGGTTTTTTGTTGTTGTTGTTATTCCACTCTCTTTGCTTTTTCTTTTGATTTTCTGAGAGTGGACACTAATTTGACTCTCAGCTTCCTTTCTGTTTTTTTCCTTGGGGAATCAAACTAGCTATTTTTGTTCATGAGATGGTGAAATACATTGAAGGTAGAGAGAAAAAAAGCGTGAGAGAGAATACATCCACTGCTTCTGCTGGGATCCTTGCTGGCTGTTCCTGAGTTTTCCATCGAAAGCACTTAGATACTCAGAAAAAAGTCTAAGTGGTTCGTGTGCTGCATTTTTCTTTTAGAATTGGGAGAGGAACCTCAGGGATTAGCTGATCCAAACCCATCTCTTTTATAGATAGAGAAACCAAGGCTCATAGAGGTGGAAGGCAGGAGATAGGGGAGGGGTGCATGAATGGGAGGGAGGTATATTTGGGGGAGGGTGAGCAGGCCTGGAGCCTGGGATAGGTGGGAGGAGGTGGTGCAGGTGTGTCATGGACAAGAGATGAGCAGGGAGGTGGCCAGGCCAAGACGGTCCTTGCATGATCAGCTTAAGACTTGGCTTCCGCTTGGGGGTTAAAAGGCTACCAGAAGGTTAGGCAGGGGGTCTTGGGTTCTGTTATGCTTCAGGAAGATCGTTCTGTGAGGGAGGGACATGTGATGTGAGGCTGGAGGCTGGGAGATTGGGGGGAGGGGGAGGAAGGACAGATAGCCGGTGTGGATGTTTGGTGGCAGGTGGAAGGAGAGAGAGGAGGTAGTGGTTTGGGAGAGACTCAGAACCAAGGCCGGGGCTTTTGTCCAGGTGGGGAGACGAGCACGTTTGAAGGCTGGCCCGAAGGAACCTGTGGTGGGGGAGAGACTGAGGATAGGAGAGGATCGCCCTGATGCGAGACCTTGGACGTGGTGACCCAGGCCCAGGTGAGGGAGAAGGGGAGGACTGAGGTGGCAGGTGCTGGCTTTGACAGGTGGGGGACCCAGCCTATAGTTTGGGCCCAGCCACAAGGCTGACCTGTGACATCCCTGTTGATGGTCAAGGCCTCTGACCGTAGGGGCACTGGCCACTGAGAGGACAAGCCAGATGGGTGAGTTCCAGACCCCAGGCTTTCCAGTGTCCCTCACAACCTCTAGCCACCAACTCACCCTCCTTACTCTTGGAAGTAGAATCAAGGTGGTGTTGGCTACTGTTTAAGGATGGTTGATGTGAAAAAGTGGAAAATGTAATGACCCAAATGAAAACCACCCATTGGACGTCTGGAAGCATCCTCTCGGCTTCCCTGCATTATTCTGACTTCTTTGGCCAGGTTCCTTACATGATACCAAGTGCCACTCCAGCCATATTTATAATATTTCAGACCCTTTCCAATCTCTGACAATTAGTTTTTTGGCCATTAAGCTGGGCTGAAGCAGGAATACTTTAATGTGCTTATTTATATCTCATTGGTTACAGAAGTTCCCTCATAAGTAAGCTCTATGATCCCCCAGAGTGTCCGTGTAAGAGCTTAAATGGACTCATCAGTTTCTCAGCCAGTCTTCCTGTAAGGTCAGCCTTGAAGTAGATTGTATCTTTCTCACCACTGATCTCACAGCCCTTTCACCACTTTCGCCTTATTTTTGAGCATGAGGACCTTAGAATCATAGAGTTACAGTGTTTGGACTAATTTGAGAGAGGAGGTGGGGGAAGCAGAGGGAGGGCCTTCCCAGCTGAGGGTGGAGGGTCACCAGAGTCGGGCCCCTTCAGAGAGCTGGAGCCCGTGGCCAAGGGCCTGATGCCTGCTGGTCATGGGAGGATTTTAAGCAGGGAGATGGTACCATCAGACTTCACCTGAGTAAGATCATTCGGCTGCATGGTGGATGGTACGTGGAGGGAGGAGAGGCAGGCAGGGGTCCCTCTGAGTGTGACCAGCTCCCACAGCCCATCAGAGCCAGCTCAGACCAGCTTCTTGCTTTCAGAGCCCAGCGCAAAGTGAAAACGAGAAGCATCTTATTCAAAATTTAAGCACAGTCGGGTATTATTCAGCCATACAAAGGAATGAAGTGCTGATCCCTGCTACAACATGGGTGGATCTCACAAACATGATGCCAAGTGAAGGAAGTCAGACACGAAAGGTCACGTATTGTATGATTCCACTTATGTGGAATATCCAGGGTAGGTAAATCCATAAAAACCAGAAGGAAAGTCGAGTAGTGGTTGCCAGGGGCTGGGGACAGGGAAGAAGAAGGAGCGACTGCTTAATGGATATGGGCTTTCCTCTTGGGATGATGCAACGCTTCTGACACTAGATGGAGGTGGTGGTTACGTGAGATCATGAATGCACTCAATGCCACTGAATGGTGTGCTTTAAAGTGGTTAATCTTATGCTACGTGAATTTTTACCTCAATTAAAAAAAACCCATATTCTCAGGTGCTGGGGATTAGGGTGCGGAATTCATTCATTCATTCGGGGGTGGCGGAGAATCATTATATTGCCTACCACACCCTTCTAGAGTGATGTTTAATTCCTGACCCAGTAGGTCACAGAGCTAAATTTTTCTAAAAACCTTAGTTTCTAGACAGAGTTCAGGGGTTCTTTTACACGTTTTAGATAAACTACCCTTCTGCTCTTACGTGTGTGCATTTTTGAAGATCTGTTAATTTATAGTGGTAGTTACCATAAATATATGGTAACTTGGACATTTTGGATGGACATCCTGAATTCCACACTGGAATTATGTGTCATTAGCTACTGTCTTTATAATTCATCTAGTCTGAAAGATAGAGGCTGGTAAGGGTTACAGAAGACTAAACGACTGCAAGAGCAGGCTAAATTATTTACTCCAACCCTCTTATCTGATCCATCACAAAAATTGAGAATTTCAGGAAAACTTCTCCTCCAAGCACCGTGATGATCTCCCAGCTTGACTGAAATGCTCTGAGTAAAGGGAACCCACTACTTGTCATAGTAGATTACTCCAAGGTTGAATATTTCAATGCCTAGAATGTTCTTATTTTCCTGCAGTTGAAACATGCCTTTCTTTGGTTTATACCCACAGGACCTGGTTCTGTCCTCTGGGGCACACTGGTTACCCTTCTGCAGGGAGGTAAAGGCAGAGATCTGGTCCCTTATTCTTAAAGCTAAATGTCCCCTATTATCTTGCAAGCTTCTTCGCAGCCCGGCCATCCTCCCTAGGCACAATGAAGTTATTCACGTCCCTGTCAAACCTGGTGACCAGCTCTCCTTTCCCCCATCCCAATGCCGCCTCCCCAAGACTCTTTCTCAGGGTGCTGCACCCTCCTTTTTTAGGCCATCTCACATAGAAGCCCTTCTTCTGATTCTTGACTCCCAAGGTGGGTCTTGTCGATCTCCTAAGAAACTAAAGCATCGCCCTAGATGCACGCTGAGCTTGCTGACCCTCACTGAGAGGGAATGGGCCTGTTAGGGGCTGAATTGTGTCTTCCCCCGCCAAACCCCTACATTTATATGTTGAAGTCCTAACCCCTAGTACCTCAGAGTGTGACTGTATTTGGAGATGGGGCCTTTAAAGAGGTGATTAAGGTAAAATGAGGTCATATGGGTGGGCCGTAATGCAGTAGGACTAGTGTCCTCATAAGAAATTGGGACACAGATATGCACATGCACAGAGGGAGGACCACATGAGGGCACAGGGAGAAGATGACCACCTACAATCCAAAGATACAATCCTCAGGAGAAATCAGCACTGCTGACACCTCAATCTTGGACTTTTAGCCTCCAGAATTGGGAGAAAATACATGTCATCACATTGTGTAAGCCACCCAGGCTGTGGCAGCCCTGGCAAACTAATATAGGGTCCTGGTCATCAGAACTTCCCAGGCCTCTCCTTCGTTCCTCCCTTTCAGAGGGTCACTCCCTACACAACCTGCACCCCCTGCTAGCCAAGGGTAGAGAAAGTGACTTCTGCCTGAAGCAGAAAAAAACCAACACCAAAAACGTGGTTTAAGTTCCCAGTAGGACTCCCCGCCAGGTAACTCATGGTAAAGCTTTGACAGCGTTCTGTGCTTCTCCAGGAAGCTGAATCCTAATTTTAGTGTCGTGCTGATGGATTCTCTCAGCCCCCATCTGGACTGAGGGGTTATTGCCCCTGGTGCCCAAAGTGGCAGCTCTGACTCACCTTTTAGCTTCTAAGGGAGGGAAAATAGATGTACTGAGGCTACCAGCAGGGACATTCTGGTAAACGTCATGGATTTGGCTGTACCCTAGGAATACTTT
Organism: Orcinus orca; assembly: GCF_937001465.1. Classification (NCBI taxonomy): domain Eukaryota; kingdom Metazoa; phylum Chordata; class Mammalia; order Artiodactyla; family Delphinidae; genus Orcinus; species Orcinus orca. The sequence continues at coordinate 17,442,567 of NC_064574.1, forward strand.
TAGATGCTTGGGGTCCAGGGGGTGAGGTGGTGGTGCCCAGACATCACTCCTCATCCCACTGGACAGGGACTGAGGGTCTGGGTGGGGGCCTGATCTCCGGAATAAAGCTGGAAGCAGGTAGCTGAGGTGGGCTCTGAGGTGGGCTCTCAAGCTCTGACAGCTGGAAGTCCCCATCATAGCAGAGTACCACACAGGGTCTTACGTGCCTTCGTGGGAATCATTTCTGCGGGGTACAGGGTTTTAAGCTCATTATTAGCCGAATACCTGAACCACGTTCAAAGCAGAGCAAAGTTCACCTCTTTCTGTGGGTTCAGCCAAGATGGTGTCTCAAAGCAGGAATTGATTAGAGAAGTCGAGAAAGGCCAGAGCAGAAAGCAGACACGGCCCTCTGACTAGCAGGACAGGAGGTAGGGGTCTAGATATGAGGGTCCCAGGATGGACCCTTATCTCTGACAGCCTGCTGCCTTCCGTGTTCAGTGCTATAGGTCAAAAGTAGTTGTCTTGGTTACAGAGCCCATTTTCTTATAGGAGCAGAGGGCAGATATATTAATGTCTGTTTGTGTCAAATGCAGGAGATATGAAGGAAGATGAGGGATTTAAACAGCTGGGGGTGGGGATTTTTGACCTAGCTGAGGCAGGGTGATTTACAGGGAGGAGGGGGCTCAGGAAGGTGCACATCACAGGGTGTCTCTATCACTTGCCCCTCTCCAGCTGCTGCTCAGCTCGGAGCCCACTTCGGGCAGCACTGAACACTAATGAGTTAGGTTCTACGATTCTGGAATCTCTGGGTTGAGATCCTGTAGATGTTGAGGCTCCCTGAGCTCACGTCGCCCACTTGATAAGTTTTGTGGTTGCTGAGGTTTTGATCCTCGGGGAGCCTTCTGTGGCGTAAGGCCTAAAACTGAGGCATAGTTTGATGGGCTGCCTTGATTATCTGCTGAAACTGAGGGACCTTGAATGGCCCACTTGCAAGTTTCTTTCCCCACTCTGCTCCTGCAGTTAAGGTCCTCTTATCAAACAACCCTCCCTATCAAGGGCACCAGGTACAGTTCCTGCTTATCCCCCACGTGGCAGGTTTCTTTTCTCTGTCAGACCATGGAATTATTCGAACAAGCAAATCACCTCCTCTCTTGGGAACCAGGGGTCATCCCACCCTCTTGATACTACAAAGCCTGCCTCTCACAGACCCTGGTTGTTCTCTGTGTCCTGGAGTACAATGCCCGTGTGGCCTTGTGTGGCAGGCAGTGTTCTCCTCACCCAGGTTCTGAGTATATGCGATCAATCTGTTCATCGTAACTGTTCAGTGCCGAGTGTCATTGGCTATTGTTGTAACCCTAGAGCAGGAATCTCTCCCTCACCAGCGAGGTGAATAGGGGATGGTTAAATCAGACTCTCCCCTCAGCCATGCCTGGCAGCTGTCGTGTCAGGCTCTCTGGAGAATGGAAACGCTGTCTCAGTTTCATTCAATTGAACCTTTGAGTTGCTCAGACCAAGTTCCCCTTGGGCGAGGTAGGAGGTCACCATTCAGGGTCAAGCCTGGGTACCTCCATCCTCTCACCTCCGAGGTCGTTCTCTGCTTCTTCCTTTGATCCAGGTACCGGACCCAGCACCTTAGGAGCTCTGCTAACAACCCACAACCCTTCTTCTCCTCTTTTCTCCTTTGAGGCGCTGATAAAATACATCTCCAATGGCTGTCTTGTGTGCCAGCATTCCCATAGTTCAGATGCTTTCTTTCTAGATGAATGAATGAATGAATGAACAAGAGGGGGAATTAACTCCATATAGTAAGGGAATTTGGCCTGTTATTTCCTAGGGGTGTGTATTAGTTAAGTTAAAAGGCACAGCTGTTTTAACAAAAGACCCCAAATAACGTGGCTTAAAGATCGTAGAAGTTTGTCTCCCCTGCAATAGTCAGAGGTGACGCTCTAGGTCAGGAGGTGGCTCTGCCCCTCACAGTTGTTCAGGAGCCCAGGCTGCTGGTGCCTCTGCCATCTTCATCTTCAAGGTCACTTTGGTTATCACCACCCAGCCAGTAGGAGGGAAAAAAGTGTGCAAATCCAGGGCCATCAAAGCCATAAATTCTTTGTAAGCAAGTGAGACAGAAACGGCACATGTGTTCACTCATATTCCATCACTGGAATGGGTACATTGCCCTCCTAAACCTCCAGGGAAGCTGGGAAATGCGTTCCCTAGCCGGAGGGCCATGTCGCAATCACAACACCTAGGGAACAAGGGGGGAATGGATTTGGGTGGACAGCTAGCAGTCTCCCCCACAAAGAGCAACTTGATGTAGATGGAGGGACACAGGATTGAGAGTCAGAAGATATTGGCTCAAGTCCCAGCTTCCCCCATTGTTAGCTATGCTCTCTTGGGCAAGTGCCTTTCCCCTGAGCCTCACCTTCTGGATCTGCAGAATCAAGACCACAGCCCTGTTTCCCCCACTGAGTTGTCCTGAGGGTCAGTGAGATGACATGTAAACTCTCAATTGCTGGCATGCATAAGATGTGCTGATGTCCTGGGCCCTTTCTGGCCTTAACATTCTGTGCCCTGAGGGCAGGGGCTCTTGCCTTGGTATCCCGGTCACCTGTGATGCTCATCTTCACCATATTGGCTGTTTACCAGGAACCAGAAAATCGCTGGGGATTGCAGTGGGGGGTTAACCTCAAGGGCTCGGGGCTCTGCAGCCAGCAGATGCCTCTGAGGGTGCCTGCCTCCACCTACAGCTTTAGGAAGTCCTCTCCTCTGCTGGTGAGAAACTTGGAAGAACCCAGAGAGGAAGATTTGCATCTAGGTAGTGGAGGAGAATAAGAGTTGGACAGGCAAGAATTAGAACTGAGGTTTTCAATCTTGGGTCTGCAGGCTTATGTCTGGACATCGGGGTTGTGAACTCTTTGGAAAGGCAATGCAAGAGTTTGTGAGTGTGGTGCATGTTTTTTTTTAGTTTTTTTTTTTAATTCCAGGAAAGAAATTCCATAAAGTTACCAGAATCTCAAAGGGATCCCAGATGTAGGAAGGCCAAGAGGCTTGTGTGAATGATAGACAATTTCAATCAACACCCTATGAAAAGGACAATGGCCAATTGGTGTATATTTAGAGAAGGCAACTCAGAAGCTGGGGAGACAGGGAGCATGTTTTCTGAGAAGGACATATAGAGAGAAATTGTGTTGTTCAGTTTGGCGGGGAGAGGTTGGGGCAGTGGGACAGGACACACATATGTTTTCAGATGACTGCAGGGCAGAGCATCAGGTGCTGTTGGCCCTGTGCTCACACCCTCTACATGCGAGGCTCTTGAACTTGCTGCTGGCTTCCAGTGGCAGGTTCCCACAACTCCGAGAGTTTTCTTAGGCTGCTGAAGCTCACTGGGGTACATGGGACAGGTTGAAATGCTGTCCTGAGAGCAGCACTCAACCGATGATGGGCGGAAACTGGTGGACAGAACCCCAGCCTCCTCTCCCCTTGGGTGGGATAGTTCTAAGTTGTATTCTGTAATAGCACTGAACAGTAGAAATATAATGGGAACCATAAATGGGAACCATACAGGTACTTTTATTTATCTATTTATTTATTTTGCGGTATGCGGGCCTCTCACTGCTGTGGCCTCTCCCGTTGCGGAGCACAGGCTCTGGACGCGCAGGCTCAGCGGCCATGGCTCACGGGCCCAGCTGCTCCGCGGCATGTGGGATCTTCCCGGACCGGGGCATGAACCCGCGTCCTCTGCATCGGCAGGCGGACTCTCAACCACTGCGCCACCAGGGAAACCCCATACAGGTACTTTTAAATTAAGGTAAAAAGAAACAGGTGAAATCGACTTTAATACTGTATTTTAACCCAGTATATCAAAATATTGTCATTTCAATACATAATCAATATAAAAAAATCATTAATGAGATATTCTCCTTTTTTTAAAAATACAAAGTCTTTAAAATCCAACGTGCACTTCACACTTACTCCACATCTCAATTTGGACTAGCTACACTGAAAGTATTCCATAGCCGCACGTGGCTAGTAGCTGCTGTGCTGGCCAGAACACTTGTATATTATCTCCCAGAGGTTTCCCAGAGGGATTAAGCTGTAATGTCCACAGTGGTAACATGCTCATTAATACCCCCCATATTAGTTTCCTTCCTTTCCCTGTCTCGGTTTCTCGTTCACCAACCGGGGGTTCCTAAAAGCCCCTCCAAAATCAGGACCTGCTTTGGGGGTTCCCTTCCTAAGACACGCAGTCATAAGACCAAGGGTGCCCCAGATGGTAACAGTAGGACCCATGGGTGAAAGTGTCACGACCGTTCTTGGAGCAGCACCAGAGCTATTCATTCATTCATTCATTCATTCAGAAATATGTGATGAGGGCTTCCCTGGTGGCACAGTGGTTGAGAGTCCGCCTGCCGATGCAGGGGACACAGGTTCGTGCCCCGGTCTGGGAAGATCCCACATGCCGCGGAGCGGCTGGGCCCGTGAGCCATGGCCGCTGAGCCTGCGCGTCTGGAGCCTGTGCTCCGCAACGGGAGAGGCCACAACAGTGAGAGGCCCGCGTACCGCAAAAAAAAAAAAAAAAATGTGATGAGCTCTTGCTATGTGCCATGCACTGCTGGGGAATGGGTATGAATGTCCCCATCACAAGAGGGGACCAGGAAGGCGCAGACTGACTTCTTGGTGGGGCAGCTCCACAAGGACTTCATGAATCAAACTAGGATTTTAATCACGTGCTGTCTGACATCCTTTGCAGCCTATAGATGCTGCCTTTCGTGATTCATCTGTGCCTCCGTGAAGCATCTCACGTTGTTAATTGCCTGGCTCCCGTGGCACGTCGCTCCCTAAAGCTGCAAATCAAGGTTTTTGTGACATTTCTTCTCCAGCAGTGACTTGTGATTAGGTTGTTGTTCCTAAAAAAGGTCCATCTCTCATCATCTTTGCAATTTCCCTCTGATTTTCTTGTTTGGCAAATTGCGGTTCTCCAGATAAAGACTGGTTTGGAGTCTACTCACTTTCCGCCTTCAATTACTCAGCCGGAAAACACACCTAGGACTCCTGTGACTGGAAGGGACCTCAGAGACCATCTGATTCAATGGCTTCATTTCAGAGATGGGGAAACATCGCTGGAAAGGGGGAAATGGCCCACTCAAATCCGCATGGTAAAACTGGCTCAGCTGAGATGGAAAGGAAGTGGCTGGGTCTCCGTAATCTTCTTCCCCAGCTCTTTGCCTCAACCTGGCCCAGCTTGCACCAAAGCTACACCGTCTGCATACATCGCTGGCTGCGGGGAGGAGCATGCCCCGCGAAGGAAATGGTTCTTCTCATGGTGGGGGAGAATGTTTTTAGTCTTGAATCGTCCTGAGGCTGTTGCAGGTGGTCACGCAGTAGTTAGGGCCTGAATCAGGCAGGCTTCTGGCTCCTCCTTGCATAGCTGCGAAACTCCACATGGGTCTCCTGGCCTCTCTCAGCATCAAGTTCCACTTCTGCAAAGTGGAACACTGTAACCGTGACATCACTTTGCCTTGGTGATAAAGGACAAATAAATCCCTGTTGCAGCCTACAAGGTCTGGTCCCTGCTGAACTCGATGACCCCCTTTACCCCAAGCTACCCCTTCGTCTCAGTACTTGAGCCTTTTGGACTTTTTCTGGGTCCCTCAAATATGCCGGGGTTTCCTGCCACTGGGCCTTTGTCTATACTCTTTCCTCTGCCAACACTGCTCTTCATACCACCTTCTCTTCAATGCTCATTTACTTAATGCCTACTCATCTTTTAGATCTTCACCCAAGAATGACCTTCTAGGGGAAGTCTTCCTGGGCCCCCAGATGGGTCCAGGATCCTCGTTTCATCACCACGCATCTCTCGGACAGTGCCTCTGTCTCAGTGTTTCATTACACTCACATTGGTGTGATGATCTGATTTTTGTCTGCCTCATGCACTAGACTATAAGCTCCATGAGGAGAGGCTTACCATGGTATTCTCAGCACTAATCACAGGGCCTAGCAGACAGAAGCTACACAGTCAAATTTAGCTGAGGTTTAAATGTTGAAAGTCTTTGTGAAATATAATTGTCCATCTAATTCATCTAGTCACCTAGCAAGGGAGGTATTATTATCATATCTTGTGGCAGTGACACTGTTTACCGAAGATTCCACTTATTTTCTGATGTTTCCTGGCTCCCTTGGAGTTATGCAGGGCCAATAACATATGAGTGGGGGTCATGTGTGTCACTTCTGTGATGGTTAAAAGCCTGCCCTGGGCTTCCCTGGTGGCGCAGTGGTTGAGAGTCCGCCTGCCGATGCAGGGGACACGGGTTTGTGCCCCGGTCCGGGAGGATCCCACATGTCGCGGAGCGGCTGGGCCCGTGAGCCATGGCCGCTGAGCCTGCGTGTCCGGAGCCTGTGCTCTGCAACGGGAGAGGCCACGACAGTGAGAGGCCCGCATACCACAAAAAAAATAAAAATAAAAAAAAATAACCATTAACTTTAAAAAAAAAAAAAAGCCTGCCCTAATTTAGTTCTTCCCCGGCCATGTGAATACGGAGGCCTTGTGTTCCACATGGGTCAGCTACAAGGTGGTAGAGACCGTCAGTCCGTGAGACTGTGTACAGCAGAGCCTCTCACAGGTTCACCTTGGATATTTATTATGAGCAAGAAATAGACTCTTGTGGTGCAAAGCCATCGAGTTTGAGTTTGTTATGTAGCATAGCTTAGTTTATCCTGAGTATTTTTCGCAGGTAAGAAAACTGAGCTCCAGCGAGGGGAAGTGACATGCTCAAAGTCATATGAAACTATTGTCAGAACTGGGATTCCGTTCCTGTTTGTCTCATGGGGTTGTGAGGACATAGGTAAAAGTCCATTGAAAACTGTAAACTGCTGTGTAAAAGATAAGATTTCTAGGGTGTTTTTCGAAAGGTGTGGTCTAGGGGTTCTTTGCCCCATGTTAGGGGGTGGAAGTTAGTATTCAGAGATGCCACCATGGACCTACTGGTCAGGAGAACCTTGAACTATCTTCCAAGTCTGAGGTTTCTGCCTCATAGGGACCAGTGAGTGGTAATTGATGGCTATAGCAATTTAGGCTGAATGTTGGCTTGCCTTTTCCCCATAAGGGGCTCTTTTGCTCTAAATGCCACGTAATCTGAGTTTTTGGGGTCAGCTAGTCCAACTCTTTACTAGCCATTATGTCCTCTGGACCACATGTGAGGCCAGTGGTCACCCAGACTATGAGGGAACACATTATGAATTTCCAAACCAGATTGGAGGTGAGTCAGACTGCCTAAACTAGACCTCACATTTCCAGCCCTGTACCCCTCCATACCAACCCAGCCTCACTCTCAGCTCTCAGAACAGAGATGCCAGTCCAACCAAAAGCTACTCAAGAAAAGTAGAGTGCATTCTACACAGAGGAAATAGCTTGAGCAAAGCCATGGAGATATTGGAGAACTTGGTGTCGCAGGGACAATTATGAATGAGCATTTTTAGCTTTCTCCCTGATTCCATAGGGAAGAATTCTGTCCTGCTTGGTCAGCTCCTGGGCTCACCTTCGTTGTACAGAATTTAGGTAAAGTATGAAACGGGAAGAAGCCACTAAAGGTGTCAGAAGTTTATGTTGATCTACCCAATAAAGAAAGAACTAAGGTGCGAACATATGGAGAGGGTTAGAAATAGAAAAGCCTCAAGATCTGGAGGTTAAAAGTGAGTGAAAGGGAGAGAGAGGGTTTTAGGAAAATAATATGCGTGGGATATTGAAAGCCACAGTGATAGGGGAGGTTTTAAAGATGTTTGTTGTGTGTTAATGTATAATACTTCTCCCTTTGAAATTTTCTGGGAGATTGAGTAAATGTTTGAAGTGCTTTAAGTTACTTTTTTAAAAAAGATAAATTTATTTATTTTATTTATTTATTTTTGGCTGCGTTGGGTCTTCGTTGCTGCATGCAGGCTTTCTCTAGTTGTGGTGAGTGGGGACTACTCTTCGTGGCAGTGTGCCAGCTTCTTGCCGTGGCTTCTCGTTGCGGAGCACGGGTTCTAGGCACATGGGCTTCAGTAGTTGTGGCACAAGGGCTCAGTAGTTGTGGCACAAGGGCTCAGTAGTTGTGGCTTGTGGGCTCTAGAGCACGGGCTCAGTAGTCGTGGTGCATGGGCTTTGTTGCTTCCCGGCGTGTGGGATCTTCCCAGACCAGGGCTCAAACCTATGTCCCCTGCATTGGCAGCCGGATTCTTAACCACTGTGCCACCAGGAAAGTCCCTTAAATTACTTTTTCTGGTTGCTGGACTGTTTCTTTCAGTATAACACTAGGTTGGGCTGGACCATATGGTCCACATCCATACTTGGGTTACATGATGTTTGTGATCGAACTTGGGAGCAGTTAGTGTCAGGATCATTATGGGTAATCAGAGTGGAGAATATCAATATGTGAAGCTGTAAAGGACAATGAGGGTCTTCAAAGTAGTCACTGCAGTGCCGAATCTATTCATATTCCCTAGGTTACACAGGTCCTGCAGCTGTGTTCTTCGCCTAGTGAATGTGTGCGGGAGTAATAGTAATGATATTTGCTCACGTTTACCATGCACTTACCACGTGCCTGGATGATTTCTAAGAGCTTTACCTATATTATCTCAGTAATCCTCACAACTACCCAATGAAGTAGGTATTATTATTATCCTCATTTTGTAGATGAAGGAATTGAAGCATGGAGAGGTTAAATGATTTGCCCAAGGTTACTCCACTTGTAAGTGGTAGAGGCTGTATTTGAATCCAGGTAATCTGACTCTTAATAACTATCATAAGGATCAAAGCAATCGTTGTTGTTGTTGTTGTTGTTTTGAGGTATGCGGGCCTCTCACTGTTGCGGCCTCTCCCGTTGCGGAGCACAGGCTCCAGACGCGCAGGCCCAGCGGCCATGGCTCACGGGCCCAGCCGCTCCGCGGCATGTGGGATCTTCCTGGACCGGGGCACGAACCCGCGTCCCCTGCATCGGCAGGCGGACTTTCAACCACTGCGCCACCAGGGAAGCCCAGCAATTGTTTTTAATGGGAAAATATGACTCTGGAAATCTCTGCAAGGTTTTTCTTATCCTTTTTTTCTCTTTCTTCCTCTCCTCTCCCCTCTCTCTTTTGTGAGGGACTTAGCATTATGTGAATTTATTGGATGTATAATATGGTTTACAGAGGCAACAGTTTTAGTTAAAGAAAATTGGTTTCCTTTTCTAAATGTCATGTTTCTCATTTTCTCTCAGCATCTTGGGCTTTTTTCAAGCTCCCCTCAGTTCCTAAGTCATTCAGAAGCATGTTTCACAATTAGAATGCTAGAAACCCTCACCAGCCAATTTGAGATTTGTGATTTGTTCAAAAGGACACTTAAAATAACCCTGGAGTTGATTTTGAAGGACAGGAATGAGTGGGAGCTAGATGGGAGAGGAAAAGAAGCAAATGTGAGGCAGTTGGGCATCCCCAGGGATGAGGGGCTCCATTTGTCCATCTATGAACCATCCACCCATCTATTTATCTGCCCTTCCAAAGGTGTGACATCCTCATCCACCCATCCATCCATCCATCCAGCTCAGGGTTTTTTTCTTTCTCTAACATCTCAATGGAGTGAGGAATTTCTCAGGAATCAGTCTGGAATTGTTGATTTATTACCATTTATTGAACATCTTCCAGATGCCTTAGAATTGTCCTAGAAAGTGTGTTAACATCTACAACCAAAATTCCCAACAAGCCTAAAGAAGTGAGGCTCAGAGAAGTTAAATATTTTTTTTGCCAAACTCACACAGTTAATGAGAAACAAAATGGGAACAGAGAAGGTGGAGGGGGAGGGTTGGGAACTGGCACAGGGTTTGCCCCTGACTTGAGCTAGATTCTGGGGGAACTGACCTAGAGAAGATGGGGACACAGGAAGTTCAGTCAGATAGGGGTAACCACTAGTGTCCAGAGGTATATCAGTCAGCTTTTGCTGCATAACAAACCATCCCCAATGTCTTACTCCTATCACTCAGGAAATTTCAAGGTTTTAGAGGTTACCTTCCAGGTGCTGGGAACAAAGGCTAGACTTTTCTTTGGGCAAGGCTAAATCCTTTACTACACAAAATTAAAGTTTGAGAAGTGTTGATTTAGGAAGAGGGGTGGAATCTTGTTGTTTTGATCTTCAGATGCCTTTCCTCCAGTGGTAAGCTCAGAACAGATGGTACATTAATAGGTTCTCCATCCATCATTATTAAAGTTCTTCCTTCATTTTCTTCCTCTTTCTCCTCACTCCCCAACCCAAAGCAGGATTCCTAGCCTGTTTAATCTACACAGACCTTCTCATTAGTTTGGTGGGGCCTATGGCCCTCTGTTCAAGTATAAAATTTTTAAATGCATAACAAATACATAGGCTTCCAAAGGAAACCAATTATATTGAAATATAGTTCTCCAAATGTTAAGAAAAAAATTTGTGATATTGTGATAAATGTACTTCTTTATTAACACTTTAACTATCAACCTAGTGGAGGGCTTAATAAATACTGTGATCGCAAAGTAGTGTTGAATGTAAATGTTTCAAAATATCTGAAATATGTAGCAATTCTTAGGTGGTATGAAAATATTCATGAGTTTAACTGGTGAAAGCCCACGTCCTTCTAATACCACTGTGGTTTGTTTTCTTTTTCTTTTTTCTTTGCGGTACGCGGGCCTCTCACTGATGTGGCCTCTCCCGTTGCGGAGCACAGGCTCCGGACGCGCAGGCCTACCGGCCATGGCTCACGGGCCCAGCCGCTCCGCGGCATGTGGGATCTTCCCGGACCGGGGCACAAACCCGTGTCCCCTGCATTGGCAGGCGGACTCTCAACCACTGCGCCGCCAGGGAAGCCCAATTTTCTTTATTCATAATGGAGGAAAATTCCAAGTTTCAATCAGAGGTTGGTGAATAAAAGATGTAACTTTTTCCTGCCCACGTTCCTAGATCACTGAATTCTATCCACAGACCTGTAGAACCCAGGTTAAGAAGACCTGCTTCAAAATCTTGCATGATGTGTACTTATTTTTAATTGGATACTGAATGAAAATTCGATCTGTTTTGAGAAAATTTTGAGAGGTTTGCAGGAGTCATTGGAATCATTGGAGACATCTAGAGTTGCACAGACCTTGACCTGGGACTTGGTGCCCTGATGGCTAAGTGGCAGTGGAGCTATTGAGGGCCTATAATCCTCCCATCTGGAAAGGTTACATCGTGCAACATGGCTCAAAGGTGGGCTTGGCTTTTCGCATTATCAGTAATGACATTTAAATTTATTCAACCCAAAAGCACTGGCCCTAGGCCAGAGTGAGGATGGGAGAAAAATAAATGAAAATTTTTAAGAAAAGCTGAAAGAAAAGCAATTGCGTATAGCCTTTGGGAAGTCCATTGGCAGCCACCCAGCCTCAGCCAGTCCACCTGGATAAAGCCAAGGTTTCTGCACTCTTCAGGACCGAAAACAGTGAACGAGACCCAAGAGCAGACTGATGTTTAAAACAAGAGGCCTTTCCAGCATGGCCCACAAAGATTTTGACTATGTTCATCATTCTGTGCATAATTTTCACTGGCACTGTAAATCCCTCCACTCACAGAAGGGTTTTCCCCTATGTTCTCTTTTCAGGGCTATGCCGGCAGACGTTGACTGTTGGCTATATGCCAACACCGTCAGAGCAGAGCATTTCCCTGGGAATTTGGGGGCCAGACCCTTTTTATGTTTCTACGTACCTGGCACCGGCCCCTGTTCCCCAGGAGACAGACAGGCTCTCGGCACAGATCCCTTTTGGGATCCAGTCGGGATGAAAGCCTAGTGGTAGGGTTGGGGGCACACTCTTACCCGGATCTTTTGAATAGTTGTTAAGTTTGACAGCGCAGACGTTGACAATGCAGCCTTGCTGGGCTTAGGCTGACCTGCTGCTTCAAAGCCCAACTGACAGGCCTGCTAACTAATATCTGAGTCCCTGCAACCTTCCTGAAAACCCAGGGAATGGAAGCTGGGAGCCCTCAGGGGCACCCTGCCATGGTGGAGGGCTGAGCCCACACACAGAGCCCCAGGAAAGAGATATTATTGGCCTTGGAGGCAGAAGTGAAAGGTGTGTGTTCCTCTTTGAAGGTTGGGTTGCTCCTTAAATTCATTGCATCCAAGATGGAACTCAAGGTCTCTCCCTCTAACCTGGTCCTGTGCCAGGGAGTAGTGAAGCCAGGGTCCTAGATGAGATTGATCTTCCTCCTCAATCCCCACATCTATTCCGTCAGCACATCCTACTAATTTCATTTCCTAATTATCTTTGAAATCTGTCCATCTTTCTCCATTTCCACTACCATCTCCCTAGGCCCAGCCACCAACATCCTTCTCCAAGAGTCTAGGACCCAGACAAAGGCAATGGGCTTGTCATCAATCTGCATGTCTCACTTTGCCCCGTTTCACTGATTTTCCTGTGAACCTTTATAAGCAAAGGAGAGAAAATGCATTACTTGCGTATCCACTATATTTTAATTAATTCATTCATTCATTCATTTAATAAATATTTATTGAGTACCCATGAATGTCCCATAGACTAGGTTTAGGCCTGGCAGACTGGGATGTGTGGTCACCTTACCTCTGGTTCTGTTGAGTGTTAACTTGGAACCTTCTCAAAGTTAAGTGTCTCTGTTCTCAGTAAATGATGATCATTCAGTTTTTTTTAGACAGAAAAACCTGTATCAAAGCTTAACTGTTGTACTTTTTTTGTTGTAATGTTGGAATATTTCAAACAGAACAAGGAATTTGGAAAGAAAGCCAGGTACCTACCATCCAAAGCTAGCACATGTGAACATTTAATCATATTTGCTTTAAATATTTCTTTAAAAAGATAAGTAACATGCTACACTTCCTGCTGTAAGGTGCCCTTTGTACCGCTCCTCAGTCCTGTTCACCATTCTTCCAGGTAGCCACTGCCTCTAGTTTATATATTCTTCCTGCTCATGTTCTAATACCTAAATTACATATGGATCAGCTTATAGTCTCTCTTTTTGCCTTTGTAAATTTAAAAAATTAATAGAAGTGATATCATGCTGAAAATGTTCTGCAACTTGCTTTTTAAAATTCAAACATGACGTTTTAGAAATTTATCCATACTGATAACATAGATCAAGTACATTCATTTTAAGTGCTGTATAGTATTCCACCCTGTGAATCCATCACCCTTTGCTTCTGTGTTTCTCTACTGAGGGATATTTAGGTTGCTGATACTTTTTTTTTTTTTCTGATGACAAATGATGCTGCAGTAAACATCAATATACCTCTCTCCTGGAGCACATACATGGGATATTTGTGTATCTTCAGTCTTTACCAGATACTGACATATGACTTTCTAAAGAGGCTATCTTGTGATGTAGCAGGAAAGTTCTACAGTTAGGAGTCAGGTGACCCAGTTCTAGTTTAATTCTGACACCAGCTGACAGTGTGACCTCTGGCATCCCCTTGTTTGGTCTCAGTTTCCCCATCTTTAAGATGAAGGTCTACTAGCAGATTTCTACACTTCCTTTTTCCTGAAATGATTAAAAAGATGTTTTACAGAAAGATCTTTTGGAAGTAAGTCTCCCAGAGGCAGGCTTGTTGTAAGTCCTAGAGAAGGGTTTACTGTGGAAGGCAGTTGATACTTTCTGAGCTCCTACCAAGGATTGGGCACTTCAGTTTTTCATTTACTGGCTTAGGGTGATTAAATGGCTTGCCCAAGACCACAGTGCTAGAAAGTATCAGAACTCGGACTTGAACCCTGCTCTGAGGGATTCCAGAGCCTGAATTCTGTCTACCGAACAAGCTGCTTTTTCTTTGCCACAGGTCAAGTTCTTTCCCAACACCCCGGGCTGGATTATTGAAATGGAATTCTCCCTGGGCATCTCAACCAACATGAGGAGCCTCTATACTGGGCCCTGCCCCAGGAAGGCAGAGCTGAGTCTTTTAGATGTGAGAAGGTACTAAGGAAGAGCCCTCCTTTGGAGGGAAGATAGTGAACAAGTGGCACTGAACCAGAGGCTGAGGACAGCACAAAATCATAAACACTGAAGGCATTTATCCTCTGACCACAGCTAATGAACCAGTGAGGAATCGGCATCAATAAGAAGCAAATTAAACACCAGCTCCAGTTAATTAGTAAGCACAGCTGCCTGCCATCCTACAGTCAATTTCAGACTCACATTATGAATTGCCTCCCTGGAGAAACCAGCCCCCTCCTCCCCCAAAAAGCTTGGATCCAGTAACTAACTTTTAATGGAGTAGCATCTTTCAATCGAAGGACAGCAACTTATCTCTGGGTCCTAGCTCTGTGGTGACACAAATTCTCTGAGCTGCCCAATCTCACTCAAGGTTAGTAATTAAGGCATAATTGAAATGAAATTAATTGCAATAAATGTGTAATTAGCACAGCCATTGATTAAGGGCATTTGAAACGCGGTCTGTGCATGAGACATTGATTGCCATGCTTTTTTTGATAAATGTAATTGCAATGATATCTTTTGTTACTCCAGAAGTTCTTTTTGTTTAATGAATTTCCACAGGAAGTATTGGACTTGAAGTCATCTGACTTCATGAAATTCAGAGGTAGAAAGAGAATATTTCAGGCCCCAGTTGTGTTGGGTATAGGTCCTTTTGCCCAGATTTCATGTAGTGTCAGTTTTAGGGTAGACCCTTAACCCATAAGCATCTTTGTTCAAATCTTTTTCTAAAAGGCACTCCTTCCTTTGGGCAGTCCCAGCTCATGCCAGGTGCACAGTTTGTCCAGTGGAGCATGGGTTGGGTTTCAGCCTACACTGTTCCATCCAGCTGGGCACCTTTGTGTGATGAACTCTTACAACCATACACAGCAGACTTGGTATCCTTCTCCATGTAGAGGGAGGTGACAGGAAGGCAGAGCTAGACCTTACTGGCTTGAAACTTGACTCAGGAGCAAAGCCTACAGATCCTAGATGCCCTCTGCCCCCAGCCACCTTGATTGGTTGGATGTTATGTAAAAATTCCCATCTGGAATGCTGGGACTTAGTAGTAGCCAAGAGGGAAGACAGTGAGACTGGGCTAGGTGTGGCGTGGTAGAGTGTAAAATGGCTGTAGGACCAAATGGTGGGCAGACGGTAGAGGTGGGGGACAGTGCGTGGTCCTACCACACTATGGAGGAGGTATGGTGACCTCAGGACAGTCAGGCAGGTGTCCATATGTAGGGGTCAGTTATGGCGGTGGGGGGCTGGTGGCAGAACCTGGGTAGCAGGCCTGGGCTTCTCTAGGGAGTTTGTGGGGAGCAGGGCTAGGGTTCTCTGGACTCCCACACTGAGTCTGGGGCAGTGGGGTCCAGCTCTGAGTCAGTGGGGAGGATTTAGTATGTCAGGGCAGCACCGTCTACTCCAGGTCCCGCACCCAGGACAGGGCTGAGGCCCAGGCTGGATGACAAGGCTCTGAAGGTCACATCTGACGCTCAGTGACAATGTTTCTCAGCTTTCTGGCTCTGAGGAGGAATGGCTGGTCCTGACTGATCCCGAGGGCTTCCCTCTGTGAGTGTCTGTTCTTCATACTGAGGAGTTTGTTCATTCATCGGATCACTTATATTTTCATTCATTCACTCAGTGAGTATTTAGTGGGTGCCTTGTGTGCAGGTGCTATGCTAACTGCAAGGGATAAAGTGGTGACCCAGCCCCTGCCCTCATGGGGTTCAAGGTTGAGTGGGACAGGCAGGCTTTGAATAATCACACAGACTTACATATTCCCTTAATTACAAGGAGGGACAAGTGCTCTGTGCCTTTCGTTTGCCTCTCTGGGTCCACCTCCACCTTCCTCCACGCTTCCCTGGGGGCTGACCGCTGTGATCTGCATGGAATGGCTCTTCTGTTCTCAGCTGTCAGGTTGGACTGGGCCAACAGGGGCCTGGCCGGAGACCAGAGAGAGGGAGGAAGATGCAGTCGAGGTATTTATTCCCCCAGATCACTGGTTGTTGACTGTGTCCTTACTGAAGGCCGCAGCTCTCCACCCAGCTCTCAGGTTCAGTACAGCTTCCCCCGTGCTGGGCCTCCGGCCGGGCTGTTCATGGTGCCCCCCTCTTTCTAGTCTGGAGCACTGCACGAGCCTTCGTGTTTCCCTTCACCCTGCTCGCCTTTTAAATGATTCCTCTCTACATCTGCCCTCAGCTACTCAGCTCAGCTGTGCTGTTTGTTCCATCTGGGAGACAGAATGAGTTGACAGGAGTATAGGGAACTATGAGAAGGGACGACAGGGAGCATTGGCTTGATCTGCCGTGTGTGTGTGCAGGTGTGTGGGTGTGAAGAAATGCTTCTTTGTGGTTAAAGCTGAGATCTGAGTAAGGGTTAAACAGGTGTGGGAAAGTGAGAGAAAAGAGGAATTTCCCTGTAGAGGAAAAGCCAGTGCAAGGGCCCTGAGGTGGGCGGGGAGAGTGAAATATCCTTGGGGCCTGGGAGGAGGCTGAATCCCTGCTGCCATTTGCTACCTCCTCTGGCCCAAAGCAGGGGCAGCTCTGGTCCCTGAAGCTAACAACAGCCTTCAACATGGTCATACTCCCTGCATGGGGCTTGGTCCAAGGCCTCGTGTTGTGGCCTGGAGGCCATCCAGCCATTTCCTCCAGCAAGAGAGTCTGTCTTTCCCGGAGTCTACATGTATCTTTCAGCATGCTTCTTGGACAGGGGATGAGTACTGGACTTAAGGGGCAGTGAACTGTGTGTGGTTGACCTCCTGGAACCAGACTTACCTAGGTGTGACTCCTACCTACTCTGGGCCTGCTGCAAGGTAGTTACCACTTTGAGCCTCATTTTCTTACCTGTAAAATGGGGCTCATGAAACCTGATTAGGTGAAGCATCTCTCAGCTTTCCCTCCCCACTCTCAACCCCTTTAGAGCCCCGGTTCCTCTTGGCTGGCTGTTGCAACAGCCTCCCAGCTGGTCGCTTCATTTCTCACCTTCAGTTTTTTTTTTTTTTGGCCGCGCCTAGTGGCTTGCGGGATATTAGTTCCCTGACCAGGGAATGAATCCGGGCCAAGGCAGTGAAGGTGCCAAGTCCTAACCACTGGACCGCCAGGGAATTCTCTCTCACCTTCAGTTTTGATCCCATCTGATCCGCTCTTCCATTTTTCAGCTAGGTGGTTCTTCCTGAAATGTTAATTTGACCTCATAATACCCCTAATAGTGAGTCATCCATAGCTCTATCAGTGGCTCCCCAGGGCTCCCAGCAGTGGGACCTCAGATACACCTGGAAAGTATTTTTAATTGTGGTGAAAACACATAGCATAAAATTTATCATCTTAACCATTGTTCATGTTAATTATATTCACATTGTTGTGCAACACATGACCAGAACTTTTTCATCTTGCAAAACTGAAACTCTATTTCTATTAAATAACAACTTCAGGCTTCCCTGGTGGCGCAGTGGTTGAGAGTCCGCCTGCCGATGCAGGCGACACAGGTTCGTGCCCCGGTCTGGGAAGATCCCACATGCCGCGGAGTGGCTGGACCTGTGAGCCATGGCCGCTGAGCCTGCGCGTCCGCAATGGGAGAGACCACAGCAGTGAGAGGCCCGCGTACCGCAAAAAAAATAACAACTCCCTACTACCCCTCCCCATACTCCTTGTTACCGTCGTTCTTTCTATCTCTATGATTTTGACTATTCTAGGTACCTTATATAACTGGAATCGTATAGTATTTGTCTTTTTGTGATTGGCTTGCTTCACTTGACATAATGTCCTCAAGGTTCATCCATGCTGTACCATGTGTCAGAATTTCCTTCCTTATTAAGGCTGAATAATATTCCACTGTATGTATGGACCACATTTTGTTTATCTGTTCATCTGTCAATAGACATTTGGGCTGCTTCCATTCCTTGGCTGTTGTGAGTAATGTTGCTATGAACATGTGTGTACAAATACCTCTTTGAGACCCTGTTTTCAATAATTTTGGATATATACCCAGAAGTGGGATTGCTGGATCATACGATAGTTCTGTTTTTAATTTTTTGAGGGACTGCCATACTGTTGGAAAGGTTTTAAAAAGTATAAATGTCTAGGTCCTACCCTGGGAGATGCTGACTATGTAGGTCTGGAGGCGAGGGGGTGGGTGGAGCTGAGTATCTATCTGCCTTTCACCTCCCTCAAAAGCCCCTCCCACCCTCCTGGCGACTGTACAGAATTGAGTCTAAATTCCTGAGCCTGGCACACAAACGCCTTGATGACCTACCTCCACTCTACCTTTCCAGCTTCCTCCTCTTCACTGTCCCCGTCACCACACTTGTACCTGAAAAATAACCATCTGCTTGTTTCCTAGACATAACAAGGTCTTTCACACTTCCAGGCTTTTGCACACGCTGTATCTCCCATCCACAGCTCCCCGCATCTCTTTTGTGCCTAGAAAGCCTCAGTTAATCTGGCAAAATTCAGCTCAGATATTGGCCAGCTCCATAAGGAAAGCCCTTCTCTTCCTGGTCTTGGCTCCCCACAGCCAGAAGTCAAGCCAAGTCCCACAGAGGAAAGAGAGGAACCATGTTGGTCCCTCTGAGGTCCACATAAGGAACCATTTCTTTATCCTCATCAGCAGATTTTGAACAAAGTTTGAACAGCACACGTCATGGTTTCCATGGTTACTGTAAAGACATTCTAAATGTAGATGATTATGTAACAAACTGGGATGAATCTTTTGGGAAAAAGAAAAGTTTTGACCCTCCTTTTGCAATGAATGACTTGATGACCCAAGAACTGTGGGTGGTGACTGTGCGTGGGGTCACTGCAGAATAATGCATTTGGGCTGCAGGCAGCAGTAAGACTTGCCTTCAGAGAGCAAGTGCCCCATGCCACCATCCAGGTCAAAGCTCCTGTCATTCTGCAGACAGGGAAAACTGAGGTCCAGAGAGGAGAAGTGACTTTCCCTGAGCTCCATAGAGAGCTAGAGCCTGAACCCGGACAAGTTTCAGGTCACCAGGGGCAGTGTGCCATGGGGAAAGGAGCCCTGAGTTTGACATGAGGCTACTCAAATATGAATCTTGGCTTTTGCAGCCTCAGATTTTAAACTTGTGATATTACTTGTATTAGTCAGTGTAATCAATGCTGGTTGCTGTAACGAAGAAGTCCAAAATCTCAGTGAACTTTTCAACAATAAAGTTTTTGGTTTTTTGCATATGACACAGTGCAATTGGGCATTTGATGGACAACCTTCCATGTGGTGACTTGGCAACCCAGGCTCCTTTCACCTCTTGGCTCTGCCATCTCGAAGGACCATGAAGAGCAGATAGGACACATATGCTAGATGGACACATGATGACAAGCATGGTGGATCCATAGGAGGGAACATGGAAAAACGCTGTCCTCCAGCCAGCTTGTATTGCTTGTATTGCTTTATCTGCTTGTATTGCTTTAGCCAAACTTAGCCTAGTCTAATATAAAGGTTGAAAGTTCCTGGAACAGAGCAAGGAGTTTATCTCCAACTTGGGGAGCTATTAAAGCCTTCCACTTCCACAGGGCTCCGTCCCCAGCTGCCATGTTGGAATTCACCTTTTAGGGAGGCCATAGGATATAGGGAAAGATCAGAAACCTTGAAATCATGCAGACTTGAATTTTATCTTTGTCCCCATGTCTTATTAGCCATGGGATCTTGGTCAAGTCATTTACTTTCTCAGAGTTTCTTTGTTGAAAAATGGGATAATTAATAAAGATGGGAAGATTAAATGGACAGCATATATAGAACAGCATTTGCCCATAGTGGGTGCTCAATAAATATGCCCTTTATTACCTTCCTGGCCTGATTTTTACAACCTGGAACCTACTGGCCCCTCAAAACTGTGA
Organism: Orcinus orca; assembly: GCF_937001465.1. Taxonomy (NCBI): domain Eukaryota; kingdom Metazoa; phylum Chordata; class Mammalia; order Artiodactyla; family Delphinidae; genus Orcinus; species Orcinus orca. The sequence goes on from NC_064574.1 coordinate 17,462,328, forward strand.
CGACTTCTTCCTCCATACTGTGTTCTCACCTCCTGTGTCTTCACCTCTTTCTATCCTTGTCCTGATAGCTGTGCCTGGGGCATATTTCATAAGAGATAGCATTTTCCTACCACTCCAAACTCTGCACCCATCCTCGAATGCTGTCAACCCCAATAGACCATTGTGGGATAGGTTGGTGGATGGCTCTTAGGAACCACAGGGCCAAACCATGCAGTTTGTTGGAGGCCTTGAGGTGACTGTATTTAATTCTATTCTATTTATTTATTTTTGGCTGTACTGGGTTCTCATTTCTGTGCACGGTCTTTCTCTAGTTGTGGCGAGCGGGGGCTACTCTTCGTTGTGGTGCGCGGGCTTCTCATTGCGGTGGCTTCTCTTGTTGTGGAGCACGGGCTCTAGATGCATGGGCTTCGGTAGTTGTGGTGCATTGGCTTCAGTAGCTGTGGCGCGTGGGCTCAGTAGTTGCGGCTCGCAGGCTCGAGAGCGCGGGCTCAGTAGTTGTGGTGCACGGGCTTAGTTGCCCTGTGGCATGTGGGATCTTCCCAGACCAGGGCTTGAACCCGTGTCCCCTGCATTGGCAGGCGGATTCTTAACCACTGCGCCACCAGGGCTCACGTTCCCCGCCGCCCCCCCACACACCGACTGTGTTTAATTCTAAATGCAACTGTAAACCAATGAAGGATTTTACAAGATGAGAGAAGAATGATTTAATTTACATCTTAAAAGAGATGCTTAAGAGATTCCCCTGCTCAGTGGGGAATGAATTGTAGAGGTGCAGGACTAAGCAGGAAGACCTATTAGAATGGGAGTAGTTGGGATGGAGAGAGGTAGAGAGACTTAAGAAGTATTCAGGAGAGGAAATCACTGAGACTCCATGACTAGGAGGTTCTCCCAGAACACAAGGGCTTAAAGTGATAAGAGTGTGGATGAAGAATATGGAGGAGATTTGAAGCATAGAACATTGTTCTCAGCAAGAGAAAACAATAGCAGCCGTACTTGTAGAAGGAACAGTACCTAAAGGTGTGGTTATAGAAAACTTGATTGAGTTAAAGAAGGACTTGAATCTACGGATGGAAAGTCTTCTCATATAATAAATAAGAAAAAGAAACCATCCCATAGTCACTGCCAGGGAAGATTTTAAATTTCAAGGATAAAGAAACAATCGTATGAGTACACTTGAAGGTAAACATTTTTAAAAGAAGCAATGGGAGAAAAATCAGACCAGCATGATAGCAAATTTCTCCTCAACATTTTCTACAGAAGAAGAAAAGAATTAGAGTCGAAGCTTTGAAGGAAAATTTACCCCCCAATTCTATGCCTAGACAAGAGGTCATTCATATTGGAAGACAATGTAAAAACATTCATAGGTATGCAGAGACAGTGATTATACCGCTTGTATTTATTTTTTTCTGGAAAAAAAAAAGACTGGAAAATGCATTTCAACATGTCAAGGTATGAAACAAACACTTTAAGAATGGAAAATTCAGGCTATCAATGGTGGGCAGTAAGAATTGAAATAATTTATACCTAGAATAAATCTAAACATTTTTTTGAACAGAAAGCAAATGTCATAAACAATCCTAGAAAGAATAAAAATAATAGTGAATAGTTAGTGAGCACTTCCTATATGGTTGGCACTAAATGTTTTACCTGTATTAACTCAATTCTCATATCTTCATAAGGTGGGCACCGTTAGAACGCCTTTTTTTTCTTTAATGAGGAAGTGGAATATAGAGAGGTTAAGAAATTTCCCCAAGGTTACACACACACAAATCTAGGAAATCTGACTCCAGAGCTTGCATGACTAATTGTACTTCTTCCTATCCGTATGGGAGGGAGAAGGTAATAAAAATAAACATAAACATGAAGTGAATCTTATAAACCTATACAAATAAAAATTTGTATAGGAGAACATTCAGGTGGAATTTCAAGCAGGATACCTTCCTACAGCAAACACATGATAATCATGAAATAAAAAAATATTTTAAAATTTGTATTATTTGACCTAGGAGTTCTGCTTCTATAAATGTACCTAAAAAATAATCAGTAGGGGGCTTCCCTGGTGGCACAGTGGTTGAGAGTCTGCCTGCCGATGCAGGGGAAGCGGGTTCGTGCCCCAGTCCGGGAGGATCCCACATGCCGCGGAGCGGCTGGGCCTGTGAGCCATGGCCGCTGGGCCGGCACGTCCGGAGCCTGTGCTCCACAACGGGAGAGGCCACAGCAGTGAGAGGCCCACATACCGCAAAAAAAAAAAAAAAAAAAAAATCAGTAATATATCCATAGGTTTATGTACAAGGATTCTTATTGCAGTGGTGTTTATTATAAAGAAAAGTTTGAAAGAAATACAAATGGCCAAGAATTTATAATTAGCTCTATTCAGTAACTTTTTTCTGGATGCAATAAATTTTGATGCTGAACGTTCATGTGATAGAAAAACATGCAGTCGTTCAAACTATATTGTAGCGAAAGATACAGAAACATGTATTAGGATATAGATTCAACTGCTATAAAGAAGACCTAAATTAACAGTGAATTAAAAAAGATGGAAGTTTCTTTCTCCTTCATGCAGCAGTCTGGAAATAGTCAGTCCAGGACTTGCAGCAGCTCTGCTCCAAGGGGTCACTCAGGGACCCAGCCTCCTTCTATCTTGTTGCTCTGCCATCTATAGAGCATGGTCCAAGACAGTCCATACTTCATCCTCACTTCCTGAGGTCTCATGGCTACACTTAGCTGCAAGGGAGGCTGGGAAGTGTAGGTTTTTAAAAATTGAAGTATAGTTGATTTACAATGTTGTATTAGTTTTAGGTGTACAACAAAGTGATTCAGTTATGTATATGTATATATAGATATATTCTTTTTCAGATTCTTTTCCATTATAGGTTATTGGAAGATACTGAATACAGTTCCCTGTGCTATACAGTAGGTCCTTGTTGTTTTTCTGTTTTATATATAGTAGTGTGTATCTGTTAAACTCAAACTCCTAATTTATCCCTCCCCCACCTTTCCCCTTTGGTAACCTTAAGTTTGTTCTCTATGTCTGTGAATCTATTTCTGTTTTGAAGATAAGTTCATTTGTATCATTTTTTAAGATTCCATGTATAATTGATATCATATGCTATTTGTCTTTCTCTGTCTGACTTACTTCACTTAGTGTGATAATCTCTAGGTCCATCCATGTTGCTGCAAATGGCATTATTTCATTCTTTTTCATGGAGGAGTAATATTCCATTGTATATATGTATCATACCTTCTTTATCCATTCATCTGTCGATGGACATTTAAGTTGCTTGGAAGTGTAGTGTTAAAAATATCATGAACAATTACAAAAAATTTTGGTGGATTCTGTTACTAAAGGGAGAATGGGAGAGTGGAGATTGGAGAACAAACAGCACTCTGACTCGGCACAGAAAAAACCTTACAACATATTAAGTGGAAAAAGTAGGGAAAAAATATGATCAACTTCACACATCTATGTGTACCTATATGTACAATTCTTTTTTTTTTTTTTTTCCTGTATAAACAGTGGTATTATTTAAGAGTTGGGACTGTAGATGATTTAAATTTTCTTCTTTATGCTATTTTTGTGTTTCCCCAATTTTCTACAAATTAACATTTATTTCCCCCTGTAATCAGAAAAACTCATCATATATACATTAAAAGAAGTAATTTAGGAGAGAGAGCCGTGTGTGTAGTGTGACTGCAGCCACCTCTCCTTTCTTCTCTGACTTCTCTCTGCCAGGCTTCTTTTGTTGGTGGATCTCTCGTCTCACACACAAAGGGATGACATTGTCTATTCTACATCTCAGATATGAAGCCCCAGGAGGAGTTGTCAGTGAGTTTATTTTGGTGTGAGGCAGAACGTTTTCTACCAGGAATACAAAGCCTGCCTCAAACATGGGCTTTCCTCCAGGGTGATCATTAAGAGCAGTTCTCCTGTTCTCCCAGGAACGAGGGGCTCTTGCCCTGAGATGGGGGGAGAGGAACTGTTCAGCAAAGAGTGATGCTGGAGGAGGGGGCAGGAACCAGGAAACAGGAAGTGCCTAAAGAGACTTCTATTCCTGGTCCTTCTGCTTCTTGGAGCCCGAGACAGGGAGGGGTTCAGGGAAGACCTGCTTCTCCTTGGGGTCTGGCTTCATAACTGATCTTCCCCAGGGACAGTCTTTTTTTTCCTTTCAGTTTTGTTGAGATATAATTGCCATACAGCACTGGATACGTTTAAGAGGTACAGCATAATGACTTGACTCTTGACTTATATATATTGCAAAATGATAACCGCAATAAATTAACATCCATCATCTCATATCAATACAAAAAAAGAAAAAAGAAAAAAATTTTTTTCCTCGTGATGAGACCTTTTAGGATTTACTCTCTTAGCAATTTTCAGATATACCAGACAGCAGTGTTAACTGCAGTCATCATGTTGTATGCTATTCACGTTCCCAGTGCTCATCTATCTTATAAGTGGAAGTGTGTACCTTTTGACCACCTTCATCCAATTCCCTTCTCCCCACCCGCTGCCTCTGGTGACCACAAATCTGATCTCCTTTTCTATGAGTTTGGATTTTCCCCCCCTTTTTTAGATTCCACATATAAGTGAGATCTTATAGTATTTGTCTTTCTCTGCCTGACTCATTTCACTTAGCACAACGCCCTCAAGGTCCATCCATGTTGTCACAAAGGGCAGGATTTACATGGCTAACCAGGAAACAGGAAGTGACTTACATGGCTAAATAATATTCCACTGTACATATGTGCCACATTTTCTTTATCCATTCATCTATCAATGGGCACTTATGTTGTTTCCATGTGTCTTGGCTGTTGTGAATAACGCTGCAGTGAACATCGGGGTGCAGATATCTCTTTGACATAGTGCTTTCATTTTCTTCAGATATATACCCAGAAGTGGGATTGCTGGATCATAGGATAGTTCTATTTTTAACTTTTTGAGGGAAGTGCATACTGTTTGCCACAGGGGCTGCACCCATTTGCAATCAGGGGGACAGTTCTGACTCCTCCTCAAAGCTTTGTTGGATTTGTTGTCAGCTTTGCCTTTGGTCTAATGATAGTGTCTCAAGACTCCCCAACAACTAGATGAGTGCCTCCTGTGTGCCCGGCATTGTTCAGGCTGACGGGAGTTCAAGGTCCAGCTCTGCCTTTTACTAACTGCATGATTGAAGACAGAGCACTCACCTCCTCTGAGCTTCAGTTTCCTATGTGTAAAGTGAGACCATACAACGTCTACCCCACAGGATGGGTATGAAGATGAATTGAACTGAAGCCCGTGAAGTGTCTAGCATGGTGCCTGGTGCAGACTGAAAGACACTGGCTTAGTTTGCTGGGGCTGCTGTAACCCACATGCTAGGTGGCTTAAACAACAGGAATATATTGTCTTGAAGTTCTGGTGGCTGGAAGTCTGAGACCAAGGTGTTGGCAGGGTCAGTGCCTTCTGAGGGCTGGTAGGGAAGGATCTGTCCCAGGCCTTTCTCCTTGGCTGTCTTTTCCCTGTGTCTCTTCACATCGTCTTCCCTTTAGGAAGACTATGTGTCTGCGTCTAAATTTCTCCTTATAAGGACACCAGTCATATTGGGATTGGACACCCCCTAAAGACCTCATCATTAACTAGATTACCTCTGTAAAGACTCCATCTCCAAATAAGGTCAAGTTCTGAAGTAGTGGGGGTTAGGACTTCAACATATGAATTTGTATGTGTGTATGTGGGAGGGGGAGGGTGGGGGGGAGCAAAATTCAATCCATAACAAGCACCTGTAGCGTCCATAGCAGAATACTAGAAATATTGGTCATTATTATCACCATGATCCTCGCAAGCTTTGATGTGTCATGTTGCCCTGGGCCATCTCGAGTTGCCATGGCACTGATTTCCTGGAAAGGGATCAGAAATGTCTTTCTTGCCTGAGCCACGATGGTGACATTCCTGTCTGTCTCCCAGGGCTCCATCCCAGACAGCTCAACGTGCCAACAGTCTCTGGGATGCTGGCCAGCTTCTACCCTGCGGGGTCAGGCCCGTTTAGCTCCTTCTCTCTCCTGTTGAGAGTTTGAGAAATTCATTTATTTGGCAACCCCTTCTGTTATGCCTACTATGTGTTAGGCATTATTCTAAGCACCTTGCACGTATTAACTCATTTAATTCTCGTAACAGCCTAGGAGGTGTTCTCACCTCCTAGATGAGTAAAAGGAAGGAACAGAGAAGTTAATTTGCCTGGGATTTCATGATTAGCAAGTGGTTGAGCTGGGGTTTTAACCCAGGCAGTTTTGTTCTGAACAACCACATTATGAAGGAGAAGCAATATGGCAGGAATATAAACTTTGGAGTCAGAGAATTGTGAATTTGGATTCCAGCTAATGAGCAGAACTAGACATTTCCATCACTGCCTGCTCCACCCATAGTTTTTCGGAGAAGAATAGGCCCCTCCCCCAGTTCTCCTGGTCATGTTCCATTATGTCACTCCAGGCCTCAGCTGATTGGACTGAGATGGACATGTGACTCAAGGGTGCTCCATCTGTTGGCTGGGACCCATGACGTAGATGGCCAATCAGATATCACTCTCAGGCGTTTGGCTAAGAGGCTTGAGCAGTGAGGATGGGAGCTGAAACCTTCTGGTCCAGAGCCATTGTTGGACTGGAATGGTCATTGGGGGTCAGGTGCAAGCCCGGGTTAGAAGGCAGTGGAGGACATGTGTGGGCAACTGGGGGACTGCTTTCAGAGGTGGAGAGAATGGAGCAGGACACAGAGAGAGACAGAGATGCCTCGTGCTAGAGCAGAGGTTGTCCCCAAGAAGGAAAGACACACACACACCCACACCCACCCACACACACACTGTTGGTGACCCTGCCCTTCATTGGTGCCCTTATACCTTAAGCTTCTGTGCATGTTGGCTGCTAACACCTTATAGTTGTTCCTTCCCCAGAGAAACCCTTGACCTCATGGCTTCCCAGCCAGGTTGGTCCACTGCTCTGCCCCCAGCAACCAGCTGCCAAAGACTGACTCACATGGTACAAAAGGCCAGCCTCCTGGCTCAAGATGAGGCCAACTCTGGTGCCATTCATACCCCTGAGCTCCCTGGGGATCGGGCTGAAGCTGGTCTCCACCTGAGATGACATTCTTGCTTAGATTTCATCTCTCCCCTTCCTTGTCCTGCTTTCCTCTCTCCCTTTCTCCCGAGAGCCTCCCTCAGTAATCACTTGCACAAGAATTCCCATCTCAAGGGCAAGTCGGATTCCCAAGAAACAAAAGACAGACACCTTGGCTCTTGACTGCTGTCTACTTTCAGGCTCCGTAACATTTGGTCTTGTTGGATTTCCTATGCTAGGATTCCGAGTCACCTATTTTCTTTATAAGAACCTCTTTGATTGAGTTAGACCAGGATGGTCTCTGTTTCTTGCAGCTGAACAAGTCCAAATTGAGTGAACTTGGTAAAGTTTCTTAACCATTCTCGATCTCACTCCATCTGGAAAATGGTGCCCATTATTCTCCTAACTTCAGTGCTTGCTTCAGTGACTTAATAAGAGAATGCATACGACAGTTTTCAGCATTGTGATTGGCTTAGAGTGGGCACTCTGTTAGCAGGTTCTAGTTTTTTTTGTTTCTTTGGTTTTTTGGTTTTGTTTCGTTTTACAATATTCTCTTCCTGCCTTGCTCAAGTCAATTCAGGCTGGGGAAGCATAAAGAGAAAATATATCAGAGTGCTGTATGACTTTCAAAGCACCACAGAAATGTGGGAGTTCAAAGAGGTATGAGTTTAGAGTCCCAAAGATCGTTCAACTCTCTAGCCCATTGCTTCTCAAATTATAATGATCATGTGAGTCACCTGGGGATCTTGTGAACATGCAGACTCTGGTTCAGGAGGTCTGGGTGGAGCCTAAGACGCGGCCTTTGTAACAGAGCTCCAGGTGGTGCCAAAGCTGCTGGTCCTCAGAATAGCAAAACTTTGAGTGGCAAAGCTCTAGTCTGTCTTTTGGTTCCAGAGGGATTTTTTTCCTCCCCAAATAGTCAACTCGAATGGCAGGCTCTTCCCTTTTCATTCCATTTTGCACCTCCTGTGAGATGTGATTCCTGCCAATAAGGAGATCTCAGTGGTTTAGGCAGCCAGGAAAGCTGTCGATTGTAAAGTGTGGTGTGTCGTAAGTAGAGCTCACTGTGGGGGATGTGGGAGGTTGGGGAGGGGCACTTGCTCCTGGAGAGGAAGTCAGGGAAGTCTCCTTGGCAGAGAAGAGCTGCCGGTCTATCACAGCACCGTATCTCCTGATTCCTACCCCCTCCCTACTCCTTTAAGCAAGAATCCCAGGACTGCTGTGACATCTTACCTCCTGTTGCCTGGACCCGTGTCTGGGTGCCCTGCCTTCTGGACAAGACTATCCACACCTGAGCCCACCATGTTCCTTTGGCCATGGCCTTGAGCCTCCCAGCCCGCTACATATTAGAGATCCTAGCCTGCCTCTTTCTGATCCAGGGTCTGTTTTGACACCATGACTAAAACGAGAGGTTCAGGCAGTTCCAGATATGAGGAAAAAAATGTGTGTTATTTCCACAACATTTAGTGCATTTCCTCTTTTAATTATAATCCTGGCCAAGTCCTTACAAACATTATCGTTTCCAAACCGAGATTGGTTTTCCTTGTTCACGGATGCCAACAGCTGGGATAGCTTTCCTCCATCTGCTGCCTTTCTCCTTTGCCGTTCTTCTTTCTTTGCCCCCTTTTTCCCTCGGGGTTCACAGCGTGGAGGCTTTGTCTCAGAAAGGCCACTGTTGGCCTGAGTAGGGGAAGGAGGTCTTCTGCTTATTGCTACGCCATCTTCTGTTGGCATATTTGGGAGTTTCCACTTACAGCCTAGAAGTAGCTGAACAGAGAACAGGCCCTTGATTGATTAATCCTTTCTTTAACATATGCTAAGAATCCTGGTATGCCAGACACTGCTCTGGGTTCCATGGATACAGCAGTAAACAGACATGGTTCCTGCCCTGACAGTCTAGCTAGATGTATTATACCGATCTTATCAATGGGGGCACGCACACACACACGCGCGCACGCGCGCGCATGCACGCACACACACACATTCTGGTCTTCAACCTCCTGAGAAACCCAATCTCACCATATTCAGAGAAATGGCCTCTGTCCCAGGCCCACGGAAAACAAAAGAAATTCCTAGAAACATACCTCACACGTGTTTGGATGGCTATTAACAAAAAGACAAGGAAAAGCAAGCGTTGACAAGGATGTAGAAAAAAGGGAACCCTTGTGCACTGTAGGTGGGAATGTAAATTAGTGCAGCCGCTATGGCAAACAGTATGGAGGTTCTTCAAAAAAAGATTTTTTTTAAATTAAAAATAGAACTACCATATGATCCAGCAATCCCACTTCTGAGTATATTTCCAAATGAACTGAAATCGGGATCTTGAAGAGATTAGCTGCACTCCCAGATTCATTGTATTATTATTCACAATAGCCAAGATATGGAAGCAACCTAAATGTGGAAGGATGAATGGATAAAGATGGGGCATGGAATATTATTCAGCCTTTAAGAAGAAGGAAATCCTGGGACTTCCCTGGTGGCACAGTGGTTAAGAATCCACCTGCCAACGCAGAGGACATGGGTTCGAGCCCTGGTCAGGAAGATCCCACGTGCTGTGGAGCAACTAAGCCCATGTGCCACAACAACTGAAGCCCGCGCGCCTAGAGCCCGTGCTCTGCAACAAGAGAAGCCACCACAGTGAGAAGCCCGCGTACTGCAACGAAGAGCAGCCCCTGCTCGCCGCAACTAGAGAAAGCCCGCGCGCAGCAACGAAGACCCAATGCAACCAAAAAAAAAAAAAAAAAAGCCAGACAGAAAAAGACAAATACTGTATGGTTTCACTTATATGTGGCATCTAAAATAGCCAAAGTCAGAAATAGAGAGTAGAATGGTGGTCGCCAAGGGCAGGAGAGGGGGAAATGGGGAGATGTTGGTTAAAAGGTATAAAGTTTCACTTATGCAAGGTGAATAAATTCTGGAGATCAAATGTACAACAGTATGACTGTAGTTAACAGCACTGTATTGTATATACCTGAATGTTGTCAAGAGGGTAAATCTTCAGTGTGCTCACCACACACACACAGAAGAAGAAAATGGTAACTTTGTGAGGTGATGGATATGTTAATTAGCTTGATTGTGGTGGTCCTTTCACAGTGTATACATTTATCAAGATGTCAAGTCAGTACACCTTACATATACGCAAATTTAATTGTCAATTATTCCTCAATGAGCTGTTGTTTTTTTAAAAAGAACTAATGTACTTTAGTAATTTTTGTCTCTGGGGGCATTTTGAGGGCAAATGGAGTGGGAGCCACAGGAAAGGTTTAAAAGTACCATTGATCAAAGAAACCAAATGGCTGGGGACTTGTTTGACGCAGAAGAGGGAACAAGAGACCTCTGGAGGGTCTGGCCCCTCGGTGGGGGAGGGATGCTCTTGACAGAGGGCAGTGAGTCATAGCTGGGCCCTGTGTGCTTATGTACAGAATTTCACATCCAGCAAGGAGAGGTTCTTGCTTGAAAACTGATGGTGAATACAGACAATGCTCCAATCCCTGTGGAAAATGACTGCACTCAGCTCCCTAAATTCTGTGTTTCTCCATATTTGTATATGCTGTTACCCAGTGAATACCTGATTAAGGAATGCAGCTGCTAAATGAATACATTTGTTGCTCATCAAATGGAACCATAAAGCCAGCGATGATGGGGCTTATTAAAAAGCTTCTTTCACTCAGTGAAAAGTCCCCCACATGTCCCAGCCGGTCTCAATATCGCCGCTAATGAAATGGGTAACCAATACACAAAGAGATGTATTCAAGAGCAAATTAACTGCCTCAGGAATATGCATCATAAAGATTGCAGCCTGGAAAATAAATAGACAGTGTATTGTGCAAATTGGCCCCGTGTTTAAGTGTTGATGAGTTGGAAATATTGGTTTAGCTTCTTTTTTTTTTTTTTTTTTTTTGCAGTACGTGGGCCTCTCACTGTTGTGGCCTCTCCCGTTGCGGAGCACAGGCTCCGGACGCGCAGGCTCAGCGGCCATGGCTCACGGGCCCAGCCGCTCCGCGGCATGTGGGATCCTCCCAGACCTGGGCACGAACCCGTGTCCCCTGCATCGGCAGGCGGACTCTCAACCACTGCGCCACCAGGGAAGGCCCTGGTTTAGCTTCTTGATGGAAGCAGGCAGTATGGGATCCTGTAAGGCAGACATTAGCATTCAAAAATCAAGCTGGGGACCCTCTCATTTGCTAGAACTGGGAAGGGGTGAGAAGGAGTGAGCAATGAGCCATTCCTAAGTGACAGGCCCTGCGCTGTTGCCACCTAGTCCTTGCATTGCCCAAGAAGGGGGGGCACTATGTTACCTACCTGTGACCATGTAATGAGATGACACAAAGAGATTTAGTTTTCTCTGTCTGTCTAAACCGTTAGTGCATGAACCTTTATCAGATTATTTAAAAAGAATTAACCCCTGTTAAATAAGCCCTCAGACATTTCTGGGCTCCCTTGAGCCCTTGCTCATGATGAAAGAAAAGAAAAGAAAAGAAAAGAAAAAAGAAAAGAAAGAAAGAAAGAAAGAAAGAAAGGAAGGAAGGAAGAAAGAAGGAAGGAAGGAAGGGAGAGAGAGAGAGGGAGGGAGGAAGGAAGAGAAGAAAGAGAAAGAAAGAAAGAGAGGAAGGGAGGAAGGGAGGAAAGGAAGGAAGAAAGGAAGAAAGAAAGAAGGGAGGGAGGGAGGAAGGGAGGGGAGAGTGAGGGAGGAAGGAAGGAAGGACGAGAGAGAGAGGAAGGAAGGAAGGAAGGAAAGAAGAAGGAAAAAGAGAGAGACACAGAGACAGAGAGAGAGGGAGGGAGGAAGGAAGGAAGATTTCTCTTTGTGTCTTCTGCTCCAGATTCTGGTCCTTCTCACACCTACTCTCTGCCTTTATTCTCCTTTGGACACTTTCCAGACCAGAGGGAAGCAGCAACCTGCAGGTTGAAAGGCCATTCCCAGCACCGTGGCTCCTCTAAGACCCAAGGTTAGGTCTTACGGCTCTTCCCTCCCTCCTCGTCCTAGTCGACAGACGCGCGTGCACGCGCGCACACACACACGCGCACACACACAGCCTGAGGAGAAAGCCATAGGGTGGGTTTTGAGTCACATGGATTTGGGTCATGTGATCCCGGGCAGGTCACCTGATGCCCCAGAGTCCCTGTTGCACCAGGAGAGTGAAGATGATCTTGTCTCCCTCACGGGCAGTTGGGAGGAACTGATGAAATAACACACAGAAAGTTTCTGGAATGATTCCCAAACATCAGTCCCTCCTGAGTCCTTATCTCCTCCATGATTTTCACAGGCCTTCCTTCTTTTGAAAAGAACCAGTGAAGTGGGTAACTGAAAGGAAGTTCACAGCAGCTACGGGCCCCTCTACAGAGGGACTGAATGAGCTGATTTAATGTGTAGCAAGATCACAAAAAGATAAAAACCAGCAGACCCAAGTGCACCTGCTCAAGCAGCCTTTTTATTATTCTGTTTATTATTTAGTTATTCTTTTATATTAGTATGTTTAATATAATTATTACATTTCATTATTTTTTAGCATGATTACTGCAATGATTATCTTTAAAGGAAAGCTGATGAATTGTTTGGGTTTATCCCATTCCAGACTAATTGACAGTCAATTTCCATTTGAGGTCAGTGGATTCCGAAAGGCTGTAAGGGCTGTGCACCCCATTTGTTTATGGGCACACAGCTCAGAATGGGCTCCCCCAGAAGCAGCTAAGGGTGTGAATGCATGTGATTTCCCTGGGAAGTGATCTGAGGAAGTGACGGTAGGGGACCAGGGTAGTGGCACAGGGAAGGGAAAGTATAAGGTGCCTTAATGAGCAAGTTAATGCATTGGCTGTTGGGGAACTTCTGGTAGGTAGCGTAGAACCCACATCACGGTCATCCCGCCTGAGGGGGAGGGAGCTGGGTTGTTTATCCAGCAACTCAGGTCAGTCATTTGAGGGCTGTTCCTGGGGACATTTATTCTTCAGTATTTCCAGCCTGCATGCAAAGGCCACTAAGTGGGGAGTTGCAGGTGCTTGTAGTAGGAAGCCATCCCCTTGTCTGGGACTGGTGAGTCCCCAAGGGGATGTGGGTCATGCACCGAGGGTATCTGCACAAGCTTAAACATCTGGGATCCACAGAACATCCCCTGTTTGCAATGTTGTGTTTTTCTTTTTTTTTTTTTTCCTGGCCGCGCTGCGCGGCTTGCAGGATCTTAGTTCCCAGACCGGGGATTGAACCCTGGCCCCAGCAGTGCAAGTGCAGAGTCCTAACCACTGGACCATCAGGGAATTCCCTGCAATGTTGTGTCTCTGTATTTGTCTTTCTCTCCAGACTATGAGCTCTCTGAGGGCAGGGCCATATCTTGTTTTCTTGCCCACTGCCTAGCAAAAACCTGGCCCAGAACAACCACTCAGCAAACACCTGCTGACGGACTGAATGGATGATGGAGGGAATAAGTAATTGAAGGCTTGAAAATGCACAGGACCAAGATTATAAACTCAAATGCCTACAAGAGCCAGGGGGAGGGTGAAATGAGTAACACAGTTCAGAAAAGAGAAAAAGCAGAAGGTGGGAGTTGTGGGGACATGAAAGACACACATCCTGTCAATGGCACAGCTGTTACTCAGCTTTGAGTGATCGTCACCTTGTGGGAATTTGACCCATGGTGGCTGGACCTCCTGACTTTTTAAAAAAGAAAAGCCAGGACTCCCCATTAGGTAAAATTTCTTGATTTTAAAATGCAGTCAATGATGTAAAATATTCTGAAAACTAGAGACAGATCCCTCAAACACATCTGGGTGATGTAACTCATTGCCAGGCGTATGTGGTCACCCAGTTACATGAAGCAGGACACAGCACAGAGCACTTCCGGAGAGAGAGAGACAGGGCCCCCCCAGCTCCCCAGAAGTCCCCACAGTGATGTGCCCTGGAATGTTCATGGATTAGTAACATAAAGAATAGTCTGGTAGGTTCATGTCGTCCCTTAGGCAGGAGACTTGGGGGGAAAATCCCTCTATTCCCGTATCTGTAAAGGAGGTACATTAAGGCCCGACCTCTTTTGTGGTGAAGGTTAATATATTGATGAGTGAGGCAGTTCTTTATAAACCCTAAATCCAAGCTTGGTTGGTGCCCTTCCCAGAACTCTCCCTGCTGCCATCGAAGGCTGTTTCCTTGGCTCAGGGTTCTTCTAGGTTCTCTTCCTGTCTCTGCCCTAAGCCCTCAGGGTCTGCTGTGGTTGTCAGGCTCCTAACTGGTGGCCTTGGTCCTGATCTGCCCGTCTTTGCCAGGTGCCTGGCAGCTTAGTGCTGGTGTGCTCAGCTGTGATGTCCACCTCTGGGATGCCACCTTCTGGACCACCCAGCCTGGGTTTGCAACCTGGAGCTCATGACTCAGAGAAGCAAATATGAATGCAGTTCCTTCTTTGGAGGAGCTCACAGCCCAGGGGAGGCAGACCCTAATCCGTGACAACACAGACGTTAAGGATCAGTGGCATTTCCTTGTTTACCAAGCCCCATTCCTTTTCTTCCTGGGCATGAAGCTAGACTACATTTCCCAGGCTCCCTTGCAGTTAGGTGAGACCATGTGACTGAGTTCTGACCAATGGAATGTGGGCAGAAGCAATGTAGCGCGATTCCCAGCATGGCCCATAAAAATCTCCTCTGCAATTCTCAATACACTCTCTCTTTCACCATCCACTGGATAAATGGAGAGAACTCCAAGCACTGAGACAAGCGTGGAGCCACACGATGGAAAGGACTTGGGTCTCTGAATAACTGCAGAGAGTAGAAATTTCCACATCTCCAAATGACCTGGGTTGTGCTGTGATGTGAAGGACAAACCTTATTGTGTTACGCCGCTGAGATTTGGGGGTTGTTTCTTACATCAGTTATCCCACCCTGACTGATACAGTGCCCTAAGCGGAAGTGTGCAGAATGCCTCGGGAACCCCTGGGCCTCCTGGGGAACCCCTGGGCTCTCTGCTGGGGGAAGGACTGGACTCCAACTCAGAGCTCATTAAGGAAGCTGTAGGCTCTCTACCAGGGTACGAGAAGTGTGGAGCTGGAGAGTTCAGATCTGCTTCCACATATGTTAAATTAAACACAGTTAAAGGGATTTTGTGATGCCCGTTGAGGTGGATAGAAAGAACTTCGGGCAAGAATAGTTGTTCCAAGTTGTGGGTGAGAGTTGCATTTTTCCATCCTCCAGGAATTCGCATCTCAATGGTGCAGGGTAGACATTATTCCTTCAGGGATAGCTAAAGACCATGAATTTCTCTTGGCAAATGGTTCTACCTCTGAGAGTCACTTCTTGCTCACTATGCAAACAGGTGACAGTAGGACTGAAGATCCTCTTGGCAGGCAAAGATCCGTGAGCTCGAAGCTCCACCAGCAACTTCTGTCCTGCCGCTAGGGATCTGGGATAGAGAGCGTGTATTCTCCACCAAGGGCGTATCTGCTGCAGAGGGAGAGGGGAAGCAGTCCAGTCCCACATCATTTGGGGCAAATATGTTCAAGGAGTCATCCTCTTTTCTGGATGTTTAAGCCATCTACACATTCCCCAAGGACTGGATTATGAGGTTCAGAAAACAGCTCTGGCTACTTCTCACAGAAGGGAGGCTGTTGGAGCCCTCCAGATGGATGGAGGCTGGAGAACAAGGTGTAAGACTCAAGGCAGCTCCTGAGGGTAGGAAGCAGAACAGGGTCAGATGGGATGGACTCCCATATTTTTGCAGTTTCTTTATCTCTCTATTCAAGGTTTAAATTTCAGGGAGAGAAGCCAGTTCTACAAAGCATGAGACATGACAAGACATTCCCAAAGAGATGCACAGGCTTCTAGGACCCCCGAAGTTTCTCACAGGGATGTTCCACTTTTGCTGATGCTGCTCCTGGATGAGAGAAGGTGGCCTTTGCCATTCTCATGAGCTTTGTTATGCTCTCTAGGTGTGTCCCCTCACCCCCCCCGCCGCAACTGTTCTGACCACCATGGCAACAAACCAGTACAGTACAGCTGTACTGCCCTTCTAAGTGATGACTGTGAAAGCTGAGCTCCTGGAGGCCCAGAGGTGAATTTTCTAGACCTAGCATCACTCAGCAGGTCCAAGCCTCAAAGCTGCGTGAGATCTATTCCTGGGGTGGGGATCGGCTTAGTTCTATTTGCTTCTTCCTCCCCACAAAATAGCAAACAACCCATCCTTTAGGGCCCTTTGTTACAGATTGTGACAGCTTCCTTGGCCAAGTGCCTCAGTGTCTTTTAAAATTAACAAGTAATCCTGAGGCAGTATTTGAGCCTAGATATGTGAGTGATTGCTTCTGCCTATGCTGGGAAAAGGGGGTCACTTCAGGGACATGGGATACCAGATGGCTCTGAGAGGAAGCCCGGTTTCAAAAGTAATTAAGGACAACAATCTCAGAAGAGCAGCATAAACCAAACTGTCTGAACAAAGAGGCACTGGATTAGCCTGTTGAATGCATCAAAAAGAAATTCTCAAGATCCTGATGTTTCGCCAGGGCCTTCTAACACTTCACTGTTTGGTCACCTGGGCTGTGGCATCAGGAGGCCGGTGCCTCTCTGTAAATAGACTAATTTCTGCATGTGGGTCAGAGTGGATCTCTCAGAACAGAGAAAATCAAACCAGAGCAAAGATCATCATGGAGGGAGAAAGAGAAGGTTTAAAAGGGCAGTCTTGGTAATGTTTTACTGCCTCTTTAAATGATCACTAGTGTGATAGGCAATAGCTTTTTTTTAAAATCTCTTAAGGCATTTATAGACTGCTTCCAGTGTGTGAGGCATTGGGAGGGATGGATGAAAACACAGAGAAAGTATGACTCCTATTCTCAAAGGAGTTATAAACTAGGGATAATGATAGTAAGTAATATTTATAGGGTGTTAAATAGTTTGCAAGCCTTTTTTTTGGGTGAATGTTATAATGCTATTGATCACAGGTATTATCCATTCAGTATTTTTCCTGAGTGTGCAGGAAATTGAAGCTCAGAGAGGTTAAGCAACTTGACCAAATTCACACAGCTTATCAGTGAAGAGACTAAATTTTGTTTTTTCAGATTTTATTTTATTTTACATACACATGTATCTATTCTTCTTCAAATTCTTTTCCCATTTGTGTTCTTACAGAATATTGAGCAGTGTTCCCTGTGCTATATAGTAGGTTCTTGTTGGTTATCTATTTTAAATATAGCAGTGTGTACATGTCAATCCCAAACTCCCAATCTATCCCCGCCCCCCACTTTTCCCCCCAGTAACCATAAGTTTGTTCTCTAAGTCTGTAAATCTGTTTCTGTTTTGTAAATAAGTTAACTTTATCTTTCTTTTTTTTAGATTCCGCATATACGTGGTTTTGTCTTTCTCAGTCTGACTTACTTCACTTAGTATGATAATCTCCAGTGAAGAGATTAAATTTGAACTTGAATCCTCTGCCTAAACTTCTTGCCTATGTAGCCAAGGAGACAGCCATGTATACAAATGACATGAGGGATTGTATGAATGTTAGAGATAAGGAAGGAGTAGAATGCTGATTGTGAACTAACGGTGAAATATTGAGAATAAGCTGTGGTGCTGTGGTGAAGAGGGTGCATCCTTCATCTCTCTACTTCCTTCCTCTCATCCTTTCTCCACACTGCTGCAGAAATGATCTTTCTATTGATACAATATAAATCTGATTTGTTTACTTCTAAGCTTAAATCCCTCCATTGGCTTCTCTTTGCCTTCATGGTGAAGTTGGTGTTGGATGCTGAAGATTTACATGTCACTGTTGTGTGGTTTTGCCCAGCTGGGGTTCCCCAGTGACAGCATGGAGGAAGAAGATGGTTAATTCATTCAGGATTGCATTATTGCCAATCGATGTGACAGAGAGATGAGGAGTTAGGCAGCAGAGTAATGATAGATCATAGGATCCAGCTGATGAAGTGAGGAAAGGGAAGGCAGGAGGGGCTCACGGACGGGAGACGAGGAGAGGTGGATGGACTGGAAGTCCTGATGAGATTGAAGAATGGTTGCAGTGGGATGCTTGGGTGGGCAAGCTGGGTGGAGAGGAGGATTCAAGGGGAATGGGGTGCATGAATTAGTGAGTTTGGAGAAAGCAGTCTCAGATGATGATAAAGTTCAGGAAGTGACCCTCCCAATGGGTGACTGGTAGAATAATGCCCGCTCCCAGAGATATCCATGTCTTAACCAAAAGGGTCCATGAGCCAAGGAATGCAGGTGGCGTCCCCAAGTTGCAAAAGGCAAGAAAAGAGATTCTCCCCTGGAGCCTTCAGTCAGCCTTGCTGACTCACTTTGGACTTCACATGTCCAGAACTATAAGAATAGCACATTTGTGTTGTTTTAAGCCACTAAATTTGTAATTTGTAATTTGTTACACTAGCAATTTGGAAACTAACAAAGTTGATTAAGAGATTAGAGAAGAAAGTACTTGAATGACTGACTCTTCACATCTTGGATTCTCCATTTCTTGACATATCTATCGTCAACTCAACTGGAGTTTCCAGAGCTGGACATGTGTTTCTCTAGCCAACTCATTCCTCCACGACTTGCATCAATTATTTAATTTTAAAGCTTTCCCCACTCTCACCACACCTCTTACCTCCTCCTCCCATGTGGCTATCAGCAGTTGACCTGAAATCATTCAGGATGAAGTCAGTAAGTTGGGATCGAAGACGTCATTGAATGAAGGAGAGTTTCCAGGAGGTACAACAATGGTGGAGAGAGGCAGGTATAACTTGTCTGAGTCTCAAAGATGCAGGAATTTTTAAATACAGAGAAGGTGTACTGGTCTTCTTGAGATCCTCAAACAATGAAAAAAATCATGGTTAAGCTGTCCCATATGGGAAAATGAGAAAGATTATGTTTCAGATCTTTGAGAAGGAGGAAAAGAGAAGCCAGGAGGAGAAGGAAGAGGAGGAAAAAGTATAAGAGAGAGCCGACTTCAAAATGGCAGAAGGCTAGGGACCACTTGGGGTGATGGGGTAGCTAAAATGGCTTTTAAGAGCATCTGTGCTTATGTGCAGTTTTCAGTCAGTTGCCATTTTGTAATATGTGTCTCATGGCCATGGCTTTCCAACACCCTTGGCAAAATGTTCTATATTCTTGCTTTCCTCTGTGGGATTTTGGAAATTGAAGATTGGATTTGCTTTTACCTGTGGATAAACTTGGTGTGGAAAAAAGATGGCATGTACAGAGGTAGGAATCCAGAGGCTGACGTGAGCATCCACCTATTATCCTTCCATCCACCTACCCATCACCTACGTATCCATCGTTTACCTATCGTCCATCTATCCATCATCCACCTATCGTCCATCATCCATCACCCATCACCCATCCACCCGTTCACCATCTATCATCCATCCATCCATCTGTCCATCCATTCATCCATCTACCCATTCACAAATTCATTTATTCAACAATTACTCATTGAGCATCTATCATATATACTTGATTCTGTTCTGGGTCCTGGGGATACTGCAGTGAACAAGGTAGACAGATACCATGCTCTCAGGAGTATCCAATCAGTATGAAGGGCAGATCATAGTAAAGTAATTGAATAGATTACCAAGGTTCTTTCAGACTATGATAAACACAATGAAGACAATAAAAGAACAGGGTGATGTTAAATAGAGCAGTAGCTACCAATGTGTTGTTTCTGGACTCATAGCACTAGCACACCTGGAAACCTGTGAGAATGTAAATTCTCAGGATCCCCCCCAGGCCGGCTGAATCACAGACTCTGGCAGTGGGTTCCAGAAATCTGTAGTTTGAGCCTTCCGGGTGAATCTGATGCATGCTCAAGTTTGAGATCCACTGTTAATGGGGAGTGACGGTATGGTTACTTGAGGAAGGGTAGTCCGGGAAGGCCTCTCAGAGGAGGTGACATATGAGTTGAGATCTCATTAACAAGAGAAATCTAGCTCTGAAAGCCTAGAGACGTGTGTCCTGGGCAGAGGGAATAGTGAGGGAAAAAGCCCTGAGGCAGGAACCAGGTTGAGGGCTTCAAGGGCCTGTGTGGCTGGAATGTGGTGTACAGTTGTACAAATTCATGATAAAAGACAGTACTAGAAACATTCTGGTTGTTCTTCGGCTATTGTTCTCTTTATGTAGAAATGTATAGACATCTCTCTTATATAGAGATGTGGTCTTTGCCCATTTGTATTGGAAGATATATATCAGAATTCTTTTTTAAAGGAAAAAAATAAGTTAATTTAAATCATACAAGTAATACATATATAAATTTTCCTTATAGATGGATTTCTTGGCCTCTTATGACCTTGCATGTCATCTTGGGAAGGGCACTGTGGGCTAGGAGGCAAGGCACTTGGGATCTAATCTGGTCACAGTCTGGTCACTTATCTTCTCTGGGCCCCATTTCCCCATCTCCAAGGTCAGGAAGAGGAGGGGATAGGAGTAATCAGCTGCCCTGTCCCCTGAGCCAGAGGACTGCTGACATCTCCTTGAGGGGCAGTCCAGTTCCTCTACAACCTCCCCCACCTCCTTTCCCTCTTCCCGATTCCACCTTGGACAGACACACGTGGAACAGGGCAGTAGGAAACGTGCACATGGATTCCCTTGGAATTATCCCCTCTGTCAATCTGTTCTGAATATACCACAATTCTGAGAGCTCAAGTCCATGCTCTCAATAGCAGTTTCCTTTGTAGCTGTTGCCCTGCTGCTGAGCCCAACAGGTTTCTCTCTTACAAACGGATGTCTCATGCAAAAAACACTCAGCAGAGCTGCAAAATCATGACCACAGCATCTGGACGTCACTCTGCAAGATTGGGGAAACAGAGAGGAAACAAACCTGGACCTTGTCCAGGGAGGCAGTGAAGTGCAGCGGGAAGACCCTGGTGTGCATCCTTTAACTTGGCCTGCCTGAGCCTCTGTTTCCTCCTTTGCCAAAAGGGGATGATACCCTTACACTGTATTAAGTAAGATGGCATGTGCCAACTGTCTGGCACACAGTAGGAGCTCAACATATGTCAGTGCTTGTCTTCCATCCCTCCCCAGGGAGTGGGGAAATGACTCTCCTCTCCAGGCAGCCAACAAGTCCCTCTTTGCCTACAACTCTCTGGGTTTGTTTTGCTTGTGTAGTAATTAGGCACCAGCAGCTGCGAGTATCCAAACCCACAGTCTTATCTTTTCCCCAAGCTGCTTCAGTTGATGGAGGGCTGGGTGGTAGATGACAGCTTGTTTATCCAGGGAGGCTGTAAAATACTCCGTTGAGCGAACACACAGAAAAGCTCATTCGTCTTGTCTTCTGTCCTTATAGCCGCACAGTTCAGAAGGGATGTTCTCCCATCTTACTGACTCCTTGCTCCTCGGAGCGTTGCTCACAGACCCTCTGTGCCCACACCTGGGAATGCTGGGGCTGCCCCAGCCCCTCCCTCTCACCTTGCTGCCCTCGACAAGAGCACCCAGCACGAGGGCTCCATTGACCACTCCCAGCTTCGGCCACTCCCCTGAGCTTCACACTGGACACCACCACCTGGATGTCCACAGGCCCCGCCCACTAGGCCCATCCAAGACAGACGCCACCTCCCTTCCCACACTTGCTCCTTCTCTTCTCTGGGTATCAGCCATCGGCAGCACTGGACACCGCGCCTTGAAACTGAAACCTGGGAGTCCAGCCTGGACATCCCGCTGTTTCTCTGCTCCACCTCTCAATACCCTTCAGGCCCTGTCCGTGTTCTGTCTCAGATCTCTCTCCTGACTGTCCTCAACTCAGCCCCGGCCACCACCAGCCCGGGGAAGGCACTGGTCTTTCTGCATGCCTGCAGCCGCGGGATGGTTCTGGAACACACACCAGCCTCTGTCAGCCGCTCCTTCCGGACCTGCAGTCCTGAGGACGGGTGCGGAGAAGAATCTGTGATCATCCCCAGAGGCCACGGGAGGCAGGAAATAAACCCAGATTTTTGAGAAAAACAAACCAGTCAACAACAACAACAACAAATAACAAAATAAAAACATCCTGGCCTTCAATTCTGATGCCTCCACATATTAGCGGTGTTATTTCTGACACTATTTCAGATCTCTGTGGAGCTCGTTTTCTTCATTTCTGCAAAGGGGCCGATACTTCCAGCCTCCCAAAGTTGCCGTGAAGTTTAGGTGAAGCTGTCTATGCGGTATATGGTACAAGTTTGATCAGTGTTAGGCTCTTCTCCCTGTCCTTCGCTTTGAATCGTACTTCGTAGTTCTCAGAACCCTTTCTTAGATCGTTCATTCATTCCATTCGTTCATTCCACACCTATTTGTTGTGTGCCTGCTATGAGCTGGGGATAATGCTGGGCGCTGGGGTGGAGTGGAGAACAAGTCAGACTTAGTACCCTATCCCCTGGGGTTTCCATTTTTGGTGGGTGGAGACAGACAGAAAGCAAGTAACAAACAAATAATATGATATCAGGTAGTGTTAAGTGCCACGATTAAAAAATCAATCAAGATAAGATAGACGTGATGGAGACCGGGAACTCCCTGGAGAGAGCCATGGGAAAGAGAGTCAGTAAACAAGCCAAAGAATAATTAAAATAATTTACTGACTCTGGTACGAGCTTGTGAAGGAAGTAAGTGTGGTTATGTGAAACCACAGGCAGGTTGAGAGGATTAAATATTAAAAGTGTATGGGATGCAACCTTGTATGATGGTAAATAGCCTATACCCAGTGACCCTTTCTTTCCCCCAATTCTTCTCTTTCCTGTGTCTTTAATTTCTCCCCTAAGGGATCCTTCCCACCAGCATTTACACATGTCCAAGTCTTTTTCTTCTTAGAACACACCTCTCTGCCCCAACCTTACGCCTTCCTCCATCTCTGACCCTACCTTCCCTCCTCAGAGAAAATGGTTCTAAAGAGTTGTCTCCACTTCCACAATTCATTCTTCAACTCATTTCAGTCTGGCTCCTGCCCCCAGAAGGGTCCCAGAAACTGCTCCCTCTGAAATTACCAATGACTTCCATTGTCACTGAATCCTTTGAGCTCTCATACCCTGTCTCTTGGTCACATTCGATTTAATTCTCTCTCCAATTCTCAATACATCACCACCTCTTCAAGTTTGTTTTTTCCCCACCTGTCTGCTTACTCCTTCTCAGGCTTCTTCACTAGCTTTTCTTCCTCTGTTGGTTCCTTAAATTGTTGGGGTGTCCCAAGACTCCATCCTGGGTCTCCTTTACTTCTCTCCCTGTACGTTATCGCTCAGTAATGTCTCACATCTCCGAAGTTTACATCCTCAGCTCAGTTTGCTGACCTGAACTCCTGGCCCACGTTCTCAGTTCATTCTTGGACACCTCCACTTGGAAGTCCCATGGGCATCTTAGACTCCACAGGTCCAGATTGGAATTCACCGTTATCTTCCCCTCCAATCCTCCTCTGCTGCTCTTCCCATCTCAGTGAGTTTCACTACATTCCAGCTATTGTACAAGCCAGAGCCTTGGACTTCACCAGTTCCCCTTGACCCCGTCCTCTCCCCCGTATTTGCTGGTCATCAAGTCCTGTAGATTCTACCCACTACATTGCTCTCAGATTTGTCCCTCTCCCACCACTTCCTCTGCCCCCTTCCCTAATCCAGCATCTCTCACCTAGACAACTGCATAGTCTTTTCCCTGTCTCCACCTTTATACCCTCTGATCTGTCCTACATATAGAAAGCAGACAGCTCATCCTCAAATGCAAACCCAACGGTGTTCACTCTCCTGTTAAAAACACTTTAAGGTTCTTCATTGCCTGCAGGATAAAAACCAGACTCCTTTCCTTTGCACCCGGGCCCTGTGGGCTTAGTTGCTACCTGTCTTTCTGCCCTCCTCCCCCATCTGTCCTCTCTCACTCTGTGTCCAGTCACACCAGGCTTAGTCCAGGGGCTCAGACCTACGAAGCTCTCTCTCTTGCCTGGGACATCGTCAATGCTCTTCCTTTAACTGGTGCTCTGTTCTCATCCTTTTCCCAGTTGGCTGATCTGAGGAAGCCTGGCAGATGAGCCATTCCAGCTCCTCCTTTTGTAGATGAGTCTCCTGAAGCCCAGAGAGGAAGAGTGCTTTGTTGAAGGTCGCCCAGCATATATCCGGCCTGCTTCATACTAAGCAGAACGACCTCACTTCTCTCCCTCCCTCAGCCATGATGGGAGGGAAACATGGCATCGCCCTGGATCCTCCTCCGAAGACTCTGGCTCTTTTGCTGCTGAAATCAGAAAGCTGAGCAAGTGGTAAGTTTTGCTGGGAAAGGGTTGGAATGATGCGGGATCCCTTTGCCTTGGATTTCTGAGGCTGAGGCCCCGGTGATACTGGCTTCTCCTGCTGCCAGTCCAGACCTCTCACGGTTCTGCTCCAGCTTCTCCTCACCCCACTGCTAATCCAGACCCTCACCTGCAGACACTCCTGCCCGCTTCCTCTCACCTGAAGTAGCTTGAGTCTCTCAGTGGCTGCTGGCACAACTTGGCTGGGAACAAGTCTGTCTGATATTTGAGACCGGCAGGGCTCAAGCAAGGTGCCAAATCCTAGTTCCCTGAGCTGAGGTGGGGTTGATGCCAGGACAGGGTCCATCAGTGACCCCTTGGCCATAGACTGGGCTGGTAACCAGGTCATAGACTAGGCCCTGACCCTGGCCACAGACTGAGCCCTGATTCTGGTTATAGACCGGATCTTGATTCTATACCCAGACACAACTCTGACGCTGCTTCCAGACTTTGCCTTGATTCTGATAATAGACTGAGTCTTGGTCCTCGTCCCAGACTGGGCCCTGACCCTGCTTCCAGACTGAGCCATGATCCTGCCGTAGCTGTGCCCTGACCATGGACTGACACCCCTACCCAGCTCACGGACGGGATCTGCAGCTATGGGCTCCTGGTGAGAGTGTAGTTGATGCAGGGCTAATCCATGCCCTTAGGGGAGGGGTAGGAAATGTCTCTTCCTGGGAAAAGCAGAACAGGATCAGCCTCTGGGGTTGTCACACTCATGGATTTTGGGGGTCACCAGCTGCAGAAGGGGCAGGCTTAAAGGACTGCGGCAAAATCACATCCAGTAGAGCTTCCCATCCAGTAGAGCTTCCCAAATAATGGAGGGATTATTCCTGCCAATATCCATCAAGCTGAGATGGAGAGCATTTCAGTGAGAAGGTGCTTTAATGACTCTTCAAGGATTTGGGGCCTAATGAAGCACACATCAGAGGACGATTTAATCTTTCCCTCCTAAACCCCTCACAATAAGGAGATCAACTTCAGAATCCAAATGCATCTTGACATAAAAATGTGAGCTCAAGACAGTCCCAGATCACTGATAATTGTCTGGGGCTAATTGCTGTGGTCTTGGGGTGTTTAAGAGCAGCTGAGGGTGGGTGGCTATGGCAGAGGGCGTCCAGGGACATGCTGAGCTGTCCCCTGCGAGGTCCCTGGAAGGAGCTGACGGCAGTAGCATCGGAGGATAAGATAGAATATGGTTAACGTAGGGCAGTTGAAGGTCTTGCTTGTCTGTGGCTGGTTAATCCCTGCAAGGCGGACCCTGCTCCCCAAATCCCTCTCCAAATGGACTAGTGGTCAGCAGATATCCACAGCCACTTGCCTAAATGGGCCAAGAAACTCCTGTTTCCAAGCGATAAATGAGACAATTAGAGCTTATGAGAACTACTATGGAGAAAGCCAAAAGGAGGCGGCAGAGATGATCCGGGCATGTGTGGGGTGCATCACAGTCCTTAAGAGGGTCTCTCCAGCTCTCTGGTGGGTAGAAGCAGAGTCCTCTGATCATGGGCTCCTCATGGGCTTCTCTTCCTTCCGTCCACAGCTTTCTGTTAGCTGGGGGCTCACCTACCAGCTGAAGCTTGCACATGTCTCTTATTGCAAAGATTTTCTTCCTGCTGCACAAAATTCATTGATGACATTGTGTGTGGGGGGATCATGAGCAAATAGAGCGCAGCCACTAATTTCAAAAGGAACCATACTTTGTAATAATTACACGGCAAAAAGCTGGAAATGATGAGAAACAAACTCAATCGAGCCCTGGCTGGTGCATAATAATCGTTTATACTAAATTTATGTCCATAATGTACTGTGCAGCCAGGGAAGGTATGAGATAAAGAAATGGGACCCTCCTCCCACTTTTTTCTATTAAAAGAAGACAACATTTAAAAAAATTTTTTTAAATTGAAGTATAGTTGATTTACAATGTGTTAATTTCTGCTGTACATAAAGTGACTCAGTTACACACATATATACATTCTTTTCCGTTATGGTTTATCCCAGGATATTGGATATAGTTCCCTGTGCTACACAGTAGGACCTTGTTTATCCATTCTAAATGTAATAGGTTGCATCTACCTACCCCAAATTCCCAGTCCATCCCTCTCCCCACTGTTTGGCAACCACAACTCTGTCCTCTATGTCTGTGAGTCTGTTTCTGTTTCATAAATAAGTTCATTTGTGCCATATTTTAGATTCCACATATAAGTGATATCATATGGTATTTGTCTTTCTCTTTCTGACTTACTTCACATAGTATGATAATTTCTAGTTGCATCCATGTTGCTGCAAATGGCATTATTTTTTATGGCCGAATAGTATTCCATTGTATACATGTACCACATCTTCTTTATCCATTCATCTGTTAATGGACATTTAGGTTGTTTCCATGTCTTGGCTATTGTGAATAGTGCTGCTATGAACATAAGGGTACATGTATCTTTTTGAATTGTAGTTTTGTCTGGATATATGCCCAGGAATGGGATTGCTGGATCATATGATAATTCTATTTTTAGTTTTCTGAGGAATCTTCACACTATTTTCCATAGTGGCTGTACCAACTTACATTCCCACCAACAGTGTATGAGGGTTCCCTTTTTTCCACACCCTCTCCAGCAC
Source organism: Orcinus orca (assembly GCF_937001465.1). NCBI lineage: Eukaryota > Metazoa > Chordata > Mammalia > Artiodactyla > Delphinidae > Orcinus > Orcinus orca. Next base: position 17,489,209 of record NC_064574.1, read on the forward strand.
TTGTTATTTGTGAACTTTTTAATGATGGCCTTTCTGACCGGTGTGAGGTGGTACCTCATTGTAGTTTTGATTTGCATTTGTCTAATAAGGAAGACAACATTTTTGAGTAAGACACAGAAGCATTAAAGGAAAAGAATGAACATATTTTTACTGTAGAAAAAATTTTAAAACTTAGAAAAAAAAGTCTATACAGCAAAACACAGAGCCAAAGTTAAAAGAAAGCAAAGACTGGGAGAATACACTTGCAGCATATACAACCAAGAACTGCTACACTAGATATAAGAAGAGTTTCTGCAGATCAATAACAAAAAACAAATATACAGTAAAAAAGTAGGCAAAGGGTGTGGGCAGGTACCTTCTAGAAGAGGGAAGACTGATGACAGCAATGGCCATGGAGAAGCCGCTCAGATCTCCTTTCAAAAGAATCTCCTGTGGGGAGAAGAAGTGATTGATAGCCTCAAGCTAGAGCATCTTTTGATCCATGGTCACTCTGGGCCATGCTTCCCCTGTTCCCAGCCAGTGACCAAGCACTGTAGGGCTTTTGAACCAGTCTCTTGGAAAGTCTCCAGTGGCCTGATGGAGACTTTCTCAGAATTGTGCTGTGTCCGAGGATCTTCCTATCCAATCCTTCCTTCCCCTCTTCTATCACAAGTGTCAGCCCTGCACTTGGTCCGAAGCCTTTCCTGCCTCCTCCTCCTACTGCCCTTTGTCCTCCAGGGGTACTTCCCCCAAAAGGTTCTTGCTTGTCTAATCCCATGTTGGCATCTGCTTCTCAGAGGACATGAACTGACACAACCACAGGTCCACATAAAAAGTTATTCAGGGGGCTTCCCTGGTGGCACAGTGGTTGAGAGTCCCCCTGCCGATGCAGGGGACACAGGTTCATGCCCCGGTCCGGGAAGATCCCACATGCCGTGGAGCGGCTGGGCTCGTGAGCCATGGCTGCTGAGCCTGCGCGTCCGGAGCCTGTGCTCCGCAATGGGAGAGGCCACAACAGTGAGAGGCCTGCGTACCACAATAAATAAATAAATAAATAAAGTTATTCAGGGCTTCCCTGGTGGCACAGTGGTTAAGAATCCCCCTTCCTATGCAGGGGACACGGGTTTGAACCCTGGTCCAGGAAGATCCGACATGCCGCGGAGCAACTAAGCCCGTGCGCCACAACTACTGAGCCCGTGTGCCACAACTAATGAAGCTTGCACACCACAACTACTGAAGCCTGCGCGCCCAGAGCCCGTGCTCCACAACAAGAGAAGCCACCGCAATGAGAAGTCTGCTCACGCAAGGAAGAGTAGCCCCCAGTTGCCGCAACTAAGGAAAGCCTGTGTGCAGCAACAAAGACCCAATGCAGCCCAAAATAAATAAATTTATTAAAAGTAAAAAAAAGCAATTCAACCTTACTCGTAATTAAGAGAGCGCAAATTAACATGTGATACTGTCTTCTGTAATCAAACGGACAAACATTTTAAAAAGGTCATTAATATCTTGTTTAGTGAGGGAGGTACAAGATGAATCTCTCTCCCATATTGTGTTGATGCCAAGAGTCTAAAATATACATATTCACTGAATCAGCATTTCACTTCCAGGAGTCTGTTCTATAGAATATATATAATGTGTGTGTGTGTGTACAAAGATATACAGATTCATTGTGGCATTATTTACGTTGGTAAGAAACTTGAAGATATTCTAAATGTGCATTACTAAGGAACATTTACATCAATTACGGAGCACCCACACAACATAATTTGCAGCTGTTTGAAAGAAGGAGGTCAAGCTATCTGACATGAAAAGATGCTCATGATGCCACGCTCAGTGGATAAAAGACAAAGCTGAAGGATATATTGTGTAGTGCCCTTTGAGTAGGAAAACCCTTCTCTAAATGAGTTTATATGCATACAAATTGGTGAATAGAGCAAAAATCTGGAAAGGTAGATGCTAAATTGCTAAGATTATCTGTCTTTGGGGAAGAGAGTGAGATTGGGGATAGCTATTAAAGGGAGTCCTCACTTTTTATTCTGTTTCCTTCTTTATTGTTTAGATATTTGACAGTGAATGTGGATTGTTATATTTAATTAAAATGAGCAATAATACATAAGAACAAAGAAAGACCTCCAGAGTGTAACTGTCATAAGGAGTATTGACCCCATTGAGAGGAGAGGCTGTGTCCATATTCCAACCGGTCTGTGCAGAGTGTTTGGATTCTCTTGGGAATGGCCTTCAGTGGCAGATAACAGCATAAGAAATTTGCTCTTACTCTTGTCTTTGTACTTTAAAATTACTTCTACAGAAATGTTAATAGGAAGTGGCATTGCCCGCGTCGGTCCTTGCCTGATGGACCATCCCTGATTCTGAATGTCTTTTTAGTCTCTTCAAAAATCTACCCCCTGCCCCCAATCCCCTGACCCAAAGGCCAAACATGCTATCACTGAAGATATTGTGGGGACACACCCAAGCTCTCTGGCCCCAGTTTTCCCATCTGAGTTGGAAGAGGCTGGATTAAATGGCCTCGATGTCCAGCAAGTGTTTCAAGGATTCGACGCCACCGGCACAGAGTTGCTGTTCTTGGCACAGTCTGGACAGTCGAGATACTGGGGAAACCCACCCACGGTCCTCGCCTGACCTTCAGTCAGCACCTCCAGCCTCCCCTGCCATCCGCGCTCCAAGGTGAGCCGCCTGGCTGGGTGAACACGCCCTGTGTCTCTACCCTCCCCCGTGCACGTGCCAGCTTGTCCATGCTTTAAGGTCTCTCACTGGTTCTTTCATGATCTCCCCTGATCAGCTAGTTTGGATGCCTGCTGCGTTTTCTCAATTGATCATACGGTGTGTAGAAGCCCCAATGACCACTTCGTCCTGCTTCCCATATGATCAGTCACTTCACGTACCGCATCCTCGGAAAAAGAGACACTGAACCAACACAGCTACAGGTTCGTAACCCTGAGACAACCCCCAAACACCAGGGTCCCCCAAATAGTAAATCCTTGGATACTTCCCTTAATCCTGGACTCCCTAAGAAAGACAATTTTATCTTTGATTTTTGCTATGATTATCTCTGAAGATACCTTTGCGATTATGAAAATCATGTGTGAAAGTTGCTGTTTTCACTCCATGAGCAGATAAATGTAAACCCGGTGAGCCTGGTGACTTGGCAATTGTTTTCCTTGAAATAATTGCTGCGTTTTGTGTTTGGTAAGCCAGTCGTTCTGAAGCCTGACTCCCTTGCACTCTGCAAGTAAAATTTTCTTTTCTGAGTCCTTTTGTGTCTGAGTCTTCCTTTGACAGGTGGGATAACTTAATACATTAATTTTTGTGTGCTCTTGAGTTCCCTATGCTAAGGCGGAGGGGCTTTTTGTCTTCCCTTGCTAAGGGGGCGCTTGTATGGTAGGATGAAAAGGAGAAGCTGCCTGAACAGGGGTCTCTTTCTTGGTTTTCCTGAAAACCTGGGCTTCCTGGGTGCGGGGAGAGTAACGCAAAGTCAGGAGGGAGAGAGAGAGGCCTTTGAAGAGATAAAGTGGAACTAGGTGAATGGGATGGGGGTGGGGGGGAGAGAGATGGGGGAGGGGGGGAGAGAGAGACAGAGTATTCCTAAAGACTAGGAAGCACGTGTTGTTTGAGTTTCAGTTGGGAGAAGGGTATTCCTGGAGGTAGCAGGATCCAGAGGGGATGACTGTGAGGGCTTCTAAGGAGGCTGGGTCCCTGACACTGGGACTCCCAGTCTGGGCAGAGTTTCCTGAGCCCAACCTGGCACGGAGGCAGCATTGCCATCTGCCACGAAGGAACACCAAGGGCTCAGGCAACAACCCTAACAAAGGCTACCAGTGTGGACCTACAACCACTGGACATCCACAAAGAGGCTCTTTGTAAGACCGTTGAGACCTTCACAGGATCCTGGGGGACAAGAAGGGCACCCGGAGTATAAATTCCTGCCAGCTCGGTAAGCTGAGACCTGGGATAGATTTAGAGAAAATAACGCGATTGTGACATTTCTTGCCTTTTTGAGCTCAACACACACTACCATTTCTTCCAGTATTTAGCACCATATGTCTTGTATTGTCCCCCACCCTGTGCTCTACCCTCCCCTGACCTCCTGCCCGCCTCACACCCTGCCACCCTGAAGGACATTCTTTTGTTTGTCTGTCTATCCCACGTTGGACCGTAGGACCCATCTTCTTATTTCAATTGTCTACCACAGGGACCTTGTACCCAGTAGGTGCTCAAAAAATGTTGGTTAAGACGAAACAAATTGCATCGAATTGTAACCCTCCCCCCAGCCCCCAGCCTAGCAACATGCTTTGTGTCTGGTTGATATTCAACACACGTTTGCAGAATGGAGGAAGGTGAGTGGGGTATTCCAAGGCGACCACTTTGCAGGAGACAAGACGAACCTGAATGAATAAGTTCATGTGTGTTGCTCAAAAGCGCATTAGTGACCTGGTTTAATCACAGGAGACTGGCGAGCAAAGGGCCTGCGCATCTGCGAAACGAGCCACCCCTCTCAGAGGAGCCGGTGCCACTTGATCAATTAACCCCACGCCCTTGTCTTCCATCTGTGCTTGGATCGAGATGTGCGACTCTGCTGTGAGCGCAGAAGGTAATATCCATCCTTCGAATGGGCTGCTTGTGCGTGGGTAAGTGATGGGTTCCTGGGATCCGGGGAGAGAGGGAGAGAGTCGAAATCAACGGCTCCCAGTCTGCACTCAGTGGCCAGCCCTCCCCGTGGCCTGGGAGGAGAGGGGAGTCAGCTGTGGCCTCTTGCTAGGGACGTCAGCCAGCCAGACGGATTGGGCCTGCCAAGGGCTGCTGGGAGGGCTTTTTCTCTGTCCTCAGCCACAGCTCTCCCTCCTGGCAAAGAAATGAGTCCTGATTTGTGCTCGGGGCCACCTGGACACCTGTCAACTGGTGAAAACAAGCTGTTTTAAACGTGACGTCTGGCCAGTATGAGTATGCTGAATCATCTTTTAAACTCATTTTCAAAGTAAATGAGGCTATTGGCTACCCAGGTCTGTCCTATGAGGACGTATTGTTGGGCAGCCTTAAGGGTGGGCTCTGGAATCACACTGCCTGGGTTCAGACCCTGAGTCATCCACTTGTCAACTGTGAGCCGTTGGACTGACTTAGCCTCTCTGGGACTCAGTTTCTCCATCTGTAAGCTGGGAAAACATTAATACTCAACTCATAGAGCCTTGTGGGGGGTAAACTGAGATAATCCGTGGGATGCTAATCCATGAGGTAACCCGTGGTGCTGGATGCTGTCAGCAGTGTTCCCACTGGATGTGTGGAATGGATGATTCTGGAGATCAATCCTGTTCGATCTCTGATTGTTCAGTGTCCACCTCCTTTGCTAGACTAACAGCTTCATGAGGGCTATTGCTGTGGCTATCTTGTTTTCTGCTGGACCCTTAGAATGTGGCACTGAGCCTGGTTCATACAACACACTCGGTAAATATGTTTCAATGGGAGAGAGAAGAAAGGTGATGTGGGCATGAGCCAGGGACCCAGAGAGGGCTGGGGCAGCCCTGGGGGTCTGGGGTGGTAGGAATTAGGTCCAGGTGTCCACCCACAGCTACACTGTCAGTCCCAACAGGGAAGAAGAGTGAAACCCTGGAGCAGAGTTCAACGGCCCAGTCGTGGACACCATGTAGACAGCTTATCTAGAGCAGCTTTCTCACCCTTGGGACTCCGTCGGGTGTGTGGGCAGCAGACGCAGGTCAGCTCAGCATGAGCATCTGGTTGGCTGGGCCAGAGTGTCCACATGACTGGACATCACTGTGGGCGGCTGGGCAGGTCTGTGGCAGTCAGGGAAGAGCATCAATCACAAAATGCGCCAACTACTAAGATGACCAGTGGGGGCTTCTGGGAGCTCACATGAGCTTTGGGGTCATATAAATATGGGTACAGATCCCATTCTCACCTTTGTGCCCTGAGCAGATGATCTAACTCCTAAACCTCAGTCTCTCCATCTGTAAAAGGGGAAACTATATTGCCAGCCTCACAGATGTGTGACTGAAATGAATAAATATACATAAAACGTCTAGTGCAGTGCATAGCAGACACTTCATAAACACTGGTGTTCTTCCCCCTCCCCTTTTGGAATCATTGAAAACGCAGTATCTCATTTTTTGCCTCCATCTGAAAGAAGCAAAGTACTTTGCCGACTTCTTTATTTGGGAGCAATGAGTGATCGACCTACAAATTCACAGTGGGAATTCAGGGATTATTTTCGAATATGTGGAGTTTTCAGGTTCCTGCAGCTTTTCTCGAGTAGAAAGTAAAGCCGGCCCCAGCTTCTGCCAGTCCCTGTAATTACCTTTCAGTGAATCAAGCTGAGGTTTATCTTTGTGCCCGAGGTTGGTGTGGGCTTCTGCCCTTCACCCTCCACACCCATGTTTGAAGGTAACAGCTAATTATGATTTATAGTGCTGTCTGGTTGAAGCTGGCCTGCTTGCTTGGGGTAGAGCCAGGTAGGTGGCCCCCTTCCCTGGCAGACGGCAGTAAGGAGATTCAAAGATGGCATGGTTCCCCATGATCGAAGGGCCCAGCACCTTTGCTATTAAAAATAAATAAAGTGTAGGGATATGCACTAATGCTGGGCTGTTGACAACCTATAATTCCAACAGCAGCAGCAAGATGTATTTCCCTTTTAGAGTTTTGTTAAGAGGTGATTTTCGGTGGTGGGGAGGGCTGTGTGCACTGAGGCTGTGAATTAAGGGTATGTTTTTCATTCTGTGGAAGCAGAAGGGGGAGCCCAGGCAGGTTCTATAATGAATGGGGCTGTGTGTGTACTGAAGTTGTTAACGCATTCAAGACCAGCAGGGGATTGTAAAGACCTGCTCCCTGACCTCCAAGAGAATCTGTTTATCCATCCATCTATTGAACCATTGATCCATCCATCCATGGATCCATCCATCCATTCGTCTGTCCATCTGCCATGATTCCGACAAGTATTTATCAAACGCCTTTCTCAAGATTCTGGAGATGATAATAACAAAGATAACAACGTCAGTAGCTAATGCATACAGAGGTGGATAACTTGGCACACTTACTGTAAGCCAGGCTCTGGGTTAAGCACTTTACATACTTCATTTGATCTTAACAACAACTCTTTGAATTAGGGACTATTATTATCGTCCTCATTTTACAGATGAGGAAAGAGAGGCTTACAGAGGTTGTGATTTACCTAGCATTTCAATCTAATATGTTGCAGATCTAGAAGCTGAATTCAGTCAAGTTGATTCCAGGGTCCATGCTCTTCCCAGTGAAATTCCACTGCCTCCCAGTGTCCTCCTTTGGTTTGGTCCATATCTCATGAGCCAGCATCTGCAGTATGGGTTCATAGGTGTTACCTAGGTTTGTCGCTGGAGTCTCTATCTCTACTTTGGGTTCCTTTTGATCAGTTTGTTGGGCTTCAGAGAGTGGAGTTTTGTGAACATTGACTCATTCTTCAGTAATAGTAATAATAATAGTAGCAGCAATAATAACAGCTAACATGTATTGGGTTCCTGTATGTAAGCTCTGGTCTCAATGCCTTACGAGTAGTAACTACGTTAGTCCTCACATCAACCCTATGATGTTACTTCATCAAATTCCCATGATTACTCTTATTTCATGGATGAGGAAACTGAGATACAGGGAGGTTAAGCAATTTGTCATCTTCCTGGAAGTCTTCCTGTAATGCATGGGAATGCTTTTGGCTGCAAATAACAGAAAACTCTGTCCCTTGCTTAAAGAATTCTTTTTTTTTTTTTAATCTCATGTAACAAGAAGTCCAGAGATAGAGAGTCCAAGGCTGTTGTGGCAGATCAAAGATGCCATCAAGGACTCATGGCCGGATTTCCATTCTTCTGTTCTTAGTGTGTCGGTGCTTTGTTGTTGAGCTCGTTACACATATGGTTGCAGGATGGCTGCTCCATTTCCAGTTTCATCTCTGCCTTTCCAGCCAGAAAGGAGGGAGAGATAGGAAAGCAAAAGCCTTCCCAGAAATTCTCAGTAGGTTTCCATCAGATTTCACTGGCCAGAACTGTATCACAAGTCCACCTTGAGCTGCAAGAGGGGCTATAAAATTGAGTACCTCCCCTGCATCCCTTCTAGCGTTTACAGTACAGGAAGATAGGAAAGAAAGGGTTGGGGGTAGGAATTGGGTGACCTACTGTCCACATTCCTTCTCATCTATTTTTGGTATTGTTGTTGGCTCTCTTTATTCTTTTTTAATCTACAACTTTCTCCCTACACTTTTTGATTTTTCATGACCATAATGGGTTTTTTTTAATTTAATTTTTATTTTATATTGGAGTATAGTTGATTTACAATGTTGTGTTAGTTTCAGGTGTACAGCAAAGTGATTCAGTTATACATATACATATATCCATCCTTTTTCAGATTCTTTTCCCATATAGGTTATTACAGAATACTGAGTAAAGTTCCCTGTGCTATATACAGTAGGTCCTTGCTGATTATCTGTTCTATATAAAGTAGTATGTATATGTTAATCCCAAACTCCTAATTTATCCCTCCCACCACATTCCCCCTTTGGGAACCATAAGTTTATTTTTGAAGCCTGTGAGTCTATTTCTGTTTTGTAAATAAGTTCATTTGTATCAGTTTTTTAAAAAAGATTCCATTTATAAGTGATATATGATATTTGTGTTTCTCTGTCTGACTTACTTTACTTAGTATGATAATCTCTAGGTCTATCCATGTTGCTATAAATGGCATTATTTCATTCCTTTTTATGGCTGAGTAATATTCCATTGTATATATGTACCACATCTTCTATATCCATTCCTCTGTCGATGGACATTTAGGTTGCTTCCGTGTCTTAGCTATCGTAAATGGTGCTGCAATGAATATTGGGGTGCATGTATCTTTTTGAATTATGGTTTTCTCGGGATATATGCCCAGGAGTGGGATTTAAAGAGCCCAGGCTAGTGGTCTTATAGGACATTTCACATCACTTCTTCTGTATTGCTTAAACTTAAAAAAAATTGAGATATAATCCACATACCATAGAATTCACTGTTTAAAAATGTATGATTCAGGAAAAGAGTATGGCTGTTCCTTAAAAAATTAAACATAGACTTACCATATGATCCAGCAATTCCACTTCTGGGATTATATGTCCAAAATTATTGAAAGTAGGCACTGGAACAGATATGTGTACAGCAATGTTCACAACACCATTATTCACAATAGCTAAGATGTGGAAACAACCCAAATGTCCATCTGTGGATGAATGGATAAACAAACTGTGATGTATCCATACAGTGGAATATTATTCAGCCTTAAAAAGGGAAGAAATTCTGACACATGCTGCAACATATATAAACCTTGAAGATGTTGCTAAGTGAGATAAGCCAGATACAAAAGGACAGATATTGTATGATTCCACTTACATGAGGTACCTAGAGGAGTCAAAGTCATAGAGATAGAAAGTAAAATGGTGGTTGCCAGGGGCTAGAAGGAGGGGGGATTGGGGATTTTGTTTTGAATGTGTATAGAGTTTCAGTTGGGGAAGATGAAAAAATTCTGGCGATGGATGGGGGTGAATGCACTTAATGCCCCTGAACTGTATACTTAAAAGTGGTTAAACTGGTAAATTTTATCTTATATATATTTTACCACAATAAAAAAAGACATACAGTTCAATGGCTTTTAGTATATTCAGAAGATTGTGCAACCATTACCACTATCTAATTCCAGAACACTTTTATCACCCCCCGCACAAGAAACCCTGTACCTGTCCACTCCTCCCGCCCCCCATCCCCTGGAAAGACACAAAGGCCACACATTGTATAAATCCATGTTATAAAATGTACAGAATAGGCAAATCCTATCATCTGTTTTTAAAGAAGGTGGTCATAGGGATATGCATTTTTATTTTATTCATTTATTTATTTATTACATTATATCAAACGTTTATTTATGGCCTTTGGCCTATGTTTTTTAAAAAAATTTTTATAGGAGTATAATTGATTTACAATGTTATGTTAGTTTCAGGTGTATGGTAAAGTGAATCAGTTATACATATACATATATTCACTCTCTTTAGATTCTTTTCCCGTATAGGTCATTACAGAGTACTGAGTAGAGTTCCCTGTACTATATAACAGGCCCTTATTAGTTATCTATTTTGTATATAGTAGTGTGTATATGTCAATCCCAATTTCCCAGTTTATCCCTTCCCTCCTTTCCCCCTGGTAACCATAAGTTTGTTTTCTACATCTGTGACTCTATCTCTGTTGCTATGCATTTTTCGAATGTTTCTTCTTGGTGAGGAGGATAGGGGTAAATGGAGCTCTCTGCATTCTTTCTTCAAATCTCCATTAAAACCAGTAGTATTTGCCTGGGGCAGCCACGTTGCCTGGGCCTTGGGCGAAACAGAGGAGAAGGTCAGGTGTGGGAATCAAATCAACAGTATGAACCATGGGGAACTTTTTCACCCTCTTCAAGGTGATGATGAATAATGACTGTAACATATCACCAGCAGCTAAAAGACCTCAGATTGCTGAGCCAGATGAAAAGACTCCGGGGAAATATTTAAAGGGCTGCCATGAGAGGGAAATATGGTATCATGAACACAGCGAGCATTTTAGAAGCTCACAGACATAGATTGAAATTCTGGCTCTGCCACTTACTAGCTACCACATCTTGGGCATATTTACCTCCCTGAGTGTCAATTTCCTCTTTGGTAAAATGGATATAATTACAGACTTGTAGGGTTGTTGAAAGAATTAAATAACTTATAAAATATATTTTATTCCTCTCTTCTGTGTGTCTGCTGAGGGTAAAGCTGTAACTGTTCATTTACAAGTTATTTGTTAAATCCATGTTGAAAGACAGGGCTTCATTAGACATGGGACAGTCATAGGGAAGAAGACAAAGAAAGAGAAATCTAGTTGAGGGTGCAGATAGATGAGTGCATGACTGTGACGCAAGGTGAGGTATGCTGCTCTGTTGGAAGCATTAAAAGGGACTAGGAGGCCACCGGGAAAGCTGTGGATGACCCTGAAAGTCTTAGGGATATTCTCACCTAGAGGATCATTTAAGCCAGTTCTTTAAAGCTGAATAGGAGTTCTCCAAATGTCTCTGAAGCAAAAGTACTGTAGGTAAGAGAACAGCCTAGTAAAGGCAAAGAGGTGTGAAAACACGGTGCATTTAGGGAATGGTGAGAGGTTTGGAGAGCTTGGCTGTGGAACACTTGGGCCAGTAGTGGTTGAGAGGTGGGTCAGACCAGATATGAAGGGAACTCAAGTATTAGGCCTTGGAGTGTGGCCTTCACCTCTCTTGAAAGTCTTGTAAGCCTTTTAGGGCATAATATTTGGCAGGATTCTAGAGACATTAATGAAGGGAGAGGCAATGGAGGTAGGGAGACCAAATAGGAGGCCATTTCAGAGTTCAGGGGAAGAGAATGAGACTGGGGTAGTGGTAGAAAAACTAAGGGAAACCAAACAGGGAACTTAGAGAGGCTCAGGGTAGGTTTGTGGGACAAGGATGTGTTGAAGATGGCTTTTCCAAGAACTTACAGGTTGATGGGGACAGAGCTGGGACCAGAACTCAGGAGCCCTGCTTTCCTGAATGGCGGAGCGTGGTCGGAGAGAACTGGATCTAAATCGTAGCACCGGCACTGGCTGTGTGACTTTGGGCAAGCGTCTTCTCCTCTCTGAGCTCAGTTTCCTCATCTCTAAAGCACAAATGATAATATCTACTCCACTGTATGAAGATTAGACAAGATTCTTCAGTGAAGAATTTGCAGATTGAATGCCTGCTTGTCTGTCAGCATCAGTGCAACTTTTAACTTTCAAGTATAATTTTGAGGAGTAGGTGTTATAGATACAACAGAGACCAAAACAGATTTTAAAAGTCTCAGAGTCGGGCTTCCCTGGTGGTGCAGTGGTTGAGAGTCCGCCTGCCGATGCAGGGGACACGGGTTCATGCCCTGGTCCAGGAAGACCCCACACGCTGCGGAGCGGCTGGGCCCGTGTGCCATGGCCGCTGAGCCTGCGCTTCCGGAGCCTGTGCTCCGCAACGGGAGAGGCCACAACAGCGAGAGCCCCGCATACAGCAAAAAAAAAAAAAAAAAAAAAAAAGTCTCAGAGTGTTTAAATATTGAATTAATTGCCAACTTTTAAAAACTAGGAGCTATCACCAAAATAGTCTGAACTTCTGTTTTTTCTTTAAACTCGAAGATCTGGCCTCTCTGTGTCAATGTTCCCATGGGAAACAAGGGGCTGGAGGTGAGTAATGACTGTTCCCTTTGGACAGAGCACTTACTCTCCAGTTTACTACAGTCTCCACTACTCCCTATTGTCAACCCTGCTTGCTTCACACATGCCCACTCAGATGTGGGCATCTGAGTTTGCAACACCTGGTTTGGTCCAAGTGTTGGGCTACTGAGTTTCTTAGGTTGGTAGCATGAAGACCATGTGGGTGGGATATTGTTAAATAGTCCAGGGGCTTGGACTTGGGGTAAGGCTGTGAGGATGGAGAGGAAAGGAGATATATATATATATATATATATATATATATATATATATATATATATATAAAACACTAGGGGAATCTGGATGAAGGGGATATGGAAACTGTAATAATGAATATCTTTGCACCTTCTCTGTAAATCTAAAATAAAATATAAAAACAAGACTAAATAAAACAAACATGGCATCTACGAATTAAAAGCTCTGAAATCAGAAAATACTTTCAGTAGGAGAAGCAAATATGATGATTAAAATATCTAAATATAGTGGAGGCCAAACAATGGATTTAGATACCGACAAAATCTCAGTCATATCCATATATATGGATGCAGATGCCAGTCATAACAATTCATCATCTGGAGACCAAATAAACCCGAGGGCTAACAGGATGAGTCCAGAGTCATTTGAGCTTTCCAGCCTGGATAGGGAGAGGGATGGAGTGGCAGAGGCGGGGGAAGGCATTGGGAGGCAGGGAAACTGGGAGGGTATGAGAAAACATGGCATTGGGACCTAACTCTAACCCCCATCCCCACCCTTAAGAAAAATCCCCTCCAAGGCTGCCTTAGCTTTGTTAATTTCCCAGAGCTGTGCAGACCTGCTGAACAGGATTCCTCTCTGTTCTCCTCAGATGTCCTGGAACTATGCAAATGCTCAGGTCACCGGGAGCAATGCCAGGCGTCTTGGACTTTTCCATAGCTTGGATTTGTTGTGTTGCAACTGCAGACAAGTCAGTGCTTTTTGCATTTCTTCTCTGCCATGTCCTCCTGGGCAGATGCCAAGGGGCTCAGGCATGGCCTGGGGGCTGAGCTTCGGCCCCTGTCCATGGCACTGCTCACTGCAGGTTTTCCTGCCAGCACTTACTCACATACCATCCTCGGGAGCTGGTCCATTGCTTACATTTGAGGGAATTTTCCTTCTGTTATTTCCTTCATTATTGCTTCTCCTCCATCTGTCCTGTTCACTCCTTCTAGAATTCCAAATTGGAGCTGAACTGAGCCTTCAGGATTCATTCTCCATTTCTCCTGTCTTATCTCATATTCATCTTTTCCTCCCTTTCTCTCAGTTTGAGGAAATCACTTACTCACACTGATCTTGCAAATGACAAATTTAGATTTTGGTGATATCTAAATCCATTGTTTGGCCTCCACTACATTTAGATATTTTAATCATCACATTTGCTTCTCCTACTGAAAGTATTTTCTGATTTCAGAGGTTTTCCTTCATAGATGCCATGTTTATTTTATTTAGTCTTGTTTTTATATTTTATTTTAGATTTACAGAAAAGGTGCAAAGATATTCAACATTACAGAGTTTCCATATCCCCTTCCTCCAGATTCCCCTAGTGTTAACATCTTGCCGTGTGTTTTTGGATCCTATTGCATACATTTAGGAGAGATTTCCTAATGGTTTTTCAACTGTAGATTCAGGAAAACATCTGCAGAATTGGGCGGTTGTTTTCACCACCAAATCTTTTCTTATGATAGATGATTTTTCTTTATTTTCTCATTCACTGAGAGATTCATGTTTGTCCAAGACTGAGATGGGTTCTGTCAGATATTGTAAGGGTCTCTGCTCAAATGTTCCCCAGAGAGAGAGAGAAGTAGAGTCTAGTTGTGTGTGTGTGTGTGTGTGTGTGTGTGTGTGTGTGTGGTGGGGTGAAGGCATTTAAAGGGGTGCCCCCACTGGGTGGTTCCTTTCCTACATTCATATTAGTTTGACATTAGCTAAGACAATAGCCCTTATTCCTCGTGGGCTCTGCTGCCCACTCTAGGACCCCACTGTGGCAATGACCCCACTTGATTTAACCCACCACCCGCACCTTCAGAGGGTCTGGAGTTAACTCCCTGTTCAGTGTGGGTTTCCCTAGATCCTGAGATAAAAACTTAAGTGCACGTAGTTTATTTGAAAGGTAACTTCAGGACACACCTGACACGGGAAGTGAAGGAGTGAGTTAGGGAAGGAAAGGCAGCCAATACAAGGTACGTAACCAAGCAGGTTACCTCTAGGGCCACCTGCAGCTCATTCCCACCAGGAAACTCTGGGAACCAGTGGGGAGCATGTGCCTCAGAGGTATCCTGCCTGAGAGGTGAGGGAGCAGAGGTATTTATATACCCAGCTTCCAGGGACTTGACCCTTCTGGTTTACCCTACATGGACAGAGCTGGCCCCGGTGGTAAGAGAGAGGCCTCAGGCAGAACAATGCCGGTTGTGGTGTTGGAAGTCAGGCCGGCACTCAGGGAAAGAAGAGCCGAGAGGACACAGGCAGGGCCCTGACCATGCCTGCGCTCTGCACTTCCTCTACACTTGTTGTGTACCCATACCTCTTATGGGGTTGAAATTTGCTCTTTGCCTAACATCTCACATCTCACCTTTATCTCTAGCTCCCAACACTCTGAGAGTTTCTTTCTTTCTTTCTTTCTTTTTTGGTGGGGGGAGAAAGTAGGGACTCTGGTTCTACCAGAGATCTACCCTGCCTCCTTTCTGGATGGGTTTTTTCCTTTGCTTATTTTGCATTGTGAGTGGACAGTATTTTCTTTGATCTGATGCTGCCTATACTATGTCCCATAGACATTCCATGAATATTTTGGCTTGTTGAGAGCACCAGCCTTGTTTTCTAAGATGAAGATAGATTCTTCCCCTTTAACAAATTTCTAGATTTCTTTGTTCATTTCCATCGACATACTGGAGGAAAGGGATTTAAATAGGTAGGCTTAAATTGGCATCTCAAAATTCAAGTAGTATGACTTATTCCCAGAAGGTATTCTCAATGCATTATCTTAGGGGCTTTTGAACTTATGCGTATTTAATTCAATAACAGTTATAAAAAATATCAGGAAGAAGCAGCTGCATTATTCACTTGGTTCAAAGACCATTTGTGTTTCCCCAACATTAACTTCCTGTACTTAAACTGACAAACCCCAGATAAATGCAATAATTTCTTCACATTTCACCACAATCAGCTCTTTACTTCTAACAGCAACAATTGTATTTCTCATTAACTTGTCCACTGCTGATCCTTGGAGTGTTTGCATCTTAAAAATAATTGTAAGAAACTGTCATAGCTCCTGTAAGAGACTGAAGAAGTAAAGAAATAAGCTATTGTGGTTTTCTCCTGGAGATAAGGATGCTGCTTGGGTCTTGAGTCAAAATTTCATCATGTCTTCCTCCTCTGCTGTTGGGCTAAATCTTACATATGCTATTTGTAGTTGATGCCCTTGGTCACGGGATGGATACAGTAAGGGAGGCTTTAGTGGGAAGCTTAGGGAAGGATGTGGGACCTAGAAGGTCTAGACTGCAGAGAGGGAAGCTGGCATTTAAAACCAAGAGTTTTGGAATGACTTCATATGACTTCACGTGACTTTAGCATCGTTGCTGAGTTCAGGTCAGAGCAAGATCCCTAATGTTACTCTAATTTCATACCAGAATGGAAAGTTTCAGCTTCTTGAATGTTACAGACATAGGCTTGCTGTTGGCCCAGCCAGTTCTCTTTTCTTTCTGGGCACATAGCTAGATCACGTTTCCCAAGCTCGTTTCCAGTTGGGTGTGACCACGGAACTTATTCTAGCCGATGGAATGTTAATGGAGCGATAGGTACCACTTCCAGGCCAGGCCCATAAAAACCTCCCATCTGTGTCCTCCATGCTCATTCCATTTATGCCCTACAGGGGAGCATGACGATCTTGGAAGCTACACGATGAAGATGGTTTCTATCCACAAAAGAAAGGAAGCCTGGATCCTTGAATCACCACTTGGAAGAGAGCCATCCACGGATCCAAAACACCTCTTTTATCTTTATGTGCAGAAAAAATAAATTTGTAGTGGGTTTGAGCTACTATGTATAAATATTTTACAGTAGCTAATTTGATCTTGACTAATCTACCCAGGGTCTGGAGGCAGAGCCTGAGAATTAGAGCCTGTGGCCTCAGCTCCATCTCAGAATCCGCTGCCTGAGGCACCTAAACTGGGACAGATGGTACGAGGAGTGGTCTGAGAAAGCAAGTGTGAAGATGGGATTTGGGCGTTGGATCACCTGCTGTCCAACTGGCAGTAAGGATTGGAGTAGGTGAGGCTTGGAGAGCCCCTGACATGAGGTAGCAGCGACTGAGGGAAAACCTTCACCAGTGGTGAGCTGGGATGGTATTCCGAGGAAGGGAAAGCACCAGGTGATGCAGGGTATCAGGAGTTCGAGAAATGGGGACAAGTGGTATCTATAAACTCAGAGGAATTGGACGGCTGCTGCTCAGCTCAGTGGACACATTGGAAAGAGATAAGGAAAGACTTTGAGTGATTAATGGGCAAATAAAAGCAAGGTGTGAGAACCAGAGGCCCTCCTTGCTAACGAGGAAAGGAACTCCCATCTCTTAAACCTGAGGGCAGACGAAGCTGAGGCCCAGGCCCAGGGCTTCGTCATGAGAGCAGCAGCAGATGCCCAGCTTAGTCCCATCTGAGTCCCTCTGATACATGGGACAGGAGCATTTGTGTGAATGCACCCCCAGAATCTTGAACTCCCAGATTCCCCTAAACTATCTGAGTCTGCAGAAGTGACCACTAGCACTGCCCCCCGCCCCATCCTGCCTGGAGACGATGCGGAAGCCTCCTGCAAGGCCTTCTGTGCCTCTCAGGATCTGCCCCCACCTCCCCTCCTGGCCAGAGGCCACAACTAGGGTTAAGTCTCAACTTAACCCGGTGGGAACGTGCTATGCCTGGTGATGGAGCAAATAGAACACAGACAGTCCCCGACTGCTAAGACTATTTTTTTGACTTTACGGTGGTACAGAAGCCACATGCATTCATGAGAGACTGTACTTCGAATTCTGAATTTTGATCTTTCCCGGGGCTAGCGATATGGTGTCCGATCCTCTCTCCTGACGCTGGGCAGCCCCCAGTCAACCATTCTGTTCTTCTTTTTCAGTACAGTATTCAATACATTACATGAGATATTCAGCACTTTATCATAAAATAGCCTTCGTGTTGGATGATTTTGCCCAGGTGTAGGCTAATGTAAATGTTCTTAGCGTGTTTAAGGTGGGCTAGGCTACGCTATGATGTTCAGTAGGTTACGTGTATTAAATGCATTTTCAACTCACAATGGGTTCATGTGGACATAATCCCATCATAAGTCAAGGAAGGTCTGTATGCCCCCAAAGATGCTGCAGGACCTAGTTAGCATGTGCCCCGGGGAGCCCAGTGAGTACGTATGGGACTGAGTTGTGAGAGCGCTGGGTCAAGAGAGAGAAATACAGGGATGGATCACCGAGGTTATTGAGTTGGGAGCATTCTCTGGGGACAGGAGATTTGACACTGTGGTGAGGTTGCTGAGCAACGTGTAGGCGTGCCGTTAGCAGGGCTCCTAGGAGCATGAAGGAAGCCATGTGGATGGTTGGGGGTCCTCTGACGTGCTGCCCAGATCCCCATGCAGGACTGAAGGGCTAACCCCCCAGCTGCCGTGGGTGCTGTGGGCTGTCAGCCCTGGGCAGTTGGTGCTCTGCAGGACTGCATCGGCTGAAGACAGTCACCTCCCCTAGGTCATGACCCCCTGCCCAGGGCAGCCTGTACTGACAAGTGTAGATGGAACCCTAACTTGGAGCAACTCTGAAGGGCTATCTGCAGAGCAGCCCATGGAGTCAGCTGAGGCTTTTTACTGCATCCAGCTTCTCTCTGTTCAGACCTGCTGCCTTTGTGGGGAGCGACCCAGGAGCATTTTCTACTCTCTGTCTCAGAGACTGCTATGACCCAACCTGCTATGACCTCTTAGGAAGGTCTCTCAGTGCAGACCAGAATAAAGCCTCTGGGTGGATCCAACACAACTGTTCTTCCTCCAGGGCTGGAAGAGGTCGCTGGTTCAAGGACCTTGGATGAAGAAACACGTTTCTTCAAACCGTGGAATCCTAATCCGTGCAGAGAGTTGCCCACACTTGAAAGGTTCAAGGGGACAGAGACCAACAAAGGGAATGGCAGATTCACACTCTCAACTCATGTCCATTCTGGAGCCTGTGCTCATCGAGCGGAAGGTGGACAGAGGTGGCCCAAAGCCATGCTGATCACAGACAGTGATCGTCTCTCCACGCGTCCATGCACCCAGCCATACATCCATGCCCCCAGCCACGCGTCCATGCATCCAGCCATACATCCATGCACCCAGCCACGCGTCCATGCACCCACCATGCCTCCATCCATGCATCTCTTCATTCTAAGAACATGCTGATGAGTACTGTGCACAAGGCTCAGCGCTGGGTGCAGGGGGTCATGAGATGAATGGGACGCAGGGCCTGTCCTCAAGGATCTCACAGCCCAGGGGAGGAGAGAGATGCATCCACAGGTCCGGGGTAATGTGATAATGGAGCTCCGTGAGCCTGGAAGAGAGAGGAACCACTCTGCTTGTGAAGGGAGGGCTGAGCCTGACCTTGAAGGGTGAATGGGAGTTCTACAGGTGAGAAACAGATCAGTGGTGCTTTTGTCAGAGGGAATGGCACCTTCAAAGACAAAGAAGAAAGATGGATTCCCCAGCATGAGATTAGGACATGATGAGGCAGAGAGGGAGAGACAGGAGGCCGGGAGGGTTGGCAAGAGAGTGTCCCACTGGGCTGTTTGGACTGTATCCTGTGCACGGTTGGTGCCAGAGGTGACTTTCAGGGGCATGGGACGAGGGAGTTAAACATAGTATGAAGAAGGGAAAATGAGGGCGGGGAACCAGGTAGGAGGACATGTCGAGGTAAGACACAGATGGGCTGGAAAGAGGGAGGACAGAGGAGGTGCTCAGGAGGTAGAACGGATGGCGCTTGGTTACACAGATATGGCAGGTGAGGGAGGCAGTCAAAGCCAGGGTTCCTTCCGTTGTTTCTCTCTTGGGAGTCTGAGGATGCGATGATGCCAGAAGTTGAGTGTGGATGTAAGGAGATCCAGAATCGTTTGAGGGAAAGAGTAAGGGGCTGATCCATCTAGAAAGATTCCAGTTTGCTCCTCTTGGAAGTGGGTACAGAACTCTATTCACAGGACCTCAGCAGGCTCTGGACAATGTGTGGGAGATGGGCCCTCACACCTCCCTTGTCCTAGCACTACACTGTGTTCATGTGGCCCAGCATAAAATAAGACACGTTCGAGTCACACCATGAATCCACTGAATGTCACACCTCGTCCTTTGATCTATGAACACTTTGAACCGAGTGTGCGATTCATAGTTTTCTGAATTCCACTGTTAGGTTTGGCCCACCACCCCTACCCGGCAAGACCTTCCTGAAACCTGATTCTGTCACTCAATGAGTGTGGGCGAAAATGATTCGTAACAGTTTAAGGCTGAATCCCAGGATTCTGAGCAATTCTCCAGCCCCTTTTAGAACAGTTAGACTGTTCCAGGCTGCAGTGGGTGGGGAGCACGTAGGGGACCATCGAGGTGAATGCCTTGTTCTGTAACGATTGTCTGGAAAGCTGACAGTGGATGTGTGTGCGTGTGTGTGTGTGTGTGTGTGTGTGTGTGTGTGTGTGAGAGAGAGAGAGAGAGAGAGAGAGAGAGAGAGGTACAGTACCAGAGCCTAAAAGAGAGAGAGAGAGAGAGAAAAAAAAATGAAGCAGGTAAGATGCCCAACCTCCAACGTTTATCTCAAGTTCTACGCAAAGATTCAGGTCAGTTGTCATTTTCCAGGCCAGTTCTGTCATCTCAGCCTCAGTGAGGCCAGTGCCCAGTTAATCTGAGCCAGCACTCACTGCTGTTTGCATCTCAGGGGCTCTGTGCTTGGCCTTGGGCACCAATGATGAATCTGCCCCCTGCCTGCCCTCTCAGAGCTCCCAGGCTGGCGGGAGAGGTCCTCCATTGCTCTTGCGGGGCTCTCTGACTCTGATCCCTGCTGTGTTATAGGAATCCAGCCCCTAGAGGCAGCTAGGGTCTGGGGACAAGTTGGACAGACCAGGCACTGACTTCCTGTGTGGCTCTTATTATTATTTTTTGAGCCTCAGTTTCACCAGCAATAAAATGGAAAGAATAATCTGTGCTTCATATATGCATGAGGATTAAATGATAGACTTGAGCTGAACACATGGAGCAAGCACCTGGGATTCAACGTGTCCAGAAGATGGGGGTGGGGTAGGCTGCCAGGGTGCTATCAACACAAGCGTTCTAGGATGCCCTGGGAAGATGTGTTCCAGACCCACAGGTCTGGCTTGGAGATGGTGGACCAAACCAGAGAGGAGCTTCTGAGCCCAACGCAGTGTCTGTCACTGAGCAGGACCCCAGCCCCACTCTTGGGCCATTCCTAGGCTTTCTGGAAAAGTAAGCTGTACTAAGACCCCTTGGAAAGCCTACGGGCTGGGGTCCCTGAAGACTGCAGCTTTCATGCCGATCGCTCCTACAGGGTGTGGAGCTGATACTGTCTGTGCAGACGCCAGCCCCCTCCCACGTCAGATGCCCCACAGAGCCAGGTGGAGCTGGGCGAGCCCTGGGCAGGGGCAGATGGCTCGATGCAGCCAGCCTGGTCCCGGAAGAGGGGATTGGCAGACACCCCAGGGCAGCAAAGAACACCCTCTGGGGCTGCTCAGAAATGTCCAGGAGAACTTCGAGGTGGGGCTGGGCAGGGACTCAGGGCAAGACATGAGAGTTGAGGTTCTTTTGTGATCTCTTTCTTTATTGTGGTAAAATACGCATAATATAAGATGCATTATTTTAACCGTTTTGAAGTGTATAATTCTGTGGTATTATGTGCATTCAGTGTTGTACAACCATCACCCCTACCTGGTTCCAGAACATTTTCATTATCCCGAAAGGAAACCCCACTAGTAACCACTCCCCCTTCTCCCTCCCCCCAGCCCCTGGCAACCACTAATCTACTTTCTGTCTCTAGGGATTTGCCTATTCTGGACATTTCATATAAATGGGATCTCACCTATATGGCCTTTTCCTTCACTCTGGGTAATGTCTTTGAGGTTCCTCCGTGCTGTAGCATGCTTCAGTGCTGCATTCCTATTTAATCTCTTGCTGCACAGAGCCTGCTCTCCCAGACACATCGATTAAAAAAAAAAAAATCAATCCCACCCCTTTTCCTCGTTCACAGGTTTACTTCCACCTGTTGGAGTTCCCGGGTCTGCTCAGAGTGAGGGGATGCGCTCTGGGGCGGGGCTAGCGCATAGTAGGGGCCCAGGAGTTGGGACGTCTTGTTTCCTGGAGGGTGTGTGAAATCCCAAGCTCCGGGCGGCACTAACCCCGAGCGCGGCCAGGGGGCAGCATGTTCCCGCGGAGCCTCGCGGCCTCCGAGGAGCGGATGTTCACGAAGCCGCTCGGTTCTGGGCACGTTCACCGCCTTTCCATCACGCATGTTTTCAGATGTTCTGATCCAGCCAAACAAATTGTCCGGGCTTAATTTCTGAGAAATCATTGTCGAGAACTGCTGAACCAGTTTAATTCTAAAGCACATATTTATACGGGGCTCCAAAACTCACATCCCTGCGCACGATTTTAAATGGAAGGAAGAGAAAGTTGAGTCAGGAATGAGATTAGGTCTGAGCCGGGATGGTGGAGGAGAGGGCAGTGGAGACAGAGCGGGAAGGTGTGGATTCCGTGAACCCTACTTGGGCAGCGCCTGTGGAACAGGGGTTGAGGGTTGTGACTCCCCTTGGGCTCAGACCCATGGACAATCTGGTTTGAAAAAAATGATGAACATGTGTGAAGGAGCCAGGGGCTGTGTGTCTCACGGGACATCCGGGGCTTCGGGGTGAAGTGGCCTGTTTAGTGTCGGTTGACCGGCCCCTGCCTCTGGGAGATGCCAACCTGCCTCCCTCTCCCCCTGCCACCCAAAGGGGGATGCCCTGCTCCTGTCTCCCCAGCCCCACCCAGGTACCTGCCCTCAGCTCAGGTTGAAGGGGACATGTAAGCTGGTCACATGGCAGGAGGCAGTCGGAGCCCCTACCCAGAAGAAAGAAGGCAGGGAGATTCTTGCTCATGGAGGCCCCTGCCCCCTGCCCCCCTGTGCTAGCTTGTCTTCTTCAGACACAGGTCAGCTGCAGGTCTGTGCATGTACCACCTTCCCAGGGAGGCGTCAGCATGCCCTGTAGTGTGGCCCAGTGGAGACAGAGCCACTTTGCCCCAGATTCAGGAAGTAGGACATAAGATGGAGGGGAAGAAGCCTTAGGCTTAGAGACAGCAGTGCTTCCAGCCAGACTTGCTGTGTGACCTTGGCAAGTCCCTGTCCCTCTCTGGGCCTCAGTGTCCTCATCTGTAAATGGAGTGTGTTGGATCCATTCAGATTCAGAAACAAACATGACTGAACAGCTTTTATATACCAGACCCTGTGCTAAGATCTTGCCTGCTCGCCATGTTGTTTAACTCTTAAAACGGACTCCCAGGAAGGCGTTATGATCCCCATTTTCCAGATGAGGAAGTGGGGGCTTAGAGAGGGATGTCACAGGGGTGGCAGAAGCTGTGGGCCCTGCATCCCTGTCTGAGGTCACGAGGCAGCTCGGCTCCAAGCATGCACCATGTAGGGGACCCCAAGCAAGCATCCTGCCTGCCAGCCACAGAGTGAAGCCGACTCCGGCCCTGGAGTCCCCTGGCCGCCATGACTTTAAAAAGCTCATCTTAGAAGGAAATATTTACTACAAAAAATCAGTTTTATTCACAGTGTCCCATAAAAAGTTATCAAACTTTTAAAGTAAAGAAAGGCTAAATCCACGTTCTATTCTTTGACACATGAGGCAGTATAGCTCCATGAACATAGGCTTTGGATTCAGAGAGGCCTCTGTTCAGATCTCAGCTCTGCCACTTCCTGGCAGTGTGGCCTTGGGGAGGTTGTCTGACCTCTCTGTGCTCAGGATTTCTCTTTCGTAAAATGGGGATGATAATAATGATTTAACTACTTTATAGGAACTGGGGACATGTCTCACTAAACTGTAGCTTTTTTTTTTTTTTTTTGGCTATGCCACCTGGCTTGCGGGATCTTAGTTACCCAAACAAGGATCGAACCCGTGTCCCCTGCAATGGAAACTCTGAGTCCTAATCACTGGACCACCAGGGAGGTCCCTTAATTGTAGCTTTAATGCACATATACCAGTTGAATGAGAAGTCTCAACTATACTTCATGTCAAGTGAAATCCACAACACTAGTTAAAACCTGTATCACTTGCAACAGCACATCTTGAAGAGATAAGGACTGAAAAGGCTAGGGAGGGGTGGGTCTGGAGTTTGGGGTGTATGTAATTCACTTGAGACTTTTCAAGGCTTTGGCCATAGGGATGGAGAGTGGGCCCTCGTTCTGCTCAGCAACCTTCAACTTTATTTATTAAACCCCACTTTGTGTTTAATCCTTCTTTTTGTGGCCATGCAGCAAAACACCGTAATTTTCTAATACTGTGCAGTGCCAACATCTTGGAGGGTTTCAGGACAGATCCAAGTAGCCAGCAATCTCTGCATTGTAACAGTCAGATGCAAGAATCCTTGAAAGGTGTGCAACTCTCTAAAGCCAGGAACTGAAGCAGTTTTTCTTTAGACATTTATTACAAATACAAGCCTTATTTGTATTCAGCACAGACCGAAGAGAGACTAAGCAGTTGGTCCTTTTTATTGCAGTTGAAATCTGGCCCGATCTGGCAACCCTTTTTAGAATCAGGCACTGAATAAAGTTCCCAAGACGTGTGGGGAGGTGTGACGGTTTCTGTTGGTAGCACAGGGGTGTTGGGTGTGGGAGTGTCTGCCTGCGTGGGCTAGCCTGGAGCCAGCAGCCTACAGGATTACCTCACTCTCAGTTGATGATGAAAGTGAGACTGAGAATAAGGAATGCCACATGATTGTTTATTTTTCATTAAATTAGTAGATCTCCGAGGTCAAATACAACTGTCAGAAACTCAGTTCCAACCAGCTTAAGTAAAAAAGTGAATCTGTGGCTCTTGGGGCTATGCAGCCCATAGTTCTATCTTCAGGCATGGCTTGATCTAGGGGTCTTAGGTTAGGTTCCTTAGAAGCAGAGCATGCAATGGGGATTCTTGTGCAAGTGAGTTCTTGAGAGAATACTCTGGGGAGGAGTTGCAGGGGAGTGAATCTGTAAGCAGGACAGAGCAGAAGAAAGAGCCCAGAAGACTACTGTTTCAGCAGGAATCGAGCTTCAGCCAGACCTCATGGGGAGCTCTGGAGTGTGAATAAAGTCACAGTGCTGTCCCATTCTAAGGCAAGGGGCCTGGCCTTTTGTACTCCCATATTAGTCCATCATTGGCTGTGTGGTGTCTCTGAAATGGGGCAAAGTGACTGTCTTTGGCTGAGGGTAATTCTCTGAAGATTTCAACTGTGAGATGTTAGCAATCACAGTTATAGTCAACACTTACAGATGGGTGCACAGTCTGGTAGCGGGGAGCTGCGCAAGGTATCAACATTGTCTACATCAAGGGGCTCAAGCAATGACTCAGTTTCACCTCTCACCCCACTTCTGTGGTTTACTTCTTGGCTCCATTCTCAAATAGAGTGGGGACAAGATGACCATCAAAGGCCCAAAGCTCTCTTTATGTCTTCCGTGCAGCTTTTAAAGAGGCCTGATCTCTCCTAGCGGTAAGTATTGAGTTTCCTGGATTAGTCCCACACAATTTCATGCTCACCTCTCTGTTGGAAAAGATGGTGGGGTTGGCTCTAATTAGACCTCATGGATAAGTTTCTCCACAATGTGTTTATATTTCTAGAAGAGGGAGGGATGCTGAGGAGGCAAAAAACAGCAGTGATCCCCTGCTGGGCTCTGAACTCCTATTTAAGTCAGGAGGGCATTCTGCAGGCAGGGAATAGCATGTGCATGGCTGAAGGGAGCTTAGAAGCACCATATACTTGGGGTAGCAGGAGTGGTCTAGTTGGATGGGAAGAGGAAGTTTGGGGGAAAGCAAATGGGGAGGACTGAGAAAGACACAAGTGCAGCTCACGGAGGGCCTCATGGACTAACAGAGGAGTACCAACTTTATCCTGAAAATTATGAGTTTGGTTTGAGGTTCTTCTGAGTCTATACTGTCCTTTTGTTATATCATTCTTCCCCCGAGGGTCTGGTATCAAACCACCAGTAAGGCTAGAGATTTTGGGCCCAAACCTAGCTGGTGCCAATATCAAAGAGACCCATTCCAGGGACAGAATTCGGTAGCAAGGTTGCTGGGCAGTGGTTCCCATGAATTGGGGGGAGTGGGGGGATAGGTGGGTATCACCCCTGACATTTGAGGTCACTGTCCATTTAAAACAGATCTCAGTCTAGAGCTGGGCGGGGGGATGTTGACCAAGTCTGAGCGGCCAGTCCCAAATGGACTGGGATCCGTCAGCCCTGTCTTGAGGGGAATCCGTTGTTCTCTTCAGGGAAATTAAGGCAAGAACCCAGCTGTGAGAGTCAGATCAGCTCACAATAGGGAGAGACTGAAGATTACAGTTTTTCTCAGGGAGAAAGTGGGATTCCAACCCTCTCTTCATGGGGAGCTGAAGGTGCCAGGGGTCAGGAAGGGAGATATATTCATTCAGGTTATTCTTGCTGCTGTAACAAATAACCTCAATCATTTTTGTAACCTAATATGAGTGTTTTCACCATCTGGATACCCAAGTTCCTTGCATCGTGTGGGTCCACCATTCCCCAGGGTCTGCCTCCAGGCAGAACAGGAGAGAGAATGTGGAGAAAGCACATCTGCTTCTTCATCTCCTTGCCTAGGAGAAACACAAATCACTGTTGCTCAAATGTGATTGGAAAGAACTGGTCACATGACTTCACCTAGCTGCAAGGGTAGCTGGGAAATGTAGTTCTTGGCTGTGCTGTGCTCCTCAGGGAGAACTCTGTACCACAGAAGGAGATGCCTTTTGATGAATAGCGGGCCACCCCTGCCATGGGAGCCCAGCAGACACTCCATCAGAAAGAGGCCTCAGTGAGCCCAGCTGTGGGTTGGGATCATGTCTTTGCCCTACCGATGACAAGCAGTTGTCCCAGGTACAGCTCAGCCCCTGAAATGGTCTGAATGGATTTGAGCTCTTTCCAACCCAACAGACTGTGGAATTGGACTGAGGAGATAAGGGCTCGGTGAAACGTGGAGTCTTGCAAAGTACACAGGAAAAATAAACTTATGCATGAAATGACAATTTCCTGACAGTGGGACCTGGGTTCCGGGGACAGCTTCTGAGCACACAGGGTTTGAGATAAATCAGGTTTTTCTCCTGCAGCTTCTGTTTGTGCTCAGGTTGTGTTTGATCAACTCGATTTCTGTTTGGAATCAAGGACCTTATCCCGCTCGTTTATTCCTGGGCTTCTCCTGGAGCTGCAGTGCATTTGTGTAAGGCTGAATTCATAGCCTGAAGACATTCTCTCAGCAGCTCCTTGTAATGATCTAAATATAGACGCCTCACCTCGGGTACAGGGCAAGCAGGGGAGAGACTGCTT
The DNA here is from genome assembly GCF_937001465.1 of Orcinus orca. NCBI lineage: Eukaryota > Metazoa > Chordata > Mammalia > Artiodactyla > Delphinidae > Orcinus > Orcinus orca. Next base: position 17,516,035 of record NC_064574.1, read on the forward strand.
TGCAGACTCCTTGCTGCAGCATCCTTGGTCGAGGGCCAGAGGACAGGATTTGAGTCTCAGCCTCTCCACTTACTCTCTGAGACCTTGACAAGTTACAAGACCTTTAGTACTGTTCCTTCCTCTGTAAAATGGGAACAGCTGCCATGACAAAAACAGACGAGTCCAAAAGCGTGTGGTAGACTGTAAAGTGATATGTTAACATTAGTGATCATGGCAGGGTTCATGGGTGTGTTAAAGCACAGACTCTGGAGCCGACCGTCTGAATTCTGATTCGCATCCAGGCTTGGCTACCTTCTAACTCTGTGACTTGGGTAAGTTCCTGCACGCACCTGTCTGCAACTCAGTTCCTCATTTATTCAGTGAGATAATAATAGCACCTGCCTCATGAGGGTGTAGCAGGATCAGCTGAGCTAAGGTATGGGAAGAGCTGAGCACAATCTCTGGCCTTTAGTTCCTGCTCAGTAAACCCTGGTGGTAATCACTGCTCCATGCATGTAGGCCTCTGATTTTCTGTCCATTGTATCTTTTTTTCTTTTGCTTCATCCTGCTGCAGCGCCTTTTCCCCAGTCTCCCTGGGTGTGGTTCTCTCTCACCCTTTCAGGCTCAGCAACAATGCTCACTCCTCTGGGAGGCCTGCTCTGATACCTGAGTGGCAGTGGTACCGAACGAGGTTCCCTTTGCCCGACACGAAGCAAACCAAAACACTTAGATGCGGAGGCTTGCAGGAAAGAGAGGGTTTATTCACAAGACAGCCAAGTGAGGAGATGGGAGAATACGCCTCAAGTCTGCCTCCCCAAGAGCAAGGGGGCTGGGATATTTATGGGATAAAAGAATGAAGAAGCACGGGAGCGTGGGGAAAGGTGATTGGAAAAAGGTGCTGTGATCGTTGTTCTGTGCAGGTTTAACTAAGCTACAGGGCTCTGCAAGTTCAAAGATGGAGGCTTAGCATGATCTGAGGGTGGAGTTTTCAGCCCTCTGAGGTCAAAAGTTCACAAAGCGGACACTCACACATGCCCAGCGGGAGGATCGTTGGTCCTATCCAGTCTTACCCAGCTCAGCTCAAACTAGACACAGCCGACCACAAATTCCAGGCAAACATCTTATCGTTCAGAGGACACGCAAGTCCTTGATTGGTAAAGTCAGGTGAAATGGATTTGACTAATGATTACCCACAGTGTCAACAGGCTGTGTGAATCCCGGGAGTGCTGGTGCCTCCTGCAGGCATGCAACGGGACAGAGCTGCCTGGTATCACCCTGCAACATCTTCCTCCAGTGTCTGAAGTTCCTGTAAGTCATCCCTCTGCTGGGATGCTTGGGTACCTGTCTCTTCTCTCTTCCTAGACCAGGAGCTCTCCAAGGGCAGGGAAGGTTAGTTTCGGTTATGCTTGTGCTATAACGAATAGTACCAATAATTTAGTAGTTTAACACATTCACATTTATTATCTCAGACCAGCACCAGGCATCTGGTAGGAGTACCACATTATGGTTTTTAAAATAAATTTATTTATTTATTTTTGGCTGCATTGGGTCTTCGTTGCTGTGTGCAGGCTTTCTCTAGTTGCAGTGAGTGGGGGCTACTCTTCATTGCGGTGCGCGGGCTTCTCATTGTGGTGGCTTCTCTTGTTGCGGAGCATGGGCTCTAGGTGCACAGACTTCAGTAGTTGTGGCACGTGGGCTCAGTAGTTGTGGCTCCCGGGCTCTAGAGCACAGGCTCAGTAGTTGTGGCACACGGGCTTAGTTGCTCCGCGGTACGTGGGATCTTCCCAGACCAGGGCTCGAACCCGTGTCCCCTGCATTGGCAGGCAGATTCTTAATCAGTGTGCCACCAGAGAAGTCCTCACATTATGGGTTTTTTTTTTTTTTTTTTTTTGCGGTACGCGGGCCTCTCACTGTTGTGGCCTCTCCCGCTGTGGAGCACAGGCTCCGGACGCGCAGGCTCAGCGGCCATGGCTCACGGGCCCAGCCGCTCTGCGGCACGTGGGATCCTCCCGGACCGGGGCGTGAACCCGCGTCCCCTGCATCGGCAGGCGGACCCTCAACCACTGCACCACCAGGGAAGCCCTCACATTATGTTTTAAATGAATGGAAGAATGAACAAAGGAATGGTCGAAGGTCTCCTTAGGAGAAAAGATCTTTTTGGAACCTTGCAGCACTTGAAGGAGAGATATTTACCCAGCAGCTTCCATGAGCTCAGTGGAGAGGTGGGAGTGAAGGTGGAAGGACAAGAGGGTCCAGGCTCCCAGTCTAGGGGGGTGAGGGGCAGAAGGAAGGGAGCAATTTGCCTAGAGTTATCTTAAGTCCATGCTCTTAAGTGCCATGCTGTCTGAGGCCGGCTCTTCAGACCTGGGCCTATTGTGCTATTTACATACCTGGGAGGGCTGCTGAGTTTTCAGGACACTGGCTCATATGTGACATATTTGTGCCTTTGCTCAAAATATCATCTAGATACTGATACTTAAAGTGTGATCTGCAGACTGGTAATTTCAGCATCACCTGGGACAAATGCAGAATCTCAGGCCCAGCCCAGCCCTCCTAAGTCAGAACTTCTGGGGTGGAGTCCAGTAGTCTCTTTTGACAAGCCCTCCAAGTGATTCTGCTGTGAAGCACTAGTCTCCAAGGCGTTGTTTCCTTCCAGAATGCTCCGTGGATGCCTGTTCTGGGCATGGGTCCTCTCTCTCTCCTCCCTCCCTCAGCTTCATGTTCCGTGTTTATTTAGACACTCCATGGCTGGTGTCCTGCAGATGAAACACCATCTTCGTGACCACACAATAGCTGCCCTGCATCCAGTAAGTTGTCTGCACCACAGAGCTCCTAGTTGACTCTGCCCACGTGTACTGCAGGCTTCTCAAGGCTGTGAGTATCGTGGGTTTGGAAACTGGTCTCCCAGGTCCTCCCAGCTGCCATCTCCCACCTCTTGATTTACACATGCAGGTGTGAGGGGCAGCACCCGTTAGAGATATACTCCGGGCGGGTTTTACTTTTGCACTATAAAAATGGATACATCTGCCATCCATAAAGGCGTATTTATTGCTAAGAGTTCATTATATATGCATGAAAAACCAACGAATTTAACTCTGGCAGTAACTTCCTGCCTGAGGCTGGGTACAGGATTGGAATTCAGGGTTAGGTGGGGGCAGCTAAGGTGAGCTTGGAGGGTGGGACCTGCAGGTGGATGCTAAGGGTCTGGAGGTACAAGGCAGGCTTCCAGTCCTGGCCTGGCATGGCTAGGGGTATGATTCTAGGCAGGTCTAGCCTCTCTCAGCCTCAGTTTCTCACCTGTAAAATGGGGATAATCATACCTACTGCCTGAAATTATATTAGCAATTAAAATTATACAGTATGTCATCAAGCCAAAGCCGCTGACCGCTGAAGGTGCAGGATTATGCATCACTAAAAAAGAAAAAAAGTTCTGCCAACTAAACTGGATTCCATGCTTTTTAATCACTTAGAATTTTTATTTTATGCTTACTGAAAGAGCATAAAATAAAAATTGAAAGAGCTCTTTTAAATTCATTTAGGCATAGATTCTGTGAATGCTTGCATACATTAAAACGAAAATACAAGCAAAATAAATTGGTGAAGGTATTCCTAAAACTTTTCTACACTCAGAGGTTAATTTTTCTGAATGCTTTCTGACTCAGATGTCGATGTCTGTATTTTTCCACATAATCTTGTTCTTTGTGCTACTGAGAGGGTTCCCGATGCAGCAATTTTTGGAAGACTGCTCTCAACTCTGCCCCCAGGATTTTTTTTTTTTCCCAAGCTGCCCATTCTGCAAATTTGGATGCTGGAATTTTTAGAATATATCAGGAGGTGTCAAGGGAAGGTTTGCAGACAATCAGGACGTATCTTCCTGTATTAAATGGCTCTGTAGAAACAGGAACAAGAGGATACATATCTGAGGGGTAGGAAGAGAGAGACAGAGAGAGGGAGAGAGAGGAAGAGAGAGAGCGAGAGAGAGATTGATTTATTATGGGAATTGACCCATTTGGCTATGGAGGTTGAGAGGTCCCATTTGCAAGGTGAAGAACCAGGATTCTGGTCCAAGTCCGAAGGCCTAAGAATTGCTGGGCTGAGGTCTAAGTCCCAGTCTGAGTCCAAAGGCCCTAGAACCAGGAGCACCTGTATCCCAAGGCAGGAGAAGGTGGATGTCTTGGCTCGAGTAGAGAGAGCAAATACGTCCTGCCTCTGCCTTTTTGTTCTATTCAGGCCCTCAGCGCATTGGATGATGTCCACCCTCACTGAGGAGGGTGATGTTAGTTTTTGTTCTAACTCGAATCTCTACTGGAGACACCCTCACAGACCCACCCAGGAATAATGTGCTACCTGCTATCTGGGCATCCCTCAGCCCAGTCAAGTCGGCACAGGAAATTAACCACCGCAGTCTGGTGGAAGTAGTTGATTGAATTGTGGGTCTTGCCCCTGTGCACTGGGAATCCCCAGCAAGTTTATTCATGCACGACCACAACTATGCCACGGTGCCTGCCTCACCTTGTTGCCAGACACATCCCCATTTCAGAGATGTTAAAATGGGAAAAGAAGGGCTTCCCTGGTGGCGCAGTGGTTGAGAGTCCACCTGCCGATGCAGGGGACGCGGTTCGTGACCCGGTCCGGGAGGATCCCACAAGCCGCGGAGCAACTAAGCCCGTGAGCCATGGCCACTGAGCCTGCGTGTCGGAACGGGAGAGGCCACAACAGTGAGAGGCCCGCGTGCTGGGAAAAAAAAAAAAAAAAATATATATATATATATATATATATATATGGGAAAAGAAGGGGCATCTAGAATCAGTCACATGTGCGAGATGTAAAACGCTTGTCCATGAGTCTGCCACATAAGAATGGAGAGGAAATTAACATTTGCTGCATGCCCTCTGCGTACCAGGCATGTTAGTTAGCTCAGCCTGCTGTAACAAAATACCAGAGATTGGGTGGCTTAAACAACAGAAACTCATTTTTTTCCCCACAGTTCTAGAGACTGGAAGTCTGAGGTCAAGGTGTCAGCAGCATTGGCTTCTCCTGAGGCCTCTCTCCTTGACTTGTAGATGGGCATGTTCTTGTGTCTTCACATGGTCTTCCCTTTGTGCGTGTCTGTGTCCCAGTCCCTTCCTATAAGGACACCAGTCATATTGGCCGAGGGCCCTGCCTAATGACCTCAGTTTAACTTAATCACCTCTGTAAAGACTCTATCTCCCAAGGCAGCCACAGTCGGCAGGACTTGGGGTTAGGGCTCCGACGTAGGTATTTGGTGCGGGGGACACAACTCAGCCCCCTAACACAGGCCCAGTGTGGCTGCTTTGCAAACAGGATCTCCTTTCAGCTGTGCGGTGATCAAATTGAGTTTTATCTCTATTTTACTGATTAAGAAACCGAGGCTCTGCGAGATTATCTGTCAAAGGCCCCACACCTGGCAGGGAAGATTTGCCTTTCACACCCGGGAGAGGCCTGTGCTGTGCCTTTTCTGCGCGTTTCTCTTGTCAGCTGTGCTTTAGGGAGCCTGATGGGTTGTCAGGCATGGCCACCTCTCCACCCCCTGCCCTCCCAGAAGCTGCAGGGGAGGGGACGGGGTGGGAGGGAGGAGGCCTGACTTCCTGCTTACCCCTCCCTCTCGTCACTGATCAGAGCTCTTCCAATATCTTACTGGGCTCCCTTACACATTTTTATTTGAAGCAAGGGTGGCTGAGCAGAGATGTTTGAATATTCCTATATTACATAGTCTGTTCGTTTCCTAGGGCTGCTGTACAAATGACCACAAGCCGGGTGGCTTAAAACAACAGAAATTTATTCGCTCAGTTCTGGAGGCCAGATGTCTGAAATCAGGGTGTCAGCGGGGCCAGGCTCCCTCTGAAGGCTGTAAGGGAGGATCCTTCCTTGCGTCTTCCCAGCTTCTGGTGGTTGCCAGCACCCCTTGGCTTGTGAATGCATCCCTCCAATCTCTCTCCACTGTCACGTGGTTTTCTTCCTCTAGGCGTGTGCGTCTATGAGCACCATTCATGTTGAGTTTAGGGCCTGTCTTAATCCAGTATGACTTTACCTTAATGACATCTGCAAAGACCCTATTTCCAAATAAGGTCAATTCGCAGGTTACCTGGGGTTAGTATTTCAAGATATCTTTTGGAGGGGACACAATTTGAATAGTAATGCATGCATGGCATCATTAAGCAAGAACGTGTGTTAGAGTAGAAGCTGATGTCACAGATGTGGGACCTGCAGGCAGAGCCCAGAGATGATGCATGAAGCTGAGAGTGGTCAACGGGTCAGGGTGATGGAGTGGGGTCCAAGGGATAAAATGGTCTGACTTCACTTTTGGGGGGGGATGTGTCTAACCAACCTGTCATCTGATGAGCTTGTTGGGTCTGGGCTGCACTGTGCTCAATCATCTGTCCCACTCATTTGCTCCCAAACCCCTCAGCCCCAACATTCGACAGGGAGAAGGCGGGGTGGATGACGGTTGGTAAACACTGGGACCCCCCTCTCACTTTTGTCCTCACTGATGAGGCAGAAGTCTTTGAAGACAGCAGGGGGCTCTGCTTTGAATCTGAGGCATCACAGAGTTTTATTCTTTCTAATCCTTGGTGGGGAGCTTCCAAAAGTACCTTATCCTTGAGCAGTTTTCATTATGAACGCCAGTTGCTCAAACCTTGACTAATTCAGGTTAACTTAGATCCCAGCGGAGTTTTTTCTTTGTTTCTCCTGGCATCCTCTGATGTGAGGCCAAACAGAAATTCACGTAGAGGATGTGAGCCCACACTTCTCACAGCGTTATATCAGAAGGGCCCTGGGAGTGCGTTAATAGCCCAGAGTCACGGTACAAATGGTTATTTATGTGTGTAGATGATGGCTAAAGTACACCCTCCAGTAATTATTCACAATTAACCACTTCAGTAAATAAACAAAATCTGTTCTTAATCCATTGAGGCGATCCGGGAACTCATGTACCTGAAACTTCTGATTAACTGGCCCTCCCACACAGCTCCAGAACAAAGCTAATTAGAGAATATAATCATGACCTTCAGGCTCTGGAAGGGGACTCCAGCTTTGGAGAGTCCCAGTGTGCCCTTGGGCAAACAGTAGGAACTAGGCTCCTCTCCCTGCTTGTCTGTTCTAAGTTGATGTCCTTGTTTCAGGTCCCTGTGATAATGCAGTTTATGGAGGGTCTGGAATGTCTGACCTGGAAGAAACCTCCAAGAGGTTCCCATTATATTCTTACATTTTACTTGAGGAGGCTGAGCCCAGGGAGGTTGAGTGATGCGCTCATCTTTGCCTCTGTCTCCTGGACCTATGTTCTCTCTGTTACATCACAGTATATTGGACATAATTCAGCTGCTATGTTGATCATCTCTGGTTTTATGGACAAAGACAGGATCCAGAAGACAGGTCCTGTTTTTTGTTTTGTTTTGTTTTAATGATGAAGGAAATTAACTAAAACCTTATGCATGGATTGTTTAAGTGTTGGCTGAGTCTGGATCCTTGAGGATAAATGTGAGATGCATGAAACTTATGCCCACCAGTGTAATTGGGTACATTTCCACTACCCTTGCGTTCCCTCACTCCCTACATCCAATCTGTTAGCAGTCCTGCCGGCACTGCTTTGAAAATGTTTCCAAAATCTGACTGCTTCTGACCATTCCACAGCTCCCACCAGGTCCCAGCCACCGTCTTTGCTCACCCTGGGTGACTTTCACCTTCTGGTTGTGGAAATTCCTAGGGTTTTTATTTTCCTAGAATTTTTTTTTGTAACCATACACCTTACTAAACTCTCTTAAGTCTCCTTTTTAGAATCTCTGCTTCCATGTCTCTCATCACAACTTAGAATACAATACCAACTGCTAACCTGGGCCTCAAGCCCTGAAAAAATTGACCTCTGTCCACCTCTCTGACCTCATACCCAACCATTCTACACTCTCTCACTCTGTTCCCATCACCCTGGCCTTGATATACTTCGAATCTGCCTAGCTCATTTCTGCCACAGGACCTTTGCACAGGCTATTTTCTCCATCTGGAATGTTTTTTGCCCAGGTGGTTTCTTGGCTCAGTCTTCCATTTTATTCAGATCTGTGCTCAAATATCACCTCTTCGGAGAGGCTTTCCCAACCGCCATGTCTAAAATAATGCCTCCACTCTTTCATTTTGTATTTCCTTAGGCTGCTTTAGTGTTGTAAAGAACATTCAACACTGCCTTATTATAAGAAACAATACTATCTGTAAATGTTTGTTTCTCTGCTCTATGTCTGCCTGACCTGCTGGAATTTAGGCTCTGTGGGGGCTAGAATTAAGATAACTCCCCATTTCTTACACCAGTGCCTGGCACATGGTAGGTGCTCAGCAAATAACCGTTGAAAAAAATTAATAAGCTAAAAATTCAGAACCAATAAGAGATTTCAGTAAGGTGTCTGGTAACAAAAAAAAAAAATTCTGGGAAAGTAAAAACCCTAGGAGTTTCCATAACCAGAAGGTGCAGTACCTCCATGAAATAAATAGCAAAAACTCATGGAGGCATATGAAAGCTGACAAGTGAATGGAGAGATATCCATGATTCTGGATGTGAAGACTTAGTATTGTGAAGAAAATAAGTTTCCCCCAAAGAGTTAATAAATTGAATGCAATTTCAACCCAATGCCCATAGGAATTTATTTTGTAGCTTGACTAAATTATTCAAAAACTCATTTAGAGGCGTGGCCAAGACGGCAGAGTAGGAAGACCCTGAGCTCACATCCTCCTACAGGCACAAAAAATGTACAACTAGTTACAGAACAACCCTCTACGAGAATGACGTGAAGACTAGCAGAAAAGATTTCCCACGACTAAAGATGTAAAGAAGGGACCACAACGAGACACGCAAATGGGAGGATAATCACAACTCCAGGGGTTCTCCCCGAGGAGTGAGGGGTCCAGGCCTCACATCAGGCTCCCCAGCCTGTGGGTCCTGTGTGAGAAAGACGAGCCCCAGAACGTCTGGCTTTGAAAGCCAGCAGGGCTTGCGTACAGGAGAACCAGAGGGAGGTAAGAAACAGCGTCTCTGTGCTTGAAGGGCACGTGTAAAATCTCGCATGCTCTGAGTCCCGGCGCAGAAGCAGTAATCTGAAAGGAGCCTGGGTCAAACTCACTGTTTGATCTTAGAGAGCCTCCCGGAGAGGCAGAAGGTAACTGGGACTCCGCCTGGGAAGATAGATGCTGGAAAGAGCCATTTGGGGAGCTTGTTCTGCCATGAAGGCACTGGTGCTGGCAAGTGCCGTTTTGGAGTCCTGCCTCTAGCCTATTAGTGCCAGTGGCTTATCTGCCCACCAATAGGACAGCAATAGCCCCGGGACCCCCTGGGCCCCATAGCCAGCCATGCTGGGGCATGGCTCCACCCACCAGCAGGCCAGCACCAGCCCCGAGACCCCCTTGATCACACAGACAGCCATGCAGGAACCTGGCCCTGCTCACCAGCAGGAAAGCAGCTTCCGCATAAGGCAGGGCCTGGCAACCAATCAGGCCTGGGCCTGGCCCCACCAACAAGCGCACACACAGTGGTTGGCTCTGCCTTAACAGGAGGGCCCGTGAAGCTGACAGCAATATGCCCCTAGAGCACATAGCTCTGGTGACCAGAGGGGAGTGTGCTGCTGGGCTCATAGGACTTGTCCTACGTAAGGCTACTTCTCCAAGATCAGGAAATGTAACTGCTCTATTTAACACATAGAAATAAACACAGAGAATAGGCAAAATGGGGAGACAGAGGGGTATGTTCCAAATGAAGGAACAAAACAAAACCCCAGTAGAAGAAATAAGTGGAGATAAGCAATCTAACTGATGAAGAGTTCAAGGTAATGGTCATAAAGATACTCAACCAACTCAGCAGAAGAATAGATGAGCAAGGTGAAAAGTTTAATAAAGAGTTAGAAAACAGTAGGCATAGAGGGAACTTACCTCAACATAATAAAGGCCATATATGACAAACCCACAGCCAACATCGTTCTAAATAGTGAAAAACTGAAACCATTTCCTCTAAGATCAGGAACAAGACAAGGTTGTCCGCTCTCACCACTATTATTCAACAGAGTTTTGGAAGTTTTAACCACAGCAAACAGAGAAGAAAAAGGAATAAAAGGAATCCACATCAGAAAGGAAGAAGTAAAGATGTCACTGTTTGCAGATGACATGATACTATACATAGAGAATCCTAAGGATGCTACCAGAAAACTACTAGAGCTTATTAACGAATTTGGTAAAGTAGCAGGATACAAAATTAATGCACAGAAATCTCTTGCATTCCTATACACTAATGGTGAAAAATCTGAAAGAGAAATTAAGGAAACACTCCCATTTACCACTACAACAAAAAGAATAAAATACCTAGGAATAAACCTACCTAAGGAGACAAAAAACCTGTATGCAGAAAACTATAACACACTGATGAAAGAAATTAAAGATGATACAAACAGATGGAGAGATATACCATGTTCTTGGATTGGAAGAATCAACACTGTGAAAATGACTATACTACCCAAAGCAATCTACAGATTCAGTGCCATACCTATTAAACTACCAATGGCATTTTTCACAGAACTAGAACAAAAAAATCTTAAAATCTGTGTGGAGACACAAAAGACCCCGAATAGCAAAAACAGTCTTAAGGGAAAAAGACGGAATGGGAGGAATCAGACTCCCTGACTTCAGACTATACTACAAAGCTACAGTAATCAAGACAATATAGTACTGACACAAAAACAGAAACATAGATCAATGGAACAACATAGAAAGCCCAGAGATAAACCCATGCACCTACGGTCAACTAATCTATGACAAAGGAGGCAAGGATATACAATGGAGAAAAGACAGTCTCTTCAATAAGTGGTGCTGGGAAAACTGGACAACTACATGTAAAAGAATGAAATTAGAATGCTCCCTAACACCATACACAAAAATAAACTCAAAATGGATTAGAGACCTAAATGTAAGACCAGACACTATAAAACTCTTAGAGGAAAACATAGGAAGAACACTCTTTGACATAAATCACAGCAAGATCTTTTATGATCCACCTTCTAGAGAAATGGAAATAAAAGCAAAAATAAACAAATGGGACCTAATGAAACTTCAAAGCTTTTGCACAGCAAAAGAAACCATAAACAAGACGAAAAGACATCCCTCAGAATGGGAGAAAATATTTGCAAACGAATCAATGGACACAGGATTAATCTCCAGAATATATAAACAGCTCATCCATCTCAATATTAAAAAAAAACAAACAACCCAATCCAAAAATGGGCAGAAGACCTAAACAGACATTTCTGCAAAGAAGATATACAGGTTGCCACCAAACACATGAAAGGATGCTCAACATCACTAATCATTAGAGAAATGCAAATCAAAACTGCAGTGAGATATCATCTCACACCGGTCAGAATGGCCATCATCAAAAAATCTACAAACAATAAATGCTGGAGAGGGTGTGGAGAAAAGGGAGCACTCTTGCACTGTTGGTGGGAATGTAAACTGATAAGCCACTATGGAGAACAGTATGGAGGTTCCTTAAAAAACTACAAATAGAACTACCATACGACCCAGCAATCCCACTACTGGGCATATACCCTGAGAAAACCATAATTCAAAAAGAGTCATGCACCAAAATGTTCATTGCAGCTTTATTTACAATAGCCAGGACATGGAAGCAACCTAAGTGTCCATCAATAGATGAATGGATAAAGAAGATGTGACACATATATACAATGCAATATTACTCAGCCATAAAAAGAAACGAAATTGAGTTATTTGTAGTGAGGTGGATGGACCTAGAGTCTGTCATACAGAGTGAAGTAAGTCAGAAAGAGAGAGAAAAATACCATATGCTAACCCATATATATGGAATCTAAGAAGAAAAAAAAAGGTCATGAAGAACCTAGGGGTAAGACGGGAATAAAGACACAGACCTACTAGAGAATGGACTTGAGGATATGGGGAGGGGGAAGGGTAAGCTGTGACAAATTGAGAGAGTGGCATGGACATATATACACTACCAAACGTAAAATAGATAGCTAGTGGGAAGCAGCCGCATAGCACAGGGAGATCAGCTAGGTGGTTTGTGACCACCTAGAGGGGTGGGATAGGGAGGGTAGGAGGGAGGGAGCCGCAAGAGGAAAGAGATATGGGAACATATATATATGTATATCTGATTTACTTTGTTATAAAGCAGAAACTAACACACCATTGTAAAGCAATTACACTCCAATAAAGATGTTAAAAAAAAAAAAAGTCATGTACCACAATGTTCATTGTAGCTCTATTCACAATGGCCAGGACATGGAAGAAACCTAAGTGCCCATTGACAGATGAATGGATAAAGAAGATGTGGCACATATATGCAATGGAATATTACTCAGCCATAAAAAGGAACGAAATTGAATTATTTGTAGTGAGGTGGATAGACCTAGAATCTGTCATACAGAGTGAAGTAAGCCAGAAAGAGAAAAACAAATACCATATGCTAACACATATATATGGAATCTAAAAAAAACTAAAAAAATAAAAATGGTTTTGAAGAACCTAGGGGCAAGACAGGAATAAAGATGCAGATGTAGAGGATGGACTTGAGGACACAGGGAGGGGTAAGGGTAAACTGGGACAAAGTGAGAGAGCTATATACACTACTAAATGTAACATAGATAGCTAGTGGGAAGCAGCTGCATAGCACAGGAAATCAGCTCGGTGCTTTGTGACCACCTAGAGGGGTGGGATGGGGAGGGTGGGAGGGAGATGCAAGAGGGAGGAGGTATGAGGATATATGTATTTGTATAGCTGATTCACTTTGTTATAAAGCAGAAACAAACACACTTTTGTAAAGCAGTTATGCTCCAGTAAAGATGTTAAAAACAAAAAAAAAGTTAGAAAATAAAAAGAAGAAACAAACAGCTGAAGAAAGCAATAACTGAAATAAAAATATGCTAGGAGGAAAAGCTGGTCAGTCTCCTTCAAGAATGTCAAGGTCATGAAAGATAAAGAAGTGATCATACACAATCACCCGAATTATAAAAAGTAACATTTAAGAGTATAATGTAGCGGTTAAGAAAGCGCAGACTCTGGAATCCGGCTAAGTTCAAATTCTGAGGAATGTCAGGTTGAAGGACGCTGAGAATGTATGACAACTAAATATCGATACAATGTAGGATCCTGGTTTGGACGCTGGAGCAGATAAAGGACATTAAAGATGGCAAATTGAAGTTTTGGATCAAAACCTGGTATATTTTAGGTGCTCATTCGATGTTGGTGCTTCCTACATCCATAAATTACGCACTACTTCATGTGTAAGTGACCACACAAATCTCCTGGATCATAAAAAATAACATTCAAGAGTCTAATGTCATGGTTAAGAAAGCACAGACTCTGGAATCAGGCTAGGTTCAAACTGTAGCTCTTCTACATGTGAGCTCCGTGACCTTGAACAGGTTACCAAAGTTTTCTGTGCCTCAGTTCCCCATCTATGGATGGTGGACAATAAGGGGATCTACCTAATAAGGAAGTTATGAAGACTGAATGAGTTAAGATTTGAAATGCGTTTGGAATAATACCCATAACATAATAAGTGCCATATAAAGGTTGGCTACATAGAACGTCTTCAAAATAGATCATGAGGGCAAAAATCACTTTACTCTCTGCACTGAGATTGCAAAATGGTGCTATCAGTTTTAGCTCTGTTAAGACCTAACCAGCTTCCGGGAATCAGTCCATGCCTTTTGCCCTGGGCCTAGAGATCCAAAGCCTCATTCACAGCAAAGCAATGAGCTTATGAGGGGAGAGAGCCGGGAGGAAGCGGGGGAGGTTCTGCAATCACATTAAAATTGTAGCAAATACAAGGAAGTGATTTCAGACCAACTTGCTAATGAATTATTAATCTTAACACTTGTGATAGCATATCTGCAGAGTAAATCATGTTGGTCTAAAGAACCCAAATTTACTTGTAACTAAGAAAGAAATGAGACCTCTTTTCAGTTGTAGAAAAAGTTTCCCATAGATCATGAAGTGTTTCACATAGATGCTAACAGATTGCTTTCCCGTGGAGAAGAGAGATTGCCCAGCAGCAAGAAAGTTCACAGGGAGCTCCAGCGGTCTGTAGGACACATGTGATCCAGACCCAAGATTGATATTCAGCTGGTTTCCCTGGTACAGCAAACCTCCTGGGGTCTGTTCTGATTGCTCCTGCCCATGCCATATTTGCTATTTAGTATTTTTAATATCATTTCTGTTTGGGACCATGGTTATTTGATTATCGGGCTGTTTCCATGCACTGGTAGATAGTTAGTTGAAATCGAAGAGACACCAAAAGGAAAATTTGTTTGCTTTGTCAGGTTCCCTCCCTAGACCATTTGGGTACATTTTTTTAAAAATTTTATTTATTTTTTTATACAGCAGGTTCTTATTAGTCATCAATTTTATACATATCAGTGTATACATGTCAATCCCAATTGCCCAATTCATCACAACACCCCACCTCCCCGTGGCTTTCCCCCCTTGGTGTCCATACGTTTGTTCTCTACATCTGTGTCTCTATTTCTGCCTTGCAAACCGGTTCATCTGTACCATTTTTCTAGGTTCCACATATATGCGTTAATATACGATATTTGTTTTTCTCTTTCTGACTTACTTCACTCTGTATGACAGTCTCTAGATCCATCCACGTCTCAACAAATGACCCAATTTCGTTCCTTTTTATGGCTGAGTAATATTCCATTGTGTATATGTACCACATCTTCTTTATCCATTCGTCTGTTGATGGGCATTTAGGTTGCTTCCATGGCCTGGCTATTGTAAATAGTGCTGCAATGAATATTGGAGTGCATGTGTCTTTTTGAATTGTGGTTTTCTCTGTGTATATGCCCAGTAGTGGGATTGCTGGATCATATGGTAATTCTATTTTTATTTTTTTAAGGAACCTCCATACTGTTCTCCATAGTGGCTGTATCAGTTTACATTCCTATGGACAGTGCAAGAGGGTCCCCTTTTCTCCACACCTTCTCCAGCATTTGTTGTTTGTAGATGAGTCTGGCTAATGGTTTATCAATTTTGTTTATCTTCTCAAAGAACCAGCTTTTAGTTTTATTGATCTTTGCTATTGTTTTCTTTGTTTCTATTTCATTTATTTCTGCTCTGATCTTAATGATTTCTTTCCTTCTAATAACTTTGGGTTTTGTTTGTTCTTCTTTCTCTAATTCCTTTAGGTGTAAGGTTAGATTGTTTATTTAAGATTTTTCTTCTTTTTGAGGTAGGCTTGTATAGTTATAAACTTCCCTCTTAGAACTGCTTTTGCTGCATCCCATAGGTTTTGGATCATCGTGTTTTCATTGTCATTTGTCTCTAGGTATTTTTTGATTTCCTCTTTGATTTCTTCAGTGATGTCTTGGTTATTTAGTAACGTAGTGTTTAGCCTCCATGTGTTTGTGTTTTTTTCCTTGTAATTCATTTCTAATTTTATAGTGTTGTGGTCAGAAAAGATGCTTCATGTGATTTCAATTTTCTTAAATTTACTGAGGCTTGATTTGTGACCCAAGATGTGATCTATCCTGCAGAATGTTCCGTGCACACTTGAAAAGAAAGTGTAATCTGCTGTTTTTGGATGGAATGTCCTATAAATATCAATTAAATCTATCTGGTCTATTGTGTCATTTAAAGCTTCTGTTTCCTTATTTATTTTAATTTTGGATGATCTGTCCATTGGTGTAAGTGAGTTGTGAAAGTCCCTCACTATTGTGTTACTGTCGATTTCCTCTTTTGTAGCTGTTAGCAGTTGCCTTATATATTGAGGTGCTCCTATGTTGGGTACATATATATTTATAATTGTTATATCTTCTTCTTGGATTGATTCCTTAATCATTACATAGTGTCCTTCCTTGTCTTTGTAACATTCTTTATTTTAAAGTCTATTTTATCTGAGTATAGCTACCCCAGCTCTCTTTTGATTTCCATTTGCATGGAATATATTTTTCCATCCCTCACTTTCAGTCTGTATGTGTCCCTAGGTCTGAAGTGGGTTTCTTGTAGAGTGCATATATATGGGTCTTGTTTTTGTATCCATTCAGCAAGCCTGTGTCTTTTGGTTAGAGCATTTAATCCATTCACGTTTAAGGTAATTATCTATATGTATGTTCCTATGACTATTTTCTTAATTGTTTTGGGTTTGTTTTTATGGGTCCTTTTCTTCTCTTGTGTTTGCCACTTAGAGAAGTTCCTTTAGCATTTGTTGTAGAGCTGGTTTGGTGGTGCTGAGTTCTCTTAGCTTTTGCTTGTCTGTAAAGCTTTTGATTTCTCCATTGAATTTGAATGAGATACTTGCCGGGTAGAGGAATCTTGGTTGTATGTTCTTCCCTTTCATCACTTTAAGTATATCATGCCACTCCCTTCTGGCTTGTAGAGTTTCTGCTGAGGAATCAGCTGTTAACCTTATGGGAGTTCCCTTGTATGTTATTTGGCATTTTTCCCTTGCTGTTTTCAATAATTTTTCTTTGTCTTTAATTTTTGCCAATTTGATTGCTATGTGTCTCGGCGTGTTTCTCCTTGGGTTTATCCTGTATGGGACTCGCTGTGCTTCCTGGACTTAGGTGGCAATTTCCTTTCCCATGTTAGGGAAATTTTCGACTATAATCTCTCCAAATATTTTCTCTGGTCCTTTCTCTCTCTCTTCTCCTTCTGGGACCCCTATAATGCAAATGTTGTTGCATTTAATGTTGTTGCGGAGGTCTCTTAGGCTGTCTTCATTTCTTTTCATTCTTTTTTCTTTAGTCTGTTCTGCAGCAGTGAATGCCACCATTCTGTCTTCCAGGTCACTTATCCATTCTTCTGCCTCAGTTATTCTGCTATTGATTCCTTCTAATGTAGTTTTCTTTTCAGTTATGTATATTATTCATCTCTGTTTGTTTGTTCTTTAATTCTTCTAGGCCTTTGTTAAACATTTCTTGCATCTTCTCGATCTTTGCCTCCATTGTTTTTCCGAGGTTCTGGATCATCTTCGCTATCATTATTCTGAATTCTCTCTCTGGAAGGCTGCCTATCTCCACTTCATTTGGTTGTTTTTCTGGGGTTTTATCTTGTTCCTTCATCTGGTACATAGCCTTCTGCCTTTTCATCTTGTCTATCTTTCTGTGAATGTGGTTTTTGTTCCACAGGCTGCAGGATTGTAGTTCTTCTTGCTTCTGCTGTCTGCCCTCTCCACTTGGGTACTTTGACCCAAGTCTGTGGCCATACCTTAACTTTTTCTTCCGTCTTTGCACAGTTCATTCAGACATGAATGCATGTTTAACTTAATTTTGTAAGAAATTAGGATGAATTAGTGCCAGGTCATTTCCTTAAGCTATAAAGATGTGATAGTGTCCCTGCATTTTAAAAAATTACAAATGGAAAAATACTAAACCACACACAAAAAAGTGGGGTCATCAATATTCAGAATTTGTGGAGTGTGGAGAAGGCAGTGGGAAAAATAGAACTGGTTCTCTTTGTAATTGTGAAAGGAGAGAGGGATGAACCAAGAAAAGCAGATCTTAAAAATGTAGGGCTCTGAAGCGAAGAGAAAGGGCAGGAATAGCAAAAAATAAGTCTTTGAAGAATCTTTGCTTTATGAACAGAGAGTGACTCTGGGAGATGTATTACAGATCTAAGGAGTTGTCATCTTCCACAAGACATGCTTAACTAAGGAGAGTTTAATAGAGAAACTGTTTACACGGGGAGGGCAGAGTTTAGGGAAAGTGACAATAGCACTGTGGGGAGCCCTTCCCACCCCAGGCCTGAAGGAGCAAGAGAATGAAGCAGTGACTGGACCTTGGAGAGGGTCCAGCTCATTTAGGCTGGGTTCGATTTGGCTTTGTTAACAGACCTCATCCTCAGAATCAATGGCTGATAGTAATTGCTATATAAATACCCCAGCTCCTTCTCCCCTCACATGGGCTCTATACTAGTTCCCAGTGGAGCTTAAGTCCCCATAGCAGGTGGCTTAATAATGCACCCTTTATTGATTGTCTACCACAAAAAGGGAAAGCAAGGCTTAAATCCCAAGAGAGGGGAGCAGTCTGAGGATTTCCAGATAGGAGTGGTAGTCTTTAGAAGAAGGATGTAGCCAATTTGCAGTCCCCTGGAAGGGAGGGAGCTGGGGGAATAATGATAATAATACCCCAATCATAAGCTCCAATATTCGCTCCAATATTCCAGTCTCTTTTCCTGCGAGCTTTCTCTGAAGCCAGAGAAGGCATCTCTGCTAACAAGGTAGGACAAAGTGCTTTGGAGTAAACATTGCTCAGGGTGATCTCCACTTCCTGGTATACACACCCTTGTATGTTCCCCACCCATTAAGTGAGGGCCGGACTTATTGACTCACTTCTAATGAATAGAATGTGGCAGAAGTAAGGGACATCACTTCTAAGAGCAGACTATAAAAAGACTGTGGTTTCCAGCTTAGGAATATTCTCTCATGCTTTCTCACTCACTCATTCTGAGGGAAGCCAGCTCATGTTGTGAGCCGCCCTGTGGAGGGACCCACAAGTCAAGGAACTGTGGGAAGCCAACAACCACACAGGTGGTCTTGGAAGCAGGTCCTCCCCAAGTTGAGCCTTTCAATGAGACCACAGACTCGGGTGACAGTTTGGCTGCAACCTCATGAGACATCTTAAGTCAGCGGCACCCAGCTATGCTGTGCCTGGGTGTCTGATCCCCAGAAACTGTACGATAAGACATGTTTGTTATTGTTAAGCTGCTAAGTTTGGGGGAGGTGTGTCATATTGAAATTGATAACTAATCTCCTATTTCTCTTCCCTACTTGCCTGCTGGTATTTTCTTCATGTCCCAAATAAATGACGTGCACTTGAATCCATGACTCAAGGTCTGTTTCTGGGGGCAGCCCAAACTAAGAAAACGCACAAAGAAACAGAGGCTGGGAGAGAGGAAGGAACTTTCTGGAAGTTCTGCTCTGGGCTCAGACATTTGATTCTGAGTCTGGTGCTTATAGCACCACTTCCCACAGGGAGAGTCACTGATCAGGGAAAGGGGGAGCAGCAGAAAGAGTGCTGGACTTGAAGTCAGAGAGCCTGGCTTCAAGCTGTCCCTCTGCCCATTCTTCTGGTGCCGAGCGTATTTGATTCTTCAGGGGCTCTTTTCCCGGCTGAAGAACTCTAATGACTAACTCAAGGGGATGAGGATTAAATGAGCTTGAAGCCAGTGACCAGGGCTTTGGAAACACGTGACTTAGTGTAAATGTGAGTCATTATTGTAGGCAGAATGGCCATGGGTCCCCAAATCACTAATCACGGGACTGGCCATGCGACCCTCAAGTGGCATGGGACTCTGAAGCTGCCCCACTGGGCTTCCGGGCCCGATGGGCTTCTGAGCAAGTTCTTTTCTTTGCCTGGAATGCCGCAAAGCAAGCAGCAGCCCAGCCCACTCCGCTCCGGCAACTCAGCTCTCTCAAACAGACGCATTGTGTCCCAAGGCCCTTTCAAAATAATCCTATCTTGAGATGTTTATATACAAACCTGGGAAAGAATGGGGGTATTATGCTTGTGACAGAAAGTGCTCATAAATAAGAAGGCGCCATTTCTCGTTCATTCCCAAGGCTGCTCCGAGGGCTGCTGCCATTGGAGCTGGGCCTGGGCACAATCTGACTTGCTGGATGGGCTTTTCTTGGGGTTTTGTTGGGCCTTGTCAATCAGGCTTGCTGGGGAAAGGATTGTGTTTTGTCTTGGAGTTCCAGGAGTTTCTCTGCAGCACTGCTTATCTGCCTTGTCACTGGGGCCTGACTTCCTCCACTAGATGGAAGATCCACTTCAGAAAAATCACTTTTTTTTGTAATCAAGGCTTATAACATGTTTCAGTGAATTCCTCAGAATCACTTGTAATCATTGTCGAGAGCCCTTGGGGGACGGGGCGGGGATGAGTTTGAATGCAGCGTGTGACACACACACACATCACGGCTGCCCTCAATTATTCTCTTGTTAGATCTGCCACCAAAACATATCATCTCCAGGCACACCTGCCCAGTACCTCCCCATTATCACAGTTAGCCTGTAGTAGGAAAGGCACATTGAGAGAGGTGAGGAAGAAATCTATTTTAAAGTGTGGGTGATGTGCCGGGCACATTGCTGAGAACTCTCTCTCTGTTACCTCATTTTGTCTCCACAACAGCCCTGAGAGGGAAGTACCATCATTATTTCCATTTTGCAGATAAGAAAACAGAAGCTCAGGGAGATGAAGCTAGTTGACCAAGGTCACACAACTAGTAAGTGCTGGAAAAGGGACTCAAACTGTTGTTGTTTCATGCTATAATGGCCCCTCCCAATGATTCAAGAGTTATAGCAAATATTACTGCAGAAACATATTTACTGCTACTGCTATTACCCACTCTTTGCTCCTCCCCCCAAGATAAAAACAATGCATGTAATATGATATACATCGGAAGTGTGATCACTGCTCAGCAAACATTCACTTTCTATATGCTTCCCTGGGAGGCATGCAGTTCTTGGCCCTGGTGATGTTGGGCTTGGCCATGTAGTTTGGTTTGGCCAGTGAAGTGTTCCTGGATGTGATATAAGCTGAGGCTTGAGATGCGTTTCCATGGTTGAGCTTGGCTTCTTGCACTCCTACCAGTCAGGCAGCTGCTGGTTCAAGCAGGTTGGGAGACATATAAAGGGAATTGGGATTCAACTCAAGCTTAGAGCCAAGCCTGGCTGAATCCAGCTGGCCCCAGCTGATTTTGCAAATGAATGAACAAGAAAAAATGCTTATTGCTGTTTATCTGCTATTTGTAGTTGTTTGTTATGCAGCAAAAGCTGACTAATACAACAAGCAAAATGTAAGAAACCAAAATACTTCTTATGTCAGCCTCAAAAGTGTATTTCCTATATACATCTGTCCATCCAAACATTTATTGTGCAGCCAGTATGTACCAGGCACTTATAATCATTGTCTGCATTAATTTCTACTGCTGCTGTAACAAATTGCTGCAAATTTAGCAGCTTAAAACCACACACATATATTATCTCACAGTTCTGTAGCAGCCTGGCTCTGCTGGGTGCTCTGCTTAGAATTTCACAAGGCCAAAATCAAGGTGTCGGCATGGCTGTGATTCTTTCTGGAGGCTCTGAGGATAAATCCAAGTCCAAGATCATTCAGGTTGTTGCTGAATTCAGTTCCTGGAGGCTGTAGGACTGAGAACCGTGTTTCCTTGCTGAATCTTAGCTAACGGTCAGTCTTTGCTCCTAGACGCTGCCTTCATTCCTTTGCATGCTGTCTCTGTGGACCCTTCCAGTAAAGATGAGTCAAGTCCCTTTCATCCTTTGAATTTCTCCAGCTTCCCCTTCAGTTACAGCTCTGCAGTTGTAGGGCTGAACGAGACAGATGTGCACTCTACCCTCGTGGAGTGTACATTCTAGAAGGGACAGTTAACAAATATGCCAATTAAAGGGATGAATCCAGATTGTGGTGAGTGCTGGGAAGGAAATTAATAGACCAATGTGATAGAGTAGAGGAGGGAGTTTCTAGAGGTAGGGGCATTAACTCTGCTGGTTGTCTCAAAGATTCTACAAAGCAGGAAGGGTAAGCTTGATCAATTTGTGAGTTCCACTAATGGCTGAAGAATAGAGGTTCCAATCTGGTCTTAGGGCTCCTGATGCCATATTTAACTGTGTATATATGCCATTGGCTGCCAGCCCTAATCTGGGCATGGACAGTGGGTGCTGCAGAAATGGCACTGGATGTAGAACCAGAACTATACTCAAGTCAGTTCTCCTTTGCTCACTAGCTCTGCTATCTTGAGAAAGGTAAGAAACCTAGCTGAGCCTCAGTTTCCTTACCTGGAAAATGAGGATATGACCCCTTTCCTGCCTACCTCCTAAGGCTCCTCGTTCTGTTGTAAATATGAGAAGAGGTAAGAACAATGAAGAAAAAGTGTCCATGTGTTGTGGCTGACACTTCCCAGAGCAAGGTGACATTGGGAGAATGCATGGTTGCTCGTGTCCAGAAGATCGCTGGATTTAGGGTGACTAAGCTGTTCCTAGGGGGCTGATTTCCTCCACCCCTGCTGGAGGGCAACTGGGGCAACCCTTCAGTGTTGTCTGAAATATGACACACAGGGTGTCTTGTGACCTGAAGGAGGCTTTTTCTCCCCTAAAAACTTCAAGAGGCCTTTTATAGAGCACGATTGAGTTGGCATTGGTTAGGACAGAAGGGTCACTCCTTAGCTCTGCTGGTCTATCCTCTCCACTCCTCACTCCACTGTTGGCCACTGCGCTGAGTGGTGTGTAGAAAACATGCAGGACTCGGGATAAAGGAGTCCAGAATGGCTTGGATTCAGAGGTGGCTGGTTCCTGCTAGGTAGAGTCAAAAGAGCACTGGTTGAGGAGTCCCTAGGCAAGGAGGCAGTGTGGCATCATGCCCTAGACCGTGGGCCCTGGACCTGGCCTTCTGGATTCAGTCCCAGCTTATCAGCTCTGTGACTTTAAGTAAACTTTCATTTTGCTGAGTCTCAACTATAAAATGGGCACAATAATGGTACCTGCCTTATTGGGCTGGTGAGACATTCCATGGAAGGTGTTGTAGCAGGTGTGCTGGGGCCCTTCTGCTATTCTCTTGACCCTCTCATCACCTGCAGGTTCCTGTACACGCCCGTGGCCTCCTTCCTTAAGCACCTCTGATTCTTTCTGCCCGAGAGCTTCTCTGGCCCCACGAGGGTGCTCAGCCCCGACACGGCGCATCTACAGGTGCCAGAGAATTAATGTCTCAGGAGCGACTCTCAACCCATGAGGGATGGGAGTTGGTGGATAAACCTCACATTCAGTGGAATAATTCTCAAGTGGGTAACACAGAGCTTCCCAAAGTGTTCCCAAAGGGGACCAAGTCCCAGTTGCCTTCAGAGGTGACCTACTCATTATTGCGTGTTTTATTGGCTTTCCTCTCTTCCCCGTCTCTTTCCCTCACCCTCTCAATGTGCTTCCTGGAATCACCTCCCAAATAAACTACCTGCACCTATATCCTTGACTCCAGGTCTGCTTTGGGAGAACTCAGCCAGGGCAGGGACTTAGCACAAAGCCTGGCATTTACTAGGTACTCAGCAAGTGGTACTTACCATTGGATTATTATCACCCCTACTACCATCCTGGCTCTGCAGCAGCCCTGGGACATCCGGGGGATGTCCTGTCCTGGCTCTTGCTCTGGCCCAACTTTGAAGAGCACGAGCTCTGGCTGTGAGTTAGAAGGTGGCTGGCCATGAGTATCGCCTCTTTCCCGAGTTGGGCTTCAGCACGTGCCCATCCAATCCCAGGGAGCTCAGCCAGCACTGGCAAGAGTGTATCTTTCCTGCTGGACATGGCTCAGGTCTGGGAGTAAGAGAATCTACTAGCTGCTTAGGTGGCTAAGCCTGTTTCCTTCTCTGTACAATGGGTGTAATTAAGAGCCTGGGGTTGTTGTCTTGGTCCATTTGGGCTGCTATAACAGAATACCATAGATTGGGTGGCTCATAAACAACAGATGTTTATTGCTCACAGTCCTCTAGGCTGGAAGCTCAAGATCAGCATGGTGCCTGAATGGTCTCCCTCCAGTGAGGACCCTTTTCCGTGTTTCAGACGGTTGACTTCTTACCATGTCCTCACGGGGTGGAAGGACAAGGGATCTCTGTGGGGTCTCTTTTATAAGGGCACTGATCCCATTTGTGAGGACTCCACCCTCATGACCTCAGCACCTCTCAAAGACCCCACCTCCTAATCCTGTCACATTGGGGATTAGGATTTCAACCTAAGAATTTGCAGTGGGGGAGGACACAAACATTCAGACCATAGCAGTTGTTGAGAAAATTCAAGGAGGGAACGCTTATGAAATGTTTCGTACGGTGCCTGGTACAGAGGGAGGACCCAAAATGGTGGCCAGATATTTTCTCTAGACTAACCTCCCGTTGCATACCTGGAAAACAGAGGCTCAGAGAGTGACCTGTCAGAGCTTTCGAATAGGCAGTCCCACCTGCCATGGGCTGGAGGGGTGGGTGGAGTGGAAGGGTCTGGGTAGGGCCTGAATGACAGCAAGCCTTCTTATAAAATTTCTGGCCCTGCCAGCCTCCACTGATCAGGTATTTATCAGACCCTGCAGCGTGCCCATAGCACGGTGCAGAGATGAAAACGACACACATCTGGCCCCCAGGAAGCTCACGGCCACGCGTCAGGCAGGTAAGCCCATGATGGCGCACAACAGAATATGTGTCGTATGATGGATGTTTTCAGGACTGTGGGAGAAGCTGATTTGGAAAGCTTCAGATTAAAAGTCTCTGCCCTCTCTTTGGGATAGCTCAGTAATCATGTTAAACATGAACATTTATTGACACTGAGACAGGCACAGTTTAAAGCAGTTCACATGAGTTAACTCAGTTGATCCTATACCGATATGGACCCTGTAAGTATGAACTGTTATTATCATCCTCATTTTACAGATAAGAAACTGTCTCAGAGAGGTCATGAGTCACCCAGCTGGTCAGTGGTGGAGCTGGGATTTGAACAGTCTGGATCCAGAGTCCGTCCTTTTAACCACCACTATATGCCCCACCCCAGACTCACAGGGGACCTGTCATCTGGTCATCTGCACTCCCAGGGGTCCTTCAGGGGAATTTGTGTGCAACTTTAGTTAATGATGCTTTGATTAATTTTGGTCCCATGGCTCCTTCCTGGGCTCTGATAAGTTGCAAGTTCCGGGTTTAGTTTGGATTTGCTGGGAAACTTGAGTCCATTGAATGTGCAAAGATTACTGGATGACCACTCTGTCTTGGCTTCCCAAGGCCCCATCCTAGGTTCTAAGTTTGTGGACTTTATCATGGTTTTCCAGGACATGACTGACCACCCAGCCATTTCCATCCTACAGAGGGAGGGTTCTGAACTTTTGCAGGGTCACCGATTGTGGTAGATACGGTTATAATGCCCTAACACGATCCTTTTACTTCCCATCCCACAGCTGCTGTGAGGTCAGCTGCTAATGGCTC
Organism: Orcinus orca; assembly: GCF_937001465.1. NCBI lineage: Eukaryota > Metazoa > Chordata > Mammalia > Artiodactyla > Delphinidae > Orcinus > Orcinus orca. The sequence goes on from NC_064574.1 coordinate 17,540,999, forward strand.
ACAGCTGCCTCCTGATTAGGGTTGCCATATTTAGCAAATAAATATATTCTATTTTATCTGGCAGCCTCACCTCTTCTCTGGAGAACTGTCCTTGATTGATGGGAGCAACCTACAGCCAATGACTGACTGATACGGACTCTAAAAGGCTTACCCCTTACCATAGGATGGGGACAACTCCGTGGTACAGTTTATGCTCCAGAGTCCCCCCCATGGATCAGGCCAGGGCTGCATATGACCTGAGATCACATCCTTGCTGGGTTCTTTTCCCTTCCTTCTGTTTACAAGTTTCTCCTAAGAGCCTTCGCTCAGTAATTCACAAGATACTGAATCCTTATTCAAGCTCTCCTTTAGGGAATGCAGATCCCCTTGAGAACATGATAAAAACTCTAGACTGTCTCCCTAAAAGAAGCACAGGGCTTCCCTGGTGACGCAGTGGTTGAGAGTCCACCTGCCGATGCAGGGGACACGGGTTCGTGCCCCGGTCCGGGAGGATCCCACATGCCACGGAGTGGCTGGGCCCATGAGCCATGGCCGCTGAGCCTGCGCGTCCGGAGCCTGTGCTCCGCAGCGGGAGAGGCCACAACAGTGAGAGGCCCGCGTACCGCAAAAAAAAAAAAAAAAAAGCACAGATATACCTACACAACAACATCGGCACGTGGTTTTGCGGATTGACCTTGAAGAGACCCCTCTCACTTCCTCCTGTGTTTCTCAGACCTGTCTATCTCACCCTCTCCGAGTTGACTACTAGTGACTGTCAGCAACCACTGATCAAATACATTCAAAGGAATGGGAATTAAGCTCCACTTCTTGAGAGGAAGAGCATCACAGGATTTGTGGACATATCTTTAAAGCCACCCCAGTCACTTATGCAGTTTTACCTTTAATTTGTGTGATTACTTCATTAATATCTATTTGGGCTGCACTCTTCAATAAAGAAGAGTCTCTTTTTTTTTTCTTTATCTCACCATGGTATCCCAGCACCCAACACATAGCTAGCGCTGAATAAATATTTATTTAATAAATACTAACCTTATTTATTTATTTTTGCCCATATAGTTCAAGAAACGTCTTTGGCAAAGAAGTCATGATCCATTTTTAGTAGCCTGTCACTGAAACTCGGCACATACGTGAAAATGCTTGCAGCTGCCCTTTCAATTCCAGTTTGAGGTTGAGGTATAGAGTATGGAGCCCATGATTTTTTTCTTCATTCATTTTGCAAACGTTTATTGAGCACTTACTATGTGTTGGAAAGAGTTCCAGATACTGAGGGTGTAGAGATTAACAGGACGCACAGTGGCTTTATAAATTGAGACATCTACAGGCTAATGTATAAAGTAGCCCAAGGCTTTTGAATCATCTTCAAATGTGAAAGACAATAGGCACTTGTAGAAACAGACCCCTTGACATGAGTTTGCAGAAGCTGTTTTATCAGCCCAGTATGTCATCCAAGTGGAGTATTTACATTTAATTCCAATCTGACTGTGCCAACATCAGTCCTCTGGTTTTCTGCTTTCGGTCACTGTTTGCAAACGTATAAACGGTTTTGTCAGAGGAGCTGGATAAAGATGGAAAGAAAATGGCATTACATATGACTAGTGGGGATCTCAGAGTGGTTGATGCTGAGAAACAGTCAGCTCAGGTCACGGGGGCGTTCGTGGAGAGCAAGGATAATGTGAAGAAATGGAACGGGAAAAAAATAAAATAGCGGAAAAAGACTTTGGCCGAGGTGAATGCAGTGTGGTAAGAGGCCTGGTCTGTGGCTCAGGAGACCTCAGTCCAGTCCCCGCTCTGCTACAGGGAGCCCCACTCTCCCTTCGCTGGGCCTCTGTGTCGTTGCTTGCAGGATGAGTGCATTAGATCGGACCAGAGGTCTTAAAACTTCTTTTTGGTTAGCGTGTCTTCTCTACTGTAGCACTGTAACGCAACACCCAGATCTATAGGACAGGTAAGAGTTAAGCCTGTCTTCTTAGAGGAGTAACAGTAGGGGCTGCATCCATGCCATTGGTGCCTCCTCCATATTCCCTTGCCCTTAAATTTTCAGTACGTTGCACTAAATTCCAACTGCCGGAGTGTGCCTTCTTTTTCTTTTTTCCCCAGGGCTTTCTTTGGCTGGCAGAGTCCATTTTGCCACCTACTTGGCAGGTTGGAAGTACTGGGGAATTAACATTCCCCACAAGCAGCCCTCAACCGATGACTGATGGGCGCTGGGGTATTGATACCATCAGGTGGGCCATCTTGAGGCATATGATCTAGACTGGCTCCCAGGCCTCCCCAGAAGCCATAAGCCCTGGGTGCCCACAGTGGCACCTGCATTGCTTGCCCACCCTTTACTGGCTGCCTTTTCGTCCGTTTCTCACTTGCTCACTCTTCTACTGGTGCTTCCTGGGGTCCCCTCCCAAATATATGACTTGCACTTAAATCCTTGTCTCAAGGTCAACTTCCAGGATGACCCTAACTACGACAGGGGCTCAGAGTAGAAAATACCCTCCCTTCCTGCTTTCTCACCTCCCAAGACCTCTCTGCAGAGCTCCTAGGCCCCAGAGCAGATGACAAACCATTGGACTTCAAAAAATTACAACTCCGTTTCCTTATGGCTGCGGGATTTGACAATATCCACACGTCACTGCTTTCGTAGAATGTGGTGTGTGAAAAGCAGCTCTACACTAGCGTTTCCAGGTGAAAAGAAGCAGATTCTTTATAAACCCAAAGTCGAATTGTGCTTCGACTTTGGAGGCAGGTTATTATGAACTAGCTTTCTCTTTCGCTCACTTGCTTTATGGAGTAAGAAAATGAATCTGTGCTGATTGGCAGACATGCCGGCCCCAAGTAAGTTAGGGACAACGAAGCTTGAATGTTTCTGGACTGATAGAGGCACCCCCCTCGTCATGATTGGTGAGTCCTTTTCTGACCCTTCTCCTAACCTTCACATGGAGGAGAGAGGAAGAAAATCAGAGCCTTAGCGGTATTTGTCCTCCACAGCTGGGAAGGGAGAACACGAAACGCAAATGTAGCGCTCACTGTGGTGCAATGCTGATTCCCTCGCCCTTCCTGCCTTGAGGCACTGCAGCCTAACTTCCAACCGCTTGCACCTGCGCTTCGTTGCCAGCGGCATGTGGCTGCCTTCCAGGGAATTCACACTCCCTGGGAGCAGCCCTCAAGCTGAGATTGATGGGTGTTGAGGTACCAATATCCCAGCTCCCTAGTCCTTGGGACAGGAAAACTCATGTGTGTGCTACACCGCATGCTGGGCTCCCCTGGAATTTGGTTCCAGGCACCCACAGTGATGATGTGCTGGATAACGCGCCCTGTATTGGCTGCCTTCCCTGCCTTACTCTCCCATTCCTCGACTGGTATTTTCTTGCACCTCCCAAATAAATTCCAGACACTCAAATCCTTGTCTCAGGGTCTGCTCTTGGGAGGACCCTAAATGAAAGAAAAATTCCCCAGACAAATGCCGAGTAGTTTCTGCTTATCCCTCAGTTGTCCCTGAAAGCTTCTATTGTAGGTCACAGTGTCAGTTGATGAGCAGATGTTCATGGATGCTGTTAAGTGCCTCTGGGATGGGGACTCAGGTTTGGTGAGACTGTTCTGGAACTGAAATTGGGTCTGCTCACCTGCACACAGCAAAACCAACCTACTGACCCCAGGGTGTGGTGAAGGAAAGTACAGCATTTATTGCAAGGCATGAAGTGGGACCAAGCAAGGAGAATGGGGAGCTCGTGCTCAAAAGACCCAAACTCCCTGATGGCTTTTGGGGAAGGGTTTTTAAAGGCAAGGTGAGGGAGAGGGTGGCAGAGTGCCTAATCACCTTGCGGACATTCTTCTGAATTCTTGGTGGTGAGGTAACCTGGTGATATTTCTTTTTATTTTTAAATTTTTATTTTATATTGGAGTATAGTTGATTGACAATGTTGTGTTAGTTTCAGGTGTACAGCAACATGATTCAGTTATACATATGCATGTATCTATTCTTCTTCAAATTCTTTTCCCATTTAGGTTATTACAGAGTACTGAGCAGAGTTCCCTGTGCTATACAGTAGGTCCTTGTTAGTTGGTTATCTGTTTTAAATATAGCAGTGTGTACACGTCAATCCCATTGGGAGGCTGGTGATATTTTGAGAATTAACATCATCGGCCTTCTGGTTCCAACGGGTCTGGGGTCTACGTGCTAGTGGTCGGCAGTTAACGTCTCTCACCCGGTAGGGGTTTTAGTATTTGCAAAACAGCTCAAGGCGATGGCTTAGGATATTATCTATAGCCCTTGAGGAGGAACTAAAGGTCTTTGACTTTGTTTTATGGCTATACTATTGCTATTTTGTCTTGCTTGACTACTTTCCTTTCTTTCTGCCTTTTCCTCACTTCTCTGATTAAATTTGCTCTTTGGAACTTGGGAAGGCCTAGGAGGTTAAAGCTTTTCTACTTCCTTGGGTGTCTCTAGGAAGGCACTGCAGGGTCCTGCTCAGTTTCAAGAGCTGCCCCTAGGAGACCACCATGGGCTGGAGCACAGGTTAAAGGCCACTTGTCCTTCTATGCTGACCACCTGCTTATGGGCCAGACCTGCTCCTCCTGCTTAAGTTCAACCCCATAAGTGGCTCCCATGGCCCCCATGTCACCTGTGGTCTCTGCCCACCACTTCTGCCCTGTATGCTCCAGCAAGAGAAGACTACCCAGAGTCTCCCACCCCCCATTTCCCATCCCTTCCCTGCCAGCTGACTTTTAGGGTTTGCTCTGCCTGTTTTGCCCTTCCACACCTTTCCTTTAGCAAAATCCCATCCGTCCTTTAGGATCCAGTCCTAGGATCACCTCTTCCATGGAGCCTCCCCTGTCTCCCTATTTTCATGCATCCTCCTTACCTCCCAGGATCTCTCCTACCACATCTTCACACACTGCACTGAAATCATCAATGCAGGCATCTATCTCCCCACCGGACAGTGGGCTCCCTGAAAACCCAGGCTGTGTCTAATTCAAAGGGTCTGGCACACTGCAGGTGCTGGATGTAGGTTGGGTTCCCCAGAAGCAGACTCTGAGATGGGGATTTGTTTGCAAGTGATTTCTTAAGGAACTGCTTTCAGGAGAAACCAGTAAAGGGAAGGGGGCCAGGGAGGGGCCAAAGATACGATTTCAGGCGAAAGTCCACAAGGGGAGCTTTCCACCTGATCCCTAGAGAACTCTGGAGTGGAAATCATGCCTCAGCAGGTGTTCTGGAAGCTGGGATTTTCCTCTCCTGTACCAGCCAGTCACTGACGGAGGGCAGCTCCAGGGAGACACAAACACCAGGTAAGTCCACGACTGTGTGTGTGTGTGTGTGTGTGTTTGTGCACGTGTGCACGCAGAGTGGCTCCAGGAACCCACAGCTGGTCTTCTGGAGAGTCGCAGATGTGGGTCATCAGAGGCAAAGGCCAGAGGATGAGTCCCCAGAGACCCCAGCGCAGAGTCTACTACAGTTGCAGTAACAGGGCTGAGAGGTTTGGCTGCGCTCCAAGAGTGTCCACTAGAGGGCTCCCCACATGTTCTATGACTGAAAGAAGTGTGGGCACACCACCTGAGCAGCTCTTTGGTGCCTCAAACTCAGCACATCTCAAACCCAGCTCATCCCATGGCCCATAAGAATGGGAGCTCCCCACTACCATTCTTCCTGTGTTCTTTGGGTCCTTGGCTCCAACACATTTTCAACCTCTGGGGTTTCCTTTGGCCTCAGCTCCTACCCTCATAAGTTCACCCTTCATAAATTCACCCAATTCTTTCAATCCTCCTTCCAAAAGTCTTTTGCAAAATCATTCCCTTTCTTCTCTTCTCTTCACCTTGCTGCTACATCCTCAGAACCCAGTAAGGTACTTGTACACATTGACTGAATGAATGAATGAATGGATGAGTGGTGGCCCAGTCAGCTGAAAGGAGTCCAACCTCCTTAGCCTGGTATGCCATGTTTCCAGGTCCTGGAACACCCTCCTTTCTTAGAGCTTATGAATTCCTAAATACACTTTTATTTTTTGGCTGCATTGGGTCTTAGTTGTGGCACACAGGATCTTTTGTTATGGCCTGCAGGCTCTTCATTGTGGTGCATGGGCTTCTCTCTAGTTGTGTGTGGGTTTTCTCTCTCTAGTTTAGGCGTGTGTGCTCAGTAGTTGTGGCCTGTGGGCTTAGTTGCCCCGCGGCATGTGGGATCTTAGTTCCCCGACCAGGGATCGAACCCACGTCCCCTGCATTGGAAGGCAGATTCTTTACCACTCAACCACCAGGGAAGTTCCCCTCCTCCCTTTCTTTCCTTTAAACTTAGTTCTATCTGTTGGTTGAGCATGAAAAGCTTGTATGAGAAGCAGGAATAAGCCAGCCACATGATTTTTAAATCTTTAAGGTATGAATAAAGAATAGAAAACCTTGCCATAAGAAAAGTAAATTTGTATTTTGAAAACATTCATCTTTAGGCCAGCAGAGACAGTTTTGATCAGATCTTCCATTCCTCAATTTCTCATCCTCTGTATCTCAAATTTTACCCCAGAAGCAAAAGGGATAAGCTTCTCTAATGACAAAATAAATCTAATATTAAATTTTTGCATCATGCTTGTCTCACTTTCTGAGGTTATTTCCTACCATAATGGTCCAGGATCTTTGAAATATCTTAAAGAAAAAAACTTTTTTCATCAGTGCCTGCAACAAATGAATCACACAGACAATTTGATGCAATGGCTTTTCTTTTTGTGTAAAGTGCAAGAAATCCTGAGTGAGGAAGCTCAGATGTCACCAACCTCCAGGTTCTGAAATTACTCATCCAGACATGAAAAAAAATTGAACAGTCAGAGAGATCTAGTTTGAAAGAAAAAGAATGGTTGATGGCTTGGGAAGCAAGTAAGTACTCATTTTGCTTTTGTGCTATTGGATGAAGATGCTTGGATCAAAAGAGGACTTGGAAATGTCAAGGAATTGACAAGCAGGGCTAATAGACACAGGCAAAGTGTTTATCATACAAAAAAAGTCATACATCTGGAGTGTCAGCAGCAGTACTCAGCCCAGAGAGCCTCGCATCACCCCTCTTGCCATAACAAAAAACTCATTGACAAGAACTGTCATTGATTCTGCTTTATCTTCCGTGTGCTCCTAAGAGGGCACATTCCAAGCGCATCCTACGTAAATGGAGGCTTGCTTCCTGACCTGAGAGATCAATTCTCTGTCAAAGAGAGCTGACTGATGGATCACCGTGTGGCTGCCATTGCATTGAAAATCACATCAAATACCTTCTCAAACACACTTCCAAATTACATGCTGGATCTCCATAGAGGAGGTTACAGATGCATCCACGTAGCTCACCAACCTGCCTGTCTCACAGAGCACATTAAATGAGGCTGGTGTTCAGCAGTTTGGGCTGTTCTCCCAGCCAGAGGCAACAGACTGTCGGGGTTAATAGCACTGATTTTGGAGCCTGGTGGCTGGATGGGAGCCAGGATCTGCCGCTTATCTGCTCTGTGACCTTGGGCAAGTTATTCAACCTCTCTGTTTTGGTTTCCTCAGCTGCCAAATAAGGATAATAATATGGTACCTCCTTCCCTTCCTCCTTCTCTCCCTCCCAGGGCTGTATTTTTTACCCCGCCCCCCCACCTCCGTTTTTTCTTTGGTTTTGTTTTTTTACAACTTTATTGGAGTATAATTGCTTTACAACCTTGTGTTAGTTTCTGCTGTATAACAAAGTGAATCAACTATATGTATACGTATATCCCCATATCCCCACCCTCTTGTGTCTCCCTCCCACCCTCCCTATCCCACCCCTCTAGGTGGTTACAAAGCACTGAGCTGATCTCCCTGTGCTCTGCGGCTGCTTCCCACTAGCTATGTATTTTACATTTGGTAGTGTATATATGTCCATGCCACTCTCTCACTTTGTCCCAGCTTACCCTTCCCCCTCCCCATCTCCTCAAGTACTTTCTCTACATCTGCGTCTTTATTCCTGTCCTGCCCCTAGGTTCTTCAGAACTTTTTTTTTTTTTTTAGATTCCATATATATGCGTTAGCATACAGTATTTGTTTTTCTCTTTCTGACTTACTTCACTCTGTATGACAGACCCTAGGTCCATCCACCTCACTACAAATAACTCAATATTCTTTCTTTTTACAGCTGAGTAATATTCCATTGTATATATGTGCCACATCTTCTTTATCCATTTGTCTGTTGATGGACACTTAGGGTTGCTTCCATGTCCTGGCTATTGTAAATAGAGCTGCAATGAACATTGTGGTACATGACTCTTTTGGAATTATGGTTTTCTCAGGGTATGTGCCCAGTAGTGGGATTGCCGGGTCATATGGTAGTTCTATTTTTAGTTTTTTAAGGAACGTCCATACTGTTCTCATAGTGGCTGTATCAATTCACATTCCCACCAACAGTGCAGGAGGGTTCCTCCCCTCAGTTTTATTGACATATAATTGACATACAACACTGTATAAGTTTAAGGTGTACAACATAATGATTTGACCTACATGCATCATGAAATGGTGACCACACTAAGTTTAGTAAATGTCCATCATCTCATATAGATACAAAATTAAAGAAATAGAAAAAATTTTTTTCCTTGTGATGAGAACTCTTAGGATTTATTCCCAGGGCTGTATCTTAACCTGGCTTCTTCAAAAGCAGACCCTGAGACATGGATTTAAGACAAGAAATTAATTGGGAGGTAAAGGTAAATGAGGGTTAAAAGGAGACAGGAGAGAGGTGGCCAGGAAGCAGTGAGTTACTGAGGAAGCCACCATTGGAGGTGACTGGAACTTGATAGAGTCCAGGGAGCTCTGGAGACAGTAAAACATGTACCTCAGAGCAAAACATGCACCCGAAGGATGGAGAAGCTGGGGTACGTATAGACCAACTTCCATCCATCTCCACAAGGGCTGCACTCGTGTGTGAGTGCATGTGTATGCGTGTGCACATGCAGGGAGGTGGCGTCAAGTCCCCGACGCTTCTGGCTTGCCATGTGGGCTATAAAACGGGCTCTGTCGGGACGAGAAAGCCCTCAGGCAAAGATGCACACGCTGACAGTTGAAGTCAGAGTGAAGGGGTAGGTGCAGGGTGATGGCAGACTCTTTGAAGATGAAATGAGTTAATTATCGTGCAACACTTAGCAAAGTCCCTGCACGAGGTAAGCACTCCTCAAAGAGCTTGATTAACACGGAAGCTACACTGCTGTGCTTTGGGATGACTTATTATTTTTGGATGGATATTACCTTTGGGATTCGGAACCATGCTTAGAGGTTTGGAAGAATGACCAAGGGCATTACAGGTTTTTTTGAAGATGATTGTGTAAATGTGAAGTGGGTTTACTGATGGAGCTGTCTCGATCATGTCACGGCTTGTGTGGCAAATACCTGGCTGTCTCTTAGGAGAGCTGCATGTCTTCAGCATGTCATTCAATAAGCCCAGAATCTTAGTGGCTTAACAGGAGTTAACACCTGTCTAATCCTGTCCCTCCACCCAGCCTGCACTGTGAACTCATTGAAGACAGGCAGTGGACTGGATCTTAGTCACCACTGTCTCCTTAGCTCCTAGGACAGGACACAGAACAAAAAAGGGGACAATGATAAGTGAATGAACGAACAAATCAACCAATGGATTCCATAAGCATCATGCTTGCAGATTTCCCGTCCTTTGTAATATTGGCCTCTTCCCATTGACCATCTACTCAGCTTCTTAAAGCTTTTCTTGCTCTCCTGAGTCTGTAATTGTCCCTCTCCTCTAACTTCTTGAATGCCTGGTATCTCTTCCCAGTGCCTCATCTCCTGCCTTGCAGTATGGTAATTTGTGTACATGTCAGACCTTGTCACCCTTCCCTCAAATCCCTCTGATGGCTTTCAAGTACACTTAGGATGCTCTCCGCATCATGACCTGTGCTCTAGCTCCTGAGTCTCCCCCTGGGGATCCCACCCACCACTTTGTCATCTCCTCTTCTTCAGCCATGGTAGTCCCATAGGTGTTCCTTGCATGTGTCACGCATGGCTCTGCCTCAGGCCCTTTCACCTGCTGTTCCTTACGACCTCAGTCCACTTCTGCCTTCAGATCACTTGTTCTGTTGACTCAGATCACTGCTCACATGTCGTCACACCAGAAAGGACTTCCCTGACCACTGTATCTTATAAAGGACACACACCACCACATTAACCTGCTTTATGCATTTTTTCTATATCACACATTTACTTGGTTGTCCTGTCTGTCCCCTTCACCTACAAGAATGCAAACTCCATGTGGACAGGGACCTTGCCTTATTTTGTGTGGGATCTTCAGCTCCCACAACAGTGATCGACACATAATATGACCTCAGTAAACATTTGTTGAATACATGCATAAGGATTACTGTCTCATTTTAGACGTAGAGTAACTGAATCCCATAGAACTGAATAAAACTGCATAAAGTAACATAGCTATTTACCTGTCATGTATAGCACATCTCCTGTGTGCAGACATTTCACTTTAATCTTTATAACAGGAAATTTGTTTTACATACAGGGAAACCGAGGCACAGAGAGGTTATGTGACTTGTCCAAGGTCACACAGCCAAGAAGGCAGCAGAGCAGGGATTCAAACTGGATGGTCCAGCTCCCAGGCTCAAGCTCTTAGCCATGGCGTTACTCTAGGAGGTAACCAAGAAGGAACACACTGTGGGTTGTTGGAGCAAATACTAAGAGAATCAGTTGAAAGCTCTTTGTTGACTCTCCCAGCGTTGACTGGGAATTTCTCACATGGGAAGCATTATGTGATCTCCAACACTTAAGCCTGGACAAAAACGAGGAGTGAGTGTTGGGAGCTATGATGGAGGTGAGGCAAGTGCTCTGTGAAGTGCACAGGGCACAGGCCTGGGGAGACGGTCTCATCACTGGGTCTGTAAGAGACGGCTTATACAGAGGCTTGGGGCATGACTCACCGTGTCAGCAAAAGTGAACAACATCTCTGCTTCCAGAATATTCTGATGTTGTTAACCAAATATACCTATCAGTGGGCTACCATCTGAGTAAGGCATCCTTGCCCTAGCAAACTCCTTGAAGGCAGAGCCTGTGTCTCCACAGTACCTCACAAGGGCCACAGGTATAAGTGAGGTGCTCAATAAATGCTTAATAAATGGGGACAACTTTTTTCCTTCCAAAAGCAGACATTAATTTAGGGACACACCCATCCATCCATTGCCCCACTACCAATCTCTCCCCATACTAACCTACTTCACACACAGGTATCTGACTGTTTTCACAGACCCAAATATGATCAAAGCCCTTCCATGCTCATAAACTTTCCCTGGATTTTCTTTGTCCCAGAAAAAATTCCAGTGGCATCTATACTTAAAAAGAAGTCCTCTAGGTTGTCAGTACTTGATAGAGGTTCAGAGACCACCTATTGGATTCCCTCTATCTTTCCCCTGACTCATTTTATAGAGTCCTGCTAAGGTAAAGCAAATTAACCAAGGATGCAGTGGGCCAGTGGTGGAGAACAGGCCTGGAACCCAGGTCACCTAACTCCCAGTTCAGTGATCCATCCTCTGTGAGCACTGCAGGGTACAAAAAAGTAACTACAAGGTCACAGAGAGCAGCGTTCTGTTTGAAGGCAGCTGAATTCTCCCCTCCCCCTGTCATGGTAACCATTTCCACACAGTTTCATCCCTCTTTGGCCTCTGATCCATGGGCTAGATAATTAATCGGGCTTTTGAATAATTAAAATGATAAAAAAATACCTTTGTGTCTGCTAAAATTGCTCCGGTAATTACTGCCTTATCAAGAGACTGATTCCACAGACTGGAATATTTTCCAACAGATGGGAAGCATTTTCACTTGAGGCTTTGGGATTTAGAAGTTGAGGAAGGCGAGTTTGTTATGTTAGCTAAGTCCCTTTGAAGACGAATAGTACCAACTCTTGACTCCACCATCTCCACAGGAGCCCCCTCCCCATTCTTAGATTTCCTAACAAGATACAGTGTATCTCCTTCTTGGCATTCAGAGCCTGCTATAAAATATGATCATTAATTAAAATGATCTGGATTGATTTATTCAATCCAGATTCTGCACACAGGCCTCTCTGAGCCTGGCTTCCAAATTCAGTATCCACTTTTCAATGAGTAAACTCTCGTGGGAGCAAAGTGAATGAGGATGCTTCCTTTTCCTGAGTTACTACCTGGCCCTTCCTGATCCAGCCAACACCTAAGCTGAGCCCTAAAATGAAACATTTTGCCCCCCGGGGTCCCACCACTTCTTTGTCATGTTTCTTAATGGGTTTCTTGAAACCCAGATCCAGGGCGCCCGAGGCTGACAACTGCATCCTGGATTCAGGATGCTTTACAGAAACCTGGTGGATATTCCCAGGAAATATAGTGCAGTAGAAGGACCTACTTCCCAACCAAGTCTCCTTAAATTGCTCATGACCAAAGACAGGACTAACCACAACACCTGGGGAGGAAAAAAAATAATGCAGGTGTAGTCAGGTGCGGGTGACGTTCATGAGGTTGTATAAGTTTTTACGGCGGTTAAAATCACATGCTCTGGACTCGGACAATCTGGAGGTTGTGTTTTCCTCGACGTCTGCCCGGCGTCCAGCTGGGCGTGGCCAAAGGGAGGCTGACAAGATGCTGACAGGCAGGGGAAAGGGAGAGGCAAGGAGATTTCTTCTCGTCTCTGTCTGCTTTGGGTGATTTCTCCAGCAGTAAAGAAGTGTTCTCCTTAGCTTCAGCTTCCCCTGGACATCTGTCATGGTTCTGGCTCCCATGCCCTTCCGCACCCCTGGGCTTCCAGTACCTTTGTCCCTCCATCCGAAGGCTGGGAGTAGCTTCTTGCTCTTGTGTATTTCTCAGTTACCTTCCCATTACTTGTTGGAATCTCAGTTCCCTCATCACCTCTATAGCCAATTTCCTGAATTCCCTCTGTTGTGAGTACTTGAAGCAGTTTCTGTGTTCCTGGTTGGATCTCGATTGATCAACCACTGTTTGATTAGGTAAGTCAACGTGTGTCCTCTTGGACTTATGTAAATTTGAGATGGGTCTCTGTCACTTACAACCTAGAGAGTCTGTACTGATGTAGGAGTCAACAGGAAAGAAGTAGCTAGCAGCTCCTGAGCACTTACTATATATATACCGGGCACTGTGGTCAGTGCTTTGTTTTCATTATAGAATCTGTGAAGTAGGAATTATGATCTCTATTTTGTAGATGAGGACATGGAGACACAAACAGTTTAAGCAATTTCATCTCCATCAGGTTTGTTTTCTTCACAGGGAAATTCACTCAGAAGCAGCTCCTTTAAATAAGGAAGAGATTCCCTACAGGTATGTCGAGGCTTAGGGGTGGCAAGACAAGAAAGGAGGTGAGGAATGACAAAAGGCAGGTCTATGTGCTATTTTGTGACATGGTCTAGAAGCTTAACCTGCTTCTCCCAGTTGGGAGGGTGATACGTCAAAAGAGCGAGCCACAGGCATCTCTAGTAACTGTGATTCAAGTCAAGTTCTTGCTGCTAATCGTGCACACATTTTGCTAAAGGTAGTAAATAGGAATCATTCACGTGTCCTTGGAGACCGCGGCACCATTCAGTATTTGTGGCAAATATGTCACTGAGCTTCATAAGAAAATCACTTTAAAACAAAGCTTGGTCAGCTGTTTAATAATTTACTGATGGTGACAGCAGGGAGAATATCTAATAACCATTGAGACTGGCTTTCAAATAGAAAATAAATTCATATTAGAAGTTACAGGAGGTGAAAAAGGAGGAGGGGGAAGCGTTATTAGCAGTAAGGAAATATTTATCATATGTCAATTCTTGATGTTTTGGAAACTATCAGAGTGGAGAAACCTGATTACTGAGAGATTGCAAAATTCCATGCATTTATATTTAAAACGTTCATGGGCCTGTAAATGTTCTTCTTGCAGGAAACAAGAATTTGGTAGAGTCCATTCTCTCAAGCAGAAGCCCTGACCCCCAACTAAGCCCTGGAGAGCTTTGTTAATATGGGGGCTTTGGGGGGCTATATGGTCTCTGTTATCATATCTCAGTTTTCCTGGGGTAGGTAAGGCTTGAGAAATTTGGAGAGCAAAGCCTCAAAGAAACAAACTCAACCTAAACTATAATGCCACATTCTTCTGCTCTGGGGAGAACCTAGCCCAGAACTTATTACAGGGGATCTGGCTTCTGGGTACACTGAACTTACTTATTTTTGTTTATCAGCAAAGCCCTATTGAAATGTCTGTAAAATGAAAAGGATTTTGAGATGCTTGGGCTTGGAGTTCTCTGCTCATTCCAATATTCTTGGTCCATGGTTGGGAGACATGATGACAGTGATTTTTAAAGGGTCCGGGAGATGCTGAGAGGAAACCTAAAACCATTATCCATCCCGAATCACCAAAACTCCTTGTGCCTTGGTTTTCTCACCTGTTAATGGGAAATAATAAGAGAATTGTAGGGTGTATCATGCACGTAAGGTTTTTAGCTGTGGGCTCACAGTGGACGCAAGTTCAAGCATTTCAGGAGGGCAGAAGCAAAACCCAAGTGACCAATCCCCTAGATTATCAGTCTTTAATCTTCAATGGCAGACAGTGATGAATGGTGTTTCTGAGAAGAGGAGCATCTCGGCCTCCCTACCCTTCAGCCCCCTTCCCAGAGCACAGGGCACACTCTGTCCTCCAACCAATCCCGAAATTTGCCATGCTCGAGACAGGCTTCCAGATAAGACAGGTGATTTCTGTGTTTCCAGATAGTATTTTCTGTGGTTTTTCATTCCAAGATCATACCCTCCATTCTTCATGTTCATTTCAACAAACTCACCCTCGTTCAGCCTTGAGTTATTAGCATTTCTTTTAGCTTGTAGAAATAATGATTTATCAACGTTTTATTTGATGTGATAATGGCTTAACTAAACGTACACAGTCTGGCCTGTCGCTCCCGTGGAAAAATCTCGATGCACTTGGGAGTCTTCTGCCGCCATCCCACTGGGTTCCAGGAGTGGGGAAGGAGATCCTGGGGGCTAAAGTTTGCTGCAAACATTTTGGGTGAAATGTCTTTTTCTGTAGTATAGTATAGTAAAATATTTCGCACACAGAGGCTGTTTACTGAAACTGAAGGAACTTGTATTTATTCTACTGGATTGGCTATGGAGTAGCTGGCTGGTTGAACATGTTTTGAGGATGACGCTCACGCTTTGGTACAGAGGAAGGGGCAGTTGTATAAAAATCACAGGGTCTGTGTGGGGGACTGGATAGATTGTTTGATGGAGAGGAGTTTAGTTAAGTAGAGGGCAGACCCTGCGTAAGTGGTTAGGTCTGTAGACCACTCATTAAAGGAGTCTATGAGCATTTTGTTTCCTAAGTGAGGTGGATAGATGTTACTTGACTGCCCAAGATCCTCTGGAGAAAACCTTCCTTCCCCACTCTATTTGGTCCTCAGGGAGCTGTCAGTTATGGTGACCATCCCCAATATGGGGGGTGAACAAATGACCCTGGCTGGCCAATTCTAGTACTGCCCTCCCCACCACTTCCTGGGCCAAACTGATAGCTGCAGGAAATGGAATGTGACCCAAATCAGCCAATCAGTGTCTTCACTAGAGTTTGGCAGAGGTGTTGCAGAAGGTCTCATTTTTTACTGAGGATGCTAAGCCATGAGAACTATACATGGAGCTGTCATTATCCAATTTCCCTGGCTATCCACAGAGAGAAGCACAACTGAGATATGGATAGAGAGAGGGAGAGAGAGATGGAGGGGAGTGGGGAATGATTGGCAATTGGGTACCTGGATCCAGCTTTGCCTGAATGTGCCCATGAATTGCTCAGCTAAATAAGCCACTGGATTCCTCTTTTCAATTAAGCTTGTTTGAGCTAGATGTCTGTCATTTGTAAGAAAATGAGTCTTGCCTAAAGTACAATGTGTGTACATGTTCCAGGTTCAGTATTCATCCTCTAAGCCCTTATAGGTACCAGAGACACAAGAATGGGCAAGATGCCGACCTGGCCTCAGTAGACTCAGAATTGTTCCTGGAGGCTCTCGGCTTCCCTTGTTCCTGACACTGCACCAACTATGCCCCAACTTACATATGCCTGACAATCACTGGTGTGCAAGTTAAAAAAATCAAACTCCTGACTGAGCTCTGCCCACCAGAGCAACACGCAGCTCTACCCACCACCAGTACCTCCCATCAGGAAACCTGCACAAGCCTCTTAGATAGCCTCATCCACCAGAGGGCAGACAGCAGAAGCAAGAAGAACTACAATCCCGCAGCCTGTGGAACAAAAACCACATTCACAGAAAGATAGACAAGATGAAAAGGCAGAGGGCTATGTACCAGATGAAGGAACAAGATAAAACCCCAGAAAAACAACTAAATGGAGTGGAGGTAGGCAACCTTCCAGAAAAAGAATTCAGAATAATGATAGTGAAGATGATCCAGGACCTCGGAAAAATAATGGAGGCAAAGATCGAGAAGACGCAAGAAATGTTTAACAAAAACCTAGAAGAATTAAAGAACAAACAGAGATGAACAATACAATAACTGAAATGAAGACTACACTAGAAGGAATCAATAGCAGAATAACTGAGGCAGAAGAATGGATAAGTGACGTGGAAGACAGAATGGTGGCATTCACTGCTGCAGAACAGACTAAAAGAAAAAAGAATGAAAAGAGATGAAGACAGCCAAAGAGACCTCTGGGACAACATTAAACGCAACAACATTTGCATTATAGGGGTACCAGAAGGAGAAGAGCGTGAAAAAGGACCTGAGAAAATATTTGAAGAGATTATAGTCAAAAATTTCCCTAACATGGGAAAGGAAATAGCCACTGAAGTCCAGGAAGCACAGCGAGTCCCATACAGGATAAACCCAAGGAGAAACATGCCGAGACACATAGTAATCAAATTGGCAAAAATTAAAGACAAAGAAAAACTATTGAAAGCAACAAGGGAAAAACGCCAAATAACATACAAGGGAACTCCCATAAGGTTAAGAGCTGATTCCTCAGCAGAAACTCTACAAACCAGAAGGGAGTGGCATGATATACTTAAAGTGATGAATGGGAAGAACATACAACCAAGATTCCTCTACCTGGCAAGGATCTCACTCAGATTCGATGGAGAAATCAAAAGCTTTACAGACAAGCAAAAGCTAAGAGAATTCAGCACCACCAAACCAGCTCTACAACAAATGCTAAAGGAACTTCTCTAAGTGGGAAATAACAAGAGAAGAAAAGGACCTACAAAAACAAACCCAAAACAATTAAGAAAATGGTTATAGGAACATACGTATTGATAATTACCTTAAACGTGAATGGATTAAATGCTCTAACAAAAAGACACAGGCTTGCTGAATGGATACAAAAACAAGACCCATATATATGCTGTCTACAAGAGACCCACTTCAGACCTAGGGACACATACAGACTGAAAGTGAGGGAATGGAAAAAGATATTCCATGCAAGTGGAAATCAAAAGAGAGCTGGAGTAGCAATACGCATATCAGATAAAATAGACTTTAAAATAAAGAATGTTACAAGAGACAAGGAAGGACACTACATAATGATCAAGGGGTCAATCCAAGAAGAAGATACAACAATTATAAATATATATGTACCCAACATAGGAGCACCTCAATATATAAGGCAACTGCTAACAGCTGTAAAAGAGGAAATCGACAGTAACACAATAATAGTAGGGGACTTTAACACCTCACTTACACCAATGGATGGATCATCCAAAATGAAAATAAATAAGGAAACAGAAGCTTTAAATGACACAATAGACCAGATAGATTTAATTGATATTTATATAACATTTCATCCAAAAACAGCAGATTACACTTCCTTCTCAAGTGCGCATGGAACATTCTGCAGGATAGATCACATCTTGGGTCACAAATCAAGCCTCAGTAAATTTAAGAAAATTGAAATCATATCAGGCATCTTTTCTGACCACAACACTGTAAAATTAGAAATGAATTATAGGGAAAAAAAATCACAAACACATGGAGGCTAAACATGTTACTAAATAACCAAGACATCACTGAAGAAATCAAAGAGGAAATCAAAAAATACCTAGAGACAAATGACAATGAAAAAACGACGATCCAAAACCTATGGGATGCAGCAAAAGCATTTCTAAGAGGGAAGTTGATAGCTATACAAGCCTACCTCAAGAAACAAGAAAAAATCTCAAATAAACAATCTAACCTTACACCTAAAGGAACTCGAGAAAGAAGAACAAACAAAACCCAAAGTTAGCGGAAGGAAAGAAATCATTAAGATCAGAGCAGAAATAAATGAAATAGAAACAAAAAAACAATAGCAAAGATCAATAAAACTAAAAGCTGCTTCTTTGAGACGATAAACAAAATTGATAAACCATTAGCCAGACTCATCAAGAAAAGGAGGGAGAGGACTCAAATCAATAAAATTAGAAATGAAAAAGGAGAAGTTATAACAGACACTGCAGAAATACAAAGCATCCTAAGAGACTACTACAAGCAACACTATGCCAATAAAATGGACAACCTGGAAGAAATGGACACATTCTTAGAAAGGTATAACCTTCCAAGACTGAACCAGGAAGAAATAGAAAATATGAACAGACCAATCACAAGTAATGAAATTGAAACTGTGATTAAAAATCTTTCAACAAACAAAAGTCCAGGACCAGATGGCTTCACAGGTGAATTCTATCAAATATTTAGAGAAGAGCTAACACCCATCCTTCTCAAACTCTTCCAAAAATTGCAGAGGAAGGAACACTCCCAAACTCATTCTATGAGGCCACCATCACCCTGATACCAAAACCAGACAGAGATAGTACAAAAAAGAAAATTACAGACCAATATCACTGATGAATATAGATGCAAAACTCCTCAACAAAATACTAGCAAACAGAATCCAACAACACATTAAAAGGATCATACACCATGATCAAGTGGGATTTGTCCCAGGGATGCAAGGATTCTTCAATATACGCAAATCAATCAATGTGGTACACCATATTAACAAACTGAAGAAGAAAAACCATATGATCATCTCAATAGATGCAGAAAAAGCTTTTGGCAAAATTCAACACCGATTTATGATAAAAACTCTCCAGAAAGTGGGCATAGAGGGAACCTACCTCAACATAATAAAGGCCATATATGACAAACCCACAGCAAACATCATTGTCAATGGTGAAAAACTAAAAGCATTTCCTCTAAGATCAGGAACAAAACAAGGATGTCCACTCTCGCTGCAATTATTCAACATAGTTTTGGAAGTCCTAGCCTCGTTAGTCAGAGAAGAAAAAGAAATACAAGGAATACAAATTGGAAAAGAAGAAGTAAAACTGTCACTGTTTGCAGATGACATGATACTATACATAGAGAATCCTAAAGATGCCACCAGAAAACTACTAGAGCTCATCAATGAGTTTGGTAAAGTTTCAGGATACAAAATTAATGCACAGAAATCTCTTGCATTCCTACACAGTAATGATGAAAAATCTGAAAGAGAAATTAAGGAAACACTCCCATTTACCATTGCAAGAAAAAGAATAAAATACTTAGGAATAAACCTACCTAAGGAGACAAAAAACCTGTATGCAGAAAACTATAAGACACTGATGAAAGAAATTAAAGATGATACCAACAGATGGAGAGATATACCATGTTCTTGGATTGGAAGAATCAATATTGTGAAAATGACTATACTACCCAAAGCAATCTACAGATTCAATGCAATCCCTATCAAATTACCAATGGCGTTTTTTACGGAACTAGAACAAAAAATCTTAAAATTTCTGTGGAGACACAAAAGACCCCAAATAGCCAAAGCAGTCTTGAGGGAAAAAAATGGAGCTGGAGGAATCAGACTCCCAGATTTCACACTATACTACAAAGCTACAGTAATCAAGACAATATGGTACTGGCACAAAAACAGAAACATAGATCATTTGAACAAGATAGAAAGCCCAGAGATAAACCCACATACCTATGGTCTACTAATCTATAACAAAGGAGGCAAGGATATACAATGGAGAAAAGACAGTCTCTTCAATAAGTGGTGCTGGGAAAACTGGACAGCTACATGTAAAAGAATGAAATTAGAACACTCCCTAACACCATACACAAAAATAAACTCCAAATGGATTAGAGACCTAAATGTAAGACCAGACACTATAAAACTCTTAGAGGAAAACATAGGAAGAACACTCTTTGATGTAAATCACAGCAAGATCTTTTATGATCCACCTCGTAGAGTAATGGAAATAAAAACAAAAATAAACAAATGGGACCTAATGAAACTTCGAAGCTTTTGCACAGCAAAGGAAACCATAAACAAGATGAAAAGACAACCCTCAGAATGGGAGAAAATATTTTCAAATGAATCAATGGACAAAGGATTAATCTCCGAAATATATAAACAGCTCATGCAGCTCGATATTAAAGAAACAAGCAACCCAATCCAAAAATGGGCAGAAGACCTAAATAGACATTTCTCCAAAGAAGACATACAGATGGCCAAGAAACACATGAAAAGCTTCTCAACATCCCAAATTATTAGAGAAATGCAAATCAAAACTACAATGAGGTCTCACCTCATACCAGTTAGAATGGACTTCATCAGAAAATCTACAAACAACAAATGCTGGAGAGGGTGTGGAGAAAAGGAACCCTCTTGCACTCTCGGTGGGAATGTAAACTGATAAAGCCACTATGGAGAACAGTATGGAGGTTCCTTAAAAAACTAAAAATAGAATTACCATATGATCCAGCAATCCCACTACTGGGCATATACCCAGAGAAAACCAGAATTCAAAAAGACACATGCACCCCAATGTTCATTGCAGCACTGTTTACAATAGGCAGGCCATGGAAGCAACCTAAATGCCCATCAACGGACGAATGGAAAAAGATGTGGTACATATACACAATGGAATATTAATCAGCCATAAAAAGGAATGAAATTGGGTCATTTGTTGAGACGTGGATGGATCTAGAGACTGTCATACAGAGTGAAGTAAGTCAGAAAGAGAAAAACAATTATCGTATATTAACGCATATATGTGGAACCTAGAAAAGTGGTGCAGATGAACCGGTTTGCAAGGCAGAAATTGAGACACAGATGTAGAGAACAAACGTATGGACACCAAGGGGGGAAAGCCGCGGGGGGTTGGGGGTTGTGGTGTGATGAATTGGGTGATTGGGATTGACATGTATACACTGATGTGTATAAAATTGATGACTAATAAGAACCTGCTGTATATATATAAAAAAAAAAAATCAAACTGCGGAACCTCAACCTCTATGGATTCTAATTCAGTTCCATGCAAAATTAATGAACATCCTGAGTGGTTCTTGAATAGGTGTGTTCCATGGACCCATGTTAAGAAATGTACGGTCTACTTACCCATGATGCTCTCTCCATGCACATCTCTCCTTATCTACAGGGAGTCCCTGAGGTGGCAAGGGGGTGGGGCATCTTTATAAGGGCGTATTTAAGGGTGTATCTCCCACTCCATCTCCCTCACCAAATTTATTAGGTGACTCATATCTCACCCACCCAGCGGTAGGGAGACTACGAATGAGGAATCTTTTGCAGTAGTTCTTAGTGGAAATATTAGAGAGATTAAAAAAATACTGTTGCCTGGGTCCTACCCAAATTACATAATGACTGAGGGTAGGGCCCTAGGTGATTCTAATATGCAGCAGGGTTGAGAACCATTGCAGAAGAAACCCAGGCCTGGCTGCCTTACGGGAGCCCAAGGACAACTGGGCTCTGGGACCTCTCCCCAAATTAGGGCCTGCCTAAGTTTGATTTTTGCAGCCTTCAAGGGCTGGCCTGTGGTGGGCAGAATTCTGTCACTGTCAAGGGCACGGATTTTATCCATGGGTGGGAGATCCACTGATACTTCGCAAAATACAATAATAAAATAACAAATCAATGAAAAGAAAATACCAAATCCATGTAACCATAAAAAGTAATAAACATAAGCAAATAAATAATAAGAGAGAGCTGCGTAGGGAAATATTATGAAAGTATATTAAGAATCAAGGATTCTGATGAGACCAATTCTGTAAACCTAAAGTCTGAAGGAAGTTTTTAAAATTTCTTTTAAATTTTAAATGAGGCATTTGCTTTTAGCCACTGGGAAGCTGGAGAGATCCTGGCCAGGCCAAGGATGTCAGACCTCAATGTCCACCAGCCCTTTGACCCTCCCCTGAAGCCCCTCAATAAAATGGTTTGATTTAAAAAAAAAAAAAAAAAGAGGGGCATTATTTCTATATCATTTCTGTTTCAGACTTCTTGGTCCCACTTTTTTCCTCAAAGGTCCAGTGTCTATTATCCCTGGGAGTCGAGCCCCACCTGGAGGAGACTTCACACTGTGGGCAGACAGGTCTCTAAAGCCTCCAGGGCTTCTCTTCTGGTTCCTCTCTGACAGGGACAGGGCTGTTCCTGCTCTGAGCCTGGGCCGGGTGCTGCCAGCAGTCTGACTACAGTATCGTCGCTGCTGCTAATGTGTTGGCTTGGACAGAGTTACTCTGGTAGGACCTTCTATGAGACTCCCCTGTGCACAGTCTGATAAAAAGGGAATATTTCCAGGCTCTGAACTTTTGGGTTCATCAGTTCTGGGGTGCGTGAGGATTCTGAGTTATTAACGAGAGCTCCTGGTGGATCCCAGGATCAGGGACAGTTGGGAAATGTCACCCTGACACATTTCACTCTGAGCACCTGTGAGCCATGCTCTGGCTCCTTTCCCACAGATCTTGACAGATGGGGCACTGAACCTCCTGTTTGAAGACAACTCATCCTGAACTCCTAGTTGGTCCCGGTAGGCAAATTTGGCTGTAGGCTTCACCAACATATATCGAGTGCTTGCTGTATGCATCCGGGGGCTTGGCGTTGAGGGTATGAGTGTGTGAACAGAGTCCTGGACCCTTCAGAGGCTGCCACCCTCGTGGAGAAGGCAGCTCTGCAGATGGTAAAGTGGAAATGGAACTGATGGATTCTTCTTCATCCCGTCCACTACAGTCCAGCCCTTGGATCCTGCCCAAAGCTGAGTGTTGAGGATTTGGAGCCTAGGTAAGGATAGGGAAGGATTTTGAGTTTGGCATTGCAGAGAGAGGAGGCAATGGAGAGTCACCCAGTGTGGCTTGGAGTAAAGAGTGTGTATAAATAAAGTCAGGGGACAGAGGGAGCCACTGCACCGAGGAGCTCAACCTTTTTGGCATGTCCCAGCCTGCTTGAACTTGCAGACTCTTCGTGAGTGTTTGCCTAGCAGTTCCTGCCACCCACATGCCCTTCTTTCCTTCTCTACCTGGTGAGGACCTGGTGTGGGGGAGTTTAAGGTGAAGCAGGAAGGGGACAGGCTGAGAAAGGCAGGCTGGGCTCAGCCTGTGGGGGGCTCGTTGGCCATGTTAAGGATCTGGACTTTCTTCTGATGGCAGCGGGGCATCCGTGAAGGGCTTTAAGCTGGCGAGTGACAGGACTGAGTGCTGATGGTCTTCTCCATCAACCGCCCTGGCTGCTGTGCGTGGGGCGGGCGTGGGAGGAACGAGATGGGAGGCAGAATGGAGCTGAAGTTTGAGCTCAGCTCACTGCAGGGGGATGCGGAGAAGCAACAGGTTCAGCCCACCTCAAACAGGTGAGTCCATCCCTACCTGGGACCCTCCTGAATCCAAGTCTACAGTCAGGGACAAGGAGAGGGGCTGAGAGTCCTGGGGAACCCCAGTGTTCCGAAACATCTGTGCCCAACTCCAGGGCCCCCAGGCCTCCACGGAAACAGTGGCTTTTGTCCTGCTTCATCAGAGAACCACTTTGCTGGAAGCAAGAAGTAAAGGTTGGGGCCATGTCTTGATCATGTTTGATATCCATTATTTACGTCCATGACCCTGAAACCGTCTGCCACTGGTGTGCTGGTGTGACCTCTCAGCGTGGGCTGACTCTGGGCTCTTGTGGACGGGGTCATCTTACCTTGGCATCCCCACTGCTCAGCATGGGGCTGGTCACACGTTAGAGACACAAACATCCCTGGTGGGTGCTTGGCAGATATCACTTAGTTTTGTGTGTGTGTTTTAATGAAAAGAAACAGCTGTCTGGCAGAACCCACTTAGGCTAAGCGAGATGCCATCCCAGCATCCCACGCACTGAGGTCTACCTGCCAATGGTCTGGACCATGTGCTGGTGGTTTGGCCCAAGGATGAAGCAGCTGGTGCTGTGTTGGCATGCAGGTGTCTCTGATAATTGGCGTGGCGTCAAGGCTGGGGTGGTACGTGAATCTAAGACTTGGAAGTAACAAAGGAAGGAAAAGAAGTGATCTCTTGAGTGGGCCAGGCCCTATTTTAGGTGTTCTCACATCCATTAAATCACTTGGTTCTCACTCAGTCCAATGGTGGGAACAGTTACCCCAATGGGGAGATAGATCTGCAGAGGGAGAGTGATGAGTTCATAGTCACCTGGGTGGTAAATGGAGGTGTAAGGAATGTGGACAGGTGCAAGGCTTCACCTGGAAGAGGAGTGTTTTTTTTTTAATTTTTATTTTATATTGGAGTACAGTTGATTTACGATGTTGTGTTAGTTTCAGGTGTACAGCAAAGTGATTCAGTTATACATATACATATATCCATTCTTTTTCAGATTCTTTTCCCATATAGGTTATTACAGAATATTGAGTAGAGTTCCCTGCGCTATACAGGGTCCTTGTTAAATATATTTATTTATATATATATTGTGTGTATATATATATATATATATATATATATATATATTATATATAGTAATGTGTTTATGTTAATCCCAAACTAGAGGAGTGTTACCAAAATAGAGCATGTCCCACAGAAGAGGAAACAGATGTTGGGGGGAGGGTCCTGAAAAATCACGTAAGAAGCGGCCCAGGAAGGATGTAAGGGATGGAGGAGGCTTACCTAGAGCACACCAACATCCAGACGAAAGTCACTTGGAAGTGTGCCCAGGCTTTCTGTCCACCCCCAGAAAGAGAAGCCAACTCTGACAGGGTGGCAGCGCTGGTTCAGTGCAAGAGAAATCTTTCTAACCACAAAGGCCTCAAATTGAGAGTGATTCCTTCGTAAAGTTTCGCTTTTGGAGGCAGCAATATCATTGGATAATGCATGTTTTTATAGAACAAAATGGTTAGATCATCCGCTTACACTCGAAAAATACGTATGGTTTCTAAGTTGCATTTGAGTTATTTATATTTGCATACTTTGACAGACAGCATTAACGTGTATTAATATTCCTGCTGTAAAAACATTATTCAAGCCAGAGCTACTGGCTCTGAAAGAGTCCGTGGCATGTGTAGAGCCGTTCTGCTAATAGAAAGGTTAACTTGTATTTTTGAATTATTGATGATCGCTTGTTACTAATTTTTTTTTCCCAGAAAGGAGGAAATTATTAATGAAGAGATCATTGCCAATGTGTCTGACATCTATTAATGGTATCATCTTGCAACCAGCTTAAAAGAGACAGCTGGTCCATGAATTTATGCGTGGAGACAGCTCCAAACGTGCTGACAACTCTGTGGGAGGGTGGGGCTGCCAGGCAGTGAGGCCTGGGCATTGGCACGGGCGGCTGGTGAGAGGTCTTCTCCCAGCTGGCATGGCCTCATCCAGGGCTGTCAAAGGCTTTGCCACAGAGGGACCAGGCGGTGGATGGGCCATCACTCTCCTGACATCTTTCCAAACTCTTCCGTTCCCACGGGAGCCCATTAACACCTTTTTGCGCCACTCACTTACTGGCATTTCCTCCATGCGTGTTTTAGATCTGTGGTTTTTCAACTCGAGCACGCATCAGAATCACCTGGGAGGCTGCTTAAAACACACATTCTTGGGGCCCACCTCCAGCATTTCTGATTCAGTAAGTCTAGGGCAGGGCCTGAGAATTTGCATTCCCAACACGCTCCCAGGTGATGCTGGTGCCACTGGTCCAGGGAACACACTTTGAGAACCAGTTTTTGACCCATGATTGTCAGATTGTCTTGTAACACTATCTCCGGAGAAGGGGCTGGCAAACATTTTCCATAGAGGGCAAGGACAGTAAGTATTTTCAGTGGCACAGGCCAGATGATCTCTGTCACAGTTACTCAATTCTGCCTCTGTAATGCAGAGAGCAGCCATAGGCAATAGGTAAACAAATACACAAGATTGTGTTTCAGTAAAGCTTTATTTATAAAAACAAGAGGCAGGCCGGATTCTGGCTTATTTGAATAATGTTTTTATGGCAGACGTATTAATATGCATTGGTGCTTTTGTTACCGAACCAAACTTAAGTCCGCTTGCCTGTGTGCAGTAAAGCCAATCTACTTACACTGGGCTCTGGTGAAGGAAAGTGCAGCCTTTATTGCAGGGCACCAAGCAAGGAGTCCAGCGGAGCTAGCGCTTTAAAGACCCGAACTCCCGGAAGGCTTTCAGGGAAAGATTTTTAAAGACAGGGTAAGGGAGGGGGGTTGTGGGATGTGTGATAAGCTCATGGACATTCTTCTGATTGGCCGGTGGTGAGGTAATCAAGAGTCAACATCACCAGCCTTCTGGTTCCAACTGGTCTGGGGTCTACTTGCTGGTGGGCAGCATACAGTTAACTTCTTCCACCTGGTGGAGGTTTCAGTATCTGTAAAACAGCTCAAAGGATATGGCTCAGAATATTATCTCTAGCCCTTGAGGAAGAACTAAAAGTCCTTGTCCTTGTTTAATGGCTAAGCTATTATTATTTTGTCCTGCTTGACTGTTTTGCTTTCTTTCTGCAGTTTTCTCACTTCTCTGATTAAATGTACTCTTTGGAACTCAGGGAAGCCTAGGAGGCTACAGTTTTTCTACAGACAAGAGGCAGGCAGAGGACCTAGGTCAGGGGCTGTTCTAGGAAGTCCCCATACACTTTCTGTCAAGACATGCAAATATAAATAACTCAAATGCAACTTAAAAACCATAAGTATTTTTCAAGTGTAACCTCACGACCCAACCATTTTGTTCTATAAAAACATGCATTATCCAATAATATTGCTGCATCCCAAAGCAGGAATCCTTTTCAGGTGGTAGTGTTACTGAGCCCAAGCTTGTACTGCTCGTTGCAGGACAGGCCAATAAGTCAAGAGACGAGTTGCTGGGGCAAAGGAAGAGCGACTTTATCCAGAAAGCCAGCAGACTGACAAGATGGTGGACTAGTGTCCAAGGAACCATCTTACCCGAGTTAGAATTCAGGCTTCTTTCATACGAAAAGGGGAGGGGGTCAAATCAAATATTTCCTCGTTCTGGTCAGACTGGGGGGAAGGAAGGGATGTGTTATTGTCTTCCTTCCTTCAGCCATTCACAGGTGGACCTACTCAGGATGTTTGCTGTGAGCTAGGCCAAGGTATTTCAGCTTAATGCTCATTACCTGGGAGGCAGGATTCCCAAGATGGGCCATTATGTATAATTTAAGCTTATAGGCAGCATCCCTTTAGTGATTAACCTGTAATAGAATACAAAGGTTCTTCCCTATTACAGTAGTTTTCTGACCCTGCTTGAGAGCAGCACTGTCTAATAGAACTTTCTGCAAAAGTAGCCATCGGTAGTACACAGATGAATAAGCATGGCTGTGTTCCAATAAAACTTTATTAAAAAAAAACAGGCAGTGGGCCAGATTTGGCCTATAGGCTGTAGTTTGAGCAGTGCTGTCTAATAGAATTTTCTGTGTTAATGGAAATGGTCTATATCTGTACTGTTCAGTATGACAGCCACTAACCATGTGTAGCTCCTGAGCACTTGAAGTGTGGCTGGTACGACTAAAGACTGCATTTCTAAATTTTATATTTAAACGGCTAAAGGTGCCCTGCACAAGAGCAAGGAGAGAGAAGGCTCCAGTGGAGGGCCACTCCTCGGCTGCCTCCCTACACAGGGTGTTGCTTCTTTGAGCCTCAGTTTCCTTGTGTATAAGATGGGGATAAAACAGTAGCTATATATCACTGGGCTTTCCCCAGGGATAAGTGAAGCATCTTGGCCCAAGTTGTCTTCCCCTGGTCCTTTGCTCCCCACTGGAGAACTGTAATCACTGGGGGCAGGGGAGGGGCTGGGGAGATGGAGGTCACCACTGGGATCTTTACCTCCCTTCTCTTTGTCCAGTGTTTCCCACGAGACTGTAAGCTCCATGAAGGCAAAGACCAAGTCTGCTGTTCAAGCTGCAAACCCACAGCCCTGCCATCCCTGGCACATGGCAGCCAGCCCAGCTCACTTGTTGAAAGAATGCCCATGTTTCAGGCTTCCCCTCAAACTGTGCTCAGATTAAGTGATCTGCAGCTAAAGTGTCTGAACACTCCTGTCTTGGCCCCCACCAGAGCCAAAAGGGGAGCCACCGTGCAGACAGGGACACTGAGGCTGAGATAGGTCTTGCCAAAAGTCCCACGGGGTTAAGGGCAGAGTCATCCCAAGGATAAGGAGCTACCTTCTTGAGTGGAATTGAAAGGGGCTGGGGGCCTTTCCAGCCATCACAAACCCCACCCCAGGCCCTGGCCTTCTTGCTTCAGCACTGACACCGAACCCAGCCCTGAGCCAGGAGTGAACACGTGGTCAAGTTCCCCCAGCTCCCCAGGCTGATGGGGGGCAGGTGGGAAAGCAGCCCCTCCTTTCTAATCAGCACCGAAGTCCCAGTGAAGGAGGGTGGGAGATGATGCTGTCACTCTCCATGAACCCCCTCCCTTGAGAAGCCAGTCATCTGTGGCCCTGAGCCAGCCCTCCCCCTCCCCCATCAACCTCCCATCACCCAGCAGCCCTGTGTTAAGTGTCCAGGTGCCCTTTGAGAACTCAGGCTTGTAGAAAAGACCCAGGGGACAAACCACATTCCCCCCAGTGTGAAAAGCATCCCCAAGCAGCTGTCCCGGGGGGTCTTGGCACCAGGCATAGAGCAGGAAGTGCCTCTCTGCCAGAGTTTCACAGAGAAGCCTTAAGGACCAGCGTGGGCTAACTGGGAAGATGATGCAGGGAAGGGCCTTCCAGGCAGAGGGAACGGCAGGTGCAAAAGCACGGTGCTGTGACCGGAGTCAGAGTCCTGTTGGGCAGCAGGTTAGGCTCCTGAAGGAACAGAGGGGTCAGTTTCCGGGTGGAGGGCAGCTGGGAAAGCACAGAGGGCCATGGCTCGGCCTGGGCAGGCACAGGCTGGTGCTAAGGGCAGGCACTGGCTCTGCTCCACCAGCTTGGTTACCTTGCGAACAGAGCTTTTTCTTGGGGCCACGTGAACCCCGTTCAGTGGGATTTTTTAAGGCAGTGATATAGCATCTCTAGAGTGTGGGTGTGGGAGGGCTTGTGCCCTGAGGACTCTAGGAGAACTGCTACTTAATACTTTTCCAGAAAGTCTGAGACAGGGCATGATTAGGAGCCAAAGGGAACCAGGACAAGTTAGAAGCTCCTTAGTGGCTTAGAAACGTCCTGCTCCCCTGGGTCAGGCCCTGGGATCCGCCATGCCCAGAGTCACAGGTCATGGGCCTGGGTCAGGCCTCCCTAATAACTCCCCTGCCTGAGACAGGCCTCGGGTGACGGAGGAAGAAGCCAGCTGTTCAGCTCTGAGCAGAAGGGATCTTCCCAATCCAGCTGTCCCGAGAGCCAGTCATCTCTGTGTCCCCTGAGACTAGCAGACCAGGGCACATGGTTAAGTGCCCTGTAGGTATTTGTAGAATTATTAAGAAGCTCTGAGGCAGCTGGTAATAGGTCCCACTCCCAGGCCTCTCCCCAGACTTGCAGAATCCCACTCGCCCCAGGCAGGGGTCTGGGAAGCAGAACTAGGCTAGCCCAAGCCCTTCACCTGTGAAGGTGGTGGGGGGCAGCTAGACAAGAGTTGGAAGAATTAGCCTGGGATTACAAGTGTAGCATGGGGGCAGTTAGTGGTCTCTATTCAAGGCGACCGTTCCACTCCATCTAGTGGGAACTGGAGGGCAAGAGGGAGACTCTGTGTTCCCTGCCAGAGCAACTCAATCCAGAGCCCCAGGCTCCCCAGTTGTGGAAACCCTAGCCATGCCCGACTTTCATATTTCTCCCCAACAGTCTGTCCAGTCCAATCCTTGGAGTCCCAACAAGGATGAGACTGGGGATGGGGTGGGGGGCTGGGGCTTGCTGAAACAGAAGAAGGAGGGCTTTGGCCAGGTTCACAGAGTGTGAACCCCTTGAGCTTTGCCCAGAGGCCCCGCCCCTGGCTTTTACAGCCCAGGCCCCCAGCCAGGACCAAGTGGCACCTGGTCTCTTCCATGAGATCCCCTGCTCCCAGGAGAGCAGAGTCCCAGCCTGTGGGCTGCAAGGGACAGCTCGGACTCTGATCTATGGTTTTAGGCTTTCAGCCTCAACCAGGTCTTTGTTCAGACCGGGAAGAAAAAGGAAAAAGCTACAGAGATCTGTCTCCGGAGAAGGGGAAGGGGGAAGGCAGCAAGAGAGATTGGGATGCCTCATGCCCAGTCTTCACCCTCTCCCGTGTGGGGTGGTGACAAGGGAGAGGTGTGGGTGAATGAGAGGGGTGCCTGTGAGGCTGATGGGGGGGGGATTGCGGCGCGGTCATAGATGCACCCAGAAGAGTGTGTGTGTGTGTGTGTGTGTGTGTGTGTGTGTGTGCGCGCGCGCGCGTGCTAGAGGTAGGGTGACGACTCTTACATGAACTACTCATCGCAGGGCGTGCCCGAGACCCTCGCCAGCGGACACCTGCTACAGTTGAGGGGAGATGCCCCTCCCTTCCCCCATTCATCTGGTCCCCCCTCCCGAGTCGAAACGGCTGCCCCCTCCTTCCCTCCTCTCGCATCTGTCCCCCCACTCACCTGTTCTCCCACGGCTTCTCTCTCTCTCCCTCCTCCCCCCACCGCCCCCTATACCTGCACCCCAGCCGGGCAGATGGTGCGCGGCAGCGCGGCCCGGGGGGAAGGGGCGAGGACCCTGCGGGGCGCATGACTGTAGGAGCCAGCTGCCCCGAGCCGCCCGGCCCGGCGAGGGAGCGCGGGGAGCCCGCGTGGGCCAGGCGCGGGCGTGTGCGAGGCGCGGGCGTGCGCGCGAGGGTGTGTGCGCGGCCGAGGCGGAGCGTCGGGCGGGTGGGCGGCGGCGGCGGCGGCGTTAGGACTCCGGGGACACCGCCCCCCGCCCCCCGCCCAGCATCCCGCCCCCGCCCAGCCTCCCGCCTCAGTTCGCGCTGCGCCTCGGCTTCGAGCGTAGCGGCGCCGGCTCCGCGAGCCCAGCGGCGCGTACAGCCTGCGGCCGCGCCGACGATGCGGGGCCGCTCCGCGCCCGCCCCAGTCCCGGCCCCGGCCCCCGCGGGAAGTGGCTGAGCCACCGCCGCCCGGATGGCGAGCCTGGCCGCGCTCGCCCTCAGCCTGCTCCTGCGGTTGCAGCTGCCGCCGCTACCCGGCGCCCGGGCGCAGAGCGCCGCAGGTAAGTGCGCCCGCGGCCCCTTCTCCCTCCCCGGCGCGTCCGGGCGCCTGCCGCCGGGCCCCTGGAGGAGAAAGTTGTGCAGGCTCGTGGGGGATGCGGGGGTCGGCTGGCCGGAGCCCGGGTCCCCGACTGCAGCCGCGGGCAGCCGTGTCCAGGCGCGCCCGGGCCAGCGTGCCCGGCCCCCGGCGTCCCTCGGCCGGCAGCGTTCGGCGAAGTGCGCCGCTTTACTTTTCTGCGGACCCCCCGGCCTCGAGTAACTTTCCGCGGCTGTGGCGAATATTTCCGCTCGCCGCCTCCCACTTGTCGGAATCTGTCACTTGAGTGTTTGGGGCGGTGAGATAGAAAGCGGCATCGACGCCCGGGGTGGAGCGTCCTCTCCCCGGCAGCCTCCTGGGCAGCGCGCGCTTTTCGTGGGGAGGACCGGTCGCCAGCAGGCCGAGGCGGCCAGGGCGGTGGCTTTTCTTGTCTCACGGGAGAGACAGGCGGCCCCAGACTTGCTCTAACCACGCCGCTTCCCTGAGCTTGTCCTTACGCCGCTGAAGGCACCGTGGAGGTGTTGGTGTTAACGATAGAGACGGCCATCCCTCCTCCCTACCCCGTGGTTCTTATCCGAAGCAAACGGGCGCCCCTGTTAAGGCCCTTCAGGTGGAGGGGATTTGACCTGTGAGCGTGTCTGCTCCAGAAAAGTTTGGGGGACTCGTATTTGGATTTGACCATGGGGAGGAGGCGAGCAGAGGTAGTTTCCCGTGTGTGTGTGTGTGTGTGTGTGTGTGTGTGTGTGTGTGTGCGCGCGCGGGCGTTTGCCCTGGCATGCTACTAATGGCAAGTTGGCATGCACAGGAGGCCTCCAGGATCCGGGATCTTACACATCCCCAAAGCCCACGGCAGGCAGCTTCCAGCCCTGAGCCCCCAAAGAGTAGGCGGTGGGGGAAGGAGAGAAGGGAGAAAGGAGTGCAGGTGTGCTTCCAAGTTCAGAATCACCTTGCAGTTTCCAATTAGCTCAGGTGTGACCACGCTGAGGGGAGATTGCTGGGATCATGGGGGCAGGCTGAGATGAGCTAGTGGGACTTAGGAAAAGATTCGTTTTGGATTGATGAGTAACAGCGGTGCCCATCTATTATCACGCTGAAAGAAAGAGAAGGGAAGAAAAAGAAACTGTGGGGAAGTGTAACCTCTTTAAACAGGCTGCTTCTGAGGTTAAGAGCCGCTAGAGTGACATTCCACTGGAAATGCACTGGAGTCTTCCTTGCTCCAAAACAGGAACTGAATATGGGACTTCTGCGAAAGAACAGCTTGTTTCGTGGCTGGGAAGTTAGGCGACTAGGACACTTCTTTAGAGCTGTGTGAAGCTTAAAGGTTGGTTTAGCAAGTAAGAGAAGAGGGACAGCCACACATCATTCTGAAGATGGTGCACAATTCCTGTTTTCCTCGTTTTGGGTCTGTGTTAGGTGTGCTAGGGCAGGGAAGGAGGAGGATGCTTGGGGGCAGTCCTGGGGACCAGGCATCATTTGTGACTTAAATTTTTACTGTCCTCCAAGGCCTGGCCGGCCTGCCACCCATGAATAGTACTCAGGTTTCTGCGGCAAGAACCAGTGTCAAAAATATTCCTCCACGGGTCTCAGAGCGTTCTTGGGTGGCGTGCTGTAAAACCGTACGGGCTTGGGAAGCTGCCCGATGCTAAAAGCCGGCTCCGGATGCTCCCGCCAGGTGGCGCTCGCTCACAACTGTTAAAATGCAAATATAGTTGCTTTTATCTCCGGAATAGAACTTCTTTTCAGTTTTTAAGTGAGTAATGTGTTTATTCAGCAGCCTTTTGTTAAAACATTTAGAGAAGTGTGAGGAACAAGCACCTTTTCTTTGTTTGCTCTTCGGAACACAGGGGAAGGAAAAGCAATCCTGGAGTACAGTTTGGGAAGAAATTTAAGGCACCATGTTTCTTTTGATTCGACCTGAGCTGAGTGGCTTCTGCACACCTACTCTAGTGTATACTTAGCAAGTGGCTGCGTTTGTTCCAGGGGCTCCTTAAACGAGGGGGGGGGGGATTAACTTGTGTTGGAGATATGATGCATTCTAAGCCTCACTCATTTGTAAAAATGGGGATTTTCTGTATGTATTCTCTCCTTTCTGGTTTAATGCTAACTAGAACACTTAAGTTAATTATTTTTTCCAGGTTTCTAACATCTGCACTTGTAGATGCAGGAATGCTGCAAACGCTGACTTTTAAAAATGGACTTATCTTCTTACTTTATTTATAAACGCAGACATTGTTGGAACCCAAATCTAAATATGACTATAGTTTGATTTCTTTGAAAGAATCTGATTTAAAACTTGTGGCAAGTTTGGGTAAATAATACGTTTAAAAACTCAGTGGTGTGCTCTCCGTATTCTTTTAATCTGAAAATTCTCAGTCTCGAAAGCAATTTCAGTTCTTAAGCTTACATCCAGTACACAGTTGGGGTAATATATTTTGCTGTAATGTGTCAGTCACAGTGTCCAAAAGTCAGTGGTGAAAGCTTGTCATCAAAAGGCAATTTCTTTCTTCCTTCTTGTGAGATGTGTTTCATGAGCCAGGATTATTTTTGTAAGCAATGATGGCAAAAAACAACAACAACAACAACACATTTTAAATCAGCCTCTGAAAAGTGTGGCAAAAACATGATTTGGGATGAGGAAAGAAGGAAACAGTTAAACAAATGGATAAGGGGGTAATTTGTTTATTTACTAGTGGGTTTCAGCATCTGTACATTGAGAGCAAAAATGGATCTGAGAGGGACTGACTTGCCATCGCAGTTGTTAGTGATGTAGTCATTTAACTCGATAATCATTGCCACATACCTCTGGGGAGCTGTTAGCAGTACAGTCTAATTTTACTTTCTCTCCTGGATTGCTTGATTTGTTTCCTAATAAAAGAACCATTAATGTGCAAACCTGGCTAGGATTCTGTTTCAGCAACAACCACGAACATGTTCATAGTGAAAACAGACCACCGTCTTGAGTTACAACCCACTGCCTTTCTCCTCTCCTTCTTTTCTTCTCGCTTAGCTCCTGCAGGCTCCAGGCTGCCAGCTGAGATGGCATCCTCTGTAGTAGTGTAACTGTCACCTTTCAGAGCCACAATCACAGGACATTACATCATCATTTTTTTGAGCACAGGATACTCCCATGACTCTCTGGCAGCGTGTTGCTGTGGAAACAAGAGCAATGCCATATAGGCAGTGGGTCCTTGATACACAGTTTTTGATGATGATGAAGAGATGGTAGAGTCTCGTGGCACCTGTAATGGGGGACGGGGGAGTTTAACTCGGGAGGCAGCCTGATTGAGCAAAAAAGAGTATGAGCTTTGGAGTCTGAAGTCCTCATTTTAATACTGCCCCTGCCTCTTTCCAGCTGTGTCAGCCTGGGCAAGTCATTTACTTCACTAATTCCCAGCTTCTCATTTGTCAGGTGAGAATGATTATAGCTGCCTCACTGGATTTTGTAAAGACTAGATAAGATGATGCACGAAGAGTGAGTGCATTGTACTACTTTATCCTGAAGGGGAGCCTTTTCTCTTACTTGCCCTGGCATTGATGCATGTACACAGGCCAAGGGGGCACTGATGATAAGCTCAGTTATGAATTGAAAATTAGATGGCTGGGTTTTGGCGATGACTTTTAGTGTTTCTCTTTTTCTTCTTTATGGGGGCTTGATTCTCTGCAGCCACTTTTAGAAGGAGATTTGGAACGAAACAAAGGTGATACCAATACATTTGGCCATTCAAAGGTTTCGATAGGCGTGTTTAGTTCCAAGCATGTTTTACCTTGTAAATGAGAACGGATGGAAAACAGAGTGGTCGCACATTGTAACGGGACGGTGTTCACATACGTCTTCCCTCCCTTCCTACCCGCCTCC
Source organism: Orcinus orca (assembly GCF_937001465.1). Taxonomy (NCBI): domain Eukaryota; kingdom Metazoa; phylum Chordata; class Mammalia; order Artiodactyla; family Delphinidae; genus Orcinus; species Orcinus orca. The sequence continues at coordinate 17,576,215 of NC_064574.1, forward strand.
TCACACTGTCTTCCTTGCCTCCGGCTCTTCCTGCTGCTCTACTGCCATCTTTTCCCTAACCTAGAAATCAAGTGCGCGGCACTGTGAGGCTGTGAGGGGAAAGATGCTTTGTGCACTTGACAAATAAGCAAAGACTAAGTAAACACACAGAGGGCTGTGGCGGTCCAATAAATAAAAAAGCTATGAGGTTATTGAAAACAAACCATCCCTGACAGGTGTAATAGCATTTGCAGGCACATTACGGAATTGGGGCTAGGAGGCAGCACCATGTAGATATTAGAAAGTAGTTAGAGTGTCTTGTGAAATCTTATAAAATGGATTCAAATTGGTTTGGAGAGGAAGAATGCTGTGGGTTTTCTATGGATTAAGAGCAATCAGATGCAGCCCAAGGGACAGCGGGGATCACTAGTGTTGTGTGCAGGTGGGACAGGGTGACCAGAGGGGGTGATGGGATTCAGCGATGGATGTGGTCTTGCTGGACACACCCTTATTTGCCTGGAAGAGGGAGAAATGACCATGATCATATTTATTTATTATCTATTGGTAAGAGTTACAGGTTCTAGAAAAGATACAGAGGGACGCAGTGAGGATGCGAGGTATAGATCCCAAGGGATCTGCCCGAAGTCAACTGTGAAAAATGGGAGTTAATGTGTCAAAAAGGCAGAGTGGTGAAAGAATGAGGAGCCCCTGAGAAACAGTGACCCTTTGGCCTGTTTTATTTCAAAATGTCAGCGCTGTTTCCCTTGGCACATCCTAGGTATTTACCCAGGTGAGGGCTGCTCAGAAACCCCACCAGATCCACCATCAGACTGATGGGTGACTAATAAATTGAAGTGAGTCTCCAGTGTTACAGACAATTTCTTTTTCACACTCTAGTCAAGCTGCTGAAGTATATGTGACACACACATTCACTGGTGCACAAGTGGAACTGATAGAAAGTCTTTCCAATTTCTTGAATATTCAGCTTCCAATCTTCATTTGATGCTGGAGGGAATAAAAAAATGGTGACGCCACTTTGGTAAATGGTTTGGCAATTTCTTTAAAAAGTAAAACGTACACGTGCCCTAGGATACAGCCATTTCACTTCTAGGAATACACCCAACAGAACACGTGCCCTAGGATACAGCCATTTCACTTCTAGGAATACACCCAACAGAAATGAAAACATATGTCGACACAGAGACACGTACGTGAATGTTCATAGCAGCGTTATTCATGGTTGCCAAAACTTGGGAACAGTCCGAATGTCCATCCACTGTGAATCCATCCAGTGGAATACTACTAGCAATAGAAGGGAATGAACTACGGACAATACGCTACAGCATGGACGAACCTCAAAAACATGACACTGAGCAAAAGAAGCCGGTTACAAGAGATTACATATTGTATGAAATATTCAGAAAAGACAAATCTATGGAGACAGGAGGCAGAACAGTAGTTGCCTGGGGCTGGGCACGGGAGCAGGGATCTGTAGCAAGTGGGCATGAGAGAACGTTTTGAAGTGATGGAACGGTTTGAAAACTGGAAGGTGGTGATGGGTGAGTAACTCTCTAAATCCCAGCTCCTGGCTTGTCATATGAACTTGGTGAGTTACTTCACGGTTCTGAACCTTTATCTCTGCATCTGTAAAGGGGGCACACCAGTGCCTTGGTGTTGCAAGAGGCAGAGGTAACTCCTGTGAATTGTCAAGCTTGGTTCCTGGCACAAAACAGGCACCCAGTAAGCGGCATCACTCTTGTGCCTTACCAGTCTCCAGAATAGTTTGTTGTATTCATTATTTGCAAGGCGTTATTTTTGGTTTGGTCTTCCACCCCTCTCGTAGGCTCTTTAGACTGTGAGTTAAATCAATCAGCTGACGTTTCTTCCCTCTCATCAGTTGGGCAAAAAATGAAAAAGTTTAAGACTGTCAGGTTTTGCTAAGGATCTGAGCAATTAGGTGGCTTTGTTCACTGTTGAGTAATGACTATTGAAACAGCTGTTTTCAGTGCTCACTTGGCAATGCCTATTAAAATTGAAGATGTGAATGCTTTGTGCCTGGAGTGTTTTGGTAGGGTTTGGATTGGGGCGGGGGAGGGAATAGACCGTTCATTCATTTTCTTTCTCGTTGAGCCAAGGATGTAGAAATTTAACAGGAGGGTGGAAGCCCCCTTGCTTGGGAGCGGATGCAACATGCTTTTGGCCCACCGGCAGTTCATGTGCTGCTCTTAAGATGTTTATTAACCTCAAACATTCTGGACGTCATGACAGTTGTCGTCTTCCAGGGGAGGACGCAGTGCTGTCACCCACATTCCTAGCTCCAATTTCCCAAGACCCTGGAAAGCCTGTTCCTCTCGGATCACCCAGACTTAACTTTACTTCCCTTTTATCATGAGATCACAAACCCATTTCTCTTGATCCTCCTGTAATTCATAGTGGGTGGTTATTAATCTTTTAAGGGTCATGTATTTGTCTCTTTGGAACCCAGCATGAATTCATGAATTCATATCAGCAAGGAGAACTTTTTAAAGCCTGCTTAAAGTTTAATCCTCACGAGTGGGGTGGCTTTGAATGGCCTGAACTTGCTCTTATGGATTATAATTATGACTTTTCTGCTGCTCAGTTGATCACAAGTTAGTCATTGGGAGCCCCTTTAAACAAGATCCTTTTTCACCATTTTCAAACATCTTTGAGAGCACCCTGATTTTTCTGTGACAACAAGGAACTTCAGGCTTACCCCTAGGTTTTCTGTCCCAAACATGTAGTCAGTTGTTTATTTTTTTTAAAAAGAGCCCAGAGGGAAGAGATATGGGGACATATGTATATGTAAAACTGATTCACTTTGTTATAAAGCAGAAACTGACACACCATAGTAAAGCAATTATACTCTAATAAAGATGTTTAAAAAAAAAGAGCCCAGATCCTTTTTTGTGGAGACATCAGAACCCGAGCTGCACATTGTGAGGTTTTATTTGAACACTGGAAGAGAATAAAACAGGGGCTCTTGGTCATGTTAGGGATAGAAAAAACTATTTTAAACAGCATGCCTTTAGGACCATTTATCTCTTTGGTTTTTTTAAAGTTCATTTGAGCATGAGAACTTATTTGTCTAATTAAAAATAATTTTGTCGTTGTCAAGGTATGTGCTTAAATGTGAGTATAGCCTCGAAGTTGATGTCACTATTCCTTCTTAAGCATCTTGGAATTGGCCCCTAAGTGCACAGGTCCAGATGATTCTCACCTGTCAGTGTTTGTTGAGCACCAGCTTTCTAAAATGAAGAAAAAGAAACGTATCCCAGTCTCATCCTAAGGCAACTTGGTGAGTTGTCTATTGCCGTGTAACAGGCTGTCCCCCGAAACTCTGTGGCTTTATTTTCTCACAACTTTTCTTTGAGTCAGGAATCTGAGTGGCACGGCTGGGTTCTCTGCAGTCAAGATATTGGCTGGGGCTGCAGGCAACTCGGCTCGAATGGGGAAGGGTCTGCTTCCAAGATCACTCACTTGGTTGTTGGGAGGATTCAGTTCCTCATGGCTGTTGGATTGAGGGCCTCAGTTCCTCATGAGCTGGAGAGAGGCCAACTGGGTTCCTTGCCAAGTGGACCCTCCATCACAGCATGGTTCCTGGCTTCACCAGAGTGAGCTATTGAGGGGACAGGAGAGCATATGAGCAAGCCAGAAGTCAGTCTCTGTAACCTCATTTTGGAAATGACATCTCATCACTCTTGCCATCTTCAAGTAAAGTCACTAGATCCCCCTCACCCACAAGGGGAGGGAATCACACAAGGGCTTGACTACCAGGAAGCGGGGATCTTTCATAGCCACGTTAGGAGCTGCCAACCACAGGAACCTCAAATAAATGACACGCAGTATAGGAAACCTTGTATCTTGGGGAAAAAAATACAAACATCACTTTTAAAGTGTGTTCACATCTTTTCATTCTTTTTATTATTTTGGGCACCAGTATCAGTTCAGTGTCAAGATTTCACTCCTTAAAGGACTTTGAGTAGAGAGATTTATTGTCTCATAATTGACTTAGCTTAAATCTTAAAAAAGTTAATTATGAAGGTCAGAAAGTAAAAAATGAATTAATATGAAGATTCGTCAGAAAACTTTTCAAACTTTATCCTAAAAGTTGAAGTACTGTGTTTTTATAAGACTATAAAACGTTCGCACTAGTATGTAGGTTCCACAAGGACCATTTTATAATAAACACTAGTAGTTTAGGGCTATAATAAAGTTTAGCTAAAATTTAATTTTAAATTTTAAAAATTTAATTTATTTTTATTGCATATAGATATCCCAGTTAAAAAATTTAGTACTTAATATTTTAGACCTTTTCGACCCATGTCTAGAGAGTTTATTTTCACATAAGACTAAAATTGATAATTTATTAAGTTAGAGTGATTGAAAGTTTAATGTAAATATACAGATTATTATATGGATCAAAACATGTCCTGCATGTACGTTTAGTTTTGATTGCTGAGGCAGTAGTACAGTCATTACAGAAGAACTTCAATCACGGTATTTTTTTTAGGTGACTGTGGTTGGGGCCCATGAGATCTTCCAGGAAGGATGGTTTTGTCAAAATCCAGATGGGCTGACCAGACATTGGAGTTCCTGATGGGGATGTGCTCCAGGAATTTACCTGTTACTCAGGTTGTCTATTTGCTTGGTGTTGGTTCCAGAGGTCCCCATTGTGCTTTCCTAGGCAGTTGTAAGTAGGCGGGAGGGTCACCAGTTTATGATGGTCCCCACCACAAGCTCTTTTTTTTTCATCTCCGTAAGGTGACCTTGAGGAAGGAGGAAACCAAGACACCTTGAGTTTGCCCATTATATGCCTTGGGGAAATACTTGTCTGGGTTCCACTTTCAGGGGCTTAGACTTTTGAGCAGTTTCTCATTTATTCATTGTCATCTTCAGTCCTGCTGTGTCAGACTGTGTAAGGTTGGGTGCCAGGCACCCCTCCTGCTATGAGGGAGGTGAGGGCATAATTGTCCTAGGTGTGTAGGTCAGGGCTGCTGCACGTGGCTCTGTGGAACCTGCACAGCTGTACATGCAGGACTGGGTCAAGGACTGGGTCATTCTGCTCCAGTGAATCAGCTTTGAGTTCAAAGCTATTTCCATGTTCAGTCTCTCTCCTATTTCCAGAACCAGAGCTCCTGATTTTTTTTTTTTTTTTGCGGTACGCGGGCCTCTCACTGTTGTGGCCTCTCCCATTGCGGAGCACAGGCTCCGGATGCGCAGGCTCAGCGGCCATGGCTCACGGGCCCGGCCGCTCCGCGGCACGTGGGATCTTCCCGGACCGGGGCATGAACCCGTGTCCCCTGCATCGGCAGGAGGACTCTCAACCACTGCACCACCAGGGAAGCGCTTCTGATATTTTTAACTATTATTTTTTCTTTCTTCTGCCAAATATTTTCTGTTTACCATCTCTGCACCTGTTACATTATCTTTTTACTTTTTGTTATAGGAAATGTGTGCACTGGGTTGGGGGAATGGTTTTCAGCTCAGAAACTTCGGAAACTAAGTCCTTAAGTGAGATTCTAACATGTCTCAAACCAGGTCTGGGGAGGGATGGGTGGCGTGGGAGGAATGAGCAGTTATATTCAGAAGCCAGGAGCATGGCCAGCCTCTTCCCTGTATCTCAGCTGGCTCCAGTTTAGGATGGTTCTCGTCCTCTAAACACATTGTTTGGAACGAAGCAGAGGGCGCTCTCGAACACTTGGGTTGCATTGTCTTGAGGCCCTTTAAATTGGATTTTTGGAGGAACTGTGGAATCTCCTGGAAAAGAGGAAACTTGTAGTTTCCAACTGTTGAGATGCTCAGTTCAAACATGCAGACACCTTAACTGAACCCAACCAAGTATCATACCACTCTTGCTTTAAACAGAAGTTTAAAAAACTTTCTTGGAGGGGTGTACTTAGCAATGCAGAATTTTCCCTTGCAATTAAATCTTTAAAATTTTCTGTACAGAGGATGTGTATTCCAAGTATAGCACTATTTCTGGGACTTGACCCCTTGAACACGATTTTTGGTGGAGGAGTCACCTGAACAAATCCCAGAGTTCCAAGGTCACTACTGTGTGTAAAGATGTCCACATATTTTATTTATTTTTATTTTAAAATTTTTTATATTTAACTGTAATTTTCTTTTTTTAACGTCTTTATTGGAGTATAATTGCTTTACAATGGTGTGTTAGCTTCTGCTTTATAACAAAGTGAATCAGCAATATATCCCCATATCTCCTCCCTCTTGCGTCTCCCTCCCACCCTCCCTATCCCACCCCTCTAGGTGGTCACAAAGCACCGAGCTGATCTCCCTGTGCTATGTACACATATTTTAAAATAGATTTTCTTAGTTTAACTTGGGACCGCTCTCCTTATTGGTCGCTATTTTAGTGAAGGTTGATGAAGTCAGAGCTCCCTTACCTTTATTATCTTTACATCTTTTTGCACATAAAATGTTCAGCATACATTTAAATTCACTTGTATGCAGAAGCACGTTGTAATTGCTTTTACCTGAGAACTGACTTAGCAATTCTTAATTCCATTCTCATTTCCTCGTACCTCCAAAACCTCAGCAGCTATCATTTGTCATTGGAAAGTTGCTGACCACCTGTTGCACCTGGAGCTCTAGGGGTCCTCGGTACCTCCCCTACTCTAGCCTGCCTTTTCAGATGTCTCATTGGGCGCCATCCCTTTGCGATCTGTAGGTTTTGGTTCAAATCTGACATTTCCTCCTTTTGGGGTCTCAACTCCCTTTGGAGATTCTTAGTCCTAGCTACCGTTTTGGCTCATATAGAAGATTCCAGGAATTATGCCTCGGGCTCATTGCCCTGGGCTCAGCCATCTTTTAACTATATGCAAGGTCCAAATGGTATGAGGCAGAGGAACAGTGGAGGAATTCCACTTGGCTCAGAGCCTCTCACAGAGATTCTCACGTTTCAGCATGTTTTACTTATTGTCTCCTACTTTGGCATTCTGATCTCAGAGTAAAATCTGGCCGTGATAGTGAGCACAGCATGCCTGTCCCATTTCTGACACCAGTGGCGTAATTAAAATGGATTACAAATTATCTGGCAGAGACCTTGTATGTGCTCCAAACTTGCATAAATTCCTGATTTATTTAGCTCAAGATACAGGATATCATGGAAGTGAGGTGACTACAGAGAGATGAAGCAGACGTGGTGTCTTGGCCTGACCTTTTGTGGCCTCTTGGTTCCCCTCATGGGGTGCATACTTGCTGGTGACATCTTCAACACTGGCAGAATCCTGCTTGTGCACAGAAGCAGCCCAGTTTTTGCTAAGATGCTATGCAATGGCATCTTGGAAGATCCTATACTAAAAATATGAGCATTTATTAAGAGATATTTACCAATATTTACCAATAGGTTCTTCTGGGTCGTGAAGCAAACTCTGCAAGGCCACATTCTTTGCTGTAGGAAGAAAAAAGAGCCAATTTTATGGATGTAACAATCGAATATTGTATTAATAATCACACTATGTATGTTTATGTTAGTATAAGAAGCAAAATGGTAGGCTACTTTTCGCAGAATAGGTATAGAGAGAAATGGAATTGAGATGGTAGATAAAAGGCATTTTGGCTTTAATTTGTAATATTCTATTTCATTGGAAAAGGAGAATACATTTAAACTTTGTTAAAATTAGTTGATAATTCTTGATAGAGAAGAACATAGGTGTTAATTATACTTCTTTGTAATATTTCTGCATTTCAATTATTTCCTTAAAAAGTGATACCCTTGCAATTTAAGATTTGTTGTAAATTTTAGGGATTTTAAACATATGAACTGTTCCTCAATCGTTCTTTCAAAACAAATTGAGGTCTTCTTTTCTTTATGGAAAGCTGCCTTTCAAAGTCTGTAATGAGGATTCCTTTGGGGAATTCTAAGACCCCTGCATCTGGTTAGAAGGAGCAAAGGAGAGAATTGTGTTGCTGATGTAGGGAGGCACTTGAGCATGAGTGACTGGGGCCCCATGGAGGGACCTTCTTAGGCATGTGTCCATCTACCTCCTACACCTTCTCTCTCCTGGGGTCTCATGGAGAAATAACGGAGATTCTTCCATGGAGCAGCCTTTGGGTTTGCTTGAGGCCTTGGGTTTGCTTCAGGAGGCTACATTTGACACAGAAGAATAATGTTCCACAATCTTTTCAGTGTTTAGAGATGCTGTGAACCTAGGCACAGTTTTCCCATCTGTAAAATGAGCAGATGACTTTGGTGTTTCTTAAGGGCTGGAGTTCTAGTCTCTGACTTTTTGTTTCCCCCTGAAAATCAAATCATTTGACATCTTTTTTTTTTTTTTTTTTTTTTGCGGTACGCGGGCCTCTCACTGTTGTGGCCCCTTCCGTTGTGGAGCACAGGCTCCAGACGCGCAGGCCCAGCGGCCATGGCTCATGGGCCCAGCCGCTCCGCGGCATGTGGGATCCTCCCAGACCGGGCACGAACCCGTGTCCCCCGCATTGGCAGGTGGACTCTCAACCACTGCGCCACCAGGGAAGCCCCATTTGACATCTTTGATGGGGGTTAAGATATTAAAAATCTACCCTTTCCCGATGAATCAGTTTTGTTATTTGACACCATCCATAGTCTGTTCAAAAGGAATAAGTTGTGAAATCCCCAGGTCTAGGAGATGAAACAAACAGATCTGTTTCCAGGATTGTTCATTTCAAAGGGCGACTCCATTAGTCCAGATTAGAATATAACAGAAAGAATTTTCACTCTCCTGGGGTGAAAATTTCTAAACCCAAGTGTATACAGAGGAGCGGAGCATTTGGCTCATGTTGGAATGGAAAGCAGAAAATACAAGGAGATGACAAGTCATTTGGTGAAATGATGGATGATAGGGGAATAATAATGGGCAACCAGATTTAAGTTATGAAAATCACAGGTGCGCTGGGGTGTGTCTGCAGAGTCTGAAGGATTCAAACTGAACATCAGGGGAGTAAATACAAGAGAGGAAATGACTACCAAATAGGGAACACTAACACTATTGTGTACTTTAAAAACTTAAAATGAGCCAGGCATTTTTCAAAGGCTTTACTAATTGTCACTTGTAGAGTCTTCTAACAGTCCTATGTTGTAGGTACAGTTACCATAAAAAAAAAAAAAATGAACAGAGTGGTTAAGCCCAAGGTCGCACAGCTAGTGAGTGGCAGAGCCAAGGCTTGAACCCGAGCGATTTGAGGCTGGGATCTGTCTTAGCCACTGCTTCCTGCTCTCTGTCCGGTTTACTTTGTGCCAGGTGCTGTGCTCAATTCATCCTTAGGGGAAAAGTTTAGGTCCCACTTGAAATTCCTGGGTGGAAAGCCTTTCTTCAGAATTTTCAATGAGAAAATTGCGGGGGAGTTCTAAGACTTCATTGAATTCTCGTAACGATCTTATGAAGCAGGCACAACAATCCCATATATCAGGTAAGAGAACTTGTTTTTTTTTTTTTTTTGCCGTACGCGGGCCTCTCACTGTTGTGGCCTCTCCCGTTGCGGAGCACAGGCTCCGGACGCGCCGGCTCAGCGGCCATGGCTCACGGGCCCAGCCGCTCCGTAGCATGTGGGATCCTCCCGGACCGGGGCACAAACCCGTGTCCCCTGCATCGGCAGGCGGACTCTCAACCACTGCGCCACCAGGGAAGCCCAGAGAACTGGTTTTATGGAGGCTCAAGGGCTTGGCCACAGTCACACTTGAGTCATCCAATTTCAGAGTCCAGGTCCTTAAACACATAATGTTGAGTGTTAGCAGACTTTTCCAAGTGGGGAAGAGGGGCTGTCTTCCTAAGAAGCCCCATCTTGTCCCCAAATAAGTCTCAACCATCCCAGTATCGAAAGAGGGTAATTCACAGAGAGGACCCTCATTTGTCCTAGAACAAAAGTTGGGCCCCTAGATGCGGCTGATAGCACATTGGGGGCTCAGCAGCTGAAGGTGCCACACTCCCAGGAACTCAGATGGGATGAAGGGTTCATCCCTGACTATGGTCTTTGGACCTCTGCGTCTCCAGCAAACACAGCATTTTAGGAAAACACTTTTTGGCTGGACATAGTTGATTGAATTAATTGAACCCACAGGATAGTCCCCCTGTGGATTTAAGAGAGGTGATTATTTGAGTTTTACAAATGAGCGGCTGAAGCCCGAGCCGTCAGGTGGGACTGCCTTTGAATTTGTAGGATGCACCATCAGCTGTTGAATGTCAGAGATTTTGCAGCAAGACTTTGGTTCTGAAATACAAGGGCCTGTGTAATTTTATCTAATTTGCCAAAGGCACTGAATACCTCCCCGTTGAATTTTCCATTGTGTGCCCTCCAGTAAAGAATGTGTAAATCCCTTCTCAGTGTCTGCTCTTGTGACTGCAGTTTTTGAGCTTGGTTCCTGATGTGACCTTTTGGTAGTTCCTGGCTGTTTTTTCTTGTGAAATCAGGTCTGGGGCAGGTGGACCCATCTGCTCTGACATGAAGGAAAGCATAGTGATTAAAAGTGCAGGCTCTGATCTCAGACTGTGTGGGCTCAATGCTGTGCTACTTACAAGCTGTATGACCTTGAACAAGTTATTTGAGCCCTTTGAGCCTCAGTTTTATCATCTGTGAAATGAGGCTAATCATAGTAACTTGCTTGTAGGGTAGTTTAAGAAATCAATGAGGTGATGTATGTAAAATGCTTAGCCTGGGGCCAGGCTCATGGAAATTGCTCAATAAAGGCTAGTCGTTCTTGGTGGTGATGTTGTTGCTGGAGCCTACTCCTGGAACTCAGTGGAGCACAGAATACATGGCGAGGGTGACCAGTTGTCCTGGTTTGTCCAGGACGGAGGTGTTTCCCAGCATGTGGGACCTTCAGTAGTAAAACCAGGCAAACCAGGATGAGTTGGTCACTCCAATGCCCATTCCAGGCCACAAAGCTTTGTTCAGAGTGACCTCATTGCATATGCTGTGCAGGTTCCTGGAAGTTGCATGTACAATTCATATTTATGTAGCAAATAAAAAAAGATTATCTGATATTTGACCTGCATTTGATAGATGTTACAGTAGGAAGAAATAGAATAGCTTTTGTCAGTTTCCAAAAATATCACCACTAGAGGAGGTGTCTGGGGTCTCCTGCTGTATCTCTCTGGATCCTGACAGAAAACAGAATTACACTCCAATGTGTCGTGACACTTTAATGAAAGGACTGTACATGGCTGGGGCTAAGGGAAACCACAAGGGGTGCTGAGACATCTAGAGACTAGGAACAGTGGGAGATTATTGGTACCCTTTAATTTGCAAAGGGGCAAGGGGAGGGAATTGTGTTAATGGAGCCCTTCTTTGTACTGCTCTGAGTTCCAGGAGGCATGAATCCTTTGCTCTCTGGTTCTAATGGTGTTTAGCAGAGGGGGAGCACTGGCCGGAGATTTTAAGGCAGGAGGAGAAGGCTTGGGGTATTTATCCTCCTCCCGTCCTGCCTCACTGCTTTCTGGTATGGCTCTATTCCTCAATGGCAGTGGTTCTCAAAGTGTGGTCCCTGGACCAGCAGCCTCAGCATCACCTGAGAACTTTTTATAAGTGCAAATTTTGGGGACCCACCACAGACCTGCTAAATCATAAACTCTGGGAGTGGGTAATCTGTGTTCTAAGAAGCCCTCTAGGCGACTCTGGCACATGTGAAAATTTGAGAACCACTGGTCTAGGGAGCAGAGATATACCATTAATTTCATGTGGGGCCTTTGGCCAGTTAAGTCCATTTTCTGCTTTGGAGGACCGTTTCTGTCTCAGTCAAATGAGAGGGAGCTTTGCCATCTCTCTTCATAGCACTTGATCCTCTTAAATAGTCTTTTTTTAAAAAAATAAATAAATAAATTTAGTTATTTTTGCCTGCGTTGGGTCTTCGTTGCTGCGCGCGGGCTTTCTCTAGTCGCGGCGAGTGGGGGCTACTCTTCCTTGTGGTGCGTGGGCTTCTCATTGCGGTGGCTTCTCTTGTTGCGGAGCACGGGCTCTAGGTGTGTGGGCTTCAGTAGTTGTGGCACGTGGCTCAGTAGTTGTGGCTCGCAGGCTCTAGAGCGCAGGCTCAGTAGTTGCGGCGCACGGGCTTAGCTGTTCCGCGGCATGTGGGATCTTCCCGGACCAGGGCTCGAACCCATGTCCCCTGCATTGGCAGGCGGATTCTTAACCACTGCGCCACCAGGGAAGTCCTTAAATAGTCTTTTTATTTATTTATGTGTTTATTTTCTGACTCTTTTCTATTAGAATTAACACTCCATGAGGGTCAGGACTTTGTTCTGTTCACTGATGATCCCCTGTGCCCAGCACAATTCCTATACATGGTACTCCATGTTGGTGAATGAATGGATAGGAAGTGATTTCTAAGATCACTTTTAGCAATTTTAGTTTTAATGTGAAGATTCTGTGTTCTGTCTTATATAATAATGGGTACTTTATCCTAAATCTGCCAGTCTGAAATCTCAACCTACAATTCCATTTTTTGTACAAAAGGAAAATAATAATCGATGAATTAAAGAAAGATTATTTAAAACACTCTGTGTGCCAGGGACCATAGCACATGCAGTATGTCACACATTCTTTTATTTAATCTTCATAAAGGCTCTGTGAAATTGGATTACTCTAAAGGAATGCTATCTTAGTGAGGCTGTGTGACATACTCAAAGTCACATAGCTGTTTTTTAAAAATTTTATTGAAGTATAGTTGAATTACAATGTTGTGTTTAATTTCTGCTGTACAGCAAAGTGACTCAGTTATACATATATATGTTCTTTTTCATATTCTTTTCCGTTATAGTTCATCACAGGATATTGAATGTAGTTCCCTGCGCTATACAGTAGGATCTTATTGTTCACATAGCTATTAACTGGCCAAACCCAGCTTTCAATCAAGCTGCGTTCACTTCCAGGCCAGTATTGTTTCAATTTCAGAGCTGTGCAAGATTCAGAAAAATCTACTGAATTGCAAAGATTGATTACGAAAGAATAGTTTGCCTTGAAATCTGTTTTGTCTTGGGTCACTTAACATGTTGGAGAGAGGATAGGCACTGAAGTCAGAAAGACCTGAATTAAAATCCTGGCTCTTGCCACTTAATGGCTGTGTGTCCTTGGGCGAGTTACTGTATCTCTCTGAGCCTAGCTTCCCCCCATCCGTCAGTAGGGAATAATTCTACCAGTCTGGTGGGGGCAGTTGCAACCATTTGAGATGATGCATATAAGATACCTGGTAAGTGATAATAGCAGTGGTGGTTTCTAAGAATTTTTTTGAGAATTGGTAATTCATGTATGAATTGTAATAAGTCTCAGTTTCATCGGTGGATTTTAGAGTTTACTGTTCTTTATTAGGAAAAACTGATAATGTGACTTGAACTTGCAACAATCTCTGGAGATATTCTCATTCCCATCTGGGCTGGCTGTGGGCCCAGACTGCCTGGGATCCCTAATCGTCTTGCTTACTTGCTGTTTGTCCTTGGGCAAATTAGTTAACCTCTCTGAGCTTTAATGTCTTTATCCCAAAATGGGGAATGATAGTACCTATCTCATTAGACAGTTATGCACGTCATGTGAAATAGCATATGTAAGGTAGTGAATAAATAGCGTGAAAATTATCATTGTTAAATGGGAATTTCTTCTGCATATCATATACGTCCATGGTCTTGTTACTGTTGAAGTTTAGACATGCAGATGCGTGTCTATGCACATAGGTAGGCATCAAGTAAGGTCCTACATAGAAACAGTAAATGGTAACTGCACACCAGGCATTGTGTAAAGACTCCTTTCTCCTCTGAAATCCTACTATTTTGAAGCCTCACCTTCTAGTGCGATGTCAAGGTTTTGGAAAGAAGCTGAAGAGTCTCTGGGCTACCCAATAGATGTTAAACCCACTCACAGCTCCTGTCCGTTCCCTAAGGGAGAGCCCCCAGACTCTTGTGTACGATTCCAAGCCCAGAGAGTTTGGAAGGAAGGACACTGGCTGCTTCAGGGAGACATGCTTGCCGTGGTGGTTAATAAAAGGAGTGATGGCCTGATTGCTAGAGAGGAGCAGGAGAACCAAAAGAAGCAGCAGTGAGATCTCAATAAACTCAGTAGCCGGAGCGGTAGCACGTAGGCAGAGGATGCTCCCCTCCTCTGAAGGCCCCGAAGACTGCACCTTATTGCTTTGCTCAAGACGCTGTGGCAGCCATGGCAATTATGATGTCAGGATGCAAAATTAAACAAAAAAAATTTTTTTTTTTAATCCTAAGAATTAATACCCCAAACGCTGTCACTTTAAAACAAAATGATGTCAGGAGAAAGAACTAGGTGTGGGTTCCGAATACAATAACTGATCTTTTTACAGATAACCTTGAGTTATAAGGAAAGGCTAAATTGTTTTCTTTAATCCCATTATTCTACTTTGTAATGTTTTCTACGGTGTTTTTAGGCATATCATTCCATTTTAATCTTTGCTCTTAATAAGTGCAACCACCTTTTTGCAGTTAAGAGGTTGAATCTTAGATGCAACACAGGACCAACCCAAGGTCACACAGGTGCTGAGGGCAGGGGGCAAGGCCTGAAACCTGCTGTTTAGATTTTGAACCCATGACGTGCACCATGGCCCTGTTCTGTCATGTAGGAGGGAAGGGCAGTTTGTAGAATATTTTTAAAGACTTTGTAGACACAGCTCTTCGAGCGTCTGCTATGGTGGTTAGCATGATGCCTTCCGCCTAATGAACCCTAGGTTTAAGTATGTAGGAAATTGAATTAAAGAGCAAACCTTAGCTGTCCGGAAAGTTCTGATATTGTAAAGGCAGGTTTTCTTAGGAGCAACTGAAATGAAGGCAACGTGGGAGGGGACAGGCGGGTAGGAGGAAATGCATAAAGAGAAATATAGGTAAAAAGAGGGAGAGTCTGGAGGGGCCAGAGGGCCTGGAGTAGCATCGGGAGGCCAGTGGTGAAACAGGGCGCATGGCGTTTCCTTGGAGGACTATGCTGCCGCTTTTTCTCCGACTCCTTTGATTTTGCCTGACCTGACTCTTCAGGGGAGCAAGTTTACAACCTAAGGCTCTTCGTTAAAGATAACTTTTATTTGGCATGAGAAATTCATGCTAGCATGGGAAAAATGGCAACGGACTAGAGATTTTGATAACAAACAATGAGATGATAGCCACGGAAGGATACCCCACCTCTGGCTTCCTGTGAGGTCAGTTCTATCCAGATGGTCTGGGAGGCCCGTGACTCAGAACCATCTGACTCCATTCCTGGTGTGAGGCACGCCAGGCTGAGTGCCGTTATCCCTTCCCCCCAGACCCAGAGGTGGCCATGCCACGGTTTGAGTTTCCTCTTTGTCACTTGCATCAAAGAGGAAGATTTAGCAAATGACGTCCCTTTGTTGGAGGAAAGGGATCAAGATGTGTTTAATGTAGAGATTCTTCGGTGTCTGTTCTTTTAAGTTGGTGAAAGTTTAGTGCAGTGCAGTTGGAGATGTATAGAGAGTTGACAGCATGTGATTTCTAGATTAGGATGACTTGAGAAATTCAAATTGAAGTGGACCCTGTGTTACTTAACTATTGCTGCCTAAAAAATTACCACGAAGTTAGCCACTGAAAACAATACTTACTGAACCACTTAAGCAACTGACAGTGACATTGTTTATCTCACAGTTTGTGTGGGTCAGGAGTCTGGGCATCTCTGAGCTTAGGGCTTAGGGCCTCTCATGAGGCTGCCACCCAGACATCAGCCAGGGCTGTGGTCTCATCTGAAGACTTGATCGTGAAGGATCTCTTTCTAAGCTCATGTAGTTGTTGGCAGAATTCAGTGTTTTTTTAAAACATTTATTTTATGGAAGTATAGTTGATTTACAGTGTTGTGTTAGTTTCTGGTGTACAGCAAAGTGATTAAGTTATATATATACATAATAGTTTGCTAACCCCAAACTCCCAGTCCATCCCTGCCCCCCACCCTTGGCAACCACAAGTTTTTTCTCTATGTCTGTGAGTCTGTTTCTGTTTTGTAAATAAGTTCATTTGTGTCATATTTTAGATTCCACATATAAGTGATATCATATGGTATTTGTCTTTCTCTTAGTACGATAATCTCAAGTTGCAGCCATGTTGCTGCAAATGGCATTATTTCATTCTTTTTTATGGCTGAGTAGTATTCCATTGTATATATGTACCACATCTTCTTTATCCATTCATCTGTCAATGGACAGTTAGGTTGTTTCCATTGTGAATAGTGCTGCTGTGAACATTGGGGCACATGTATCTTTTCGAATTAGAGTTTTCGTCTTTTCTGGATATATGCCCAGGAGTGGGGTTGCTGGATCATATATGGTAATTCTGGTTTTAGTTTTTTAAGGAACCTCCATACTGTTTTCCATAGTGGCTGCACCAATTTACATTCCCACCAACAGAGTAGGAGGGTTCCCTTTTCTCCATACCTTCTCCAGCATTTGTTATTTTTTGACTTTTTAACGATGGCTATTCTGAAGCGGTGTGAGGTGATACCTAATTGTAGTTTGAGTTGTATTTCTCTAATAATCAGTGATGTTGAGCATCTTTTCATGTGCCTATTGGCCATCTGTAGGAAGCATTCAGTTTTTTGCAGGCTGCCAGACTGAGGGTCTTACTGCCCTGTGGGCTGCTGGTTAGAGGCCATTCTTAGTTCCTTGCAACATGGGCCTCTCTGACACAGTGGCCTTCTTCATCTCCCCAGCAAGGGAGAGAGTCTGCTAGCAAGACGGAGGTCACAGTCTTATGTATCTAATTGCAACAATGACATCTCATCACCTTTACCATATTCTGTTGGTTAGAAGCTAGTCACCAGTCCTGCCCACACTCAAGGGGAGGGGATTACATAAAAGCGTGAGTACTGGGAAAGGAGGATCATTGGGGACCATCTTAGAGTCTACCTGCCACAGACCCATATCTCAAACTACCCCCCCCCCTTTTTTGTGGTATTCTTCAGAGTCTTGCCACAAAAGCCTTTGCTTCTGTGGGCGTGGGAGGGATTGAAATTTAAGTAAGACTGGAAGAAGGAGATGGAAGATTCTGTTTGGGTTTGACCTGGTTACTTATTTACCTTGATTGACTTTTCACGGGTCTTACAGGGGGCTTAAAATATGTGATTTCCTTTCACCCTCACTGATAACCCTGAGAAGTAGGCAGATGAGGGAACTAGGATTTACAGACAAGCTTGAATCTTGTCCAAGCTCGCAAGGGTCGAGGGCCGTTAGATTTTGAAGAGGTCAGAAGGTGTCAGGAGGAAAGGTTTTGCGGGGCTTGGTAACATGAGCTGCTTTCTGTCTGCCAGGTCAGGCTCAGCTGGAGCTGGGCTGTGGGCTAAGTTGAATGTCAGGACACCAAGTACAGCCTGTGTAATTGATATGAAGGTCAGGCTCTGGAGTAGATGTTGGAAGTCAGGACTCAGGAAGGGTGGCACACAGTCCACACAGTGAAGCTGAGAAGGGCCAAGTCTCTTGAGAGCCTTTCCTTTCATATCAGTAAGAATTAGGGGGGAAATGCTTTGTCTTCATCTTTCCTTCACGCCCCTCCCAGTGTTGAATTTAGACTTTATAAAACCAGGTGAAGCCATTGTATTCATGTCTGCCAACCACGGGCCACTCTTTCTCTCCTGCTGCCTTTGCCTGCACAGCTGTGATTGAATTTTTTTCAGTTTTCTCTTATAAAAGTGAGAGGAAAGTGGAAATGTGAAAATGCACGTCCTCTCCATAATATGTTTGAGGCAGAGATGGAGCCTGATAGGTGTAAAGACAGTGCTGACTGTTTAGCTTCCAGTTGTTGACTCGTCAGATGCTTTCCGTTGTGAAAGGAAATCAGATGAAGCTCACGTGTGAACTGCTGGAAATGTGTCTTCCACCATCGTGGCTTAAAGGCCATGTTTCGTGGCCTTTAAAATTATGGACTGAAATCTTTAAAATTATGGACTGAAAATCAACATTAAAGAAAAAAAAAGGCTTCAGTGATTCAGGTACAGAGAGAAATCAACAGATCCATAGAGCTTTTGATGGGAAGATGGTGTGCTCCAGACTCCTTAATCAAGAAGACAGTGTTCAGCTTCCTATTGACATTTTTCCAAGAAAGTTGATGACACCGTCAGAATCGCCACACAAGCTGCCACAGTAATTTTTTAAAAGCATAAATCAGAGCGTGTCCCTCTTCTCTTTCAAATCATGTCCCTTGCATTTAGAATAAAGCCCCCGACCCAAACTACTGCTTCTGCCTCTAAGAGCTGGCTCCGGAGACTCCTTTTAATCCCCTCTCCCTTGGTTCCCACTGCCGTTACTTGGTTGGGTCTAGCCTGCGGGGGGCGGTCACCAAACTTCCTCCCATGGGCCATGTCTGGCCTGCCGCCTGTTTGTGTGTGGCCTGTGAACTAAGAACGGTTTTTACATCTTTAATGGTAGATAACAAATCAAAAGAAGGATAGCATTTTGTAACACGTGGCAGTCGTATGAAACTCAGATTTCAGTGTCCATAATAATGTTACTTTGGAGCACAGCTTTGCCCATTTGTTTGCAAATTGTCTTTGGCAGGTTTCACGCTGCAGTGGTGGAGTTGAGTAGTTGCAGGGGAAACTGAAGCCCTGCAGAAGCTAAAGTAATTACTGTTTGGGCCTTTATAGAAAAGGTAGGCTGACTACTGCTGTGGCCACATTGGCCTTCTTTCTTTTCTCAAACAGTCAAAATCTGTGCCCACCTCAGGGCCTTTGCTTCGCTGTTCTTTCTACTTGGGATGTTCCTTCTTTTCACCTTCCACTCAAGTATCACTCCTGCACTTTCTGTCCACATTAGCTTGAATATATTGATATGTTAATAGTATCGACTATCTCACAGTGTTTGTTTATTTACTTATTTGTTTCTCCCTCTTGAATGTAAGCTCTTGGAGGGGGCAGTTCTGTCTTGCTTACCACTTAGGAAGCGCCTGGCACATACTGAGTGCTCTGTAAATGTTTGTTGACAGACGGTAGGAATGAATGGAAATCAGTGCTGAACCTCCAGCCCGATCTTTTGCTACATCTCTGCCAGCGCGTCCTTCTCCCCAACACAAACTCATTTTCTCCTTCATATGAAACGTCATTTTCAGTAAGCTGAGATAATTGGAATTTAAGATAAGACATCACAGAATTAAATTTATTGTTTGTAATTTATTTTAAAATATTTTAACTAATCCTGAATAATCAGGAGTACATTGTAGACACAGAGTAAAGAAACGAAACCTTGACATCATAATTAAAATTTCATAATTTTTAAACTCTCTCCCCACAGACAGCCTCCTCTATTCCACTCTTGCAGCATGTAAGGATCCGTATATTCTAAACTTTCAGTTCGCAACTAATTTTTAGGAGCACGTTTTCTGCAAGAGAAAAGGTGGAATGTATGTGTTTCTCCCTCCTCCTCTGCCCCTCCTTTTTATACGCCCATAAGGACACACAGGTGAGATAGATGTGCTATGGGCGGACACACAGGTGAGATAGATGTGCTGTGGGCGGACACACAGGTGAGATAGATGTGCTGTGGGCGGACACACAGGTGAGATAGATGTGCTGTGGGTGGACATCCTTGGATGGCTTTTCCCTGAGGACACTAGGCCAGTGCAGGAGCCACAGAACTGTAACATAATATGTAAGAGCTGGCTACTGCCTTATACGTACAGCCTGTTCTTCACCTCGTGCTAGCACAGCGTGGACCACAAGAACACTTTGATGCAGTCAAGGGCGAATGTGATTTGGGTTGTAGAGTGGAATGTCACAAAGCCAGCACTCTGTCTGTCTCAGCTGTTGACCATAGATACTTACTTTGGAGACTCAAAAGCTGCTAAGAGGCTGCAGTTCATGGCAAGCCTTCGGAGGCATGGCTGTGGTACTCGGCAGGACATCCTTGATGCTGTCAAATGTAGGTCTCTGTTCTCTCCCCAGCCAGTTCCTTTGGTCCACCAGTGTTTCCCTCTCTGGGTCACCCACTGGAGCTCCATCAGCAGGGGAGACACAAAGGACCATTCCTGTCTGCAAGGAGCTTACTGTCTGGTTTGGGGAAACAGGTGGGTATGTTTGCGGTGCTGGTACAGAGACAGTAGATGTAAGATGTAGGTGTAAGTTGGGGAACGGCTCACTTGGCTGGAGCCAGGGATGGTTTCTGCTAGACTGGGGTAGTGAGGCAGGCGAGGGCACGGGGGAACAACAGGTCTTTGAGAAAAGCCAAGCCCTTGGGTGTGGTTGGAGCCGTAGGATGCCGAGCTAGTGTAGCGGGAGGGGAAGGGAGGGGCCCGAGGCAGCCCCGTGACCTGATCCAAAGGCTTGACTCCTTGCTGCTCCTGGAGTCCAGGATCATGGAGACCTCGGTCAGTAGGGAGTCAGTGTTGTACTTTCCAGGGACCACTGAGCTAGTTTTGGGCGTTACTAGTTATGTGCTTTGGTGATGCAGGGTAGGACAGCACCAGGAATAGCTTTTGCTTCCGCAGAAAGTTGCTGCTGTTCTTGCTTTTTGGGTGTTTGTTAACAGAACAGAGGCTTTGGAATCAGACGCTGGCTTTGCCGCTACAACATTTCGGACCCTGGGAAGTTACTGAGTCTAGGTCTGCCTCAGTGTCATCATCTCTTAAGGGGCATAATTATAAAACCCACCTCATAGGGTTGTTCTGAGAATTAAATTAGTTAATATATATATAAAGCACACATTCAGTGCTACCTATTACTACTGTTTGTTTTATTGAATCCCACTCCTGCCCCCGAATGTGTACCATGCTTGTTTAATTACATCTCCCTGCTTCCTGCCTTCCAGTTTCAAATGCAGGAATCACCATATTAGCATGGTAATGCCTCAATAATAATCCACCGAGTCGATGTAAATAAGGAACATCTGTGCAACATTCATGACCCATAAAACACAGTTATACTTTAAAATGTTGTTCTAATCCCAAGTAGGTCATTGCAATGGTCCATGATCAGAGGACCCTCTGGGGGCCCTGGGCTCTGTTCGCCGAGGTCTGTGCCAGCCAGCCCAGATGGGGATGGGCAGTGCCACATGGCAGTTGGCGAAAATTAGGCTCCTGAGGGGTTTTTTGCCCATCAGAGCAAAAAATGAGTTATCTTTTTGCAGGAAAAATGGGGTAAAGGTGCTTTGAAAATCCGGAACAGCCAGCTTTCAGTTGTGTGCATTGGTTTAAACACTTGCCGGACTGTGCAGGGGATATTTTAAATCCCTTCTTGGTTTCCTGACATTCAGTGCATTTCTGTCACATGTGTTACCATTTTGCTTGGGTGTCCGGGAAACTCTGAGTCAAATCTGCAGCCCAATGTTAGTCATTATGTATGAGGTCACAGTGGGTGATTTCTGTAATACCTGTCTTGCCTTGGATCTTGATTTTCTTCCATTTATTCTGGTGTTCTTACTTATATCCTCATTGGATTGTGTGTTGTTTTTTATCAGCTAACCTTTAAATTCTTTAATGAACACATCAGGGTAACACTCAGCTCTTCTCCCTGCTTGTCATTTGATGTGTTCATGGAGTCTGCAAAGCTCATTTCCATGATTGGCTAAGAAACACACAGGCAGAAAGACAGATATCCTAAGTGCCCAAGTCAGGTTCAGTATAGCGTACACAGGGCTCAGCCAACTTTTTCTCCAAACGGTCAGAGAAGCAGAGACGATATGTAAAGGAATGGGCACGGCTGTGTTCCAGGAAAACAAGCAGCTGGCCCTCAGGTCGTGGTTTTCTGATCCCTGCGTCAGTGTAACATACATACAGAAAATTCCCTAGTCACTAAGTGTCTACCTTGACACACTGTCATCACAAGATGATACTCCCATGAAACCACCACCTAGGGTTTTAAAGTGTCCCCATACCTCTTCCCATGTCTCACCCCTCCTTCCCCCACGGAAGTAACTAGTAGCTTCTAATAAATAAATTTTGCGTTACATTAAATCCTGCATGTGAAAACACTGTAGATTAAAAAACTAATTATTCTCAAGAGGCAGACCTGGCACATGGTCTGCTCTCCGGCAGACTGGCTTTATCACCATGCTCAAATGGTCGATAAGCCCTTCGAGGGTCAGTTCTTTTACCTGTAAAATGGGGCTATATCAATGCTACTCTTGGCGGCTGTATGAAAAATCAACCAGATGCCATACTTGGGGTCTGGAATGCAGTCCTGTGTCCGGAAACCACCCAATTCACTTCTCGTCAGTGAAATCACCTCCACGCTGGCGGGCACTGTCGCTAACTCTAAAGAGAGAGGAATTCTTAATCAGCTGGACTTATTTGTGTGTCTGAACCCGGTCAGCTTCTTTCAGTTTTATTCTGGCTGTTGGCTGCCTCCGTGGAGGCTCCGTTGGTGCTTTCCCAGAGCACCAAACAAATAGCCGTTGTGGCGGATTCTTGGCACTTAGACCTCCCCGCTCATTTATATTCTGATCGCTTCTCGTTCACACATGAGCACTTGTCTCCCGGGCCCAAGTCCGGCTCGGCTCTGCGGGCTGGTGGGTGGCACCGGCCAGGCCTGCTTCCTGCAGGGGCCCTTTCAAGACTGGTCTTTTTTTGGGGGGTGGGGGTGGGAAGGGGTGGGCAGAAGGGATTGGCTTCTTTTTGGGTCACCTCGCCAGGGCCTCTGTCAGCAGCCCAGCAATGTACCCACGCACGAGGGTGCTGAAGTAATCAGGTTATGAATGACTCTGTCTTCACCAGTTTGCTTTGGAGATAAAAGGTCCCAATGAGGTGGGTGTGAGCAACGGCAGCGACAGAAGTTAAACGTACCTTGGGGACATGAATGGCCATCTTTGCTCTCAAGGCACCTCCACTTCCTCCATCCAGAAAAGGGGTATTGAGAGAGGTCATTATCCACGTCGGAGAGTCCATTATGGGGAAGGAGTGCTTTGTAGCCATAAAACCAAAAATGCCCTTTTGAAAGGGCCTCCGTGGCCTGCGAGGAAGCCAGCTTTTCCCTTTATGTGCGAAGGGAGTAATGGGGAGAGGAAGAAAGAGAGAAAGGAAACTGAAATTCTTCAGGCCAGACATCACACCAGGGGCTTTGACAAACACGATTTTGTAAAAATCCTGAAGCCATCTCTGAGAGGCAGAAATGATTCTTCTCCCCGTTTTATAGACGAAAAGCAGGCTTGGAGAATTTGGGCAGAGTGCCCCAGTGTCCGCGGCAAAGCCATGTGGGTGGTGATGCTGGGGCAGGTGCCGGCGTGTGTCCTGCCCACATCTGTGCCCCAGACGACTTTAGGGCATCTCTTTCTCCAAAGCCAGAAGTTAATGCCCCGCCTCCACCCGCAAGCAGCTCTCACCCAGTGACCCACAGGAGTTGGTGTATGAGCATCTCAGCTCCCTCACCCTTTGGTGGGATAGTCACGTGTCCTCCTCTGGATTCCAGAGCACCAGGTGGGGTTAACTTCCAGCTGCCCACACTGGTCACTAACTTGATAACACACCCTGTATTGGCTTCTTTCCTTCCATTTCTCACGTCCTCTCTCTTTCACTAATGTTTCTTAGGATCACTTTCCAAATAACCTGTTTGTTCTCTAATCCTGGTCACAAGATCTACCTCTGGGGGACCCCAAGCTAAGTCAAATGCTAATAATAATAACAATTACAACGTGATAATTATCGCTGACATTTACTGAGCAGTTCCTAAGTCCCAGGTGCTGTGCTAAACTGTTTCGATGGGTCTTGTCACTAACTGCTCCCTAACAAACCGATGAGGTGGGTGTTATTAACCATTTTACACATGAGGGAACTGAGGTTCAGAGAGGTGGAGTGACTTATCCAAGGTCACACAGCTAAAGAGTCACACCCTTGGAGAAAAGGGAACCCTCATACATTGTTGGTGGGAAAGTAAATTGATACAGCCACTATGGAAAACAGTATGGAGGTTCCTTAAAAAACTAAAAATAGAACTACCATATGATCCAGCCATCCCACTGCTGGGCATACACCCAGAGAAAACCATAATTCAAAAAAACACATGCACCCCAGTGTTCATAGGAGCACTATTTACAACAGCCAGGACATGGAAGCAACCTAAATGTCCATCAGCAGAGGAGTGGATAAAGAAGATGTGGTACATATATACAATGGAATATTACTCAGCCACAAAAAGGAATGAAACTGGGTCATTTGTAGAGACGTGGATGGACTTGGTGTCATACAGAGTGAAGTAAGTCAGAAAGAGAAAAGCAAATATCGTATACTAACGCATATATGTGGAGTCCAGAAAAATGGTACAGATGATCTTATTTGCAAAGCAGAAAGAGACACAGACATAGAGAACAAATGTATGGATACCAAGGGGGAAAGGGGTGGGGTGGGAGGAACTGAGAGAATGGGATTGACACATATACATTATTGATACTGTGTATAAAATAGACAGCTGGTGGGGACATACTGTGTAGCACAGGGAACTCTACCTGATGCACTGTGGTGACCTAAATGGGACGGAAATCCGAAAGGAAGGGGATATCTGTATGTATGTGGCTGATTCATTTTGCTGTGCAGTGGAGGCTAACACAACATTGTAAAGCAACCATACTCCAATAAAAATTAATAAAAATAAATAAATAAATAGAGTCACACCCTTAACAGAACCAGGATCCCTCTTCTAGGTTTTCTGATTGTGAGTCCATTGCCCTCCCCAGCAGGCTGCCTGTTTTTATACAAGTTTTCCTTGGTAACACTTGGGTTGTCAGGAGATGGAATGGTTTGAGGAGGTGCCTATTTGGTATTGCCAAGTGCCCGCTGCCTCCTACGCGTAGACTAGCTCTGGGTGAACTAACAAGGGGGATCAGTTAGATCTCTTCTTGTTTCTTTTTTCCTTAGCATGTTCCACCAATACAATGTAGTTTATTACATTTCTTGTTTACTGTCTGTTTCCATCTCCCACCCCCACTAAGATGTAAATCCAAGGGGACGGGGATTTGGGTCTTTTTTTTTATTGCTGTATTCCAATGACTGAGAACGATGCCTGGCATTCAAAAATAGGTGTTGAGTGAAGAGACAAGGGATTTCTGATAACTGATTCATCCCACCCAGCCCACCGCCTTTACATGAATCCTGGCCAAGGAGCTGATCAGGGTAGACGTACCTCTCCTCTAACCACAGAAGTTTCAACGAAGAGCCCCCATTGCGAGCCAGGCAAGGAAGCCACTGCAGCTGGTGTCTCCTGCTCATCCCGGTCACAACAGTCTATGTGTAGCCGCTTTTTCCATTGGGTGATCAGGGGCTGATAAGAACCTGGAACTGATAAGAACATGCCATTCTTGGTCTGTAAAGAGTCTGTCTGTGTTCATCCTTCCTCCACCACTCAAGCTGGCATTGAGTTTGAGTCAACCATTCACTCTCCTCCCCTGGGAATCATGGCAGGTATATTTTTCAGGTCGCTCCTTGCCTGGGGAGAAGACTTTGCTCTGATTTAGATTTTTATAGCAAGGTGCCAGCTAGTCATCTCTGTGTTCTTCTCTCTGTCGCATCCAGCCATCTGTCCATCTGTTCTTCTCTCCACCCATCTATCATTTGAGCTACTTGAGCTCGGAGCCCTAGATTCTAGTGCTGGTCTGTCATTAACTTCCTGGAAACCATAGGAAACCATTTCCCTTATTTGGGTCTCTGTATCCTCATCTGTAGAATGGGTGTTGCTAAGGACCTGACCCTCTGTGTCTGGAGTTCCTAATTCTGAGCTGCTGTTACATGGTTTCATGCTTGACGCAAGTGGAGCTGTTCACGTGTTCCTGTCCCCAGGGCTGACCAGGAAATGAGGCTTATGACCTTCCAGATGCCAGAAGCAAATAGAGAAGCCCCAGCATGGGGTCCGCCCGGCACTCCTTGTGTTTTTCTAAGCCTCAGTGAAGTTCATTGTCGCTTGGCAGTAGCGTAGACAGGGTGCCAAGGAGCCAGGTGAAATGATGAACAGGCTTCAAAGTTCTCGCCAGAGGAATGCTGAGACCAGGGCTAATTTTTGTAAAGAGGGGGGAACTTGACGAGTGACTTAGCCGTCTTCACATAGGTGGAAGGGTCTTGTGTGCAGGGTTCAGGCTGCTAATTTCTGAAGAGTGAGAAATCAATTTATATTTTTAGAGGGAGTTAAGCAGTTTTGAGGAAGACCTCTCCTGTAGGAGAGTATTGATAGCTTTAATGGTTTGGTGTTTCCTTCCCACAAACACCCGAGGATGGAGAAGGTGGGGGATCTTCTCATCTGGAAGGAATTTGCTGCAGTTCTTTTTCCTGGAGGAGGATAGAGCCATCTCCAGAAGTTTCTCCACAAGCCACCTAATTCTGAAAGGCTGACTTTACTCCCTCATCTTTGTTGGGGTGGAGTGGTTTAGGGGATCTGGGTCTTGAAGTAGGAATAAGAGTTGGCCCTTGTGAAGGGCAAGGGAATTGGAGGTGAGGGAATTAAGCAGAGATGCAGAATCCCGAGTCAGCACAGCAGGTTTAGGGAGCTCTGTGAGCTGATAAGACTGGCAAGAGGATGTGAAGGGGGTGTGGTGGGGAAAGGGGCTGGAGATCCAGGTAGGGCCCTACTACTGGGTGACAACAAGGAGTTCTGAGGACAGTGGGAAGCCACTGACAGGTTCAAACTAGGGAAATGACATAATTCCATTTGCTCTTGAAATAATTACTCTCATGGTTGGTAAAAGGATGAATAAGAAAGGACAACCCCAGAATCAGGGATATAAGGGAGGAGTAAATAGAATAGCTCAGATTAAGGCTTGTCAATTTGAGATAAAAGCAGGGGGTGTGTGTGTGTGTGTGTGTGTGTGTGTGTGTGTGTGTGTGTGTGTGTGTGTGTGTGTGTGTGTGTGTGTGTGTGTGTGTGTGTGTGTGTGTGTGTGTGTGTGTGTGTGTGTGTGCGCGCGCGCGCGCACATTGTGATAATGAATGAGGAAGTGGATTTGACGTTACATTATGACTGAGCAGATGTTGAGGGAAAGGAGCCGTCTAGGGTACCTCCATAGGACCCTTAATACAGGATATAGGTGGTAGCAGGAGCCCTTTCTGCTGATGCCTACTCAGCATTAATTCTCCCTTTCCTTCTCCTAGTTGCACCTAGATTCTTATTCTCTTTTCCTAGGAATGGATCTGACTCCCAGCAACCTCACCCCCGTCCCCCAATCTGTGAGCTGGTCTTAGCCAATCAGAGTTAATCTAACTTTCCTAGCCTCAGTGATTGGCTTAGGACTGCGTTCTTGAACCAGTTACCGCTTACATTTCCTTGGGCACAGCAGTTGGTGAATAAGTGGGCGCGTGACCCCATCTGGGCCAATGAGGAGACTGAGGGGAAGCCAGTCCCGCCTCTG
The DNA here is from genome assembly GCF_937001465.1 of Orcinus orca. Lineage (NCBI taxonomy): Eukaryota > Metazoa > Chordata > Mammalia > Artiodactyla > Delphinidae > Orcinus > Orcinus orca. The sequence goes on from NC_064574.1 coordinate 17,603,459, forward strand.
CCTCCGGATGGGACTGTTCACTGTGGGTCTGAGAATTGACGAGTGGCTCTGGCAGCTAAGGACTTTCGTTTAGATCCTCAAAGCTACATTTCAGGCGATTTGATTCTGCTGTTGCTTCTCAGTGCATACTTGTTTATATGTGTTTGTTTAAAACACTGTGTTTTAACCTGAAGGCCGAGAACTAAGCTTTATACAGATACACATACTCACATTCTTTTTTATTTGAAAAAAAAGGTAAAACACAGAAATACAATCCATCCACAGTTCTTTCACTTTATCTGAGTTACATACAGTAAGAAGTAGAAGTTCCTGTCTCCCTAGTGCACTGGCTTTTCCACTCAGTGTACACAGGGCTCATTATTATTTTCTGCTTGTATATCCTTTCTGACTTTTTCCTATGGGTATACAGACACATCTGTATGCAAACACACATACATACTTTTTAAACAACCTTTCAGTCGTGCTATACACATTGGTCTCCAAACTCAAGATGCTTAGCTTCGTGGAGAGGAATAGTCAGAGGGATGTTTCTCTCTGTGTGTCTTCAATATGCCTTTGCACGACAGTGTTTATTCTCTCTTTATATATCCTATGGCAGCTGGCTTCACCATATACTTTGTGTTCACGTCTGCCCCCGGGTAGATGTCCCTTAGTCTTCAGACAATGAAGTACCTGAATTTCACCTGAGCCTTCCTCTAAATTCTTTTGGCCAGTATACAACAGCCTAATAGGGACCTAGGGAGTAGATAAAGCCTGGTTGAAAGGTAAAAATGGGGAACAAGTTAGTAAAAAATAATCAGGGAAATGTTTAAGTAATACAATCTCCATTTCGGGTTTTGGAATTGAATGCCAAGTGCAGAATGTTAAATGGGACATTTTCAGAGCTTGGGAGAAGTTTGATATATAGTATGTAATTAAGAGGCTGAGGAGAGAGCCATGTTTTATATTCTCTGCTTGTCACTTGTGCAGATTTGATTTCAAATATGATTTTTGAGGTTACAAGGGTAGTTAATTGTATGGTCTCTTCCAGGAACTATCATTCACCTGAGTAACATCCTTTAAATTGACAGACCCAGAAAAAGAGCAGGTGAAGGGAAGTGCAAGAGAGTGTGCATTTATTCACTTAATGGATATTTGTTACACACCTACTATGTGCTGCAAACCTTGCTGCTCCGACTGGGAGGTACAGTGGAGATGGCAGGACGTTGGGGGCACTTTGCCTAATCTAGCAGGGGACAGAGAAGGCAGAAGTATAGGCTCAGCTCCACTGGGATAGATCTGTGGGTCCCAGATCAGGACCAGATAGATGCCTGCTTGGGCTCTGTCCCTTGAATGGGACTAATTCATGTATTTTATTTTTCTTATCTAGTTATAGATTATTTTAAACAAGTAAGAGCAGCCCATTAAAGAAAGTGAAGATATTAGAGAAAAAAGGAGCAAAAATGGTTATCTGGCATCTGTTAAGTGATACTACTATATAGAGTCAGCCTCTTTAATATTTTGGTAAGTTTCCTTTCAGTCTTTCTTTTTTTTTTTTTTGCTTTTCTTTTTTTAAATTAATTTATTTTGTTTTTATTTTTGGCTATGTTGGGTCTTTGTGGCTGCACGTGGGCTTCCTCTAGTTGCGGCGAGCAGGGGCTACTCTTCATTGCGGTATGTGAGCTTCTAATTGCGGTGGCTTCTTGTTGCGGAGCACGGGTTCTAGGCACACGGGCTTCAGTAGTTGTGGCACGAGGGCTCAGTAGTTGTGGCTTGCGGGCTCTAAAGCACAGGCTCAGTAGTTGTGGTGCACGGGCTTAGTTGCTCCGCAGCATGTGGGATCTTCCCGGACCAGGGCTCGAACCCGTGTTGCCTGCATTGGCAGGCAGATTCTTAACCACTGCACCACCAGGGAAGCCCCTTGGCTTACTGTTAAAATGTAGCTGTCAGTTTACTTATTCAGTCTTTGAGCCTGTGGTTAAACTTGAACATGAGACAGAGGCTTTTCCTGAGCAGTTCCCGTATTTGAGGAAACTGTTGTTTCCGTGATAAGGAATGAATCCAGAATGAAACCTTTAAACTTCATCCACATGTCACTGTAAAAGGAAGCATCAAATCCTTCATACTCTTCCTGGCTCCAGAATGTGGCTGGTTCCAGCAGCTGGGTTTGCTGAGGTCATCCTTCTCCATCTTCAGGTGACGCAGGAGTGTAACTCCTAATCTCACTAGTCTTCTAGCTCTTGGCACTTTAACTTTGATGCACCTGTGGATTGAATGGAGTGTGTCTTTATGTAATTAGAAAAGCAGTATGTGTCTGCAGTTTGTTTATTCAGATCCGGAGAAGAGTTCCTGGATTCAATTCCTAGCTCTCAGAGTTATTAGAACTTTCTGAGACTCAGTTTTCTCACTGTCAGAGTTTGTCGCCTTGCAGTTCTTTATTAGCTCTCCTTGTTAGAAGCTTCCTGTTCCTATGCCATCTTTTACCCCACTCGAGTACCAAATTAGAGACATATTCTTTAATATTTAGGTGGAAAATCTTCAGGACATCTCAGACCAACTATGGTCTGTCCATTCCCTTCTCAAACATGAGGTTAAATGTGGAGACAGACCACGCTTGCCTTCGTGTCCGTTACTGGTCACTTTTCTGTAGTCTGGAGATGCATTTGAGAGTCTCCAAGTTTTTGGGTCCCGGGGGTGCCTTAATTTATGCAAATAATGAACACAGTGGAGGACAGACTTCAGGGTGAGACCAGCTGGAGGGCAGTGCCATGAAGCAGCTTGGGCTCAGTCTTGCCCGAGCTTGCATTTTTAAGAGAATGTCTAAATCTAACTTTTTGTGGGGAAATCTCCTGATTTTAAAATTTGGCTTTTTAAACAGAAGATACTCTATTATAGTGTGGATCCAGCAGAATCTAAGTATGGGCCACTAGTTGGATTAGAATTATCTAGAAATTCCCTTCTGGTCTTTCCAGTTGAGAATTCTGTATTCCCTTCCACATTCTCTCCTCCCTGCAAACTTCCAGGGTGTTCACACAATTTCCTCCCCTGGGCCCTTCAACTTTGAATAGAGTCTAGGTTGTCATTTTGCTCCTGAAAATATGAGATCAAGAGACCACACTGTTAGAGATGCTGTGTAGCACATCAGATGAACTGTGATCTTGCAAATCAAAATACAATGGCAGTAAATGAGGGTTATGATTTATGCTGTTACAGCCAAGAACCTCCTACCAGTTGCTGTGTGTACTGCCCAAGTGAGACTGCATTAGGGCCTTTCACGTACATTATCTCATTTAATCCTCATGCTGCACAGTGAGCGAGGTGGTACGACCTCCACTTTATGGAAACTCTGTGAGGTTTGGTCACTTGCTCAAAGATGCACAGCTGGTAAGAGACAGAGCCTAGCTTTTTGTCCATCTCTTCCACTCCAGTGTGGGCTGTGCTTTACCAGATCATGGAGGTGTTATTTCCATCACAGAGGCCTTCCAGGACCACGCCTTGCGCATAGTAGGTTCTTTGTAATTACCTTTCTTGATAATGATAGTGTGAAGCTGGCTTTTCTCCAGTGGGTAGAATTAGCCTAGTGGAAGCAGTTTTTCAAGGCATATAATGAGCCTTTTTAAACCTGAATGACATGACAAAGTTTATTTTGTCGAAATCCAAAGGCAAGGTAAATATTTACTAATTTTTACTTTATTAAAATGTGATGCACAGGGTCATATGTTTAGAAATGATAGATTGTTTCGTTCATAAAAGAACCTTGGAGAAAGAAATGTACCATATTTAAAAATTATATACTGTTCTATAATTGCACAAACCAAGTATGTGTATTATTTGTAATTACGTTGGTAATATATGTAATTACGTGAGAAAACAATGAAAACAAACTGCATTCCAAGCAAACATGAATCAACATTTTTTTCCCTTTTCTCCAGTTACTCTGCAGCATTAATTTGTCTTGCAGAAGTAAGAATATCACACAGACATTAAAAAAAAAAAAATTCCTGTCTTATCTCAGGCACTTTAACGATTTCTCAAGCAGGAGATACTGATGTTTTGCAATGTCGGAGGTGAGAGTGAAACCCATCTTACTTCTTCACTTCTGCTGCCTTTTTTTTTTGGACTATGAAATAGGTAGCATGCGGTACATTTTTGAGGCATGCTAAAACTGTACCACCACTGCACCTGAGCCCCCAGAGTGGTTCTGCTATGGGTAATTTCTTCCTGAAAAAAACCAACCCACATATTCTTTATTCCTTCTGCAAAAAAAATAGCTAGGCTGGTTTGGGTACAATGATCCATTGTGTGGAAATGCACTTTCTTTTAAGAAATTCAGGGCTTATGAGCAACATAATTTAAGTCTCTGATTTCTGGGGGTGGTGGTGGTTATTCATTGAATCATTCCTTCATCAGACAATTACAGAGCTCCTGCTGTGTGCATCAGCTGCTGTGTTGGGCTCTGGGGATACAGAGGGGAAATAACCAGTTCCTGTTCTATGTAGATATAATCTGGTCTGGTGGGTGAAAGACACATAAGCAAGTATGATGCGGTATGGAAAGTGCTGAGAACCACATGACAAGAACCAGGAGACTCTGAGGAAGAGGAATCCAGGAGGCCTCACAGAGTGGTCATGGGTTTGGAAGGAATATAGAGGGATTACTGTGATGGGTACCTCTTGCCCCAGGGGTGAGGTGGAGGGCTGGTGAGAATGCATGCCAGGCTCCAGTGATAGACGCACTAGGGCAGTGGGATGTGAATGGCTGAGGCACATATAAGAGCTGTCATTTCCCTGGAGTTGACAGTGAAGGACAGGTGTGAAGGAGTGACAGGAGATGAGGTTAAACAGAGAGGAAGATCACACCTCCCAGCCTAGAGGCGTGCAGACGTCATCAGTAATCTGTGTTTAGGTTACACTCATGAATTTTTTTTTAATTGAAATATAGTTGATTTAATATTGTGTTAGTTTCAGAGTACAGCAAAGTTATTCAGTTATACACACACACATATATTTCTATTCTTTTCTATTATAAGTTATTATAAAATATTGAATATAGTTCCCTGTGCTATATAGTAAATCCTTGTTCTTTATTTTATGTATAGTGGTGTGTACCTGGTAATCCCATGCTCCTAATTTTTCCTCCCCCCGCCGCCTTCCCCTGGTAACCGTAAATTTGTTTTCTTTTTTATAAATTTATTTATCTATTTATTTTTGGCTGTTTTGGGTCTTTGTTGCTACCTGCGGGCTTTCTCTAGTTGCGATGAACGGAGGCTACTCTTCGTTGCAGTGCGCGGACTTCTCATTGAGGTGGCTTCTCTTGTTGCGGAGCACAGGCTCTAGGCACGTGGGCTTCAGTAGTTGCGGCACGCGGGCTCAGTAGTTGTGGCTCGCGGGCTCTAGAGCGCAGGCTCAGTAGTTGTGGCGCATGGGCTTAGTTGCTCTGTGGCATGTGGGATCTTCCCAGACCAGGGCTCAAACCCGTGTCCCCTGCATTGGTAGGTGGATTCCTAACCACTGTGCCATCAGGGAAGTCCCCATAAATTTGTTTTCTATGTCTGTGAGTCTGTTCCTGTTTTGTAAATTTTGTAAAGGTCATTTGTATTGCTTTTTAAGATTCCACATATAAGTCATATAATAATATTTGTCTTTCTCTTTCTGACTTACTTCACTTAGTATGATAATCTCTAGGTTCATCTATGTTGCTGCAAATGGCACTATTTCATTCTTTTTTATCGCTGAGTAATATTCCATTGTGTATGTGGGTACACACACTCACACACACACACACATATATGTACCCCATCTTTATCCATTCATCTGTTGATGGACATTTAGGTCATTTCCATGTCTTGGCTATTGTAAATAGTGCTGCTATGAACATTGGGGTGCATGTATCTTTTCCAGTTAGCACACTCATGAACTTTTATCACACCTTCTCTGCAGCTATTACACATAAATCTCTTGCTTTGCTCGAGGAGATTTTTTGTGGACTTAATCTCGTGTCTTGGGTTATAGAGTTATTGGTGATGTCTGATCCCATGGGAGGGGTTGCCGGGGTGGAAGTGCGGAGGTTTGCTGCCTGACTTTGGCTTTCACCAGATTCTCCTCTCATCTTCAGGCCCCTTGGAGCTCAGTCCACAGAGGTGGAGGGATGACTCTGTTATTGGAGAAGTATTTTGTAGACAACTAGCAGCTTTGGGCTCTGCAGGCTCGTGATGGAGAAGGAAGACTCTTAGGAATATACAGAGAAACAGAATGCAAAGATGCTTGGCTCTCTGCTCCTTCTGTCTCCTTTCACTTCTCACCAAATTCTCCTGTATAGACTTAAAATGTTAGCAAACCAGAGACTGTGGGATGCATTATTTTTTTAAACTTTCTATTTTATATTGGAGTACAGCTGATTAACAGTGTTGTGATAGTTTCAGGGGCACAGCACAGGGACTGAGCCATACATGTACATGTATTCATTCTCCCCCAAACTCCCCTCCCATCCAGGCTGCCACATAACATTGAGCAGAGTTCCCTGTGTGATACAGTATGTCCTTGTTGGTTATCCATTTTAAATATAGCAGTGTGTACATGTCGATCTGTGGGATGCATTATTGAATGCTACCTCTGTTGGTCAGGACATAAATATCACTTAATTCCTTCGTGTGTTCAGCAAACATTCTGAAGCGCCAGGCTCAGTGGTCAGGCTCACATCCCTGCCATTAAGAAGTCTCCAGCCTCGTGGGGAGGTAGAATGAATTGTTGAGGGATTTCTGACTGAGGGATGTGTAAGATGATATGATGATGATGAAGATGATGATTTGGAAGGAATATATAGGCATTATTGCCATGGGTACCTCTTGCCTCGGGGATGGGGTGTTGGGCTGGTGAGAATGCATGCCATCCAGGGGTGACGGATGTACCGGCACTCATTGAGTTTCTGTTGTGCACAAAGATTATCCTCTTGTCTGTTCTAGGAGGAGTGTACTATTGTCTCCCATTTTGCTGGTGAGGAAACTGAGGAATGAGGGGTTTCTGCTAACTGGAAGAGGCAGAATTCAGACCCAGGATAGTTACCAGCTAATAGTCAGTTTCATCTGGGAGGCACCAGGCTTTCCTTTCTCAGAGCTGGTGCCCCTTTAGTGAGTCCTGAAGGGGAAATGTCCCGAGGGATAACCTAGGGTGGAGTGTGCTTAGCTCAGGGAAAGCTGGGATGAGTTATCATTGATGTTTCAGTGGAAGGTGAGGGGGAGTGAGATTACAGTCAGGAGGGTTCTGCTGGACCACTCTGGGAGGCTGTAGGGCGCTGGCCATGGTTGCTCCATCTTCCTGTTAGGGGATTTCACATGACCTGTGAATGCAGTCTATGCCTCTTGACGGCTGGGGACATCTATGAAGTCCTGTTTAGAAGCACTTGTGAGGCAGGGTCAACAGGGGCAGGTCCAGGAGGTTTTGTAGAAGTGTACATGATGGAGGGTACTCTTTACATAGAAAATCAGATACAGGGCCTTGGAGGGAAGTGTGCACACGAGGGATCCTGAGGTGTCAGCTTTGTTAGCATCATGTAAATCTGCCCCAGACGGTCTTTCATTGACACTGTTTCTGAACATTATTTCAGAAATTACTTCTGAATCAGTGCAGAAAAAACAATTCATGTTTGTTTGTTTTTTTAAGTCTGGAACTGAGGACCAGTCATTTATTTTGTCATGACATTCACTATATTTGGAGGGTGGCCTAACCACAGTCTCTTACTAGGATGTCCCCTAGGATGGGCTGTTGCACAGTTGTGGCCAGTCTGAACACAGCGTCATCTTGTGCATGCAGATATGGCCTCTTTGTACATCTATTTTTTTTTTTTCCATTGCAGAGTGTCTAGAGAGGGTTGATAATTCAGGACCTAATTCCCCAAGCATCCCTGCCTTGCTAAATTTCAGTTTGTATGTCTTTCGTCAAATATTTGTCTTAGCCGGGGCTGGTTGGCATATTGTGTTAGCTCAAAGTGATTTATTGTCTCAGTGTCATCCATTCAATACAGAGAGGTAATATTTAGTGTGTCAGTGGGGATTATGTTGTAATCTCAAGAAAAATATAGGAAGTTGGGTAGAGAAAAAAATCCAAGAAGAACCAAGCAGTTACTAAAATAGACTCTTTTCTAATACATGTTCATTCGCGGAGAGTTACATCCACAACTTCATTTCTCATCAAAAAGTCTCAAAGAGCCAATTTCCAATAGTTATTATCCTTTTTTGCAGCTGAATATTTGGGGGTATTTCAAAATGATATCATAAAATAGATTGGAAATGAAGTCCTATAAATGATCTTTAATCAACAGGCTCTGTTGCTTTATGGCACCGAAAACAGTGAACAAAAGACTATGATTTTAATTCAAGGAAAGAGAGCTATTTATTTTAAGTATTTCTGCAGAATGACAGAAGTAATTTATTCAGTTACAATTAGACATGTTGTAAAACGGACGATTGTGAAGAGAGTGATTCTTACTGGCTTCTGCGAGTTGGGGAAGGTTCTTCTGTATGATTCTCTGTTAATCTGGCCATTGATCACGGTGCTAGGAATTAATCTACAAACCAGGGCAGAACCAGAGAAAAATGGAAGCTCAAACTGTTTGTGTTCCCTTTTTCATCCTGAAAATGGGTTTCCCTTCCTTCTATCTCGGTAAGAAACTCCTACAGCAAGTATTTAAATAAGAGGATTGTTTGGGTGTGAGATGGAGAAGACCTGGTTTAACAGTAGGTAATGGGAGAAGTCTCAAGGTGTTCAGTCAAGGGGAAATTATATGTGCATCCTCAGTGAACCATGGCAACTTCAAAAAAAAACATTTTATTTGGGACAGTATTAATAGAAGTATAGGGACTAGACCATTGGAGGTGATTGATAGATGGAAATGCTCCTTTGTTTCAACAAGTATCAGTATTAACAGAGGGCTTCTTATGGGTCAGGAATAGGGAGACATTGGTGAACAACATAGACATGTTTCCTTGGAGATCGGGGACTTTGGAAGGAGGTAGATAAATGGACAGATAATTATGAAACAGCAAGAGAAACTATGAGAGAAGTCTGGCATTGTGTGTAGAAGCAGGGGGTAGGGATGAGGCGAGGAAACAGCCTTTGCATTGGCTCAGAGGGGAGCCAGCATGACACTTCAGGGGAGGAGAATGTTCACTGTGGTTGGTGCATAGAGTTGGAGGGTCCTGTAGAGTAAGAGGTAAGGCCAAAGAGGTAAACAGGCAGATCCTGCAGAGAAATGCAGACCATGGGGGTAAGTTATGACTGTATCTCGAGAGCAATGGGAGGCACTAATGAGTTTACGCAGTGATGTGTTGTGACCAGCTTTGCCTTAAAAGGCATCACTTCTACTTCTATGTCACTAAAATGGATGGAGAGGGCAATATGGTGGAATGGAGATAACTTAGGAAACATCTTAGAGAGAGAGAGAGAGAGAGAGAGAATGGTGGCCTCACCTGGAGTCATGGCAGTGAGGATGGAGGGGACTAGGTGGATGGACCTGAGAACCATTGAGTAGGAAGAAACAACAGCACGTGATTACCTGGATGTTTGAGGAGAAAGAATGAAAGTTGATGGCCAGTTGGAAACTGGGTAGGATGCGTCCTCCATTGCAGAGTGCTTGAATGTCGTGGGGACAAGATCACAAGTTCAGATTGGTGTGCCTCCAGAGTGGGGGTGCCCATGGGGTATTGCAGGGGGGGTGTTTGACAAGCAGTTGAGTATTTGAGTCCGAATTTTGGAGAGAGCCTGGAATTTTAGATCTTGGAGCCACTGGCACACAGATGGTCATTGAATCCCGGGAGTGATGGATACCTGTGCGGTAGAAATGCGGGAAGAACTGAGGGTTGCAACACCAACATAGTTGCATTGGAGATATGGTAGCCTATCCTGGACCCGTGCTCTGGACAGCAGTAGATGGCAGAACCAGAGTCCAAAAGTTCCAGTAGGCAGATTATCACTTGGCAGTAAGGACTTTCACATGATTGCAAATGCTCAGAAATGCTTGGGTTCCTTGGAAGGTGGTGAGTTTCCTGTTACCGGATGCATTCAAGCAGAACCCCATGAGCCACTTGCCCAGGATTCTGTAGAAGGCATTCATGCATCAGGTGACTTCTAGATACCACCCTGGTCGAGTTCCTGCAGTCAGTCAAATTGCCGTTTTGGATGGAGGTGCCTACGGCAAGATCCTTATGTGCAGTTTGCTGTCTGTCTGCCTCCTTTGGTGATCACTTCCTTCAAAAGTCTGTATAGATTTTGGGCTTCCCTGCTGGCACAGTGGTTGAGAATCTGCCTGCCAATGCAGGGGACATGGGTTCGAGCCCTGGTCCCGGAAGGTCCCACATGCCGCGGAGCAACTAAGCCCATGAGCCACAACTGCTGAGCCCATGTGCCACAACTACTGAAGCCCACGTGTGTAGAGCCCGTGACCCACAACTACTGAGCCCACGTGCCACAACTGCTGAAGCCCGAGCGCCCAGAGCCCAAGCTCCGCAACAAGAGAAGCCATCGCAATGAGAAGCCCATGCACCACAATGAAGAGTAGCCCCTGCTCGCCACAACTAGAGAGAAGCCTGTGCACAGCAACAAAGACCCAACACAGCCAAAACATAGAAATAAATAAAATAAATTTGTTTAAAAAAAAGGCTGTAAATTTCATAGTTATCACATGTGCCATTCTCCTTCTTGGAACCCCACCCAGTTTCCTTCCCCTCGGTCTCTGCATTGAGCCCTGAACAAATCCAGCTCTTTTTATTGTCTCCCTTGTATTGGGATGCTGCTGGAGGAAAGTTCCTTAAATCTTAAAAACGTATCTTCTATGTAAGTGTGGTGCTCTGCCTCACCTGGACATGCAGGTTGGCTCCATAACTTTTCCCTGGCTCTGGTCAACTTTTTCCCGGTCTCCTCTGTAGCCTGCCATGTCCTTCTCCATTTCCGGCAAAGTTCTCTTCTCTTCCCAGAGAAAATTTCAGTCATCAGATGGGAGCCCTCTTCGCTCTGATGCTGTCTGGGCTGCTGGCGCCCGAAGCCCCCTTTAGCTTCACAGGGCATGATACCCCACCTGCTTTGTAAAACTTCCCCTCCCTGGGAACCTGAATTTCAGGAGTGTACCCACCGCTCCCTAACTTATAAGACTTTGACCAAGTGTTTGAACAAACAGTGTGGCGTATGCTGAGCCCTGCTTTCCCTCTGGGAGTCTGGAATTTAGAAATGTGCTAGGCAGAGGGTGCCCACACGACCAGGCCCCAGGGAGAACATTGGGTGCTGAGTCTCTAATGAGCCTTCCTCATAGACAGCACTTCCCACGCGTTGTCACATGCGTCCTGAGTGACTCCACTGGGAGAGGCCCCTGGGAGTTCGTGCTTGGTTTCCTCCAGACTTCACCCCATGCACCGTTTTCCTTTGCTGATGTCTTGGTTTCTTCCTTTTGCTGTAATCATAACCATGAGTATGACGGTCTGCTGAGTCCTCCAGCACTGAACCATTGAACCCAGGGGTGGTTTTGGAGATCCCTGAGACACCTTCCTCCCAGCATGTATACATGCTCAACTAACTCATCTTAGCAAATAAAGAAATGAGCACAAAGCCATGCCCCTCCCGTGACCCCAGGTCTTCCCCCAGCCATGCCCCACAGCCTTTGATGCTACTGACCTGTCGCCCCTCCTCCTCTGGCTTCTTTGGCCTGGGGAGACTCTGGAAGCTCTTTCCTTTCCAGCCTCCTCTGTGGGCTTGTTCTCTTGGTTGAAGTTGATGGGGTCCCATCCCAGGTTCACTTCTCCCTGTCTACTTTGCACGTGCCAGTGGTTCTTGGTGAGCTGAGATGGGGAAGTTGCCTGGGGAATCTTTGCAAGCTGACATGTGCCCGGTTCCTGCCTTGGGAGGCAGACGAGAACCTCTAGGGACAGGAGCCTGCACAAAGCTTCCCAAGGAGTCTGGGCTACATTTCACCTCTCAGTTGACAGCTGTCACCCCGTGTGATGTCACACACACCTACTACCTTTACAGGACAGGGCCTCCCAGGTCTGCGCCTGCAGCCGAGACTCCTGAGATTGGGACCCAAGCCAGAGCAGGCCCCGCCCCCTCTTCTCTGTCCCTCTTATCGCTCTCTTTGTCCAGGCTGGCACCTCTCGGGCCCTATCCCCATCTCCCACGTTGGCCGCAGTGGTCTTTCTCCGTGTAAAACTCCTGAGCATATCCTCGGGGCTGTCGCTTGGTGGGCCCTTGGTGCGTTTTGTTGAATGAATGAGTGAATGCATGTGTGTAATGTGTGTAAGTGTTCGATTTTATTCAAGTGCCAAGTTAGCAACCCCATGAGCCCTTTGGGCAGATCCAGAGCCAGAGCTGAGATTTAGAGCCAGTGAGCTGTTGAATTTATATTAGATCGATTTGCTGAAGACTCTGGGAAGTCGAAAGGGGGAGGGGGAGGGAGAGTAGAAATGGGTGCCCCTTGCCTTTGTCTAGGAGTCATAGGAAGAGAAAGGTGGAGGGTATTGTTGAGAATAACTCATAGTGAGAGGGAGGGGAAGCTTCTGATCCCACCGGGAACCCTTCAGTGCTCCACAGGACCCCCTTATTGGGAGAAGAGGAGTTCTTGCTAAGGCAGGATCCCCCAGAAGGTGTGACGCTCCCTGGTTTGAATCTGGCTCTGCCACGTGCTGGCGGTGTGCTCCCGGACAGATCTTCTGTGCCGCGGTTTACTTATTTGTAAAGCAGAGATCAAGGTGCCTACCTCCAGGGGTACTCATGGGAGTCTTTGAGGAAATGAGTCTATAGCTAAAGAAAATGTGATTATGCAGAAAAGCTAGGTGAAGTCGTTTGTTGGCAGCAGCAGTGGTCGCATTAGCGACTGTAATCGGGCAGGCACCGTACCTGGCACTTAGCATCACTGCCCCTCCAGCCCCTTGGGAGCGAAGTCACTGAGTGGGTATTTGTGGCCCGGATGCTAATTATTCAGTGTAGGGGGTTGACTGGCAGTATCTGCCATGCGGCTGATAGGCAACAAATTGTAGCTATCGCTCTTGTTATTTACTGGAAATATAAAAAGTGGTTGTGATAGGGGTTTATTTTCTATTGTAAAGCGGAAGCAGCAGGATTCCTTCAGGTCTTTCATGGAACCACGTGTAGTCCCAGGCTTTCCTTTCATCCGGTAGGGCTGTTTTCCTAGCAAGGATACTGCTGGGGAGCCCGGGGACTCACTCTCCTTTGGAGAAGGAACAGGGGCAATACCTGTCTGTTTCCATGGAGGGTGCAGAGAACACACCGTTCTGCCATCTTCAGAATTTCAAATCCTGCCTGGGGTGCAGCCCTGTGGCCACAACACTTGTTCCGTTTCCCTTCAGTGCTGGCTTAGAGCCTTGGTCTTCCTTCCAGCCTCCTGGTCACATCCATCATTTTTGTTTGGCTGATCAAGTCCTTTGAGAACTTTGGGCCTGATACGCTGTTTCAAGGTCTCCTCCACACAACACTGGGCCCTTCAGGTGCCTGGAGCTCGGGCACAGGTGTTTTCATTTGCATCCTTCCAGCAGTTCTTTACGTTGGTCCTGCCATCCCTGTCGGGGTGGGAAGGAGGGAAGGGATGAGGTTCTTTACGTTGGTCCTGCCATCCCTGTCGGGGTGGGAAGGAGGGAAGGGATGGCACATAAAATGGAACCAGCTTGCTTTGAGAGCTGAGGTTAAGCTTGAGGCTTCTGTACTCCATGTTGGGTGATCTGTCCTCTGTGCCGTGGTTGCCTTGAGGAAAGCCTTTCAAGAGTCTGCCACGTCTGGATCAAGGGTCCCTGAATGCTAACTTCTAGGATGACTTGGAGCGGTTCTATGGATACCTAACTCTTGGCCTTGGATGTCTCTCCAGTGGTTGCTTTCATGTGGATCTTGTTTCAAGAAACTGTTCTAGGAATACAGTCAGTGAGATTGAAAACAGCTCTGTATTGCAGAGCCTTACACAAATATTATTTAAGTTTGATGAGTTTGTAAACAGTTGATGTGGTCATTTGTAAAAATGGCCATCAGTTTCCCCTTACCCGTATCCGGGCACTTGCAGTGAGATTACACCTCCTCCCATGAAGAAGAGGGGTCTGTTTTTCCACTGTTTGAAACTGGACTTGGTCATGTGACTTATTTTGGCTAATGAGATGGTAGTAAATGTGACACAGGCTGAGGTTTGAAAAGTACCTGTGCACTGGGACGTGTTTTCTTCTGCTCCTGGGATCCCTGCTACTGCCGCTAGGTGAGGAAGCCTGTGCTAGCCTGCTGGATGATGACATACCCATGACCCAGTTGTCCCCATCACCCCAGCTAACCTAGAAGCAGAGCTCCCTAGCTGAGCAGCTGCTGATCACAGATGCATGATTGAGTCTGGCCTAGATCAGCCGAGCCTAGATCAAAGTCCTGCCCCATACACTCATGGCGTAATACGTAAATGGTGTGGTTTGAAGCCACTGAATTTTGGGGGTGGTTGGTTATACAGGGAAAGCTAACTATCTAACTGACAGAGTTGACTTAATGGCCAGTGCTTTTCTTGTTGTTAGCCAAAAGGATTTAAGGAAAAAATTACAAATGGATTTCCTACGGGATTTCTTTTTTTTTGGCCAGTGGTAATGGATATGTAAGGATATTGACGACAACATTGGAATATCAGAGGAATTGAAAATGCTATATACATTGATCAATGGGAAACTAGCTAAATTAATTATATTGCATATACACAATAATATACCATGAAGAAAGCAAACACACATATAGTCTTTGGTTGAACCATATACCATTCTAAGTGCTCTACGTTACATATACTATCTCACGTAATTTCCCAACAATACTACTACTATCCCATTTTACATATGAGACAAGAAGTTAAGTAACATGCCCAAGATGACACACATATATATATATATTTTTTCTATGTCATAATATTGACATTCAGTCCAGTAATCCTCCACTGTAACAGCTCCTTTACTTTGCAGTGAAAATTGATTTGTATATTTTTTGCCTCTGAGTCCTTGTGGGATTTTTTTTTTTTATTCAAACAGAAAGTCACAAAAATTATAATCATCCTCATCAGTTCACTCAGTCCCATGTAATTAATTTATTTTTTCATCTTGATCTTTTGTTAGCACTTTTAGGAGTTGATCAGTTTTCCATTAGAGTTCTGAAATGCTTATTCATTCAGTTCAGCAGTACTGTCAGTTACCAGAAGCCTGTACTTGTCAGAGTCTTTTCCATGAATTCTTTGAAGATGAAACCCTTTTAGAGGAACATATTTGCAAAATCATCAGAGTACAGCCAGAACTGTCTGTAAATGACAAAAGACTTAAAAATGACCCTGGTTAAAGATTTGATGAAAGTTCATAATAACGCAATTGATAAGGAAGTTTAGTTATTTCTGAGACACATTTTAAAGTAATAACTAGAATTATGACTTATAACATTATACCAGAACATATAAGTTTTTTAGAAATTTCATGTAATGTCTGAAACATTTATATTAACATATTTCCATACAAATAACCCAAAGAAAGTTTAGTATTAGTTGTTTCTGTTTGTTTGTTTTTTTTATACTGCAGGTTCTTATTAGTCATCAATTTTATACACATCAGTGTATACATGTCAATCCCAATCGCCCAATTCAGCACACCACCATCCCCACCCCACCGCGGTTTTCCCACCTTGGTGTCCATAGGTTTGTTCTTAACATGTCTGTCTCAACTTCTGCCCTGCAAACCGGTTCATCTGTACCATTTCTCTAGGTTCCACATACATGCGTTAATATACGGTATTTGTTTTTCTCTTTCTGACTTACTTCACTCTGTATGACAGTCTTTAGATCCATCCATGTTTCAACAAATGACTCAATTTTGTTGCTTTTTATGGCTGAATAATATTCCATTGTATATATGTACCACATCTTTATCCATTCATCTGTCGATGGGCATTTAGGTTGCTTCCATGACCTGGCTATTGTAAATAGTGCTGCAATGAACATTGGGGTGCATGTGTCTTTTTTCTTTCTTTTTTTTTTTTGCAGTATGTGGGCCTCGCACTGTTGTGGCCTCTCCCGCTGTGGAGCACAGGCTCCAGACGTGCAGGCTCAGCGGCCATGACTCATGGGCCCAGCTGCTCCGCGGCATGTGGGATCTTCCCAGACCGGGGCACAAACCCATGTCCCCTGCATCGGCAGGCGGACTCTCAACCACTGCGCCACCAGGGAAGCCCTTCATGTGTATTTTTGAATTATGGTTTTCTCTGGGTATGTGCCCAGCAGTGGGATTGCTGGATCATATGGTAATTCTATTTTTAGTGCTTTAAGGAACCTCCATACTCTTCTCCATAGTGGCTGTATCAATTTACATTCCTATCAACAGTGCAAGAAGGTTCCCTTTTCTTCACATCCTCTCCAGCATTTGTTGTTTGTAGATTTTCTGATGATGCCCATTCTAACTGGTGTGAGGTGATACCTCATTGTAGTTTTGATTTGCATTTCTCTAATAATGAGTGATGTTGAGCAGCTTTTCATGTGCTTGTTGGCCATCTGTATGTCTTCTTTGGAGAAATGTCTATTTAGGTCCTCTGCCCATTTTTGTGTTGGGTTGTTTGTTTCTTTAATATTGAGCTGCATGAGCTGTTTATATATTGTGGAGATTAATCCTTTCTCCGTTGATTCGTTTGCAAATATTTTCTCCCATTCTGAGGCTTGTCTTTTCGTCTTGTTTATGGTTTCCTTTGCTGTGCAAAAGCTTTGAAGTTTCATTAGGTCCCATTTGTTTATCTTTGTTTTTATTTCCATTACTCTAGGAGGTGGATCAAAAAAGATCTCACTGTGATTTATGTCAAAGAGTGTTCTTCCTAGGTTTTCCTCTAAGAGTTTTATAGTGTCTGGTCTTATATTTAGGTCTCTAATCCATTTGGAGTTTATTTTTGTGTATGATGTTAGGGAGTGTTCTAATTTCATTCTTTTATATGTAGCTGTCCAGTTATCTCAGCACCACTTATTGAAAAGACTGTCTTTTCTCCATTGTATATCTTTGACTCCTTTGTCATAGATTAGTTGACCATAGATGTGTGGGTTTACCTCTGGGCTTTCTATCTTGTTCAGTTGATCTATGTTTCTGTTTTTGTGCCAGAACCATATTGTCTTGATTACTGTAGCTTTGTAGTATAGTCTGAAGGCAGGGAGTCTGATTCCTCCAGCTACGTTTTTTCCCTTCAAGACTGCTTTAGCTATTCGTGGTCTTTTGTTTCTCCATACAAATTTTTAGATGATTTGTTCTAGTTCCAAAAAAAATGCCATTAATAATTTGATAGGGATTGCATTGAATCTGTAGATTGCTTTGGGTAGTATAGTCATTTTCATAATATTGATTCTTCCAATCCAAGAACATGGTATATCACTCCATCTGTTGGTATCATCTTTAATTTCTTTCATCAGTGTCTTATAGTTTTCTGCATACAGGTCTTTTGTCTCCCTAGGTAGGTTTATTCCTAAGTATTTTATTCTTTTTGTTGCA
The DNA here is from genome assembly GCF_937001465.1 of Orcinus orca. NCBI lineage: Eukaryota > Metazoa > Chordata > Mammalia > Artiodactyla > Delphinidae > Orcinus > Orcinus orca. The sequence goes on from NC_064574.1 coordinate 17,620,944, forward strand.
GTGGTAAATGGGAGTGTTTCCTTAATTTCTCTTCCAGATTTTTCATCATTAGTGTGTAGGAATGCAAGAGATTTCTGTGCATTAATTTTGTATCCTGCAACTTTACCAAACTCATTGATTAGCTCTAGTAGTTTTCTGGTGGCATCTTTAGGATTCTCTACGTATAGTATCATGTCATCTGCAAACAGTGACAGTTTTACTTCTTTTCCAATTTGTGTTCCTTTTATTTCGTTTTCTTCTCTGACTGCTGAGGCTAAGACTTCCAAAACTATGTTGAATAATAGCAATGGGGTGGACATCCTTGTCTTGTTCCTGATCTTAGAGGAAATTCTGTCAGTTTTTCACCATTGACAATGATGTTTGCTGTGGGTTTGTTGTATATGGCCTTTATTATGTTGAGGTAGGTTCCCTCTATGCCCACTTTCTGGAGAGCTTTTATCATAAATGGGTGTTGATTTTTGTCAAAAGCTTTTTCTGCATCTATTGAGATGATCATATGATTTTTCTTCTTCAGTTTCTTAATATGGTGTACCACATTGATTGATTTGTGTATATTGAAGAATCCTTGCATCCCTGGGATAAATCCCACTTGATCATGGTGTATGATCCTTTTAATGTGTTATTGGATTCTGTTTGCTAGTATTTTGTTGAGGAGTTTTGCATCTATATTCATCAGTGATATTGGTCTGTAATTTCCTTTTTGTACTATCTCTGTCTGGTTTTTGTATCAGGGTGATGGTGGCCTCATAGAATGAGTTTGGGAGTGTTCCTTCCTCTGCAAATTTTTTGGAAGAGTTTTAGAAGGATGGGTGTTAGCTCTTCTCTAAATGTTTGCTAGAATTCACCTGTGAAGCCATCTGGTCCTGGACTTTTGTTTGTTGAAAGATTTTTAATCACAGTTTCAATTTCATTACCTGTGATTGGTCTGTTCATATTTTCTATTTCTTCCTGGTTCAGTCTTGGAAGGTTATACCTTTCTAAGAATGTGTCCATTTCTTCCAGGTTGTCCATTTTATCGGTATAGAGTTGCTTGTAGTCGTCTCTTAGGATGCTTTGTATTTCTGCAGTGTCTGTTGTAACTTCTCCTTTTTCATTTCTAATTTTATTGATTTGATTCCTCTCCCTCCTTTTCTTGATGAGTCTGGCTAATGGTTTATCAATTTTGTTTATCTTCTCAAATAACCAGCTTTTAGTTTTATTGATCTTTGCTATTGTTTTCTTTGTTTCTATTTCATTTTTTCCTGCTCTGATCTTTATGATTTCTTTCCTTCTGGCAACTTTGGGTTTTGTTTGTTCTTCTTTCTCAAGTTCCTTTAGGTGTAAGGTTAGATTGTTTACTTGAGATTTTTCTTGTTTCTTGAGGTAGACTTGTATAGCTATAAACTTCCCACTTAGAACTGCTTTTGCTGCATCCCATAGGTTTTGGATTGTCGTGTTTTCATTGTCATTTGTCTCTAGGTATTTTTTGATTTCCTCTTTGATTTCTTCAGTGATCTTTTGGTTATTTAGTAACATATTGTTTAGCCTCCATGTGTTTGTGTGTTTTTACGTTTTTTTCCCCTGTATTTCACTTCTAATCTCATTGTGTTGTGGTCAGAAAAGATGCTTGATGTTTTCTTAAATTCACTGAGGCTTGATTTGTGACCCAAGATGTCATCTATCCTGGAGTATATTCCGTGAGCACTTGAGAACAAAGTGTAATCTGCTGTTTTTAGGTGGAATGTCCTATAAATATCAGTTAAATGTATCTGGTCTGTTGTGTCATTTAAAGCTTCTGTTTCCTTATTTATTTTCATTTTGGATGATCTGTCCATTGGTGTAAGTGAGGTGTTAAAGTCCCCACTATTATTGTGTTACTGTCGATTTCCTCTTTTACAGCTGTTAGCAGTTGACTTATGTATTGAGGTGCTCCCATGTTGGGTCCATATGTATTTATAATTGTTATATCTTCTTCTTGGATTGATCCCTTGATCATTATGTAATGCCCTTCCTTGTCTCTTGTAACATTCTTTGTTTTAAAGTCTATTTTATCTGATATGAGTGTTGCTACTCCAGCTTTCTTTTGATTTCCATTTGCATGGAATATCTTTTTCCATCCCCTCACTTTCAGTCTGTATGTGTCCCTAGGTCTGAAGTGGGTCTCTTGTAGACAGCATATATATGGGTCTTGTTTTTGTATCTATTCAGCAAGCCTGTGTCTTTTGGTTGGAGCATTTAATCCATTCACGTTTAAGGTAATTATTGATATGTATGTTCCTGTGACCATTTTCTGAATTGTTTTGGGTTTGTTTTTGTAGGTCCTTTTTTTCTCTTGTGTTTGCCACTTAGAGAAGTTCCTTTAGCGTTTGTTGTAGAGGTGGTTTGTTGGTTCTGAATTCTTTTAGGTTTTGCTTGTCTGTAAAGCTTTTGATTTCTCCATTGAATCTGAAAGGGATCCTTGCCGGGTAGAGTAATCTTGGTTGTATGTTCTTCCCTTTCATCACTTTAAGTATATCATGCCACTCCATTCTGCCTTGTAGAGTTTCTGCTGAGAAATCAGCTGTTAACCTTATGAGAGTTCCCTTGTACGTTTTTTGGCATTTTTCCCTTGCTGCTTTCAGTAATTTTTCTTTGTCTTTAATTTTTGCCAATTTGATTACTATGTGTCTCGCTATGTTTCTCCTTGGGTTTATCCTGTATGGGACTCTCTGCGCTTCCTGGACTTGGGTGGCTATTTCCTTTCCCATTTTAGGAAAGTTTTTGACTATAATCTCTTCAGATATTTTTTCTGGTCCTTTCTCTCTCTCTTTTCCTTCTGGGACCCGTCAAATGCAAATGTTGGTGCGTTTAATGTTGTCCCAGAGGTCTCTTAGGCTGTCTTCATTTCTTTTCATTCTTTTTTCTTTAGTCTGTTCTGCAGCAGTGAATGCCAGCATTCTGTCTTCCAGGTCCCTTATCCATTCTTCTGCTCAGTTATTCTGCTATTGATTCCTTCTAGTGTAGTTTTCATTTCAGTTATTGTATTGTTCATCTCTGTTTGTTTGTTCTTTAATTCTTCTAGGTCTTTGTTAAACATTTCTTGCGTCTTCTCGATCTTTGCCTCCATTCTTTTTCCAAGGTCCTGGATCATCTTCACTATCATTATTCTGAATTCTTTTTCTGGAAGGTTGCCTATCTCCACTTCATTTAGTTGTGTTTCTGGGGTTTTATCTTGTTTCTTCATCTGGTACATAGCCTTCTACCTTTTCATCTTGTCTATCTTTCTGTGAATGTGGTTTTCATTCCACAGGCTGCAGGATTGTAGTTCTTCTTGCTTCTGCTGTCTGCCCTCTGGTGGATGAGGCTATCTAAGTGGCTTGATGGGAGGGACTGGTGGTGAGTAGAGCTGGCTGTTGCTCTGGTGGGCACAGCTCAGTAAAACTTTAATCCACTTGATTACTGATGGGTGGGGCTGGATTCCCTCCCTGTTGGTTGTTTGGCCTGAGGCAACCCAACACTGGAGCCTACCTGGGTTCTTTGCTGGGGCTAATGACAGACTCTGGGAGGGCTCACACCAAGGAATACCTCTGAGAACTTCTGAGAACCTCTGCTGTCAGTGTCCTTGTCCCCACGGTGAGCCACAGCCACCAGCTGCCTCTGCAGGAGACCCTCCAACACTAGATGGTGGGTCTGGTTCAGTCTTCCCTGGGGTCACTGCTCCTTCCCCTGGGTCCCGATGCGCACACTACTTTGTGTGTGCCCTCCAAGAGTGGAGTCTCTGTTTCCCTCACCAGATACTCGGGTTAGTCGTGTCTGTGAATTCATGATCCAGGAAGTACGAAATTTAGCCAGAAGTATCCTGAGCAATAGCTCTGGCAGTTGGGAGTAATTGACTGAAAACTATAAACTGCTTGGATTCAGCATTGTAAAAGATAATTTCACACACGGTGGTTCTGTAAGGGTATTAAGCCTCAAAAAAGTAAACTGGATTAAGAGGCCTAGTGAACATGAAACACTGAATGGAGGCATTAATAACCAAGACTGTGGATGAAATTGAGGAACAACAGACTCAAAGAGAAGCAGATGAAGTGAAATCGAATGAGTTCCAATTTGGCTCTAATATTCTACAACCAGAAGATCTCATCCCATTGTATTAATGGAATAAAAAAAGACCCACACACCATACACTGCACACATCACACACACACACACACACACACAGACGCATACCCAGAGATTTGCTAACTCTTCTCCATTGAAAGGTAGTTCCACTTCTAGGAATTCTACCTGATGCGTTGTGTGTGTGTGTGTGTGTGTGTGTGAGTGTGTTGTTGTGCAGGAAGTGTATATAATAGAATGTTTATTGCAGCTTTCCTTGTACTTGTAGAAGACTGGATATAATGTAAATGTCCATACTGTGGAGTAGTATTAAGGAGAAAGAACATATTGAACAGGATCCAAGACTTACCAATTGAAAAGAAGCATAGAAGTTTGTCTGGTGGTTTAGCAGTTGTGTAACAAAAGGACACACACAAAACACACTTGCGCACATATTTGTATATACATCATAGACTTACACGCATAGCTTACTGCCAGAGAGAAATGCAAGAAAGTGCTAATCGTCAGTGCCTGGGGCGGGAACCGGGTGGCCTGTGGTTGCCGGTAGGAGGGAGACTTCACTGTGTCCTTTTGTGTTTATTTTTCCGTGTATTTCTGGATTATTTTCACAGAAGTCTTCTAAAGTATATTTAAAATATTGCTGCTGTTCCATGGTAAGCCCCTTGAAGGTTTTCATGTCCTCATCCTGACATGAGTCCGTGGCACTCTGATCCCTGGAGGTGGTGAGCTCAGGAAGCAGCCCCTGGGGCAGAGGAGGTGGCATGGCCAGCTTTGGAGTCTTTCTGGCTTCTGGGCCTGGTGTGGCCTTTTTCAATCTTGGACCATCTTGGACCCTTTGCCCTTGGATTCCTCATCTGTGATAGGCAGTGAACAAAAGCACATGCTCTGAGTCTGGTTCACTCTCAGGCTCCCCCGGCACTGCCTCCTGTGGGCCCTGCTGCTGAGTCTTCGTGCTGGGGGTGTCCATGCCCTCGTGGGCTCAGGTGGGATGCTGGGTGAGGCCACGATGTCTCGGTGGGGCCGAGTAGCATCACCCCTAGCGTTCTCCCTGTCCTGTGATTCTAACCCAGAAGAAATCACACAGACCCAGAAGCTGAGGAGTGCGGAGGGGCACCAGGGAAACACCATTGTTCCATGTAAGCAAAAACAGAGAACGTAAAGATTTAAAAATAATTGCACGGGGAGAAAGACACGAGAAAAAAGGGTCAGAGATACAAAGGAGCCGGGATATCGATGAATTTGTGGGATCCAGCTGAGTTCCTTGGCAGCGTTACTGGCAAAGCAACACCTCTTACTGTCCCACCGCATCGCTCTATTAGACAAAAATGGATTTTTTTTGGTGGAAGTTGGCATTAGAGTTAGCAAAGTACAGTGGGAGACTTTTCTCACAGCTTCAGAGTAGATCCTCTGCAGTGATTCACAAGACGGAAGGGACTTGATGAATAACTGATCTGAATCTTGAGTTTTACAAATACCTGAGTTTGTGCCCAGAGAGGGTGAGTGGCTCTCCCATGGTCCACACAGGAAAGAAGCTGGAGCCAGCACTGGGCCTCCTCGGCATGTCTGCTGCCCGTTCTCTGCTCTTGCTGTTTTGAGTGACAGTGGCTCCGTGTGCAGCTGGTGGTGGCCTGGTGTTGTGTTGACATAACTCTGGCACGTGATAGCAGTGTTGATGGCAAGGTGTGGCAGTGAGGCTGTGTGGGGCTGTGGCTGGGGACAGGGCATGAGACGGGGATGGGAAAGGTAGGGAAGGGGGATCGACTTTGAATGAGCCTCTGGGGCTGGGGGGAGCAGGAGAAGGTGCTGATGCCCCCGTCCCAGGCGAGGAGGCTTTGTGGCCTGGACAGAAGGTGGAATTGTTATGGTAAATGACGGCAGCAATGACTCATCTGTGGAGGGGCCCTCCCTGACCCCAGTACTGAGGCTCAGGGATTTCATGTCCATCAGTCCTCACAGGGGGCCTGTAGGGTAAAGGCTATTGTCTGTTTACAAATGAGGAAGCAGGCTCAGGGAGACCGCATGGTTTGTAAGTCTCAGGACTAGGGAAGGAGGAGCTCAAGTCGGCTTGACTCCAGTGCCCACCATACTCCCGGCAGCCACATCGTCGATCCCTGTCTTCCCGGCCAAATAGGGCGGCCCGTGTGACGTGTTCTGGCCTTACTCCATTGTCTTTCTGCTGTGCATTTCTGAGCGTTGCCCTTGGAATGCAAGAAGCCTGCTTCAGACCCTGAGCTTCAGAGGCTCTTCTGGATACTAGAGTGTTGACTCGCCTGGGTCACGTCCAGATATACGACGTAGTCCTTCCAGAGCTTCTCACCAGCACCTGACTCAGCACTTGCTCTGTGGCTGGCACTGTGCTGGGAACTCCACATGCGCTGTGTCATTGAATCCTCACAACTGTAGACACCTTTATTTTATTGATGAGAAGCCCTGTGCTCAGAGAAAGTAAATAACTCCAGGTCACCGGGTGGGTGAGGGCTGTGCAGATGGGACTTGAATCCAGGCAGCCTGACCCCCAGAAACAGTTTTTTTTTTGTTTTTTTTTTATGAACTGGGAAAGTCTCCCTCCCCTTGGGCATGTCCCATGCCTCTTGTTCTTTCCCATGCTATGGACTGGAGGCTCTCTTTTGTGGCAGCCTGTGGTTAGTATTCCAGACCTACTTATGGAGGCCACAGCACTCTTGGAACTCAGTGTGTGTGTGTGTGTGTGTGTGTGTACAGCCAAAGGTGCTTGAGAGTGGGGGGAGGGCTGAATCTCTGCAAAGGCAAAGATGCCAAGGGTAGCCTGGGCGAAGAGAGGTCAGAGAGATGACTGGTTCTGCCTCGAGGGGGCCCCCCCTTGTGGAGCTGGTCACCTTTGAGGAGACTAGCAAAGTGATCAGCTGACTGTGGGGTGATCAGCTGACATGGGGTATCTGCATTGACCTTTCCCTCCTACCTTCCAGTTCTTTTTGAACCCTCTTGCAGGGATCAGTCAATTTTTTCTGTAAATAGTGAGATAGTAAATATTTTAGGCTTGCAGTTTGACAGTCTTTGTCACAACTAGTCAGCCCTGCTGTCATAGTGGAAACTAGTCATAGACAATATGGAAATGAATGTGCATGCATGTGTTCCAATAAAACTTTATTGACAAGAAAAGCAGAGGGCCGGATGTAGCTCATAGGGGTTATTAGTTTGCTGACCCCTGCTCTAGAGAAAGAAAACTGGGCTCTTGGGGGTCAGGAGACCTTGGGCACAGTCCTTGCACTGCCCCTCACTCATTAGGTCACCCCTGACATGCTGCTTCTGAGCCTCAGTTTCCTCTTCTCCTTGGGAGGAAGTTGGACTAGATCTTTAAGGGGTGGTTAGGAGAGGATTTGGGGTGACGTTATGGGGACCCTGAGTGGGTATTGACAGAAGGCCAGTAGGAAAAAAAGGGGATTGTTTAGCCAAGAGTTGGCCTTGATTCCAGAATCTGATGCCATTTCTCACACCAAACACTGGAGTGAATTGAGCAGAAAGTGTCTGGGAGTAGCAGCAAAATCCCCTGTGTGCTGCTGAGGACCTGGGGAAGGCCAGGCGGCCATGTCTTCAAATAAGCTCAGGAGACTTTGTGGGCGGAATGAAAAAGTCTGCAGCTAGAGGGAATTCAGAAGCAGCTCTAGGTGTAGATGTTACTTATGCTGCTTCATGAATTTGCTTCTGGACATTAATTAGTTTTGTTAGGAAGACAATGAGATTGTGCACAGACGGGACGGAGGCACAAGGAGTAAATGGAAAGTATCACCAGGGCCGAGGGTGTGGAGGTGTCTAGGGTTGTGGCAGAGTGGTGTGTGTGCGCACACACACGTGTGTGTATGTGCATGTCTGTAGTACAGGGGAGGGCGCCTGTTTTAGCATCTTCATTAATCCGCTGGAAGCGGGGGTAAACAGCATGTTAACGAATCAGACTCCTGATAATTCAGACCATTTGGTGGTCTTAGAAATAATTGACGTTCCCTGAGAAGGCCAGAAGTCGGGAAAAGGGAGGGAAGTTCAGTTAAATCATTCTTTCCAGTAATTATTTATTGAGCACCTCCTACGCAGCAGGTCCTCTTCTAGGCACCAGGGACACAGCAGGTACGAAAGCAAAGTTTTTGTCTTTATGGGCTTTACATTCTAGTGGAAGGGAATGACCGTGAAGGTGGAGGTGTTATACATCATACGGTGGGAGGGTTGGAGACAGAGAGGCATCTGAAATTTAGGCCGGATACTGCAGAAGGAATCATAGCATCAGGAGCTCTGGCTTACGGTTAATTACTTGTGCCAAAGTCAGGCTGCAGCCACTCAGGTGAGCCAAAGTAACAGGTGATTAAATAGCAAATAATTTATATTTGGCGCTGAAAAGCAGAAGAGCTAAACCTCTGCTACTCAGAACCTTTGGGGCGTGAGTCTAGCTTAATAGCTGAGTTTTCCACTTGGCTGTGGATTTAAGCCTCAATGAGATTATTTAAAAAACTTTAAACATTTGCTTGGCAGGGAAAATACCATTCTCTGTTTAGAGAAAAGGCTTTCTAAAATTTATTCCATGTGACTCTGCCTTCTGAAACAGGGGAGATCAAATGAAATTGAGATGCCCAAGGTCAGTATCAGGAAACACACATACACACACACAGGTGTGGCAGTGAACTTGCTTTAATGCAACATTTCCTTAGGGGCTGTGAGGTATCTTTGCCCCTGTATTCAATGGCTCCCTGATGGTTGTACTTTTTGAAATTTCGTGTTTGCTTTGAAGTCTTTTTATTTTTTTCCTTGCCTGCATTATACCTCTCCATAGCAATCCCTTTCTTCTTTTTTAGTCCTCACTTTATCTGTTTGTTTACACGGAATCATATGTATACGCTCGTGTGGAGTGCTTTGAAAACTACAAATTGGAGGAAGAGAATTATTACCTACAATCCCACCACCTGGAGACCATTAATGTGAATATTTTGATCTATATTCTGAGTGTCTCTCTTTCTCTTTTTTATCAAAATGAGGTCACAGTGTACATATTGCCTAGTGATGTGCCTTTTTCCATTTAATATGATGAACATTTGTCAGAAATGTGTTTCTATGGTATTACTTTATGTATGTGCATGTGTTCTTGCAAAAACTTTACGTCAGAAGTGTTCAAATATATATTAAAGTTTAGGGACTAGAGTAATGACACCCATGTACTCGCTACCCAGCTGCAGCACTGGTCACCTTCTGCCGTTCCTAGCGACATCTCACCCCACTCCCCGTAGTTTTTTCTAGAGTATTAAAAAAAACCAAACCGCAGGCATATCACTTCACTTGTAAATCCTTCAGAAGATGTATGAACACAGAAGTTCTCAACTGGGGGCAGTTTTGCCCTCCAGGGGTCAATTCCTGGAGGCAGCTTGGGTTGTCACAGCTGGGGGTGGTGATGGTTGCTCCTGGCTTCTTGCAGATAGAGGCCGGGGTTGCAGCTACACAGCCCACAGTGCACAGGACAACCCCCCAGAACAAAGCATTATCTGGCCCCAGATGTCAACAGTGCCAAGGCTAAGAAACTCTGGTCTAACACAGCAGGACTTCAAAAATATAAGCATAATTCTGTTACCACAAAACTGATGAGAATTCTTTAATGTCACCAAATTTTCTTGAATGTCTAATTAAAAAAAAATAGGTATAGCTAGTTTGAATCAGTGACCCCAAAGGTCTTTTAATTTCCTTTAACCTCTGACAGTTCCCCATGACAGTTATTTGTGGAAGACTCTGGGTCATTTTTTTTCTCTAGATTTTCCCATACACTGGATGAGGCTGACTGCATCTTTATGGTATTGTGTATCGTGTCTCTCTAATCCCCCATTTCCTTGTAAATTGAAGTTCAGATTAATTAGCAAATTCAGGTGTCATGAGCCGGATATAGCCATTATAAATGTCCCCATCAACCTTTTGTCTAAAGCACTGGGGTTCACAGTGTGGTCCCTTAATTAGCAGCACCGACATCACTTAGGACCTTGTGAGAAATTCTAATTCTTGCACCCTGCCCCAGATCTATTGAATAAGAAACTATGGGGGTAGGACCCAGCAATTTGTGTTCTTCCAAGCTCTTCAGTTATATCAGAGTTCTCCGGAGAAACAGAACATACAAACAGAAGGAGAGGGGAGAGGGATCTGTGATAAGTAATTGGCTCATTCAATTAGGGAAGCTGGCCAGTCCAAAATCTGCAGAATAGATTGGCAGACTTGAGACCCAGAGAGAGCTGATGACACAGTTGCAGTCCAAGAGCGGATGTTGCCGATGAAGCCCAAAGGCTGTCTGCTTTAGAACCAGGAAGACCCAGCACTACAGAATTCCTCTTGCTTGTGGGGAGGGGCACGGGGGAGGGGGAGGTCAGCCTTTTGTTCTGTTCAAACCTTCAACTGATTGGATGAAGCCCACCCACATGATGGAGGCAATCTGCTTTACTTCAGCCTACTGCTCTAAATGTTACTCTCATCAAAAAAAACACCCTCACAAAGATGTTTGACCAAACATCTTGGGTACCCTGTGGCCAATCAAGTTGACACATAAAATGAATCATCACACCCAGTGATGCTGATGCACACTAGAGTTTGAGAACCACTGCGCTCATGGGTTTAACAGATGTTGATGGACATTTTTCTTCTTCTTTTAAATTTCTATTGGAGTATAGTTAGTTTACAGTGTTGTGTTTCTTCTCTACAGCAAAGTGAATCAGTTACACGTATACATATATCCACTCTTTTTTAGATTTCCTTCTTGATGGATATTTTCTAGAACACTTTATTTCACTAGGGATTGCAGAATGGTGTTTCTAATTCTTTTGTTCGTTTTGCATTTCACTGTAACTTTTGGATGAAGAAGAATTTTCCCTCATTAAGTCTTTGCTTACCCTGAAATACACTATTTACAGGAAAGACAGGATAAATGCTTGATTTATTCCCTATATTACTATTTCTTTTTTATTGAGGCATAACTTACACAGGATAACATGCATAAATCTTAACTGGTCAGCTCAGTGAATTTTACACATGCATACACTCACGCAGCCATCATCCAGACCAAGATATAAGACATTTCCAGAATCCCACTCCCCCATACCTCCTCCTAGTTGGTGCCCAATCCCCACTCTCCAGGGTAAACAGTTGTGTTTAAACTGTATTTATGCTGTCCTTTTCCGCACAGTTTATTTTTTATGTAATCAAAATAGTTATTTGTTTTATTCACAGTTTCTGGATTTGGTTTCATGTTAAGAAATGCATTATCCAACCTAAGATAATAGAATACCTTTCCTCTAGCCTTTTTTTAAAAAAATTAGTTAATTTTTTGCCTGTGCCGCATAGCATGTGGGATCTTAGTTCACTGACCAGGGGTTGAACCCATGCCCCCTGCAGTGGAAGCGTGGAGTCTTAACCACTGGACCACCAGGGAAGTCCCTCTCTAGTCTTAATTAATATGCATACACACACACACACACAGACACTTTTGATCCAAGTTTTCCTAGTGACCAGCTAGTTGTCCTAACATCATTTATTGAATCCTACGTATCTTTCTTACTCATTTGAAATGCCTCTTTTATCTTAAATTTCCATATAAACTTGGGTCTATGTCTGGATGTTCTATTCTGTTATATTTCTCTGTCTCTTCCTGCATTATAGTATTCCAATACATTTTACTATCTGGCAGTCTAAGTCACCCCAAATCTACACGGTCATCACATTTTCAGATTTTTTTCTGACTATTCTTGCTGAGTTTATTCTTCCAGATGAATTTTGGGGTCATGTTGTCAAGGTTCATATATTGGGGTTTTTGACTGGAATTACATCTTCATTTTCACAAAACTGGGTATCACAAAATTTCCAAGCACAACATTATTGGTAGATTCAGTTGCTTTTTTGTTGTCCAGTAAAACCCTCCAGGGTTTTGTATGTTCATGTAAAATCCATTCCTAGATATTTTGTTTTGTTTATTCTTATCCTTTTGACAAGTATCTTTTCTCATTTTTTTCTATATAGTTATTCTTGGTGTAAAAAGCTATTGATTTTTTTGTTTTTTAATCCAATTCTTCAGTGAAATCTCTTTATTTTTTCTATGAGCTTTTCAGTTGATTCTTTTGGGGTTTTCAGGTATACAATCAGCTACAAATAGATATGATTTTACTGTCTCTTTTCCAGTCTATTACTTTGTTCTTTCCTAATCGCATCCTAATCGTAGCACATAGAATAGAGTTAAGTAACAATGGTGAAAACGGGCATCCGTGTTTTTACTGTTCCCTAATGGAAACACTTATAGGGTTCCCCTTGAATACCCTGTTGATTATTTTGTGGTGTGATAGTGGTGGTGGTGGTGATGGTGGGGTGGGGTGTGTGTGTGTTAATTTTTCATTGAGTTAAGCAAGAGTTGTGTTTTAATTTATCAAGGTTCCTTTTTTTTCTTATTAACTCAGGCGTAAGTGAAGAATTTGATTAAATGCTTTTTTGTAACTATTGAATTCACCATAAAATGTTTACTCTTTAATGTATTAACATGGTGATTATTTATTTATTTTTTGCTGTACGCGGGCCTCTCACTGCCACGGCCTCTCCCGTTGCGGAGCACAGGCTCCGGACGCGCAGGCCCAGCGGCCATGGCTCACGGGCCCAGCCGCTCCGCGGCATGTGGGATCTTCCCAGACCGGGGCACGAACCCGTGTCCCCTGCATCAGCAGGCGGACTCTCAACCATTGCGCCACCAGGGAAGCCCAGTGGTGATTATTTTTAATGGGTCCTGTTCTTGGGATGAACCCTATTAGGACATGGTGTGTTATTTTTAAGAATGTTTTTCTAGTTTGATAAGTGCTTAATTGGGATTTTCGTTTATGTTCATAAGTTAGATGTTTTGAGTTCTTTTTTCTGGTCTTTCTCAAATTATCAGTATTATACTGGCTTGTTTAAAAAATAAGCTTGTCTAAATAAATCACCTCTGAATCCATCTAAGTTTAAATGTTTCTTTGAGGGATAATTCTTTGACAAGAGGGAGGATATTTTTATTTTATTTTTAATAAGTCATTTTAAAAAACAAACTTGGTTAAGGGAAATTGTTTTATTTTTTGCCAAGTTAGTTTTAAAAATTATTATAGAAACAATATACAATCATTACAGAACAATTTGAAAATTCCAGAAAGTAAAAAGAATATAAAAGTCATTTTACTGATGTCTGTAAGATACTGGAGAAAAGCAGGACTGCCCCGGAACAAGCATAGCACACTGGAGGTGGGGCTAGAGGTGTTATTTCCAATTTTGGCATAAATGATATAAAGCATGATGAAGAGATTTCTGAGATTTTCTTCTGGATCCTATAGTAGATTATTTTCAGAGATGTATACTTCCAAGGCCTCTTGATGCTGTTCTCTTTTTTGTTTTGTAGTACGTAAATAATAAGTCCCGTCTTTTTTCTTTCCATTCTTCTTTTTAGAAGCCGTGTTTATTGAGAAATGGGAAGCGGCAAATGCATTGTTCATGTGTGTGGTTGTCGAACGTTCTCTTTGATCCTGTGGCTACTGGATAGATCCATAGGTTTGGCTTTTAAACCATTCTTGCATTGGTACCAAGCTTCTTTTTATTTCTGCTCCTATCTGTTTTTATGATGTTTTTATTCCAGGGATGGGGGATGGGGTAAGGGAAGAGCAATATATTCCAGTGTTTTTTTGTCTTTCCCCAAATATTTGTCTTGTTTTCTGGTGTTTGCACTCTCTCTTTGAGAAAATAAACTTAAACCATAAGTTTATTTTCTACATCTGTGACTCCATTTCTGTTTTGTAAATAAGTTCATTTGTACCATTTTTTTTAGATTCCAACTGTAAGCGATATCATATGATATTTGTCTTTCTCTGGGTAGAGCCTAGTGGAAAGGCTGGGGAAGCCCCTACACATTCAACCTCTATACCTGCCCCCTTTAGCCAGAGTCAGTTGCAGTCATTCTCTGAACTAATTTATGACTGACCTGGCTAGGCTCAGGGCTAGGTGGGAGTGAGTAAAACAACACACCAACAGGGCCCTTGGGGAGGCCCCTCATGGAGCTTATAGCTTTGTAGGGAAGATGGACAGAAAGCATAGTGCTACACACACACACACACACACACATACATAGGTACTATATATTTGTGTATATAAACTGACATAGCTTATTAAATTTTATTTATATATATTTGGAATATATATTTAAAATTGTGATGAAGCGACCCTTATCCTGCTATGGTATTGTGATATGCATAGTTTGAGAATGCATTGGACATCTATCCTAGGCTTCCAGCATGGGAGCTGTGGGAGAAAGATACCGATAATTCCTTGACTTTGAAACCCCTCACCCCAGCCAGGTCTGAACTGCAGGCAGAGGGGGCTTACAGCTGGTAGCCTGCAGTCTGATTTTTGGTTTTCTTCCAAATGTGCTGCAGGCCAGTGAAGCCAAGAGCTTGGAGCTCCTGTGATCTTAAAGCCCAGATCCATTTATTCAGGTGCAGTGGTAGGAGTGGGGTGTCTTGAGGTCCTGTATCCCTTCTTGATATTAGAGAAGTCTCTTCGTATTGCTGGAACTTTCTTCTTTGGTGCCACATCCAGCGGAGGGGCTGTTCTGCCTAATTGTCCTTTCCTATTTTGCGATCCCCATATGGTTGTGCTGGGACAGGCTGGAAGGAGTGGGTTGGCAACCCCAAGAGTGTCAAGAGCAATAATCCATCTGATTTGTTGTAGGAGCTTGAAGCTTGCAGATCTCTGCATTTTGTCTTCTGTGATAGGTTAGATGGAGCAGTTGGTCCAAGACAGGACTGAATGCGTATCAGCCAACAGTTGGTCATTTCTTCGTCTTCCATTGTTAAAAATTCTCTGACCCCGTTTGAATCTATTTGTCCTTTTATGTGGCTGCCCATGAAAGTGTCCGGTTGAATACCTCCTCATTGGCCCAGTGGAGGGCCTCTGGCTGTCTTCCCCTGCCTCTGACATGTTTACCCAATACAGGCTTTCTCTGCTTCTCATCGTTTGTATGGTAGGTATCTTTGTAACTACCGTTGCTTTTCTTTGCTCATTGCTTGAAAATACAGTATCGTTCTCATCAGGGTTCTCACCATTACAGTGGAAAGAATGAAACTCTTTCTAAGCTCATGTTGTTCCATGGCAGTTGTCAGCCTGGGAGATCTAGCAGTATCTTAAAGTATCCAGATTTGCAGCTATGGGAAGAAAGTTGGGAAATCAATCAAAGTGAGACCCATCAAAACCGCGTGAGAAGTGGATGTTAGCCCAAGTCTGGCATGCAAAGAATGGGCCTCACCTGCCATCAGAAATAGAGCAAGGCCCCAGTCTGTCTCAGATCAGACACTATATCCTCCCACGGGGAAATTCTCTTTGGAATGCCAAGCTAGAAAGTGTCCATGACCCCCCACCCTGGACCTTGAACCTCTTTCTGGACCTAGCTTGGCCACAGGCAGCCACAGCTGCACTGAGTGATGCCTTAGTGTAATGGCCCGGGCTTTCTGCTTTATCACCCCTTCTGGGTGATGCTTGTGGCTGCAGTAAGATGGCTAGGGAATGGCCAAGGGGCTTGCTAGGAGTGATGGGCCCTCCAGTCTTCTTTGGCTTTTCTAATGCCAGTAGGTGCATTAGGGTGTGGATGTGTCCTGGCAGTGTTTTGTGATTAACCTTTTTTGTGACTGCAATTTTCTTCTCATCTGGGGTTAAGAAGAAATCCAAAGGAGGGGGAAAGAGTTCATAACCATAAGTAATTTTGCCATACAGATATTTCGCCCTTGCCATGTTTCATTTTCCGTTGCGTAGAGAAGGAATGAACAATCGTAATCATCCCTTGTTCATGCAAAACCCAGTGTGGTTGTAGTGGGTTGGGTGGCTCTCCTGGGAAACCCTCCTTTAAGTGATGGTTGTGGGACCCAGCTCAGAAGCTGCACTCCCCGGATGTTTATTACTACTAGGAAGCACCACTGCTGTGTGGAGTGTTCCTCCTCTCCCTGCTGCTACTATTACTATTACAAGGTACCTTCATCTCCTGTTGAGAGTGGAAGGGAGATTGGGGATGAAATGGAGGGGTCGGTGTCATTCTTAGAACACAAGTTTATTTTTAGAGTTTAAATCATATAGTGATTCTAAAATCTGTGCTCTGACTTTTGCAACATCTTTCCATATTGTTGGGAAGTATTGGCATCTCTGTTGAAAAGGAATAGCCCAAGAAAGTGACAGCATTCAGGTGAAATCTTTTTCTTTCTCTTGTGAGCTCTTTCACTGAACATTATATAGAGAGATACAGGATTGTTCAGTCAGGCATGACTAGACTAGTGGGCGAGCCCATTTTACAAATATAACAAAAGTTCCTTTCCCTCATACTTGGTCAGATTCCAAATCTTCAGCTCCTTTGCATTTTCAAGCAACACATAAACAATGACTAGGTACACAGTTTTCAAGCGGTTAAATCCATTTTTGACAAACCTTCTCCACAGTACCTTTCACTTTTTAAATCAATTACCCTGTCCACAATGCCTCTCTAACCTATGTCATTAAATTACCATCTTTCTATGGCTTTTCTTTTCAACAACATAATTTGCCTTTAATAATATAAAAGAATTCAAAATGTAATCACTGCAGTCATTTAAAAGCTCTCTAATCAATTACCAGAATCTGTGGTTCTGTGACAGAGGTCTCCCCGAGGGTTTCAGAATCCCCTTTTACCAAGCTTAGTTCCAATAGAGGCCAAATTTATAATGCATTCTCCTGTAGCTGGCCGGCCCCGTGAAGACAAAGAAAGGGTTTCAGATGGACAGTGATCCACACAATTGCTTTAAGGTTCTTTCAGAGTGAAAATAATACCAGGGTTTATCACATGGAAATTAAAATGGAAATTTTGCTTAAGCCAGGTCTAGATTTAAGCATGGTGATGCGGATGGGTGCAAGTGTCCAGTCTAGCTACAGGGCATTCTTTTAATCTTAGCCTTATTTTCTGAGTTAGAGTCTCTAATTGACATGGGGGGGGGTGTTATTAACAAGGATTTCTGTTCTGCAGTCAGTGAGAAATGAAGTCCGAGTTGCTTGTGTAGGTTTGGTCATTTATCTGCCCATTCAGTGTGAGGGGTGGGATGAGGGCAGAATTGGGCATCAGATAGGTCTGAGTTCAAATCCCAAATCCAACTTAGTTTCTGATTTTGAGCAAGTTACTTCTCCTCTTTGAACCCTTATTTATAATTTCCTTAATTATAAAATTAGGATAATACTTAGCTTATAAATTTCTCTTCATAGAATTTATGACTGCCCAGCACTCTGTGTTAGCTCACACATTTCATCTCTTTATTTCTAAAAGTCATTTGATGTTCAGCCCAGTTTAATTTGCTTATTTATGTTGATTATCATTTATTGTTCATTGCACCTTATTCTCACCCTCTAGGAGGGCAGGTGCCTTTGTTTCCTACACTAATGTAGGATGGTGCTGGACATACAGTAGGTGCTCAATTACTGTCTGTTGGACGGATGAATGCATAAGTGACGATCTCTGTTACCCGCACATCGTGCAGCATCTCTTTGAACTGGGCTGTGAGGTTTTCCTTCCAGGTGATTTATCTTCTGAATTATGCTTTGTGTGAACGCTCATTAGGTTTAGACTCGGCACAGTCTGAGTGATGAGTGAAATGGGGTCTAAATTCATGGTCAGGGGAAGCCAGCCTGGGATTGATCCCTGGCCTTGGTTACTCCTCAAAGAGACAAAACCTGTGTGGAGACGCTGCCAGATTATGTGTGCAGAATCTAATTTATAGTTGTCCAGGGTCTCCTGAGAAGAACGTGCATTTATATCATTACTAAAGAGTAATTGATTACAAAGCTCGGTTGTGAAATTTACAATTATTGAATTACTCTACATTAGTGCATAAATTTCAAATCTTTATTTCTAAAAGTCAATTGATATTCAGCCCAATAAATATTTCATTGAGATGTAATAATGGTGTTAGAGCAAAATTAAGTTCTCATTTGGAAAATCAATAATGCCCTGGATGGGATTGGGGGAGGTGAGGTGGCAGAGGTAAGCAGAGAAGCTGTTGTTTGGATTCAGCTCCCTTCTCCTTAATTAGGAGAGACTTCTTATACATGGCTTTCTCCTATTTTATTTTCTCTTTAAAAAGTTGTCTTGTTTGTAGGAAATGCAAGTCCTTTATATATTTGTAGGGCTTTGTATTTCATAAAGCATATTTCAGCTAGACCTCACAAAAGCCTTTTGAAGTAGTTACAGCGTTCTTTTTTCTTCCTGTTTCACAGATGGGGAAACCAAGGTGCAGGGAATTGAAGTGACTTGCTTAGGACATACTACGAGAGGGAGGCTAAACTGGGTCCAGTAGTCTTTCAGCTGGCTGATAGTGCCTGTTAATATCTATGTACTAGTTGGGATTAACTTCAGCTGCATAAAAGAGCAGCCTCAAAATAACTGTGACTTAAACAAGATGAAAATTGATTCCCACCTCTTGTAAAAGCTGTCACTGGTCAGGAAGCAAGTCTGCTGGTCTAGGGGTACTACAAAGTTAAAAGAGTCATCGGCGGACTTCCCTGGTGGCGCAGTGGTTGAGAGTCCTCCTGCCGATGCAGGGGACATGGGTTTGTGCCCCGGTCAGGGAAGATCCCACAGGCCGCGGAGCGGCTGGGCCCGTGAGCCATGGCCGCTGAGGCTGCACGTCCGGAGACTGTGCTCTGCAATAGGAGAGGCCACAGCAGTGAGAGGCCCGCTTACTGCAAAAAAAAAAAAAAAAAAAAAAAAAAAAAGTCATCGGCTCCTTGCAGTTTACCTCTCTACCATTCACATGGTCTGTGGCCCTGAGCCTCATAATCTAGGGTGGCTGCTTGAGTTCCAGCCATTGCATTTGGAGTAGCAAGATGGAGGAAGAGATACAGAAGGGCATATTCCCTCTCTTTTCAGAAAACTTCCTGGAAGGTCTGCCTCTACTGTGTCTTATTGCTCGGAATTTAATCATGTGGGTATATCAAAATGCAAGGGAGGGGCTTCCCTGGTGGCGCAGTGGTTGAGAGTCCGCCTGCCGATGCAGGGGACACGGGTTCGTGCCCCGGTCCGGGAAGATCCCACATGCCGCGGAGCGGCTGGGCCCGTGAGCCATGGCCGCTGAGCCTGCGCGTCCGGAGCCTGTGCTCCGCAACGGGAGAGGCCACAACAGTGAGAGGCCGCGTACCGCAAAAAAAAAAAAAAAAAAAATGCAAGGGAGGCTGAAAAACAGCCTTTTATCTGGGCATTGTAGTGCTTGGCTAAAAACTGTGGTACTGTTACTTAATGAGAAAAGGAAGAATAGATCTGATAGCTGACAGTTTCTGCCACAACTAAAAGCCCTAGTGTAGAACGTGCAGTAAGCAAGGGAGTGGGCACATTTGCTTGCATAGAGTCAGTTACAACTGTCTCCAGTTACCAGAACCATCCTGAGTACTGGAGGCTCTGGATACACAGTGGCCTTGGAGCAACGTACACTGAGGACACAGTTTTACTCTTCCCCTTGTGTTGACTTTTCTAAATACTGATTAAAAGAAAGTGGGGGAAGGCTTCCCTGGTGGCACAGTGGTTGAGAATCTGCCTGCCAGCGCAGGGGACACGAGTTTGATCCCTGGTCTGGGAAGATCCCACATGCCGCGGAGCAGCTACGCCCCGTGTGCCACAACTACTGAGCCTGTGTGCTGCAACTACTGAAGCCCACGCGCCAAGAGCCCGTGCTCTGCAACAAGAGAAGCCACCGCAAGGAGAAGCCCGCGCACCTCAACGAAGAGCAGCCCCCGTTCGACGCAGCTAGAGAAAGCCTGCGTGCAGCAACGAAGACCCAATGCAGCCAAAAATAAATAAATAAAATAAATAACTTTATTTAAAAAAACAAAGAGTGGGGGAAATCTGTGAAGTCCCTTGCCCCCTTCATGTTTGTCAACAGGCATTTCTAAAACAGAGCTCTTTGTTACTTTTCTCTTGGCTCTCACCAAGTCAGAGGGGTCACAGGGTTCACTCATAATGGCCTGCAGCAGCCTGAGAGACATGGCTTTCTGTGCTAGCATGGAGGGCCAAGCAGGGATAGGAATCATTCAATAATCATTTACGTGTCTGGTGTTTGCCAGGCACTGGGCCAGGGCCTTTGGACAATGGAGAAAAGTCAGACATGATCACCATCTTCTAGAACAGGCGTTCTCAAAGTGTGACCCCATTGGCATCATTTGGGAACTTGTTAGAAATGCAAATTCTCAGGCCCTACCCCAGACCTACTGAATCAGGAACTCTGAGGGTCAGACCCAGCAGTCTGTTTTAATAAACCCTCCAGGGGGTTCTGAAGCATGCTAAAGTTTGGAATCTACTAGAATCTTAAAATGATGAGGAATAGCTTGGTGATCAAGAGCACAGGTTTTGGAGCCCCCAGACTAGGTTTGAATTTGGTTTAGTCACTTGATAGCTGTGTATTGTTGGGCAAGTTATTCAGCCTCTCTGAACCTCCGTTTCCTTATCTGTAAAGAGGGGATTGTAGCACTACACTCATATAATATGTATAAGATTTATGTGAGATGACAAAGGGCTTGGCACAAGTAAGTGCTTGGTAAATGACAACTCTGATTACTGTTTTTCTAGCTTCTCTATGGATGGTATTATAGTGAATTCAGAAAGTTTAAGGAAATTCATATTCAAGTGGGAGAGTAAAAACTGAAACCAAAAGACAAATTTAAATGATTTTTTCAAAACATCTACCATTTTTTATTTTCTCTGCCACTCCTTCTTGTCTTGACATGGATAAATCATGAATTGCTTCTAAAATATAAAGCAGTGTGGTCGAAGGACTCGAAGAGGTATTTTACCAGAGAGGATATGGACACTAAGCATATGCAAAGGTGCTGAATCTTGTTCTTCATCTAGAAATGCAAATGAAACTACAACGAAATTTCACTACACCCTCACTAGGTTTATTAAATGTTAAAGACATGATGTCAAATGTTGGTGAGGATGTGAAGCAACTGGAACTCTCCTACACTGCTCCTGGAAGTAAAATTCGACAGATCTGAAAAAGCTAATATTTGCATCATTTATGAGATGCCATTTCACTTTCAGGTATATACCTAACAGAAGTGGGTCAACACATTTACTCATAGCCATATGCATAAATGTTTTCAGCAGCATTCTTTGTAAGAACCAAGAAAGACTGGAAACAACCCAGATATCCACGGTAGAATGGATAAATCGTGATATATTTATACAAAGGAATACGACCCCGCAAAGATAATGAACTGCTTTGTGCAACAAAGTGGGTGAATCTCAGTCATCTTTGGGTACGAGAAGCCAGACACAGAGGATAAAATAGTGTATGATCCCATTAGTGAGTATTTCAGAAACAGGTAAAACTAATGTATTGTGATAGAAATCAAACAGTAGTTATCTTGAGGGTGTCAGGGTGTTGATTGAGAAGGGTCACGAAGGTGCTTCTGTGATGTTGGTAGTATTTTCTTTCTTGGTCTGGTCGGCAGTTATCTAAGTGTGTTGTGAAAATTTATTAAGCAATCTATCTATGACTTGTACACTTTTCTGTATATATGCTTATAGTAGTACAAAAATGTACTTAAAATAGCTATGCAGTAATATGCAAAATGTTTAGAAAAACAAAAAGCATGATTGAGGGAAGCAATAGGCGTGGTGCCAACTAGAGGGATATGTTACCATTTTCACATACACTTGACCCCTATTTATGTACAGCTGAGTTAAACAAGGATAACCACACACACACACACACACGCACACACAGCAACAGGCATATACACAATGACTTCCTCTGGTAGAGAAGAAGGTAACCAGTTTCCAAGAAAAGTATTTTTAAAACTCTGGATCTGAAAGTGGCAGGTAAAGAACACATACCCAGTATTATTGCTGGCAGTAATGGCAGGAACACCCTTTAGATAATGTAGTTTTTCACTGTTTTCTCCTTAGATCCTCATGACTCTGTGGTGGGTGTTGAAAGTGTGGTTACTATTCCTAGTTTAAGAAGGAGGATGCTAAGCTGATGAGTTTGTGACGTGCCATGGGACACTCAGCTTTCCAGTGACCTTGCTGGGGACTCAAGTCTGGTCCTTCTGGACCTGCTTTCCTGACATTGCTATTAAATGGTGCCACTTCCTCGGTACTTGGAGGAAACTTCTGATTCATTGCTTATCTCGGAGGCAAGGTAAAAAACCACACCAAGCCCCGTTAGGCACATTGCAAATGGTACTGGGATACTATGCCTAATATTAGTGGGTT
This sequence comes from Orcinus orca, assembly GCF_937001465.1. NCBI lineage: Eukaryota > Metazoa > Chordata > Mammalia > Artiodactyla > Delphinidae > Orcinus > Orcinus orca. The sequence continues at coordinate 17,643,283 of NC_064574.1, forward strand.
TTGGGTTTTTTTTGCCATTAACCATAGAAAGGATGAATGTTGAAACAAGAAGGTTTCTTTTTACTCAAAAGGGCTTGTAAATACGGCTGGATTCCTGTACATATGTGATTTTGGGGATGGTTCCGAACATTTGAAGGACCCCTGCTTCATCCTTTTAAAGATTATATAGATACAAGCCCAGGTGTATGTTGCAGCCTATTGTTAAGGACTGTACACAGGATTCTCCCATGAATCTAGAGGATGGAATGGTTGCTTTTTAAATTTTCATTCATGAAAAACTTTCCCAGAAGAAGAGAATACATAGAAGAGAACAATAGAAGAGGGAATAGAAAATAATTCTGGTTAAATTGCCTTTTTTTCCTTCATTTTCTAAAATTGAAGTATAGTTGATTAACAATATTGTGTTAATTTCAGGTGTACAGCACAGTGATCCAGTTATGCATACACACACACACATACACACACACGCACACCCCTTTTCAGATTCTTTTCCCTTATATGTTATTACAAAATATTGAGTTTAGTTCCCTGTGCTATACAGTAGGCCCTTGTTGGTTATCTATTTTATATATAGTAGTGTGTATATGTTAATCCCAACCTCCTAATTTATCCCTCCGCCCACCCCCTTTCCCCTTTGGTAACCATAATTTTGTTTTCTATGTGAGTCTCTGTTTTGTAAATAAGTTCATTTGTATCATTTTTTTTTTTTTTTAGATTCCAGATGTAAGCGATATCATGTGATATTTTGTCTTTCTCTGTCTGACTTACTTCCCTTAATATGATAATCTGTAGGACCATTCATGTTGCTGCAGATGGCATTATTTCATTCTTTTTTATGGCTGAGTAATATTCCATTGTGTGTGTGTGTGTGTGTGTGTATACATATATATACACACACACACACACCACATCTTCTAAGATACATATATATACACACACACACACACACCACATCTTCTAATTTTTAAATTCCTTTAAAAAACCATATTTCTCTGATGATAAAAGTCTAGTATGTACATTGAATAAAGTTTGACAAAACCAAGAAAGTTCAAAGAATAAAATTAAATTACCTACCATCCCCAAACCAGGGAGAGCCAAATGAGCATCAACAATTAGAGTGTTGCTTTCTGTATGTATAATATACATGCCAAAACAGTGGGGTCCTGCTTTAGCCACTGTGTTGCTTTGGTTTTTTTCACATAACATTAATTGTGAACATTTTCCAATATCATCACATATTCTTATGAACATTATTTTCGATAGCTCCATCCTAATTCGTTTAACTTCCCATTTAATATTGGACATTTTCCAATTTGGTAGTATTGTAAAAAGAGCTTTAATGAACATCTTGCTTGTAAACTGTAAATCACTGATAATTTTTTTAGAATAAAAGTGGCATTTTCTGATCATTCTTTGTAACCATTTTAAGGCTCGGGATGCATGATGTTAACGCACACTAATGGTGGAAAATCCCTGAATTAAAATGAACACAGATCTTGGTTGAGATCCTGGCTTTATACATCCTAGGTGTGTGATCTTGGACGGGTCTCTAAGCTCAGTGACCCTCAGTATTTTCATCTGCAAAATGGGAATATAAATTTCCATCTCATCAACCTATAAGGAGGATTAAATGAGCTAGATATTGCTTAAATCAGACTCTGCCAAAGGGTGACCTAAATTTTATACATTTTCTTTGGCTTCTTAGAGATATTGACCAATTTTCTAGAAGTTTAGTCAAATATATTCTTATTCTTTTCAGTCAGGGGTCAAAAAATATGACGCATGGGTCAAAGTTATCTAACTCCCTGTTTTTATGAATAAAGTTTTGTTGGGACACAACCACTCTTATTCATATATGATTATAGTCTGTGGCTGCTTCTGTCATACAGAGGCAGAGCTTAAGATATCTATTATCTGGCCCTTTACAGAAAAACTTTGCCGACTTCTGATCAAGCACAAAATATTTCTTTCTGAAGTCATGATAGAAATGTGCATTGAACATCTAAAATCAAAATATTTCTATGAGAAACAGACTCACAGACATAGAGAACAGACCTGTGGTTGCCAATGGGGACAGAGTGGGAGTTTGGGGTTAGTAGATACAAAGTATTATAGAGAATGGATAAACAACAAGGTCCTACTGTATAGCACAGGGAACTATATTCAATATCCTGTGATAAACCATAATAGAAAAGAATATAAAAAAGAATGTATGTATGTATAACTGAATCACTTTGCTGTACAGCAGAAATTAACACAACATTGTAAATCAACTATATTGCAATTAAAAAACTCACGAAAGATAATGAAAATAAGACAAAAGCTATGGGGGATTTACCCAATTAAAAAGAATACTTTGTGAACTCAGTTAATATTCAGGAATATGTTTCCTCCGTTTAGCATGTTAAGATTGTTAAGATTTTTACATTTTAAACATCTTAAGAAGTGGGGTGCACCTAAAAAATATTTCTGTGATAGGGGATAGACCTAAGCAAGCTATGTATGTATGGCTGACTCTTCTATCTATGGAATGTGGACGCTCCATAGTTACAAAAGGAACTAGAAGTTTCAGTCCTGTAACTTTGATTGACACACAGATCTTTTAAGATTTCCCTGGGAAAAAGCCAGTTTGACCTCAAATGAGAGTGAGATGCTTTTAATCTATGTTTTCTGCGTTTTAGAGCAAAACCTGGCTTGGTCAGGAATGTTTTGGAAGCATTTTAGTGACAAGTGCAGTCACTCTTGTCACTAAAAGGAACCTATTTTTCTGAAACTGATTCTGGGTCAGAATGCCTTGAACAGAGCTCACAGGGTGTCCAAGAGGCTCTGTCACCCTGCCCTTTTGGTGTGTGGATGGGAATAGAGCTTGGGGATGTGATGAGTTCACGGAGCTGGCTCTTGACGACTGTTTCTCCACCTTGTCTTTATAGTTCTTCTGACTGTATCACACTGCTTCCAGAAGACTTCGGAAATTAAGTTTGGGAAGGAACATATCACTGGAGGAAGGCTTCAGGGATCATATTTTCTATCTTGACTTGGTCTTGTTGGGGAGCAGTAGGTGTGGGGGGCTTTGGTGTGAGACAGACCTTGGTTTGCGTTCATCATTACTCCGCTCCAGTTGTGTGACCTTGTGCTGATTAATAACCTGTGGGCACAGTGGTAGACACTGGCATGGAATAGTGCAGGCCCTAACTCCTGATAGATAGGATAGGGTGGGATAACATTTCATAACTACACACAGGTCCTAGGAGTAGGTAAGAACAGCCCTCTGCTTTGGGTGCAGGAGTCCCCATGGTAGACTGGATCGGAGCACCCAGTTCTTCATCCCACCCTCTGTCCGCATGTCTTTGCACTTCCTCCCAGTAGAGATGTGGCCTACTTCCCCACCCAGTAAGCTTGGCGTCATCCATTTGACTTGCTTAAGCCAATAAAATATGGGTGGAGAGCTGTGCTGAAGCCCCAAGAAGCACCACACGTTTCTGTCCACCCCTTTTGTGTCCAGTCATTGCCATAAGAACATGAGTGGCTAGTCTGCTGGTCCAAGGAGGGTGAGAGTCACGTGGAACAAACCTGGACCCAAGCTGAAGCCCAGGCCAAGCCCACTGAGCCATACCCGGATCAGCTGGCCCCCAGACAATCTATAGATCCATAATCACTGAGTAATGATTCCTGCTTTAAGCCACTTAGTTTGGGGCCAGTGTTTTTGTGGCAAGAGCTATCTGATGGATCCACGTCTCAACCCACATGGAATCCACGCTGGGTGGCTAGTCAGTGGCACGTACTAGCCCCATGCCACAGCTGCAAACATAGACATAAACAAAAACATATTCCCTGCCATTGGGAGCCCACAAACTTGTAATGGAAAAAGAAAAAAAAAAGACAATTACAGTAAAGTAAGAAGGCAGTTGTGATGGTGATAGGTAAGCCCAGTGAATTGCCAAGAACACAGAAATGGCAGTGAGATCTGGAGTCGTGTAAGGCCTCCTGGGTGAGATCACGTGTGAGCTAAGAAGCATGAGTAGGTCTGACCTGGGTGAATAAGACAGGTGGGGTGAGCCTTGCCCCATTATTTATTATCACACAGGTGAGTCTGGTAAATAACTGTTGGGCTTTGGTGCAGTCCTACTATGTCATTAATTTCATGACATTAATATTAACTACATTTAGCGAACACTGATTAAGAAAAGCTCTTGAGTGCTCTGCTAGCCTTATCTCATTTAATCCCCTACCACCTGTGTGTTCTGGTTTATGGGACATGGGGGCCCAGTGGGAATACCCGGGAGTCAGATAGTTGAGACTCCTCATTCCAGAGGCCTGGTCCTGTGGTCAGCGTGCTCTGATTGTGTTGTCAGTTGCTGAATGTTAAGTGGAAATAATGATTCTTTGGTACCTTCTTCCGGCCAGCTCAGTAGATTCTTCTGTGGTGCTAATGACGCCAAAGTCATAAGTTCAGTCCCCTGCATGGATCAGTTAGAGTCATCGTTTGAAAGTCATTCCCCAAAGGTAAGGTTTGCAGCTAGTACCTAGAGGTGATACTGACAGAAAGTGGATTGCATGATTTCTATGAGGACGAACCCATGATAATAATAGCCGCAGTTTGCCGAGTTCACAGGGCTGTGCTAGGGGATTTTTCACATGACTTTATCAGGCTCTTATTTTGTAGATGAGAAAAGTGAGGCTCAGTGATTGTTACTTACCCAAGGCTCTTTGACTGTTGTAACAGAGCCATGGCCAGGCCTGTCTGGACCCAAAACCTGTGCTATCTGTAAGCCATTTCAGGGGCAGGGGTTTTCATCCTGGGTTGAAATTGCCAATTGAATTGACATTTTAGGTTGGGCAGTTCTTTGCTGTGGGGAGCTGTCCTGTGCATTGTAGGATCTCTGACAGCATCTCTGGCCTCTACTCACTAGATGCCAGTAGGAACTCTTCCCTTACCAGTTGTGACAACCAAAAATGTCTTCAGATATTGCCAACAGTCCCCTGGGGGACAAAATCACTCCTGGGTGAGAGCCATACTCTGTGGCATCATTGATGGCGTAACCAAGGGACACCAGGATCTCTGATTCAGGGACATGGACAGAGTGGACAACATTCTGTGATGGGGCTTTGGATTTAAATGCCTGTGTGTTCTCCAGCCTTGACCATCTGGACACACAGGCCCATGGGAGGACCTTGGCCCCCAGTTTAAGGGCTGAACTAGCCATCATCCATCTGCTTGGCACCTTCTGTCTCCTGGGTAACTTCTCAGCTCCTGCATGACCTTCTGTGGCAGGGATATTGGAATTGGGCATCTCCTTCGAAGAAGTGTCCAGCTGTCCTGCTCAGGGCACTGGCTGCAGGAGTTGAGTAATTGGGGAAAGGAGATGTAAGAGCAGTAATGTAAGAGCAGTAATCCAGAGAGGAGAAGACCACCAGTGTGCTCGCCTTTGCCCATGTCACATGCAATGAGATGGTGCGTGTAACCCGCTGAGCATAGTGCCTGACATGTGGAAAATGCTTAATAAATACGGGCCATTATTACTGATATTATTAATACTATTTATAACTATGACTCTTTTTTGTAAAATAAATAAATAACTAGTTTCTGGAACACACTCCCCCAGGCTTCCCGCTCCATTAATATTCAACTTACTTATTTAAATTTAATTTTTTCAAGGTCCTCTGTTTAATTTTTTAAAAACCTAGTGAATTATTAGCATTTTAATGAATAATGACATTTAATAAATAATAACACTAGTGAGGGCTCAAAATATAAGGCATTTAGTTTAACACCCTACTTATGTTTTCTCAGAAAAGAAACAGAAAAAAATACCTACAAGAAATTCTTCACTGAGACCAAATATTCTCTGTAATTTGAGCTTCTGGATTTTTTTTTTTTTTTTTTACTGTTATCAGTGAGATAATGGCCTTGCAGCATTCTCAGTTCTACATATTTTATAGGGAGAAGTGCCTACCTAGAGTTAATTTTATTTAGAAATAACAGAGCCTGTACTATGTACCAGGCATTGTTCTAAGGGCTTCAGAGGTATTGTTTTTGCTTTGTTTTCCGGTACGCGGGCCTCTCGCTCCGGACGCGCAGGCTCAGCGGCCATGGCTCACGGGCCCAGCCGCTCCGCGGCATGTGGGATCTTCCCGGACCGGGGCACGAACCCGTGTCCCCTGCATCGGCAGGCGGACTCTCAACCACTGCGCCACCAGGGAAGCCCAAGGGCTTCAGAGGTATTAATTCATTGAATTCTCATAACAACCCTATGAAGTAGGTACTATTATTGTTCCCATTTTTTAGTTGAGTAAACTGAGGCACAGCAAGGTTCAATAACTTGCCCCAAGGCACACAGCTAGTAAGTACAGAGCTGGGATTCAAACCCAGGCGGTTTGGCTCTAGAACTTGTTTTCTTATCCATATGCATGTTGCCTCTTCATGTACTGAGGAGGTGGTACAGGAAACAGTTTCCCCTCAGGTGTTAGGGGAAAGCTAATGAATCTTCTGCTTCCTCCCGCAGCTGTTTCTCCAGATATTTCTCAACGGTGATCCTACCTGCGAAATAGTTTTACCCCACGTTAGATCTTGGAGGAGCAGAGAAAGTGGCATATCAACAATAATCTAATCTCTTATATTTTATAGGGAAGAATCAAAATGCTTCTGTATAAACACATTTTATTTTATGTGCAATTTGTGTGTGTGGGTATGTATGCATATTTATTTGATCCGTAGTTTGGAGTATATAGCCCTTTACATTAATATGTACATATAAACTTATGTGTATAGAAATGCAAAGAGCATGCATATGAAATATCATTTGATATTTTTACATTTTACTGTAGTGGTTATAGTAACAATCCTACACAGAAATGAAATGCGATTCAATGTGTGTTGTTTCATAAAAAGAGATACAGGAATGTTCTATGCTACATCAGTTATGAAAAAAGACATTGTTGTGGGTGTCATGGTGTGCTTCTCTTCCTACCACACCCAACCCTGCCAGTAACTCCAAGCCTTCAGTCTTTCTGCTGGAAGCTTGAAGTCCACCGTGGTTCATCCTTGAGTTTTGCCTCTTCTTTGAGAATGACATCAGGAGGACAGTTCTTCCCCATATAAATCATCCTTTGGAGGTTCTTTCAAAGACAGAAGAGTGCATGGCTATGTAGCTGACCCAAGATACTATTTCTGGGCTTTCCAAGGGTAACAGTTCCAAACCCTGTCACACAGAGATGGGAGAAGAGTGGCTCATTTAATAAAAATATTATCAGATTAAAAACCAAGCAGGATCCAATGTGAGCTCTTCTATAAATAACTTATGAAAGTGAAAAGATGTTTCTGTTAGCAAATTTAAAATAATCTTTAGAACCCTTCAACAGATTGCTGCTAATTAGATTGAGAATTAAACAGCTTTGTGTGAGTGTAGAGTTAATTGATAGCTCATTACTTTTTTCATAAGTCGAATTCATTTGGAAACAGAAGAGAGACAGCAGAGTTCAACATGGATGAGATGTTAGATTGGGATTATTTTCCCTTCCCTTGACGAGCGAAGGAGTTTAATTAAAGCAGGAGACACATTTGTGTAATTAATGAGTTGTCTCCAGAATCCCAAGATTCAGGGATGGAGGGAGCATCAACTGTCCTTATTTCGAAAGCCTTCTTGGACCATATGGGGTTAATAAAAGTTGTGCATGAGTCTCCCTGTTCAACTTTTGCGTTTCAATTCACTTTATGAAGTAATCCTTTTTGAAGCTGGATAGAGTCATCCACAAGAGTGGAGAATAACTTTCTTGTACTCCATGTTGATTTTATTTTCATTCCAGATGCAGTAGGATCTTACTTTGAAAGCAATCCTGCATTTCTCTGACTTTCTTTCTTTTCACCCCTATCCTTTCTTTTCCACACAGCCTCAAATTTCATTATTTCTTAATCTAGTTTTCTGACCCTTAGATGCCCTTTATCTTATATAACACAGAACAGAACAGAATGGAAAGAAATGAAGTTTCTGATTTCTAAGACCAGTATATTCTCATTATCTCATATGGAAATGTTCTGTTCCACTATTTGCAAGTTTAGAGGAGCCCCATTTCTACATTACCCATCTGTAGTTCGTGGCACGCTTTGGTGTTGGATAGATTGAATTTGTCTTCCAGGCTGGGTACGTGTTTGTTGAAGGGTTGCTTGCAAGTGTTCCCACCATTTTGCCTTCCAGCCAATCAGATAAAAATCATCCACTCATAGATTTGAAAGAGATATTAGATGTCATCATCTCATATGCTACTAGAACATGCTGGTCCTCTGTTATCAGAGTGTGGGTCTAGTTTCTGTTCAATCAGTAGATGTCATTTGGATTTCTTTGTTGCATCCTCATCTACACGTGAGGACATGTTTCCACTCAAGTGGATTGGAGACTTCGCATCTGGATTGGAAGTGAGGTCAGAAGAGAATGTCTTTTTCAAGGAAACGTTAAATATTTTGCCTGGTGATGAGACGATGTCCCCTGGGCATTGAACTGTGACATGCAAATGAGTTTTTATTTTTTAAACAGAAGCTATGGCTGACTCTGTTACGCATGAAAGTCTGATAACTAGGAGCTCATTTCAAGAGCTGTTTGCCCACTCCAGGAATAATTAGCCTGACCTGTTTCTCAAGGTGATTAATTCTCAGAGTAATCCATTGTACAAATTTTTCTCAAGATCAGTTTATTCTTTTCCTTTCCAGATGAGAACTTGTGCTCTCCAGCTCTCTGCTCTTAAGGTCCTAGCTCTCACTGGATTATTTTTTTCTTCTTTAAACAGTCTACTGTTTAAGGCAGAACACAGAACTGAGATCTCTAGCAAAGGACTAAAAGATGCGGACCTATTGATCTTCACCAAAGAAAACTGAAGCAGTCCCATTGTGGGACCGCTCCCCAGGAGTGGTCAGACAGAGCAGTGTGAACAGGGAGTCACTCCTGTGGCTTGTGTGGGGACCCTCTGTGCCCTGACTACATGTAGGGTCTCAGTTACCTGCTAACCCTGGTCCCCATCTGCCTTCTCTACCTCTTACCTCTCACCCCATCCACATTGTAACTTGTGCTCCTCTGCCCTTCTCAGCTTTGTTTCTTCTTTTCCAGCCATTCCGAACAACTGAGACGTAGTAGGTGCTTCATAAATATTTGATGGATTTGTTGTTGGATAAACATTTGTGTCTCTCGTGTTATCTGGATTTCTCCCCTGCCACCCTTGTCGGTCTTGATCTGGGTGGCACTGCCCAGGGTGGGGCTTGAGTCCCTGGGGTCAGTGCAGGAGTGGAGTGCGTTTCCCGGATGCCAGGAGACGTGAAGTCAGAAAAGGAGGCCCTGCACGTCTGAAGGCAGGTGTCTCTCCACTGCTCCCAGCCCCACCCAAAGCAGCCTCACTTCTCACCCCCAGGTGTCTACACAGGTTTCCTAACTGACCTCCCCACCTCTTCTCTTGCTGCTCTAAACTCACTTCTTGGGAGAACCCAGAGTGATTTTTTTATAAATGTGTTCTTGAAATATGCTATATATACAGAAATGGATGTGTGTCTTAAATACACAGCTTGATGGAGTTTCACAAACTGAAGACAGTCACATAAACAGCACCCTGGTGAAGAAATAAGATGTTGTCAGCAGTCTAGATGCTCCTGTCTGTTCCTTTCTAGTCACTATTCCCCCTAAGGGTAACCACTGTCCTAACTATGGGATGACTTTTAAATTAATCTACCAGATGTAGTCACTTTCCTACTTAAAACTCTCCAATAACTTCCTGTTGCTACTGAGCTAAAAGTCAAACTTTTTACCGTTCTGTATAAGACCCTTGCCTTCATTCCCAACTCATCTCCCACTTTTCTCCTCCCTCTGTCTCTATTATCCAGCCACTGGTCTCCTTTTAAGTTCCTAGAAAGTGCCAAGTTCCTTTTTAGCCTCAGGACCTTTGCACATGCTAAGCTCGCTGCCTGGAATGTTGTTGCTCCAAGTCCCTTCCCCTTTCAGGCCTTAGCCTAAACGCCATCACCTTAGTGAGGTCTTCCCCAGCCTCCTAACCTAAACTGGCCTTTCTCGACTCCCCCTCTGTCACATCTTCTGTCTTTTCCTATACTGAGTTATCACTGTCTGTAATATCTTGGGTTTTTTGCTTGTTACTTGTCTTTTCCACTTAAACGTCTGCCCAAGTGAAGGGAGGGACCAGGTCTGGCTTGTTCATTGCCATATCCTCAGCTTCTAGCACAGAAGGTGATTAATAAATATTAGATGAAAAGAATTAGCACAAATATACTGAGTAGGAATGTTGAGTCTTGAGGGACCCAAGGCAGGGAGTGAAGGCAGGTCCCATAGGTAAGAGCTCAGAGGTGAGATTCCCTGCCAGGCTCCTGGTGGGCACCTGTGGTTCCTGAGCCCTGGACGTGTTTGAGACCTTCATGTCTGGCCCGTTTCGAATAGCATGGTCTACCCGTTTCCATCCGAGCAATCAGCAAGAGGACTGGGCCCCAGATCCATTTTGCCGTGTGGGAGGTTCATCTGGCCACAGTCTGCTCTGTGTGTGTGTGTGTGTGTGTGTGTGTGTGTGTGTGTGTGTGTGTGTGTGTTTAATTGACGTATAGTTGATTTACAATGTTGTGTTAATTTCTGCTGTACAGCAAAGTGACTCAGTTATATATATACACATATATATATTCTTTAAAATATTCTTTTCCATTATGGTTTATCCCAGGACATTGAATATAGTTCCCTGTGCTATGCTGTAGGACCTTGTTGTCCATCCATTGTATATGTAATAGTTTGCATCTACTAACCCCAGACTCCCAGTCCATCCCTCCCCCGCCCTACCCTTGGCAACCACAAGTCTGTTCTCTATGTCTGTGAGTCTATATCTGCTTCGTAGACAGTCTGCTGTGTTCATCATCTTTCTCTATGAGGCACTTTGGTCTCTTTCCCATACTGTCCTGATGTTGTCATTCACAGGACTACAGCTCCTGCATAATGACACTTGCTTCCTACCATTGCTTTCTTATGTACCGAAGAGTAAGGAAAACAGCAGAGAAAGGGAAAGAAAAAAACAAAAAGAAAATAGAAAAACTCCAGTGAGGGCTTGACTTCCTTAGCTAATTCCTCAGGTATGGCCATTCAGTTACTGTGGGGTGGTGAGGTCTGGCCTTGGAATTTAAGTGACTTTATCCTAGATTGGTGCCAGAGGCAGTGCATACGGCTAATGCATTTCTTATTACTTTAAAATAGAGACTTAAAGAAGATAAGGTTATTTGCATTTTTTAAAAGCCTTTTTAGATTTTAGACCTTAAAAATTCTGTTTTGATTGTCCCATTGCATGGCTCAGAGCAGTGATGTTAGCACCCTTAAAATGGTGCATATGGTAAGATGTCTATTTTGTTTTTTACACTGTTGGCTTCAAGTACATTGTACCATCCCCCATGTCCCCAGAATGCTGTGGAGTTTGGAGTATTTTTTTTCTTTTTTTGAAGAGGTCTTCATAAGCAGATATGGGCATCTCTTACAGGACCCTCAGGAGAGGAGATTTCTCATCTGTCCTTAAACCCTCACCCCAACTCTGTCAAGTCAAGGTTTTGGTTAGCCAGTGCTGTGTAACAAATCCTTCCAGAATTTAATGACCTAACAGCAATGTGTTATTGTCTCTCATGGTGCCGTGGGTTGACTGGACTCCGCTGGGCCATTCCTTCTTCAGGCCTGTTCTGAGATTATAGTCAAAGGGTGCTGGGACTGGAGCCATTGGAAGACTCAGCTGGGCTGGCTGTCCAAGACGGCTCCCTCCCATGAAGGGTAGTTGATACTGGACATTAGCTTCGGGTTTTCCAGAGTCCCCACAAGCAGCTTCTCTGTGTGGCTCGAGCTTCTCACTGCCTGTGACTGAGACACCAGTGTTCCCCGAGGCAGGGAACACAAGATGCCAGACCAGTTAGGAGCTGTGCCTGGAGCCAGCACACGTTCCTCCCGCCCTGTTCTGCTGGTCAAAGTAGTCAGAGGGTCCCCCCTCTTAGATTCAAAGGGTGGAGATACGGACTCTGCCTCTTGATGGGGAAGTGTTAGGATCACATTGCAGAAGGTCATGTGACACGCGAGAGGTGGTTGCAGCCTTCTTCGCGGAGTACAGTCTGCCACGCTTCCTTGACCATTGCTTCAGCTTTCCCTGCCTGCAGTTAATCCAAAAGACAGTCAGCCTTGGGAATGATTCTTTATATGGAGCAGGTGCTAAGGACCCCTGACATTTAAAAAAAAAAAATTATTTGTTTATTTATTTATTTATGGCTGTGTTGGGTCTTTGTTGCTGTGCGCCAGCTTTCTCTAGTTGCGGCGAGCGGGGGCTACTCTTCGTCGCGGTGGGTGGGCTCTAGGCGCGCGGGCTTCAGTACTTGTGGTGCACGGGCTTTGTTGCTCCGCGGCATGTGGGATCTTCCTGGACCAGGGCTCGAACCCGTGTCCCCTGCATCGGCAGGTGGATTTGTAACCACTGCACCACCAGGGAAGCCCCCCTGACATTTTTAAGGTATTATATCAACAAATATAAAAGATGACAGATTAAGATGCCATTTCTTTCCATACTTCACACACACACACACACACACACACACACACACACACACACACACACACACACACACACACACACACACACACACACACACACACACACACACACACACACACACACACACACACCCTCCCCCAATGTTAAGAGTTTTACAATGTTTTTCTGGAGTTTTGTAACCACTGTGTAGGAACCGAGTTCCTGAAGATCCTTCCCTTTTCTCCTTGCATTTAGATAACCCTCCTGAGTAAACCTGTTTTCATGTCTGCTGGCATCATGTAATTGTGACATTGATCTTTTAGGTTGCGAACAAAGTGCCTGTTAATGCAGCTGACTCCATCTGCCTATTGAGACATTAACCATGAACTTGGTGTTAAATGACGGTCGTTTTTATTTTTTCTGTGACATCATTTATTCCAATTTAAAAGAAAAAACAGCCCATGGAAGATGGTGTCTTGTATTTTAGTTTATTCTTTTAGTCAGAGGATGCGGAGCTCTTCAAGCTGTATTGCTGTGTTAGCTCTCAGGAGAGGTTAGTCAAGCAGATTGGTAAATGCATGTTTTTCTTTTTTTTCCTTGCTGCCTTTTTCTTTCAGCAAACTTTTCTAAAGATGATGAATAGCTGGGAAGATGAAATGTCCACCCTCTGCAGACTAGCTGTCTCCCTCACACCCCTCCCTGCATATCAATCTGAGACGATTTTCCCCACTGGCTTGACCCTGCCTGAGGTTTTGAGCCCTCTGTTGGCATCTTCTTTTCACTTGAAAATCCTTTAAAGCAGCCTGCTTCCCTTTCCCCCTTGAAGTTGAAACAGAAAGGTTAAAATAAAAAATTAAGAAAGTGTATTTTAAATTTCATTTTAATTTTCACTCTCTCCACACATGTATCTCTTTCTTAACTGGAAGAAATCTTGGGAGGAGGAATGTTAACCCTTTATCTCCTTTTTAAAAAATTTTAAATTTTTATTGGAGTAGAGTTGATTTACAATGTTGTGTTAGTTTCTGCTGTACAGCAAAGTGAATCAGTCATACATACACGTATATCCACTTTTCTTTAGGTTCTTTTCCCATATAGGTCATTACAGAGTATTGAGTAGAGTTTCCTGTGCTATACAGTAGGTCCTTATTAGTTGTCTATTTTATATATAGTAGTGTGTATATGTCAATCCCAATCTCCCAGTTTATCCCTCCCCTTTCCCTCCGGTAACCATAAGTTTATTTTCTACATCTGTGACTCTATTTCTGTTGTGTAAATAAGTTCATTTGTACCATTTTTTTAGATTCCACATATAAGTAATATCATATGATATTTGCCTTTCTCTGTCTGACTTCACTCAGTATGACAGTCTCTAGGTCCATCCATGTCATTGCAAATGGCATTATTTCCTTCTTTTTTATGGCTGAGTAATGTTCCATTGTATGTGTGTGCCACATCTCCTTTATCCATTCATCCTGGCTATTGTAAATAGTGCTGCAGCGAACATTGGGGTGCCTGTATCTTTTCAAATTATGGTTTTCTCCAGATATATGCCCAGGAGTGGGATTGCTGGATCATATGGTAGTTTTTTTTAATTTTTTCAAGGAACCTCCATACTGTTCTCCATAGCATTTATTGTTGGTAGATTTTTTGATGATGGCCATTCTGACTGGTGTGGGGTGATACCTCTTTGAAGTTCTGATTTACTTTTCTCTAATAATTAGTGACCTTTATCTCCTTTTTGATGTTGTACGAAACTTGTGGGCTCAGAAGCATGGGGCTGGAAGGGATCTTGGGAGAACCAGCCTCAGCTTTGATTTGATTGACGAGGCCCAGAGAGAGAGCAGGTGTTGGCTTAGGGTTGCCCAGCCAGTTAGCGACTGTGACGCTGTGTCTGCTGCACGAGGCTGCTGTGTTGCCCTGTCTCTTGTCTGGTCTGGGGCTGCCTTGGCTTACCCAGGCGCATTCTGTCTGGCATGGCCTCTCCACTGACCTGCGTCTCTTTTCTGGTTCTGTAGCATCTGTGTGAACAGAGGACCTCAGTATATCCAGTGCCCTGGACGTTAGAAACTAGCACCTGGTGTGCTAAAAAAAATGGGTTAGTTTGAAGCTAGACTTTCTCGTAAGAATAGAGTCCTTCCCACCCAGGGTCAAAGGAGAAGGGAACAGCTGTAACTGTAATCCTGCCATGAGCCATGGTTTTATGCTATCTTATTTAACATTTGTTTTCACTTTGTCCCTTTGCATTACTTAAAGAGTCTGTCATACAGAGTGAAGTCAGTCAGAAAGAGAAAGACAAATACCGTGTGCTAACACATATATATGGAATTCAAGAAAAAAAATGTCATGAAGAACCCAGGGGCAAGACGGGAATAAAGACACAGACCTACTGGAGAACGGACCTGAGGATGTGGGGAGGGGGAAGGGTGAGCTGTGACAGAGCGAGAGAGAGGCATGGACATATACACACTACCAAACGTAAGGTAGGTAGCTAGTGGGAAGCAGCCGCATAGCACAGGGAGATCAGCTCGGTGCTCTGTGACCACCTGGAGGGGTGGGATAGGGAGGGTGGGAAGGGAGGGAGACGCAAGAGGGAAGAGGTATGGGAACATATGTGTATGTATAACTGATTCACTTTGTTAAAAAGTAGAAACTAACACACCATTGTAAAGCAATTATACCCCAATAAAGATGTTAAAAAAAAAGGATGCAAACATCAAGAATGAGGTTTAACGAGAGTCTGTAAGAAAGGGCAGAGAAGAGAATGGACTCCTGGTAGCATCAGTTACGCTATTGGCCCTCTTGAAGGGGGGTGAGTAGGGGGGGTATGAGGCTGGAAGCATCTGGTTCCGTCTGTATAGACCAGTGGCACAAACTTAGCGTGCGTTGGAATCATCTGGAGGGTTCATGAAAGCAGATTTTTGGGGTTCCTCTGCCAGGGTTCCTGATTCAGTAGACTTGAGATGGGGCCTGAGAAAGTGCATTTCTAACATGTTTCTACTGCAGGCTTTGAAAAGGGGGTCAAGCCCCCTTCTCCGTGGCCTTGACCACACCCTCCTTTCCTCTGGTCACCTGGCAGAGTTCTCAGACCTCAGATGGCTGGATGCAAGTTTCTCTTGCAGTGCCTGCTTTTCTTGGTAAGAGGGACTTGGAAATGAGGACCCCTTTGATGTTTTGCGTCCCTGAATGGCCAGGTACTTGAAAATAGTGCTGCATGGGAGAAACAATTAGAGGATGATTTGAGGTAGGAGGTAACTAATCTGTAGACGCCACCACACTCTCTATGGGGCATCTGCTGTGTGCTGTGTGTGTTAATACTAACAGCAACCTTGCAAGGTAGATGTTGTTATGTTGCCCGCGTTTTACAGATGAGGGAAATGAATTCTGCGAAGAGTCTGCCTTAGTGAGTTATGGAGCTGGGATGAGACTCCGTCAGACTGTCTGCCGTGTTAGGCTTCTCAGTGATACCCTGCAACCGTTCTAGAAGCCCAGAGAGTAAAGGCATCCCTGGTGACAGTGACAGCAGCAGTAATAGCAGGCCCCATCTTTTGAACGCCTACTCCGTGCCCAACGCTGTGCTAAGCATTTTACGTATCTCACTGTGTTTAAGCCCCGTCACCACTCTGCGAGGAAGGTAGCTATTATTTCTGTTTTGCAGGTGGATAGGGTAGCTTGCCTGAGGTTGGTAAGCCGCAAAGTTGTTTTGATCTGGGTGTAGCAGATTTCAAAGCCTGGGCTCTTAGCTGTTTTGTTACGTCGACTGGCTGGGTCACACCTGCAACAAGATTTATGCCTGGGACCTTAGGGAATAGTGATGCAGCTGGCGGCCCTGGGGGTTAGGAAGAGTTGAGTTCGGTTTGGACACGCTGAGTTTAGGGAAATTCACCAGAATCTCATCAAAGGCCCTACTGTGGCTTGTGCCAGGAGTTGTGTTCGAGATGATGGTGGGAAAGGGTCAGACTCCTAATCCTGACATTTTTAGAGCTTTATTCTGTGACCCGGGACTGGCCATTTAAACAGTAGGTCTTAGCATTGACTTCAAAATGACGATCATGTTTCTTTATTTCTGCTGCCTCACTGCAGAGCAATGAAGTTTAAGTTAACCTCTGGAATTTATGAAAAGTGCTAGGAAAGCCACAGAGTGTCATTATGTGTGGCGAACACACATGTTGTTTAAAGCATCTGCTCTCCATGCATTGCTGTGATGTTTGTTTTCTACAGGATATTAGATGAGAGATAGGAGTTAAATTCTTACTGTGGTGGACGTTATTTCCTAACAGGAGTTGAAAATGAATCCAGAATAGGCTTTTCATCATCATATCACTGTTTCGCAAGCATTTTCCCCCCATTATCACTCTCCTGAGGAGCCTTTTCAGTTTTTTTTTTTTAACCAATCCCCCTTCTCCATGAAATTAAATGGAATAAGATTTTGAGCTTTGGAAGAGCCACAAAGTCTTCTAATGTCTAAGACTATTTAGATAGTATTAGACTATCTAAAGAACAATTTTCACCCCTTTGGGAGTGACACTGCCCCCCCCGCATTGAGGGTGCAGGATTTGTACAAACCTTGTAAAATTAAAGAATGGAGTGTCCAGGTTGGGATTTCAGGGCAGGAGTGGAAATCATTCTTTCCCATGCTTTATGTAGCCTTTGCTTTCATCTCAAAAGGCTCTCGGTAAGGCTTCTGAAATTTGCCTCTCGCTGTCCCAACCAGGGCATCTTTATCAAGAGAGTGGATACCTGCTGTACCTACACTCCTGGAGTGCCTAACTTCACAGGGCCGGTTATCTGGCTCAGGGTCTCCACCCAGTGACTCTGGAGGAAGGTGGGGCCTGATTGGTGGTTGAGGGAGGGGTGGGCTCTAGATGGTGAGAGCCATGGGGCCAGACCCTGTCCTCTGCGTTGGCTGCTGGACCTGGTCCCAGTGACAAGAGGCCAGTGTTGACTACCACCAGTGGGGACGGGGGGATGTGCAAGCCTTTGCGGGGGAGGCACTTATTTGTGGGGTTGGTGGTTTGCCAGGCTGGCATGGGTGAGGGGACAGTCAATAGGGGCCGCTTGGTCGAGGAAGCTGACATTTCCTGTCTGGTCTTTCCTGTCTCCCATGCAGTCCTAGTCTCATCTCCCCTTTCCCTCCAGCTTGACCTTCCCTTCAGTTACCGTCTTCCCCTTGCCATCATGCCGCCTTCTATGTTGTTTTCCAATTTTTCTCTCTTTGTCTTGGCTCGGTTTTCCCCAAAGCACACCTGGAGACAAGGACCCAGGTGCAAGTCGTTTATTCCAGAGGTGATCCCAGGAAGCACCTGATAGAGACAGGGGTCAAGAGGCAGAGAAGCGAGGAAAGCCCACGAAGAGTGGTATAACGAGTGGGTTCCTGGTGTGGGCAACTGGAGGGCAGGGCTACTGAAGGCTTCCCGAGAGACTGTGTCACACACAGTGTCATTACCCAGCAAGGGACAGGGAAGCTGCGATGTTTCTGCATCAGCTCTCAGTTCCGGCCTGCTCTGCCCCCGTGGTCAGATGCGGGTTGCCATTGGTGTAGACAGGAGGTTTCTGCAGGCAGTGACCTCTGGGGAGCACCAAAGGGAGGTGGGCGGCTGGCTGACACTGCCTGCCATCCTCTGTGCCTCTCTTTATCTGACTCATTACATCTTCATGTTGGAACAAAGTAAATATTTTGTTGGATTTATGGAAAATATACGGATGTCTCCTATTCCCAATGTAAAAATTAGGTCAGCTGAATATTTCATTTTCCAGCACTAGTTACACACATTTAAAAAATTGTCTGGGGTCTCACATGGGATGTGTGTGTGCATGTGTTTTATGTGTTTGTGTGTCAATGAACTCCAATGAAAAGCTGTTTTTTCCCCAAATTTAAGTATATTAGATATATAATCTGAGACACCTAGCTTACAACTTTGATTCTTCTTTCTCTCCTGAGAATTGCCCCTACTCCCATTGCACTTCCAGGCTGCCAGGGGCAGCTGTTACCCAGAGTCAGCCCTATGTAGGCAGTTATATTGAATAATCAGGCCCAGAATTCTGAAGCCAGAATTCTCATATTGTACTCTTCCCCTACTTCCAACACCTAGGTGTCCTTGAACATGTTGATTATGAACTCAGTTTTCTAACCCACCTCTGAAATAGACAAACTATTTGGCAAAAGTAACAGTACCAGTAATGCATCACCATATAACTTCATTTCATCGTTAGAACTATGAGGTCTGCATTAGAATCCCCACTTTACAGCTTAGGAGTCTGAGGCTTAGAAAGGCTACGTAGGTTTGTCTAAGGTCATAGCCAGTAAGAGGTGGAGCTAAGATCGGAACCCACATCTGCAGACTCCAGTGCCCCCCCCCTTGTAATGCTATGCTAATTCCCACCATTAAAGTTACAAGTAATCAAGAGGCTGCTATGTGGTTTTTAATGCAGAGTGTTTTGGGTACATTATCTCATGGAATCTACCCATAGCAGACACTGCGAGGTCTATTTTCTTTTTTTTTTTTTGCAGTACACAGGCCTCTCACTGTTGTGGCCTCTCCTGCCGCAGAGCACAGGCTCTGGACGCGCAGGCCCAGTGACCACGGCCCACGGGCCCAGCTGCTCCGCGGCATGTGGGATCCTCCTGGACTGGGGCACGAACCCGCGTCCCCTGCATCGGCAGGCGGACTCCCAACCACTGCGCCACCAGGGAAGCCCCTGCGAGGTCTATTTTATCCTTGTACTATTGATGAGAAAACTGAGGTTCGGAGAACTTGGATTTTCTTACCTTTGTATCCTCTAGAGGTAATGATATGTAAACCAGCTTCAAACTTGGTAATGAGTGTGTGTGCTTATGTGGCATCAAAACATTCTGATGAAAAGTTAGCCAACGTGTTTTGTCTCTCTGTCACCAGAAATTCCTTCAACCATGTATATTACCTGAACTAGGGGTAAAATTCTTTGGATAATTGGTTGAATCTTTTGCTTTGTCTGGAAATTTTAGTACTGCATCCTTTAACACATTCGGATGCTACTAACTCCATCCGAGCGCGCGCGCGCGCACACACACACACACACACACGTCACATGTATATAGACTTGCATGGTAAATGCCATCCTTTTCATATTTTAGCCCATCCTCTTCCTCCTGGAAAGCTTCCCGTTTTGTGCTCTTGTGTTGCCTAGATGTGCCCCATTTGAGTGCTTTTGTATTGTTTTGTCACTGTCTGGTTGTGTGTCTTTTTTCCCTCCTGGGCTGTGAGCTCCCTCAGGTCAGGGCCTGGGACGAGAGCCCTGTCTGTCCTTGATACTAACTCAGGACCTGGAATGAGAGAGACATTTTGTGATGATTTTGGAAAGAAAACTGTGGATGCAGCCCCAAGGCCTGGGGGAACCTTCAGGTTGTATTTCAAGGTCTGATGTTTTGATGATGCTTGAACTTGCCTCCTTAGTGACTTTTCTTTTAATTCACAGACAGATTCAGGCATTGCCTGCGTTGAAGGCAACTCCATGCTGACCCAGTGCAACGATTTTGCAGTCTGTCGGTATTCTTGAATTTCTAAGGGGGTTGTCCTCACACAGGTAAACCTCTGTGTGATACACATAGGTCTTCCAGGATTGATGCAACTAATGCATAGATACTGACTGAGTCCCTACTATGGACCAGGCACCGTGTGAGGCCTGTGGGAGCTTGCAAGGTGGGCACACCTTGGTTCTTGTCTTTCAGGTGCCCCAGGCTAATGGAAGAGAAGTCCCAAGACCAGAAATAATGACCCATTGAGGAAGGATCAAGTTCTGTGGGGATACGGAGAGGGACGGCATGTCCTGTGGCTGCTGCTGTCTGGGTGAGGGCGGTCAGAGAGTGTTCTCCATGAAGAGCTGTTTGAGTTGGGCCTGGGAGGATTGGATTTGCAAAAATGAGAATGAGACTTTTCGAGCAGGGCAGTTGGGAAACGCTATTTGTGAAGGGGAAGGTTGGGAGGTAGGGATGGAAAGTGAATTTAGGCAAACTGTAGATGTCTCTGAAGGGGTGGGGATGGCTGGGGAAACAAGTTGTCCTGTCACCCGACCCTCCTGGTGCCTTCAGGAAATAAGCCCAGAGCAGGGAGGAGAAAGGCCAGGGGGAGCATCAGACTGGCGTAGGCAGACTCATGTATGAGGTCCATCCCTCCCCGCAACTTGCTGTGTGTATGATCCAAGTATGCTCTCTAATCCGTACTTCGTTCGTCTGCGGCTGACTGGACACCATTTTCGACCTACTGACCACACTGGGTGTCACGACATTCAAAGCAGATGGTAGGGCTGAAATTATCTTGTGAACTCTAAGGTTCCACATGCATACAGGAAATCATTACTGTTGTTTTTTTGGACCTGAGGTAGAGAGGATAGATTTAATCATACGTCTCTGCTCGTGGTGTAAAGACTTATCATTATTATTATGGAGAAGTGCCCGTGTGTGTGGGGGGGTGGGGGGCGGGGAGATGCTGTCATGCTGCCTTCACCCAGGACAGACATGGTGCGAAGGAAGGAGAGGTTTGTGCTGTCTGATTTGGGGATCTTTCAAAGAGCTGGTATAAATCCTGCTTATGCCGGAGTCCAGCTCAGTGAGGGATGCTGCAGGGCTGAATATTAGTGGGTAGCAAGAAAAATACCTGTCAGGATGCATGTAGCCAGTTCCCACTACAAGCAGGCCACCGGGTAGGGGAGGGGAATCAAAATACAAAACCACTTAAAAGTTTCTGAAAGCTGGGTGTGCCGTTCCGGAGCATCTAATGTGCTGCTCAGCCCAGGGGCCCAGAGTGTGAATACTTAAAACATGGCCTTTGGATACAGTTGCTGTGCTTAGCATTTTCCCTTGAAGTAATTTTTTTGCTTAAACATATAATTTGGTTTGCCTCACACTGTGGGGTCAGCTTCAGCAGTCTTAAGTCGGTTCTTCATCCTCCGAGGGACATATTCCATCAGGTTAGGGACAAATGCTGAGACTTCAAGGCAGTCTTTGAAGATGCCTTGCCCCATAGGGCAAGGGAGCCCTCAAAAAGAGGAAAAAAGTCACCTTTTTGAAGAATGGACTGACAGATCATGGAGAGCTTTCTATATAACGAATGCTTGTATTATACCCATGGCGGGGGAATATCCTATATGCTCTGTTCATATTAATCCATGTGAGCTTTAACATAACCCTATGAAGTCGGTGCAGTTATCTCCATGTTACAGATGAGCAAACTGAGGCAGAGAGGTTGACTAACGAGGCCACGGTTTGCCACTTGAGACTGGAACCCGGGAAGTCTGGGTCCAAGGTCTGAGTTTAGAACTGTTGTGCCGCCTCTCCATGGCTGTAAGCAAAGGGAGTCTTTAACTGCACATGAAAGATTTGATTTGGGCCATGATGGGTCTGTGATAAAGTCCCACATTTCAGTTTGTCATCAGGCCCCTTGGGGCTTCTTTCCAGCATGGGGGATGGGTGGACTGGCTGTCTCTGCCCCTGGCTCCGGAATCCCGGAGGGCCCTGATCTCTTGACCTTCCTCATGTGGCTGGTGGCGGGGAGAGGGGGCCTGGAGGCCAGCTTGGGGGTTGTCTTCAGAAGCCTCCTGGCTCACTGTGTACTGCATTGCACCTACATCTTGCATGAATATTCATGTGAACTAATTTTCATACGAGAAGTTCAGGGGCTGTTCAAGCCACACGGAAGACACTTAGCATCACGAAGAGTCCCGTGCTTTTTGCTCTCAGGAGCTGTGGCGTGGCTTTGGCCATCCAGTCACTGTCTGGCAGTGTGTTGGAGCTATTCTCTTGCCCTCTGGGCTTAGGTGTCTCCCTCTTTGAAATGAACGTGGCAAAAATGATCCTTGCATTCCTTCTGACTCTCAAATTCCGAGAGGCAGGGGAGTTCAGTGTTTACCATCCTGGAGCAGCCTGGCTTCCCCGGGTTTGAATCCCAGCACCGCCCATAACCAGCTGTGTGTCCTTGGGCAGGTTACTCAGCTTCTCTGTGCCTCGGCTTCTCCAAATTCAAATGGAACCCTGATGGCGTCTTGTCATAGAATTAGCACGAAGATTGAAAGGACGGTGTGTGGTGCAGAGTGAGTGTCTTGCATTCTCTCTCATTAATGTTCATTCTGTGGCCATTAATTTTACTTTCTTACATCATCGTCAACTTTGTTGTCATGGCTACCATTTTGAGTGGTGCTTGTGGGGCAGGCCCTCACGGTGACTCTGCAAGGTCCCTTTGGTTTAACCTCATTTGCTGAGCCAGGAAAGGGAGCTTAGGCGACCTGCCTGAGGTCACACAGCCTGTAAGCCACGGAGCTGGGATCAGGGCTGGCCTTTTCCTGACCCACAGCCCACGTGCTCTTCATCTCAGCCTTCCTTTCCCGAGGTGCCCTTTGGCCCCCTTAGCGGGCTTTGCTTGGAACCAGGGCCCTCCGAGGCCTCTGCGCTGCTGAATCATATCCTCACGGAGGCCAGTGTTCGTCAGTCACTTGGAGAAGGCGGGTCTGCCTGATGTTCTCTGAGATCCTCCACGGGCGGGTTTATGGTTGTCAAGGCCTCCTGGCTTGGACGCTTTGGTTTTGTAATTTAATCTCCCCCAAACGTACCTTGGGCCTTCGTGCTGTGCACCGACACCCGCTGATTTATGCCGTCAGGAGGGGGAGCCTGGTGCCTCCAGTGTCCTCAAGCGGCAGCCTCCTGCCCTCATCCCTGTCCCGCGGGGCAGGGGCCTCACCTGGTGCCCGCGTGCGGGCCGAGCCATGATATGAGCCGGCCTACCCCGTCGAGGCCCTGGATTCCAGCCCCCGGGGGCTGTGAGGGATTGTCTGGCCTTCTCTGTGCATCTGGAAGGACCCCTGGTAACATTCTGGGCAGGCAGAGCTGTGGATGGGGGAGCCTGCCCGGCTGGCAGCAGGCCAGGAGTGGAGGAAGCCCTCTGTCTGGAGCTCCCAGGAGGAGAGATGGGGATCAGCGCCCCCCGTGAGAGGATAAGGCTTCAGTTACCATGAGGCTCTTCCTGGTGGGCCAGCTCCCTGGCTGTCACTCGTGCTGTCACTCTGGGAATTCCAGCCCTTCCTCGCACGCTCTTCTGCGGTTTGGCTCACCTAAGGAAGGAGTTTACAGACCTTGCTGCCGGTATCCAGAAGAGGAGGCCAGTGATCTGTTCTCCTGCCTGAAGTCAGGTGGGAGGAAGTTGTGAATCTAAAGAGGCAAAAAGGTTTAGGAAAAGAGGAAGAGAGAGAGAAAGGGAGAAAGAGAGAGAGCTGGGGGAAGGGGGAGGGAAAGGAGAGTGACAGCCGGGAACCTGGAGGGTTTTCAGGGGTGAGGATGAGGGAACCACACCTACACATCCAGAGCCTCCTGACCTCAGAGCCCAGAAGCGAGAAGCCTGTGGGCCCAGGGCTGTGCGTGTGACTGCAGGTGCTGAATTCTAGTCCTGTCTGTCTGGCCACTAACTTTGACAGTCACTTAGCCTCCACGCTCCGCAGTTCTCGGCTGTAGAGCTGAAAAATAATAACAGCGATTTACCTCTCAGAGCTGGTGGGAGAGATCAGAGTGACAGGTGACAGGGTGAAAGTACAAGGTGTCACGGGGTGTAAATCCACTTGATAACAGGCCAGTGGGACGGGAGCCGGAGCCTCAGGTCCGGCTTTATCCCTCCCCAAGCAGAAGCAGTTGGCGGGAACGTTCTCTCCCCCAGCTCCCGAGTTGAGGGTGGGACGTCATCTCCAAGGTGCAGAGAGGATGAGAGCAGTTCTGGACCTCTCGGCACCCTGCGCCCCCCACGAGCTGGCCCTGCTCCCCACTCTGCGAGCTTCTAGGCTGCGGGGCTTCTGCACACCCCATTTCCCTTGCCTGTTACACTGTCCACCCTCAAGTCCTGACTGTCCCTCAGAGCGTGTCTCCAGCATCTTCTCTTTCTGGAAGTCGCCCCTGATAACCTGCTCTCCTCTTCCTCGGTGCTTGCTGTACCCTTCTGTTGGCCTGTTCACAGCTGGTAGATGACCTGCCTGTAATATTCATTCAACAAACATGTATTAAGCATTTATTGTGTGCAGACCCTGTTCTAAATGCTGGAGATGCAGCCACGAACTAGACAAAGACCTCAGGCAATAAACACCTAAAAAGATAAGCAAAAGAACTAGGGTTGCAGTGAATTCTCTGAAGGAAAGGAACACATGATGGGAGAATCCTGGGGACGGGACTCCTTTTGGATGGTGGTGTTTGGGGAGGGCTTCACTGCAGAAGTGGCATTTAGGCTGAATCCTGAAGGACGAGAAGGAGGAAGGATTGCTAAGAGCCTGAACAGCATCCCAGAAAGGGGGAACAGCAAGCACGGGGGCCCTGAGGTGGAAGAATAGCTTGGTGTGTTCAAGGGCCAAAGAGGAAGGTCATAATGGCTGGTGTGTAATGGGTCAGTGGGAGAGCTGGACAGGGACCTCGCAGGCCATGGTTAGGTGTTTCGATTTCATTCCTTAAATGCAGTGGGAAGTCATCGGTGTGTTGAAGCAGAGAAGTTACCTGAACCGTGAGAACTTCCTAAGGATCCTTCTGGCTGCTGTTAGGAAAATAGACTAGAGGCTCATGAAAGAAATTGGGTGACTGGTTCCAGAATTGATTTTAAAAATACTGACCTGTCATGTGTGTTGTGTTGCTTGTGTGTGTGTGTGTCTGTGTGCGTGTGTGTGTGCGCGTGTCGGGGGGGGGCGACGTGAGCATGCATAGGTACATGCACAAGTCTTCATGTTGTTGAATTCTGGAAGCTGGATTTTCTAAGATTCTCTTTTGGGAAAACGTAATCCCTATCACAGCCAAAGCTGTACACGTTACTGGGAGATTTGGAAGTAGTGGATAGAAACAGCCCAGGGTACCTGAAAACTTTCCTGGATGTTTGGAGGACTTTCAGAATACTCGAATCGTAAAGCTGCCATGAACTTCCCAGCATTTAGGACCCTCCCTCCCCTGCCCTGATATCAAAACATTTGCATATTTTATCAAGTGGAAAAGGTACAGGAGTTTAGTCTTCATAAAAATGTCCTGCCCGCCAATCTGTCTTCCTAGATTCTGCACTTTTGCTCACTTGAGT
This sequence comes from Orcinus orca, assembly GCF_937001465.1. NCBI lineage: Eukaryota > Metazoa > Chordata > Mammalia > Artiodactyla > Delphinidae > Orcinus > Orcinus orca. The sequence continues at coordinate 17,668,863 of NC_064574.1, forward strand.
TTTTCTTTTAATGTTTGTTTTCCATAAATAATACATGCTCATTATGTAACATTTAGAAAGAGAAACTGGAAGAACTTTTCTTGGAATTCTGTCAACTGAGTGCAAACACTGTTAGTGCTTGGTGTGCTGTCATCCCCTCTTTTCTTATATATAGGTTTATTTTTTGTGTACAACGTAACCATTGTGTGTGTATGTGTGTGTGTGGGGGTAAAATTTTGTAAGCTGGTTTACTCCCACAACATTATAAAGCCTTTCCTCATTGTATCAGTCAGGAAGGGCTAGATTAGGCTGCAGTAACAAGTAATCCCCAGATCTCAATGGTTTGAAACAACAAAAGCTTATTATTTCTCTTTCACTTTATGTCTTATTATGCTGGATGGGAGGCTCTGGGCTGGGTCCTCCTTACTAGGCAACTCATAGAAATGGAGCTACCATTATCTACAGTGTTGGTGTTCCTTACAGCAGATGGAAAGAAAGCTGTGGAGTGTCTTGCATCAGCATTTACATGTCCTGAATGGAAGTGGGATATCCCTTCAGATAAATTCACTGACCAGAACTAATCACATGGTCCCACTCAACCATAAAGGAGCCAAAGAGTGTGTTTCCATCTTAAGCTCTGAAGGCTGAGAGCCAAAAATATTTGGTGAGCAGTGCTGATGTCTACATACTATTTATGTCTCTCATTTACACAGTCATTATTACAAAATATTACATGCACATGGGAAATACAGTTTTACATAGTGCGCTGTGTATTTCTCATTCTCTGTCCTGGGACTTTTCTGCTGCTGCATCTGGAAAGTGTCCTGCTCAGCCATTCTGATGTATATACACATCTGGAAATGCCAGGCCCCTGGGGGCAGCCCTTGATCAGTGGCAATGGAAGTCAGTGGGTACATATTCCCATCTTCTTTCCCTAAACAGATAATTCTCATAGGGTCCTCAGTGGGATGGAGTCTGGGTTGTTTCAGTGGTGATCAGCTCTGGCGTATACGCTTGAATTGACTTTCTCTCCATACTTGTTCAACTCTTCCCAGCCCTCCACTCCTGTCACCTGGGATCACTTCCCAAAATAAACTACCTCCTCACATGCTCCCATCTTACGCTTTGTGTTTGGGGAAAATCTGGGCAAGAGAGGCATGGATGCCTCTGCAGTTAGAACTGTGTCCCTCAAAAGTTCCAAGCACCAACGTCAGATGAATTTGCTTTCTTTACCATCCCATCAGTTGCTGCAGTCATGGCACGTTATGCTTTGACTATGTTGAAATCTGACTGTCCTGCAACAGCTTCTTCGTTTTCTGTCTTTCATGTTTCTTGGTGGACGAAGCAGATGCCTTCTTCACTGCATCCCTCATACCTTCCAAGTGTTCCGTCGCACTCTTTGTGATGCGCTCTAATATGTGTCACTTTCCTTGGGGGCCTGTGCTTCTGCCATCTTCTGGAATTTTTGTTTCTTTTTCCCCTGGAATTCTGCTCTTTCTGGAATTCCCAATCTTTTTCCCCCTGTATTTCTTTTCATTTTGCTTCACTATATTCCTAATGAACTGTTTGTAAATGGATAAGTGTATGGAAAACCTTTGGTTATTGAGGATTGAAAAAAAATATTTTAAACTTTACACCGTGGGGGATGTGTGTGTGTGTATGACTCTAGAAACTTAGAATAATTTGCTCTGTGACATTTCAAAATGTGTTCAGCTGTCCTCTAATATTCAGTATTGCTAATTAGTACAACACATAATTGGATATGTGTTTTATCTTTATCAGATTATCTTTATGGATAATCTGTTTTGTCCACACCCCGTCTCCCCTAACGTATAGGCCCTGGAAGATTTTAGGATGTTTTCTTTATGATATTTTCCATTTATCCTACTGGGCACTTGATGGGCCCTTTCAATCTGATTTCTTTCTTCAGTTCTGTGAAATTTATCTTTAGCATTTTCGTCATTATTTCCTTCCCGCCATTTTCTTTACTATCCCTCTAAGGAACTTCCTAGTAGATGGATATTTACTTCATGGAATGGCCTTCCATACCTCTTACTTTATTTTTCATTTTCCAAATAGTTCTCTCTTTGCTCTCTATTCTCAGAGATTTCCTTAGGTTTTTCTTCTAATTTTCCTATTAATTTTTGAGGGGTTCCTTTTAGCATGTTTTTAATTTCCTTCCATAAACTCATTTCTTTTGGTTCTTTGATTGCTTTTTTTTTTTTTTTTTTTTTTTTTTTGCGGTATGAGGGCCTCCCACTGTTGTGTCCTCTCCCGTTGCGGAGCGCAGGCTCAGCGGCCATGGCTCACGGGCCCAGCCGCTCCGCAGCATGTGGGATCTTCCCGGACCGGGACACGAACCCGTGTCCCCTGCATCGGCAGGAGGACTCTCAACCACTGAGCCACCAGGGAAGCCCCTGATTGCTTTTTTAAAAAAGTAGTCACGTGTTATTTTTTTGTGTTATGTATTAATATCTCTTTCAGTGTCTTAGAAAATATTATTAAGGATTCTTTGAAAGTTCTTGTCTGTTTCTGAGTTATCTCTGTTTTCCTTGGAGTCAGTTCCATTGGTTCAGCTCACTCCTTTCTCTGGTTGTGTTTTTCTCCCCAAGTGTATGATGATTCTGGTTGTGTCCATTCGTTCTAGGAATGCAGGGCTAGGGTGATTGATACACGTAGCTGGAGTGGTTTGGGTTTGTCCACCACCAAGTACACGGGCAGCTGAGTTGATTAGCAGACGTTTATGGAACAAAAGCAGCCAGGTTGTGGCACTCCACTCCCCGCATGCTTAGCTGAAGGAGAACATATTCTGGGATGATAATCCCCACTCTGGAAGCTTACATACCTCTTTGGAGATTGCTAAGTATCCTTAGAATTTATATGTCCTCTTTCAGCCTGGGAAAACTCATTCATTGCTCTTGGGTAAGGAGGTGAATGGTGGTGGGTGAGTAGATGGCTCAAGACCAACACGTGTAACCTTCCTGCAGACAGTTGTCACTCATTCCTACCCTTCCTGGTATCCGTATCAGTTCACCTGGGGGCTTCCATAATGGGAGGTATCTTCTTCTTCCTTTTTCTAGCTCCTTCTCCCCTCTCTGTGTGCCCTGGTTCTGCTACCAGCACTGTTGCATCTGCCTTCTGGCTTTCATAAGTTCACCCAAAGTTCACAGTACTTTTATGACATTGTCCTGTTCGTACTTATTTACTGCAATATCAGTGGGCTTTGGAGAGAGAGGGGGAGGTGAACACATTTCTTCAACTGGCCTTCATAAACCATTTATTGTAATGATTTAAATGATTTAAAAATGTTAGCCATGACTGGTTGTTGGAGGTTAACTCTTTTTTTGATTTTCTCCTCAAACCACGAGGAGCATCTTTATGGATGAAACTTTTTATTTTTGCGCGGGCCTCTCAGTGTTGTGGCCTCTCCCGTTGTGGAGCGCAGGCTCCGGACGCGCAGGCTCAGCCGCCATGGCTCACGGGCCCAGCCGCTCCGCGGCATGTGGGATCTTCCGGGACCGGGGCACGAACCCATGTCCCCTGCCTCGGCAGGCGGACTCTCAACCACTGCGCCACCAGGGAAGCCCTGGATGAAACTTTTAAACCATTATTATTTCCTTGGGACTGATTGCCAGAAATAGAATGAGGTTGAATGTAATGGTAAAGAGAACGTTCACATCCTCTCTGTACCATTTCCTAGCTGGCAGTTGTGAGGAAGTTACTCAGCATCTCTGAGCCTTACTTTCTTCACTTATTAGTTGGGGATAAAAATATTCTTATCTCTTAGGATTGGGCACATGGATTAAAATAAATAATGAAAGTAATGCATGTTCCATGGTATTTGTCCCTTAAATAGGCTTTCGAATAATAACGTTTGATATTATTGTTATTATCCATTATTTAATTCTGCAGCAGGGAGGGATTGATTATTAACTTGATCTTAAAGATGAGAAAAACAAAATTGAGAGAATTTGTCACCTTCTCAGGCTGTTGCTCTCCTTCTCCTAAATGGCTACGTGCGTATGAATAAGAGATAGGGTTGTTCTAGAAGCTAGACTGCTTCAGAGTAAGATGTTCTCTCCCTAGGTAATGGGAGAATCAAATTATTATTCAGTGAAAATTCTGTGAGGGGACATGTTTGGAAGGTCTCCCAAACCCACTGGTACCAAGCTGGATGCCTGGAACCAGGGGATGGGCATAGCAGTGTATGCCTGAGTGGGTTGGAGAGTGAGTGCCTGATTTGAACACCTCGGTCATCAAACTTAATCTGGGTGACCTTTCTGGGGGTATTTCTAGAGGGCAGAAGGCTGGAGGTAAAGGGCCAAAAAAGGAGGAATTTGAACTCAGCACCATCTCCACTGAGAGTCTGTACTCTCGGGCTGAATGTGTAGGAGCAGAATCCCTCCTGCGATGAGCACGGTGTCATCACCAGGGAGCACTTCGTAAATATTTGTAGAATGTGCAGGTGCAGGAGCAAGTATGTGATGGTGGAACCGGGGACTCTGGAATGGGGTGTGCTGGGGGGCGGGGAAGGTGAGGGGAGCCCCTCCCTCTGGTAACCTGGGGAACCGTCTGAGCAGGCTCTGCCAGACTCTCCATTTCTGCTCGTTTATCAGGATACTTGGTGCCCTTCAGGTATTACCTGAGGCTCCCGATAATCCCGCATTCCACAAGTACTGCCTTTGCCCAGAGCACTTCTGGACGTTCTACTTTTGGAAATGTTTTCAGACACACACACACACACTCTCTCTCTCTCCCTCTCTCCCTCTCTCTCTCTCTCTCTCTCTCTCTCTCTCTCTCAAATCAAAACAAAGTAAAATAATCTGTCATTTCTTGAGAAATTCACCCAGCAGGATTGTTTTATTTTTGAGAGAAAATAGTATTATCCAAGTTGACCACTGATTATTTTGCAGTTCAGGTGAATTAACCAGTAGGTTTTGTGCCCCTGGTGGGCTGGGGTCACAGAGTTCCATAGGCCAAGTTTGTGTCCTTGAGTAAAAGCTTTGCTCTTTGAAAACATTGCCCAGATCTCAAAAAATGAATATTTGTTCCACCTTTAACATGTGAAGAAAAAGGTATCTGGTTGCTCAGAAAGCCCCCTGCCAAGGAATTTCATACCTTGTGAACAGTGACAAAGAACCCGGTATGAGGCCACTAGTATCCATTGGGACATCCCAGCCCGAAACAGCATAGACAACTCTTTAAAAAAAAATTTTTATAAACGTATAGTTGATTTACAATGTTGTGTTAATTTCTGCTATACAACAGTGACTCGGTTATACATGCATGTGTTCTTTTTCACATTTCTTTTCCGTTATGGTTTATCACAGGATATTGAATATAGTTCCCTGTGCTGTACAGTAGGACCTGTTGTTTATCCATCCTATGTATAATAATTTGCACAGCATAGATAACTCTTTTTTTTTTTTTAAAGTTTTTTTTTTTTTTTATAATAGTGTTTATTTATTTTTACTTGTGGACAGTTTGCTTTATTTATTTATTTATGGCTGTGTTGGGTCTTCATTTCCGTGCGAGGGCTTTCTCTAGTTGTGGCAAGTGGGGGCCACTCTTCATCGCGGTGCGCGGGCTTCTCACTATCGTGGCCTCTCTTGTTGCGGAGCATAGGCTCCAGACGCGCAGGCTCAGTAATTGTGGCTCACGGGCCCAGTTGCTCCGTGGCATGTGGGATCTTCCCAGACCAGGGCTCGAACCCGTGTCCCCTGCATTGGCAGGCAGACTCTCAACCACTGCGCCACCAGGGAAGCCCATAGATAACTCTTAAAAGATTATACTAAGTGAAAGAAGCCGGACTCTAAAGCTATATACTATATGATTCCACTTGTACGACATTCTGGAAAGAGGTAAAACTATAGGAACAGAAACTAGATTCATGATTGCCAGGGATTAGGGGAAGGGAGAAAGGGTTCACTGTAAAGTGGCATGAAGGAATTTTGGGGGGATGATGAACATATTCTATATCTTGGTTGTCGTGGTGCTTACACGATTGTATAAGTTTGTCAAAATTCATAAAATGATATACCTATATAGGGTGAATTTTGACACCTGCAGTAAACCTGGAATCAATGAAAATAAAACCAGTGACATTCCCTAATAGGCACATCTGCTATACCCAATTCTGGTGGCATTTACCTTACATTTACTATTAGAAGAGCCATTCTTTTTGGCTTCGAATAGGATTCGTAAGCTCCAAGCCTGCTGGGTTTTGTTGAATTACTTTGTATGGATGTGACAACCTGAGTCATAGTCCTTATTCACAGTTTAAAGTGTTTCTGAATCCAGTTTAAGGGCATTCTGAATCCTCAAAGGAAGATTATGTTCAGAATAGTTTTAAGGTTGAATGTAATTTATTATTTTTTTTAGTCTTTTGAAAATTAGTAATTCACACTTGGTGGCTTGGATGACTCCCCATTAGTGCGTGCAAATTATTCATCGGGCCAAAAAACACATTCCCCTCTAGTGGAAGGTTTTGTTTGGCTCTTGATATTAAAGTCATTTCTGAAATTATTCAACAAAGTAGGATTTTTCGCATAAAATGGTGGCATGTGATGTGCAGTTAAATGATTCTTTTGTCGAATGTTATATTCTTAAAGGATGGAGAGCTTGTAAGTGCCGTATTGTGATGAAGGATAAACACAGCTCTGGTGGTACTTTCTGGAGTTTTCTCATTTTGGACAAGTTGAATTAGAAAGTCCTTGCCTGGCTGCATTTAAATTGTTGCTGAAGTCATCAGTTTAAAGCAGGGTAACTGGCCTCTGTATGGGTGTCTGGAGGGAGGTAAGAAATTTGGTGGTGACTGTGAATGAAGAGGAGAGAAGAGCATTTGAGAGAGAAACTGGGTGCAGAGAAGTGGGATGGAGCCCTTTCCATGGTCTCACCTCCTAAATGCTTGTCTTGTGTCATCATGGAGTTCCTGGACCTCTGAGTTCCATATTCAACTGATACCCCAGACTCACAGGTGACTTTTTCCTAGAAATGTCTTTCATTTCTCAGTTAGAAAAAATATATTCCTTTTCCAAAATCCTGTAGACCCTTCTGTGTGTTTGTCCTTTTGGACCTTTAGTGACCCGTACTTTGAAAGGTACATCGTTCGTTATTAGACTGTAAACTCAAGGGGGTGCAGTAAGGTGTCTTATGCATAGTTGATGCTCAGTTACTGCTTGATGGATGAATGCTTCAGCAAGATTTCCGGTTTATGTGCTAACCAAGCAACATTTACCTTTATGTATAATGAGGCGGCTTTCGCAGTCACTAGCTAAACATAGAACCGTTTAATACCATGCATCTGGTAGAGTTTGGTGTAAGAACCAAATGAGGGATGGGGAGAGCCTGGACGATCACATGATGTTTGTAAAGGAAAGAGATGTTTCTGAGTAGCTGAGGTCCCAGTGTTCTGATGCTGGCACAGAAAAAGCATTGTGGGATCGATTGTGGCAACAGCTGGACATTCAGGCCTCTTAGCTAACTTGAGAGAGGGCCATGGAAGCTCTGTAGTTCTCTGGAGCTTAACAAAATCAACAGCTTTTCTGCAAGTCAGTCGGAGGCTGAAGGGAAACTTCAACATCTAACTGTCATTGCTGGGAAATGTTAAGTAGGAAAAATAAGGTTATAATAGCTATAAAACACCTCAAGATTTATTTATTATTTTACTAAAGTTAATTTTTTACATTATAAAAGTAAATACCTGTTCCTTATTGAAAAGAAAGATACAGGAAGGTAGAAAGAAGACACACCCATAATCTTGTCATCCAGAGGCAGTTATGTTCACGATTTTGGTGTACTTCCTTTTAATATATTTTGCTCTTTTCTTCCCCCTTAACTTCATTAACATCATAGTATAGAGAGAGAGTTTTCATATACTCATCCAAGTGCTTATTTTTCTGATGATGAAAATAACGTGTACCAACCAGAATGAGTGTAATAAAAAATACATAATAGCAAGTGTTGGCAAGGATGTGGAGAAACTGAAACCCTCATGCTTGGCTGGTGGGTATGTAAAATGGTACAGACACTTTGGAAAAACAGTCTGGCAGTTTCTTAGGAAAGTTACATGATTTAGGATGTGACCGAGCAATTCTGCTCCTAGGTAGCTACCCAAGAGAAATGAAACTTATATGAAAATGTTCATAGGAATATTATTCAGAAAGCTCCGCCCCCAAAATGGAAACAATTAAAATGTCCAGAAGCAAAATCAGAGACATAGAGAATAGACTGGCAGTTGCCAAGGGGGAGGGGGATGGGAGAGGGTAGGAGTGGGAGTTTGGGATTAGCAGATGTGAACTGGTATATATAAAATGGATAAACAACAACGTCCTACTGTGTAGCACAGGGAGATATATTCAGTATCCTGTGATAAACCATAATGGAAAAGAATATGAAAAAGAATGTATATATATATGTATAACTGAGTCACTTTGCTGTACAGCAATAATTAACACAACATTGTAAATCAACTATACTTCAATAAAAAATAAATTTAAAAATGTCCAGAAACTGGGATAAACAAAATGTGGTACCTCCTTATAATACAATACTACTCAGCAATACAATGAAATGAAGTCCTGACACATGTAACAGCATGGATGAACCTCAAAGACATTATGTTCAGCAAAAGCAGCCAGACAGAAACACCATGTGTCAGATGATTACATTTATACGAACTGTTCAGAAAACAGCAAATCGGTGGAGACAGAAAATAGATTAGTGGTTGTCTGAGGCTGGAGGTGGGAACAGAGTTTGACTGCAGAGAGGCATGAGGGATTTTTTTAGGGTGATGGAAGTGTTTAAAACTAGTGTAGTCATGGTAGCACAACTCTGTAGACATAATCATAATCATTGAATCATATACTTAAAATGGGTGAATTTTATGGTATGTAAATTGTACCTCAATAAAGCTATTAAAATAAGAATATTTGTAGGAACACTATTCTTTTTTAAAAATTTTTATTGGAGTATAGTTGATTTAAAATATTGTGCTTCTGCTGTACACCAAAGTGAATCAGTTATGCATATACATATATCCACTCTTTTTTAGATTCTTTTCCCATACAGATCATTACAGAGTATTGAGAAGGGTTCCCTGTGCTACACAGTAGGTCCTTATTAGTTATCTATTAGGTTAGCCAGAAGGTTTGCTTTTTATCCATAAGATGGCTCTAGTAGTGCTTAGTTGTCTTTAACTCATTCGAAACAATTTTGTTAGATTGTATTGTGACAGCTGTCATATCAGCGTGCATTTAAAAAAAAATAACATCAAAATTGGTGAATTTTTGTGTAGCCATTTTAATATTGAAGATGGAAGAAAAAAAGCAACATTTTCGGCATATTATGCTTTATTATTTCAAGAAAGGCAAAAATGCAACTGAAACACACAAAAAGATTTGTGCAGTGTATGGAGAAGGTGCTGTGACTGCTCGAATGTGTCAAAAGTGGTTTTCAAAGTTTTGTGCTGGAGATTTCTCACTGGACAGTGCTCCATGGTTGGGTAGACCAGTTGAAGTTGATAGCGATCAAATCAAGACATTCATTGAGAACAATGAATGTTATACCACGTGGGAGGTAGCCTACATACTCAGAATGTCCATATCAAGCCTTGAAAATGATTTGCACCAGCTTGGTTATATGAATCGCTTTGATGTTTGGGTTCCACATAAGTTAAGTGCAAAAAGCCTTCTTGACCATATTTCTGCATGCGATTCTCTACTTAAACGTAATTAAAACATTCTGTTTCTAAAACAAATTGTGACGGGCAGGGAAAAGTGGATACTGTTCAATAACGTGGAACGGAAGAGATTGTGGGGCAAGCGAAATGAACCACCACCAACCACACCAAAGGCCGATCTTCATCCAAAGAAGGTGATGTTGTGTATATGGTGGGATTGGAAGGGAGTCCTCTATTATGAGCTCCTTCAGGACAACCAAACGATTAACTCCAACAAGTACTGCTCCCAGTTATACCAACTGAAAGCAGCACTCGATGAAAAGCATTCTGGAATTAGTCAACAGAAAACGCATAATCTTCCATAAGGATACCGGAAGACCGCATGTTTCCTTGATGACCAGGCAAAACTGTTACAGCTTGGCTGGGAAGTTCTGATTCATCCGCCACATTCACTAGACATTGCACCTTCGGATTTCCATTTATTATGGTCTTTACAAACTTGTCTTAATGGAAAAAATTCCAATTCCCTGGAAGACTGTAAAAGGCACCTGGACCAGTTCTCTGCTCAAAAAGATAAAAAGTTTTGGGAAGATGGAATTATGAAGTTGCCTGAAAAATGGCAGAAGGTAGTGGAACAAAACGGTGAATACATTGTTCAATAAAGTTGGTGGTGAAGATGAAAAATGTCTTTTATGTTTACTTAAAAACCGAAGGAACTTTTTGGCCATCCCAATATTTTATCTATAGTAGTGTGTATTTGTCAATCCCAATCTCCCAATTTATCCCCCCCACACCAGGAGCACTATTCTTAATTAATTGCCCTACCAAAAAATAATAATAAACCAAGAGAAGAATTCTGGTTCTAATCAATGTGATAAATAAAGCATGATCCGGCTGTTCCTCTGCTCAGGGTTCTGGATATGCCAGAAAAAACAGGGACAGGGGTCCCATAACCAATCTGGAACTAAATTTCCAGGCAGTGCCAACATAGGGAATGAAATGTATGTATGAAAGAACAGAGCTAGGGAAAGCAGTATTGTGAGGAGGATGTGGTCATGGGTAATCTTTAGATATTAAGAGGAAAAATAAGTATAAATATGGGTCTTCAAAAGTTAGGGACAACCAAGAAAATAATAAAAGAACATGTTTTGTAGATTTCAAACTAACAGTAGGAAAAATAAAGATGATTGAATCAATTCATCAAGAGATAGGAAACTAGAAAGAAAAAAAGGTAGATAGAAAACACAAAATAGGATGAAGAAATCCATCCTACGGTGTCAGTGATTACAGTTTAAATGAGTTTATCTCAGTGATTAAGACATAGGGACCCTTAGATTAGGTTACAGAAGAGATCCAGCGATATGTGGTTTTAAGAGAGTCACATAAACGAAAGCATAGAGCCAGGCTGAAAATAAAGGGATAAAAATGGCATTCCAGGAAAATAACCAAATAATGCTATGCTAACAATTTCAGTATCAGATGAAGTAGAATTTAAGGTGAACAACATGAAAAGAGATGAAAGTGATTGTTTATTCTGAAAATGCCACAATACCACAATATTCCAAGAAGATATAATAGTCATGAACAAATATAACCAATGACACAGCCTCAACTATACAAAGAAAAAACTGGCAGAATTATAGTAATACATAGATAAAGCCACCATTGTAGATAGGGATTTTAATATATTCTTCTTGGAAACAGATCAGACAGACAAAAACAAGAATATAAAGGATCCATATAGCATGATTAATAAGTTTGCACCCAGAAAACACTAAACACGTATTAGTTTTGAGCACATGTATGTTCACAAAAATGGATCAAATTATAGACCAGAACGTCAGTCTCAGATTTGTAAGAATTGACATCATTCAGATCATATCCTCTGACCCAATGAAACCAGAAGGATCGAAATAATAAGATAGGGTAGAAATCGATAAAAGAGGGATAGAAAAAATAACAATGATTCAGAAAACCAAATATTAGTTCTTTGAAAAGATTAGAAAGGTGGACAAGTCTATGGTGAGATTCATCAAGGAATAAGGAGAGAAGGTGCATGTAAAATAACCAGAGATATGAAAGCAACTTAGATTTCATAAGTGAATTGGATGAGCAGCTGTACACAAATAACTGTGAAATGCCATATGAAATGAATAGGTTTATGGCAAAAATATGAGATTCCAAAGTTGGCCTGTTACCAGATGGAAAACTTGACTAGAACAATCACTGCTGAAGAAATTGAAATAGTGGTGAAAACTTCCTCCTCCTCCCCAAATCTTAAGGCCCACACAGTTTTATATGAATAGAGAGACCCTGCCTTGTACAAGTTGTTCCAGAGACTTATAAAAATGGGACAGGGACTTCCCTGGTGGCTCAGTGGTTAAGAATCCGCCTGCCAACGCAGGGGACACGGGTTCGATCCCTGGTCTGGAAAGATCCCACATGCCATGGAGCAACTAAGCCCGTGTGCCACAACTACTGAGCCTGCGCTCTAGAGCCCACGAGTCACAGCTACTGAGCCCACGTGCCACGACTACTGAAACCTACACACCTAGAGCCCTTGCTCCACAACTAGAGAAGCCACTTCAATGAGGAGCCCGCGCACCGCAACGAAGAGTAGCCCCCGCTCGCTGCAACTAGAGAAAGCCCACGTGCAGCAATGAAGACCCAACGTAGCCAAAAAAAAAGAAGTAAAAAATAAAAATGGGACAGCGGCTCTCATTGCTTTCTGTGCTTAATACCAAATTTATATCCTCAGTATTAAAACTGAATGAAAAAGGTACCAGAGAAGGGAAATGACAAGTCAGTTTCAGTTAAAATCTGCAATAAAATGTTGTTCTAAATCTAACGTCATATTAAAAAATCATATATCATTAGTTTTATCCCTGGAGTGCAAGGGTGGTGTATTTGGGTAGCACTAGGTGCTCTAACAAATAAGCTTCCTATACACAGAGGTTTATTTCTTGCTCACAAAGTCATACAGCAGTTGGAACATGGCCCACGTGACGATTGTGGTGATTCAAGGACCCAGGCTTCTTTTTTTTTGTTTAAATACCTTTTTATCATTTCTTTTTTTTAAAATAAATTTATTTTTTGTTTATTTATTTTTGGCTGCGTTGGGTCTTTGTTGCTGCACGCGGGCTTTCTCTAGTTGCAGTGAGCGGGAGCTACTCTTTGTTGTGGTGTGCGGGCTTCTCATTGCAGTGGCTTCTCTTGTTGCGGAGCACAGGCTCTGGGCACATGGGCTTCAGTAGTTGTGGCTCACAGGCTCTAGAGTGCAGTCTCAGTAGTTGTGGCGCACAGGCTTAGTTGCTCTGCGGCATGTGGGATCTTCCTGGACCAGCGCTTGAACACGTGTCGCCCGCATTGGCAAGCGGATTCTTAACCACTGCGCCACCAGGGAAACCCTCAGGGACCCAAGATTCTTTTATCTTTTGGTTCAACCACTGTCTAAGGCCCCCAAGTCCCGAGAGAGTGTGGAGAATCTCCACCTGCTTTATCAGAGCTTTGGGCCTGGAAGGGATACATAGCATTTCTACTCATGTTCTACTGGTGAGAACTAGTCCCCTGGTCACCCCTGCATGCTGGTAAGTGTGGTTCCAGGCTGGGCAGCCACCTCCCAGTGACAGTGCCCCACTATAGAAGGAGCAGCAGTCATCTTTTTTTTTGATGGGATAGCTAATGTCTGCTACAGATTTAACGTCAGAAAACCTGTCAGTAGAAATCATTACATTAACAGATTAAAGGAGAATCACGATAGGATGATCTCAAAGGAGGTTAAAAAGACACCTATTTATGACAAAAGCCTAAAGAAAAATAGGAATCGATGGTATAGGAATCAGCTTTTGCTAGGTTATACTGCAGTAACAAACAACCACCAAATGTCAGTGTCTTATGACAACAAAGGTTGATTTCTTGTTCACGTTACATGCTGGCTGTAAGTTGGTTGTCTCTGCTGTCTGTATTCTTCATTCTGGATCCCAGCCTGGAGAAGCAGCCCTATCTGGGATGTGGTGATCCATTAGCAGACGGAATGAGCAGTAGAAGCGCCAAGTGATGGCTGCAAATGTCACCTTTCACAGTCCGTTGGCTGAAGAAAGTCACATGACCAAGCCTGATGTCAGTGTGATGGGATCTGTACTTTGCCCTGTGAAAATGGGTCTGGTAGAAAGGGCACCAAATAATTGGGAACAACAACACAGTCTATTGTGGAAGGGATGCCCTTAACCTGATAAAGGATTTCCTCCAAAATCCTATTGCAAACATTATGTTTAATGGATACATTTTAGGAGCATTCTCTTTCAAGGTTAGAAAGAAGTAAGGATTACTTACTCTTACTGTAAGGATTACTGATTACTGCTGTCACATACCAAAGAAGGTTTTGGATAATGCATTAAAACAGATAAAAAGAAAGTCAGAAGGATTGGAACGGAAGAGACAAATTGTTATTATTTACATACACTATCATTTACTTGAAGAAAAAATAATTAACGAACCGATCATCAGTAGTAGTGAGTTCAATAAGTTTGTCAGACGATATAAACGTACAAACATCAGTAGTTTTTCTCTGTACCACAATAATACATTAAGAAAATATAATGGAAGGTGTCATTTATAATAGCAACAACAACTATAACGTATCTAGGAATTAATCTAACTCAAAGAGTGCATGCAGTTTACCCGGAGAAACTCTAAAGGGCATGAAAGAAGGCCTAAGTAAGTGGAGAGAGGTACCGTGTTTATGAATGTGAAGGAAGACAGTGTTGTGAAGATGTCGTTCATTTCAAATTAATCTGTAAACTTAATGTAGGTGCAGTAGCATCACAGCATTTCTAGAGGCGATTGGCCAAACAGATCTTAACATTTACAGGGAAGGAGAAATACTCATTAATAGCGAATTAAGGGAAAAGAACAGAACATGGGGGGATTTGTCCTAGTGTCTCTAAAGTGATCGTAGCATCGGAGAGTTGGTTGTTTGGACTTTCTCGTGAATAGCAGTTCACTGATTCCCAAGTCTGCTTCCTTTATTAGAAACTTCTCTCTTATAGTGAATAAAATCCTACTATGTAAGCATTCATTGAATGTTGATTTGGTCCCGGCCATTGGGGAAATGAAGAGGAGTAAGGTATGAACCCTGCCTTCTAGGAGGTTCACAGTTCAGGAGGTGAGGCACAACACAACTGCTACTTAGCATGTTTGGTGCGAGATTATTGGCAGAGGAGGGGGAGAAGGAGAGGGAGAGAAGGAAGCTGTGAGTAAGAACGTAAACATGGCAGTTGTGCTTAAGAAGTAACTTAATTTCTAGGGGAGGTCTGTGTTCAAAGCGTACAAAACTGGCACAGAGGGAAAAATGGGCCCAGAACAGAACCGCAGAGCACTCTGCAAAGATGGAAATGTGATGTGGGGGAAGCAGAGTGGCACGTGTATTTACGTGTGTCTGGAGCTAGCAGCAGGGTGGCTAGCAAGCTGCCAGTGAGAAGAGCAGCTTTCCTTTGATCATTTGGAAGCATCGTTTATTTCCCGATTGTTGGCTCTGCCCTTCCGCTGCCACTCAAACTTTATTGGGAAATGGATTCTCTTGCTAAAAGAATATGATTAATACTGCAGCTGGTTGTGGGCTTAACAACTGATTGATGGTTATATTTTTTAAGGGGAGCCTGCTTACAGTTTATGTCACCATGGTACGTTGCATTTATCATCCTTAAGTGGAAGAGGACTGTTTAAGTTAGATTTTCCTTGCTGTTCACCGGCCCTCCCTGCCACCTTGCATTTGTTATTTGATTTCAGAGAGTAAATGTGCCTGGAACAGGAGCTATCACACCAAACTTGATGTGTGTGTAGCATTATCGGCAAGTAATGTGTCCACCACCACTGGACACAGTTTTCTGGGTGCTAGAGATGAGATGGGACTATTAGAGACAAAGGCTGCCTACATGCCCAAGCTGGGCCTGGTGGGTCACCAAGATCTAGGTCCAATTCCTCATTCTCACAGGCCCCCAGACTCATTGACTCAGGGCCTCCCAAGGGCTCAGTTTCAGGGAGACTGGCTCCCTGACTGAGTCCACAAGACGCTGGTGCTAAAACCAGATAGGGAACTTGTTAATTCATAATGACAAATGTGAATTTGTTAGGAAGACTGGAATTCTAATTCATTCATTCATTTGTTCAACCAAGATTTATTGAGCATTTATTGTGTGCTTCAGCTAAGCTAGGAAGATGGAGTGGCCATTAATTAGGCCAAAGGGTGGGGGTTGTGAATGGGGAGGAGCAGTTCAGGAAGAGAGAACAGCGTGGGCAAAGGCCCTGAGGTCTCCTGCCTTGTATATGCTCACTTTCATAGGCTTCTCAACACTGAAAACCAACAAGGGATAGGAATGGTGCTTGGTGAGCATGGGCCCATCAAAAGGGTTACTGGGAGGTGGAATCCTTCAGTGTATTTTCTCCCTCTGCATATACTCAGGGATGATTGGTAAAGGGAATTGGAGTGGGTGCATTTTTTTTTAATTGAAGTATAGTTGATTTACAGTGTTGTGCTAATTTCGGCTGTACAGCAAAGTGACTCAGTTTTACACATACAGACATTCTTTTTAAAATATTCTTTTCCATTATGGTTTATCCCAGGAGATTATTCCAGGTATATCCCTGTGCTACACAGTAGGACCTCGTTTATCCATTCTAAATGTAATAGTTTGCATCTACCAACCCCAAATTCCCAGTCCATCTCTCTCCTTGCTGCTTGGCAACCACAAGTCTGATTTCTGTGTGAGGCTGCTTCTGTCTTGTAGATAGGTTCATTAGTGCCATGCTTCAGAATCCACATATAAGTGATATCATATGGTAGTTGTCTTTCTCTTTCTGACTTCCTTCACTTAGTATGATAATCTCTCGTTGCATCCATGTTGCTGTAAATGGCATTATTTTGTTCTTTTTTATGGCTGAGTAGTATTCCATTGTATACATGTACCACATCTTCTTTATCCATTCATTTGTTGATGGACATTTAGGTTGTTTCCATGTCTTGGCTATTGTGAATAGTGCTGCTATGAACATAGGGGTGCCTGTATCTTTTTGAATTATAGTTTTGTCTGGGTATATGACCAGGAGTGGGATTGCTGGATACATGGTAATTCAATTTTTAGCTTTCTGCAGAACCTCCATCCTGTTTTCCATAGTGGCTGCACCAACTTACATTCCCACCAACAATGTAGGAGGGTTCCCGTTTCTCCACATGGAATGGATGCATTTTAAGTTGCATGCATGGGTTCAGCCTGGCCTCCTCCACTTTAGTTGGAGACTTCCTGATGTCTTCTGGACCTTCTCAAAACCAAACTCTCAGCTTCAGCAAGGGGCTTCTCCACACACATTTTCGGGTTTAGCTGAAGTGGGTATCATGAGTAGTGCCTGGGTATTTGCAATAAAATAAAATTTTGATCCACACCACCAGGTCCAGGTCCCCCATACCATCAGTGTTGATATCATGTGGCAGACAGTGTGGCACAGTGGGGAAGAATGTGGGCTCTGTCACCTCTGCCTCTGCTACTTAATGAGCTGTGTAGTCTGTTTCCTGATTGACAAATAGCGTAACTAATAATACCTGCCTTCTTGTTATGGAGAAGATTAAGTGAGATAATACACATAAAGCCTTTGGCACTACTCACTAGAGGAAGCATTTTGTAGATTGGATGTGATTGCTGTTATTATCTTTCACTCCTTTTCTTCAATGCCTCAATCTCTGTATTCATCAAGTCCCACTGAACCTTTCCATTAATGGAGTGGAGTTGGAACCAGAAGGTGATCTGGACCAGATCACGTTGGCCCTCATAGTCGTGCTTGGCCTTCTGAACCTTATCCGTTGGCCGTGGGGATCCAGCTCATGTTTCCCCAGCAGGGGTTGATGTGATCCCATGTGTGGTTTAGAACCATCACTCTGGGGACCCTGGGGAGGGAAGACCAGATGTCCCGTTTGGAGGTTGGTTGAGATGGTGAGATGTACAGCTGAGATGTACAGAGGGCTTGAACGAAGGCTATGGCTTGTAGAGGAGAGGAGGGGATGGTGATTAGAAATGTTTAGGAGGTATGGTCATGGGGATCAAATGATGTGAGAGGTGTGAGGCAGAGAGGAATCAAGCTGTCCCCGGGACCTGTGTTGTGGATCTGTACCAGGCGGACAGCAGCACCATCACACAGTGAAGGGAGGAGGGTGGGTGGAGGTAGTGGTGAGGGCTGCTACGGATTTTTGTCTCCTCTTGGTCTCAACTAGGAGGTAGCTCCTGGGTTCTGGGGTTGGGAGTATATCCCTTGGGATCGTTTTTAGGGGACCCAAGAAGACTCTTGAGAACATTTTTTCTCTTCTCCAGTTAAGACCATATATTTACAGTAAAAGGTCAACTGAAGACCACATCAAAGTAAAAAGCAGCCTCATTAGTAGTGTTCTTCTTTTCTAAGAGTGTTTTTTTTTATTTGGTTTGCATTTAAAATCAAGGATAATGAGATCAAATCCTATTAAGCATATCACATGGTAACATTTTATTTTAATTTCATGTTGTGCATAGTTAAGGAGTCGTATGGTATCCCAGGTGAATCAGAGAACGTAGTGCTAGATTCCAGGAATCTTAGCCCTGGACCCCAGGAATCATGAGGAAATTGAGAAGGTAGGGCTTTTCTTGGAAAAATAGGAGGGAAAGATGTGCACAGAAGAAAAAGGCCTTATCTGCCCACCCAAGAGGAATTTGGTTATACTCTGGCCACTGTTGGGTTAAAAAAAACTCTATTGTATTTTTCCCAGTTAAAATAGTGGAAATGATTTTTAAATGGGGGATTTAAGATCACTGACAGAAGTGGATGTTTAGAAAACTTGCTGAGGGCCAGATAAAACTAAGCCTCTGGCCAGAGGTTCTTCAACTCTGTAATTCATGGGATTCTGGAGTTGGGGTGAGTGAAAAAGGGGTTTCAGTGCTTCGAGATCTGAGAATGTACATCTCTTGCTTTGCAAGTGAGCATAAAGCTCACATCACTGCTTTACGCAAAGGCTTGCAAAACCCTAACTGTGTGCACACCTGTTCTGTTAGCAGTTTAGGTTCTGCACATTTAGTTGTCTTCCACATTCAAAGACGTGCTTTCCATTTCAGATTTTGTTTGCTATTGGGTCTAACCTGGGTCCATGCAGATTTAGCCCACAGTGTAGCTGTAGATTAGTCAGGGGAATGACCCAAGTTGCCTGCCCGAAGTCAGAGAGGATTTATTGGGCTTTTACCTTTAAATTGAGTTGTTTACGTGAAATGAGAATGATTTCCAGTTGGGCAACACATTTCACATTTCCCTTCTGCTGGGGCACATCCGCGCAGGGATCCTGACTGTGTCATAGAGATGCAGCAACCAGTGGGATGGAAACTGACACATGTATACTGCAGCAGAGTCTGGCTGCAAAATGAATTGCAATAGAAGAAATGCAACCCGCCATCCGGCCTTTCCAGGTTCATGCTGCCTTTCAGCTCCTCGTTAAGCTCCCAATATCTGGGTGTCTGTCTGGACAGGAGCGCATGCCTCACGGTGCCAGATACGTCAGGAAAGATAGAGCGGGCTATATGCACTTGGAACGATGCCATCCAAGGACACCTTCTAAAATGCATGTGTTCTTTCAGCTTAGGGATGCTCACACTTTGCTGGGGAATCCCATGAGGGCTCGTAGTTCTTAAAACTTTCTTTTAATTATAGAGTGGCCTTATGATGCTGATACATCTCCGCTGTTTAGTGCGAAAAAGCAGGACGATGGCCTGAAGAAGAACAGAGCACTGTTCATTAAGGGTTGGATATTTATCTTCTTGCATCCATGCTGAGCTCTCCCCAGAGGCTCTGTGCTGGAAGTGAGCCTGAAAAAATGCTGGGAAGGGGCAGAGCAAGATGGGTACTTTCAGAGTTGAAGTCAGCACAACCTTTCTGGAAAGCTTTGGCTCTGTGGGCGGAACCTCAATGGTGAGGACATATTACCTTTAAAATATAGCAGGAGGGTAGAAAAAAAGAATGCTGCTGTTCCCTTTTCTGGTGGTTTTGACAGCCTGGTGTTTGACCTGTGGACCCAAACGCTTAGCTACCTGATTATCTGGAAGCCTGGAATTGCAAGCCCCAATTAGAAATCAGGTCCAACCCTCTCATTTTAAAGATGGAGAAACGAAGTTCTAGAAAGTTCCAAGAGCGACTTCACTAAGGTTCTGTGGGACTGTGGAAAGAGGACTGATGTTAGGACCATATCTAGGCTCTGTCTCTGATAAACGTATGACTTTGAGCAAGAACTTAAGTAAAAATGGGAGTCAACGCACAGGCAAACTTTGTGGAGTTCTGCTGAGGATTTCTGGAGGCTTTATGCAGCGTTACTTTCCTTCCTGCTGAGTTGAGTTAAATGGTGGACATATGGAACTTGGGAAGTCCTTACCCAGATTGCCAACAAGTAGATCAGTTTTCATTTTC
Source organism: Orcinus orca (assembly GCF_937001465.1). Lineage (NCBI taxonomy): Eukaryota > Metazoa > Chordata > Mammalia > Artiodactyla > Delphinidae > Orcinus > Orcinus orca. Next base: position 17,688,985 of record NC_064574.1, read on the forward strand.
CCTGCTTTAATGACTCAGATTGTTGGAGATCCAAATCATAGGGAAACATATCTTTTACACTGAAAAAGAGCATATGGTCATTAGCAGATGTTATAAAATTTTGTTTAGTTTTTGCTGTTAGTTAACAGTCTAATATCGAGCAGTAGTTTGTGTGTGTTGGCAGGTTTTTGAGAGGATTGGTTAAGTCACACATTCTAGTCATTTTCTACAGAGTTCCTCAACCTTTTTTTCCCATGATCATCCACCTAAGGAGCCTTTTAGACATTTTCCCCCTAATTACCACTGCTATATACGAATTGACTACGACAGGTATACTGTATGTATGTACGTCTGTGCTTTATATATAAAAAGAATAAGATATTTTCGCTGCCACCCCCCACCCCCTGTGAGATTTGAGAATACTTGATCTAGAGGAAAAGCCCAGAAAGGACCGAAGTCAACCTCATCAAGTTCTTATTCTTGCTGGAATAAGAAAGAGACACATGCAAACGGTTTTGAACAATACGGGAAAATGTCGTACTCAGTGAGGGAAATGGACGCAAAATACGATCTACACCGTAAGATATCCATTGTATATTCAGCATGAAAAAAATGGAAGTCTGTGTTAAGCGTAGTTATCACTGAGTAGCTGATTTTATTCTTTTCTGCATTATATTAATCTGTATTTGCCCCCCCCCCCCACCACACACACGTTTTCTACGGTGAGCATGGTTTCCCTTTACAATAAGACAACTATCATTCTGCAAAGTAAGCAACTAGTATTTGCTCCTCTTCGTGGATTTGAAAGGATCTTAGTTGGTGGCAAAAAGGCTGCCTGGAATCTAGGCTGTAGGCTGATGCCTTTTTGAACACACAGATGGTCTTTTATTCCTCTGGACTTCTTCAAATCTGCTTCTGCCTTGATCTTAAGGGAAGGGACCACACCTGGACCATTTTTTTGAGCTTGGTGGAAACTTAAAAGGATGTGGGCTTAAGAAGACACAAATTCCAGAATTAAGTACTAATTAAGTTCTTGGACACAAATCACTTCACACACTCCACTTAGAGGATTTGTTTAATTGACTGAGGAAATAGTTTGAAGGGAAAGAGCATTTTTTTTTCATTAGTGTTCAAATGAAGTGCAAATTATAGAACTTGGGCTCCATATTTCCTAAAGATAGAAGCTTTGGAGAAAGGAAGAAAAATTAGGAATGGAAGGTAGTTTAAAATCAGAAACAAATGTATTTCGGGTAGAAAAGTTTGGGCAATTTTCTACATGGGTAATTTGAGAGAAGACGGCTAGTGCTGGGTTGGAAATGACTTTTGGTTTTCTTCCAGAGCTCAGGTTTTTGCAGCCAGATTTTATTTTGTGTGTGTTTTATTTCATATTAAGCTTGATTCTTTAATAAAAAATGTCTCTCTGGGCTAAGAAGACAATGTGAACATTTGAACCATGTGTTAGGGGCCTGCACACCTACTTTGAGGAATTAGGTGTTAAATGAGTAAAGATGGCACCCGCAATTACAGGGACTGGGATGAAATTACAAGGGTTATTAATCTGCATGCTTCGGGGCTCAGGATGACTACCAGGTGAATCAGTAACCAACTTCTCCTGCATATTGCATCCTTACACAACTATAGCCAATGCATAACCATAATGTCTATAAGGTCATTATATTAATTTGTCGTAGGGATTGTTTCCTGGGTTCTTAATTGCATGAATGTTGCCTCGGAGTCTCAGAAATGTTGGCCAGTTTCAACAGACAGCATTGGTTCAGTTCACTTGAACTCAATAGAAATAAGTGAGTGTGAGTTATGTGCCAGGCTATGAGGATACAGAGATGAGAAAGGCAAGTCCTGGTCTCAAGGAGCTTATAGTCTAGAGAACTAGATCAGATGTCCAGACTGGTCCACACAGACCAGACCAGTAGGCGTGAGATAGGCTGGGGATAAACCGATGGAGATCCATGGTGACTGTTTCAATGGGGCAGCAACTCTTCCAGGTCAGCTGATGGTTTCCCTGTGGGAAAGGAGCAATTTTCAACAGGAGCTGGAAAGAACAGATTTTTTTTTTTTAATTAATTAATTTATTTTTGGCTGTGTTGGGTCTTTGTTTCTGTGTGAGGGCTTTCTCTAGTTGTGGCGAGCGGGGGCCACCCTTCATTGCGGTGCGCGGGCCTCTCACTATCGCGGCCTCTCTTGTTGCGGAGCACAGGTTCCAGACGCGCAGGCTCAGTAGTTGCGGCTCACGGGCCCAGTCACTCTGCGGCATGTGGGATCTTCCCAGACCAGGGCTCGAACCCGTGTCCCCCGCATTGGCAGGCAGATTCTCAACCACTGTGCCACCAGGGAAGCCCCAGAACAGATTTTTTTTTTTTTTTAACATCTTTATTGGGGTATAATTGCTTTACAGTGGTGTGTTAGTTTCTGCTTTATAACAAAGTGAATCAGTTATACATATGTTCCCATATCTCTTCCCTCTTGCGTCTCCCTCCCTCCCACCCTCCCTATCCCACCCCTCCAGGTGGTCACAAAGCACCGAGCTGATCTCCTTGTGCTATGCGGCTGCTTCCCACTAGCTAAGAACAGATTTTTTTTAATGTGAACTTTCCTGTTTGGGGTTGGGTTCCCTAGAAGCAGACCCAAGATGGGGGCCCATGTGAAGGTAACTTAGTTGAGGACACACTCCGAGGCTGTGCTTTTCAAACCTTAGCTTACATAAGAATCATGGGGATGGCTTGTTTATTTTTTAAATTAATTTTTATTGGAGTATATAGTTGATTTACATGTTGTGTTAGTTTCTGCTCTACAGCAAAGTGAATCAGTTATACGAATACAAATATCCACTCTTTTTTAGGTTCTTTTCCCACATAGGCCATTGCAGAGTATTGAGAAGAGTTCTCTGTGCTATACAGTAGGTTCTTATTAGTTATCTATTTTATATATAGTAGTGTGTATATGTCAATCCCAATCTCCCAATTTATCCCTCCCCTCTCCCCGCTTGGTAACCATGTTTGTTTTCTACATCTGTGACTGTTTTGTAAATAAGTTCATTTATACCATTTTTTTAGATTCCACATACAAGTGATATCATATTATATTCGTCTTTCTCTGACTTCACTCAGTATGAAAATCTCTAGATGGGAATGACTTGTTTAAACCCAAATTGCTGGTCTCAACCCCCACAGTTTCTGAATCGGAAAGTCTCCAATGGGACTTGAGATGTGCCTGTCTCACAAGTTCCCAGGAGATGCTGACGTTGTTGGTCTGGGGGCTGTATTTTGAGAACCACTGCTCTACAGAGAAGGGAGGTGAAGGAAACAGGACTGGCAGGGGGTAGGAGCAAAGCAAGGATGTGCCCTTGGCTGGTGTCCAGCTTCAGCCTGACCCTCCCAGGGCCTCTGGAACACAAACTGTGGCAAACTTGGTCCCACCTTGAGGTGATGTGGGCAGGCCTTTTGTCCCCCTACATCCTCATGTTTGTCAGTCATGGGCCGCTGCTCTGTGGTGGCTTTGGGTGGCCCTAGTTTAGTGGAGGTCAATTTGGAGAAGGTGGCAGCTGTGTGCCATTCATATCTAGGGCGTGGTCACCTCCCGGTGAAGAGGATCTGGGTGGTACCCCAGCACCGGCAGCATCCTCTATATCTCTCAAGTTTGAAGGGTGGGGAACACATTCAGATATTTAAAAAAGAAACCAAAAACACTAAAAAACTAGACAGGGCTACTAAAACACATCTGTAGCCCAGGTATGATTTGGCATATAGGCTGACGTTGGTCACTTCTGGGCTAAAGGTTTTTCTAAAAATTTTTTCTAAGAAGACGTATTCACATATTTGGTGAATTTCTTCCAAATAGCTACCTGAAGTTAGCTTGAAGTATTCACCTTAAGAGCCCACGATGAGCTTGGTTCCCCAGAACATTTTCCCTGGCAAAATAGGATGCTTTTCTAACTGATACTGTATAAATCACAGGAAGGCTGTCGCAAATCTTCCAAACTGGAGGAACCATTATGCAAGTTGTCATACATGACTAACCCCTTTTTATAGCCCCAGAGAAGCTGAGGGACTCCCACCTCATTTCTGGGGGAGCCCATTTCACACCTGAATAGCTCTTATTTTAAAAAGTCAGCCCAATCCTCATTCCAAACTTGGCCTTTGCTAAAAGACATCCCACTACTTCTACTTAAGCACCTCCCTCCACCAACAAAGTCCCTTCCTTGTCAGACCAGAAATAATTCTTCCTCCTCATGGGGCTTACCTCTTTAGTTAATGTTATAAAGGAGAGATCAAGGGTGAATAAATAGAATGTAGTTATTTATTATAGCCTCTTTGGGCTCCCACTTATGATAATAATGGCAAGTAAAATTCATTTTGTTTCTAAGGCATCAGTTTGCTCTTATATGCTAAATGTCATCATTTTGAAGTTAATGTAATATTGTAGATGATTTGTTGCTGCTTATAGAAACAGTTATAGCACCGTCTGGTCGGTAGCTGCTGATGCCGGAAGTGTAGTGGTAACATCAAGCCATGACTGTGACCAGCTGGATTTACCTGTTCACCCAGGGGCCCTGGGGTATGTTGAGTGTGCCAGGCTTAGAGAGGTCCTGTGCTTTGCGGGTGAATTCAGCCTTGCAGCCGGGGCCCTAGTTGGGACCAAGCATGTGCTGGAGGCTGCCTGTGCTGTCGCTTGAAACATGGAGCTGAGGGTCAGGGGAGGGCAGAGCTTACGGCCTTGGAGTCTCATTTCCCTTTGGGTGCTAAGCTGCATCCTCGTCATTTATTCTTATTCGTAGCCTCGTTATGTGTGGGTAACTTACCCGGCAACCTCAGTTTCTCAGAAGAAAAATCGAGAGTCAGGGTTTTGAGCCGTACTGCTATGCTGCAACTCCAGTGACCTTTCACCTCTACCCCTTCCTCCCCCTCACTTTAATTGCACCCTTCCCGTGGCTCTTCTCACCTGGCCTTCTCCTGACCCTCTGCCCACACCTCTTTGATATTATTTCTGGCTGTGCTTTATCCCCCTGCCCTGTAAATATCTAGACTCTCCAATGTTTGCCCTGGTCCTTTGTCCTCTCTTCTCTCCTGGCAACACCACCGCCTAAGGATGACCCCCCGTATCTCTTTCTCTGGCCTTGATCTTGCCCTTAAATCCCAGTCCAGGGTTGATAACTTCCTGTTATGATTTCTCCCCCTTGTCTCACAGGTACACAAACTCAACAGGTCGCAAACAGAGAGCCTGCTTTCGTAGTTTGCCGCTTCTCCTTCACTTCTAATTGTTAGTGGTGGTGCCCTCTTCCAAGGAACTCTAGGGTAAACTGAGGACTCCCCTTTTTATAAATATTGCTAGAGTTCTTGCCTGAAAGCAAACCTCAGATCATGTCACTCCGCTCTGCCACAATCTCCTGACTCCTTCAAAAAAAAAAAAAAAAAAAAAAAGTTTTTTGAATTTAAAACATTTATTGAGGTGAAATTCCCACAACCCAAAATAACCATCTTAAAATCAGCCATTGACCCTGGTGGCGCAGTGGTTGAGAGTCCGCCTGCCGATGCAGGGGACACGGATTCGTGCCCCGGTCCGGGAGGATCCCACATGCCGCGGAGCGGCTGGGCCCGTGAGCCATGGCCGCTGAGCCTGCGCGTCCGGAGCCTGTGCTTCGCAACGGGAGAGGCCGCAGCAGTGCGAGGCCCGCGTACGGCAAAAAAAAAAAAAAAAAAAAAAGGTAAAATCAGCCATTGAGTGGCATTTAATACGTTCACGGTGTTATTAACCACTACTCTGTATAGTTCCAAAACCTTTCCATCACCCTGAAAGGAAATCTTGTACCCGTTAAGCAGTTTTTCCAATCATTTCGCCTCTTCCCAGCCCCTGGCAACCTGTGTTCTGTCTCTGGATTTACCCACTCTGGACATTTCATATAAATGGAATCACACAATATGTGACCTTTTCCGTCTGGCTTCTTTCACTTAGCGTGATGTTTTTGAAGTCCGTTCACATTACAGCATGTATCAGTACTTTATTCCTTTCTTATGGCTGAATAATATTCCTCTGTACGTATATTCCACAGTTTGTTTATCCATTCATCCTTTGATGGACATCTGGGCTATTTCCGCCTTTGGCTATCGTGGATGGTACTTCTGTGAACATGTATGTATATGTATTTGTCTGAGTAGACACTGACTGTTGCCGTAGAACTCAGTGTTAGGGCTTAACAAATATTTTTGTGAATGGCCAGATAGTAAATATTTTAGGTTTTGGGGACCATAGGAGGTCTCTGTCTCAACTACTCAGCTCTGCCATTGTAGCGCAAAAGTAGCCATGGAAAATATGTAAACAAATGGGCTTGGCCGTATTCCAGTAAAACCTCATTTATCAGAAGAGATGATGGGCTAGATTTCGCCCACACGTTGTAGTTTTCTGACCCCTGCAGTAGAACACAAGGAAGCCCCTCACACTAGAATTCAAAGTCTGATTGAATTCTGTACCCTCCGCAACTTTCCACCACTCTCTGCCAGGTCCCACGGTTCAGATGGGACGGGGTGGAAATGACCACGGGAGTGGAGGGTGGAAAGCAGGGCAGTGTGGGTGGACAAGAGGGAAGTGTGATTGGTTGAAGTATGAAGAGGCCAGAAAGAACCCCAGGAGGAAACTCTGCTTTCAGCCCCCGAGGGCTTGAGTGCCAGGTTGATCAATTCGGAGGAATTGTGCTTGTCTGCCATCCTTCTTCAGGCAGAGCATGGGCTTCCAAGCTATCTCAGATGGGTAAAATGGTATGGAGACATTCCCACACCAGTGGGAATAAGAGAAAAGCTGCTGCTTTTTTTTTTTTTTTAACAACTTTACTCGAGTATAATTGCTTTACAATGATGTGTTAGTTTCTGCCGTATAACAAAGTGAATTGACTATACATACATATATATCCCCATATCTCCTCCCTAGTGTCTCCCTCCCACCCTCCCTATCCCACCCCTCGAGGTGGTCACAAAGCACCGAGCTGATCTCCCTGTGCTGTGGAAACGCTTCTTATTGGAAGCCCTTCACAGAGCCTCTGCAGTGTTCTTGGGTTAATCTCACTTTAAAAGGTGGAAGGAAAAGAGTTCATTGTCTGGAACATCTCCTTGAAAAGAGTTGTAATTCCCCAAGCTTGCAGAGAAGTGCTCCTGTAGGTGACAGGAAGGCCTCCGGGGACAAATAAAGAAGCGTTTATAGATGGAAACTGAGCTGAGTCCTTCTTGCATGAGCAGAAAGCCATCTGGGTGACACAGGCACCTGCTGCGCGTATAGTTGATGTAATTTTGGAAGGAGAGACTTTGGAAGAACAAAATGTCAGGATGGGAAACATGGTTTCCAGAGATCTTTTGTTTGAGAGAATCTTCTGGCTAGTCGTATTTTTTTTTTTAAGGCCCCCACTTTGGCAGATAAAGGGATATATAGACAACCGACAGGGTGGACTTTTTTTTCCTGCTGGCTAGACTGGAAATGCTTTACCTCTCTGAACACCTCCGTAGGTGAGAGGTCCCCTACTCTGAGCCCTTTGATGTCTGTGAAACCACGAGTCTGCGGGTCCCAACCAGCTGGAATATCTGAGTCAACACAAGTTGTTTTCCATCTTCGGACCTTCTTGGCCCACTTTGTACACACGTAGCCGCTCCACTCAGATACCTTTGCTCCCAACGTGTGTGAGTTCCCACCTCACATCGGGCTCGGGCTGGTGGACATCCTCCTGCTTTATTGTGCAGAGGTAACATCTCTTTTTGTGCATAGCTCTGGGAAGTACCGTTTTTCTCTCAGCAGATCTTTGGATTAAGTTCTTGAAAGCTGGCTAACTGCCTTCTGGGAGACATCCTCTTCCCCCACTGGGTTGTATACAGCTATGTGATCACCAGAATCCATCTCCTTTTTCCTTCTGAGCCACAGCTGTTAGATGTGGTCTAGTCCTTTCCTCGTCCCTCTTGTCATTAGATGTGGGCCTGTATTGAATTCTGGCCAGTGGAATGTGGGTGACCATGATGTATGTTTACCACTTTCAGGCCTGGCCCATAAATCCCTACCACATATGACTTTTGTTCTCTTCCCTTGTCTGTGGAAGACTGAGGCCATAGGACTTGCTGGAACTATAGGAGCCTGGGTCCGTGAATCTTTGTTATACTGTTGCATGAGTGCAAAGAAGAGGTTCTTGTTATAAGCTACCAAAATGTTGAGATTATTCGATATAGCAGCTCGCCCATGCTGACTAGTCCACCTAGTGCTGGGGATGAAGAAGGGAAGGAGGTGCTTTCTCCCTTTGGAGAGGCCCCCAGTCTAGAGCATGGCTGGCTGTTCAGGAGATGGCTTGGAGGAAGTCTTGGCCCCGGGTGGAAGGATCATCTTCAACAATGAAGACAAGCCATGTCAGCATGAGAGGAAGAAGCAAATGTGAAGACAGGAGGGAGCCAGGGTGATGTATGCTGGCTTCCAGAGCCATGACTGTGTCTAGAAATAAACTCTTCTATTTTCTCAACCGAGTGCTGAGATTTTCCTGCCTACTGGCTGCTGACACATCCCATTAACCTTTTCATGGGAGCCAGTGGAAAAAGCTGTACTGAGAACCTTATGATGAGTAGGTGGTGGGTTATTGAAGTGTTACCAGGGGCAGCCTGAGCCATGTGGGCTTCCTGCTCGACACCAGCCACCTCCTGTGAGCTCTTGACTTCTAGAAGACTTACTTCAACTTGATGTCTGTGGGGAGTCCAGCATGAGGACACCGTAGACCATTCAGAGCCTGAAGCTGCAGCTCGCAGGCCGGCCAGGGTGGGATTTGATCAAGTACCGTTTGTCCTGCTGTTGTTTTTCGATTTGAAATCATTTAATGGAGGTTTTGAGGGGATACCTATGTAGGAGGGAGGTGTGTTTAGTCAGGACAGGATAACTCTTGGGCCAGTCAACCTCAACATGTCGTTGCCTTGAGACAATAAACATTTGCTTTTTCCACCCCGTCCTGTGTAGGTCAACAGAGGGGCTGTGTTCGTCACAGTCATTCAGGACTAAGGATTGTTTCATCTTGGGGCTCTTCCATCTTCTAGGCCCATGGGATCCTTTCCATCCCATTGGTGGATGGGAAGAGAGAGGGTGTAGGATGGTGTGGGAGGTTTTTATGGACCAGACCTAAGGATTGCTATTGTTATATCTACCTACAGTTCATTGGGCAGCATTCAGTTACATGGCTGCACCTAAGTGCCTGACTGCAAGGGATCCTGGGAAATGTGATCTCACTGTGTGCCCAGGAGGAGGAGGAAATGGGGTAGGATGAACACGTAGCAGTCTCTGCCATAGCAGGGAAGTCATTTTTAAGAGTTGTCTGGGCCTCTTGAAAAGCTGCGGTTCACAAGTAAGTACAAGGGAAGCCAAATCATAAAACAAAACTATTATGTGTCAACAAGTTTATTTTCTGAAGAGTCTGAGTGGGACTTTGAGCCAGTGAATCTTTATTCCCCGAGACCTCTGGACAGTTAGGACCTGCCTCGGGCAGTGATGGAGCATAACACCTGGTGTCTTGCATAGTTTGCTCTTGGGTTGAAGAGCCGTGTTTCAGTGGCCCCTGTCTAGGTAATAAGTGCTTCCTTCTTTCTCTGGAGCCTTCCATAGGTCTTTAGAAGGCCTCGATCCCCCAGTTTTCCTTATGGCATGATGACACTGAGGGATTTCTACCAAAAGGGAGACAGGTCATGACATTGAGCTGATCTGTCCTAAGACTGGCACAGTGTTTATCAACAGAAGTTGGCTCTTCGGCTGGCTAGAGGTGGGACAAGGATGTTCCCCAGAGGAAGGGTGGTTGGAGGCCTTTACTGCAAGATGGGTTGACTAACACCTTTGCAGCTCTGAGCACATCACTGTGTGGTCTCTTTCATTTCACATAGAATCACTATTATTGCTCAGTCTTCTGCAGCCTCACGCTGAGAGCCTCCATTCTACTGAGGCTCTGTAAACTTTCTAATTCACCTTTGCTCCAGCTCCAGGGAAATTATTTGTAAACCTAAATAGCACTGACAGTTTCCTGCAAAGCGATTTCCTGAATGTGGAAGGAGGGGACCAAAAAACAAGGTGATGTGCTCACAGCTTCTAGCTTTAAACCCCACCAAAACCAGATTGCTGTACATTTGAGATTTGCCATGCTGACCTCTGTCTCGTCCCTAAAGAAAGACACTCTCAGGAAGAAACTAATACAAAAGGACTGTAGGGTCCAGAATTCTTTTTTTTTTTCTTCCCCCTAATGACCTTATTAGAGAAATTACACCCTGGATAACAATATAGTAGAAAACTCCCCATGGAGTGACTTAGAATGAAAATCTGATTCCTTGGAAAGAAAATGGTAACTGTCAGCAATGTTCAGGTTTGAATTAATCTAAGATTCCATGGCCCACATTCATATATAAACATGAATTCTTTCATCTACATACATTTGGTATTCATTCGTGGTTCTCTCTCCTGGCATAACATTAAAATGATTGCATGCCACAAAAGAGTGTGTGTTGGTTTTTAGTGAGAGCTAATAGCAAGGAACATTTAGCAGTTTGAGATCCACCCAGCAAAGTGCAGTAGAGAATTGAAGCTGTTACTCAGATTATTACTTCTCATTATTATTAATTAACGGTAATAATAGAAACTGCAGTTTATTGAAGGCCTACTCTTTTCCCAGGTGTTTGGCCTGTATTATCTCCAACCCTGACAGCAGCCTGAAATCAAGGTTCAGATGTGTTAAGTGACTTGTCCGAGGTCACCAGCCAGGAAGAGACAAAGGGGGATTGAAAGCAAGGGCTGTTGGCTCCAGAGACTTTTCTTTGCTTTTGCATAAAGGTATCAGCTTTAGTCACATACAGTACATGCACACTTGCAAAGTGTACAGATTGAATTTTGACAAGTGTGTACACCCGTGTAACCACTGCCGGCATCAGTGTCCTACACTGCCGGTGTAGGACATTTTCATCACCTAGACATTTCCCTCATGCCCCTTTATAGGCTTTCCTCCCACTCCCAGCTCCAGGCAACTGATGACCTGATTTTTGTGACCGTAGATTATATTTGTATTTCTAGAACTTCGTAGAAATGGAATCCTATAGTATCTACTCTTTTATGTTCATCTCCTTTTGTTTTGCAAGTTGTTTTTAAGCATCGCCCGTGTCGTTCTGTGTATCAGTTGTTTGTTCAACCAAGGCTCCACTGTCAAGCTTTAAATTGAGCTCCTGTTCTGTATATATTGGACAAGAGTTGTTCTTCCCGAGTTGTGGCAGCTCCTTTACAGTGAAGGGTGGGACAAAGACGTGGAGATCAGATTTGCAGACGGGATTTTGTGGGATCTGAAAAGACTGGGGTGAAGGGGTACCTTGAAGTTCTGCTAGCTCATCTGTAAAACAGTGCTATGGTTAGACTTCTTTATGGATTTATTGTGGGGACTAAAGGAATGAAAATATGTAGCAGCTAGAACAGTGCTGGGCATGTAGTAAATGCTCAGTAGATATTAGCAGTTATTGTGTTCCAAACCGAAGGCATGAGCTCAAGATGGCGGACACCACTTCACCAAGGCCCGTGAGTTGAGTGGTGCATCCAGGACACGCCCTCAACAGATGACACGTGGCAGACCGTCTGGGCTCATGGTCCAAGGAAGCATTGAGTGTGACTAGTACAGTGCAGGACTTAGAGATGCTTAGATGGAGGCAGAGTGGGTTCGATCGTCAGGACCTCTGGACTCTGTCACGAAGAGGAGATGGGCATATTTCATCTGCCTGGCCCCTTGGGTGGGAGTGTCAGGGACCAGGATTCAGGAAGAGAGAAGGAAGCAGTTTAAGAACTGGCAGTGCCATGCATGCCACCGTAGCATGGGTGGTCTCTGGAGGAGAAAGAGTGGGAATGTTCATGTTGATTCCATAATTCCACACACACACATTGAGCCCTTAGCATGAGCTACGTGCTGTGTAAGGTACTTTCACTGGTTTCTCTCTCTCTGTCCCCACACTTCCCCCCTTTCTCTCTAGCTGTTTAACTGCTAGCTGTCTAGATATGTAAATATTCTTTTATAATTAAAAATGTTTTGACATATAATTTATATACTGCAAAGTGCGTGGATATTAAGCATATGATTCAGTAAATTTTGACAAATGCATACAATCCTGTAAAACCTGTATCTTATCAAGATAGAGAACATTTCCATCACCCCAGAAAGTTCCCTTATGCCCCTTTGCACTCAGTCCCCCTTCTTCCAGGAAACAGTTAATCTGATTTCTCTCTGATACGTTATGTCTCTTCTAGAACATCATAGGAATAGAATCATAGAGTGTGTACTGTTTTTGTGTCTAGCTTCTGGGGAGAACGTGGAAGCCCTTGCTAAGTGCCGAATGCCTGGTGGGTACTGTGCTGGTGAAAGTTGTATCGATTATTTCATTGAATCTTCACAATAACCTCACAAAGTGTATGTGTTTTTGCCCTTGAATTGCACATGAGGATGCTGAGGGTCAAAGATATTAACTAACTTGGCCATGGTCACATAGATGAAAAGTGGCAGAGGCTGAATTCAAATTTGGGTGTGTTGGCTACACAAGCTTTGCTGTTTCTGTAATAACACAACCCAGGTTTTCTCAGTCTTGGTGTAGTTTACGTTCTGTCATGTTGTACTGCAAACTGCAGCACCTTCTCAAGAGATAAAAAGAACCTCTGATCACAGTTGGATAACTGGAGCATGGCAAGTGTGGAGCACAGTTTCCCTTGGTTATTCCTAATTTGCATCTCATTGCTGACCATTTTTTTGGTTTTGTTTGCATGAAGTATTTATTACTTAATGATAGCTTGTTCACATTGCAGTACCATTTCACAGCAAAGGCCTGGGTCTATGGAATATGGCCATGTTGAAATTTGGAATCTGTTCAGTGTCACTCTCTGTGTCGAGGCAGATTTTCTCTTTCCTTCCCTTCTCTCTCATTCCCCTCCCCCTCCCCCTCCCCCTCCCATCCCCTCTCCCATCCTCTCTTTCTCCCTTTTCCCCTCTGTCCCTCCCTTGCTCTTGCTCTCTTTCCCTTGACCTCTCTCCCCCTCTCTGTTTCTCCCTCCTTCTCTCTCACTGTCACTTCTCTTGCCCTTGTTCTTATTCTCTCACTTTTTCTCTTGTGCCCCTACTCTTTATCTCCCTGCCCTTAACTCTTATTTCCTAAGATAAAACAGCTATCAGAAATCTGAGCTGTTGAGAGACATATGGTGCTATGGAAAGGCCATCAGACCCTCCAGAGCCCTGAGGATTTTGCACCCATTCTGCCACTCTCCAGCTGTGTGCAAGAGGGTGGGGCACTGGAGCCTCTGCACACCACTGTTTCTTTGCAAAACGTGGGTGATGATTCCTTTCTCGCCTGTTGCTTCATTCATTCATTCAGTCATTCACACAACAGAGATTTACTGAGAGTGTTCTTTGTACCAGATGGTAGGTTAGGCATTGAGTGGGGAACAAAACAGACATGGTCTCTGACATTTATATTCTAGAAGGGAGACAAAGAATAAATAGATGATCATCCAGGTAAAGGTGAGAGTCCTCTAACTAGCTCCTAAACTCTCTGCAGGTATCACACTCATGTTGCCCAGTCATGATGCCTATTTCCTGACTCAGAACTTCATAGTCCAGAACTTAGGCTATCACTTAAATTTTTTTTTTAACTTTTAATTTTGAAGTAGTTTAAGATGCATAGGAAGTTGCAGAAATAGTATAAAGAGTTCTCTGTATCCTTTGTCCAGCTTCCCCCAAAGATAATATCTTAGTACGTTACCTTAGTACATTGTCAAAACCAGGAAATGTTTAGTTCATGCAAAGACCTTATTCAGACTTTACCAGTGTTGACGTGCATTCTTTTCTCCTGCTCTTCTCCTTCCTCCTCTTCTCCCTCCTCCTCTTCTTCCTCCTCTTCTTCCCCTCCCCTTCTTCTCCTTCTCTACTTTTTCCTCTCCTTCCTCCTCTTCCTCATTCTTTTTCGAGTGTAGTTCTGTGAAATTTTATCACATGTGTAGATTCAAGTGACCATCCGTCCCCACAGTCAGGAAGCAGAACTGTTCCAAAACCACAAGGAAATTCCCTTGAGTTCCTCCTTAATAGTGACACTCTTCCCCCACCCCTCACCTGTGGCAACTACTTATCCATTCTCCATCTGTAATTTTGTCATCTCAAGAATGTTATATAAAAGGAATCAGACAGTATATAACCTTCTGAGGTTGGCCTTTTTTTCCCCTCAGCATGATGCCCTGGAGATCCATCCAAGTTGTTGTGTGTATCAGTAGTTCATTTTGTCCTCCCTTTTAAGATAAAAGTACTCATTTTGTTTTCAAGGCTAACCTTGACTAGGTTCTTTTCCGCCTCAGAGACCTGGAACAGTTAATCTATTTGAGTCTGATTAGCAAGTTGGCAAGTTGTTAGATGATTAACTTTATTATTAGATCTGTAAATGTTTTTCTCACTCTTACAAGTTATTTTCATGGGCCCTAGGTTTTGCTTTGATCTTTATGTATTTGAGAAACTCCCTCCAACTATAAAGGGTTCCTTGTACTTTTGAGGTTAATGCTAGGCGCTGTAACGAACAAACCCCCGAAGTTCCGTAGCTTCACACAGTAAAATTTTCTCTCTCACTCCAGCAACAGACCATGTATGGTTGCCATGTCTTTAAAAGGCTTTTCTCCATAAGATGATTTGGAGACCTAGGTCACTTGTGTCATGAACCTCTGCTATCGCTTAAGACCTTGAAGTCCCCTGGATCTAGCCATCAGATAGAGGCAGAGCCGTGGAGGTCTGCCAGATTGCGGGTTTGCATAGGTCATGCTTGGATGTAGTGTCCTCCATCTCGTCCATTCCCGTGTCTTTGACTAGAACGCAGTCCGATGGCTGGACTCAGCTGCTAGGTAGTAGAATACAAGCAGATGGAAGGATGGGAAGATGTAATTCCTGGTGGCAGCCATATCTTAAGGCAGCACTACACCCTGGAAGAGGGAAACCACCATTGTTGGTGGATGGCTGTCTCAGCCTCCGTCCCCAGTTAAAGACCCCATTTCGGGTTAGCAATACCGACAGCAGCGTAATGGGTGGGGATCTAAGAATTCAAGTTCTAGATCTGACTCTACTTGAGCGACCAAACAAATCATTTCCCCTCTCTGGATCTCAGTTTTCTTATCTACAAACCATGGGTTAAGTTAGATAATCCCAAAGGTTCCTCTCTCACATTTAATGGTTTTACCATTGATTGGTCTTGGACACATTTGAAAAATCTCTCTGAGATCTTGACTGAAGGGGGAGGTTCAGTAAACCTGGGCTAGTCTGTTCCGCCAACCCCGTGTTTACCTCCACCCCCTCGTCTTTAACCTGCAGGCCGAGGGAAACATAAGAAACCCTGGGACCACACAGCACAACTGCTATTGGAAATGGGAGGGTTTTGACAGTTTAGCCATGAGGGCACTAAATTCAGCTCCTGATAAATAATTTACTTTGAGGACAGCGAAGCTGGTCTCACTGTGCTTGTCTAGCTCGCTGCTTGAGAAATAACAAACAATTCTGGTCATGCCAGGAAGGAACGAAAAATAAAATTGATCTTCTTTGGTGCCTGACTGCCTATCCTCCGTGCTTCTACCACCATTTGAGAGGAAGCCAGAGATCGCCCTTTGTGAGAGCAGCGAACATCTCACATTTCCAGTTGGCCTGTCTCTGCCCAGCCCACAATCACCCACGGCTCTATCCCTCAAGAGTCACAAGAGAGACTCTGTATTAGTGGCAATTGTGCTGATCGATACTGTGTTTACGTCTGGGTGAAAAAGATGAGGAAGAGCTAAAGTCAAAGTGCCTCCTGGACAATTCCCCTCCCCCTTAATGGACAGGATCTGGAGGAGGCGTGGCCACACTTGTATGTTTCCAAGTCAGGTTGTGCTCTGGGTTGTACATTTTGTTTCTTTCATGTCTCTGAAGTTGCTTTTCTGCATGCCTGGGGAACAGAGCGGCTCGCATTTAGTTCTCTTGCTGTGTGGGTTTTCAGGGGTGGATGAAACTTAGATGCTCATTAAGATTACTGCGCCTCATCATTTTTAATGTGAGGCCCAAGGTAATATTTAATGAGGCTGAAAAGTATATTAATAAAATTGCTTGTAGTAATTAGCAGGAAATTATAATGGTAGGGTGATGGGGAGATTTTAGAAATCAGTTAGGAGTGATCAAGATCAATCTCGAACGTCACTGCTTCTTATTTTTTGCTTTCAATCATCAGGAACTACACCTCTGCATTTATACCTTTGAAAAGAAAGTCTTTGATGGGGCTCATGCATATTGTTATTATTTCATGTTATTTTGTTCCTTGCTGAGTATCATAGAGAGAGCTAGCAGGGTCTTTAGAATTACTTGTAAACCATCATATTGCCCCCTAGAGGCAAATGAGAGCTCTATTATTTCTGCCTTTCTGGCATCTTACCTGAACGAGAGGCTATCCAGAGACCAGAGTCCACAAGGCCTTCTTTGAACATGAGATGAGAGCAGGAGTCAGCTGTGGGGCTCATCAACCCAGAAAATGTAAATGAAGGCAAAAACCAAAAAGCTCACAGATTTGGGAGGAAGATTAAGATCGAGGTCCCGAAAGCTCTGTAACATCTTCAGGTCTGACTTGTTGTTTAACCCTTCTCTACCAGGTCCTATTTTGTTTTACAAGTAGGTTTGGAGGTAAAACTTCTAAAATGAACAAGATTCCAGGAAGGCAGGTCTTCTCATGATCACACTGACTGGGGTTTGAGCTGGGGTGTGTTGGGGGTTTCCTTGTTGATGCTATTGTTGTTATCAACGCTGGTCTTTTATTTTATTCCTACTCAGTCTTGGAGGATCTGGGGAGCAAACCTAAAGAGGGCAGAAGCTTCTAATATCTGAGACAATAATTATTTGTTAATTTGTAAAATAGGTACCCAGAGTACTGAGATCTATGTATTCATTTCCTCAGTCCCTTTCTCGCTCTCTTTCTGCAACACATTTTTTGTTGAGAACCTACTGTGTGCCAGGCAGGCTGGGTGCTGCTTCCTGGAAATATGGCAGGGAGCGGATACAGCTCCTGTCTTTCGGATGTTCACCCAGCAGTGGTCATTGAACAGTCCTCTAATGCCGTGAGGGCGTGAAGGTTGTGAAGGTGTTGGACAAATCATTGTTGGAGGAGGAGTGGGAAGGCTTGGACTGTGTGGAACATGGAATGTTGTTTCTAGGCAAGAAAGGTAAGGGCAGGCATTCCAGGCAGGAGGGGGAGCACAAACAGAGGCGGGGACAGAGGTGTGTGAAGGAGTGCAGGATCCAAGGAGCTTTGCATTTCTGGGTAATGTTTTTTTTTTTTTGGCAGTATGCGGGCCTCTCACTATTGTGGCCTCTCCCGTTGCGGAGCGCAGGCTCAGTGGCCATGGCTCATGGGCCCAGCCGCTCCGCGGCATGTGGGATCCTCCCAGACCGGGGCACGAACCCGTGTCCCCTGCATCGGCAGGCGGACTCCCAACCACTGTGCCACCAGGGAAGCCCCATAAGTTTGTTTTTAATTTTTGGCTGTTTTGGGTCTTCGTTGCTACCTGCGGGCTTTCTCTAGTTGCAGCATGGGACCTACTCTTCGTTGCAGTGTGCGGGCTTCTCTTTGCGGTGGCTTCTCTCGTTGTGAAGCACGAGCTCTAGGCACACGGGCTTCAGTAGTTGTGGCACGTGGGTTCAGTAGTTGTGGCTCACTGGCTCTAGAGCTCAGGCTCAGTAGTTGTGGTGCACGGGCTTAGTTGCTCCTCAGCATGTGGGATCTTCCCGGACCAGAGATTGAACCTGTGTCCCTTGCATTGGCAGGCAGATTCTTAACCACTGCGCCACCAGGGTAGTCCCGTAAGTTTGTTTTCTACATCTGTGACTTTATTTCTGTTTTGTAAATAAGTTCATTTGTACCCCCTTTTTTTTTTAGATTCCACATATAAGTGAGATCATATGATATTTGTCTTTCTGTGTCTGATTTACTTTACTCAGTATGACCATCTCCAGGTCCATCCATGTTGCTGCAAATGGCATTATTTTGTTCTTTTTTATGGCTGAGTGATATTCCATTGTATATATGTACCACATCTTCTTTACCCATTCCTCTGTTGATGGACATTTAGGTTGCTTCCATGTCTTGGCTATTGTAAATAGTGCTGAAGTGAACATTGGGGTGCATGTATCTTTTTTTTAAAATCAATTTGTTTATTTATTTATTTATGGCTGTGTTGGGTTTTCGTTGCTGTGCATGTGGCTTTCTCTAGTTGCGGCAAGCAGGGGCTACTCTTGGTTGCGGTGTGTGGGCTTCTCACTGTGGTGGCTTCTCTTCTTGCGAAGCACGGGCTCTAGGTGTGCAGGCTTCAGTAGTTGCAGCATGCAGGCTCAGTAGTTGTGGCTCGTGGGCTCTAGAGCACAGGCTCAGTAATTGTGGCTCACGTGCTTAGTTGGTCTGTGGCATGTGGGATCTTCCTGGACCAGGACTCGAACCCATGTCCCCTGCATTGGCAGGCAGACTCTCAACCACTGCTCCACCAAGGAAGTCCCTGCATGTGTCTTTTTGAATTATGGTTTTCTCTGGGTATGTGCCCAGGAGTGGGATTGCTGGGTCATATGGTAGTTCTGTTTTTAGTTTTCAAAGGAACCTCCATACTGTTCTGCATAGTGGCTGTATCAATTTACATTCCCACCAACAATGTAGGAAGGTTCCCTTTTCTCTACACCCTCTCCAGCATTTATTGTTTGCAGATTTTTTGATGATGGCCATTCTGACTGGTATGAGGTGATATCTCATTATAGTTTTGATTTGCATTTCTCTAATAATTAGTGATGTTGAGCATCTTTTCATGTTGGATCATTTCTTTTTATGGCTGAATAATGTTCCATTGTATGGATGTACGACATTTTGTTTATTTGTTCTTCCACTGATGGACATGCGGGTTTTTTCCACCTTTTGGCAGTTGTGAATAGTGCTGCCATGAGGATTTCGTGTACGGGTTTTTGTTTGAACATCTCTCTTCCTTTCTTTTGGGTATATACCTAGGAGTGGAATTTGTGGGTGATATGGTAATTCTGTGTTTAACTTATTGAGTAACTTCCAGAATAGTCAAATCTATAGCAACAGAAAGTATATTAATGGTTGCTTAGGATTGGGGGAGTGGGGGGGATTGGAGAGTGATAGCTAATGGTTACAGGGTTTCTTTTTGTGGTGATGAAAATGTTCTCAAATTAACTGTGGTGATCACTGCACATATCTGGGAATATACTGAAAGTCATGGAACAGTACAGTTTAAATTGGCGAATTGTGTGGTATGTGAATTACATCTTAATAAATCTGTTTAAGAAAAGAAATAGAAGGATTTCATCCTTTTTGAAGTTCCTCACAGGGTGTTAATGAACCTGGAGATTCAAATGTAAAAACACCCATTGCAGTTCAAAATTATACATTTGTTTGTACACGTTTGTTGTACCATAAGATTGAAAGCTCCATGAGGTCAGGGACCACACCTAGCTTACTGTGTCTCCAGCCACTTGTATGGTGCTTGACACATGCTAAATACCCAGTAAACATCTGTTGAGTCAGAGAATGATCCCAGGGAACTGGTTTATTACATAAGCACATGATTTTTTTTTTTTTTTTTTAAACAGAGTAGCCAGTTTCCCTGGGCTTTGGGTTCAGTAAATGTGTTCCTTTGTTCATTTATGCTACATTTTGAGTCATTACCCTGTTGTGTTTCCGTGTTTCCTGCCAACTTGACCACTATAAATCCAGTGGCTTTGACCTCGTGCCTGTAAGGGAGGTGAGGCTGCCAAAGACTGGGCTTCCGGAAGGGGCCTTGGGGATCCGATGAGAGGGACCCAGGACTCTTGTATTATATGTACTCTGTTTAGCTCACCTCTTATTATTTTGTTTCCAGTAGACCATTAGTCCAAGTAGCAAAAGAAATTCCAGGGATTTTTCACTCATTCATATTTATTCTTTAAAATATAAAATCAGAGTTACCTTTAAATATTTAGTTTTTTTAAGAAGTTCACTACATTTCATGTAAAATATTTTTGGGTAATTTTTTTATTCTGCTGGAGGCATGTAATTCCAACTTGATGAAAAAAGTCATTAGTGAATAGGACATATAGATTGATTTTAGTTATGTATATTTATATAAGTATACATATCTCTGTATCTGTGTCTATGTATTGATATATAAAAATTTTCCTTTAACTGTTTGCTTGTTTTAAAATTTGCTAAGTTTTATGGTAAAATATTGTCTTTAATAATTTTTCCCCCCTAGGGAGATATAGCTGCAGTTTAATCAGAGTTGCTTGAGAAATTTCATTTGAAACACAGGAAGTGGATTTATTTGTAAAAGTAGTAGTTATTTTCTCTTTGATAGAGTGGCTGGAAGGACCATGAGTGACCAAGGACTGGGGCAGTTTCTTGGAACAGGTAGATTCAAGCAGAATTTTAAGAAATTGAAAGAGATGATTTAGCTTAATGTTGTCTTTACTCTTTCACCTGAATGACTTAGTTGTGTCTGTTAATAATATCTTGATGGTAGTTTAAGCTTCTACAGATATTTTATAGTTATTACTGGCTCTCCAACGCCATCCACATTTTCCCAGGACAAGAAACCTGCAACAAAAGGAAGGGAAGGAGCATCTATTGAAAATGCACGACGTGTAGTGGCCTTGCCACTTAATTGGGTCTCATTTAACCCTAGCAAAGTTGTCTTTCAGGACTCTGTTGCAAATGTCACACACTCAATTCAGACTGAAATTAGCAAAATAAGGACACTATTATTGGTACCCATATCTAGAAAGTTTAAGCAGCGGCTTTGGTTTCAGGCATAGCTGGATCCAGGAGCTCAAAGATTGTCACTAGGAGATGCAGACATTCTTTCTGCTTCTCTCCACCTCTTCATGTCTTGGTTCTATTATACTTTCTCTCTGTTGAGTGTATTCTCTAGCAATTTCTATACATACTTGTGTCACTTGTCAGTTTGTCATCCCAGAGAAGAGAGCTACTCTGTCCTGATAACTTCAAAAAAGTGCCCTGGGAGGATTCACATGGAGGGAAGTTGGGTCATTTGCTCATGACTGAATGTCTCAGTGTAGTTAGGGAATGAAATATGCCCTGATCGGTCAAGGATGATACCTGTGCTCCTGCCAGGGGTAGGGGTAGAGGAAAGGAGTTAGAACTATCTGTATCCTATGGGATGAGTTCCCACAGCAGAAGGGGTTCTGTTACCAGAAGGAGTGAGTGCCTAGTTTGCTATTGAGACGAATCTTTTGGTTGTAAGAGTCATATGATTCCCATTTTACAAATGGGGTTCAGAGAATCTAGACCCAGGATCAAAGCTTAAGCCTTCCTAGTGTCAGAGGTCAAGCACCCCACCATTATTGGTTTTCTATAATGGATTTAGACCCCCTGTTATGAGAGAAAATCCACCAGCACAGGGTTGGGCCTGTCAGTGGGCAGACATGCAGTGACTGGGAGAGCTGGCCTCCTACGGCCTGTGAATGCCCTGCTGGGGTGACCACGACCTCAGCAGTGACTGTGTGAGCCACACCTCTGTACCTATGGTTTCCCTCTGCCTGGGCCTCTTCTCCAGCTGAAATTCTGCCTAAACTTTGTGAAACAGCTCAGTGCCATCCCCGGCCGTGGTCTTTCTTGTTAGCACAGTCCTCCTGGAAGCCAGAGACTCGCAGTGCCTGCCATGTGGTCAGGGCTGAATGAAGCAGCCCCACTGTGGGCTGCTTGTTAACTTGTGCGTGGTGTTGTGCAGCTCGGGGGCTGCCGCGAGGACGCCTGGGCTCAGCTTTCCGGCTCTCCCACTCATCAGCCTCTCTTTCCTCACCCACAAATTGGGAATCATAAAAGATCAGGAGGATTGGCTGAATTAACCTGTGTAAAATGCTTAGCAGAAAGCCAGTGGCACAGAAGTAACTCAGTAAATATTAGCAATTATTGTTATCTGTAGACACTGGCTCAGGGAGATTTCATGACTAGTCTAAATTCATACCATCAGATAGCATGTCTTCTGGCTCCTGTCTCACTTAGCACATAGGAGTGTTAGTTAACAGGCCTCATGGTGCTACCTAAAGCATATTTAAATCCAAAAGAAGGTGCCAGTTGCTCCCAGGAGAGTGAAGCTTACTTGTCAGAGAGATTTTCCCAGAACACACTTGGGCAGAGGATACATAGGTTGTGAGAACTGAAATCCTCATGCCAGTGGTATAATTTAGGGTTTAAACACAAATGCAGTCTGGCCTTGATTGTCTGTGGCCCTGCTGGCTCTGGCGGGAATTCACTTCCACATGAAAAGCACGTTCTGCAAAGCCCTAGGTTTACCTGTGTCTGCGATGGTTGGATGCAAGATGATAACCGGGCTGCGTACTGCTGTTTATACTCCTATGACTGACTTCATTCCTCTTGGGAAATACATTGAAAAGATAATTTTTTTAGACACTGAAGTAGAGAGGTGGGTTTGTGTTCTGAAATTTCAAGGTATTAATGTGTATAATATGTGTGGATCTCTAATTTTTACCAGGGCTTTCATGAATTCTAGAGATCGTCAATTAGACATATACATTGATTCTTCTTTTTCCAAAGAATATTCCTCTTTTCTCGTTGCAAGACGGATGGACAGGAAGCTGTGACTCTTAGAAATTTGGGTGTTACCCCTACCACCTGCTCTGTCACCGGGGCGTTTGGTAGGAGCGGAGAGGTGACTGGTGGTCTTTCCCGTGTTCCTGGGATTGAGGGGAAGACGGGACACACGCAGGGTGACCGCCTCGGAGGCAGAGCAGCTACTGAATATTCAAGCCTTGTTTCTTTTTTTTTTTTTTACATCTTTATTGGAGTATAATTGCTTTACAATGGTGTGTTAGTTTCTGCTTTATAACAAAGTGAATCAGTTATACATATACATATGTACCAATATCTCCTCCCTCTTGCGTCTCCCTCCCACCCTCCCTATCCCACCCCTCTAGGTGGTCACAAAGCACCGAGCTGATCTCCCGGTGTTATGCAGCTGCTTCGCACTAGCTATCTATTTTACGTTTGGTAGTGTATATATGTCCATGCCACTCTCTCACTTTGTCACAGCTTACCCTTCCCCCTCCCCATATCCTCAAGTCCATTCTCTAGTAGGTCTGTGTCTTTATTCCCGTCTTACCCCTAGGTACTTCATGACCTTTTTTCTCTTAGATTCCATATATATGTGTTAGCATACGGTATTTGTCTTTCTCTTTCTGACTTACTTCACTCTGTATGACAGACTCTAGGTCCATCCACCTTGCTACAAATAAATCAATTTCATTTCTTTTTATGGCTGAGTAATATTCCATTGTATATATGGTTCTTTCTCTTGTTCAGCCATCAGGTATCTGTGTTGACGGCTGCCTCTGACCCTCCCCTACTCTGTGGAGTCCCGCCGTTGGTGCTGCAGGGGAGCGGCAGGGCCAGGGGTGTCACCTGCAAGGGGAGGGTTTATGGCCGGGCAGAGGTGAGCTGGTCCCTCAGAGAGGGTCACTTGCAGAAAGACTGCTATTGGTCAGTACCCCCTCTCCCACTCGCCTACCCCACGCTGTGGAGTCAAGACTGGGACAGGGCTTTTCGGCATGTCACCCACTTTGTCACTTCGTTGATCTTGTATCCCTCTCAGTTGTAGAGCAGAGGGCAAAAATGCATTAGGAACTCACCATCACCAGAAAAAGAAAAGTAGAAACATTTTTTCCCCCAGGAGAATTTAGAAAAATAATGGCAAATGTTCCTAAATGCTTCTATGGGTGTCACCAGCACCTGCTGTTTCTACCTCCTAATGTCTCTCAAATACCTGCTGTTTCCTCCCCCTGGCCATTGCAGAGGGTCAAGCCCTCATCCTCTCAAGCCTGCCCAGACACGCGTCAAACTACCTCCTAGGTGGGCTCCTCTCCCTGCATCCCAAATCCTAGCTGTGGGCTCACAGCTGCCACAAGGCTGCCTCTAAATTCTGTGGCTGGCTCTGCCACTCTGGTGCTCACACCCTTCCCTGGCTCTCCATGACCCATCATCCTTAGCCTCCGTGATAGGGTCTTCATGATTGGTTGGCACCTGCCGGCTCCCCAGCCAGCCTCCTGGACCATCTGTCCACCTACTGCTGGCCCAACCTCTTCTGCATATTTATGCTTCCCCAGGGGCGGCTCACTGTCTCAGGATACCCCCTCGCCGCTTTCTTTCCTCTGTCTGGAGCCCCCTTTCTCTGCAACCCCACCCCGTCTGCCTCGCCAGCTCCCACGAGTTCTTTACTCCCTTCTGGGAGTGCATCCTCACGTATCCTCCACTTCCAGACTGAGCCCAGGACCTACCTCTGAATTCCCAGATTCTCCTTCATTGCTTTTCACAAATGATTCACACCATCAATTACTTGTCTGTTTTGCCCAATACACACAGTAAGTTCCTTGCCTCTGTACCTCTGAGAAAAAGAAGCAGTATGTCATGGTAGTGGTGAGACAGTCTTGAGTTCCAATTGCACTTATGTCTGAGTGACTTTGGCTAATTTGATAACTTTTCTCAGTAGTTCTGCAGTAGGGATGAAACAGCCACTCTTTGACAGAGTTACAGCGGGGCTTAATTAAGGTAATGCTCGTAGAACTCTACCTGACACAGAGTAAGTGAGCTAAGTAAATGCTAGATGCCATTATTACTATTATTATCGTCATCATCATGATTAATACTAGCTTCTGGAAAATGCTGGATACTTGTTGAATAGAAGGGCTAAACAGATGAGTGAGACGAATCATTTTGTTGAATTCTGACTTTATCTGAAATGGATTTAATGAAAGAATATTAATTCTCTCATTCTTTTTTCTCTCTAAAGTTTATTTTTCTTTCCCCCCCCAAAAGTGAAGTTTTCTCAGACGTTAGCAAAACACTTTAACTCGCTTAAGCGACCCAAGGATGCTTGGAAGAGAGCGATTTTGCCCAGCAAGCTGATAGCTTGAGTCAGGATTCGTCTCCCTGCTGGTTGAGTGACACCCCATTTTCCCCTCTTAAAAGAACGAAATCACCTATATTTCTTTTTTAAATTAAAGTGAATGAAAATGAATTTCACAACTCCCCTGGAGGTGCCTGGAGACACACTGGAATGTCAAATAAAAAAGTTGGGAACTGCTGTGCTCAAGCACATCCCGTCCTCGTGGGCTCCCCAGAAAGACGAAACCGAGAAGCATCAGCAGGCAAGGAGGAAGGCAAAGGGAGAATCTAGGAAAACAGCGCGATTATGAGGCATTATGTGGGGGGAGGAGGGAGGGGAGGAAGGAGGGAGGACTGTATTGACAAGGAACTGTTGAGTGACTGATCTGTAACTTCGGTGAAAAGAAGAAGCAAAGTCAGTCCAAGATGTGCTGAATAATTGCCCAAGAATTATTCCTGGCCACCTTAGAAATGATTCCTCACTATGCAAAAATATTGAAAGCAGAAGGGAAATGATTGTTTTGAGCTTGGAAATTTCTCACTTCTCTGACTTTGCTAACGAGATTTGAGCTCCATTATCCTTGTCTTGCTGTGAGCCTTTGTCAATAGCAGAACTTGTATCTCCTCAGGGATTGTCTACTGAGTTCATTTCAGTTTAACAAGTGTTTACTGAGACCTGGGGTGTGTCTAGAGCTGGGACGGGGACCTCGCGGCATGCTGGGTTTGTAATGACCGGTTCTGGCAGCCCGAGGGGATTCTGGGCAAGATGAGAGGAAACTGTTGGAGAATTGCATGTCCGTGGGCCCCACCTCAGCCCCAGTGCCTGAGCCAAGCTCATCCAGGGAGGATGTTTTCCAGTGGCTTTTGGAGGCCTTCTGGTGGGATGGACAAAGCAGGTCAACTGGTCCGGGACCCTGAGCGCTTCTCCCTGCGTTCCCACCACCCCCAGCTTTCTTTGTTGCCAACTGCAGTGATCGCCTTAAATCATAAAATAGGACACGTCACCCTGTTGACTCTGCCTTGCACCTGGAATAAAATCCAAACTCATTAGCGTGGCCCACGAGGGCTCTTCGTGACTTGGCCCCTGACCAACCCCTCATCCCCTGTTCTCCCCTGTTCCAGAATTCCACGTGGCGTGGTCCTCCTGAGCTCCCAGTGTGTGGCTTAGACAACATCTCTCAGTCCCAGAATCTAAATTTACCTCCCCCGGCACCTGCCCTCCTGTATTCTCTCTCTCAACTGTAAGTGCTGTTTGTAATGATTCTTTGTTTTCTTACTGTTTCTTCTCCCATGCAATTGTGAAGTCAAGTGGGCAGGGCCTTTCGCTGTCCTGCCTGCTTCTTCCTCCCAGTGCCGGGCACCCAGTAGACGCTCGATAAATACCTGACCTGCCTACAGCAGCTGAGCTGTAGCACTAATGAGATGAGAAGAGGGAGGGAATTTTAGGGGCAGGAGGTATTACAGAAGGAGTGCTGTTAACTTGGGAGACTTGGACCACATCCCCTGGCCTCTTGGGACCTGGAGAGCCTTGTCTCCAAAAGAAATGATGCTCGAGGAGCCTCCCTTCTGGCTCTCAAAATTCATTGAGTGTAAAATCTCTGAGACAAAACAGTTTATTGATTGACAGCTCTTTGGCCTAAGCCTGCCCCAGAAACATTTTCACGAAGAGACGTTGCTCACTGCCTGCCTGTCTCACGCTGACGTTTCAGGCTGAATTAGAGCCTGTTACCCCTTCTTAGGCAGCCACATACCAGACACGCCACATAACCTTAGCACCAAGTGCTGGAGGAGGAGAGTGGAATAACAATTTGCTTTCAGGGAGTTTAAAGCCAAAGGGCTCTACCCACAGTTGTTGGCTTCTCTGCTTTAACAAGTTAAGTGAGTTTGGTATGAGATTTTTTAATTTGTTCAGTAATGTTTGATTGAGTCGTCTGCACTGGCTCGGACACCATGGAGGTACCATTGAGAAAGACTCCCCACCACTCAGAGCTGCTGTTGAGAACACCTGGCCAAGCAGTTTACACCCTTTGCTGCATCTCATCCAACAACTCCAGGGGGCAGGTGCGGTCAGCATCTGAGTTTTACAGGTGGTGAAACGCAGATTTGGAGAGGCTGCCTGGGTGGTAAGGCCCCACGTCAAGGAGACGCAGGACTCGAATCTGGGTCCACGATTCCGGTGCCAACAACTCTTGAAAGAGGGGATTATTAGATGGTGTCTGCTTCGGGGGAATTGGTTACGTACTGATTGTAGTAGGAGCGCCCCTCTGGAGGGAACTAGCAGCTGTGCAGCCCACTCTCTGCATGGCTCATGTTTTCCTCTCTGGAGGGTGAGACGGCAGCCTCCCTAGGCCAGTCTCCTTGACCGGCACTGTCAACTCCGGGCTGCAGGGACCACCCTATCTTCAGGGTCTTCAGGTGGTCACCCCTGGTCAGCTGCCCTGCGGTCAGCCCTGCCTTCTGTATTCTCCCAGCCTCTGCCCACCTGTGGATGCACCTTGTGCTGGCCTCCCTGGATGGATTTCCTTTCTGGTCTCCTGCCAGGATTAAAGGCTGTTGTGGGCCCTGGATTCTGCCTGGGCCTTATCACACCCTGGCTCTGAGGTCTGGACTCTGCTGCTCTCCTGGGTCCTGCTTCAACCCCCATGGACCACCTGAGCCACGGCAGTGCCATCTCCTAGGCATTCCTGCTGGGCATCCTTTGAAAAGACCCCTAAGATCCCCTCAGCCCAGCATCGAAAGAGGCTAGACTTGGGCACATGAGTTGTTTTTGGGGGTGGAATTAGTGGAGGAAGAAGGACGTGTGGGTCCTGAAACTTGAGGAGTTGTGAGTCTGACAAATCTTACCCACTTTCCAGCCCTGTGATGTGAAAGTGCTTTATAAAAACCACATTCTTAGGGCTTCCCTGGTGGCGCAGTGGTTGGGAGTCCGCCTGCTGATGCAGGGGACACGGGTTCGTGCCCCGGTCCGGGAGGATCCCACATGCCGCGGAGCGGCTGGGCCCGTGAGCCATGGCTGCTGGGCCTGCGCGTCCGGAGCCTGTGCTCCGCAGCGGGAGAGGCCACAGCGGTGAGAGGCCCGCGTACCGCAAACAAACAAACAAAAAATAACAACCACATTCTTTGCATGATTCGGGCCACTAACTCACTGGGTGACCCTGGGAAGGCCATGTTCTCGCCTGGCCCTCCGTGTACCCATTTGTTAAGTGGGAAGGCTGAACTGGATAATTTCACAAGTCTGTGGCCTGGGCTCTCAGTGACTCTTTTCTGGCCTCTGTCCTTGAACTCTCACAGACTGTCATGTAAAGGAACCTAGTAATCAGGATCATTTCGAGGCACCGAGACTTGAGATGGGGTTGGCTGCCTGTGGGCTGTGTGACCTGAGCCCAGCCAGTTAATCTTGCCAAGCTTTGATTTCTCTATTTGTAAAATAGGGTCAACCCTGGAACCTTCCTCAAAGGTTATTTGTGAGGATTGACTAGGATAATCCAGACAAGTTACTCAGCTTGCCAAGCACACAGTGAAATCTGATGAAAGATTAGCTAAATGTTAGGTTCATTTATTCTTTCTTTTTCCTTCTTGCCCGGATTCCCGACCTGCTTCCCTTTGGTTTCTCTGGATACGGAACCCTTCACTGTTCTGTCTTTGACCTTGTGGGCTAAAAGTAATCAATCCATCACACAACTCTCCCAGTGCCTCCCAAGGCTGAGGGAAGGTGTCCATGGCTGACCTTTCAGACCTCTGCCAGGTACTCACTGTGCCCTTTGCTGTCCGCACCAAGCCTGGAGGTACCAGGTGCCTGACAGCTGGCAGGCCTGGCTCTGGCAGGAGAAGGCTAACCTGCCACTAGGACCAGTGTCCTAGAGGTGAGAGGGACATGGGTTTATCCCTTACAGGATGTCGCCCTTCCTTGTGATTCCGATGGGCCACATGGGACCAAGGGCCGCTGCCCAGCACACCTGGCGTCAGGGTATTTGGCATTGATGATTGTATCAGTTCGCTAAGGCTGCCATAGCAAAGTACCACGAACTGAGAACCACCAATTTAAATAACAGAAAAGTATTCTCTCACCATTTTGGAGTCTAAGAAGTCCAAAGTCAAGTTGTCAGCAGGGCCACACTCCTTCTGAAGGCACTAGGCAAGGCTCTCTTCCACGCCTCTCCCCTGCGTTCTGGTGGTTTTCTGGTACCTTTGGCATTCCCTGGCTTGTAGAAGCACCACCCCAGTTTCTGCTTTTGTGCTCACTTTGTGTTCTCCCTGTGTGTGCCTGTCTCCGACCAGGTTTCTCCTTTTTATTAGGATGGCCGTCACAGTGGATTAGGGCCCACCCTCATGACCTTGTTTTACCTTGATTGTCTCTGTGAAGGCCCTATTTCTAAATAAGGTCACATTCTGAGATACTGGGGGTTAGGACTCAAAACTGTCTTTTTGGAGGGCGACACATTGACCCCATAACAATGACCAGTGATTCCACATACGGATAATAACATCAGGAGGGTACAGGCAAATTAGGGGGAGAGACCAGCAAAAACTAGGCATGGAACACCCCATTGAGATAACCTGATAGGAGAGAAACTCAGACCGGAAGGAGGAAGGGAGTGGCTTGCACCATTGGAGCTTGCGGGACACGTAATCCCGGAGGCAGTGGGCGGTGGAACAAATGTGTGCTGGCTTGGGTGGAAGAATACCTGCCCCGCTCCTACCTTGGCCCGAGGCAACTCTCCTTGTGTGGTGGTTCTGGTATTTGACCAAGAGGCAGATTCAGTTCTCGGTTCTCAGGCAGCTGGGGGTTATAAAACGTCCACTTGTGAAAGATCCTAAGGTCACCAAGGGGGACGCTTTCTGAGTCAGAGATTTCTGGGGACAGAGTGCTTTGTAGTTAGGGTGCTTTCTCTTTCCCTCCTGCAGCCGGGATCTGCTGTCCCTGGGAGCCCATTTTGCATTTCCAGGGCTGAGCTGACTGTTGGCTCTGGGCAGGACAGCCTTGACTTAGGAGATGAGGTGTGCTATCTAAGTGTGCTGTCTGGTTAGTAAATTATCCCCGGGATCACTGGACCAGGAGACATTTTAAACCGCAACCTGCGGGCTTTGTGGAACCTCTGCCTTCTGAATTTGCAATTTGCAGTGGGAATTGGCCTTGGATGATTAGACAGTGTCCTACTATGTGCCAGAGCTATGAAACTCACTGGTCTTGAAGAATGTCTCTACCTAAAGAGGGGAAGGAGGAAACTAGCCCTCGATGAGTACCTACTGTGTGCCGGCCCTTTAGCATGTTCTGTTCCATCTCATCCTTACCCCAATCCTGTGGAGCAACCGTTATACAAATGAAGAAACTGAGGTTAAGGACTTGTTGGAGGTAAGACTCTGGAGTTTAACAGACCTAGAATCTGAACTCAGCCGTGACTGACTGCAAGTCTCTTCTCTCTCCATTGAGTGACAGACATGTGGACCAGGGGTTGGCATTCATTTTCTATAAAGGGCCAGGTCGTAAGTATTGAGGGACATATGGTTTCTGTCTCATGGACTCAACTTTGCCTTTGAATCATGAAAGCGGCATTGATAATACATCAGCAAATAAGCTTAACTACATTCCAATAAAACTTTATTTACAAAAACAACCAGTGGCCAGATTTGGCCTGTGGGCCACGGTTTGCCAACGCTTGCTTTAGAATATCTGGCATGACACAAAAGCCCTTATTGGCACAAGTAACCACGAGATAGTCAGGTTTACGTTTTAGAATGAAAATGATTCTCTTCGAAGAAGCAGGTCTTTGTGCAGCTCTGAGGGTCAGAGGAGGCGGGTGACATGTTACTGCCGTCCCTCCAGGGTTATGAGGCTCTTTTAGGTGCTTTTTGACAACCACATGTTGCTGTTTTGCGGAAATGGGGAGACTTATCCCCATGGTCTAAACGGGAGGCTTATGGTGTAGATGAAGTTAAATTAGAGAGAGCAGGATTAGCCTAATTTTCTGCTCTGTTGTCATCCTCATAACTTTTGAAAAGTCAATTCTAAAGCTAATCATAGCAACATTTAGGAACATTGTCTTTTGAAAAGAAAACTTGTATTCACCGGCTTAATATCGAACAGGCAATACATAAGGAGATGGTGTAGCAGAGTGTGTAAGAATATGGCTTTGTAATCAGAAGGATCTGAGTTCAAATCCCAGCCTGGCAACATACTAGCTGCCCTGAGCAGGTTAAGCTCTGAGTCTTGGTTTCCTCTACTGTTAAGTGGTTTGAGTGAGGTTCTTAATCTTTCACACATTAGAATTACCTGGAGGGCTTGTTAAAGCACAGACTGGGGGCAGGGGTGGTCGGCTGTGCCCAGAGTTCCTGATTCAGTAGGTCTGGGGATGGGGATTCAGTAGCCAGGAATGCATCTCTAACGAGTTCCCAGGTGGTGCTGATGCTGCCAGCCCAGGGACCACACTTTGAGAACCACTGGGTGAGAGGATTCTAAGTGTTCCAGATTCTGACTCCTGTCCAACAGACACAGGTTGTCAGAGGAGCATCTGAGTGGGATTGAGAAGTAAAGAACTGACTCCTGCACCTTCAGGAAGCACAGGGCAGGGCATGGAGACCCTTCCAGCTTTTGAAGCAAAGTAAAACCACCCATGGCTACCTGGAGGAGGCCTTGCGCAGGCCCAGCTCTCAAAAGTTCCTTAAGAGAAGTTTCTTTGAAAGAGGCTTCTGGGAGGGTTGGGTATGGGAAGGAGAGAGGGACAGGGCTTTCTCTTCTGTCCTCTCCAGAGAGGGGGAGGAAATGAGAGTGGGAATTTTTTTCTTTTAGGACCAAAGACAGGAAGGGAGACTGTTAACTCCCTGGAGAACTTGCCTCAGGGGTTATTGGATGGTGTTGACGACTAAGGTAAAGTGCTTCGTATAACCGTGGCTGGTTCTCTGGGTTCCTCACCCAGGATGTGGGCTGTGGGCGCACTGATTGTACTTGCCATTTTACATAAGGGATTGGAGCATTCTTGGATTTTGTTGTCCGTTGGGTGGTCCTGGAACCAATCCCCCATGGATACTGAGGCATGACTGCGTTAGCCATGATGATTTTGTGTATTGTAAAAAAAAAACCCCAAAAAACCAAAACTGTTGCTTCTGGGATTTCCCTGGTGGCGCAGTGGTTAAGAATCCGCCTGCCAATGCAGGGGACACGGATTTGATCCCTGGTCCAGGAAGATCCCACATGCCGCGGAGAAACTAAGCTCGTGCACCACAACTACTGAGCCTGCGCTCTAGAGCCTACGAGCCACAACTACTGAACCCGCGTGCCACAACTACTGAGTCCGTGTGCCTAGAGCCTGTGCTCCGCAACAAGAGAAGCCACCGCAGTGAGAAGCCCGCACAGTGCAATGAAGACCCAACGCAGCCAAAAATAAATAAATAAGTAAATAAAATTAAAAAGCAAAACGAAAAAACTATTGCTTCATAAATATATATGTGAAAGATCCTCTCCTTCCTCCCCAGTTCTGTTCTGTAT
Organism: Orcinus orca; assembly: GCF_937001465.1. Taxonomy (NCBI): domain Eukaryota; kingdom Metazoa; phylum Chordata; class Mammalia; order Artiodactyla; family Delphinidae; genus Orcinus; species Orcinus orca. The sequence continues at coordinate 17,721,409 of NC_064574.1, forward strand.
TGGTAACCATTTTTGACAGATTTGGGTATATCTTTCAGGCATATTTTTTATTGATACTCATAATTCTGAATAAGGCAAACACCCATCTAAAAGAGTGCACATTTTAATGCTCTCACTGTTGTGGCCTCTCCCGTTGCGGAGCACAGGCTCTGGATGTGCAGGCTCAGCGGCCATGGCTCACGGGCCCAGCCGCTCCGCGGCATGTGGGATCCTCCCGGACCGGGGCACGAACCTGTGTCCCCTGCATCGGCAGGCAGACTCTCAACCACTGCGCCACCAGGGAAGCCCTGACCTTTTTATTGCATAGAGGAAAACATATTTTAAATTAGCATTCATTGAGTTACTCGTGACATAGAAAAATATTTCCAAATATTTATTGAAGTTTTTTGCATTTTTCTTCCCTTCCTGTGACTTGACTTAGCTGGTTATACCTTTCACACCTTTTCCTTTCAGGTGGTTTTCTTCTTTTTCATTTGTTTGTTAAGTGCTCTATGGATATCAGAAAGAGTAGTTCTTTCTGCATCTGTGTTGCATTATTTTTTTCTAGGTTGTTTTCTTTTTACTTGGTTATGGGTTATGATGTTTTTTATCAGACAGAAGTTTTTTTTTTATTGTTTGTTTTCTTAATTTGTAGGTGGTGAAATTGATCAGTATGCTGTTTTTTGGTTTCATGTCACCATCAGAAAGACTTGCCTCACTGTCATAAAGGAGATTTTCCTTTTTTCTCTGGTACCTTTATGGTTTCTTCTTCTTACCCTCCCTCCTTCCTTTTTTAAAAAAATTCAAATCTTTAATATACCAGGCACTTATTTTGATGTAAAAGGTGAGGTAGAGATCTTGCTTTATTATTATTTTATTGCATGATGACAGCTAGTTGTTTCAATATCTTTTATTGAATAATCCTTATGTTCCCTACTTGTAGGAAATGCAACCTGAATAGCATATTCCCATATATTTTGGAGTCTAATTAGCTTCTATTTATTTGCCTTCCTATTTATACAGTGGTACCATCTTGCTTTACTACTGTAACTGTTATATGTTTTAATATCAGAGAGAATTATTCCCCCCATTACCCTGAAATATCAAAAGTTTTCCTGGTATTTTTGCATGTTTATTCGGAAACATTTTAGAATAATTTTGTCAAATGGTCCTTGTAAGATCCTGTTTGGCTTTTGGTTGGCCCTGCATTGGATTTATAGACTAATTTAGAGACCACAGACGTTTTTAAATTGTGCTCCTCTTATCTAAGCATAAGATAAGTTTCACCACTTACTCACATCTCTTGCGTTATGTCCCTCAGTGGAGTTCTGTAGTTTCATCTTTTAGGTCTTGCACATTTCTTGTTTATCCCTACATCTTTGTTTCTTTTTGTGTATGGGATAAATGTTTCTATTGTTTTTTAATTGGCTGTTGCTGGTATGAAAAGATATGTTTTTTAGGCATGTATTTTGTATCTGGCTCCCAAACCAAAACTCTCCTATCAGTTTTAATAGTTTTCTGTTATGCCCCAGGTTTTAAGGTAGACAATAATATCATCTACAAACAATGGTGCTTCTGTTGTCTCCCCTTTAATACTTAATTGCTCTGATTTTTAATTTTCTTTTTGCTTGTGCTAGAAATTCCAGAATGAGGTTCAGTAATAATGCTAATAGCAGATATCCATTTTCTTTTTCCTGATTCAGTTACAATGCTTTCTGGGTTTTATTAGGTATGATGACTTTTTTTTGAGATAAATGTTCTTTATCATTTTAAGAAACCAGCATTCTATTATTAAGAGTTATGTTTTTGTATCAGGAATAAGTGTTGAGATCATCTGTGGTTTCTACCTCATTGACCTATTATTTTATAAAACTGTATGACTGAACTTCCAAATATGAAACCATTATTGTAATTAAGTTTAATTGGTTATGGTTTATTATTCCTTTCATATAGTACTGGATTTGATTTGCTAATACTTTATACAGCACCATAATCCCTTATCTAAAACCCTTTGGGTGAAATGTGTTTGCAATTTGTATTTTATTAGATTTGAGGAAGGTAATATGATGCATATACTGTGAATGTTATGTAATAACCCCAGGGGAGTCTGGGGAAGTACCCCTTAATCAAACACATTAATATTTATGCAGCCAAACATAGGAATGCAAAACTAAGTCAGATAAGTAAATGCTAGAAATAGTCTCCGGTCAAGAGTGGCTGCAAAGAAGTTGAGGTCAGGTTTTCTGTCTTAGGATGGGTTCCCCAGCAGTGGACCCCCAGACAATGGATCAGGAAGTTTTCCCAGGAAAAACAGTTGGACGAGTGGACTAGTGTGACCAGAAAGAGAAGGAGGCCAGTGACGTCCTTGGGGGTGGGGGGTGACTCTGGCTTCATTTCTCAGGGGAGTTCTGGGAACCGGGACTCTTGAGCTGCCCCCATGGGTCAAGGGACGTACCCCGCAGTCACTAGTGTGCCCTCAAATGGATGAGGGTCCCAAGGAAGCGAAGGGAGTTTTGACAGCACCCTACTGCCACCAAATGAGTTAAAAAAACCAGGTTTCAGAACTTTTTCACTTTCAGAATTCTAGATGAGACACTGTTGACTTGTATTCGATTTTGGCCTCAATATCCCCAAGTGATGCCGTTTTGTTGTTTCCAAGCTTGGTAGCCGGGTCTTGCCAGCTGCTCAAGATGCGCGGGGAACCCTTCTCCCTTTATCTGGGCTGTGGAGTAGCTGATACAGCATTGGAATCATCCGTTCTCTGAAGGCTTTTCAGAACTAGCCTGCGAAGCCAACTGTCACGGCACAGGTTTTGGAGGTACCTTTTGACAAATAGTGAAGTTTTAAAATAAGTGTTATTGATTTAGTCAAACTAGTTCTTGACTTTATAGTCTCCTGAAAAATAATGCCTTTCTTTGCGATTTGGTTTCCTGGTGTCGTTTCACAGAGTAGAGTCTCTCATAAAATGTGCAAGTTTTTCATAACATACCATCAATGCAATTACTTCTCTCTTCTCCTTTATAGTGAGTTAAGTTGAAGCAGAGATTTTGTGTAATTCATTGTTGTGTCACCAATTCCTGACATTTAATAAGGTCTCAGTGAATATTTGCTGAATGAAAGAATCCATGAATGAGGTAGACTCACTTTCTCAATTCCTAATTTTGCATATTTATTTTTCTCCCTCTTGCCGAAAGTTTATTTTAGGATCTTTGGAAAGAACCAGATATTACTTTAATCAATCCTATCATTTAAAAAATTTTCTAGTTCATTAAATACTTCTTTGATGTTATTAATTCCTTGCTCTTTTTTTGAACTTATAAGTTGATTATAACTTAATAGGAAAATTCAAGGTATGCATTTTGTTTGAATACAGCTTTGGCTTCATCCTGAAAGTTTTAAAAGGTAGTTATTTCTTTTCTGTTTTTCTAATTAGCCTATACTTGTATTTTACTTCCTCTTTAACGTAATAGTGGAGCATATTATTTAAACATTTTTGAATAGCTGAGTTTTAAAATATTTTATATTTCATAACTTCAGATTTTATTCCACTGTGATCATAGACTATGACTGTATGATTTACTCTTTGGGAGTTATTTTTATGTTTAGTTCTTGTGAATTCTTAAAAACAAAGTTAATTTTTCTCTTCCTTTTTCCTCTTTTATCTCCACCACACACCTACAGAAGTGTATGAGAAATTGGAGAAGAGTTATTCCTCCCACAAAAATTGAACAACGTGGATTAGTTTGCATTTATTTAGTTATTATGTGCCAGATTCTGTTATTCTTGTTTTTCCTTTCCTTTTGCGGGGTGGGGGGGGCAATATAAAAATAACATAACATGCGATCCACCTTGACCAGCTCATTCAATTTTGTAATGCAGGTATGGCATGAAATATCAATATAATGTCCTCTTTGCCTCGCTAACTCTGAAGGAAGCATTCTAGGAGAAGCTTCTTCTCCTAGCCCCATTTGCCTTTGTGCTTGGGGTCGGGCCCCTTACTGGATGTTGGGACAGACCCACTGGAACTCACAGGAATGGGAATTACTGACCTGTAATCACTGGCCCAGAGGTAGCACTCATTGTACATTTACGGTTCTGAGAAGACCTTTTCCACCCTCAGCTTCCAGACGTGAGCATGAATATTACTCCCTTAAGTTATGGTGATGCCATGTAAATTTTCAATAAATATGCCTTATCTGGACTTTCTCTCAACTCGGCAGCCTGCTGTGAGTGTGGAAAAGAGAGATAGGACACAGGAGAGCAATTAACCTTGTTCAGTGGACTTCAAATTCAGTTTTCTTAAACTGTTATAAGCTTCTTGGCACTCAGTCATTGGGTTTCAGCATCCAGGCCCACACCTAAGGATGCGTCAGGCCTTATCAGCTATCTTCATTTATTTATTACCCAAAACAGAGTTCTGTCCGTTATAAGAATATCATGTATTCTAACAATAATTAATCATTTTAAATTTATTATTATTATTATTATTTTTTAACTTTTAATCAGTTTAAGCAGTTATCTTTAATCATCCAGTTCTTGACCACAGATTCCCCCCATCTTTCCATAAAGGGTCATGGAGCACCTGCAATGTTTAGAGGCAAAAACAGGGATGAATCAGATAGAACCCTTGTCCTCTAGAACAGGGACCAGAAAATTACAGCCTAAGGGTCAGATTCAGCCCTGGGGCCATATTGGCTTAGCCACTTGGAGTTTTATTGGAACACACCCATTCATCTGTGTATTGTCTGTATCTTCTATGCCACAACGTCAGAGTCTCGAGCATTTGCCACAGAGACCATCTGGTCCACAAACTCTAAAATATTTACTATCCGGTCCTTTAAAGAAACAGTTTGTTGACCCCTGATGTAAAAGTCAAATCAGAATTTACAATAACCAGGACATGGAAACAACCTAAGTGTCCATCAACAGATGAACGGATAAAGAAGATGTGGCACATATATACAATGGAATAGTACTCAGCCATAAAAAGAAATGAAATTGAGTTATTTGTAGTGAGGTGGATGGACCTAGAGTCTGTCATACAGAGTGAAGTAAGTCAGAAAGAGAAAGACAAATACCGTATGCTAACACATATATATGGAATCTAAGGAAAAGAAAATGTCATAAAGAACCTAGGGGTAAGACGGGAATAAAGACACAGACCTACTAGAGAATGGACTTGAGGATATGGGGAGGGGGAAGGGTAAGCTGTGACAAAGCGAGAGAGGCATGGACATATATACACTACCAAACGTAAAATAGATAGCTAGTGGGAAGCAGCGGCATAGCACAGGGAGATCAGCTCGGTGCTCTGTGACCACCTAGAGGGGTGGGATAGGGAGGGTGGGAGGGAGACGCAAGAGGGAGGAGATATGGGGATATATGTATAGCTGAATCACTTTTTTATACAGCAGAAACTAACACACCATTGTAAAGCAGTTATACTCCAATAAAGATGTTAAATAAAAAAAAGAGAGAATGCCATGCCAAATGAATACAAAAAAAAAAAGGCAGAGAGAGAACACAGCTCCCAGAAGCACTAACGTGCCTGGAAGCTCCGCGTGCTCTTAGAGAGGGCTGGGCCCACTTCCTGGGTGATTTGGAGCAGGAGGCATTCTTGCTGCCTCTTGGGCTTTGTTCTCAGGGTGACCCACTGGAACAGCCTGCTCTGGTCTGGATAGCGGAAGGGCAGGGGCACCCCAAGGAGCCTGCTTTCCCTTTCCAGGGCCCTCAGGGCTGCAGTTGGGTGCCTAAGCCCAGCCAGCCAGAGAGTGGTACTCTGCTTTCTGTTGCCCCTACTGATATTTGCAAATTATCAGTGCCTGTTCTAAGCACAGAGACAGGGCTATGTGAAGTAAGGGAAAGTCTTCGAGGCCCATGGGGGCCATGGCAGAGGCCGGTGGCAGCCTCGTGTGCCCCCTTTCTTGCGCAGTCTTAGGGGATCTCTTCCAGCAAACCCCACCCTGTGCCAGCCCACTTGGCCTCCTCTGGCGGTGAGTGAGGGCACGTGGGATGCTCAGTGACCAGCTTTTCCTCCTCTTCCTTCTAGTCTGCTGCTTTAGCTATGGGGCTGGGTCCATCTGCCTGTTACAGCTGGATGACACTGGTAAAATGGTAATAATCATAGTAACAACAACAACAGTAATAGCATAATTATTACGAGAGTAGCTGTGATTCATTGAGGCTTAGTATGTGCCACTTACTTTGCCTCCATCAGGCGTTGGCTTGCAGGCCAAATTCAGCCCCTTGCCTATTTTTTATGTAACATTTTATCAGAGCACAGCCATGAGTAGCCTGTTGCTGCTTTCATGCTACTGGGCCAGAGTCAGGTCATTGTGACAGAGACCTTATAGCCTGCAGAACCTGAAGTCGTTACTATCAGGGCCTTTACAGAAAAAGTTTACTGACCCTTGGCCTACATTATCTCATTTAATCCATCCCCACACCCACTGTGAGATAGTACTGCCCTCAGCCCATTTTACAGATAGGAAAGCGAGGTGCAGAGGTTAAACGGCTGGCCCACGTCATAGAAACTCAGGGTCTTCATCTCTAAATTGGGTATGAAACTCTCTCTCCTCCTTTCCATGTTGCTCAGGGTGTGGAGGTGTCTTGGGAGGAGAGTGGCACAGGCAGAGGGAGGGACACTGAAGGGAGGGGTCAGGATATGGGGGTATCTGGCCCCTGTGTGGCCGTTGCCTCACACTGTGATTATTTTTGGCACCATGAGTGGGCCAGGCTGGGGGAGCTCAAAGCCCTTCCCTCGCTGACAGGCTGGAGTTTCAAGCCAGGGTCCGGGGAGCGCCTGAGCTCTGGAAGGAGGGTCAGCAAAGCGGAGGCCTATCTAAAGACGGTGTGGCGGGTGTGCCCCAGGCAGCCTGTGGTTTCGGGGGCAGAGCTCAGAAGCCTGGTCTTGAATCTCATTTCCCCTCTTCCAGGCTGAGGCCTTGGGCATGTTCCCTACCTCCTGTTGTGAGCCTCAGTTTCATGCTTTGTAGAATGGGGAGTGTCGAGAGGAGGACATTTCCCCTTCTACCCATCTCAAGTTCTTGTGGTTGGACTAATAATAAAACTAACACAAGACAGATTCACAGGAGAAAAAGGAACGCATTTCATTTCATGAACATGGAGGTCTCATGGAAATGGGAAGTCTTCATAACAAGTGGCCAAAGCAGGCAACTTTTATACCAAACAGTAAATGTGGGAGGAATTGACAGCTCGAAGAAACTTAGGTCGTGGGTGCTCAATGAGTAAAGAATCTGAACAGAGTTTGGGTTTTGGGTAGTAAGTTAAAGAAGTAACAAGGTGTATTATGTAGGCTTCTAGGCCCAAATTCCTTGTCTCTGGCGATAAGGCTGTCCTACCTCCAGATGCAGGGAGAATAACTTTCTTTCTTTTTCCTTATTTTTTGTTCTTGTGACTTTTTAAATTTATTTATTTTACTGAAGTGTACTTGATGTACAATATTATATGTTACAGGTGTACAATATAGTGATTCGCAATTTTTGAAAGTTATGCTCCATTTATGGTTATTATAAAATATTGGCTATATTCCTCGTGTTATACACTATATCCTTGTAGCTTATTTTATACCTAATAGTTTGTACCTCTTAGTCCCCTCCCCCTTTATTGCCCCTTCCCCCTTCCCTCTCCCCACTGGTAACCACTAGTTTGTTCTCTGATTTGTGAGTCTGCTTCTTTTTTGTTATATTCACGAGTTTGTTGTATTTTTTTAGATGCCACATACAGGTGATATCATACAGTATTTGTCTTTGTCTGACTTATTTCAGGTCCATCCATATTGCTGCAAATGGCAAGATTTCATTCCTTTTTTATGGCTGAGTAGTATTCCAGTGTGTGTGTGTGTGTGTGTGTGTGTGTGTGTGTGTGTGTGTGTGTGTGTGTGTACACTACATCTTCTTTATCCATTCGTCTGTTGGTGGACACTTAGGTTGCTTCCATATCTTGACAATTGTAAATAATGCTGCTGTGAACATTGGGGTATATGTATCTTTTCAAATTAGTGTTTTTGTTTCTTCTGGATACATTCCCAGGAGTGGAATTGCTGGATCATGTGATAGTTCTATTTTTAGTGTTTTGAGAAACCTCCATACTGTTTTCCACAGTGGCTGCACCTTTCACATGAGATGTATTTCCTGCTTTCAGGGAGACAGGATGGTCAGAGTGTCCCTCTTGCACTGGCTGTTGCTTAAGTAACTTTAATTCAAAATAATCAATATGTCACTGTGGCATATTTTGGGGCAGCCCGCCCTGAGCCCCAGCAGGAGATTGGTATGGAAGCTGTCTTTCCTTTCCCTGGCCTTCTGCAGGTCCAGAGAGATGTTAGTCCTTCACACAAACAAGGTACTCTGAATCCTCCCTGCTAGTTCACAAGGAGGGCTGTCCTGCTCAGGTGGCAGGGCATGGGTGAGGCAGGGGTTGGGTGGCAAGTCTGAGGGGTACCTTGGGATCCTGCCCAGGGATCAGCAGATGAAATGGTACCCTCTGTGTATTTGTTCCAACACCTGGCTCTGAACCACTAGGGAAAACTACTGGAGACCGGGAGGGGAATGCAGACGCTCTCCCTCAGCCTTGCCTTCCATGAGCTGCATCTGCTGAGCTCTTTGTAGATTTGGGGGTAAAATTACCTTATTAATCTTTGTTTTGTAAATACCACTGTGAAAGAAGGGGATTTTGCATTCACTCATCTTTCCATTATTATGGTAATAGCTTTCAATTTATAACTAATTAATGCTCTTCCTTCCTAACCTGCCCTTTATTAGGAGAAGCCAGGAGTGGATTCCAGCAGGTGGGAGTCTGGGTGTGGGTGGTGGAGCAGTTCCCTGAGGCAACTTCTGAGGGTGTGACCCAGATGCCTTTGTTTATGGGTCCTGGTGGCATGGGGGTCTGTTCCCATCCACCTGCAGGCTGGGGTTCAGGCTTGGCTGTCCATCTCTCAGGAGGAGATTGGCACAGGGCTAGAAGACAGCCAGGGCAGGGGAGCAGGGAAACATCCAGAAGCCACCCTTGAGAGGACCAGGAGAGAGATCCGGAGACATTGCAAAGTGGAAAAGGAAGGCTCAAGGGGACACGACTCATGTCTTCAGAATAACTGCCATGTGAATCTGGACACGTTCTCTGGGTCCCCAAGGAGAGACCCAAGAGAAATGGGCAGTGGCTACAAGGAGGCAGGCTTGGAGATGGTGTAAGAAGCGTGCCCATGTTGTGACATGCATAGGTATCTGAAAATAGAGCTGTCTTCTCTGGGAGGTCTCAGGTGGCCCTCTCCACACACCCAAACACGCACTACTAGAGACATTCCCTTTAGTTCAAGTTTAAAGACAGTCGCTTGGCATGAATTTTATAGATGCACAGTTGGCTCAAGGCCTCTGTGATTCTGCACCACACCAAGAATTTGTGTTTGGGGGGAGGTGACTGGAAAGGAAGTTGGATATCGAGCTGTAGCTGGTTTGCTTTGATTTACTGGTATCATCGTTGAATGAAAGCCTCACTCTTTCCTGGCAGGCTAATGTAGGCCAGTCTTCCGCAATGAGAAGACTTGAAAACACAAGAGGAAAGGGGAGGAAATTTGGTAATGACATGCACGGATCCTCTTTGATCTCCCGCGTGGTTCAGAGCACAGCCCCTCCTGCTCTGCAGAGGAGGCTCAGATAAGAGATTCCAATTTCCCTGTGGACTTTTCTGGAACTGCAGTCATTAGCTTTTCCCTGTTTATCAAGCGAACATAAATAGGTACAAAAAAGGTTTCCCTTCTCCCTTATGGATTAATTATATACATTCCCCACCCCCTTCAGATTCATTAGATTTTTTGCTACTGTTTTTTCCATGAAAAGATTTGGGACAGCATGTGGGTGAGGGGCGTGGAGAACATTTGGATCATCACTGAGGCCGCGTCGCTTCAAAGCAGCCACCTTTCAACACTGTCCAACGGGGTGTTCCGCAATGATGGAAATACTGTACATCTGACCTACCCAGTATGGTAGCCAGCATAGCCACTAGCCATGTGTTAGTGGATGGGGTGGGGGGGAAGTAAAGCTGTACCGGGAAGTGCTTTGAACAATAATAAAAAATGCCACAGAATGAAAAGGGAAACACAAGTTAACTGCCAAGGGTCTTGTGGAGTCAGTTAGCGGAATACATGGCCACTGAAGGTAGGAGAATGAAGGCCTACGTGGTGCATCTCATTTGTTTCTGGAAGCTGCCATTCTTGGGTGTGATGCCAAAACCTCCTCTGCTGACGCTAGTGATGACAGCCAAGGCACTTCTAATTACGGCTTCCCGTTGGTGGCCTGTATGCGCGACTTAACTCTATCTCACAAGCAGTCAGTGGACCATGGAGACACTTGACGGATGGCTGCTCCATGTAATTTCTGGGCCTGTAACTTGTTGGGAGCTGTCGGGGCCGAGACAGCATGACTACTGGACTATCGTGACTTTGAAATATGCCCTTTTGAAGACTTGATGCGATAAGTAGTGGCGGGAGCTGAGAATCCTGACAAGGTAGATCTCGTGGTTTGGAGATAGAATTCAAAGCTTGCACCTCTGTGTAGGCTGCTGAGAGGAGGAACCTGATGGATGACTGCCCCACTCTCATCCGTTGCTTCTCTGACCCGAAGATGCACAGCTTTGTTGGCTGGGGGAATCAAAGGGGTGGTGCATAGAGAAATGGCCATGAGAAGCCTGATTCTATGTCTTCCTGTCTCTCTGCACCCTCTCACACCATCCATTGCCCCCCTCTTGTTCCATTTCACCTATTCCTTCTACCCTGGCCCCTACTTCTCTTCTTGCTCTCAGATTTGGCGTTTGCTAGAGGTTTTTCTCAGGCTTAGCCCTTGCTGCTTCTAAGGCATTTCGACCAGATGTGATTCCCTCTGCTTTCAGCCCCTAGGGATCTGTACCTTTCCTTCGGCTGTAGGATGCTGTAGCCAGAGGAAGTAGCGCTCAGCATCTCCTTTGGTGGTCCAGGGCCTTTTATTGGTACTTCATCCTTAAGGACACTTCATGACCCCAGCTTGGCTCCCCTGAAATATCAGACCTCTGGAGGGTAAGACCGTGGTGTGAAAGTTATTTTAAAAAGGGATCGATTTTATAGCACTGAATTCCTTCTTTCAGGGCTAGGATAAACCATGAGTGATGCTGGTGTGTACCAGATGGTGGAGGCTTCCAGAACTACGTTGAAGAAGAGAGGGTATTTTGCTTGTGACAATTTAGGGGAGCTTGGGTGTGAGATTTGTTTCTAGGGAACTATTACAGTGCCTCAAGTTCAAAGGGCAAAGCCAGGGCAAAAGAGAAAATCTAAGAAGGGATGCTTGTGTCCTACGGCATCTGAAAGAGCGTGAGGTGGGCTATGTGAGGAAGGACAGCAGCTCCTAACTTAAGTCCATGTGTGTTGACTATGGGGCATGACCTCTGTTCTCTATTAGACTTACTTGGCACTGCAGGAACAGGGATGATAGCTTAAAGCACAGAAACAGTGACTCCTGTTGCTTCAGGGTTTGCCATTCTTGCTTCCCTTTTGTGTTTCTTTAAGAACAAAGATCTTCATTCGGAAAATTTGGGCCCAGGTCACGTAAGGGACTTTCACTTTTCGTTTTAACAGAGAAATCACTGTTTCTTAAAGAGATGGACAAGATTGGCATGGAAACGATGATGGGGCTGTGTGCCATTCTTGGGAAGTTCAGAAAACGAGCAGACCTGGCTCTAAGATTTATTCCGGAAAGCGTCTTGTCACTCATGTCTTGACTAGAGAAACTGGCAACTTAACATGCTTTTGGGGCTGTGTAGGCAATATAACTGAGTTCTGTATGTAGTTAGTGTATGAATTTGCTAGGCCTACCAAAATAAGATACCCCAGACTGGGTGGCTTAGACAACAGAAATTTATTTTCTCACCATTCTGGAGGGTAGAACTCTACAATCAAGGTACGGGGAGGTTTGGTGTCTCCTGAGGCCTCTCTCCTTGGCTTGCAGATGGCCACCTCTTCGCCCTGTGTCCTCACATGGCTCTCTGCTCTGTGTGAATTCACCCCTGGTGTCTACCTTTGTGTCCAAATGTCCTCCTCTTATAAGGACACCAGTCAGATTGGATTACGTCCCACCATAACAGCCTTATATTTAACTCAGTCCTCTCTTAAAGGCCGTGTCTCCAAATACAGTCACATTCTGAGGTTCTGGGAGTTTGGGCCTCAATATATGAATTTTGGGGGACACAGTTCAGCCCCTAACAGTTAGGCAGTACAGAACTGTACTCTGGAGGACTGAAACACCCGCTGGAATGACACCTGTTCTCCTGGACAGGCTCCTACTGTATACAGTCTCCTCGACATGGCTGGCATTCCCCCTAGGAGGGCAGCAGGGAGTCCTCCCAAGGGGAGGGTGCCAGAGTGGTGAGAGGACTGGGTCCCAGACAGAGGAGAGGATACTGACGTGCTGGGTTGGGTCACGTCAAGGAGAGAAGGCTGGACAGGACTTTGTCACTGTCAGTAGAATTTTGACAGGCTGCCACTAGAAACCTTTGTGTGTTCCCGACAGGTGAGAGTCCTGGGTGAAATCACCTTCTTGAGAAGCAAATTTTAACTCAGCCTAAGAAGGGGATGTTTGACTGGGCAGAGATCTCTAGAAATAGTACAGACAGAAGATAGGAAGTTTTGGGGCACAGGATGTATTCAGCCAGGGGCTGAAGGACCCTGAGGTGGGGATTTTGCACAAGAGATTCCTGTCTCACCTGGAGAACTAGGCCAGGTGTTGCGAAGGTGTCTCCCCACCCTGGGAGTCTCTCTGTTTCCAGGTGCTTTGTAAACTAAGTACCACACAAGCCCAAGTGTTGCTAGGATTTTCACCATCAGTGTAAAAGGATGGGCTACTTTCTGCAAAATTAGGTTCTCTTTCTAGTTTGCCATTGCTTTCAGATAGTCATTCGGAAGCCATGTGCAGACATGCGTGTGTATGTACGTGAGAATGAGATTTCTCTCTAATACTTCTTGCTTTCACTCAGCAAACCCCTGTAAAGTCTGAGAAGTGTCAGGCATGGTGAGCTGAGGATATAGCTCACTCGAGCCCCACTGCCTGACAGGAGAGCAGGTCACCTGTAATTGAGGTATCTGTGGATCTAGGTGCCAACAAAGGCTCTGGGAACACAGAAGGTTCTGGCTGTGTCGGTAGCAGTCAGGGAAGGCAGTGGAGAGGTAGTAGTGTTTGGATGATCTTTTAAAAAGTTTAAAAATTTTTAGGGTGGCAGAGAAGGACAAGAGAACAGCATGCCCAAAAGGTCAGAGACAAGAATGTCTGTGTGAGGTTCTAGGTATGCAGAGCAGCCCTGTGAGGCTGCAGAACCGGTTCTGCTGGGAGTGGGCTGGGGACTGAAGCTGGAGCAGTTGGCAGGTGCGAAGTTGTGACGAGCCTTGTGCCAGTTTGAGAAATGGCCATGCAGACGTTCTGAGAGGAACCTCATTCCCAGCTCTTGGGATCTGACACTGGTGACCCTGGACACTGGGCAGGTCCAGTGGCACAGAGGCCAAGCCAGTGTTTCTGTTAATGTCTATAATTTTATTATGAATACAGATTTACGTACGCATTTTCAGTTGCGTATTTGATTCACATGGGAATGCTTTGGGGGTGTTGTTTATGACCTACAGTAGTACTAATACTAATCCTAGTTACTCATACTAGCACTAATAGTGCTGAGATCGTGTGCCAAGCACCGCGATGGATAATATCTACACATTAGCTCATTTAATCTTCATGATAACCCTGTAAGGTCGCCCATCATACAGAGGCAGCCATCTTCAGAGAGGTTAATTAATTTGTCCACATTCTCACAGCCAGCCATTGGCAGAGCTGGGCTGTGTAACCAGGCATTGGGGTCGTGACCATGCTACTCACTCTCCGACTCCCTGCACCTTGTTGCTGCAAAGACTGTGGCTTGAGGAGCTTGCTGGCCCCCGGGGCCCTGTCTACTGACAGGCAGCAGAGCTGAGATGCCAAGTGATCCCGGGGCATTAAGCATTCCTGAGAGCAACAGGAAAAAACAGTACTTAGCAGAATACTCGTCTCTGGAAGGAAGCTCTGTGGGCTTGGAAGGGGGCACTTTGATAAGACATCTGGGGTAGAGGGTGAGGCTGAGAGATGATCTCAAGTAAGAAGGAGTAGTCTCTGAAGTTACCTTTTAAGGAGAGGGGTTGGAGGAATTGCAGGGCTTGCTGTAGAGGGAGGGATGGGGGTTTGCGCTGGAGCCGAAGTGCTCTCGGGGGCGGGGGAGAGGGAGGGGAGGAGCCTGTGGCCACCAGCTCCTTGCTCGGGTGGCTCTCTGCCTCGTCACTAAGTTAACTTAGACAGATATTTATAGAACATCAGTAAGAAGAGGTGCCAGGTGGCCAGTCGGCCTGGTGCCCACGTGTCTCTGTTCCACTCAGGAAGGCAGGGGGTGCACTTGGGAAGTCACATTGGCTTTCTGGGGCTGGCATGAGCAGGAAGGCAGGCAGTGCGGCAGCCCGTTTGTCCCCCAGAGAAGCGTCCCTCTGGTGGGTTTGTCAGAATGGGACGGGCACTTGGTTTTCTTCCATGCGGCTCAGTCGTGGATCTGGCACCTCTTCCCAGCGCACAGACGTGCCCAGAGCAGCGCGAGCTGTGTGCTACAGCCTCCCCAGTGTGGGCCATTGCAGCTCTCCATCTGGAGCATGCGACCAGCAAGCACTGGGGAGGACGCTTCAGGTTGCGTCAAAGTCGCGATGCAAAGTAGGTCAAAGTTATTCAAGCAACAGACGCTGAGCCGTCGACCCTGTTTGGGAAGCTGGCTCCCGGCAGAGGTGTAGGGCAGTGTTCCCACAGGGCGGGCACTGGTCCTGCAGACTCAGAGTGGTGGAGATCTCGGTAATCGTCGGGCACAGAAGTGGTTCTCAGTGTGAGGTTGTTGATGTCAGGGTCAAAGTATCATTTCTCCTCCTTTCAGAAGGGACAGGCTGCAAGGCTGCAGGGACCCACCCTTTGCCGTGAGGGGCCATGCCTCTGTGCCATCTTGCTGTGTCTGGGCATCTTTAGTGCCCTTGGGCAACAGAGTCCGGTTACATCCTGGTCGTACCTTTAAGTAACCCCCGCCTGGGTTCTGTGATGCCATGTTGCCGACTCTTCTGAAACAGCCCTAGCCAGGCAGAAGTCAAACCCTGGAATTTCTTACCTCCTGGCATCTTTTCTCCCAACAGCTGGCCTCTTCTTCCCCTTCTAACCTGCCCTGATACCTACCCCAGTAGAGGCTTGATGCCACAAAACTCTATTTATGCTCCTTGCTTCCGGACTGCTTCTTGATAGGATGGGACAACCCCTGCTTCTTTGGCGGGGCAGCGTGCGGCCTGTCCTCCCTGCCATGCTTCTACTGTGGCCAGCCAGTGAGACGCCCTGGCACGGACTCCCCTCTTTCCATTGGACTCTGCTCTAGGAAATGACCCCCACTTCAGGCATAGGTAAGCCATCTGACCTACTCAGTCCTTTGTAGGTTGCTGCTGCACCCTCACTTTAAGTGATCTTTGAACTTCAACTGAAGGAAATGTACTCAGTATTGTCCTTCCTCAGTTCCTCCTCAGTGTCCAGCCTTCAGGAGGCCAAAGACAGACTGTTTGGGGAGACCACAGAAGCCAGAGCACAAGGTTTCCTTGCTCTCCTTGTGTTGGAGGACTCTCATGAGATTTTCCTCCAATGCAAATATTGAGCCCATGGCCCCCAGCTCTGAAACTTTCTGTGCTGTGTGCCACCCATTCCATCATTTGTGCACTGAGGAATTCACAAAGTTTATTTCCCTAAGTTATCTGATAAAGTAGACTCTGCTAGTTGCTTCACCAATACCCATTCTTCTCTTACTCCTCACTAAAAAGTCCTAATGTGTTTAGCTTAAAAACTACATTTCCCAGCCTTCTTTGCAGGGGAGTGACCATGGGACCCAGCTCTGGCCAATGAGGTGGAAGGAGAAGCTGTTGGGCGAGGCTTCCAAGAGAGACCACTAAAAGGGAGGCCGGCTCAGCCAGCTTATGCAGCTTGTGTCCTGTGTCTGTTCCTTCTTCCTGAGTGGAACAGGAGCACCATGCTGGAGGTAGAGTGGTGCCCAGGGACAGTGAAGAAACCACAGGGATAAGAGAATTGCAGACATCTCAGCCTGACGACCTTAAGCCTTTGACTCAAAGGCAGCAGACATTTTTTTCTACACTTTTCAGTGTGGGAGAAGAATCAAACCCTGTTTAACAGGCCACATTATTTTGGTTTGTGTTAAAACCTGAGTGCAGTTGTTGAGATTTATATCTAGTGACACTGCTTCTCTTATCTGAATCTCTTAACTGTGCATGTCTCCTCTGTTAGGCATAGATTTGAAAGGACTCTGGCCAGGATGAGTTAGGACACCCCCCGCACCCCACCCCCGCCCCTGGGATGTGCCCCTGCATCCGGCACAGCCTTCTCACATCCATCCAGAAGGACCCAAGTAGAACCTACTCACCTGGTCCTGGTCCCCTGCCCTTCTGGGAGTATGACTGACTCCATTCAGCTGAATTCAAATCTGTTCTTGGGTCACACGTGCTGGGTGGGCTCCAAGGTGGGCTTTAGGCAAAAGTGAGCAGGTTTTTGCCTTTGAGAGAAAAGTGTGGAATTTTCTATAGACACAGGCTCGGCATTTACAGCCATGTTTTGTTTTGTTTTTTTCCTCTCAGCAAACTGAGCTAAAGTATTTTTAGTGAGGGTCCTCCTTAGGACCTCTTTCCTCAGCCTCTTGGATCTGAACTTGGCAAAGGCACGGTGTGTGTGAGAGGAGTGTTTTCTCTCTGTTGGCTTACTTTGTCAGGATCTTACAGTTTCCTCTGAGTAGATATTTACTGTGTGTTCTTGATTTCAATAGTACTCTGGGTAAGTGGTTTTTGCACAATATCCTTGAATCTGGTTCCGTCAGTGGCATATTTGGTCATCTTGAGGGCTCCCCAACAGACCTGGGTTCAACTCCCAGCTGTGTCACTTAACCCTGAGTGGGTGCCTAAGATTCTTCAGTAAAGTAGACATCATCGTCCTTTACAGGACTGTTGTGAGGACAGGAGCGGTAGAGGCTTAAAAGCGCAGAAATGAAGTAGGCGTTCAGTACATAAATAGCAGACCCATCTAACTTTGGTTCAGAATGGGTCGTGGTTTCTTGAAAATCGCAAAACATAATTAAGCTTAATTTAATTATAAATAACTGTATGCCACGTGGGAATCTGCCTGCCTCAGACAGGCTACTCTCCTTGATCAGAGGGGGTGGGGGGGCACAGCAGGGTTGAGATGCGAAAGAGTACTTTCCGTGTTCAAAACTGTCCTATTCAAAATCGTGGTTGCTGAATACTTTTTTGGGGGTTGTTGTCGTTATGGAAATATCTTTTTCTTCTATGAAAATAGAAGTAGCAGGTACTCACTGTTTGCAAGTGGTAGGAAAATGCCCGAAGGGAAAAGTGAGTCTTCTGTAATCTCTCCCTCTCCTGGTGCAACCGCTGTGGCCTGTTCATATCTGTACTTCCAGTCCTCTTTCTCTCTATACAAATACACACATATACACTCACACACTCTCACACTTACAGACAGGCACGTGCAGTCTTTTAAGGGATCATGATATCTGTATTTTCGACATGTTTTTCCTTTGAGTACTTTTCCACCATAGTTCATATAGATCTGTTTCATTCTTTTTATTGGCTGTCATCTTCCTTTGCTTGGAGTGCTGTAATTTACTCAGTACCCAGTTGTCGGACATTTGGAATATTTCCTTTTTTTTTTTTTTTGCTCCTTCAAACAATGTGGTGACGAATAACCTTGTATTCATGTCTGTGTGCAGGTGTGCCTGCATTTCTGTAGGATAAGTTCCTAATAGTGGAATTCATGGGTCAAAAGTAATGTGCATTTGCAATTTTGATAAGTAGTCACAAATTTGTCAATAGGGGATTGTAGCCATGTCCACTCATATCAGTTCTGTAGGGAATTCTCAGCTCTTTAAACTCTTAATGACGATGGGTATTTAATCTTTGCTAATCTAACAGTTGCTAAATGATGTTTCATAGTTCTAATTAAAATTTTGAATAGTTGAGGGTATTTTTTTGCCTCTTTTCTTGTATATTTGTCGTGTAAGTGCTTTTCCGTTAATTGCTTGTTCAAATTCTTTGTTCGTATTTTCTTTTAGGTTAAGACTTTTGTTGATCGACAGGCATTCTTCACATTTTAAGAACATTAACATTTTGTCATATAGCTTGCAGATGTTTTCCCCATTTTTCATTTGTCTTTAAATTGTGTTTTGCAATACAAAACCTCTTTTTTTCAAACGTGTGAAAACAATCAACCTTTGCCTGTGTGAGTTTCATGTCATACTCAAAATAGTCTCCCCATCCTTCAGATCAAAGGGACACTCTTGTAGTTTCCTCCAGGAGTTTCATGGTTTTCTTTTTTGCATTTAATTTTTTAATCCATTTGTAATTTATTCTGAGTGTGGTGTGCTCTGGGGATTGAACTTGATTTTTATCCAAATCATTTAGCCAATTGTGAATGTTTTCTAAAGAAGAATGGCCATGGGACCATTGGTCTGCCTTTATTTCTTAGTCTTTGGTGTATGTGAGAGGAAGTCAGCTCTTTAAATAGATAAAGTGGTAGGAGGAAGGGACGCTGGACCAGGAGTTCAATGTTCTAAATTTGAATCAGGCTGTGAGCCCTTGGGCTAATCACTCAGCCTCTCTGAACTGCAGTTGCTTCAGTTGCAGAAGTAATCATACCTAAGGTGGAGTGTAGGATTAAATTAAATACAGAATGTGATAGTCCCTGGCACATCCAGAGATGTTAGGCAAATCCTTTCTCCTTCACTTTTTCTAGCTGCTGTCCTGAGAAGGCCACGTGGAGAGTGAATTGCCCTGTCCTGGGGAATCTGGGTCCTCCCCAGCCTCAGGGTCTTCAATTCTGCCAGTAGGCTTCCTCTGCTGGAGTTTTGCCCCTCGCTGTGCTTCTGTCTCCATCCTCGGTTTGAGACTCTAGCATCAGCCAGCTGCCTACTCACCTATGTCTGGGACACAGGGCATTCATTGCTCAAGACGGGTTTGACAGGAGTGCTGGCAGATGGCGGCAGATCTGGAGGTCTGAGTTCAGAGCTCTTTGGGTCCTGCCTTCCTGCCAGGAGGAATCTTGTCTGTCCTTCCTTTGCACTCTTGGCAGTGTTTGGGCTTGGTGGGTTGGCCACAGGTGCAGGCAAGATGAGGAGAGACAGAGTGGTAAGGGAAGAAGGGAGAGAAACTCAGATAGACCCAGGGTGAGATAAAGACAGAGAGATCCACAAAAGAAAGAGATGTGTGCAAACACATGTCAGAGGAGGGGCGGGAGTGGGACAGAGACAGATACAGACAGACAGAGAGACAGAGGGCCAGACTGGGGTGGGCAGAAAGGGGGAGAGAGAGCCAGTTCTACAGAAATAGAGAAAGGAAGAGGAGGGGAGAAGGATAAACACAGGGAAAAAGAGGGAGGAAGAGACAGAAAGGGAAATGCATAGAAGGGAGCAGGCAGGACCCCAACAGAAACATTCCCAATCGAGGGCAACAGCATTTAAAGGGATGCACAAACCTTGATAATCAAATAAATAATATTTTAATGTAGTGTTTTAAAAAAAATCAAATTGGCAAATTCCAGCCCTCAGGTTGGCCACCTGTTCTCGTCAATCAAGTTTCAGAGCAGAGATGGGTGAGGGCGAGGCAAGGGAGGGGGCGGCCCAAGTGCAGGGTCAGATTCTACCTTTACACAATTTTTTTATTCTTTCTTCAACATGGATACTTTTGGCATTCATTTGGATTTTTAATAATATTACATTAAGATAATATTTATTTTGATGACTGAGTTGTTTTTTGTTTGTTTGTTTGTTTGTTTTTGGTACCTGCTTAAATTCGTGCCCTTTATGCTGGTCCCTGCCTTGAAAGAGAAAGGGAAATACATGGGGAGAACGGGAGAAAGTGAGAAAGCGTGTGAGAGCCTGATGGGAAGAGAGGAAAAGAGAGAACTATAAGAGGGGATATTGTAGGGAGAGCAATTGAGTGATGAGAGAGACATAGGAGAGAGAGAGAGAGAGGGGAGGAGGGTGGAGGGAGCCCGCGTTAAAGCAGTTGTAGAAATGAGCAGACAGAGAAGCCAAGCACGGCAGAGCTGGCGTGGGGGCGGGGAGGGCAGGCTGACCTAGGCAGAGGGAAGGGAACGGAAAGACTGATGTCAGGCGAGAAAGGACAGAGACAGGGAAGATGGAAGGAGAGAGAGGCAGGGGAAGGAGAGGGAGCACGTGTCCAGGAACACGTGGAGAAAAGGCTCGTGGGGGGCAGTGAAAAGAGGCTGAGGCTGGTGGCAGGGTAAGGGATGGTTCTCCTGGGCAGCGAAGCCAGCCAGCCTCTGGTTCAGCAGTGCCCCAGGCTTTAGAGGAGATGCTGGGCAGGAGAAGGGGAGGCCATGAGGGCAGCTGACCCAATGTGGCCCTTACCTCCCTCTCCCCCGACCCCTGGACACTTAGCTGATCTGCAGAGCCCCTTGGATAGGAGCTAGGAGAGAAGGGGACAGGGGGCTGTCAGGTCTGACAATCCTCAGGAGGGAACAGGGGGCACTCTCAGCTGGAGGATGGGCTCGATTCTGGCCGAAGGGACATCTCTCAGTGCTGGTGTGCAATGACTTCTTTTCCCTCTGGGGGAATGTGTAGTGTGCATGTATCTATTCTGTGAATCTTTCTGGTTTGGGTGTCATTCCCCAGGCTTGTTCCCCTGTCATATATTTATGTCCCCTAAGGAAGCTAGTGACAAGTGGCTTATAGGAGCTGCAAAGCTGGGGAGGTTGGTACAGTGGTTGTCCCCAGTTACAGGTGAGAAAACCAATGCCCTGGAAGTCACTTACAACTGGCAGAGCCTGGAGTCCAGACCAGGAGGTCTGATTCCACAGCCCCACACCCAATTTTTACTTAGTGCTGGAGGTCTACCAGCGTCGCGTATGCCTTATGCCAAGGGGAACAAGCCAGAGAGCACCGCAGTTCAGGACACTCGTGCTTACGTCTATTCCCATCCCGATATCTATCCCTGTCCCTAAACACCCACTTTGGGGTCTTTTTGATTTGTGTCTTTTCCTGCAGACCTAGACCATAGAAAATTGGGTGTTGGGTTATTCATTGAGTTATAGCATCCGTGAGGTATTGCTTGGCCTTCCTTGATTTATTACTGCTCCCACGAAAAGCAAAGAGAATGGAGGTAACACTTTGGAATACCTACTATGTTCTGATACATAAGTGTGACCTAAGAGATAGGAGTTATCACTCTATTTTGCAGATGCAGGAAGTGAGGCTAGGAGAATTGGAGTAATTTGCAGTCAGTGAGAGGCAGGGCTGGGATTTGAACTCGGATCTATCCGATTTTGCATCCAGTGTTGGCTTCCTCTACCTCTCTGTTTCCTAAGAACCAAACACTCCTGGGTCTTTATGTACAAGTTCCAAGACCATGACCCTTACGGCACCCAGTGTTCTTGTGGTAGTGTTTACAGTGGGAACCTTTCCAGACAAGGAAAGGTTATGTAGGTTATAAAAGAGAAAAATTATATGGTCATAGTGGAGACCCATCGTCGTGCCCTCACTGAGTAGGACACAGGTGACTGTAGAGGGATGTGTACTGTCAAAGTCTTGGGTAGGAAATGGAAAGTGGTCCCTTCTGTTTCAAAGATCTTAGGCCCTGTAACCTGTGTGCACATGCTTCAAAATGCCTCTCTAGGCCCCCATTTCCACATGCCTTGTACTGTTTGACATGCAGAGTGTCATATTCAAAAGCAAATTAGTCTGAAATGAACCCTCTTTTACCCTTTTTATTTCCAAAATCCAGATTTAGAATTTAGCTTCGTTAATATGCACAAACACTGCTTGGTTGAGCCTGTTTTAATTTCTCTCTGTGCTTTGTAAACAAGGATTACAAAGACGTTTGAATTTTCATGGCAGATTTTGGAGTAGTGTATACATTTGGGCCATTATCACGTAATAAATAAATAACCCCCTGAAACTCAGTGTTGATGATGCCATTCCCGGAATGTTGATTTTTTTATTCTCCTCATCGGGTCCTGTGAATATGTGGCTTTGGCTTTAGAAGTCATGGGGCGGGGTGGGGTCTGAATGGGGCTGAAAAAATACTGCTTTGCCCCTTGGTGTCCATTTGGCCGGCATAGGCCAGCGTTAACACTGAGGGGAATGAAACCTCAGCTTGTCTCATGAGGCTGGACTTGGAAAAACTGCCCGTTTATGAAATCTTTCACTAAATGGTGACAGTTGTAGGCATTAGTTACTCATGGTGTCTGCCAGATGAGCTGGAAGTGTGGGCTTATCTTGTTCTGTGCAGATAACAGAGCCTTGTAGAGGGAGGTTCCAACCATCAGAGTGAGTGGCCGGGAGTCAGGACAGGGTAGTGTCGCACAGAAACTGGGTCCTCCAAGAGAGCTCCTTTTCCAAAACTGAGAGGGACAAGGTGCATTTTCCCGTGACGCAGCATGGCACTAGGCTTTGATCATTCTCTCTGCACCGGGTTCTTGAGGGAAGGAAATGTGTCCAGTTGGTAACAAAAGAAGCAATAACTAGTATCTGTGTGGAGCATTTTCTGTTAGACAGAGCTATTGCCTTATCTTCGTTATCTTACTTAATCCTCGAAACAGCCCTTGAGATATTTGCTGTTACTCTCCTCACGTCACTGATAAGGAACATAAGGGCTTAAGGAACTTGCCCAAGAGCACAGAGCCATGGAGAACTCAAACCCAGCCGCTCTGCCCGGAGCCCATTCTTCTAGCCCTCTCTCTTCCTGCGTTTGTGTTGTATCCCCAGGGTTGATGCGGTGGTAAGTGATGGGAAATTGTTGCTGAGTGAACGAATGAATGAACAAATCAAAAAAAGCAGTAGATCCCCTTCTTTTCTTCCAGCCATGCTTACCCTGTGATATCTCACTGAATTGATGTGTGTCTCCCTAGAGGGTCTATAGGCTCCAGAAAGGGTGGGGTCTCTGAGCAGGGTGACCCACTCCCAGGTATGTACCTTCACCTGCTTTATGCATTATCTTAGCTCCTTCAGCACCTGTTTGTTTAACTCTTAGCCTGCACGAGCAGACTCAATATTCTAACTTATTCATGCTTTTTGTCTGTCTCCAGGATCTAGCATAGCTCCTGGGCACGTAGGAGGTGGAAGACTGTATAGTTTCTTGCGCTAGCTGGTTTGAGGTTGCTTGTTGTGAATAAAAGCCATTAATGGTAGCAGAAATCATTTCAAAGCACTTCATGCTTTGCGGGAGAATTTCCTATCCCACACATCAGTCACTTAGGTGTATCCACACTGTGTTAGGTCAGGTTTTCTAGAACATGCATTTTCAACAGGGGAGATCATGCCTCCGAGAGGGTGAAATGGGGTATTAGTGAAAAGTTCTTATTCTTTTTACGTAAAAGGCACAGATATACATACAGTACCTGTACCTCACAGATGTACAGTGTATCTGTGTTTTTAAAGTATCGTGGGGGTGATTAGGAAAAACAAATATTGAAAAAGTCTCCTTAGTGGGCGCTGTCATTCAGAAGAGTTTGAGAAGCTTTGTTCCACATGCAGAGCCTGAGATGGGTTCATGTGAAAGTGATTTATTGAGGGATGGCCCTCAGGAGAAGAATGAGGGAAATAGGATGGGGCAGGAAAGGAAGTTAAGCAAGGAGGTGTTCTTAGCTGGAGATCGGCCTCAGCCGATCCCACAGGGAGCCCCGGAGTATGAATTGTACCATGGAGTTGGTTCCACCTTGAGGCAATTGGCCTTTTGGACCCCACATCACTCAGCCATTGACTGCTGGCTGTCTACATGGAGGTGGGTGGGTGAAGGAGGAATCTCTCAGCTACCCCTGCAGCCAAGAAAAGTTCTCTAGAGAAGGCAGCAGCGATGGGCCTTTAGCAGCCAACCCATAGAGGCCGGGGGTGGAGTACCCCAGCCCCGTAGAGGGGATGTGGGCAGATGCCACCAGCATCCTCTACAGCACAAAACCTCCCCCCCCATGGCACTGAAGAAGTCCTCTGATTTCTTCCTCTGATTTTTAAAGTAATCATTTTTAAAATAAACATAAAATTTACCATTTTAACCATTAAGTGCACAGTTCCGTGGCATTAAATACGTTCCCATTGTTGTGCAACCATCACTACTCTCTCTCCATTTCCAGAGCTTTTCTCATCCTCTCAGACTGAAACTCTGTCCGTTAAACAATTCCTCATTTCTCCCACTGCCGAGCCCCTGGCCACCATCATTCTTCTGTCCATCTCCATGAATCTGACTACTCTAGGTAACTCATAAGAATGGAATCATGGAGTATTTGTCCCTCTGTGTCTGGCTTACCTTGCTTAGCATAATATCTTTAAGGTTTGTTCATGTCACATTGTGTATCAGAACCTTCTTCCTTTTTATGGCTGAATGATATTCCATTTTGTTTATCCACTTATCCATCGATAGACACTTGAGTTGCTTCCACCATTTGGCTGTTACGAATAAAGCTGTGAACATGGATGTACAAGTATCTGTTTGCTTCCTCTCATTTTATGCTCAGATGCGTTGTTGTCTTGGGGGAGGGGCGGTACCGTTGGAGGCTCTGATTCATCGTTGCATCGTCACCCCAGGCATACATCTCCACCTGTCATTGATGTCTTTGATTTTGGAGCGTGATGACTTTGGCAGGGGTGGGTGGGGCCTTGCATTTAGATAGGAAAAGACTCCTGTTTGGGGGGGATTAGCATTTTGGAAGTATTTATAGTAATTGAGTTGAATTTTTTATTCCATTTTGTAAACAACTGCAAGAGGAGAAAATTAACATTGGTAAGGTTTTAGAAGCATTCCGTCTTCGTATTCAGCGCTCAGGACAGACCCTGGCCATTTATTGCCTGGGGTATTTTCTTAGGAGGCTATACTTGACTCTCTGGCCCCTCTTATTCTCCAGAACCTGCTTGGTGTTTATAGGGTGTGTGGGAACATAGGCTTAGCAAAAGGTTTTGAAGGAATGAGTTAGTGAATGAATGAGTCTGAGAGTATGTGGAAGGTGACTGTACCCTGGATTTCAGCCAGCAGGCTGCAGCACGCTCATTTGCTTTCAGAGTAAGCAAAGGGCATCTGCCTGAGGAATAAGCTGAAAGGTGGTCCATGCTTCTTTAATTCCCCGGGCCTGGGGAGAGGGCAGCCTCCAGCTCTAGGGACAGCTGCCTTGCTTCTTGTTTGTGTCCTCACACAACCTAAGGACCATGGAAAAGAGATGCTTACCTGTTGCCTCTCTCTCAGGGGACTTGTGAAGCCAGGTGGAATGAGATCTTCTCAGCTCTTTAGTCTCTTAGGAAGAAAGGAATTTTATGAGGATAATAATATGCTATCCTTGATACGTGAAAAACTGGCTCAGTACTCATAGTTAGTGGGGGCATTAATTTTGAAGAGTTTTTTTTTTTGCTGTTTCTTTTTTTTTTTTCCCCTCCCTTGCAAGTGATGACTTATTCAACTCTGTGTTCCTAGCTGATGCAGTGCATTTGAAGATAAAGTTTGATGATGCTGATAATTGTTGATAATGAGACTGTCCACCAATATACAGTGAGTGTAGCTAAAGTTGAGTCTCTGTGCTAAACGCTTTACCTGCATGATCTCATTTAACCCTCATGACACTATGTGGTCCATGCTATAGTTATACCAATTGTATAAATGGAGAAACTGAAGTCCAAAGAGGTGAAGGATTTGCTCAAGGTCAGGTGGCTGGTAAGGTGCAGAGTTTTACGTACAGGGTTACAACCATGCTCATGATAAGAATACCGTAATGTAGACGTAAGCTGAACTCTAACCAATCATACAGGAAGAGAGTAGATTTCCAGTGGCTTGTGACAAAGAAAGACCTTTTGGAAAGGGTGTCATTCAGGTCAGCCTTGAAGGGCTAAAGGATTTTAGGGGATGGAAAGATAGAGAAGGGCAGACCTGCGTGGGTGTTGAGGTGGGAGGTGCAGGGTTTAGGTTGGATTCAGATGTGGCTGGATATTCAGATTCGTTAGGATGGTACAGTGGGTGGTGTGAGGATCATAAATGTAGAAAGGGAGGTTGGGGTAAAACGGTGGAGAGTCGGAATGCTGTGTATCTGTCTTCACTGGTGACTGCAGATATTTGGGAAGTGGTGACTGACGTTAGGAGGGAAGCTTGTGGACATAAAATAAAGCAATGATTAGCTTTGAGGAAGATTAACCAAACGCCTCCACTGACCCTCATTGGCAAGGGAAACACATCAGGAAGCTCATCAATTAGTAATTCAAAGGTGATCAAACTTGTGGCCTTTGGAATGTACAGCCCCCAGAAACCCAGGACTGATGAGACATGGCAGAGTTTTTATCAAGGGAATGGGAGAGCTCCACGGCTGCCTGCAGGAACATGAGGGTTTTGAGCTGGGCCTTTGGGGCAGGTCTCACTGCGTAGGTGAATGCACAAACACTGACAATTCTAGGTGGTGGCCCAGGGCACTGCGTATCCGTTTCCTAGGGCTGCTGTAACAATGCATCAGTTTCTGCATAGAACAATAGAAGTGTGTTCTCTCACAGTTCTGGAGATCGGGCCTGCGATCAAGATGTTGCCAGAGCAGGTTCCTTTTGCAAGCTCTGAGGGACGATCTGTTTTATGACTTTCTCCCAGCTTCTGGTGGTTGCCGGCCACCCTTGGCAATCTTTGACATTCACGTGCATCCTTGCCTTTTAGACACATGGCTCCAATCTGCACCTCCGTTGTCACATAGCCATCTTCTTTTTCTTTGTGTGTCTTTGTCTCTATTTGCTCTTCCTATAAGACCAGTGGTCATTAGATGAGGACCCACCTTCATCCAGTGGGACCTCACCTGCACTGGTTACATCTGCAAAGACTATGTTTCCGAATAAGGTCACATCCTGAGGTTTGGGGGACACTATTTGACCCAGTCCACACCGAGCAGAAGGCAGAGTAGGAAGTGCCAGGTGGGTTGGGTGCTTTATTCAACAGGAGGACTCAGCAAGGTGAGTGTGAGGAAGGAGTCGGTGCTGGAAAGCATCGCTGGGGCCCAGCTACCTTGGCCCTCAAGGTCTTACCAACGATGGTCAGTCCCACACGGCTGGGCATTTGGAGTCGGGAGTGACTTGGCAGGGAGTAAATTGGTAATGGGAGATGGGCTGACAAGAGGCGCGACTGGTGGCAGAGCGCCCAGGTGGGTCAGGGCGGTGAGAGATCATGGGTGAGGTCACTGTGGTCTCTAGGGTAGGGGCCGTGGGGCTGGGCGGGAAGTGAGGAGGTGGGGACATTTCTGAAGGAAGACACAGCACGTCTTGGTGGGAGAGAGGATGTATTGAGGAGCGAAAAGGAGTTACGGAACCTGGGTGACCAGAATGCTAAGAAGGAAGAGCCAGCTTTGTGGGAAAGATGATACTTTTGGTCTCAGATGTGTTGCGTGGAGCTGCCTCTGGGAGGTGGATGGGAGATGGGTATCCGCAGCTGGAAATGTGGTCTGCAGCTGGGAGATAAATTCTCCTCTCTACTCGTGTAAACCTGGGGTAAAGGGGACTGAAGCGTAAGGAACCTCTGTGCTCTGAAGGGGTTGGATGATCAGAATTTACGTAAACGGAACCACAGTCACAGGTGCCCAGTGAATGGGATGAGTCAGGAGCGCACAAGAGGCAAAGATGGCTGGATGACCTTTCTAAAACACAAGCCTGAGCATGTCACTCTCTTGCCTGCCCTCCAGGGGAGGGTCCCAATTGCCCTCAGAGTGACGTCCAGCTCCTTAGCTTCTGCACGAGGTCCCTTGAGGCCCGGATGGCATCTTACACCGTTCTCCCATCTCCTCCGCACCACAGCCTCTCTGGACCTTGTACAATTGGAGGGATGCACGGTGCCCCCCTCCCTCTGCCATTCTGTACCTGCTGCTCCCCTTTCCTGGAGCCTCCTCTTCACCCCCCTCTCTCCTGTCCTTCAACACCCCAGTCAGCATCTCATGGCCTGTAACACTCTGGGCTAAATGTGTCTCTTGACAGACCAGTCCTCCAATCACTTGTCGGTTCCCCAAGGACAAGGGATACCTCCTGGGCACTTCTGTGTCTTCATCTGCTCTTGCAAGGCTGGGCATGGGGTCTGCAGATGTCAGTGAATGAGTGACGAATGAATGGATAGGTAAAGAGATGAACTGCCATCTGTGTTTAGTCTTTTTTTTGCGACAGCTCTTCTCAAGTTCTAACTTTTTTTTTTGAAGAAATATTGGAGCTGCAAGAGATGAAAACATTCAGGGACCTTGAGGCGGTCTCTGCCCTCTCCCTGGCCTCTTGTTCTGCCTTGCCATCAGCTGTCCAAGGTATCAGGGTCACTAGCTCAATCACAAGATGCTCATGGGTCACCTGATAGGTTCCTGAGCGATGGAGTAGCTTCCTGTACCCTCTGACCATCACAGAGCACAGGAAATGAGCAAGGCGTGGCGGCGGCATGTGTGGTCAAGAGAGACGTCAGCCTTTGCTTCTTTGTTTGAATGTAGCCACGTGTTGACCTCATGACCTCACCAAGAGACTGTATGGCCATCTCTCTGTCTTTAAGAAAAGTAATTCCTTAAGTCTTAAGGACATGGCAAAGCTGTCACTGCAGCATTCTGCCTAAGGAAGTATAACCGACTAACATTTATTGAGTACTTACGTGCCAGGCACTGGGCTAAGTCAGCACTTTTACTTGGATTATTATATTTCATACTCGTGACAGGTTCTGTGTCTTCACCCATTTTACAGTTAAGGAAACCCAGGCAAAGAGAGGTTACAACTTGGCCAGGGTCACACAGCTGCTAAGTGCAGATAAATCCTGAAGTATCAACCACTCTACTTAATACTTTTTGAGCCTAAAGACTCAGAACTTTGCAAATTGGGTTGAGGAATGATTCTTCCTGTATTTTATACAGAACATTTGATGCTAGTGTTAAAGTTACTAGACAGTGTGCCATGATGACAAACGGAGAAGCATTTATGATAAAAAAAAAAAATCTTCGGTTGGTGCGTTTGGATGGTAAGTGGTTTTAAAGGTCTACAAAGTTCTGCCCAGATATTGTCCCTACCTGGTTCAAATTGGGCAATTCTGTTGGGTTCAGTTGGATAAGCAAAAATCCATCATGAAAAATATTAGTGTTTCTAGATCTTTATCGAAATCATAACATTTGGTACAGTGGCTTTAATTTACATATCAAAGCCGTTGAAAGTGAAATGATAAATAACTCATGAAGGCAAAAATGGCTAAAGATAGAAGAATAATAAGATCTGATGCTGCATGTATTTAAAGTCCAGAAGCCAATATTTCCATTCTGAGAACTGTTAAAATTAGTGTTTCTATTTCCAAGTAAAAGACCAGTTCACCGCCCGCCCCCAACCAAATACTTTTTCTTTTTGAGATGTTGTTGTTCCCTCCGAACCCTTTAAATTGTCCAAGGGAAGAGCAGAAGTGCTTAGCTAACAGACGTCTTTCACTTTTCCTCTGCTGGATGCTTTATTTTCTACTTAAGTGATGATGTTTCAAATCTTGTTTAACCATTAGATTGACTGCATGATCTCATGAGCTGTAATCTGCTCTCTTTCTGGACTTCTCTTGCCGCTGCTCTTGATGTCAGACTGTTCCAATTGCTATGATCCTCTGAGGAAGACTCATCTGGGTTCAATTCATGCTGATATGCAAAGGATTTGTTCCCCTGAATTAGAATAAGATGCTATTTTTGCGGCCTCCCAGGAGCTTCACACTTAACTGTGGTCTACAGATTTCTGGGCAGACTCTGAATTGCCAAACCACGCCTTACCTCACAGCTTTTTTCTTAAGATAAGTTTTAATCAGCTTATCATCAATGTCTGCTTATGTGCCGAAGTGCTAGACTTCTCAGCAAGGGCGAGTCTCACTTCCCGGGGGGCTCTCTTGAGGGGTACTGATGGGCTACTGAAAGTCAGTGACCTCCCGAAACAAAAATAATTTGATTTAGTTCTTTTTGAGGGAGATGTAAACAGAGGATTTTGCTCCTCTGATTTTATTTTAATGGGAGGAAACCATGAGAGTTTAGTAAATGCTTCTCATATATTTTCATATTGTGGCCAATAAAGGAAAAAAAAGCAAGGGTAGCCCTGGGGAGAATCAGGGTGACAAGAATGTCAAGTTCAAAGGGAAGTTGAGGGAAGCTGAGCATGAAACATACAAGCAAAGAGAGATGTAGATGGAGAAACCGGAGCATGGTGAAGGGATATTCTGAGCAGACAGTAAAAGGGGGATGGAGAGACGCAGGAATGAGAATTTCAGGATGTGGTGCGTTTCTGTAGATTTTGAGGTGGAAGAGTCCATATTAATGATTTTTTTTCCTTGGGTTTTAGGAATCAGAATAAATTATTTTATGCTGTTACCATGCTTTGCATGCTGATAGAATCTCACGCAAGTTTAACTGGAGCAATCTTCCTTGATTGGGCATAGCTGTTCTGCTGTCTCTTCGAATGTATTTGACAATAAAAGTTTTTCTTTTTTCTTTTGGTGGTGGTTGCTGTTTTCAGTTGTTTTTTTCTGAATAGGTATTATGTTTACAAATACATCGTGATACCAGTACAAAACTGAAAAGATACAGAAGGACTTAGAGTGAAAAAAATTCTCCCCCTCCTCTACCTGCCAGGGCAGTAGATGTTGCGTGGTGGGCTTCACTCCACCCACTTCCCCTTGCAGGACTGAGACTTTCCTTCTCAGAGCTGCTGGCAGTCTTGTCTGTTGACAGTTTCCTTTCCCATGAAACCTAAAGTTATACTCAGAGAGGAACAACCTGTTTTTTAAAAAAAATTTTTTAAAATGATGTTTACTTTGCATTTCTGTTTTAAAAAATGTATCCTGTTGCTCAAAGTCAAAAATTAGAAAATATGTAGAATTAGAAAATGTAGGAAATAAATGGAAGGAAAACAGTCGTGCCTCACATTTTGGGCTGTTTCCTCCATTTTACATATGGAACTGTGTGCTCTGTTTTTATAAATTTAGGGTTCAACTGGATATTGTTTTGTACTCCTTTTTAAAAATTGACCACATTATCGTATACTCTATAATTGACTATCTCATTCCATATATTATTTAAATATTTCCCTCTTGCTGGGCATGTGGGTGTTTCCAATTTTTGCTATTAGAAGAATGTTGTAATGAAAATCTTTGTGTACTTCTCTGATTATTTCCTAAGAATCGAGTCCCAGAAATAGAAAAAGAGAATCAAAAACATTTCTTTTAAACATGTTTAAGGTTCCTGATGCACTGTTCAAAGCGGTGTTCACATTCATTTATTCATTTAACAACATTTGAATGCTCTCAGAATGGTAGCTCCTGAGCTAGACTGCTGGGGATTCACTGAAGAGCAAAATAGACATAAGGTCTGCTTTCTGGAACATGCATTCCAATGGAGGAGGCAGATAGTGAACAAGTAAACCAATAATTAATTAAAAAATTAGTCAGTTTCTTTCTCCCCCCCCCCCCAAATTGTATTAAGTGTAATGAAGGAGACAGGCAGACAGTTGTAATACCTGTTAATAAGAGGGCAGGTTAGTGGATGCTACTTGAAGGATGACAAAACCTGCTCTGGAAAGGAGGAGGGAGGAACATTCCAGGCAGTGGAGAACATCATGTGCCAAGGCTGTGAGGTGGGACAGAGCCTGGAAAGTTCTGGGAGTGATTAGAAGGCCTGTGTGGCCAGAGCGCAAGATGTGAAAGGAAAGATGGAACGAGATAGGGCTGGAGAATGGGCAGTGGCCTGTCACCATTATGCAGGGCTTTGTGGGCCATTTTTGTTGCGAGTTTGTATTTTTGTGTTAAGAGCACTGAGAAGCCAATTGGATTTAAGGCACATTTTTACAAAAGAGCCCTCTGGCTGCTGTGTGAATGGGGACTTAGGAGGATGTAAGTATTAGGAGGAACAGTGATAAAGGCACCTGGACGACCACCTGTGTATTTGAGTATTGTCCTGAGGACTTTTGTACTAAAGCTGTCAGAGGCACCTAGGCAGCCTCGGACCTCACTTTCAGAAAGCTTCGAGGGATATTTACATCCCTAAATCTATGTGTATTTTACATACAGGACTGAATCCTCACATAAATTATTCCATTATCATCATTTAAAATGTGTTAGGGTTCCTGTTGCCCCTATATGTCTTGTCTTTATGCTGCAAAATAAATGAAATATTTCAAAATAACACTTTATTCTGCTATTGATATGATAAAAATAATACATGCCTAATACATGAACAAATAATACATGAACAAATAATAACAAGCTATGTTACTTGACATTATTATGCCATTCTTCTGTTGATGGACATTTAGGTGTTTTCACTATTGTAAATAATGCTGTGATGAAGTCTTCATACGTATTTGTCCGCTTCTTGTGAGTATATTCTGTTTAAAAGTATGCTTTTAAAAAAAAATTTGGCAAATTAAATGCCAGCAGAATTGTGTGCTAGTTTAAACTCCGTCCTTGATATATGAGGCATCCATTTCCTGACATCCTTGTCAACCCAAGATAATTAACCTGTCTTTTTAATATTTTCCTGTTATTTAGGTGAATATATGTCATTTGGCATTTCTTTGAGTTTTTATTTGTTCAGATCATCTTGTAGGAAGTTACTTTGTTTCATTTGCTAGAACAGAACTTTGAACGCAGTGTGCAAAGAGAAGTATATGCTCATTTAAAGATTGTTGGTTGAGCAAATGAAGGCATAGACTTATTGTTTTGCCGTTTGCTTTTCTTTTGTGAACTGGTTAATATCCTTCATCCATTGTTTGTTGGAGTGGTTGTCTTTTTCTTGGTTTTAGTAGCTCTTTATACATTGTAGATAATAACCCCTTGTCAGAGCTTCAAATATATTTTCTGAGTTAGTCATTTCTCTTTAAACCTTGTTGGTGATTTTAGTGATTTTTGCAATAGAGAATAAAAAAAACAAAACAACTTTCATGCCATTGTCTTGATGGTTTCTGGCTTGGAAATCATATTCAGAAAAGCCTTCCCCAGCCTAAAATTATTTTTTAAATGTAAGTTCCCCCATGTTTTTCTTTTCTGTTAATAGATTTAATAATAAACTATTGTCATATTCCTGGAATGAACTCCACTTCTTTGTTGTATGGTATTTATTTAACAAAATGTGGATTCTTTTTGTTAGAAATTTTATTTTAGAATTTTGAATCTATATAAATAAAATAATCTGTAGATTTTTTGTGTATTATCTTAAAGAATTGTACTGGTTTTCTAAACATATCTCTGAGAATTCTGATCTCTTTTCTCTAGATCTGAAATCATGATGCTCAAGCTTTAACTTGCCTATGAATCGCCTGAGGAGCTGGTTCAAATGTAGATTTAGTACATTTGGGGTCATCCTTTCCAATAAGCTTCCAGGTGGTGCTATAAAAATCCATTGAGCTGTACCCTTAGGATGTGTTTATCATTATATACATTATGCTTCAAAAAAAGTGTACTTACAGAACAATAATAAGCAACATATAGAAATATTTAATGTGTGTCTGGAGTTACGCTAAGTGCTTTCATTTAAGCCTCTAACCTACTTCATGGAGTAAGAGGGTCTGTCATTACTCAAAGTGGACTACACTTTGAGTAGCAAGACCCTAAGGGATTTAAAATACCAATGTTTGGATCCTGTGCTCTTTTGAGAGGTATATATATGCATGTTGTATATATTTAATTTTATTCAAGTTCTCAAATGTGTTGGCAGATGAATGAGTCTCTAAATTTTTTTTCTGTAACTATATCTCCTCATTTCTATTTTTTCTCATTTTTACTTTTCCTTTGATTACACTATTTCATGGTTTATCTGGTTTATTGTCTTTTTCTCAAAGGAGCAGCTCTTGAATTTATTTATTAATTTTGGTGTTTTACTATTTTTTAAAATGAATTGATTTCTACTTTCATCTTTATGGAGCCCACCTTGCTGTTTCACTCAACTTTTTATTTTCTAGCTTCTTGAGTTGATTTCTTAAATAATTGATTTATTTCTTGCTCAGTTATTAAAGTATTTATGGCTATGAAATCTACTTTTAGAACACTGGCCACTTTCCATATATTTTGATATGAGTTGGTTTCATTATTGCTATTGTCTAAAATTCTGTAATTGCTATTTTGGTTTTATTTTTGACCCAAGAATTATTTCCAAGCATAATTATTGGCATAATTATTTTGTTCTATTTGTGAGATTAATTTCCCATTTATTATAGTCTGAGTAGAGAATATAACCTATATTATTAATTTCTTTTTGGGGCATTTAATGGGATTTTCTTGGTTGTTTAATATTGGTTGATTTTATAACTGTTTAATGGCCATTAGAAAAGGAACTAAGTTCTTTATTTGTAGTATACAAAGTATGAATAAAGCTTTTACGTTGACTTTAATAATATTAATCAAAGCCCCTACTTTCGTACTAATAATAAGCCCCTACTTATTATCTTCCTGAATTAGTTGCTATTATTTTCTTTAATCTCCAGCAGTTTTTAAAAAAATAATGTTTAATGCTCTGTTATTCAGACCATGGATGTTTTGACAGTTATAGTCAGCTCTGTGTATTCATGGGTTCCGCATCTACAGATTCAACCAACTGTGGATTGAAAATATTCGAAAGAAATTCCAGAAAGTTACAAAAAGCAAAACTTGAATTTGCCAAGTGCAAGCAACTATTTACATAGCATTTATTAGGTCTTATAAGTCATCTAGAGATGATTTAAAGTATACAGGATTTTCAGATATGCCATTTTATGTAAGGGACTTGAACATCCGTGGATTTCGGTATCCATGGGGGTCCTGGATCCACCCCCCGGAACCAATAAATCCAAAATTTAGTGTAGATTATGCCATTTGTCAATTTAAAAAATGAGTTTTTTGTATAAACTTTAATACTATTCCTTTCAGTGAATTCAACCCAGTCATCTATAAATAGAGTAATCTCTGCTTTCATTTTCTTTGAATTTGCTTCTGGTATATTTTTGTCTTTCTATATATTTTTATCTTTATATTTTTGTCTGGTATATTTTCTGTCTTGGAGTTACAGCTTTAGTCTTCTTCCTGATAAACATCATATACTTGTTTTTATTGGTTTTGGATTCAGTTTTGAGACTCTCTTACTGCTGAGTTCATCCTTTCTGTGCTATTAGTTTTAATTGATGTCTTTGCCTTTAAATCTTCCATTTGTTGTGAGTATTCATCTCGCTACAGGGAAGATCTATAATCTACTTTCATTTTCAACTACAGTTTATTTTTTATATTTTAAAAATAATAAAGTTTTATGATTTAAAATGTGATAACTATATTTACCACAATTATTTAGACTTAATTCTATTTTTGTATTTCATCAAGAATTTAAAATACTTTCATATCACTACTTACTTATTTTTGAAATCTATATTTTGATCAAGGTTTTGGTTGTTTAGAGCATGTCTTTGAGTTGTTCTTTTCCGCAATGGTGCATTAGTATGAGCCTTCTCGAGTCCCTGTGTGTTTGAGAATATCATGATTTTCCTCTTCGTCTCTGCATTTTCTTCTTTCCTCTCTCCTTCCTCTTTCTACATGATCATCTTTTTCCCTTTTGCTCCTCCTCCTTTTTCTCCCTTTACACATGAGTAACTGGTTGGCTGGGTGTAGAAGAATACCCTCTTCCTTGCATCTCTGTGGACATTGCTCCATTGTCTCCTCCTGGAATCTATGATGCTAAGGAAAAGCCGTCCCCTTTTTTCCTTTGTATGTCACTGACTGGCCTGCATGCTTGTGCAATTCTCTTTTCATCCTTGATATGCAAGAATTTCACTAAGATATTTCTCCATGCTGGTCATTTTTCAGTAATTTTTTTTCTAATGCTTGTGAGTCCTGTCAATAGTTGGGTTTTCTTTGAGATCATGAACTTTTTCTTCTGTCATATCACTGAATATAGTTTCTATTTTACTTCCTCAATTCTCTTTTGAGCCCACTCATCCAGATTCCTAGTGTTTGTCTTTCACATCTAACATTTTCTCCCTGATTGCTTTTATCAGTTTACCATGTACTTCTGTAGTGTGCATCCTTAATGATCTCAAGCGTATGTTTTTCCTTGTTGACTTGGTTCATTCTGCTGCTTTTAATGCTATGGTGAACTTGTTTCTATAACTTGTTTTCTTAGCTCCATCGTGTCACTTCGTTGTCTTATGATTTCGTATTTTAGATTTATTGTTTTTATATTTTTTTCAGTTTCTTTGAGAGTTCAAACCATTGCTGTCACAACATTTTTTTCTATTTCCTGGAGTAAATCTTCATAAGAAATTACTCTTAGAGACGCATACTTATAATTCATTTAAAATTTTTATTTACTTCCTTTTTGGGGTGCAGAAGTGTTGCATAAGTCTCTTCCCCACCTTTTGTTGCCTTTTAAACCCATTTTGAATCAGTATTTTCAGGTCTCCTACTTACCCTCAAATAGTCTGATTGATTTTCCATTGATATGCAACTTGTTTTCCTCGGTACCATCAAATTCTCCTGTAGAACCAGGGAGGAGGGCTCTGTCTGAGGTTTATATTCTGTTTTGAGTTGTTTAGCCCTTTACGAGATTGGGCAAGTAGAAGGAGTTGGGTCTGCAGTTTATTGCCACTAGTGAGTTTTGCCTTTGCAGGCTCTAAAAACTTTTTTTATTTTCCCTCCTCTTCTCTAATCGTCTCTTCTCAAGTATTTCATCAAGTCTCAAGTCACTGATTTGAGGGCATATCCTCACTCACTGTGGGATGAGATTCCAAATTGCTCCCCATCCCACATCTCCTCAGAATTTACCTATACTGTTAAATAATTCCCTTAAAAAACAAACAAACAAACAAACCCACTGTACTATTTATGGCTTCTGTTTGATGTGGACTCAGAAGCATTTTTATTCCCCAACTCCCTACTACAGTTTGCTCTAGTTATACAAATGAGACTTTCAGTTACAAAAATAATACATTCTCATTGTACAAATCGCTGAAAGTCTTTAAAAATGCTGAGCGAGGAAAACAAAAACTCCTTAAAACCCACTGTATGGAAAAAACCAGTGTTAACTTTTTGACACATACTTTTAGCCTTCTTGTCTGTGTGTGTACATGTGTGTATATTAATATAGTGTGGATAATATACATGCTGCATGGAAAACTCCTCTTTGCTTAGCAGTATATTGTGGACATTTTCTCATGTAGCTAAGTATTCTTCTTCATAATTAATTTTAGCGGCTGTGTGATGCTTTTCTTTTCCTCAGGCTTACCTGTGTTTCTTAGTTGTCTATGAAGAGATGCTATGTATAGTAACTAAACAAAAGGCAAAATGACAGGAGGTACAAACTCTACTCAGGTATAAATTTGAAATGCGTCTAGAATTGATTTATTATAGAAAATGGTTGAGGACGTAGTGGGTGGCTGTAGCACTTCTCCTACAAATGCAGTCGTGTAGACACAGAGATATTCCCATCAGTGGGGTGCAGAGGGTGGGTGATACACCAGATGTCAGGAGTCCCAAGATGAGTCTTCCTCATCCCAGCCATGTGACTAGGGGCAAGTCATTTGGCCTCTTACCTTTATTTTCCTCATGTGTAAAATGGGGGATGGTAATACCTGCTTTTGCCTACTTCACAGACCTATTCTATTCCTAAATAAGATGGAAGTGAGAAAATGTCTGTGCAATTGCTTATTGAATGAATAATTCCCTCTGTGGCAGAAGGACATTCTTGGTGGCAAAAATTCATTTAATTCCACTAACATTTATTGAGCACCTACTCTGTTCAGAGGCCAATACAAGTAATCCATATAAGAGGTACCATCCTATGCTGAAATGGCCTTGTTATGAATGTTTCATTTTTCTCAAATCAGTGATCTTCTGGGTGACAGTGCTGGCTTCTCATCACTTCGATACGATTAATTCATTCATCGTGTTAGACTGATTTAATTATTTATTATGTCGTGTTGTTTATTTAAGTTGCATATCAATTACCAGGGTGCTGCATATCTCAGCTTACTGCAGAATCATACAAGGTTTTGATGCTGATGCAGCTTCCAGTGGTCTCCCCAGGGGTAAAAACTTTTCTATAATTGAATACTTCGGTGCTGGGATGCAACAGCTAGATTTTTTTTTTTTTTTTTTTTTTTTGACCTGAAGTTCAACCTCCTTCTTCCTACTTCTGTCCAGGGAGACAGTTCATTGTGAGTCATGCATTCTCATTTACCCTGTGGTCAGTGTTTGCGTATTTTACTTTTCCATAGAGGGGACAGCTTTTCCCTCGAGAAACAAGTATTTCTAACTCTTGGTACTTGGCTTAAAGAAAAGAAAGAAGGCTAGTCATTGTTCCCTTTCCCATTGTCTCCTGATTCTCTTTTTCAACCCAGACCCTAGTGTAGAGGCCCCAAAGAGGTATTACCTGCTGTGTTCTCATGATTTTATTACTTCAGCCTTTCAGCTGGGAGCAGAAAAGGCATTTGAATCCTTGCACTGGATTTGTTTCCCTTTCTGATCATCCGGGTGATATACATTGAGACTGAAGGCTGGGATTGAATCCTGGTCATGATCCTTATTAGCTGTGTGACTTTGGGAAGTTACTGAACAATACCAACAGTGACATGTCTCATTTGCCCTACTGCCAAGTGGGTGCTGGTAGCTCAGCTGGGCTGGGGGCTGGGGGACTCGATTTCTCTCCACCTGTGCCTCCTCTTGCACTGCTTGGGTTCCTCGCAGCATGGAGCCTGGGTCCCAGAGTGAGCATCCCAAGTAACCTGGGAAGAAGCTGCGTGGCTTTTCCTAACCCATTCTCAGAAGTCACACAGCATCACTTCCGCTATGTCCTGTTTGTGGGAAGGTTCACAGACCCACGCAGGTTCGAGGGGAGGTGACTTAGTTTCCATGTGTTGGTGGAGCTGTTGTAAAGTCAGTGTAAAAAGACCACGTGGCTGGGAAATACTGTTGCGTCCGTCTTTGGAAAATGCAATCTGCCACCACTCCTCTGAGATGAAAGTTTCTCCCTCCTTTTTCAGAAGGGTTATGTAGGTTCTCTATGGTCACAAGCCTGTGGAATCGTTGAGTGGGTTTTGGATTCTGTCAGTCTGGCTCCAGAGCACACACTCTTCACCACTAATGAACATAACAGCAAACATTTATTGGGCTGTTACTGTATGCTAGCTAGTCTTTTAAGCACTTTCAATATACTGACTCATTTAACCCTTCTAACAAACTTTTGTGATGGATGCTATCATTATCTCCATTTTATAGATGGTGACACTGAGGCACGTAGCTGTAATGAGCCTTGCTCAAGGTCATACAGGTAAGTGTCAGAGCTGAGATTGAAACTCAGCCCCCGAAGTCACCATGCTTAACAGTATTCTCTTCTGGTTCTCAAATAACCATGCAAATTGGTTTTAATGAGCATTTTGCGCCCACCCCCCTCTCTTTCTGCAGCAAAGATAGATGAGATTTTTTTTCTAGTAGCCTCACCACCCCCACACACACCCTTAATTGGAGCCATCGACTGTCTTTAGTAGCAGGAGGAGCTTGTGTAGCAAAGTGTACCCAACCTTGTGTACCATCAACACATCCCATCAAGAAGAGCTAAGTCCTCCTTTTAGTGCCATCCTTGGAGGAAACACTCATGCATACAGCTTCCTTGTGTTACTCCCTCCTTCCTTCTTTCCTTCTTTCCCTCAGCCGGGATTTGAGGTACTGGGTTCACATATGCCATTTAAATCCCACCTCTCACCTCCACTTGCTGGTGGGTATTGGCCAAGGTAGCTGCCCAGAGTGAGTTTCGCTGTTCTCACCTGTAACATGCGGTACTGATAGCACCTATTTCATAGGATTCTTATAAGGATATAAAAACTGCACATCCAAGAAGCCAGACATATCGAAGTTGCTCATGTATGTGCTGGCTTTCCTCCTTCCTCCTTCCTCCCTCCCTTCCTGATATTTCTTGGAGCACATTTCCTGCTGGAAGCTGTCCTCTTGCCCTTTTCACCAGGCTGTCGGGTTGTTGCTCTTCCTAGGCTCACCCATGGCAAGCAAGAGGGGTTGAACTGCGTTAAGTGGGTGGCAGTGAGTTGAGTTGGACTGGAGTCACAACAGAAATAGATCCCCTTCCAAAAAAATGGAAGTAGGAAAAGAAAAATGAAATAAGCAAATGAGAGGCTCTGGCTTTGAGGAATGGGATTTCTGCTCTGTGTGGAAATGAAGTGCACGAGATGCCTGATTCTGACTCCTGGGTGTGTGTGGGAAGAAGACAGTCCTTCCCGCAGAGTCTCAGTAGGCCTGCTGTCTGTTCCCCATGCAGGGGACTCTTGTGCCTCCATTTACCACACCCAGCGTCTTGGGATGGCCATTTGGGCCCCAGGACCCCCAAGTTTCAGAGCTGGGAAGGGGTTTAAGGATGATATGAGTCTTCAAGTGGGCACCCAGATTGGGTGAGCGCTCGGGCTGAGGGTCACACAGGGTTGTAAAGGTAGAGACCAGACTACAATGGGGTCTCCTGCTCCCCCCAGCTCTGATTCTCTTCCTTTTTCTGCAATGCTTTAAATATACGTTCTGACTTAGAATCAGTGGGTTTATTTATTCATTAATCTTGACTGCATCCTCATGAAGGACACTACACTACAACCACCCATCTAAGCTGCTCCTGAATTCCTGATCAGAAGAAACTATGAGATCATGATTGTTTGTTGCATTAAGCCCCTGAGATTTGAGATGATTTGTTATGCAGCAAGAGCTAACTAATACAGCAGGGAATTCACATAGGCCAGAACCCTTTATAGGCCCTGTCCTCTTACCATGTCACTGTGTCCCCTTTCTCAGCCCTTTTTGTCCATTTGTTCTTTTTAAGCACCCTTCTCAGGAGATTGCTGGGCACTGCCAAATTCCTGTTATTTACCCCAATGAACAATTTTACCTCTTTAAAAAAAAATTTAAGTTTCTCTCTCATCCTGGCTGTGTCTAGGTAGGCCTCATCTTTTATAAACACATTCAGGTGCTTCCCTAAACAAAGGGCTGTTGCTTTTCTATGACGAATTTTGCTGTTCTTCTAGGCCAGCTGGCCCAAATGGTAACGAGCTTACCCAGTAACAGTGGTTCCCCCTGTCACATAATATGAGGCTCAGAGAAGGGGAGTGAGTTGCTCAGTGATTCAGTTAGGAAGTAATAGAACTGGGTTTCATCTGACTGCAGAGACTGTCTCTGCCAAATGCTTTAAGAAACATCAGATATTTCCATTGAAGTTTTCCTAATAGCAGAAGTAAATGTGTGTATGGTCCCTGGGGGTCTGGGGCATAGCCAGAGTAGCCTGCCTCAAGCAGGATATTTCTTTAAAGTTTCATGTTTTAACTTTAAAAATTCATGTGAATTTTTTTTTTTTTTTTTTGGCGGTACGCAGGCCTCTCACTGTCGTGGCCTCTCCCGCTGCGGAGCACAGGCTCCGGACGCGCGGGCTCAGCGGCCATGGCTCACAGGTCCAGCCGCTCCACGGCATGTGGGATCCTCCTGGACCGGGGCACGAACCTGTGTCCCCTGCATCGGCAGGCGGACTCTCAACCACTGTGCCACCAGGGAAGCCCTCATGTGAATTTTTAATTCTGCTTATTAATATATTCATGTTGGTTTCAACATAATATTACATGAGTCAGGCTTGTCTCAGTTATACTGCAATAACAAACTCCAAAAATCTCAGTGGCTTCCTTGATTGGGGAATGTGCCTGGCATCTAGTAGCTTTTCAGTGTGTGAGATGACCTCCGTACCAAAAAGTTGTATTGCTCCAAATTCCAGTAGCACCCCAGTTTTGGATTTCTTAATTTGGCTCTTACCTTTGGGGCAGGAAAGAAAAAAAGATCTCAGTGGCTTAACACATACACACAAAGGTGGTTTCGGATTCAGATCACATTTCATTGAGGGTTCTGTGGCTCCTCCAAGTGGTCCTTTCATGTGGCCTCTGCGGTTAGCTTGGAATGAGGGAGCAGTTGTAGAGCATATACAGGGTTTTTTGTTTTTTCTTTTTAATTTGTATTGGAGTATAGTTGCTTTACAATGTTGTGTTAGTTTCTGCTGTACAGCAAAGTGAATCAGCTGTATGTATCCATATATCCCCTCTTTTTTGGATTTCCTTTCTATTTAGGTCACCACAGAGCATTGAGTAGAGTTCACTGTGCTAAACAGTAGGTTCTCATTAGTTATCTATTTTATACATAGTATCAGTAGTGTATATATGCCAGTCCCAATCTCCCAATTCATCCCACCCCTTCCTGCCCACCTTGGTATCCATACGCTTGTTCTCTAAGTCTGTGTCTCTATTTCTGCTTTACAAGTAAGTTCATCTGGATCATTTTCTAGATTCCACATGTAAGAGATACTGCACGGTATTTGTGTTTCTCTTTCTGACTTATTTCACTCTGTATGACAGTCTCTAGGGGTTTTATGGTCAGGCTCGGAAGTCGTTTACAACTCATCCAGGTGACTGGAACCCCATCACATGGTCCTGATGGACCTGTAAGAGAAGACGGGAATGAGGTGGTCTGGGATGCCTAGGAAGAGATCATTTAAACAAGATTTGATAAATACATAGCATTACGTCTGCCACAAATGTTTTAAATTACTGTCAAAAGAATAACGTCGGGAAAGTTTTCTACTATTCCCATTCTTCGGTCGTGTTGCTCTGAGACTGTCACTTGGAAGATTATGTTGAGCAAGAGAGCTGACAGTGTTTTGGGTTCTACGTCCAGGCAATTTCTCTTCTATTTGTGTCCCAGTGTCTCAACAGGACTCACATAAATTGGTTATCTCACTGTGTTACAAGCCATGTCAAGGCAATCACCAAGCAGACAGGTTCTGAATACTGCCACACAGGTGGCATGATGTAATATTTTGAGCTAACATTGGTGGGTTCTGGTGATAAGTCTGGTTGCTTATGTCATACCGTTCACCATCCCTGGGAAATGCTGGTGAAAGGAGTTTGTGAACAAAGAAAGAGAATCAAGAATATTTTTTATCCCTCATACTTTAATTTTATTCATAGGTAAATAAACTAACAATCTCAAATAAACTTTAGTTCCCGTGGCAAATTATATATTTAAAAAAATGGCTGCAACAATATTTCCTGTCCCACGTGCTTTTCCAGAACCTAGACATCCCCTCACCACATCAAGTGGTCAGTCTGTGTCCCCTCCCCTTGATTAATAGAAGGAGGCGGGAGTGACGCTGTGTGGCTTCTGAGGCTGGGTAGAAAAGGGCACACTCTTGCCCTTTTATCTCCTGGGCACTCACCTTTGGCCTCCATGTAACACACTCGAGGCAGCCATACAGGGGGGAAGCCCAACCTAACCCACTTGGAAAGACCACACAAAGAGACCTGAGAGTACGTGGGGAGTGAGGGATGTCTGTCAACCCTCAGCTGCCCAGTCCCTGTGTGACTACAGTCACACTAGTGACCCCAAGCTAGAACTGCCCAGCCAAGCTGCTCCCAAATTCCTCATCCATAGAGACCACGAGCGATAATAAATGATTATTATTGTTTTAGAGCACTAATTTTGGGGTGATTTGTTACATGGCAACAGATAACTGGAACAGTTCCCCCTAATCAACTCTAACCATCCAATCCTCCAACTTCCTTTTTTGGCTCAGTTATCATGACATTTGTTATTAAAACACTGAGCGTTTTGCTTTGATTGCTGGACAAACACTGAGAGGTTTGCTTTTCTGCTCCCTAGCCTCCTGGGTGGCAGGGAGAGAAGGGTATATAGGGCAGCTCGATTCCTCAGGTCCCAGCCTGTTTACACAGAGCACCAAAGATGGGTTGCCTCCTCTCCCCCATCTTTCCAGGAGGGAACAGGTAGGGCATCACGGACTTGCGTTTATACCATTTAAGACCTACAGCAGCTTGTCTAGAATCAGTAGGGGAGGTGCTCTGAATGTCCAGACTCAATTTAAGCCTTTTATCCAAGCCTCGAATTCTTTCCCACATGACCTCATCCCTGATGTGCCACACAAATGGCCCTAGACTTTCCTCCTAAGATTAACTCTGCAGGGGATGGACAACT
This sequence comes from Orcinus orca, assembly GCF_937001465.1. Classification (NCBI taxonomy): domain Eukaryota; kingdom Metazoa; phylum Chordata; class Mammalia; order Artiodactyla; family Delphinidae; genus Orcinus; species Orcinus orca. The sequence goes on from NC_064574.1 coordinate 17,765,480, forward strand.
AGGACCAAATGGCCCTAGACTTTCCTCCTAAGATTAACTCCTGCAGGGGATGGACAACTAGGACCAAATGGGACAGCCTTTTTAAAAATCATTGATTTTTATTTATCTCTTAAGTACTAAAGGTAAATATTCAATATAATTTCAAGAGAAATTGTGTCACAAGTTATTTTAAGTAAATAGAAAACCAAGAAAGAATAACTTTTGTTGTTATTCTCCTGCCAACATGAAGAAAACTTTACTAGGGTGAAAAGTCTGTTGGCCATATTTGGAAGCATCTCTAACCTGCTAGCAATCCTAAGGACTTTTCCTGGGCTGAGGTTGTTTGAGCCTGGTTGTAAAGCCATCCCCATGGTACTTTTTATTCCATTAGGTGGAAGATATCACTGGGATCGCAATGGTGAGACATAGATGTTCGTAATAAGGCATCAGATGTGCGCGCATGTGCACGCGTGTGTGTGTACATATATATTTTAATGTGTTTAAAGTTTTTTTTATTGTAGTAAAATATACATAACATAAAATTTATTATTTTAACCTTTTTTATAGTTTCATCTTTTAGGTCTTACACATTCCTCATTTACTCCTATATCTTTGTTTCTTTTATATATGGGATAAATGTTTCTATTATTTTTTAATTGGCTATTGCTGGTAAAAAAAAAGATGTGTTTTTTAGGCATACATTGATATTTTGTATCTGGCTTCCATACCCAAACTCTCCTATCAGTTCTAATAGTTTTCAGTTATGGCCCTGGGTTTTAACCAGACAATAATATCATCTACAAATAATGGTACTTCTGTCATCTCCCTTTTAGTACTTAATTGCTCTGATTTTTAGTTTTTTAACCATTTTAAAATGTGCAATTTTGTGGCATTAAGTACATTTGCAGTGGTACAACCATCATCACTATGCATTTCTGGAACTTTTTCATCATCCCCCAAAACACTCTATACCCATTAAACAATGACTCCTCATTTCCCGTCATCTCTAGCTCCTGGCGCCTCCATTCTCCTTTCTGTCTCTGTGAATTTGCCTGTTTTCAGGTGCCTTATGTAAGTGGATTCATCCAATATTTCGGATAGCCTTTTTTTTTTTTTAAATAGATTTTCCAGCCCATTGATGGTGGATTTTTACAGTATGAAAGTAACTAAGACCTTTAACTCTGCTTGGTCAAATTCCTACTCTGTTTTCAGTCTCCCTCATTCCTGTAGTTAAAAAATGCAAATCATTTCAGAGTTCTGCCTGCCTTCTCTCCTGGATTTCTTTCTGTCCACAAGGTTTAACTGACCTGTAAAAGCTCTCCTTCAACCCTTGAATTTAGCAATTTAATGCCCTTTGTTTCTGCTTGATAATCTTTATCCTTTTCCCTTCTGTATTATGAGAAACCCCTCTGATCAATACTGCCCACTTCACACAGTTGTTTTGCAGTTATGAAACAATATCTGCTAAATAATCTCACTTTGCAGGCTCTCCTTTTCATTTAGGTGAGTAATGAGTTAGTTCTCCTTATGTAGATTTTGACCTTTGTGTTATCATTTTATCCCATGCATGAAGAAGAATCAGACTTTGACTTGGAGTTCTACTACCGTGACAATACCTGTGTTTTCAAAGTCATTTCTCACTTTACTAGGCGTTTGTTTAAAAAGACAATTCAGATGGCCATTTTCCTTTATTTTTCCAAGGTTTATCATGTTAGCCATGCTCTTTGATGGGGAGCGATGTCTATAAATGACACAGAAGTTTCTAGGGCCTCAGGTTTACTGACTGTGGCCTTGAGTCACGCTACAGCTCTGGGCAGTTTTGTCCATTGCTGACTTGGGCACATTGGTGTATAAGTTCACACATGAAAAAAAATCAATTATTTTGCTCTGCTCAGACAAAACAACCCCACATCCCACGTACCAGATGATTTTGCCATCAGTCACTTGCTGCCTAACATCTTCATAAAGATCAACATTATAAATATACTGAACGAAACCTCAGTGAAATATCTCAGTCAAGGGTTGATAAACATTTTTATAAAGGGAGAGCTAGTAAATATTTTTCCCACAAAGTTTTCAAATAAAACTTTATTTACAAAAACAGGCAGCAGGCCCTCGCTTGCTTACCCCTGTTCTAAATCATTCATGATCTTTTTTTTTAACCTTTAAAATGTCTTCAAAAGTGCATATCATTTTAAAGATCTCTGTGAAAAAGTGATGGCTTCATAAGGTGATAGATATTTTGTGCATCGTTATCATGATACCTGGGTCCATTTTTAGCTTCTGTGATAACGTGTAATCACCAGTCTGTAATACCCAAGCGTCTAAGGGCATCTTCCTCCTGCTCCTTTGTACTGTGACTTCTGCTGCTTCTGTTCATTCAGTCGCCCCCCCCCACCCCCACCCCGAGGGCTCACATTGTTGTGAGAAGTCCATGTGACCTGTGATTGGAAGGTTTTCTGTGCTGCTCTCCTTGACTTTCAAATTCTCGGTGGTTTCAAGATCGCACCTTCCAATTTCAGTTTTTAATCACCAATTTTCCCAGTTGAAAAGACACTTAAGGAAGGTACATAGAGCAAAAATCACAAAATGCGGAGATCCGTCTGCTCTCCTGCTGTTCAGGAATTCGTTGAGGGAGGGAGGAGGGTGTGGTTGGGGAAGTAAAACCGAGCGTTTGTGAATAATAAAAGCAAGCGGGAAGAATTTGTGTTGATTTGTGGCAGCCTGTGGGGTTTTGTGTAATAAGAAGCAGGCACTTGTTTCTAGGGAGGCACACCCCCCCCTCCCCCCACCATTCCATCTGGATGCTGGCTGTCAGCCTCACTGGGACAGCCGGCCTCCCAGCTCACCTGCTTGGACTCAGAAGGGCCCTGGCCAAAGGCCGAGGTGTGTGCTGAGGACTCTGGCAAGTGACTAAGTTGATACCCCTGGGTCATCCTCCCAAACCACAAAACTGTCAAGTTTTCTCATCTGTTGCTGCCCACAGATGTTTTCTGGTCTCTGTGTTTTCATGAAGAATCGCGTCATATAGCATGCATGTTGGAGGAAATCTACCGATTGTGCTTGCACCCGTGTGCAAACCATTTAAAGGTGTGGTGTAATGTGAAAAGTGTCTTGGAATCAGACAGTTGAAGGTTCAAACCGAGCTCTACTCAATATAGCCCACGTGACTTTGAGCAACTCTATAGACCTAAGTTTTCTATTCTGTGAAATGGGCATAATGATATCCATCTCATGGTGTTCACCCACTCGCTAATTCATTTACACAGTGGTTCCAGAGGACCTACTGGATGCCAGACACTGAGGACGTCCTGAGACCTTAGGGCACATGACAGATGTGGACTTACTGTCTAGTAGATGTTGCAGGGATTAGGGCTATAAAGTGCCCAAATGCATTAGGTGCTTCACACATGGTAGCTTGTTACTATTCCATTGGGAGTATGCGCCCTGGTGTTGGCAATCCCAGGTCACAGGGGACACGGTTGCCTTGTTAGAGGGCTGCCCTCATTCCTAACACGTCCTGCCAGTTGACCCTATTACCTTTTACCCACTCCAGTGATTGACCCAATCACAGGTTCTGACCAGGGGCTCCTGTTTCCCTGCAGCCACTGTCTCTCCGGTTTATTGCCTGGGAGAAGCATTTAATAAAAAGTCAGTGGCTCTGCTGGTCTTTTGTGAGTGTGTGCTTCCCTGGGGCATGGGACATATAATTTCACTGACCGTCATGAACCTTTCTGTCCCTGTGTGATGTAAGGCAGGGCTGCTGGCAGCACCTGGGCGCTGGGAACCCTGGACTAGACTGAAGTCAGAGGGAGGGAAGCCTCGTATGTTCCTCCCACCCCAGACCCTGTCCCTGAGAGAGCAGCCTTGTGGACCACAGATCCACACCTCTTCACCTTCGTGTCACCAGTGTAACTGAGAGCAACACAGGCTCAGGGACTGTGCCGTCAAAATGGATGTTGTAGAAGGGAAGGAACATGAAATTTTTTTCAGGCCTGATTACTTGGTTTTGTAGATGAGGTAAGAGAAGGGCACTCAGTCGTTCTTTTCTTCATATTTACGGAGCACTTAGTCTGATACCCAGCACTCTGGGGACACGGTGACAAGCAACACACACAGCCTATGGTAGCCACTCTCCAAGATGGCTCCCAAGGACGGTTGCCTTCTGGTCTTCGTATCCTCGTGTGGTCTCTTCCCACACTGTTCCAGGCCTGGTGTACGTAACTGATGGAATTCGGTACAAGTGATGAGATGCCACTTCCAAGATTCAGTTGTAGTAAAAGATTCTGCAGCTTGCATCTTGGCCTCCCTCTCTGTCAGATCCCTTGCTCCGAGGGAAGCCAGCTGCCATGTTACGAACCGTCACATGAAGAAGCCCACGTGACTTGCAGCCAACAGTCACATACGTGCTCTTGGAAGACAGGCCCCAGCACTAGTCAGGCTTTCAGATGGCTGCTGCCTTCCGATGTGACAAACGTAGCAAGTGCCATGAAAGGAGAGACAGGCAAGAAGGAGAGATTAGAATAACTGCTGTGATTATGTGTGTGCGCATACACATGTATATATGCAAATTTAGGTTTGGTGGGGTGTCAGGAATGATGCCTTGGAGGAAGCGAAGTTCGAAGCAGCTCCTGCAGGATATAAAGCAGTTAGCCTAAGGAGACATTACAGGGAGGGGCAGACCCCAAGGTGGGCAAGCGTGTGGTATGTTTAAGGAACTGGAGAAAGGACAGGTAGCTGGAGTGTGACAAATGGGACAAATGTTCCATCAGAGGAAGTTGGAGGGGCGAGCAGGGGCCAGACCCCGTGCGCCTTGTAGGTGAGGAGGTGGGATTTTACTATGTAATCCAGCTCTGGCTGGTAGAACGTTCTGTGCTGATGGCCATATTCTGCATCTGCACTGGCCAATAGGGTAGCCACTAACCATAGGTGGCCCTTTTGCACTTGAAATGTGGCCAGTGCAACCGAGGCACTGAATTTTTAATTTTATTTAATATCATTGGACTTAAGGTCAGCCACATGTGGCAGGTGGATATAGTGGAGAAAGTGCAAAGAAAGGGGCGGTTTCCCGCGGGGCAGTGATGTGATTTGAGAGGAGCCTGTAGGACGAGCTCGCTGGCTGTCCTGGGGAGAATGGATGGAAAGTGGGTACAGGGAGGAGTGAGGAGGCAGATGCAGGGGTCCAGGTGACAGGTGGTGGCTGCCTCACCTGTCCCCCTAGGTTCTGTGGCCTTCCGTGTCCTCTTGTAGCCTCAGGACTACAGGGGGTTGGAGACACCGAAGCTGAGGTGTCAGCGTGGGATCTTTCCCACCTCATCTAGTCTGATGCAGAGGCATGGCCTTCAAGACACCTGTGTCTTAGATGCTACAGAGGACAGACAGGCTCCTCTCATAGAGGGGGTCTGTCCGCAGGCCCTGCCTCCTGCAGAAGTCCCTGTTGTACAGCTCTCTTTCCATGGCTCAAGCATCTTTAGGTGTCTGCATAGTCCTGCATTGCAGGCTACTTATTTTCTGTGCTTTAGTTTCTTCATCTGCAAAATGGGATAGTAATACTGTCTGTCTTTAGGCATCTCAGCAACCTCAAATGAGATTAAATCCATGTAAACCACTTACCTCCATGCGTGGTACGTGGTAGAATTGATAGTTCCGTGTGCTAATCTCATCTGACCTCATGTGAGCCCTAAGGCTAGACAGGGCCTGATTCAGAAATTGCCTCCTGAGCTGTTATTAAGGGGGCTTCTGGGATTGGATTCAAGGGTCTGCTGCAGAGGGGAACAGATGACCCAGGAGGAGCTCAGGTGGTGAATGTTCCGGTCCATTTTCATCAAATGCCGGCCATTGTCCTGAAATGGACACGTGGAAGTCCCAGGAAGCTGGCTGGCTCTGGGGACAACGGATGCTCTTTAGTGAACCACAGAGGAGCTGGGAACCCCCAGGTCTGTGCCCTCACAGGTTCATGCCTGTGATGCTTTCAGGACTCCAAGTATAACAAGAGGGCAAGCCCCAAGCACAGGTACTTTTAAAAGCCTCTGTTTGCAGCATGTTTGCTGGTGTCTTACTGGCCAAAGCAATTCACATGGCCAAGCCCACAGTCACTGTGGAAGGGAATGACCCAAGAGTGTGGTTACAGGGAGGTAGACCTTGCAAACAGTTCACCACTCTGGTTTATGGCAGGTAGTTGCATGTGCGATTTGATTCGTTTCTTGAAGATCTCATTCACTTCTTAAAATAAGGAGTTTCATTGTTGTTTGTCTTTCAGGGATAGAGTCTCTGAGGTTCAGGGAAGTTGAAGGAGGTGCATTCACACAGTTGGAACTAAGTATAAATTGCAGCTAAGTATAAATTGCACTGGACAAAATTAAACAGTCAAGGAAGACATTATTCAAGACTATTGCAATCAGGGAGAGAGACTGAACTCAACGCTGAAGGGCTGGAGAATTTTTATGAGCGGAAATGGGGGAATTGTTAGGCTGTCTGTGTTTGCTAATTGGTCTTACCAACTGAAAAGTAGGCTTTCTTGCATCTTCACAACAGGAGACAGTTTTATGAGTTGGAGCAAGGTGCCCACTGAAGTTAGGCTCCTACATTCTCTCAGAGACTGGGAGGGGCTTATCTCCTTTGCTGCTTACATTTCAAGAAGATGGTTCCCATGTCCTTGAGAAAGACGTTTTGTTTCCTGGGTTGTAAAACTGGTAAGACCCTGGGAGAAAATTCCCATGCATTTCAAAGAGGCAGAGAAAGAATTTTAAAATTACAAGTTTTCTAAAGCAAATGCCCTAGGGAAAGGGAGATGGGAGGCATATAGTCTGTAAGAAACTTGTATAAAATTCAGTCAAATCCAGGATAACGTTAAGACCATCTGGGTCAGAACTGACATTTGAACCCTGGTCCATGTGATTCCCGCACTTATGCTCTTTCCCCCATGATTCACGGTGGCCACACACAATACAGACTGTAGTTTAAGAGGTAAACTTGTCACCATTTAGAGGCAGCTTGGGCAGCTTCTGAAGAATTTGAATAAGAGAATGTATTTAACACATCGATGGCTCCTATAAAATTGCAGATGCAACATATAGAACAAGGCGAACTTAAAATAGCTGTACAATTCAGATCTACAGTGTCAGAGCCCACAGGGCTCAGGAATACAAGGTAATCCATTCTCCCGGCAGCACAGGTGGGAGAAGAGGTCTTGCCCAAGGTCACAGAGTGAGCAGGGGTCAGACCTGACACTGTGTGTCCAGATCTCCTGACTCCCAGTCCCCGGCTCCGAGTTCTTTTGGCCCCATCCTCCAAGGCTTTGCACCAGTGGCTTTTCCTGGTTTTTTTTTTTTTTTCTTTCATTTCTTTTTAAAAGCTCACTGGCAGCTACTGCTCTAAGGCAGAAAATGTATTCATTTAAATGACTTGGTGTGGAAATAGAAGCTTGAATAATGATGTTACCATTTATAATTGCTCTGATTAACCACACCACGTTTTGCAGTTCAGAATAAAAAAAGCCTCCTTCCTTTTGTGATGTGAATTTTAATTGCTTTCTCTCAGGAAGACCCCTCCAGTCTTACCTGCCGGTTCCCCAGCTCTGGGAACCTCAGAAGGACCCCTCTAGGCTCCCTGGTTCTCTGGTGGAGATTTGGGGCTGGGTGCAGAGCAGATATTCTGGGAATACCTGGTTGGTTTGAGATTTGGGGACAGAAACTACCTGCTTCCACACTGGAATGAAGTTCTGTCCTCCCTTGGGGGATCACAGCATTAGGGACCTCCCCAAGGCCCAGATTGAAGATCAGGGATAAGGGAGCTTCTCTAAGGTGTTGGACGCTGCCTGTGGTTGTCATTCCTGAGATCACAAAGGGGAGAGAATCATCCATAATTTATCTGCCAGTGAATGTGTCTTTTCAGATGGATTTACTTTTTTTTTTTTTTTTACCTTAAGGATATTTTCACTTATTTTTCTATTCTTATTTGATATTTCACCCATATGAAATAAGAACCAGCACAGTGCAGTGGAAAAGGAGAGAGTTTAAGAAAATATATGTGAATATTTATTTGATCTTAGGAGGAACAAGGGCTTTCCAAGTGTCAGAGCCAAGAAATGAACTATATAAGGGGAAAGAATGATCGATTGGGTTACCTAAAAGTCATAAACATTTTTAAATAAAAATAAAATGACAAAAAAGTTAAAAGACAAACAGCCTGGGGAAAATATTTACAACATATACGATTCACAGCGGTCAACTGTCTTTAATATATAAAGAACACTAATAATCAACAACAAAAAATGGTTTCTTGGTAGAAAAAAAGGATGTGACTAGACAATTAATGTAAGAAAAATTGCCACAGTCATTAAAAATCTGAAAAAAAAATGAGCTTCACTTGTAGTTACTGAAATATAAATCAATACAGAATAAAGGTACCATTTTTCTCTATTTACATTGACAACAATTTAAACAGGGACATTGGTGAGGATGAGATGATATAGTTGTCAAAAGAGTATACATTTCTGCAGTCTTTCTGGAGAGTGGTTTGAAATGTGGTTTGAGAATCTTAGATAGGCATACCCTTTGGACTTGTAATTCCATTCCCAGGAATTTATTACTTCAGAGAAATAATTAGAGATGTACATAAAAGATAAGAGGATTTTTATCAGAATATTATTTGGGATGGAGAAGAATGAGGAAAACAAATTTAAATGCCCAGTAATAGAAAGTAGCTAAAATAATTATGTGACTTCGATGTAATGGAATTATCTGCAGACATAAAAGAAAGGATATGCCATGTGAAAAGTCTTACACTAATGGTAGTCCTAGATTACCTTTGGTTGATTTAATAAACAACCAAAACCCACAGAAAAATAGTAAAATAAAAAAAATTAATGTTTTATAGACCTTGGGAAAAAGAATTTTCAACAAAGTACAAAAGTTTAAATCATTCCTTTAAAATTTTAAAGCATAACTAACCTTCATATGCACTCTATTAATGATTTTATTTAAATGTTATATTAGTCCTACATAAATGAATGGAAGAAAATGAACCCAAGTGTAGGCAGTTCTTGTGTTTGAGTGATAGACTGTGGGCAATTCTTAATTTCTTCTTTAAAAGAACTTCCAAACTCTTTTTAAAATTTACTATAGTAAACAAGTGTTTCTTTTAAAATCCGAGAACCCAATAAATGATATGAAAGTCACTAAAATAAAAACAGAATGAGAAAGAATGAAGACATTTAGGGTAGATGCGTTTGGGTTTCAATCTGAACTTCGGATTGAGCAGCTGGGTGGCCTTGTGCATATTTATGAACTTTTCCCTGTCTGTAGAATGAGGATAAATGAAGCTCCGCAAACGTTGGTTCTAAGGGCTAATTCAGAATGAAAGTAAAGAACGTGGCACTGAGTAGACGCTTAGTAAATGTTACCCAGGGTCCTCCATTCTCTCTGTCGGTCTGTTTGGCATTTTGGATTTGATCTAGGGTCTGGGTTGGTCTTTGAACTCTCCTCTAATTTGGGGTTTCCGAATTTAACCACGGGCACTTTTTTCCTTTTCCCAAAAGAGGACTAAATTGGGCTGGTTGTCTAGCCTTGACATTGCTGTGGCTGAAAATTTGAATGGGCACGTTTAGATTCTATCATGCTGGGATACGGACTCTGACATTTCTTCCCGCTTTCTCTTGTTAGTTTGACAGAGTATTCTAAAATTGTAATTCCCAGTGGTGGCAAAGATGTGACTAAATAAATTATTTGTATACCATGTTCATCGCCGTGTAAACTCATAAACCTTCTTAAAGGAATTTTTGGGAATATATATCAAGAGCCTTTAAGCAGCTTCATATCTTTTGATTTATTATTTCCATGTTTAGGAAATATTGTTTTAAGATAATAAACAGATACACAGAGCATAATTTATAATTCATTCCAACACTGTGTCATTTTTAGAATCTGAGGGGGTAAGACATAGATCTGGTTGCTTGTGTTCATGAAACCCATAGAGTTTGGGTCCCTTTGGCAGGAGGCACCATTCAGGTGGTGTGCAGGGTTCCATGTATCAGACACAGTTCTTTTAATCATTTCAGTCTCGATAAAAGAAGCCGTGTGGGGTAGTGCAAAGGGTCTGATCATTGGCATCAGCAAACATGGATTTGCATCCAGACATTGATAGATGACTGACTTGCGACCTTGAGCAAGGTGCCTTCCGTTTCTGTGTCCATTTTCCTCACCTGTAAAATGGGTATGATAATGTTAGCCTTTCAGGGATTTTGTGTGTAGGGGAGAAGAGAACGCATGCAGTGCGGGGCAGGAAAGACCAAGTGCTTTATGATCATATCTGAGTCAGTCCCCAACCCTTTTTTGGTGAATTAGACTGATAACTGTGGGTACTGTCACTTTCTATGTTGATTCCCTTGGGCTCCCTGGGGAGCAGCCAGGCTGCGAGACTCCCCAGTCATCTGTAGCCCCCATGAAACAGTAGCTGGACCCTTAGCCAGCTCTCCTAGAAATTGGGGGTGAGTATTGGCCTGGGGGCAATTCTGTCTTCTTTCCTCAAACATCATAATGTCACAAGGACACTTTAAGACAGAAGCTTTTGTAGAAAATGTTTTCACAAAATCAAAGGAGTTTACACATTTTAGATGAACCGTATTTTAAAATAAATATTTGCTGGATGAAAACGTTTTGTTAAAAAATCATATGTAGCTACTACACAAAGTTTGGAAAATACTGAAAAGTAGAAGGATTAGGAAAACAAGGACGCATATATTTTCTAACTACCCAAAGATAACCATTGTTCGTATTTTCATATATCTCCCTGTTGGGTTGTCTGTGCATTTTCACATAATTGAAATCACGCTGTATGTATTGTCATGCATCTTCCTTTCTTTTTTCATTTGACCCTATAATAAGCACTTTCCTCACGTTATTAAAAAACTCTTTGTAAAAATAGCTTTGAATAGCTGCATCTTATTCAGTGGATATTAGATAGAACAATTATTCATTTCAGTTATTTTCAAATCAGTGGCAAACAATATTGTTTTCCATATCTGATGTTTTCTGTCTCTTATCCTTTATTCTGTATCAGATATTCCTCAAATTATTTCCTTGTTCGAAATGTCTGTATATCAGGCTCAGGGCTGGCAGAATTACACCTTCTTTCAATGTGTGTAATGACTCACCATTAAATCTTTAATACATTCTAGCTGTTTCTTTAATGTTGTCTGTAATTTCCATTGGAACTCGAGATGTTGCAGCTGCTCTGAGGAGGAATAATGCTTCAGAAAGTGAAGAGAATGGTGCGTTCCTGATTTGGAGTGATTGCTGATGGCAGATAGAAAGTGACCATTTGTGCCAGGAATAGCTTTTGTTTTAATTTTTGTGCAGAATTGGAATTAGTGAGAAAAATGAGAGGAGTGTTCCATTTTGTGGGTAATGTGAATACAGTTGAAATGGAACAGATTTTTCTCCTCTCTGTCTCCAGCCTTAGTGGAACTTGTTCTAATTTTCTGGAGTTGTTCACCCGGTGCTTAGGATTGCTTTTAGCAGAAACGATCTCATTTCGGGAGCCTGTGAAGAGGAAAAGGAAATGTGTTCTCACGACTGTGAGTCAGTGTAGAGGGAAAGAAGCTGCAGAGAGCTCTGCATGTGTCTGTGGGTGTGGAATTGTGTGTGAGTGTGTGTGTTGGGTTGCAGAGAGAATGAAGTCTGCGAGGAAAGGAGAGTGTGGGAAATAATGGCCAAGTTGTGTGCAACTCCTGCTTGCTGTCCTGCAGTGGGAAAATGTGAAGATCTACTCCGGGGTTCAAAAGTTTTGGGGTGATATGGCTTACCTGGTGTTGGTGAGAAAATATCTAGAGGTCTTGGTTGACAAGGAGTGCAGGGTCACCTGGCGTAGGCAGGGCAGGGGGTTGGGGAGTGGAGACCAGAGAGGCTACTTGACTTTGTCAGGATTGCACAGAACAGTTCAAATCAATATCTGCTTAAGTGCAGTACTCCCCCCGCCCTCACCCCCCACCACTGCACCCTGCCAGGTAGCACCTGTTCAGCCAGGATACAATCTGCCGCTGGTTGACGGGATGTAGGTGGGCAATGATGATGGATCCTACCCCTAAGGACACTCTGAACTTAAAAAAACGGCAGCCCGGATTTACCCTGTTTTCATTTTCCACACCCTCTGCCCTCTCCCCAATAACTCTTGACGAGAAACAAGACTACAGAACTGGGAATCATGTCCAGATAAACTTCTCACTTTTGCACCTGTCAGAGGAGGTGGCTCGTTACCTGGAAATTATACTCAGTTTTCTGTATGAAAGGAATACCAGTAAATAACCCCAAACAGAATTTGTCTGGTTATACCTGGGGCAGGTGTGTGAGTACACGTTGTTTTCTATTATTTGATGTTGTATAAATTCACACTGGAAATGTACCTTTTTGTGTCTTCCGCCCTGTTTTTTGCAAGATAAAGATATTTGTCTCAAATTAATTTAACACATATTGAAGTACCTGCTGTTTGCCAGGTGCCATTCCAGGCAAGTGTGTGGGATGAGGACCCATGTGAAGAGAGTTTACAGTTTAGAGAGGAGGGAGGCAATGCTTCGGTCAAATGATCCAATAATTGTAGATACTAAGTGCGGAGAAGAAGGCACCGGGACCGTGTGAGAGAGAGATGTGGTGAAGGGGTGGGGTGGGTGTTGTGCGCAGCCTCTGAGGAGGTGACATTGGAGCTGACATTTGAGACCCAAGTGTCAAGAATAACCTGCTGCATGAAGAGTTGGGGGGGCAGTTTTTTGCTGTTGTTGAGTTTTTGTTTCCTCCCCTAAACTTGCTTCTTCCTCAGCCTTCCCCATATCAAAACGGTGCTACCATCCACTCAGTTGCTCAAACCAAAAATCTAGGATGATCTGATTCCTCACTTTCCCTTTCTCGCTCTCACCCCGGAAAAGATATTCTCAGCTTGCCACTTCCTTCCATCTCTACCTCCAGCTGTCAATCATCATCTCCCTCCCACCCTGCCCCGCCCGGACCACTGTAAAAGCCTCCTGATAAATCTTCCTGCTTCCCCTCATCCTCCTGTAATTACAGTTGACCCTTGAACAACATGGGTTTGAATGCAAGGATCCACTTACATGCAGATTTTTTTCCAATACTGAATACACAGATAGTACTACACGGTCATGGTTGGATCCGTTGATGCAGAACTGTGGACACAGAGGAACTGTGGGTACAAAGGAACCAAGGATACAGAGGGCCAACTATAGGTTACATGCGTATTTACAACTGTACGGAGGGTCGCAGGATCCTAGCCCCTAACCCCTGTGTTAAGAGGTAACTGTATTCTCCACCCAGCACTTAAGGTATGTGGACCAGTGCAGTAGCTACCAGCTCTGTGCAGGTATTTAAATTTCCGTTAATTAAAATAGAATAAAATAAATTATTTAGTTTCTCGGTCACACTGTCCACCTTTCAGGTGCTCAAAGCCACATGTGGCCACTGGCTCTTGCATTTGACGGTACAGATATAGGACATGTCCCTCATGGCAAGAAGTTCTTTTGGATAACTCTGAATTAGAGAATGGTCTTTCCACAATACACACCAGATCACGACACTTCCTGCTTGAAACCTCAGATGGTTTCACAACTCACTGGGAATAAAATCCAAACGCTTTATGCTGACCCTGTACAGTTTCCCACCTGACCTGGCCCCTTCCCACCTGTCCACCCTCATCTCATCCCTCTCCGCTCTTTGATCACTGCTTTCTAGCCATACCCCGACTTCCTGTTTCTAGAGCACAAAGAACTTGTTCATTCCTCGGGGTATTTTATAAGAGTTCACACCTTGGATTCCCTCTGAATGGAATGCCCTTCCTTCCCTCCCTAACCCAAACACATGCTTTGTGTTGATGGCTCCGTGTTGCCATTTAGATCTCAAAATGAACACCAGCACCTCCAGAGGCCTTCTTTGACTACCCAGTCTAAGGTAGTCATCCAGTCACTATCACAGAACCAAGTCCAGTTGTCTTGGCACTCTGGTTACTATTTGATGTTTTCCCTAATCATTTCTTGCTGAATTATGTATATCAGCCCACTAGTATATAGGCTCCCAAATGGCAGAAAGCTTGTCTATCTGATTCAAGGCTATAATCCCAGTGCCTAGGACAGTGCCTGACTTATAGTAGGTGCTCAATTAATGTTTGTTTTAGGAATGCATGAGTCATCGCAGGGAGACAGGATGGCTGATAGCTCATGTGGCTCCTTCGTATGAATTAGAAAACGGCACCCTTTGCTCTGGCTGACCTTGTGTAGTGAACATGCTGGTAGCTGGGGAGGGGGTGATCTTCCCAGGCAGGAGGAATAGCAAATGCAGAGAACCTGGGGCAGGAATGTTCTTGATGTGTTTGAGAAAAAGAAAGAAAGAAAAGAAGACTGGTATGTTTCAACTATAGTCTGTAAAGGGGAGAACAGAATGAAAAACACTGGGAGAGTTGGGTAGGGGACAGGTCGCCTGGGGCCCAGAAAGCTGTGGTAAGGAAGTTATATTTTATTCCAAGTACAGTAGGAAGTCGCTGGAGGATTTTAAGCAGGGGAGAGGCATCAGATTTACTATTTATTTATTCTTATGGTTTTATTTCTTTGCCTCTATGGATAAATCTGTTTTAACATTTTTCTCAGATATGTGATTTAGGGAAACTTTGAGTTTCGAGACTAGTTTTCCCAAGGGGTGGGGACTTGCTTCTCGGAAGACTGGAAAATCCTCAGACAGTGCTTTCAGGTACTACAGTTAGATTCCAGACACACGTTGACTCTTCTTTGAAATACTTTCTGGCATGCACGGCTGCTAATTTTGAAGGTTAAAATCTTCAGCTTTCTCCGAAAGGTGACAGAGGCACAGAGTAAAACTAATTAGGAAAAGTCCCAAGTAGTTGATTGAGGCCATTTGTTAGAGTTTTGAAATGCAAATAAAAATTTGCTCAGCTCTTTCTTTGGAATGCGGACACTTGTTCACCTTGGTGTTTGGTTTTAGAATTCATCTGCCCGTGAACGGAAAAGTGTGACCTCTCTGTGGAGACACGGTGAGCACAGCTTGAATCTATTCCTGCTCTTGTCACAGGTCTTTCTCTTGAGAACAAAGGAAAAATGCATTCAGTTCTTCCAATAATATTATTCACCATATTCTCTCAATTCTAAAATGTGATAAAGAAAAAAGAGAACAAAGTAAAAATTCATTCAGTTCTTCCAATAATGTTATCCACCATATTCTCTCAATTCTAAAATGCGGTAAAGAAAAAAGAGGCACCGCTGGTTAGATTGCTGCTTTCTGGGAACAACAACAACATAAACATTGTACTAAAATTACACATCAGTGGTAAGAAGTACTCTAATTTCAGAGAAGTTAAAATGTGAAGCAAAGTATCTTTCTTTATCATTATCTGTTTATGAATGAAAGGCTAATATCGGACTTGCTGTTTTCTAAGTGCTTTAAATGCAGACTCAGTTAATCCTCACGGCAACTCTTGAGATAGGTATTGTTATTATCCCACGTTCTGGTTGAGGAAACTGTAGAACAGAGAAGTTAAGTAACTTGGCCAACCTCACACCGCCATTGAGTGGCTAAGCCAGGATTGGAACATAGGCTGTCTGGCTCCAGGGACTGACTTGACCTCTGTAGTATGAGAACATGTGATACTTTGGTGTCGGGTGGCCATCAGCAAAATGATGGATGTCTTTCTTTGCTTCTCAGCCTAAAAATTTAAGTATGGAACCTGATCGTTGACAGGTAGTTACCCAGTTATGACTGATGCTGTCATTGCATTTGACTCTAGATTCGAAACACAGGTCTTTATCCCAGGATTTGCTTTTTTAAAAATTATAATTATTTTTTATATACATTTATTTAATTTATTTTTGGCTACGTTTGGTCTTTGTTGGGTGCGTGCGGGCTTTCTCTAGTTGCGGTGAGTGGGGCCTACTCTTCGTTGTGGTGTGCGGGCTTCTCATTGCGGTGGCTACTCTTGTTGCGAAGCACGGGCTCTAGGGTGCGTGGGCTTCAGTAGTTGTGGCTCATGGGCTCTAGAGTGCAGGCTCAGTAGTTGTGGCGCAGGGGCTTAGTTGCTCAGCAGCATGTGGGATCTTCCCGGACCAGGGCTCGAACCCGTGTCCCCTGCATTGGCAGGCGGATTCTTAACCACTGCGCCACCAGGGAAGTTCCAGGATTTGCTTTGATAAAACATTTTAAAGATGGTCCTGTTGCTCTGGGAATCATCTTGCAGCTCAACTAAGACAGGAAATCCTGCCTTCTTGCCCAAGAGCAAGCAGGGGCTGGACTTCCGGGCTGAGAGGGTGGGGAAGGGCATCTGTCCGAGGTAGCAGAGCACAGTGGTTAACACACCAGCTCTCGAGGAAGACTGTTGATTCCAAACCCACATCTACTGTTTTTGAGCTGTGTAACCTCATGCAAGTTCTTTATCCTCTTTGAGCCTGTTTCCTCATCCATGAACTGGGTTGAATACGTTCTCAACCCTTTATCTGCAGCCTTTGGGGCCAAATGTGTTTCTGAATTTAGATTTACTTTAGGAAGGCGTTATAGTCCATATACTGTCGAATAAATAACACCCCCAGCCGGGTCTGGGATTGCATCCCCAAATCAAGCATGTTGATGTTTTTTGCAGCAAAAAGTATAGATATGACCACTAAGAAGGAGAGGGAAAAGCTACAAACAAGTCTACATCGGTTTAACCTAAGTCTTAGCACCAAATACGTTTGCACCAAACTTAGGAAAAAATCTTTTGGTTTTCAAAGCTTTGGAGAATTCAGAATTCTCAGATCAGAGTTTGTGGATCTGTCCCTCCCTCATACAGTGATTGTCAGGCTTACAGGAAGGTAAAGTGTTTACTCAACACATTCCATTGTCCAGAGTGAAGCGCTCGCTAGTATTATCTGTTATTTGTATTTGCAGTCATCATCCTTGAGCAGAGGTGAGCCTAGCTCAGCCGAGAGCCTGGTGGTCCTGGTTGAACTTTGAACACCTTCTAGCTGTGGCTGTTGGATTCTCAAGTTCTGATCTAGAGCCCAGAGTGCTTGGCTACTCTCAGAACCCAGGGCCATCCTCTGACTTCCACCAGCATTTTGACTGGCTCTGGGTTGTTCCAGTCAAGAAAGAAGGAAATAAATCAGAAGGATGCCTTCCCTTTCTACCCCTAGGTAGCATCATCCTTTCTGCTGAATATTTTCTTTTTTTATGACTATAAAATGAGGGGAAAATTGAGAACAACCACAACAACAACCAAAAGAACCTTTTCCTTTAGGCAAGCATACGTTGACACTCCATTAACGATAAGTGACATCTGCTCCCATGTAGCGGGAATCAACACAACATTCACGTTAACCAGTCATCAGCAGTGCCAGAAGTGGATGATGACTTGTCAGTTTCCATCCTATCAGTCATTTTCAGGCAAACTGTGTATCTCTGGCTTCCACATGGACACAGTCGAGTATTCACTCCTCCCCTTATTTCTCTACAAGTGCTTGATGGACAGTCTGCGACTTAAAGCAGAGAGAGCAGGTGGGCCCCTCACAGAAAGAACATAGACTGAAGAGCTGCACAGACCTGGGGTCCTGGGGTCCTGACCCGTCCCTCACTGACTAGGAGACCTGGGCTAATGTCCACAAGCTCTGTGGGCTTTGGCTCCCTTTTTGTGAATAGAGATAATAGTAATTCCTTACCTCGCCAGGTCACTGAGAGGAGTAAATGGCTTGAAGCATATGAAAGGGATTTATAAACTGAGAAGCTCCAGGAAATGCCAGTCTTGTTATGATGTATTTGTCTTCAGTCAACTTTTTTTTTTCTTTTTTTTTTTTGAGGTACGCGGGCCTCTCACTGCTGTGGCCTCTCCCGTTGCGGAGCACAGGCTCCGGACGCGCAGGCTCAGCGGCCATGGCTCATGGGCCTAGCCGCTCCGTGGCATGTGGGATCTTCCCGGACTGGGGCACGAACCCGCGTCCCCTGCATCGGCAGGCGGACTCTCAACCACTGCGCCACCAGGGAAGCCCTTCAGTCAACTTTTGATTCGCCACCTAGAGTTCATCTGTGTAACTCCCAGCTATTCCTCTTGAGCTCTGGCACCCTTCGCATTTAACTCCTCTTTCAACAAGTTGTCCATATATTGATTCATTTGGTACTTTGCTAGTTGGTACATTCATCCACATACCCATGTCTCCACCCACCCACCCATTTCTCTGTTGGATCCCTGTTGTGTGCAGGTACCAGGCTAGGTTCTGGGTTACGAAGACAAATCAGATAAGGATGGACCCGGCCCTAAAGGTGCTCATAGGCTAACAGGGAAATGGACAAGTCCACAGAGGAGTATTAATTGGCTGCAGTTGATGCTATAACTCAGGAGTGGGCTGCAGACAATGGGGACATGAGGTGTGGGAGCTCAGTTCTGTTGTGTTGGCAGTAGAGGTAGAAGGAGGGACTGAATGAAGTTCTCGAATATGAGATGACACTTGAGCAGTCTTGACAGACAGACAAAAGAGAAGGGTATACCTGGAATAGCAAGTGACAGCCTTGCAGTCCTGGCTGGAGTAGAGGGTGTTCAGGGAGTTGGTCTTGGCAGATATAAGGTGCAAGAGACAAGCTGGGGCCAGTTGGTGGTAATCCTCATACATCAGACTGAGCATCTTGAGTTATCTCGATGTCCATGACTGGGTTGCCAGCCATTGATTGAAGGTAGGAGAGTATCAGTCTTGGTTTAAATTTATGGAAGCTCTTCCTGACATCTTGTGGAGGTGGGGGGTTGGCTTGGAGGGGGCAAGGCTGGAGGCCGGGGGACCATGAGGAGGCTGCTGCAGTGGTCTGAATGACAGTCTAGGAGTGAAGGAAGAAGTGGGGGGATTGTGGAATATAATAGATGCCACAAAAGTATTCAGGCACCAATGGACAGGACTGGCCACTGTATAGATTGCCAGGGCTGCTGTAACAAATGACCATGAGCTTGGGTGCTCAAAACAATAGAAATTTATTCTCACACAGTTCTGAAGGCCAGAGTCTGAAATCAATATGTCATTGGGGCTGCGCTCCCTCTGAAGGCTCTAGAGGACACTCTGTTCCTTGTCTGGTGCTGCTGGTAGCTCTTGGCATCCTTAGTGGCTCCATCACTCATCACACATAATTCAAGGCACTCTCATCTCAAGATCCTTAAATTATCAATAATTACATCAGTAAAGACCTATTTTCCAAGTAAGGTCACATTTATACTTTTTTACTATATATTTTTTACTATTTTTATTTATTTATTATTTATTTATTTTGGCTGCACTGGGTCTTAGTTGAGGCATGCGGGATCTTTAGTTGCGGCATGTGGACTTCTTAGTTGCGGCATGTGGACTTCTTAGTTGTGGCATGTGGACTCCTAGTTGCGGCATGCATGTGGGATCTATTTCCCCGACCAGGGATCGAACCCAGGCCTGCATTGGGAGCGCAGAGTCTTACCCGCTAGACCACCAGGGAAGTCCCACATTTATACTTTTGAGGGATTAAGATGTGCACGTACATTTTGGTGGAGGGGAACCATTCCATCCACTACAGATACTGAGTGGGTTAAGCAGCTCCTGTTCTCAGGGTCCCCTTAAGTAGCTGTGGAAGGAAGGGCTGGGCTCTTATACACATGTCCCAGTAAACTTGTATAAACTCATCGTCTGCTGAAGTGTCCTATCATCTCCCCATGGTGCCTTCCCAGTGTCTGATGAGTAGATAATGCCAGACCAACTGCCTTTCTGAAAGGAGGTGCTGTAAAGACACAATAAATGGAAGTTAAAGAACTCTAGAACTCTAGAAATAAAGTAGAAATTCAAGTGACTGTTATTTGCGGAGAATCTAATTTTCTCTGACAGTTCCGCAGGTACCCTGGGACAGTCTCTTAAGCAAAACGTATTTTCTGAAGACAATTCTCCTTGAATTTTACAGACTTCTCTCTGCCTGATGATCACACACAATGGGATGAACTCCAGCCTTGCTCTGTTTTTGTTTTTCTCCTTGTTTGTGCCCAGTTGCTGTTAATAATGTTGGCAGAACTGTCCCTGGGAAAGTGGCACCATTTTTCTGTGGTTCCGATATGACCGCTGCTGACACCCCAGTGAAGTACCAAGGGCTCCGGAACCTGCTGTCTTGTTCATTTGACACATGATGTCAGAGCATCAGTGCTTTGTGCTGCAGATACAGGGATAAAATAGACTCTACTCCTGACTTGAAGTCTTGTGGGGAAGATGGACATACACATGGCCATGACACAGTGTATGAGATACACCGTGGGGTGTAAGATACACTTGGGAGTTATAAGATAGCATGAGGGTCTGGGAGAGCATGGAGGAGAGACGGATTTCCACAAAAGTAGGACTAGAAACACCCTATGAGTGTATGAAATATTACCAGCCTCATTAGACATCAGGCATGCTAATTAAGATAAGGTACCATTTCCACCTGTCAAACTAGGCAAGATAAAATAAAAAAGACATAATACCCAGTGTTGGCAAGCATGTTAGAAAATGGGCAGTCTTGGGCTTCCCTGGTGGCGCGGTGGTTGGGAGTCCGCCTGCCGATGCAGGGGACGCGGGTTCGTGCCCCGGTCCGTGAGGATCCCGCGTGCCGCGGAGCGGCTGGGCCCGTGGGCCATGGCCGCTGGGCCTGCGCGTCCGGAGCCTGTGCTCCGCAGCGGGAGAGGCCGCAGCGGTGAGAGGCCCGCGTACTGCCAAAAAAAAAGAAAAAAAAAAAAAAGAAAATAGGCAGTCTTACGCACTTGAATTGGTACAAACTTTCTGGAAAGCAGTTTGATGAAAGATTCAAAGGACGTGAAAAGGCAAATCTATTCAGATGTCACTTCCTTTCTCTGACATTCCCAGGCACTCCAGTTCCCCGAAGTCCTCTTGGCTACCATCTTGGCACTTACCACATGGGAGTGGAATTACCTGTTTGGACATCTTTCTACCCCACTGGACTGAGACCAGTGCTTCTGTTTCTTCACTGCTTGGTCCCATGCTTTTCTGAACATTCTAGCCTAGTAATAGCTTTAAGATCAAGGGCCTGCTGAATGTTATTGTCTTTGTAAAATTTTCCTAGGTATTCTTTTTCTTTTTTCACTTTTGAATATATTTTTTATTATGAAATATTATAAAGTAGAAAAGAGATTATAGAATATATATGTGCAGTTTAAAAAACAATGATAAATAAGTACCCACAAACCACTACCCAGCTTAAGAAATAGAGCAATGCCAATATATTTATTTATTATAATTATTCTTTTAATTTATTTTTTTATACAGCAGGTTCTTATTAGTCATCCATTTTATGAACATCAGTGTATACATGTCAATCCCAATCACCCAGTTCATTACACCACCAGCACCACCCCCGCTGCTTCCCCCCTTGGTGTCCATACGTTTGTCCTCTACATCTGTGTCTCAGCTTCTGCCCTGCAAACCAGTTCATCTGTACCATTTTTCTAGGTTCCACATATATGTGTTAATACACGATGTTTGTTTTTCTCTTTCTGACTTACTTCACTCTGTATGACACTCTCTAGATCCATCCACGTCTCAACAAATGACCCAATTTCGTTCCTTTTTATGGCTGAGTAATATTCCATGGTATATATGTACCACATCTTCTTTATCCATTCGTCTGTCAATGGGCATTTAGGTTGCTTCCATGGCCTGGCTACTGTAAATTGTGCTGCAGTGAACATTGGAGTGCATGTGTCTTTTTGAATTATGATTTTCTCTGTGTATATGCCCAGTAGTGGGATTGCTGGATCACATGGTAATTCTATTTTTAGTTTTTTAAGGAACCTCCATACTGTTCTCCATAGTGGCTGTATCAATATACATTCCCACCAACAGTGCAAGAGGGTTCCCTTTTCTCCACACCCTCTCCAGCATTTGTTGTTTGTAGATTTCTGATGATGCCCATTCTAACTGGTGTGAGATCATACCTCATTGTAGTTTTGATTTGCATTTCTCTAATAATTAGTGATGTTGAGCAGCTTTTCATGTGCTTCTTGGCCATCTGTATGTCTTCTTTGGAGAAATGTCTATTTAGGTCTTCTGCCCATTTTGGGATTGGGTTGTTTGTTTCTTTAATATTGATCTGCATGAGCTGTTTATATATTTTAGAGATTAATCCTGTGTCCGTTGATTCGTTTACAAGTATTTTCTCCCATTCTGAGGGATGTCTTTTTGTCTTGTTTATGGTTTCCTTTGCTGTGCAAAAGCTTTGAAGTTTCATTAGGTCCCATTTGTTTATTTTTGTTTTTATTTCCATTTCTCTAGGAGGTGGATCATAAAGGATCTTGCTGTGATTTATGTCATAGAGTGTTCTTCCTATGTTTTCCTCTAAGAGTTTTATAGTGTCTGGTCTTACATTTAGGTCTTGAATCCATTTTGAGTTTATTTTTGTGTATGGTGTTAGGGAGTGTTCTAATTTCATTCTTTTACATGTAGCTGTCCAGTTTTCCTAGCACCACTTATTGAAGAGACTGTCTTTTCTCCATTGTATATCCTTGCCTCCTTTGTCATAGATTAGTTGACCATAGGTGCATGGGTTTATCTCTGGGCTTTCTATCTTGTTCCATTGGTCTATGTTTCTGTTTTTGTGCCAGTACCATATTGTCTTGATTACTGTAGCTTTGTAGTATAGTCTGAAGTCAGGGAGTCTGATTCCTCCAGCTCCTTTTTTTTCCCTCCAGACTGCGTTGGCTATTCGGGGTCTTTTGTGTCTCCACACAAATTTTAAGATTTTTTTTCTAGTTCCGTAAAAAATGCTATTGGTAATTTGATAGGGATGGCATTGAATCTGTAGATTGCTCTGGGTAGTATAGTCATTTTCACAGTATTGATTCTTCCAATCCAAGAACATGGTATATTTCTCCATCTGTTGGTATCATCTTTAATTTCTTTCATCAGTGTCTTATCGTTTTCTGCATACAGGTCTTTTGTCTCCCTAGGTAGGTTTATTCCTAGGTATTTTATTCTTTTTGTTGCAGTGGTAAATGGGAGTGTTTCCATAATTTCTCTTTCAGGTTTTTCATCATAAGTGTGTAGGAATGCAAGAGATTTTCGTGCATTAATTTTGTATCCTGCTCCTTTACCAAATTCATTGATTAGCTCTAGTAGTTTTCTGATGGCATCCTTAGGACTCTATGTATAGTATCATGTCATCTGCAAACAGTGACAGTTTTACTTCTTCTTTTCCAATTTGTAGTCCTTTTATATCTTTTTCTTCTCTGATTGCCGTGGCTAGGACTTCCAAAACTATGTTGAATAATAGCGGTGAGAGTGGACACCCTTGTCTTGTTCCTGATCTTAGAGCAAATGCTTTCATTTTTTCGCCATTGAGAATGATGTTTGCTGTGGGTTTGTCGTATATGGCCTTTATTATGTTGAGGTAGATTCCCTCTATGCCCACTTTCTGGAGAGTTTTTTTCATAAATGGGTGTGGAATTTTGTCAAAAGCTTTTTCTGCATCTATTGAGAAGATTATATGGTTTTTCTTCTTCAATTTGTTAATATGGTGTATCACATTGATTGATTTGCAAATATTGAAGAATCCTTGCATCCCTGGGATAAATCCCACATGATCATGGTGTATGATCCTTTTAATGTGTTGTTGGATTCTGTTTGCTAGTATTTTTTGAGGATTTTTACATCTATATTCATCAGTAATATTGGTCTGTAATTTTATTTATTAGTACTATCTTTGTCTGGTTTTGGTATCAGGGTGATGGTGGCCTCATAGAATGAGTTTGGGAGTGTTCCTTCCTCTGAAATTTTTTGGAAGAGTTTTAGAAGGATGGGTGTTAGCTCTTCTCTGAATGTTTGATAGAATTCACCTGTGAAGCCATCTGGTCCTGGACTTTTGTTTGTTGGATGGTTTTTAATCACAGTTTCAATTTCATTACTTGTGACTGGTCTGTTCATATTTTCTATTTCTTCCTGGTTCAGTCTGGGAAGGTTATACCTTTCTAAGAATTTGTCCATTTATTCCAGGTTGTCCATTTTATCGGCATAGAGTTGCTTGTAGTAGTCTCTTAGGTTGCTTTGTATTTCTGCAGTGTCCGTTATAACTTTTCCTTTTTCATTTCTAATTTTATTGATTTGAGTCCTCTCCCTCTTTTTCTTGGTGAGTCTGGCTAATGCTTTATCAATTTTGTTTATCTTCTCAAAGTACCAGCTTTTAGTTTTATTGATCTTTGCTATTGTTTTCTTTGTTTCTGTTTCATTTATTTCTGCTCTCATCTTTATGATTTCTTTCCTTCTGCTCACTTTGGGTTTTGTTTGTTCTTCTTTCCCTAGTTCCTTTAGAGTAAGGTTAGGTTGTTTATTTGAGATTTTTCTTGTTTCTTGAGGTAGGCTTGTATAGCTATAAAATTCCCACTTAGAACTGCTTTTGCTGCATCCCATAGGTTTTGGATTGTCGTGTTTTCATTGTCATTTGTCTCTAGGTATTTTTTGATTTCCTCTTTGATTTCTTCAGTGATCTCTTGGTTATTTAGTAACGTATTGTTTAGCCTCCATGTGTTTGTTTTTTTTACATTTTTTTCCCTGTAATTGATTTCTAATCTCATAGCGTTGTGGTCAGAAGAGATGCTTGAAATGATTTCATTTTTCTTCAGTTTACTGAGGCTTGATTTGTGAACTAAGACGTGATCTATCCTGGAGAATGTTCTGTGTGTACTTGAGAAGAAAGTGTAATCTGCTGTTTTTGGATGGAATGTCCTATAAATATTAATTAAATCTATCGGGTCTATTGTGTCATTTAAAGCTTCTGTTTCCTTTTAATTTTCTGTTTGGATGATCTGTCCATTGCTGAAAGTGAGGTGTTAAAGTCCCTTACTATTATTGTGTTACTGTCTGTTTCCTCTTTTATAGCTGTTAGCAGTTGCCTTATGTATTGAGATGCTCCCGTGTTGGGTCCATATGTATTTATAATTGTTATATCTTCTTCTTGGATTGATCCCTTGATCATTATGTAGTGCCCTTCCTTGTCTCTTGTAACATTCTTTATTTTAAAGTCTATTTTATCTGATATGAGTATACCTACTCCAGCTTTCTTTTGATTTTCATTTGCATGGAATATCTTTTTCCATCCCCTCACTCTCAGTCTGTATTTGTCCGTAGGTCTGAAGTGGGTTTCTTGTAGAAAGCATATGTACAGGTCTTGTTTTTGTATCCATTCAGCAAGCCTGTGTCCTTTGGTTGGAGCATTTCATCCATTGACGTTTAAGGTAATTACCGATGTGTGTGTTCCTATGACCATTTTCTTAATTTTTTTGAGTTTGTTTTTGTAGGTCCTGTTCTTCTCTTGTGTGTCCCACTTAGACAAGTTCCTTTAGCATTTGTTGTAGAACTGGTTTGGTGGTGCTGAATTCTTTTAGCTTTTGCTTGTCTGTAAAGCTTTTGATTTCTCCATCGAATCTGAAAGGGATCCTTGCCGGGTAGAGTAATCTTGGTTTTAGGTTCTTCCCGTTCATCACTTTAAGTATATCATGCCACCCCCTTCTGGCTTGTAGAGTTTCTGCTGAGAAATCAGCTGTTAACCTTATGGGAGTTCCCTTGTATGTTGTCATTTTTCGCTTGCTGCCTTCAGTAATTTTTCTTTGTCTTTAATGTTTGCCAATTTGATTACTATGTGTCTCGGCATGTTTCTCCTTGGGTTTATCCTGTATGGGACTCTCTGCGCTTCCTGGACTTGGGTGGCTATTTCCTTTCCCATGTTAGGGAAGTTTTCGACCATAATCTCTTCAATTTTATTGGGTCCTTTCTCTGTCTCTTCTCCTTCTGGGACCCCTATAATGCAAATGTTGTTGTGTTTAATGTTGTCACAGAGGTCTCTTAGGCTGTCTTCATTTCTTTTCATTCTTTTTTCTTTATTCTCTTCCACAGCAGTGAATGCCAGCATTCTGTCTTCCAGGTCACTTATCCGTTCTTCTGCCTCAGTTATTCTGCTATTGATTCCTTCTAGTGTAGTTTTCATTTCAGTTATTGTATTGCTCATCTCTGTTTGTTTGTTCTTTAATTCTAGGTGTGTGTTCTTTAACTCTTTTAGATCTTTGTTAAACATTTCTTGCCTCTTCTCGATCTTTGCCTCCATTCTTTTTCCGAGCTCCTGGATCATCTTCACTATCATTATTCTGAATTCTTTTTCTGGAAGGTTGCCTCTCTCCACTTCATTTAGTTGTTTTTCTGAGGTTTTGTCTTGTTCCTTCATTTGGTACATAGCCCTCTGCCTTTTCATCTTGTCTGTCTTTCTGTGAATCTACCTAGGTGTTCTTGCATGTTTATTTTTACAGATCAAATTTAAGATTGTTTTGTCAGCCCGTCTCCCCTCCTCCAAGCCATTGCCCCCAAAGAAAATTAAATCGGGATATTGTTTGTGATTTCTTAAATACATAGATGAATCTAAAGAGAATCAGTATTTTGAGCATATTAAGTCTTCCCATCTACAATCATGATATGTTTCTGTTGTTTTATTTTATGGCTCTCAGTGGAATTTGATAGTATTTTTTACAACTACTGAGTCTTTCTGGTTGACATTATTGGTTTTTTAAAACAGTGATGTGCTGGAGCCAGTATATACCTGCTTTTAAGTGTTGATGATTAAAATTTTAGAACTTTGATAAGATGGTTGTTAAACACAGTCATTCTTAAAACTTAAATGGTATAAAATTACAATCATATAAATTATATTAGAAAACAAACGTAATAAATACTCAAAACTCATGACTTATTATTATTATTATTATATATTTATTATTATCTATGTTCTCAGAATTGTTTGTTTCTTGTATATCAGTAAGGTAGAAATACTGTATAATGGTATCCCATTATACCTCTCTTCCGAGCTCTACGTTCACCGGCACCATGTTGGTCTTTTTTTTTTTCTTTTGCGGTATGCGGGCCTCTCACTGTTGTGGCTGCTCCTGTTGCGGAGCACAGGCTCCGGACGCGCAGGCCCAGCGGCCATGGCTCACGGGCGCAGCCGCTCCGTGGCATGTGGGACCTTCCTGGACCGGGGCACGAACCCATGTACCCTGCATCGGCAGGCGGACTCTCAACCACTGCGCCACCAGGGAAGCCCCATGTTGGTCATTTTTTTTTTTTTTTTTAACATCTTTATTGGGGTATAATTGCTTTACAATGGTGTGTTAGTTTCTGCTTTATAACAAAGTGAATCAGTTATACATATACATATGTTCCCATATCTCTTCCCTCTTGCGTCTCCCTCCCTCCCACCCTCCCCCATGTTGGTCATTTTTAATCCATTGTGGTGGGAATATTTAAAACACAGAAATCTGTAGCGAATGT
Source organism: Orcinus orca (assembly GCF_937001465.1). Taxonomy (NCBI): domain Eukaryota; kingdom Metazoa; phylum Chordata; class Mammalia; order Artiodactyla; family Delphinidae; genus Orcinus; species Orcinus orca. The sequence continues at coordinate 17,792,784 of NC_064574.1, forward strand.
GATAAGCCAGGACTTTTTCCCCATGAGAGTCAGTTGTTAAACATTTACAAGCACACTATGTATATCATTGTGTGTGCATGTGTATTTGCTCACATTCACGTGTGTATTTATACATGGATGTATGACAAATGGGATGTCTTCTTCCCCAGCTTTGTATTTTCTTATTGGTTGATCACGTTACATGATAAAGCTGTTAGTTTGTTTACTTTTATGCTGGTTATGTTGTTGAATTTGTGTGTAAGTTATAATGATTTTCCTATTGATTACCTTGGCTTTCCTAGGTAGATAATGACTTTCAAATAATGATAATGCAACTCTTTTACTATGAATTTAAATCAAGAAGGGATATTTATTCTAATCAGATATCTTTTGACATCTATTGATTCACTTGTATGATTTTTAATTTAAAATTTATTTCTCCTTGGATTAAATATATCAGTTGATTTATTAATGTTGAAATATCCTTGTATTTCTGGAATGAAGTTTACTTAGTCATGTTACATTATTGTTTTCGTATATGATAGGACTTGGTTTCTTAATTCTTTTTAACATTTTTATTCATACACATGATACTGGTTTATAGTCTTATACTTTTTGCAATTTTGGTCAGATTTTGTGTCATGATTATTATAGAAATTTTTGTGAAATGAATAGTGGTGTGTTCCATCTTCTCTGCTCTTTTAAAATTTATCAGTGGTTAAGTGTTACTTAATCTTTGGCCTTGTGATCAGGTAATACAGCTTATAAAGCACTTAAAAATTATCTGCTGAGGTTCTTTTGGGGCATTATTATCATTATTTTTAAATCATCATTTGAAAAATACTCAAAGCACAGGAAAAAATTCTCTGTAGGAAAAAAAGGTTTTGTTTATGTCTTTTATATCAACATTAATAATTATACTGGTTGCATTTCCTTATCCTTATTTAAATTTTGCCTTTTGGATTGGGCAACGTCAGAGAGGTGTGTTAAATTGCCTTACTCATAGTATGTTTCTGTTGATTTCTTGATTTCTAACAGTTTGCTTCATATATTTCAGTGCAGTGTTACTTCAGAAAATGTCATGATAGGATTTCTTTGTGAATAAAATCTTTTATCAGTGTAAAATGACTTCCTTTGTATTATTTAAGGCCTTGTCTTTGAATTCTACTTTGATATGGATATTGGTACACCTGCATTTTTTCCGCTGATAGTTGCCTATTAAACCTGCCCATTCGTTCACATTTAACCTTTTTTGAATCTAATTGCTTAAGATTATGTCTCATGGAAAATATTTAGTTATACTCGATTTTTGGACTCAGTCTGGGAGTCATTGTCTTTTACTAGGGAAATAGAGGCCATTTATACTGAATGTCACATCTACTCTATTTTGTCTAACTTTGATCATCTCTATTTGATGCTTTCTGTTTCTTCTGCTTGTTTTTAGATTTTTCTTTCTTCCTACCTCCTTCCTTTTTAACCCTAGTGCAGGGCTTGCCAGCCTACAGCCTATTTTTGTACATCACGCAGGCCGTGAATGGCTTTTTCATTTTTAAATGGTTGCAAAACAAAACAAAATAAAGAATATACAGACAATAACAGTATGTATCTCAGAAGCCTAAAATATTTACCAGCTGGCCTTTATAGAACGAGATCACTGATTCCTGGTTTTATCAATTCAGTGTTCCTGTTATATCCTGCTTTTAGTTTCACTGTTGGATACATTTAGCTGTGTTTAAAACAAACCTAAATTTAACTTTTCCTAAAACTTATGTCTAATTGCCTTCAAAATACAAAATGTTTTGTTGGCTTTCCCTGTGCAGGACAGGGCAGGTAGTGTAGTTTTCTATATTCTTATCTAATCCTTATTCATTTCCTCAGTTGCTGAGGATTTGGGATGCCATGTGGGATTTTTATCCATGTTTCTAATTTAATCATTATTATTTTAAGTTATATGTCTGTATATCTTTTTGAAAAGAATTAGTAATAGCATTTATATTGTTTATAACTGTATTTACATCATTTTTAAAGAAAATTCCCTATTTAGCTTGTTTTGGTGCTCGCTACCAGGCTTTTAAAAATATAACTACCCATTCTCATTAAAAAAAAAAAAAATTACCCCTATTTGGTTAGGGTATTTTAGTACTTTCCTGAGGAAATTTAATTGGCAGAGGGAATGGGGTGGATGGTGGTGGTGGTGTTTCTGCATGTGCTTTTTGAGTCCTTTTACATTTGTAAATATATTTTTGCTCCTGATATATATGAACAAAGAGCGCTTCAAACCCTGTGAATATTTAATCATTAGCTTTTGCAGGCTAGTATTGTAGAGGAGAAGTCTGACATTATCATTTAATTATATAAATGTTTACCCGTATAGATACCTTGTTTTTTCTTCTTTGATGCTTGAAAAATTATTATTTAGGATATTTAGGACATTCTGTGTAGCTTATTTTTAAAATCTCATCTATGTTTTAGGAATTCTCATTATCCATATATCTCTCTTGTTTTTCATATTCCTCATTTTCTTTCTGGTAATTTTATTATGGGAGCTTTCCATCTGCACTGGTACGTGTAGTGACAGGCTTACCCAATATGACAAAGACTCAGTCCTCTTTGAACTCTCTTTATGGAAATTCTACATTTAATATCATAGTCAATGTTAGTTCTTCAACTGATGATAGGAAAGCATTGAGCCTGTAAGTTAGGTATAAGATATAGAGGCTGGAGTTAATTCTGCCCTCTATTCCTCTTTTCAGTAAAGCACCTGTATTAGTTTCCTAGTGCCGCTGTAACAAATTACCACAAGTTTAGTGACTTATTATCTTACATCTCTGGAGGTCAGAAGCCTAAAATCAAGGTGACAGCAGGGCTGTGTTCCTTCTGGGGGCTCTAGGGGGGATCTGTTTCCTTGCCCTTTCAGGCAAGGTGGCTCCTCTAGGCCTTGGTGCATGGTGCCACCTTATTCAGACCTCGGCGTCTGTCATCACATCTCCTCTGACTCTCCTGCTTCTCTCTTTTACTTATAAGGATCCTTGTGATTACATGGGGCCCATCAGATTACCCAGGAGAATTTCCCTGTCTCAAGATCCTTAACTTGATGAGAGCTACAAAGTCTCTTTTGCCATGTAAATAACATATTCACAAGTTCTAGGCATTAAGATATGGACATTTTTTTGAGGGGGGCATTATTCAGTCACCACAGTACCCTTCCCTGATGCATGCAGGGGCCCCTTCACACATACTCCCCTGGAGAAGGCAGTTGAGTTGGTCTGTTTTCCTCTCCCTGTCTCCTTTACCCTCTCCCCCCTTGCGCATCTTTTCTGATTTCTCTCAAGTGTCTTCTGTATGGATACATGTTGTGCTAACCCTTTCTTCTGCCCAGGACACCCATTCTACTCCCTTCCAAGCAGCACCCTATTGTATAAAATAACTAAAATATCCAGTATTTCTGAGCAAGGATACTGTAATATATGGAGATTTGCTTTTTTTTTTTTTTTTTGCAGTATGGTAAACGGGCCTCTCACTGTTGTGGCCTCTCCCGTTGTGGAGCACAGGCTCCGGACGCACAGGCCCAGTGGCTGTGGCTCACGGGCCTAGCCGCTCCGCGGCATGTGGGATCTTCCCAGACCGAGGCACGAGCCCGTGTCCCCTGCATCAGCAGGCGGACTCTTAACCACTGTGCCACCAGGGAAGCCCTGGAGATTTGCTTTTAATGGGGGATAAAATAAGGCTTTATGTTCCTCGAGAATCAGAAACACTATAAGGATCTTCATCAACTTCTTTTTTTCTTCATTTCTGGAAAGTTTTATTCTGCGTATCACTGCTTCAGGATTCCACAGCCTCAGTTCTGCGACTTATAGCTTGTAAATACATTAAAGTTCCCTGATCAACTGTTGAATTTCAGAACACTCTTTATTTTTAATTACCTGTATTTAAATTTTTTCTAGCCTTTTATTTATTTTTTAAAATATTTTATTTATTTATTTATTTGGTCGCGCTGGGTCTTAGTTGTGGCAGGCGGGCTCCTTAGTTGTGGCAGGCGGGCTTCTTAGTTGTGGCTCGCCGGCTCTTTAATTGCAGCCCGTGTGCTCCTTAGTTGTGGCATGCAAACTGTTAGTTGCAGTATGAATGTAGGATCTAGTTCCCTGACCAGGGATCGAACCCAGACCCCCTGCATTGGGAGTGTGGAGTCTTAACCACTGAGCCACCAGGGAAGTTCCTTTAGCATTTTAACTAGGTCCCTTTTTATCTCTGTTTATCTCAGTTTTTAAAATTTTTTTTTTCATATAAACCAGGTTTTCTTGAATTTATGGAGAACACAAAGCAGTTAGTCTGAAATTTAATGGCATTTCACGCAACAAATCATTTTAGAAAAGTCTGTTTTCCCTGCATACTTTATTCTTTCTTGTTTAATTTACAAAATATCTTTCTAGGCACCATATTGGTTATATTTTTCTTTTGTAGTCATTTATAAATGGGGGCCAGTTCTACCTGTCCTGGTATGTTCTCCAAAAATAGGGAAGTGAGTTATTTGAGATGCTGTTTAAGACATTCTATTACCCAGGCAGTGGCTGCTTGTGTCACTGTATTACCTGCTGCTTTTTCAAGCCAGTTGTTTAAGAGATGTGTATGCATGTGTATGTGTGTGTGTACGTGTGTGTACATGTGCATGCACATTAGTGTGTGAGGGAGGGGGAAGGGTGGCAGGTGTTGTCTGATGAATACACCTACCTAGAGAGGGGACACTTCTATTGGTTTGACTAAATGCAGTATTTTACTAACATTATCAAAATATACATGAATATACATTAAATGTACATGTGACCTGGTCAGTGACTGTACCTGCATCACCTCCTGGTAGGCAGTAAGTGGATTGGGTGGCCAAGGTTCAGAGGTGCTTTTAGGTACCTGGGGACTGGAGCTTTTTATTAGTGGGGGGGGATGGACCAGGTGCCAGGAAGTGGGCCAGCCCATGGAGGTGAAAGCCACACTATCCCAGCAATGGGGTAGGCCAGTGTGGTCCAGGAGTGAGCTCCCCGTGGAGGATTGAGCACTGTTCAGTGGCAGTGGTACCAGTTCTCTGCTTCCTGTGCTTGATCCCTTTAGATTCTTCCTTGGGGCTCAGGATGTCTTTCTGAAAGTTCTAGCCAGTGTCAGCTCTTCACAGAGCCAAGGAAGGGCTTGTCCAGGGGTCCTGGCTTTAAAGGGACAAAGCAGGGCCTTCTGGGTATAGGTGTTAATAGATGCTAGAAACAAGGAGAGTGCAAGCAGGTGAAAGTCAGCCTGACACTGAGGTTGGTTTTGCTTTTTCGTTTTTTAGGGTTTTTTTTTTTTCTAGTTGTGCTATCTGGGCTCAATTCTTGGGGGCTTTGGTTTTGTGGTATGGTGGAGGCCAGTCACTGCATCTGTCTGAGCCCTTTTTTCCTCATCTGTAAAATGAGGATAATAACAACTCCTACCTTCCAGGGCTTTTGTGTGGATTAAATAAGATGATGCATTTAAAGTACTTACCTTAGTCCTTGGCACCAGAAGCTGTGCGTAACCAAATCTGGTTTGCTTTTCCTTTGTTCTCCTTGAATAAGAGATACTCTGCTTGGTTTAGGGTTAGAATTTAGTTTAGGGTTATTTCTTTTGGTCATCACTGCTTCTTTAGCTTTTTATTACAATTTCAAATTTAGCAAGTATGTATGTGGCACTTTCTATGAGCCACATGTTGGGTTTTTTTTAAGATTTATTATTTATTTATTTTTTTATTTTATTTTATTTTTGGCTGCTTCCGGTCTTAGTTGTGGCACGCGTGATCTTCTTTGAGGCATGTGGGATCTTTCGTTGCAGTGTGCGGCCTTCTCTCTAGTTGCGGCGCCCAGGCTTCTCTCTACTTGTGGCGTGTGGGTTTTCTCTTCTCTAGTTGTGGCGTGAGCTCCAGGGCGTGTTGGCTCTGTAGTTTGTGGCACACGGGCTCTAGCTGAGGCGCCTGAGCTCAGTAGCTGTGGTGCCCAGGCTTAGTTGCCCTGCGGCATGTGGGATCTTAGTTCCCTGACCAGGGATCGAACCTGAGTCCCCTGCATTGTAAGGTGGATTCTTTACCACTGGACCACCAGGGAAGTTCTCAGCCACATGTTCTTTTAAGCACTTTGTGTGTATTAACTCATAGAATCTTTGTAAGAATCCTTGGAGGTAGGTGCTATTTTATCTCCATTTCACAGATGAGAAAATTGTGACACAGAGAGCTTAAGGAAACCTGCTCAAAGATACCTCACTAGTAAGTTCAAATCCAGGAGTTTTACTTCAATTCTCTTTTAACCATTAGGTTAATCATCAGGGGAAGAAGTTTGGTGCAATTCAGTAACATTTTGTAAAATAATCATTGGAAATGGTAAAATATACCATGAAAAAAGATACTTGGTGAACTAAAAAGTCTGAGACAGAAAGTGGGAATGCTTTGCGTTTCCCTGATTATGGGTGAAATTAAACATCTTTTCATGGACTTTTTGCAAATTTGTATATGTCTTCTTTGGAGAAATGTCTGTTCAAGTCCTTTGCCCATTTTTTTTTAACATTTTTATTGGAGTATAATTGCTTTACAATGGTGTGTTAGTTTCTGCTTTATAACAAAGTGAATCAGTCATACATATACATATATCCCCATATCTCCTCCCTCTTGCATCTCCCTCCCTCCCACCCTCCCTATCTCACCCTTCTAGCTGGTCACAGAGCACCGAGCTGATCTCCCTGTGCTATGCGACTGCTTCCCACTGGCTAGCTATTTTACATTTTGTAGTGTATATATGTCCATATATACACTACCAGTCTCTCACTTTGTCCCAGCTTACCCGTTCCCCTCCCCGTGTCCTCAAGTCCATTCTCTAGTAGGTCTGGGTCTTTATTCCCGTCTTGCCCCTAGGTTCTTCATTTTTAAATTTTTTTTTTTTTTGCTATTGAGTTGTAGGAGTCCCTTATGTGTTTTGGGTATTAATTCCTTATCAGACATATGTTTTCCACACATTTTCTCCCATCCTGTAAGTTGCCTTTTCACTCTGTAATTGTTCCTTTTGCTGTGCAGAAGCTTTCTAGTTTGATGTAGTCCTACTGGTCTAATTTTGCTTTTGTTACTTGTGCTTTTGTTGCCATGTCTGAGATACTGCCAAGTCCAGTGTCATGAAGCTTTCTCCCTATGTTTTCTTCTAGGAGTTTTACATTCTAGTTCTTATGTTTAAATCTTTAATCCATTTTGAATTGAGTTTTGTGTATGATGCAAGATAAAGTTCAGTTTCATTCTTTTGCATCTAGGTGTCCTGTTTTCCCAATATCATTTGTTGAAGAGACTGTCCTTTCTCCATTGAGATATCTCCTCACGTCCATTAGGATGGGTATTATCAAAAAATCAAAAGATAAGTTGGCAGGGATGTGAAGAAATGGGAACACTTGTACATTGTTGGTGGAAATGTAAAATGCTGCAGCTGCTAGGGAAAATAGTGTGGTGGTTTCTTAAAAAATTAAAAACAGAATTACCATATGATCCAGCAATCCCACCTCTGGATTTATATCCAGGAGAATTGAAATCAGGATCTCGAAGAGACGTGTGCTCTCACGTTTATTGCAGCATTATCCACAATAGCTAAGATATGGAAACAACCTAAAGGTACCTTGAAAGCTGAATGGATAAAGAAAAAGTGCTATGTACATACAATGGAATGTTCTTCGTCCTTAAAAAAGAAGGAAATCCTGCCGTATGTGACAGCACCATTGTATGGAAAGGACATTATGCTCAGTGAAATAAGCCAGTCAGAAAAACAAATGCTGCATGATTCCAATCACTGAGGTGTCTAAAATGGACTCATAGAAACAGAGATTAGAATGGTGGCTGCTAGGGGTTATGGGGAGGGGATCCTGCGGGGTTGCTCTACAATAGATATAAAGTTTCAGTTATACAAGATGAATAAAGTCTAGAGATCTGCTGTACAACGTTGTGGCTGTAGTTAACAATACTGTATTGTACACTTTTATTTTGTTTCTCCTGTTAAGTGTTATTAACACACACACATGATAGAATGTACACTTTTGTTTCTCACGTTAAGTGTTATTAACACGCACACACAGAAGACAGAAAGGGGGAAGAGTAAGACGTCACAAGTTGCAGATGTATCATATTATTATCATGAATCGATGAGTGTTGGTGTTTCAGGCAAATATGGGCTCTATTAAGGCAGCAAAGGCAGAGCTCCCACCTTGAAGAAATGGTTCTCTCTCAGGAGATTTACAGGCTAACAGCCAGGGGAAGAGCGAGCTGGCATGGAGGTGATGGGTTGAGTGACAGTATGTCCTGGTGTGCTGAGAACAGTCCTGGTTTGTGTCTATTGTTGCCCAGCATAATAATAATAATTATTTTTTTGTCTTATAGAGCTGGTTATTTATTTAGTCCAGGGCCCAATCAAGGTTTACACATTACATTTTTTTAAAACATCTTTATTGGAACATAATTGCTTTACAACGTTGTGTTAGTTTCTGCTGTATAACAAAGTGAATCAGCTCTATGTATACATATATCGACATATCCCCTCCCTCTTGTGTCTCCCTCCCACCCTCCCTATCCCACCCCTCTAGGTGGTCATAAAGCACCAAGTTGATCTCCCTGTGCTATGTGGCTGCTTCCCACTAGCTATCTATTTACATTTGGTGGTGTATATATGTCCACGCCACTCTCTCACTTCGTCCCAGCTTACCCTTCCCCCTCACTGTGTCCTCAAGTCCATTCTCTACATCTGCGTCTTTATTCCTGTCTTGCCCCTAGGTTCTTCAGAACCTTTTTTTTTTAGATTCCATATATATGTGTTAGCATATGGTATTTGTTTTTCTGACTGACTTCACTCTGTATGACAGATTCTAGGTCCACCCACCTCACTACAAATAACTTAGTATCGTTTCTTTTTATGGCTGAGTAATATTCCATTGTATATATGTGCCACATCTTCTTTATCCATTCATCTATTGATGGATACTTAGGTTGCTTCCATGTCCTGGCTATTGTAAATGGTGCCGCAATGAACATTGTGGTACATTACTCTTTGAATTATGGTTTTCTCAGGGTATATGCCCAGTAGTGGGATTGCTGGGTCATATGGTAATTCTATTTTTAGTTTTTTAAGGTACCTCCATACTGTTCTCTATAGTGGCTGTATCAATCTACATTCCACCAAGAGTGCAAGAGGGTTCCCTTTTCTCCACACCCTCTCCAGCATTTATTGTTTGTAGATTTTTTGATCATGGCCATTCTGACCCATGTGAGGTGATGCCTCATTGTAGTTTTGACTTTCATTTCTCTAATGATTAGTGATGTGGAGCATCCTTTCATGTGTTTGTTCGCCATCTGTATGTCTTCTTTGGAGAAATGTCTGTTTAGGTCTTCTACCCATTTTTGGATTGGATTGTTTGTTTTTTTGATATTGAGCTGCTTGTATATTTTGGAGATTAATCCTTTGTCTGTTGCTTCGTTTGCAAATATTTTCTCCTATTCTGAGGGTTGTCTTTTCGTCTTCTTTATGTTTTCCTTTGCTGTGCAAAAGCTTTGCAGTTTCATTAGGTCCCATTTGTTTATTTTTGTTTTTATTTCCATTTCTCTAGGAGGTGGGTCATAAAGGATCTTGCTGTGATTTATGTCATAGAGTGTTCTGCCTATGTTTTCCTCTAAGAGTTTTATAGTGTCTGGCCTTACATTTAGGTCTTTAATCCATTTTGAGTTTATTTTTGTGTATAGTGTTAGGGAGTGTTCTAATTTCATTCTTTTCCATGTAGCTGCCCAGTTTTCCCAGCACCACTTATTGAAGAGGCTGTCTTTTCTCCACCTTATATTCTTGCCTCTTTTATCAAAGATAAGGTGACCATATGTATGTGGGTTTATCTCTGGGCTTTTATCCTGTTCCATTGATCTGTATTTCTGTTTTATGCCAGTACCATACTACTTGATTACTCTAGCTTTGTAGTATAGTCTGAAGTCAGGGAGCCTGATCCCTCCAGCTCCGTTTTTCTTTCTCAAGATTTCTTTGGCTTTTCAGGGTCTTTTGTGTCTCCATACAAATTGTTAAAGTTTTTGTTCTAGTTCTGTGAAAAATGCCAGTGGTAGTTTGATAGTGATTGCGTTGAATCTGGAGATTGCTTTGGGTAGTAGAGTCATTTTCACAGTATTGATTCTTCCAATCCAAGAACATGGTATATCTCTCGATCTGTTTGTATCATCTTTAATTTCTTTCATCAGTGTCTTACAGTTTCTGCATACAGGACAGGTCTTTTGTCTCCTTAGGTAGGTTTATTCCTAGGTATTTTATTCTTTTTGTTGCAGTGGTAAATGGGAGTGTTTCCTTAATTTCTCTTTCAGATTTTTCATCATTAGTGTATAGGAATGCAAGAGATTTCTGTATATTAATTTTTTATCCTGATACTTTACCAAATTCATTGATTAGCTCTAGTAGTTTTCTGGTAGCATCTTTAGGATGATATATGTGTAGTATCATGTCATCTGCAGACAGTGACAGCTTTACTTCTTCTTTTCCGATTTGGATTCCTTTTATTTCTTTTACTTCTCTGATTGCTGTGGCTAAAACTTCCAAAACTATGTTGAATAAGAGTGGTGAGAGTGGGCAACCTTGTCTTGTTCCTGATCTTAGTGGAAATGGTTTCCGTTTTTCACCATTGAGAACCATGTTGGCTGTGGGTTTGTCTTTTATGGCCTTTATTATGTTGAGGTAAGTTTCCTCTATGCCTACTTTCTGGAGGGTTTTTTTTTTTTATCATAAATGGGTGTTGAATTTTGTCAAAAGCGTTTTCTGCATCCATTGAGATTATCATGTGGTTTTTATCCTTCAATTTGTTAATATGGTGTATCACATTGATTGATTTGCATATATTGAAGAATCCTTGCATTCCTGGGATAGACCCCACTTGATCATGGTGTATGATCCTTTTAATATGCTGTTGGATTCTGTTTGCTAGTATTTTGTTGAGGATTTTTGCATCTCTGTTCATCAGTGATATTGGCCTGTAGTTTTCTTTATTTTGTGACATCTTTGTCTGGTTTTGGTATCAGGGTGATGGTGGCGACTTGTAGAATGAGTTTGGGAGTGTTCCTCACTCTGCTATATTTTGGAAGAGTTTGAGAAAGATGGGTGTTAGCCCTTCTCTGAATGTTTGATAGAATTCACTAGTGAAGCCATCTGGTCCTGGGCTTTTGTTTGTTGGAAGATTTTTAATCACACTTTCAATTTCAGTGTTTGTGATTGGTCTGTTTATATTTTCTATTTCTTCCTGGTTCAGTCTCGCAAGGTTATGTTTTTCTAAGAATTTGTCCATTTCTTCCAGGTTGTCCATTTTATTGGCATATAGTTACTTGTAGTAATCTCTCATGATCCGTTATATTTCTATAATGTCAGTTGTTACTTCTCCTTTTTCATTTCTAATTCTGTCGATTTTAGTCTTCTCCCTTTCTTTCTTGATGAGTCTGGCTAATGGTTTATCAATTTTGTTTATTTTCTCAAAGAACCAGCTTTTAGTTTTATTAATCTTTGCTATTGTTTCCTTCATTTCTTTTTCATTTATTTCTGATCTGATCTTTATGATTTCTTTCCTTCTACTAACTTTGGGTTTTTTTTGTTATTCTTTCTGTAATTTCTTTAGGTGTAAGGTTAGGTTGTTTATTTGAGATGTTTCTTGTTTCTTGAGGTAGGGTTGTATTGCTATAAACCTCCCACTTAGAACTGCTTTTGCTGCATCCCATAGGTTTTGGGTCGTCGTGTTTTCATTGTCATTTGTTTCTAGGTATTTTTTGATTTCATCTTTGATTTCTTCAGTGATCTCTTGCTTAGTTAGTAGTGTATTGTTTAGCCTCCATGTGTTTGTATTTTTTATAGTTTTTTTTACTGTAATTGATATCTAGTCTCATTGCATTGTGGTTGGAAAAGATACTTGATAGGATTTCAGTTTTCTTAAATATACCAAGGCTTGATTTGTGACCCAAGATGTGGTATATCCTGAAGAATATTCCATTAGAACTTGAGAAGAAAGTGTATTCTGTTGTTTTTGGATGGAATGTCCTATAAATATCATTTAAGTCCATCTGTTTAATGTGTCATATAAAGCTTGTGTCTCCTTATTCATTTACATCTTGGATGATCTGTCCATTGGTGAAAGTAGGGTGTTAAAGTCCCCTGCTCTGATAGTGTTACTGTCGATTTCCCCTTTTATGGCTGTTAGCATTTGCCTTATGTACTGAGGTGCTCCTATGTTGGGTGCCTAAATAGTTACAATTGTTATATCCTTTTCTTGGATTGATCCCTTGATCATTATGTAGTGTCCTTCTTTGTCTCTTCTAATAGTCTTGATTTTAAAGTCTATTTTGTCTGATATGAGAAATGCTACTCCAGTTTTCTTTTGATTTCCGTTTGCATGAAATATCTTTTTCTATCCCCTCACTTTCAGTCTGTATGTGTCCCTAGGTCTGAAGTGGGTCTCTTGTAGACAGCATATATACGGGTCTTGTTTTGGTATCCATTCAGCCAGAGTATGTCTTTTGGTTGGAGCATTCAATCCATTTACATTTAAGGTAATTATTGATATGTATGTTCCTATTACCATTTTCCTAATTGTTTTGCGTTTGTTTTTGTAGGTCTTTTCCTTCTCTTGTGTTTCCTGTCTAGAGAAGTTCCTTTAACATTTGTTGTAAAGCTGGTTTGGTGGTGCTGAATTCTCTTAGCTTTTGCTTGTCTGTAAAGTTTTAATATCTCTGTCGAATCTGAATGAGATCCTTACTGGGTAGAGTAATGTTGGTTTTAGGTGTTTCCCTTTCATCACTTTAAATATGTCCTGCCACTCCCTTCTGGCTTGCAGAGTTTCTGCTGAAAGATCAGCTGTTAACCTTATGGGGATTCCCCTGTATGTTATTTGTTGCTTTTCCCTTGCTGCTTTTAATATTTTTTCTTTGTAATTAATATTCGATAGTTTGAATAATATGTGTCTTGATTTATCTTGTATGGGACTCTCTGTGCTTCCTGGACTTGACTGACTGTTTTCTTCCCCTATTAGGGAAGTTTTCAACTGTAATCTCTTCAAATATTTTCTCAGTCCCTTTTTCTCTTCTTCTTCTGGGACCCCTGTAATTCGAATGTTGGTGCGTTTAATGTTGTCCCAGAGGTCTCTGAGACTGTCCTCATTTCTTTTCATTCTTTTTTTTCCGTTCTGTGGTAGTTATTTCCACTATTTTATCTTCCAGGTCACTTACCCATTCTTCTGCCTCAGTTATTCTGCTATTGTTTCCTTCTAGAGAATTTAATTTCATTTATTGTGGTGTTCATCATTGTTTGTTTGCTCTTTAGCTCTTCTGAGTCCTTGTTAAACGTTTCTTGTATTTTCTCCATTCTATTTCCAAGATTTTGGATCATCTTTACTATCATTACTCTGAATTCTTTTTCAGGTAGACTGCCTATGTCCTCTTTATTTGTTAGGTCTGGTGGGTTTTTACTTTGCTCCATCATCTGCTGTGTATTCCTGTCTTCTCATTTTGCTTCATTTACTATGTTTGGGGTTTCCTTTTGGCAGGCTGCAGGTGTGTAGTTCCCGTTGTTTTTGGTGTCTGCTCCCAGCGGGAAGGTTGGTTCCATGGGTTCAGTAGGCTTCCTGGTGGAGGGGACTAGTGCCTGTGTTCTAGTGGATGAGGCTGGATCTTGTCTTTCTGGTGGATGAGGCTGGATCTTTTCTTTCTGGTGGGCAGGACCGCATCTGGTGGTGTGTTTTGGGGTGTCTGTGAACTTATTATGATTTTAGGCAGCCTCTCTGCTAATGGGTGGGGCTGTGTTCCTGTCTTGCTATTGTTTGGTATGGGGTGTCCAGCACTGGAGCTTGCTGGTCGCTGAGTGGAGCTGGGTCTTAGCACTGAGATGGAGATTTCAGGGAGAGCTTTCGCTGATCGATGTTACATGTGGCCGGGAGGTCTCTGGTGGACCAATGTACTGAACTTGGCTCTCCCACCTCAGAGGCGCAGGCCTGACACCTGGCCGGAGCACCAAGACCCTGTCAGCCACATGGCTTACGTGTAAATGGGGTAAATTCTCCAACCAAAGGCACAGGGTGGCCGGCCTTCTGCTCTCTGCTCGGTTCTCCAGCAGGGCATTGTCTTCTGGGCCTGGTCGATGTGGAGAGCCTGCCTTGGTTCCAGGTCCAGCTGCATTCCGTAGCCTCTAGAAGAAGCAGCCGACACCCCCATCCTCCCTTATCCCTGCTGCAACTCATTACGATCCTGGAGCGCCCCTATAATTATTAATAACAGTTCTTTTCTCTCTCAAAAGTGTCCTGTTAAATATGATAAATTATATATTCACCTTAGTAATGAGCTTGGGGGCGATGCAGGAAACAGGTGAAGGTGAGACAAATATTCTAGACGGACGTTCTGAGAGGTTGGTGAGGCCGCTTTCCTCTCTGGGCATCAGATCGCTATCTGCAGGTGAGTTGGTTGGACCAGCTATCACCTTGGCTTCTTTCTTTTTATTCACAGCTTGCCTAAACTTTCATATTTTGGGGTGAAACACGCCCAAAGGGGGACTGATTGCTTGACTGATTACAATAAATGATGTGTCATTTAAGAGTGAGCGATGTGGAGGTTGCACGTCTTGGGCTGAAAGAACAAAATATTAATTGATTAAAAAAAGTAATTAATGAAAACCTAATTAAAGCAGACATTCTGAGCAGGGCATCCTGGCATGGTCTCAATTACCAGCATTCCTCTGAGCTTATAATGCGTAATTGGGAGGTATTAGGTGCTAATGGATGAGATTAATACAAAAATTAATTAATGAAAAAGGAAATTAAATGTGAGCTTGTTAAAAATTTCCAGAGGTGGGTACATTCCAGAGGAACAGTAGCTGGTAGAAAGTTTATTAATGAAAGCCTTCACAAGTGACAGAGTCTCGCATATGGGACTGACATTGGAGGCCCCCTTTCCGTGACAACCGCACCCTGTGTCATTTGTCTCCATTAAGTGGCATTTGATGTCAGCTAGGGCTGTGAGAACCAAGGGACGGTCTTACTGGAGAAGAATCAGAAGTTTGTCATTAACCCCGAGGAGAGAAAGTTCACTCTGGCCTTTCTTGGCTACAGCATCACTCATACAGGAAAAGGTAAATAGAGACGGAGTTTTTTGGTTGCTCAAAAAAGAAATAGAATATCAAATCGATGTAGAGTATGATATTAAAAACAAATTTAGTTTTCCTACAGCTATATGAAAAATTAACTTTGTTTTGTGTCCAGGAGACCTGTTTTTATAAATATTTATGGGCAAGTGACGTTTGCGAGGGCCCCTAATTTCGTTGGCTTGCCTCGCAGACCGTCCTCTCCTGCGTGCTTCTGTGCACCATGGAATTGACCTTCTGTGTGGTTATTGCTGTTTTCTGTTGATCTGTAGTTAATCTCTCTGTGTTTCGATTTTTCTCCCTTGAAACGAGTCGGGGAGTTGAGGCATGCTCAGAGCAGTTCATGGTGCTGTTCTAGCTGCTTCTGGAATTTAGTGTGCACAGAAGTCGCTCGGGGAGCTTGTTAAAAGTACATGGATGCCACGGTCTCATCCCTAAATGGAGCTGCTCCTTTAGTTCCGGGGTGTGGCCGGGGAATCTGCATTTTCAACAGGTGGTTTAGATACAGGTGCCGGGGTCACTGGGATCTTTGACGGGTCGAATGTTTTTTGCCACTGAATGAGGGAGCGCTTGCTCTTAATTCAAAGACCTGGGTGCTGTGGTCTGAATGTTTTCCCCCAAATACATGTGTTGAATCCTGCTGTCCAGCGTGATGGTGTTTGGAGGTGAGGCCTTTGGCAGGTGATTAGTTCACCCTCCTGCGGCGCTATATAAAAGAGGCCCCAGAGAAATCCCACACCCCCTCCTGCTGTGTGAAGTTGCAGTGGGTTCTCACCATACACAGAATCTGTCGATGTTCTGATCTTAGACTTCCCAGCCTCCAACACTGTGAGAAGTAGATTTCTGTTGTTTACAGGTCATCCAGTCTGTGGTATTTTGTTATGGCAGCCTGAATGGGCTAAGACAGTGGGTGTCCTGGACTCAGTTTACGTGCCTACCACGTTCTCTTGGGCCTGTCTGGCCCCCCAGCCTTGACACCATGGTGGAAGGTGCAGCATCTTTGGTGCCCAAGTTTGAGCAGACAGGGCTTGGATGAGCCCTCTACAGGGAAGTGTGATCCTCTTTTTCCAAGGGCTGCCTGGAGGGACTTGGGTATCACAGCCTGTGCATCCAGGAGTCAGAACTCTCTGCAGGACAGACTTCAATGGGAGAGCCCGGAAACAGGGAAGCAGATCAATTCCTCCCCCTTCCTTTCTTGGAAGGAACTTTCCAAGGCAGAGTGGCTCCTCACAGCTGCACCCACGCTACTGGCTGCATTATCTTGTGAGGCTGTGGCCGGCTTAGGGATGCACCGTTCTGTGTTGGTTTTCCCTCCTTCCCTGCTTCACTTCTCCTTTTCTCTCACTTTTGCTGCCCTGGTATTGAATCCAATCTTAGTGAGAGTGTGTTACCTCAGCCTTCGTTCTTGGGCCGGCCCTATAGCTTGCTGTTGGGATCCTGAGCAGGTCAGTTAATCTTAGGGACCCTTCACCTCTCCACCTGGTAATTGGGTACAACAATCTTCGTACTTTCCTTATGGGGACATTTCATAGCTCAATAATATTTATATGTATTAATTTATATTTTAACTTACTATAATATAAATTAGTTATAATATTTAAAATATATAATTTAAAATTGTATAATGTGTAAAAGTAAATAGAATATAAATTACATTTTATTTTACTATAAATATAATGTATTGTAATATAAATATATTTTCATATGATTTATAATTATTTGTAATTATAAACTTATAGTTTATATTTATCAATATAGATCTATGATTTATAGACACAAATTTATGAAATTTAAATGTAGAATTTAAATACAAATAGGATGATGATATAATAACAAAATGTTAATAATCATCATACTAATTAGAGTTATGCCTTTAAGTTACGACAGTTTAGGCTCATTTTATGAAGGCATCAGATATGCAGATAGTAGGGTGAACCAAAACCTCCATTGTTCTAGAGCATGGTTTCTAGAATGTTCCACAGCCTGTTAAACGATGTTGCTTGTAAAAACAAGAACTGCAACAACAACCAAACAAACACAAAAAAGCAAGGGTGGGAAGTCCTGGGACTGTGGGCTTCTGATGCAGGACTTCCCAGGGTCTGTGAATTGCCTTGTTTCCCTGCTCTGCACCTTGACTAACTGGCTAGGCACCTAGAGTAACCGAGTTATTTAATGTCTCTGTGTCTCATAGAGTCATCGGTAAGGATTAACGGTATTGATACAGATAAATGTGGAGAGTAATGTGTGGAACACAGTAAAAGCTCAGTAAATGTTAATGGCGATCATTCACGTGATTTATGCTGAAATGGCCACGTGCGTTGTGACTCGTTAAGAGGGGGACAGAGTATGCAGCGTGTCTTAGGCTCCTGTTGTCCATAGAGAATGAGCTTGTGTGTAGAGGCCCTCTTTCCTGTCCTTCCTTATCCTCCACTCTCTCTCTCTCTCACACATCCTACCTTTATCCCCTTCCACTCTCCTCTCCTCCCTCCTCCATTCCCTTCCTCTCGTCTCTTCCTCCATCTTCTTCTCCTAGTACAGTGATTCCAAGATCTCCTTGGACAAAGGTGATCCAGAAAGATGTGGGTACCTAGTATCATTTGAAGCCTGGATCCCTTGCCCAGCTCAGGCCGGATTCGAGGGAGATATTGCAGCCTCTCTAGAGCCTATTCTGTTTTCCTTCTGTAGCGGGAAGTCTCTTTTGCCTCCTTTCTTCCCCCGCCGACCCCTTTCTTTGAAGAAGGAGACTGCAAATGGTAAAGGAAGCAAACACACATGGACTGCATCTTCTGAAGACATGTATAACATGCAGCCCTCCCCTTCCTGGAACCCCCAGGCCGTAAGACCTGTCTGATCGGCAAACTGTTGCCTGTACCACTAGGTTATCATTTAACAGTGGGAGATACAGAAATGAATATGGCATGCCAGGATGCTTGCTCCCATCCCCAACCAGGGGAGGGAGCTTCTGCCTAGAAAGACTCCCGCATGTCTTCCAACAATCCCTCCTTCAAATTCTTCTCACCAAACAGTGGCCTCACCATGGTTCTGTTTCCCCATAGTTCTCTCTAGGGAGGAATGTGCTGATCAGATAGTATGAAAATATGGTGTGCTTGAAAGGTCTGTTTCTCCTGGAAAAGTAGTACCCTGGAATCTAAGTTATACATCAGCCTCTTGTGAGTTGGATCCATTAAGTTAGTCCCGCTGAGACCCACCAACTCTGACAGGCTTGGGTGCACAGTGTGCAGTGCAGAAGGCCTAGCGTCAGCCTGTGTGACCATACCACGGTGCAGCCATCCTATCCTACGCGAGAGGTCTTGGAGGCCCCATGGCCCCTGGGTTATTTCTCTGGCACAAGTGTGATCTCTCAGGGTGTGATACCTCCACCCAGGGCATTGGTTCTCAGCTGGGGGCAATTTTGTCTCAGGGGACATTTGGCAATGTCTGGAGAGATTTTTGGTTGCCACAATTGGAAGAAGTACCCATAGCATCTGGTGGGTACAGGACAGGTGTTCTGCTTAACATCCTACGAAGCACAGGACAGGTCTCCATAACAGGGAATGATCCAGTCCAAAATGCCAGCAATGCAAGATTGAGAAACCCTGGTCTAGACCCTCAGTCATCTGGGGTCTGCCTTGGAGGGACAGTAAAAAGTCACTAAGGGGGAATTCTGCTGTCTTTGCAGAAGCCAGAAGACTTAGCTTCTCCATGGGCTGGGAAGCCTCACATTGATGACTCCTCTGAATCCTGGGGCCAGAGCATCTTTTAGGACTCTGCTAGACTCTATTCGACAGTGTCACTGCACGTGGAGGTGAGAGAACACTCGCCCCACAGAAGCAGAGGTCGTTCAAATTCTCCTTCAAACAAGCAGTAAACTGTGGTTTAACTGCTGACTCACCGATGCTTTTATCCTGCATGATTTAACTGGGGGCGGCAGTGCGTGTGGACTCAGATAAACCTGCTTTCGAATCCTGGCTTCACCTTTTACTGAGCTGTGTGACTGTGGGTAAGTTTCTTAACATCTCTGAGCCTAAGTCTTCTCATCTACACACTGGAGGTGGCCATGCCTGCCTTGCTGTGGGCTTGCTAATGGAGAGCTTGGCACTGGAGGAGAGGACGGCTCTGTCCACCCTTCCCCACCTTCATGCAGCCTCCCAAATAAGGGAACTGCCATTTGG
This sequence comes from Orcinus orca, assembly GCF_937001465.1. Lineage (NCBI taxonomy): Eukaryota > Metazoa > Chordata > Mammalia > Artiodactyla > Delphinidae > Orcinus > Orcinus orca. Next base: position 17,812,102 of record NC_064574.1, read on the forward strand.
TTTGGATTTTCTTTTTTCCCTCTACTTCATACTCTCTTTGGGGTTGGCTCTGTCCAACTGTATTTGTAGGTTCTGCAGAGGAAGGAGTGGTGCTGAAAAGAATAAAGCTGGTGGAAAAGGGACCTATTTCAGTCGTGAGTTGGAAGGCCATGAAAGTGTCTACCAAGGCACTATTTATCCAGCCCAAGATTTTTAAAAAGTTGAATTTTTTAAAATTTAAAGAAAACCCACCCTCTCTTTAGGTGCCTGCAATTTGTGCTTTTGTATCCATTTGAAAGGTAAGAAAGGAGATCCTCAGAGAGGTTCGGTCTACCCAAGGTCATACAGCAAGGTACTGGCAGATCTATTTCCAAACCCCTTGTTCTGTAACCCACTCTCAGGTTCGTCCTGTGGACCAAATGGACTAGTACATCTAAGATCTTAGTGAGGCAGCTGGGGTGTGTTTTTGTTCCCTGTTTGCTTTGTGGCTACGTAAAAAGACACAGGAAGGTTCTGATGGAGCAGGTCATGAACTACCTAATTTGGTCTGTGCAGCCTCATGATTCTGGCTCCGTGGACGTTCTGGTTTGGTGATTGCCCCAAGTGGGATGGATGGCTCCCAGCGTCCTGGAAAGGATCCATTGGTTAAGGGGGGTGGAGTGATGTGTGTAGAGCGGGCTTGTGGCAGCAGCTGGTTGAAGCCTTGGGGGAGGAGAGGGACAGGGCTGGACACTGCATGGCCAGTGACCCTGCTCGCTCTGCCTTTGTGTCCTCTCTCTTGACCTTCTGCCTCCTTGTTACCCCTGAGAGCTTCTAGTGTTCCTCGTGGCTCATAGTCTGGGGGCTAGAACCAGGTGTCTGAATGTCTTTCCCTGAAATGAAAGTTTGGGGTCTTAAAAATGTTTTCTTGGCCAGGCCCTGCCTCTGGCTCTTTCATCTCACCTGTTCCTCATGGCAACTTTAGGAGGTTGGAGTGATTATCTGCCATCACTGGGATTTAGACTCAGGGCTGTGTGACTCAGTCAGTCATCAAGGCCTGCTGATAACTCCTTTTTTTTTTTTTTTTAAATCAATGCAGTATATTCTTTTTTTTTTAAATTTATTTATTTGTTTATCTATTTATGGCTGTGTTGAGTCTTCGTTTCTGTGCGAGGGCTTTCTCTAGTTGCGGCGAGCGGGGGCCACTCTTCATCGCGGTGTGCGGGCCTCTCACTGTCGCGGCCTCTCCCGTTGCAGAGCACAGGCTCCAGACGCGCAGGTTCAGTAGTTGTGGCTCACGGGCTTAGTTGCTCCGCGGCATGTGGGATCTTCCCAGACCAGGGCTCGAACCCGTGTTCCCTGCATTGGCAGGCAGATTCCCAACCACGGCGCCACCAGGGAAGCCCCTGTTGATAACTCTTGAATCTACTTCTGCCTCCCTGTATCCACTGCTGTCATCCTGGGCCAAGCTACTGTCATGGGACCCATGGTCTCATGGGTCAATGGGACCATTGTGAGAGACACTGCATGACTGTCCCGGCACTCACTCGTGTTTCCTTCAGCCCATTTCCTACTCCAAAGACATTGAAATCAAGGATTGGGACCTTTTCTCAAATATCCACTGCTGAACATCATGCCTGGCACATAGTAGGTGCTCAGAAATGTTGTGAGTGAATAAATAGTTGATTATGTGTACATTTCAGAAAAATTATCCTGGTCAACATGATTTGCTTATCCATCCATCCATCCATTCCCCATCTCTCCATCCATCACCCATTGCCCCATTCATCCATCCATCTGTCCATCCATTCATCCTTTATCCCCCTCATTCATCTGTCTCCTTATGCTTATCCGTCTAATCGATCACTTATCAGAGCAGTAAAAAAGCAAAACACATTTAGTGCTATTAGGTCAGACTCAAATAAGTAATGTAAAAGGGCTCTTTGATGCAGAAAACATCATATGATTTCTTTTTCTAAGAGTGAATCAAGATAAAAGTAGGCACTTTTCATGAGTTAACATGTGTCTCAAAATTCGGACCTTCATCTAAAATATTAAAATACACCCTGTGCTTTTTCTAATTTTCTTCACAGATGATCAGAGACAGCATGAGTAATTCAAATACAAGCTAAGTTCTAATCCCTTGCCTGTTAGAGAGCTACGTGCACTTTGGGGTGCAAAACAGAGATTGCAGACCTATTAATATTTAAGAGCTTGGAGACTGTCTAAGCTAAGGTGTAGGCATGTAAAACAAGTACCCGATTACAGAGCAATTTTCATAAGGTCCAGTTGGGGGGCTGTAGAGCCTCACCTAGGGTCTCTGTCCGCCATCGCGGGTGCTACCCAGCACACCAATCAGCCTGGCTCTGCCTCTGAGCTTGGGGTTTGGAGCTGTGGGTACCCCGAAGGGTTGCTGGGGATTCCACACTGCTTCCACAGACTTTTCTGCCTGTGGTCATAGTTAACAAAGCAGCTAGGCGAGGAGGGACGAGATTACCAGCTCAGGAGCGTCATAAATATGAGATGAAACGGCTGGGATGGAAATGAAAGTTGAGATGCTCAGAAATAAAGCGTGAAGGAGTCCTGGCCCCGTATAAGAACAGGCCTGATCTCTGTACGCCGACAGAATGTATGATTTTCCCTTTGCTTTACTACAGTGCTTCTGTTTCTATAGAAACCACCAATTTTATAGACAGAGAGGCTGTGTGAGAAGGCGTGGGGAGTTCAGTTTGAAGCCAAGTACCATCAGGGCACCAGCACTCCCAGCCCCGGGGAGGGGCCTTTCTTCTTTGCTAGCTAACTAGCTCTCCTGGGGATAGTTAATGATTACCAGGCTTGGAACCTGTCGCTATTATTCTAATAACACTTGCAGTCCTTCTTCCTTCCGTGGAGCCCCTGAAGACTTGGCTAGTTCTAGGGTTCTTAGAGCATTCCTGCGGAGGGCAGTGGCACACAGCCCTCCTGGCTTTCATTCATTCATTTCTTCATCTGATACACACTGATATCTTAGCACCAGACACTGTGCCGAGCCCCGGAGAAGTACATGCCGTGGTAAGTAAGGGAGTCAGACAGGCAACGTGACAACTTCATTTCGGTTCTACGAGAGAGGTTTTTCTGGCTGGGGCTCCCTTAGAGAGAAGAGGCTGGAGTTAGTTAGATCTCAGGGATGGCCTGGCAAAGGTAAGCAATATCTAAGTGGTTCAGTTAGTTTTTGCTGCTTAACAAGCTACCCCCAATCTAGTAGCATCGACCAACAACTGCGCTATATGTTTGTGATTCTGTGGGTTGGAAATTAGGGCAGGGCACAGTGGAAAAGGTGCCACCTTTCCATAATGTTTGGGGCCTCAGCTGGGGTGGCTCCAAGGTTAGAGATGGCTGGGCCCATATATTTTGAATGTTGGTTCTTCTCCATTTGTTACCTGCTGGGGCTGGAATTTCCAAGAATGGCTTTTCTACCCATCTGTCTAGCACCTGGCTGGGATGGCATCACACCTTCTCTTCATTAGCTTGGGCTTCCTTACGTCATGGCCTTCTCAGGATAGTTGGACCTCTTCCATGGCAGTAGATGCCGCAAGGCTTATGATGACCTAGCCTCAGAAGTCCTAGAGCATCACAACCCCCGCATTCTATTGGGAAAACTAATCACTAAAGCTAGAGCAGATTTAAGGGGAGGGGAGGAATAGGCCCCACCTTTCAGCAGGGGAATGGCATGCATGTCTGGGGAGGGAAGGAATTGATGGCAGACACCTTGGACATGAGCTTCCCCACTGAAGCTTCCTGAATTTCTGTTTTCAGGAATCAGGTGGGACCCTAATGGAGAGGAAGTCAAGGTTATAATGTTACAACGGTGTGGTTGTTAGACAATGGGTCTAACAGGGAGGATGAAAACAGTGTGTGGGAGGGCGTTGGCTGGTCATGCACATGGTGAGGGGCTCTAGGCTCAGGTTTTGATTCAGGGAGTGTGTTCCAGCAGCATGTCCATGTGGTAGAGGTCATAAAAAATGTCCATAGGCCATTGTGGGTCTGACGCTGACAGTGGAGTTAGGCCTGGTGACATAGGCCTGGCAGTGATTATTCTAGCTGGGGCTGCTGGTTATACACAACAGACTCCAACACAGACTGGCAGAAGAAAAAATGGAATTTATTGGGTCGTTTACTTAAAACCTCCTGGGGTGGGTTCTTCAAGCATAGCTATACTGAAGCTCTCACATGAGTCATTAGTTCCTGGTCTCCCTCATCTTTTTACTTTGCTTTCTTATGACCTAGCAGAGCTCCTAGGCATGCTTTCCTCCTAGGGAAGGAAGAGGGCCACGTCCTTATACCTCTGAGTTCAGTGGAAGAGGGAGAACTGCTCATGGCCAACCATTCAAAGCCTGGGCCAGACTTCTACTGGCTTGTATTGGGTCCAGGACCATCCCCGAACCATTTACTCTGGCTAGGGGCATGTGGGGCTCTGATTGGCTGACCCTGGGGCAGGGTAGGGTGGGGAAGGGCAGCTCTCCAGAGGGTGATCCAGATGTTCTTAGAGACAAATGAGGAATGGATATAGGGCAGCCTGAACAGTACTGCCCTCTCCAAGGGGTAGCTGAGGCTTCGGGAATAAATGAGATGGTCCAGGAAGAGAGTGTTATGAATGAGAATGGGGCCCAGGACAGGGCCCTGAGGAGCATCGGATGGACGGGCTAAGAAAGTAGAGACCATAAAGAAGGTGGAGATAGAGTCCCCAGTAGGGGTAAGGAGTGGGAACAGAACCAGTGGTACATAGCTTTCTAGAAACCAAGAGAAGGATGCATTTCAAGAGGGAGGGAGTGGTCAGTAGTGAAAATGCCTTGCGGAAATCAAGTGAGATTCACTCACTCATCCATCCATTCAGCAGATATATACTGAGTACCTACTATGTGCCAGGAACTGTTCTAGTAATGGGGATGCAAAAGCAAAAAACCAGACAAAATCCCCCTGCCTTGGGGATCTTACATCCTTGATGAGGATGAAGGGTGGTCATTAGATTCAGTGACAGGTCATACAAGTGTTGGGGACCTTGGTGAGAACAGTCCCAGTGGAGCTCTGGGGTAGCGTGAACGATTGCCATGTTGGAGAGTGAGAAGAAGGTGAGATGATGGAAAAGGTAAGTGAGGGCAACTCTTTTTTTTCCTTCTGTATCTGTTTTTTTTAAACAGCAGGTTCTTATTATTTATCTATTTTATACATATTAATGTATATATGTCAATCCCAATCTCCCAATTCATCCCACCCCCACCCCACCCCCTGCATACACCCCTCGCTGTCCATACATTCTCTACATCTATGTCTCTGTTTTTGCCTTGCAAACCTGTTCATCTGTACCGTTTTCCTAGATTCCACATATATGCATTAATATACAATATTTGTTTTTCTGACTTACTTCACTCTGTATGACAGTCTCCAGGTCCATCCATGTCTCCACAAATGACCCAATTTCGTTCCTTTTTATGGCTGAGTTATATTCCATGGTATATATGTACCACATCTTCTTTATCCATTCGTCTGTCGATGGGCATTTAGGTTGCTTCCATGACCTGGCTATTGTCAATAGTGCTGCAATGAACATTGGGGTGCATGTGTCTTTTTGAATTATGGTTTTCTCAGGGTATATGCCTAGTAGTGGGATTGCTGGGTCATATGGTAGTTCTATTTTTAGTTTTTTAAGGAACCTCCATACTGTTCTCCATAGTGGCTATATCAATATACATTCCCACCAACAGTGCAAGAGGGTACCCTTTCCTCCACACCCTCTCCAGCATTTGTTGTTTGTAGATTTTCTGATGATGCCCATTCTAACTGGTGTGAGGTGATACCTCATTGTAGCTTTGATTTGCATTTCTCTAATAATTAGTGATGCTGAGCAGCTTTTCATGTGCTTCTTGGCCATCTGTATGTTTTCTTTGGAGAAATGTCTGTTTAGGTCTTCTGCCCGTTTTTGGAATTGGGTTGTTTGTTTTTTTAAATTTTGAGCTGCATGAGCTGTTTATGTATTTTGGAGATTAATCCTTTGTCCGTTGATTCATTTGAAAATATTTTCTCCCATTCTGAGGGTTGTCTTTTCGTCTTGTTTATAGTTTCCTTTGCTGTGCCAAAGCTTTGAAGTTTCATTAGGTCCCATTTGTTTATTTTTGTTTTTATTTCCATTACTCTGGGAGGTGGGTCAAAAAAGATCTTGCTGTGATTTATGTCAAGAAGTGTTCCGCCTATTTTTTCTCCTAAGGGTTTTATAGTGTCTGGTTTTACATTTAAGTCTCTAATCCATTTTGAGTTAATTTTTGTGTATGGTGTTAACGAGTGTTCTAATTTCCTTCTTTTACATGTAGCTGTCCAGTTTTCCCAGCACCACTTATTGGAGAGACTGTCTTTTCTCCATTGTATATCCTTGCCTCCTTTGTCATAGATTAGTTGACCATAGGTGAGTGGGTTTATCTCTGGGCTTTCTATCCTGTTCCATTGACCTATATTTCTGTTTTTTTGCCAGTACCATATTGTCTTGATTACTGTAGCTTTGTAGTATAGTGTGAAGTCAGGGAGTCTGATTCCTCCAGCTCCATTTTTTTCCCTCAAGACTGCTTTGGCTGCTCGGGGTCTTTTGTGTCTCCATAGAAATTTTAAGTTTTTTGTTCTAGTTCTGTGAAAAATATCATTGGTAATTTGATAGGGATTGCATTGAATCTCTAGATTGCTTTGGGTAGTATAGTTATTTTCACAATATTGATTCTTCCAATCCAAGAGCATGGTATATCTCTCCATCTGTTTGTGTCATCTTTGATTGCTTTCATCAGTGTCTTATAGTTTTCTGAGTATAGATCTTTTATCTCCTTAGGTAAGTTTATTCCTAGGTATTTTATTCTTTTTGTTGCAATGATGAATGGGATTGTTTCCTTAATTTCTCATTCTTATCTTTTGTTATTAGTGTATAGGAATGCAAGAGATTTCTGTGTATTAATTTTGACCAAACTCATTGATGAGCTCTAGTAGTTTTCTGGTGGCATCTTTAGGATTCTCTATGTATAGTATCATGTCATCTGCAAACAGTGACAGTTTTACTTCTTCTTTTCCAATTTGTAGTCCTTTTATATCTTTTTCTTCTCTGATTGCTGTGGCTGGGACTTCCAAAACTATGTTGAATAATAGCAGCAAGAGTGGACATCCTGTCTTCTTCCTGATCTTAGAGGAAATGCTGTCAGTTTTTCGCCATTGAGAATGATGTTTGCTGTGGGTTTGTCATATATGGCCTTTATTATGTTGAAGTAGGTTCCCTCTATGCCCACTTTCTAGAGCGTTTTTATCATAAATGGGTGTTGAATTTTGTCAAAAGCTTTTTCTGCATCTCTTGAGGTGATCATATGGTTTTTATTCTTCATTTTGTTAATATGGTGTATCACATTGATTGATTTGCATATACTGAAGAATCCTTGCATTCCTGGGATAAATCCCACTTGATCATGGCGTATGATCCTTTTAATGTGTGGTTGGATTTGTTTGCTAGTGTTTTGTTGAGGATTTTTGCATCTGTATTCATCAGTGATTTGTTCTGTAATTTTCTTTTTTTGTAGTATCTTTGTCTGGTTTTGGTACCAGGGTGATGGTGGCCTTGTAGAATGAGTTTGATAGTGTTCATTCCTCTGCAATTATTTTGGAAGAGTTTGAGAAGGATGGGTTTTAGGTCTTCTCTAAATGTTTGATGGAATTCACCTATGAAGCTATCTGGTTCTGGATTTTTGTTTGTTGGAAGATTTTTAATCACAGTTTCAATTTCATTACTTGTGATTGGTCTGTTTATATTTTCTATTTCTTCCAGGTTCAGTCTTGGAAGGTTATACCTTTCTACGAATTTGTCCATTTCTTCCATGTTGTCCATTTTATTGGCATACAGTTGCTTTCAGTAGTCTCTTAGGATGCTTTGTATTTCTGTGATGTCTGTTGTAACTTCTCCTCTTTCCTTCTGATTTTTTTGATTTGAGTCCTCTTCCTTTTTTTCTTGATGAGTCTGGCTAAAGATTTGTCAATTTTCTTTATCTTCTCAAAGAAACAGCTTTTAGTTTTCTTGATCTTTTCTATTTTTTTCTTGTTTCTATTTCATTTATTTCTGCTCTGATCTTTACGATTTCTTTCCTTCTGCTAACTTTGGGTTTTGTTTGTTCTTCTTTCCCTAGTTCCTTTAGGTGTAAGGTTAGATTGTTTATTTGAAATTTTTCTTGTTTCTTGAGGTAGGATTTTATTGCTATAAACTTCCCTCATAGAACTGCTTTTGCTGCATCTCATAGGTTTTGGATCATCATGTTTTCATTGTCATTTGTCTCTAGATATTTTTTGATTTCCTCTTTGATTTCTTCAGTGATCTCTTGGTTGTTTAGTAACGTAGTGTTTAGCCTCCATGTGTTTGTGTTTTTTACGTTTTTTTCCCTGTAATTGATTTCTAATCTCATAGCGTTGTGGTCAGAAAAGATGCTTGATATGATTTCAATTTTCTTAAATTTACTGAGGTTTGATTTGTGACCCAAGATGTGATCTATCCTGGAGAATGTTCCATGTGCACTTGAGAAGAAAGTATAATCTGCCGTTTTTGGATGGAATGTCTTATAAATATCAATTAATTCTATCCGGTCTATTGTGTCATTTAAAGCTTGTGTTTCCTTATTAATTTTCTTTCTGGATGATCTGTCCACTGGTGTAAGTGAGGTGTTAAAGTCCCCTACTATTATTGTGTTACTGTCGATTTCCTCTTTTATAGCTGTTAGCAGTTGACTTATGTATTGAGGTGCTCCCATGTTGGGTGCATATATATTTATAATTGTTTTATCTTCTTCTTGGATTGATCCGTTGATCATTATGTAGTGTCCTTCCTTGTCTCTTGTAACATTCTTTATTTTAAAGTCTATTTTATCTGATATGAGTGTTGCTACTCCAGCTTTCTTTTGATTTCCATTTGCATGGAATATCTTTTTCCATCCCCTCACTTTCAGTCTGTATGTTTCCCTAGATCTGAAGTGGGTCTCTTGTAGACAGCATATATGTGAGTCTTGTTTTTGTATCCATTCAGTGAGCCTGTGTCTTTTGGTTGGAGCATTTAATCCATTCATATTTAAGGTAATTTTCAATATGTATGTTCCTATGACCATTTTCTTAATTGTTTTGGGTTTGTTTTTGTAGGTCATTTTTTTCTCTTGTGTGTCCCACTTAGAGAAGTTCTTTTAGCCTTTGTTGTAGAGCTGGTTTGGTGGTGCTGAAATCTCTTAGCTTTTACTTGTCTGTGAAGCTTTTGATTTCTTCCATCAAATCTGAATGAGATCCTTGCTGAGTAGAGTAACCTTGGTTGTAGGTTCTTCCCTTTCATCACTTTAAATATATTGTGCCATTCCCTTCTGGCTTGTAGAGTTTCTGCTGAGAAATCAGCTGTTAACCTTATGGGAGTTCCCTTTTATGTTATTTGTTGTTTTCCCCTTGTTGCTTTTAATAATTTTTCTTTTTTAGTTTTTGTCAATTTGATTACTATGTGTTTCGACGTGTTTCTCCTTGGGTTTATCCTGCCTGGGACTCTCTGTGCTTCCTGGTCTTGGGTGGCTATTTCCTTTCCAATTTTAGGAAAGTTTTCGACTGTAATCTCTTCAGATATTTTCTCGTGTCCTTTCTCTCTCTCTTTTCCTTCTGGGACCCCTCAAATATGAATGTTGGTGCATTTAATGTTGTCCCAGACGTCTCTCAGGCTGTCTTCACTTCTTTTCATTCTTTTTTCTTTATTCTGTTCCGCAGCAGTGAATTCTACCATTCTGTCTTACAGGTCACTTATCGTTCTTCTGCTTGAATTATTCTGCTCTTGATTCCTTCTAGTGTATTTTTGTTGTCTGTTATTGTATTGTTCATCTCTATGTTTGTTTGCTCTTTAATTCTAGGTGTTTGTTCTTTAATTCTTCTAGATTTTTGTTAAACATTTCTTGCATCTCCTCGATGTTTGCCTCCATTCTTTTTCCGAGGTCCTGAATTATCTTCATTATCATTATTCTGAATTCTTTTTCTGGAAGGTTGCCTCTTTCCACTTCATTTAGTTGTTTTCCTGTGGTTTCATCTGGTTCCTTCATCTGGTACATATCCTCTGCTTTTTAATTTTGTCAGTCTTTCTGTGAATGTGGTTTTTGTTCCACAGGCTGCAGGATTGTAGTTCTTCTTGCTTCTGCTGTCTGCCGTCTGGTGGACGAGGCTATGTAAGAGGCTTGTGCAAGCTTCCTGATGGGCGCAAGTGGTGGTGGGTAGAGCTGGGTGTTGCTCTGTTGGGCAGAGCTCAGTAGAACTTTAATCTGCTTGTCTGCTGATGTGTGGGGCTGAGTTCCCTCCCTGTTGGTTGCTTGGCCTGGGGCGACCCAGCACTGGAGCCCAAAGGCTTTTTGCTGGGGCTAATGGCGGAGTCTGGGAGGGCTCTCGTCAAGGAGTACTTCCCAGAACTTCTGCTGCCAGTGTCCTTGTCCCCACCTTGAGCCATAGCTGCTCCCTGCCTTTGCAGGGTACCCTCTAACACTAGCAGGTAGGTCTGGTTCAGTCTCCTATGGGTTCACTGCTCCTTCCCCTGAGCCCTGATGTACACACTGCTTTGTGTGTGCCCTCCAAGAGTGGAGTCTCTGTTTCCCCGAGTCCTGTCAAAATCCTGCAGTCAAATCCCACTAGCCTTCAAAGTCTGATTTTCTGGGAATTCCTCCTCCCGTTGCCGGACCCCCAGGTTGGGAAGCCTGTTGTGGGGCTCAGAACCTTCACTCCAGTGGCTGAACTTCTGTGGTGTAATTGTTCTCCAGTTTATGAGTCACCCACCCAGCGGTTATGGGATTTGATTTTATTGTGATTGCGCCCCTCCTACTGTCTCATTGCGGCTTATCTGTCTTTGGATGTGGGGTATCTTTTCTGGTGAGTTCCAGTGCCTTTTTGTTGATGATTATTCAGCAGTTAGTTGTGATTCTGGTGAAGAGGGAGTGAGTGCATTCCTTCTACTCTGCCGTCTTGAACCCGAGGGCAACTCTTATAAGAAGTTTGGCTGTCAAGGGGAGGAGAGAAAAGGACCAATGGCTAGAGTGGATGAGACATTGAATGAAATTTTAGTTTAGTTTTTTTTTTTTTTTAATGAGAGTGGGGCTCTCCCTTTCTGCGCGTATGTTAATTTTCTATTGCCTCAAATATTGTGATACTGTGTATGGGCTAGTCAACCACGAGAAGCCCTCTCTACCTGTTTATTTGCCTGAAGGAGATACAGGTAGACACTTGGAGGGAGATTGGTAATATTCAAGTTTTCCCTGCCTCGTGGAGAAGGGCAGGGTTGTCCTGCCATCCAGACAGGACAGGAAGAGACCCATTCTCACCTCCCTTTAGTGCCTCTGCTGCCAGGGGATGGTGTAATGGGTAGCATTAAAGCACCCACAAGATGCAGGGAAGATGCATTTTAACATGCTCAAGCCTCTGCTTCCTAAACAAAACAAAATAAATTATCCAACTTCCCCGTGAGTCTGCATTCTTGATTTTTAAATTCCTTCTTCTTCCCCATAGTGCCAGCTGCTTGTGATGCTGAATTGGCCAGGCTGCAGGTAGTGTGGGGACAGGGGCAAGGGTAAGGTGGTTAATTGGCCCCTGGGTAATTGAGAGTTGTTTATAATTAACCTGTTTTGTAAGCACGGCACAAGATCCCATACCTACCATTCTCAGACAACCCGGTCAGAACCCTGTTTGTTGCTGCACGTGGGCTTTGTCTAGTTGCGGTGAGTGGAGGCTACTCTTTGTTGCAGTGCTCGGGCTTCTCATCGCGGTGGCTTCTCTTGTTGCAGAGCACAGGCTCTCGGCACGCGGGCTTCAGTAGTTGTGGCATGTGGGCTCAGTAGTTGTGGCTCGCGGGCTGTAGAGCGCAGGCTCAGTAGTTGTGGCACACGGGCTTAGTTGCTCCACGGCATGTGAGATCCTCCCGCACCAGGGCTCGTACCCGCATTGGCAGGTGGATTCTTCACTGTGCCACCAGGGAAGCCGTCACCTGACTTTAAATCAGTGGTTCTCAGCTGAGGTTTGTTTTACCTCCCAGGTAACGTTTGGCAAAGTCTGGAGACATTTTTTGGCTGTCATTACCGGGGAGGGGTGCTGCTGGCATCCAGTGAGTAGAAGCCAGGATGCTACTAAACATCCTACAATGCACAGGGCAGCCCCTCCCACCCACCTCAGGGCAAGGAATAACCTCAAAATGTCAGCAGTGCTGAGGTTGAGAAACCTTGCTGTTTTTTTTTTTTTTTTTTGGCAGAAGGGAGTGGCCTTGATGTTGGGGGAAGAAAGAAAGGAAAACTTGGAGCAAGAACTAGATGAGTATGTACCGCAAATGACGCTGAGGCTCCCGCTACAAGATAATGGATGTTCAGCAATGGGACTGACTTTTTGCCCGAGAATTCAGCGGTCGCATTATAGCCACAGCTCGAGGCTCTTGTCTAAGAAACTGATAACATTCTGACCTTGTGTCATGTTCTCTGCTGACGGCACAGTGGGATCAGGCCACAGTATGTTATACTAGCAGCTAAAATACAGAAAAATTTAAACTCTTGGGGTTACTTAGTTCTTGGGATTGCCGGGTTTTGTTTTGTTTAGCAAAAGCATACAGGCACATACATTTTTTTCTTCTTTTTTCTTTTTTTTTAAACATCTTTATTGGAGTATCATTGCTTTACAATGGTGTGTTACTTTCTGCTTTATAACAGAGTGAATCAGCTATATGTATACATATATCCCCATATCTCCTCCCTCTTGCGTCTCCCTCCCAGCCTCCCTACGCCACCCCTCTAAGTGGTCACAAAGCACAGAGCTGATCTCCCTGTGGTATGTGCAGGCACATAAATATTAATGTTCCCTTTCCTCTTTATGATTGCTGGACCTTCCAGGGCTGGGCAAGGCTGGACTCTGGTGTCCCTACCTGCTCTAGCCCTGCCACCTGCCACCTGTGGCACTCCCCAGGGTGATGCATGGAGGTGGGATGCATTTCCCCCCTCTGGGCTTTTGCAGATGGAGAAAGTTTCCAGGTGAATATGACTCTGATTCTCCCACTTCTCAGTGGGTCAGGGGAGAGGGGACAGGCTATCTCCTGTGTGTTATCTGTACCCCTCACCAGATACTTTGACATCTCCAACTGGCAAGTGGTCCAAACCCCAGTGGACATACCGATCCATGCTACAGCATGGGTAAACCTCTAGAACATGATGCTAAGCGAAAGAAACCAGACACAACGGTCACACATTATATGATTCCATCTGTGTAAAATGTCCAGAACAGGAGAATCCGTAGAGACGAAAAGCAGATTCATTGTTGCCAGGGGCTAGGAGGAGGGGGATGGGGAGTGACAGCTTAATGGTGGTGGTGGGGTTCTTTGAAAGTGATAAAATGTTTTGCAACTAGATCAAGGTGGTGGTTGCACAACGTTGTGAAGGTACTAAAAATGCCACAAATTGTACATTTGTAAATGATTAATGTTATGCTATGTGAATTTCACCTCAATTGAATGAGAAAAATAACCCGATGGACAGAGAGGCGCGGTGGCCCATTTCTAGACTGCAGAGCTCTGGACCCACTGCAGGGTGTGTGGGCACCGGGGTGGGGGGGAGGGGGGGAAGCCCTCCCACAGGGCAGCCAGCCCCTCAGAGGCCCTGGTGGGAGAGCCCCTGCCCTGTCGGACACGGGAAGCAGGAAGCGTGTGCTGGAGTCTTGTCTCTTTCATGTTGCATTGGAAGTGATAAATGAAGCTTTGCATCTGCTTCGTGGCAGATTAGCCCCAGGAGAGGCAGCAGACTCTCTGGCAGACAAGTTTAAATCCTCCCTGGTAGCCGGCTTCCTGCAGGATATAAAACAGAGCTGGGGACAGGGAGAAATTTGCCAGCGGCCATCACAGGGGCAGGGTGGCCAGCACGCCTTCTCCCTGGGCTCTGACACCCAAGTGGCCTAGCAGATGCAGGGGTGCAGAAAACAGACCTTTTCACTTACCACATGGCCCTGTGCTCCACCTTGGGGGACGTGCTGAGTTCCAGATCTGAGATTTGGAACTATCCACCAGAGGTGATTACTGATCACAAAAGTCAAATTGTTGTCACTTATTAGCTATGTGACTTTGGGCAAATTATTTAACCTCTCTGTGCTCCTGTTTCCTTATCTGTAAAATGGTGATGATAATGCCTGTCCCACAGGAACCAGTGAGGCTTAGATGAGCATATATAAACGTATGTACTTGTATGTATATATACACACACACATATGTATCAATATATGGTATGTAAATATCATAAAAAACAATATATAAATACATTTAACAGTACATTTATATGTTATAATTATTATAATATATAAAACCAGAAATATTTATAATATATAAGTACTATATATAATATGTATTATATGTAATATGATACACACATATACGCATAGCTCCTTCTACAATGCCTGGCTCACAAATGATGCTAGTGAATATTCATTTTATCTGCAAAATGGTGGGTGAGCTCATTCATTTATTCATTCATTCAGCTAGTTTATTGAACTCGTACTGTGTGCCAGACACAGGAACTAAACAGTGAGTGAGATGAGAGATTTTCTGCCTTCATGAAAACTTATATGCCAGTGGGGAGAGAAATACTAAAACATCAAAGGCAAACAAATTGCAAATTATAGTGAATACCGGGACTAAAAGCAAGCAAGCACTCAAGGTAAAAACAGCCGCGTGTGGACTTTGTATATGGTGGGTGGGAAAGGGTTCTCCAAGGAGATGCTGTTGGGACTTGACCAAAGAGAAGGTGCTCACCAGTGAAAAGTGGGGGGCTTCTTGGGTAGAGGGCACGGCAGGTGCACACGCTCTGAGGTGAGAGAGAGCCTGGTCTGTTCAGGGAACAGAATGAAGACCAGTGAGGTGGGGCTGGGGGTGGACAGCACACGAGGAATGTGGCTCCGGAGAAGCTGGAGGAGTAGAAGGGGTGCTCTCCACGTAGGGCCTTGTGGGCCCTCTCCAGGGATATGGCTTCTCTTCTGTTTCAGGTGAAGCCAGTGCAGGGCAGCGGTGGGGCTGGATTTGTGTTTTAGGAAGGTTGTGTTGCTCTTGTTGGGGAGGATGGTTTGGAGAGCTCGGTGACAGAATAGGAAGAGCAGCTCGCAAGTTCTTGCATTTGTCCCCAGGAGGGAAGAATCCACTCTTGCTTTTCTTGTCTGCTTGGGAAGACAGACATTCCAGCAGAAGCCCTTTTGGGTCCTCCAGCTCTGAGATTCTAAACTGGAATCTTCTCTGCACTCTCACATTTGCTTTTTAGAAATCTTCTTGACTCAGTGGGGCGGTAGTGGGCATAGAGGTGTGGAAGGTGTTTTTCGAGGTGGACAGGACCCAGATCCTCCCGTATATATATATTTTTTTTTCAGTACGCGGGCCTCTCACTGTTGCAGCCTCTCCCGTTGCGGAGCACAGGCTCCGGTCGCGCAGGCTCAGCGGCCATGGCTCACGGGCCCAGCCGCTCCGTGGCATGTGGGATCTTCCCGGACCGGGGCACAAACCCGTGTCCCCTGCATTGGCAGGCGGACTCCCAACCACTGTGCCACCAGGGAAGCCCCCTCCCGTATTTTGACTGCTGTTTTCACCCGTGGGTTAATCCCGATGAATGAGGTTCAACTCATGACCAGACTCCCCTGGAGCGAAGGGGGCTTAAATAATGGCAGTGAGGTTTCTTGTTTTGAGCTCTATGGTGAGAGAGATTAATTGGGCGCCTTCAGGTCTTTTAGAAAAAGGAAATGCAGGGGATGCAGCAGCAGGGAAAGTGGGAGATTCTGGCCAGGGTGGAGGTTGTGCTTCCTGTTTCCTCTGCCTGATTTGCATCATTCCAGAGAACTGAAGCCAGCTGCTGGTGCTCTCCAGCACCTGGACGGGGGCGAGGAGTAAGCTGCTGAGTCTTCAGTGGGCAGCACCGTTCATTAGGTTGGGCTTTCTCGTGCCAGCTCAGCTCCAGGCATTGGGCAAAAGTTGCTAACCTGAAGGCTCTGCATACCCAGCCACAAGCCAGTCCCCCAAAAGGTTGGCTCTAGAGTGGTTGGTTCAGTTCCAACAGCTGGTGAGCTCTGATCTTACTATGGGCTGATAACCTCTGGGTGTCTGGGGACTTCTTGGGACCCCTTCTACAATGTGACATTTTCCTAACCTCAGCCTGTTTGGCAGCCAGGCATCTGGGCTTCTGCCTGTATGTCCTTAACACGAGAGTTTTGGGTGAGCCGGGAAGCCCTGTTGAAAGACCTCTTTCCCCTTCAAATCGTGTCTGGGTTTTGGTCTAAATGGATGATAGAAATGGATGCTGCAGAAAAACGTCACACGATGCCAAGCCATGAGCCCTTCTCATGAAGAGTGGAAGTGCTAAATTTTAACCTCTGTTGTTGCCAAGGCTCTGTTGCAGGGCTTAATATGCAATTGACGTAAGCGTGTCTCCATTTATGCAACAAGCCTTTATGGACCCTGGACCAAAGCAAGCAAGTAATGATAGACATTCATTGAACACTTCTTATAGGCCAGAGGACCAAAATATTCTATGCATTTTATCTCTTGGAGTCCTCTGTCAAATTTGAGGATGGTACTTACAGTATCTTTTTTGGGCATAAAATAACTGAAACTCAGAAGAGGTGGACCCTGAATAAAGGTCACTGAGCCACAGCTAGTGGCGGTACTGAGTACTGGGGGTGTGAGAGAAAATCAGAAAAGGCCCCTGGTTTTCTTTCACCCTTAGACTAGTGCAAAGAGGCACACTTTAGACAGACACTTAGACAACTACAAAAATGATAAAGGCATTGAAAGCAAAGTACGGTAGGAGGGTGAGTTGAGGACCTAGCCTGTTCTTTTTTGGATGGGGTTTGGTCAAGGAAGCCTTCCATAGGGAAAAGTCATTGTAGCCTAAGAACATTTCCCATCTAGAAATACATACTTAGGCTCTGCTGTTGGTTTGTATGTGTTCTTCTCTGGGAGCTGTGACTGGGGTGGGTGGATAGGGACCTGTCTTTCTTCTTGCTTACTGACTGCCCCATCCTCCCCTTGTCCCACTTCGCCTCTGGTCCGTCTTGTTCCTCACCAACCAGTGTGGACATGCCATGCCCATTTCTCTTTGCAGAATGTCTTTGGTCTGGGCATCTGCAAATCCTCTGTGGTACCTTTGGAATGAGGTCCCTATCAGCTGATGTCTCAGCACACTGGCTCCCCCTGGTGGCCTGCATTTCGCTCCCGTCACAGCCACAGTGTTTCTGCAGCTTGAGTGTTCTCTTGGGCTCAGCTCCTGCCTCCATCCCTTGAAGAGAGTTGTATTTTGCTGTTTTTGGTGAGAATAATGCCTTATCAGGTGAAATGTGCTAAGGAAGGGCCACTTTGGCATGACCTCTTTCATGTCACTCCTTGGATTGTGCCTTTAAATGTTCCAACTACAGGGGCCGCTGAGGGCAAGGCTGTTTGGGTGTGTCACGTCCGATATCACGTAGCCTCTCCTTCACGATAGGTATGTGGACTTTTCCGATTTCAGCATCATTTTCTTCTTGGAGGATGTTCCCATTTTACTAACACTTCCTTCCCTTGCCTCAAGGAGTTCAGGGCCAAGTAGGGCATGTGAGAGTGGCCCGTGACGTTTAAGTCCCATTTCTTTCTTTCCGGGATCTCAGGGAGTGACATCCCTGAGATGTGTTTTAGGAAGAGTGATCTGGGGCTCAGAAGGACTGGAGGGTACAAACATGAGGCCTGGAGACTGGTTAAGAAGGCATCACATCCATGTTACTGCACATGGCACTATTTCATTCTTTTTTATGGCTGAGTAATATTCCATTTGTGTGTGTGTGTGTGTGTGTGTGTGTGTGTGTGTGTGTGTGTGTACGTACACGTGCATACTACATCTTCTTTATCCATTCGTCTCTTGATGGACACTTAGGTAGCTTCCATGTCTTGGCTATTGTAAATAGTGCTGCTATGAAGATTGGGGTGCATGTATCTTTTCAAATTAGAGTTTTCATCTTTTCCGGATATATGCCCAGGAGTGGGATGGCTGGATCATATGGTAACTCTATTTTTAGTTTTTTAAGGTACTGTTCTCCATAGTGGCTGCACCAATTTACATTCCCACCAGCAGTGTAGAGGGGTTCCCTTTATAGAGAAAGACAAATATCATAAGATATCATTTATTTGTAGAATCTAAAAAAATGATACAAATGAACTTATTTACAAAACAGAAACAGACTCACAGACATGGAAAACAAACTTATGGTTACCCAAGGGGAAAGTGGGGGGAGGGATAAATTAGGAATTTGGGAGTAACATACACAACAACAAATAAACAGCAAGGACCTACAGTATAGCACAGGGAACTATGTATATAACTGAGTCGCTTTGCTGTACACCTGAAACTAACACAGTGTTGTAAATTAATATACTTCAATGAAAATATTAAAAACGAAGCCATCGTAGTCCAACTAGGTTGGAAGTTGTGGGAATAAAAGGAAGAATTGGATGTGAGAGACACTATGAACAGGAGAATTGGCAGGACTTGATGACCCATTGGATATATGTATTGAAAACAGTATAGGAAGAAGCAGGATGGTTGCAGGGCTTCTCGACTACCGTATATCTTTTATAGAAAAGGAGAGACAATGGAGGCAGGTTGAAGCTGCTATTTACTGAGCATCTGGCATGGGCCAGGCACTATGCCAAGTCCTTTGCAGGATGACATCTTTCAATCTTTTTTTTTTTTTTTTTTTTTTTTGCGGCATGTAGGCCTCTCACTGCTGTGGCCTCTCCCGTTGCGGAGCACAGGCTCCGGAAATGCAGGCTCAGCGGCCATGGCTCACGGGCCCAGCCGCTCCGCGGCATGTGGGATCTTCCCGGACCGGGGCACGAACCCGTGTCCCCTGCATCGGCAGGCGGACTCTCAACCACTGCGCCACCAGGGAAGCCCATCTTTCAGTCTTAACAATGACTTTTGAATTCTTTGAGTCATCATCTTATGTTACTGATGAGGAAGCCAAGGCTTTGAGAGGTTAGGCTATTCCCATCTGAGTGGGCTTTGGAGCTCTTTTCTGAACTTTTATTTTGCTGAAGGCCAGGCTTACCTAGAAATACAGATAACATTTGTGGTACTCAGTGAAGCCAAGGTAGAAACCCACTATAGAAATCCTATTTTTGTGGTGAAATGTACCCAGCTTCAAGAGAAGAGAAAGCCATAGAGTGGAGTCTTCATTTTCTGAGCGCCCTTATGGCTCTCTGGGCTCTACCCAAGGGGGATGCACATCAGGTTCTGGTCCTCTGGCCTCTGAGCTAGAAGTGAGCTTGTCCTTCGACCCAAGGGCAGGTGTTCCATATGTCTTTGCATCTCCTATATGCCTGACGCATTGTGGATGCTCAATGGAGTAAATAGTCTCCCTTCCCTCTTTCAACTTCATCTCTAATTTGTAGATCTATTCTGCCTTTACGAACCCATTTTAACCTTTCATGTTGCTTCCTGGGTCATTCCAACTCATCTCTTTTTCTTGTTCTTCAAATACGTGTCCTCTTTGCCTTAGTTGTGGCTGTGTGAATAGAACCCATTTCTCCGGTGGTTTGTGATCTCTTTGACAAGGTCAAAGGCTGCTGTCTGACCATTTTACGTCTCCCATAGTATCTGGCATGATGCCTCAGGTCCAGAGCTGTTACAGTATGACACACAAAGCACGCATTTTAGAGGCAGAGGAATCTAGACTCAAATCTTGGCTCCACATTCTGTAGGTAGGTGATCTTGGGCAAGGTACTTGAATGACTTTTAGCTTCTGTATCCTCCATGGTGGACCTCAAGTGATAAGGACTGTCTCCCGGGAAGATTATATTTTAAGGATTAAATCAGATAACTGTGTATAAAAGGTCTGACACCATATAGGACATGCTGACATACAGTAGACACTCAATAAATGCTAGCATATTCTTGTCCATTGCCCATCAAAGAGTGGCAGATTGGTGTTGTTGAGAGGGGAGATAATTTGTTTTGCCTTTATCTCTTTATCCAACAAGTCCTCCCTGAGTGGATAAGAAAATGCTCAGTGAGTTTTTGTTAGATAGATGGATGGATGGATAGACGGTAAAGTGAATTATCTTCCCTCTCAGCACTCTGTCACTCTCTGTGAGTTTACCCTGCCTTTTTTTCCCAGAGTCCTTATTTCTACATGAAACGTTATGATTCATTAATGATATCATATGTCCACGTATTTGTTTATTACCTTTCTCTCTCACTAATAAGCCTTTTGAAAGCCAGAACCTTATCTGATCCACCAGGATGGCCCCAGATCTTTGTGGAGAACATAGCTCATAACAGATAGCAAGTGAATATTTGATGAGTGGATGAAAATTGAACCAGTGGATTGACTTCCCTTTGATTTAGTGAACACTGTCTCAGCTTTGAGCCAGGTACTGATATAGATGCTGGATACAGAGATGAACAAGACAGACCCAGCTCTCAAGAAGGAAGGGAGAAGAGGAGAAAAGAAAAGGGGAAAATAGACAAGCTCCATTCCCCAATCAAACAGAGAAGCTGTGTCCAGCTTTTTCCAATTTCTGAGCTAGTGCTGGTGGAAACACAGGCTGAATGGAAGGAGTAGGAATAAGCAACATCTGGAATGAAAGCTGTACGTTTTCAGAGTCACATTCTACTCTGGAATTGGCTCCCCTCCCTGACCCCGCAGGAGCCTAGAAGGCCACCTTGCCTGGCCGGAGAAATTGCCCTCACATTTAAATTGGTGAGATATTTAAGCATTTGTCATCAGAGTAGGCTAAGCATTGCCATTTGGGAAAAACGCACTTAATAAGAGGCCCTGACCCGTGCACATGTGTGCAAGCTGGGTGGTGTGTCTCCTCTTTCTATGGATTATACAGAAACCAGTGCCGGTTAAGGGGGCAGGTGAGTTGATAAAAGCATCTCTGGAGAACAAGTACTAAAATGGCTGCTTTATCGCTCAACCTCTCAAGGAACCTTCTGTTTAAACTGCCGGCAGGAAGTGCAGGTTAGACCTGTGAAGTTATTATAAATGCCGTTCTTAAGCCTTAGAACTTTATTTTTTTTTCAAAGTACTAATGCAATAGGAAGAATGAAATTTTGTAATTTCTTAAGACATAGGAACTATTGAGAGAGAGAACAAAGAGGCTATTGAAACACTATAGACTTTCCCTAAAACCCAAACCCAGGCAGAACCCCTTACCTCCTTTTACTGCACAATGGAGCCCTCTCTAAGGAGCATGCGGGAGGGGACTCAGGCTGGAAATACCCAGCACAACATGTTATTGAATAAGAAATAGGCTGCTGGAAAGAGGAAGGGAAAGGCTATTCCTGACATGGAAAAATGAGGACAGTCAGAGATGTAATGTTGTTACTGAACTCATTCTTTTTCAGAGCCTTTTTCTGCGTCTTCTCTCCTATGCTGCCAGCAATTTAAAGTCTAACCATTTTATGATTGAGGCTTAAAAAAAGTCAGTGAATGTTTTAAACAGCTTTTCTTAGAGGACACTGTGATGAAGTGGAAAGAGTCGTAAAGAACCAAGTTCAGATCCCAGCTGTGCAAGGGCAGGGAGGAAATGTGTGCTTCAGTGGAAAGCTATGATTGTCTAGACCCTCCATTCTAGAGGACACCCCTCTGGGTTACCCGATTTTGATGCTATGGAACCTATGTTATAGGTTGTAGACACCTGATAGACACATTCTGAACCATCAGGAAGAGGTTCTGGTGACCCATGCAACCTCCCCCAAATAATTTTACCTCCATTTGTGCGTTTATTTGAATATTTCTTGTCTATAGATGTGGTTGTTCTTTGGGTTTTGTTTTGAACCAGTTATAGTATCTTCCTAATCTTCATTGATTAATGATAGAATAAAATAAATTGCTGATAGAATAAAGCAAGTCAACATGTTCATTTTATGTCTGTATGATTTTACAGTTTTGGATGATCTTTTAACACTAGTTTACTCAGATATTCTAAGTGGCTTAACTTCTCGGTCTTGATGTCTCATCTAAAGAATTGGAATAATCATACAGAGTAAAATCATCAGAAATTTTATCAAGGGTTTTGCCGTTCATCGTCCCATTTGGTACTGAGAGCTGAATAATATTTAGCAATTAATTTTTAGCTATTATGGATGGCGAATGGAATAATGTCTGTGAAAATACTTTTGTCAAGTGTGATTCATAAAGTATGATTCAGATGTTAGCTAGTGCTATTATCTTTGGCATCAAATGAAGATTTAAGCGTTGCTTTTAACTCTCTGAACACTTGTGATTTGGAAAGGAGAGGAAATTTTCCTGGTGGCTTCAGAAGTTGAATGGGGGCTACTGGAGAGAAACTGTAGGATCAGATTTGGGAGAAGGCTTCCTACCACCAGCTGTAGTGATGGCATAGGCTGCCCCATGGGGTAGGGAGGTTCCCATCACTGAAAGTACACAGGCAGAGACTAGGTTGCTCATGGTAACTGTTGTACTACAGATAGTCCCAGACTTGGCCTCCACTTCTGAGAAGCCTGATGTAGAGAAGGGACATACGGGACAATAACCTCAGCACATAGCCAGGGAACCCAACAGCCTCACAGTCCCTAGAGACCCCATGGGCCCCATGCCTGTGTGTATGTGTGGATAACATAGGAGCAGTGCCTGGAATAGTGCCTGGAACACAACAGATGTGCCTACATTGGATGTTGGCTTTCGGTAATCTGTCCTCTTGGGATAGTTTGCATCATCTACCTGCACAGTAAGACGCGGTGTTTTTCTAAAGCACCGTGATATGCAGAGACGACCTGTAGAGCGGGAATTCCCGCTTCACAGGTTTGGGCTGTTAGCTGAGTCTGTGCTCTGAAGGGCTGGGCGTTGGCAGGTAAAGGGAGAAACCAAGGCCAAGGGCACTGTGTGAAGCACGC
Source organism: Orcinus orca (assembly GCF_937001465.1). Classification (NCBI taxonomy): domain Eukaryota; kingdom Metazoa; phylum Chordata; class Mammalia; order Artiodactyla; family Delphinidae; genus Orcinus; species Orcinus orca. Next base: position 17,834,994 of record NC_064574.1, read on the forward strand.
TGGACCACCCAGGTCGAGCTGATGCTCAGTCTCAGGGGCTCTGACTCCGAGTCTGAAGGTCTCCCTTGTTTTCTGCCACATCCCAGATAGCTGCTGACCTTCACTTCTAACTCGCCCTTCCCTCAACCTTTAATCCCATTCTTCTAGTTGCTAGGCCCAAAGCCTTGAGCGGTCACTGATTCCTTTTCTATCGCACTCTCCGTTCAACACATCAGATCCTTGGCTGCATCTCCAAATATATACATATATGTATGTATATCCATGCAGAATCTAACCTCCTCATCTCTGCTGCCACCACCCTGGGTTAATCCATCATCAGCTCTCATCTGAATTAGAGCAGCACCTCCCTAACTATCTCCCTCTTTCTGCCCGTGTCACCCTACTAAAATTTGTTTTCTCCCCACTATTCAGAGGAAGCCTGTTAAGCTGTAAGATATTTTCTGTCACTCCTCTGTCCCAGGTCTCCAGGAATTCCTCAGCTCATTCAAAGGAAAAGCCAGAATTCTTACAAATGCCTCCAAGGCTTTATGTGGTCTGCCTCTCACACCCCTCTTGTCTCATTCTTACTCTCTCGTTCTCTTTCACTTAGGCCACCCCGTCCCCACTGGCTTATACTCCTGCCTCAGGACCTTTGTACCTACAGCTTCCGGAGTGCTCTTCTCTCAGATAGCCAGGTAGCTTGTTCCCTGGTCTCTTTCATGATTTTTCTCAAATATCACCTTCTCCTGGAGGCCCTTCCTACACGCTGTATATCTCAGCCCATACCCCTCACCCCTTCCCTGCTTCGTTTTCTCCATAGCAGTTAGCTGTGTCCAGCATATTACGTATCTTGTTTTCTGTCTTTCTCTTTCCGTTCGAATATAAGCTCTCTGAGGACAGAGACTTCTGTTTACTTCTGCATTTGTTCACCTACCATGTAGAACAGTGCTTTTTCCGGACACTCATTAAACGCTTGTTGAAAAATGAATGAATTTCCCAAATACTCTTATGTGCCAGGCCTTAGGCAAGTGGCTCTGGTACTTTCTGGGGTTTATTGGGAATTTCTGTGGAAGACAGTTTTTGACATGGTTCCCAATCATTCCCATCTCCCAGTATTTGTGCCCTTGTGTACTCCCTTCCCTTCAGTTGTGGGCTGGACCTAGAGACTTGCTTCCAAAGAATAAAATATACCAAATGTCATGGGATGTCATTTCCTTCATTAGATTACAAAGACTGTCTTGTATCCTCCTAGCACTCTTTCTTGGCTGGTATTTTCTCTTGCCCATCACGGTGAGTAGGCAAGCTGGCATGTCGTGAGATACTCTGTAGGAAGGCTCGGGAGTTAAGGATCTGAGGGAGACCTCCAGCTAACGGCTCGTAAAGCACTAAGATCTCAGACTAACAGCCCACAGAGACTGAATCCTGCCAACCACCACCTAAGTGACCTTAGAAACAGGTCCTTCCCCAGCCAAGCCTTCAGATGAGACCACAGCTCTCGCCAACATCTTGAGTGCAGCCTTACGAGATGCTGAAGCAGAGGACCCAGTTAAGCTGTGCCTGGATTTCTGATCCACAGAAACTGTGAGACAAGAGAAGTGTATTACTTAAAACTGCTAAGCTTTGGGGGTAATTCGTTACACATCAGTAAATCACTAACACGCTTCTGGTTTTTGCCTGCGCATTGGAAACTACGTTCCTTTATTAGAGTTGAATTCTTCTTCCTGTTTCTTTCCTTGGCTAACACACACACACACACACACACACTTTAGCTTGAAGCATTCCTGACAGTGATATTTGGCACAATTTCAGGCCCAGCAAACTGCGTTAGCATACCATAGTAAGATGGGTGAATTCTCAGTACCTTCAGACGCTGCTCAAGGCAGAGGCATAAGTGATGCTTGTTTGATAATGCAGAGTTGTGTCTCTGCCTCGAAGGCTGTCTGGTATTTATAAGAAGCTGAAAATTAGGCACAGGGGAAAAATGAGTTCCAGACTGTGGCACTCATTTTCAGATAGCATCACACTCTCTGAAAAGTTGCACAGGACGTTGAGCTGATACCGAATGCACCATGATTGTATGGCTCATGGGCTCGTATTGTGGTGAAGAAAAATCATCGTGTCGGGTTGGGGAGATGACAGTCACATCTACTCAACTGGCAGGTCATTGATGTCTGGGGACAGGCTGAAGATGTGGCTGCATCCTCCTCACTTGAAGCCACTGAGTTGCGTTTTAAAGTAAATCAGTAGAACGAAGGGTGCTTCGACAGAACCATGGTGAGGCTTACCCCATTGACGGCACAAACTGGTAGGCACAAACAGAAAGCTTTGTGATAAGCACTTGGAAATTTTTTTTTTAATAAATTTATTTATTTTATTTTTGGCTGAGTTGGATCTTTGTTGCTGTGCACGGGCTTTCTTTAGTTGTGGCGAGTGGGGGCTACTTGTTGTTGCGGTGCGTGGGCTTCTCATTGCAGTAGCTTCTCTTGTTGCGGAGCATGGGCTCTAGGCATGCGGGCTCAGTAGTTGTGGCATGCAGGCTCAGTAGTTGTGGCTCGCGGACTCTAGAGCGCAGGCTCAGTAGTTGTGGCGCATGGGCTCAGTTGCTCCGCGGCATGTGGGATCTTCCTGGACCAGGGCTCGAACCCGTGTCGCCTGCATGTTAACCCCCGCGCCACCAGGGAAACCCAGCACTTGGAAATTTAAAGAGGCACTTTGTCTGTCATTAGGAATGACTAAAAACTTGGAGGGGAATACAGTGTCACATGGAAGAGTTTGGGGGTGGTAAGCTTAGTCAGTCAGTCAGTCAGTCAGTCAGTCAGTCAACTAGCAAACACCTACTGTATGCCTGTTTTGTGCCCAGAACCATGCTTAGTGATGGGAAAACGTAGTTCAAAAAGACTCAATCCCTGTTATCAAGTTCATGGAATCATGATGGGCAAGATGCATGTAAACATAAAAATATTACAGTCTAGTGAAGTGAGGGCTCAGGCTCTGTGGGAGGCCAAAGAGAGAGGAGCAAATGGATGACTAATAAGAACCTACTGTATTAAAAAAAATAAAAAAATAAATAAAATAAAATAGAGAGAGAGGAGCAGTTGGTCCTATACCCAGGGAACAGGGAAGGAAGAGTGAAGGTTTTTTTCTGAGCAGGCAAATAAACCCAGTCGGTAAGTGGCAGGATGAGGATCTAGGGAAGCAGAGGGAATTCTAGTGTACAAAGGCCTGCAGGTAGGGGTTAGCGTGGCTGAGTTCAGGAATTGAAAAGTTCATCCAGGCAGACGTGTGCCAGGCAGGAAAGAGGCCAGAGGGATGGGTGAGGCTGGTCTAGGACGGCCTTGTGGGCCAGGCCAAAGTTTAGATTCTCTTCTAAGGGCAACAGGGAGCCCAGGTATGGTCTCCAAGGGGGTGGCCTCATCAGATTTGGAGTCTGGAAGGGTTACTCTGAGGTTGCACGTGGAGGAGAGGTTGGGAGAGCAGCGGGCAGATAGACCAACGAGAGCAGAGACGAGGACATTGGTTTCTGTGCCTCTCTGAAACACACTTATCATTTGCCTTTCTGTTTTTTCCTCCTTTTGGATCAACTGCGGCCGTCTCCAAGGGGCAGTAGATACCTGTTCAGGAGGTAACTCAGGTGTAGGTAGTCATTTCAGAACTAACCGAAGTGTCTAGGGCAGACACAAGCTTTTCAGGGTCCTTCTCAAAGAACACGGTGAGGCCCCAGCTCGAGGGCAGGCTGGCAGTGGGGTGACTGACTGTCCCGGTTTGCCAGGATGCAGGACTTTCAGTGCTAAAGGCAGGAACGTCCTGGGCAAACCAGGACGCGTTGGTTACGCGAGTCGGCAAGGTGCCGCTGACCAGGCTGCCTGGAGTGGGAAATACAGTCCCTCCCCTTTTGCCCCTACCTCCCTTCTCGGCCAGACCTTCAGATACCACTCTCTTCTAAATTTTTGAGCTTCCTTGTCCGCATCCCATCTCAGTGCCCTGACCTTCTGGTCACAGATGTGCGCTGGACACTTCTAAAGACCCGTGTCTTCACCTGTTACCTCAGCTGCAGCTGGGCCCTGATCTCTTTGCCCAGACCAGGCATGGGCCCCACTGGGAGGTACGGCTGCTTTATTGGAGCTGCCTCTCGTCCAAGACCCTCTTGTGGGGAGCCCACATCTCCCTGACTCAGTTCTAGCCCTGGGCCTGGCTTCCAGCCTCCACCTTCTGCGCCCTAGGGAGTGAGCCCTGCCTCCATTCAGCCCCACGCTTATCACAGGCCCTGTGTTCCCAGAGTCCCCCATCCCTGGTTTGCCTCTCTGCCCCCGGTTTGTTTCTCTCTGAGAGGATGGACTCAGTAGGACCGGTGCCCAAACCAGGTCTGCGTGTGGCATCCAGGGGACCAGGAGGCTGCAGTGACCTCAGACAGTGGTTCCCAAGCTGCATGTGAAAACTGGGAGGAATACCATCAGGAACAGCATGGACGGAACGAGTGTTCAGTGCTGTGTAGCCAAGGTGGAAGCCACCGGATGTGACCTTCATTCTGTGCATTCCAAGGCCTTGGCTCACTCGTACCAGCATTTCCAATTAGAAGGAAAAAATATTCCACAAATATTTACTGAGTGCCTGTGCTGTGTTCTGTCAGCTAATTCCCACCTGGTGCAGAGGTTTGTTTCATGGTAGAGAAGGCCAGTCCTAGGAATTGTCTATGAGAGTGGAGGAATTGCGGCGGTTACACAGGACGTTACTGGTACCCATCACATTGTCGGGGTTCTCGGGGGAGTTTTGTCGAATGAATGATATGGGGCCAAAGGCCCAGGGACACATGGCAGCAGAAGCAGATCCTTGGTAGATGGGCAGACTTCTGGCTCCTTGGGGGAAGACTTCATAAAATGACAGAAGGATTTGGCCCATGTCTTCCAGAATGTAGACCTGGAATAGTAATGATTGGCCCCCCTCAGGTGATGTTGTTGGCCCCAGGAGAAACCTGGGAGGGCGCCGTGGTGGTTTTCCATTGCACTGATGCTGGAAGCCTGGTGTCTGTTGTCGTGGGTGTTCTCAAGCAGGGCTCATCTTTCTCACCATCAACAAGCATCACCAAGCCTTTGTCCTGATTTATCAGAAACAAGTGCAGGGAGATGATGCTTAAACTTTTCCCAAGTGACTGCTTCCTTGAATGGGTACCAAGCATGCTGATGGCAGGACCTAGAGCCAAGCTCCCTAGTTTGGGGACCATTTGTAGTCAGATGGGACACACAGCTGGCAGTGATGAGTTACAGGACCATTCCAGTACCTGATTACTAATCAGTAGTGGAGGAGAAATTCCAAGTACTTAACAAGTTGTTTGCTAGCAGGTTGCCATGACAACTGCTAATCCTTGAGCGTCCATTCAGGAATGGGTTCTTAAGGGATTTTCTCTGACATATGCTTTCTAGGGCTGAGAACACTTGTATTCCTGTGAACATGAGGCCAAATATTATCTGGTAGAATTGATTGAAGGGGAAAAGAATGTCCCCATCATTTGGCTCTGAGGGCTGTGAGAGAAAGGAAAGGTTTGCCCGAAGTAGGATTTGGGCTGTGTTAAGTCCAAGCATTTTCTCTCCTAACTTCTCTATTCTTTTTTACTAGTTTTTAAACTTTTTTATTGAAAAAAATTTTTTTAAGTTTTTAGTAATGCATATTTTCTGTAGAAAATGTAGAAAAAATGGAAAGTATACAGAAAAAATAATCCATAAGAAGAGAGGTGATTAATGTTCTATTCGGTACACTTCCTTCCTGTCTGTTTTTATTTTTATTTTTTTTTGCGGTACGCGGGCCTCTCACTATTGTGGCCTCTCCCGTTGCGGAGCACAGGCTCCAGATGCGCAGGCTCAGCGGCCATGGCTCACGGGCCCAGCCGCTCCGCGGCATGTGGGATTTTCTCAGACCAGGGCACGAACCCATGTCCCCTGCATCGGCAGGCGGACTCTCAACCACTGCGCCACCAGGGAAGCCCCTTCCTGTCTTTTTTTAATACTCACATTTATTCATTTGTATATTTTAAATGCAGTTGGAATAATTATGTATGTGACAGTCTGTTTCACGCCCTGCTTTATTACTTAATGTTTTATCGCGTGTCCCCCCTCTTTGGGTTATCTGGTCCTCGAAATTGTTGAATTGTTGAACGGCATGCCCTTCAGCTGCTTGAGTTGACCATGCATATTCAACTAGTGTCCTATTTTTGAACACTTCTGAATTCCTTTGCATTGGTATGAATAACCCTTTCCTGAGTATCCTTGCCTTCAAGTCATAAGAGTCTTTCCTAGGAGAGAACTACTTTGTCCAGCCTGCGTCCCAGACTTCTTTCCTGGAATGTGGTAGCAGCTTAGACGCCCGATGGCAGTAACTCTTCCACTGCCATCTTGCCAAATTGATGGGCAAAGCAAAAAAGAGCACAGTAATGTATCCTGTTCTCCTGGTCATTTTGTTATTCTAGTATTTCCAGCTTGGAGTTATCCAAAGTCACTGATGGGAAAGATGTTAGATATGAAAAGAATCAAAAGATACGACAAGGTCAGTCCTTGGAGAGGAAATGTGTTTCTCTTCAGTATTGAGGCAGACGGGAGAGGCTTTTGCATTGAGTGGCAATACCTGGAATGGTTGTGGAATAGGGATGTTTCTCACCTGGAGAAGAGAAGGTGGTAGGGATGGGTAGAGGCCCTGTCACCTGATAGGAGTTAATGCCACAGCGGAAGCCTTGAAGCCACTGGCACGTGCTGTCTCTTAGCTGGCTGGAGGCCATTGCTCTGACACCTGCTTCCTGCCCCACTGGCCCCTTCCTGGCCCCCTGGGCAGCCGTGCCCACGCTCCTGCCCTACCCACCAGACACACCACTGCAGGACATCCCCGCAGTCCTTGCCGTCATCCCTCCACTTTGTCACTTTCACAACACAGACACCAGATGCACAGCTTCTACGGCACAAGGACACGTGCACCCCAGAGTTTCCCTCCTCCTCCTGCCTGATCCCTGTCCGTTTCATCCACCCCACAGCTCACAGCTGCAGGTGCTGGGGCTCCCCAGACAGCTGCAGTTATCCGCGTCCTGTCTGGACTGTGTCCTCCCTTCCCCGCCCTCTGCCCCTCTCTGGGCAACTCTGAGGGCCGCCTTGCCGGGAGTAGCTGTTGATTCAGATTTTCATCCGGACTTTGATAATTAAAACTTGAAGCTCTTCAGACATTTGTGTTCCATTACATTGAAGGAGAAGCTGTTTAAATTTGGGGCAGGGAATCAGAGCCTCGTGCAATGGGCTTGGGTTTAGGTTAATCAAGTCTGTAGATTCACTCCCCTTCTCATCATCCAGGTAGAGGCTTTGGGAAAGCAAACCCCTGCCCTCTGCCCCCGTTTATATGAACAGCTGCCGTGTTCCAGGCAGCATGCTGTGATGCTTATGGCTAACAGCAGGTGGCTTGGAGGCAGACTGCGTGGGTTCAGATCCTAGCTCTGACCTTGACTGGCTGTGTGACCCTGAGCAGGTTACTTAACCTCTCTGTCAAATGAGAGAACTCTAGTGACGGTTTGAGGACGGAGTGAAATGCACAGAGGCCTGAGCACAGCATAAATGCCTAATTGGTGTTTTAGACTATTAGATGCCTATTAGAATTTTATTTACTGCCCCTGACAGCTCAGTTCACCATATCATACTGGTTTACACAAGAGGAAACAGAACCCCTTGGGGGTGAAGTCGTGCATGTGAGCACTTGTAGGCGGTGAGTGGGGCGTGACTTTGAGCCTTGGTCTGCTGGACGGCAGGCCGGGTCCATCATGCCGCATGCCTGACTCCCACGCCTTCTTCTTCCCCTGCCATCTCTGTGCCTTTTGCTCCTTTCCTCGATTTATGAGGCAGTGGCTTCAGCTCTGGGACTTGCCATACCCCGCCCTGTGTCTGCAGACAAGAAGTCCTGGATGAGTAGAGTTTCTTCTTCCTGCCTTCTTATTGCAGGCCTTCAACCATTTCAAGAGCAATGTGAAAACACCACCTGAGCATCATAACCCATGTTGTTTTAGCTTCCACGGCTATTGGGACCTTGAATGAGAGTGTGCGCGTGCATGCGTGCGTGTGTATGTATGTGTATGTGTGCGTGAGCATGCAGACACATGCACACACACGTGTGCATGCACCAGCAGGAAGACATCCCTTCCCTGGTGTTAGCAGTCTCTGGGTGGCCTGGCGCAGGAGTTGAGATAACCCCACCCGGAGTGGTTGTTCAGCGGCTGCCGTCTTTTCCCGGGAACACACTGTAAGCCTGGCTGCCGCCCTGCTGGCGTTTGACATACATTATTTAATTCCATTCCCACAACAATCCTGTAGGTAAATATGATTTCCTTTGTGTTGAAGAGGAAGAAATGAGACACGTGGAGATTCAGAGACCCCGGGACACACAGGGAATAAGTGTGAGGCTGTGTCGACCTGGGAGCCCTTGTTCATTGCATGGGTTCTGACACACCTGGTGAATTCTTTCCTCGGGGATGTGGTCCCATTGGGGTGCACGGCCAGCGTCCAGGCCCAAGGTTTCCTGGGAAGTGCTTCCAGTGGGACATTTCTATCCCCCTCAAAACTGTTTTTCTTGATCCCTCAGTTGATTTTATAAGCTCTTTAAAAGCACCAGGTGCAGGGGAGTGAATTGCAGTAAGAGTTGTTTTGAAACTATGTTTGTTCTTTGCTACCTGAACCTAACAGTTAGTGGAGAGGAGCCCGGAGTGGGGTCCAGGCTAACACAGCTCATTGCTGGGGTCTGTGACCTGGGGAAGAGCTGTGCCGGGGGTCCAGGCAGGTCCAGGAAGTGAGGAGAAGAGGGCTGGGGAGGGACCCGGGGTGGGTGAGTCATGTGGGCATCAGCTCAGGCTTGATCGGAGAGGGAGGGCAGACCAGAAATGGTCCCTCAGGCAGGTGCAAAAGCCACATCATGGAGACAACAGGGTCTGAAGCAGGCACGTGGCCTGCTGGAGGTCAGGTTCGCAGGCTGGCCCGATCTGCTGTTGTAGCCCCAGGGATCAGCGGGCATCACGCTAGCCAGACTTCCTGTCCCCCACCCATCAGGAGTTACATGAGTGGAGATAGCCCATCTGAAAGATGTCGCTGGTGGAGTCTAGTTCCCCCTGAGGGGAGGCTTCTGGAAGAATATTGGAGTCAAGTGATTGAAAGCTTTGGGATAACAGGTTGTCTGATGTTGGGAATCTACAAAGAGACTATAGAGATTACAAGTACCCGGTACTCACATGCAGGTGACAACCCCTCATCAGTGTTTGGGAGAACCGGGAATTAAGCCTTCCTTTCCTCAACTGCTCTGCTCTCCTTAAAGTGGGGTCCCTAGAGCAGGGGCAGCAGCATCACCTGGGAACTTACCAGAAATTCAAGTTATCAGGCCCCACCCCCAAACCTACTGAATCAGAAACCAAAGCACGTTGTGATCCTCCAGGGGATTCTGATTTACCCTCAGATCTGAAAACCACTACCTTAGGCCAGTTACAACCAAATTATGGCACGTGGTGGTTAGTGAAATTTTAGGTGGTGTGTGGAATGGGCATCCCAGAGCATTGAATTACATAGAGACAACTCTTTTCATTTCTTTCTCTATCCCTCCTCTGCAAGGAGAACCTCTCAGATTAGCGGTGTCTGTAACGCCCTGCCCCACTAACACTTACTAATGCCCATTTTTTATCTAGAAGAAAGCAACTCTCAGAATCAGAAACCTAGGTAAGCAACAGTATCTAGCCAATGGTTACTGGCTGTTTTAGGGTTTCTGTTAATTTTGCTTTTAGCCTCATTCTGTGTTTATGGCAAATGAGAATGGGTTTCTATTTTTGGTAGTGCTATGGGGTTTCTTTTTAAAGTAAGTTAAGAAAAAGTGAGTCATTAAAAAATATTAACTGAATATTAGTACAGGTGGTACTAGGATTTATCAGAGCTTGTGCTGGAGGCATGGAAGAGTTTAGGAGGCTTGCTTAGAAGCCAGCACTGCTGCAGAGACTGGGCTTATGGACCTGGCAATGAGCTCGTGGGTGGGTTCTCATCTTTTATCGCATTGTCTTCATCGTGGAGGGTACTTTTCTCTTCCGAAAGGCAGCACGATATGGCCACAGTGATTCTCATATTATGGACAGGGAACCACCTGCATTGGATTCACCTGGGAGGCTCTTTAAAAGTAAGGATGCTTCAGTCTCGCCCTTGAACTATCGAATGAGGATTCTGGAGCACAACCTTGAGAATCACGGGTGAGGTTGAAAGAACAGATTTGTGAACTCAGCAACCCATGTTCACATCTCCACTCAGCCTCGTCAACTCACCTGACCTCTGAGAACACTATTTCCTTATCTGTAAAGCGAGGTGAGCAGCAATTATTTTTCAGGATTGGGGTGAGGCTCAGGCAGTTTGCCAGCTATGATATTCTCTGCCCATATTAGCAGAGAGCTCAGTTTTCTTCACCTTGAGGATGTAATTCAAAGCTATTTCATTTACACTTAAACCATCCTGGCAAAGACATTGCGATGTTTATGTGGGATTTGGGACAAGTTTGTTCCTCTTGCCAGGTTTTTGCTCCTGAAGGTATGCTTTTGCACATCAAAAAATTTCTTTTTCCCCAAATTGTGGCTTCAGATGCTAATGAGCACTGCATACCCTGTGTATCAGACCATGGCTGCTTCTGTTACCACAGTGGAAGGTGTCTTTCACGCAAATGCCACGGCCTTCCTCAGCTAGCTGTGTGTTGTTTTAACGCCAGAGATCTTCCAGGGCTTTGCAGCACAAGCTGTAATTGAAAAAAAAAAAAAAAAAAAAAAAAAAAAATTGGAGGGTTAAAAAGGCAGGTTTAAAGTGGTGTTAATGAGAATTCTTTCACAGGTCCAAAGCTTGTATCTGACTGCACCAACCATTTTGAAATGGGTGGGGTATTGCAACACTGGACACTGCTGGCCCAAGGGAACCCTGAGTGTCCCTCAGCCTGTGAAGTGTCTTCTGGCCCAGCAGTGCACTCGGGGACCAGAGATTGGTACCAGGGTTTCAGGATCTTTCAGGTCCTCGTTGTGTGACCTTGTTAAATCATCTACCCTCTCCAGGCTTCAGTTTTCTCAAAAGCAAAATGGGGATAATAAGAACTTGCCTCCTGGGGCTATGAGAGGATGGACTGCGAAGAGATTTGTGAAAAGTGTGTTGTCACCTAGATGATGATGTGCGGGCCTTGTCTGCCCATCTGTCACCTGAAAAGTTATGTGCAGGCATTTTCTGTCTGTCAGGAAGCCGTCATTCAGTATTAATCTCCATGGTCTTGCACATTTAGGGACTTCAGATGTCATTTGGTTTAGAGATAGCAAATTCATGGACCATAAGCCCAGCTCATTGCACAGGCCTGAATTCTGAGTGCGCGGTGTTCTTTAAAAATTGCTTCAGGGGCTTCCCTGGTGGCACAGTGGTTGAGAGCCCGCCAGCCAATGCAGGGGACGTGGGTTTGTGCCCCGGAGCAGGAAGATCCCACATGCCGCGGAGCGGCTGGGCCCGTGAGCCATGGCTGCTGAGCCTGCGCGTCCGGAGCCTGTGCTCCGCAACGGGAGAGGCCACAACAGTGAGAGGCCCGCGTACCGCAAAAATAAATAAATAAACAAAAAAATAAGTAAAAATAAAAATTGCTTCAGGATGCCTTTAGATAGGCACTGTGTTCTTTGGCTTGCTGAACATCCCACATCTCTCTATCGCTCCACTGGTGGCTTTGTGCATTTATGTTACCTGCGGACCCAGAAATCCCTGGAAGTGACCTCTAAATTCTCGATGCCCAGCTGGAGTCGCCAGGTGTAGGGGATGCCACAGATATGACTGGTCCTCCTGCAGCTATGATTTGGCATCAGTAGGGCCCTTCCCCAAATAGCCCTGAGTGAGGTGTAGGGAACCACAGGGTGAGATGCCAACCCAGCGTAGGGTGGGAGGGGTGGTCAGAGAAGGCTGCCCTGGGGAAGCCAGGATGCTGGAAGGACATCTCCAGGATGAGGAAACAGTGGGGGAAAAGGTGGCCTAGGCTTCACTTGCCTACGAAGATAAGGACACAAAGGCATTAAATGCTACTGTGTGTTTGGGTGACCCTCAGGTAAGGTGGGCTGAGATGAGGATCATTAAGTGGGTGGTGGCAAGGGAGGGGACTCTCCTCTCCAGGGACGTCGTGACATCCTAGTCGGTGTTCCCGCAGGAAAACGAAATTCTACTCAAAAGTGTGTAACTGGAGAGAATTTCATGAAGCAACTCCTGGCTGTGTAGATAAGACTAAGGAAGTCTACAAGAGGTGCGGAGGCACAGGGGAGCCTCGAGGAATAAGTTTGGAGGAGCGTGGGGAATATTCGCTTGGGACACGTAGGCTTGACATCTCTGTTGGACATCCATGTGCGTATGTCAGGCAGTTAGAGACACAAGTCTAAGAGTCCAGGGGACACGTCTACAGTAGACATGTAAAATTGGGAGTAGTCAGTGTATAGATGATATTTAAAGTCACGGGCCCGGATTGAGATTCTTGAGGAAATAGGGAGAAGAGAAGAAATTCAAGGACTGACCCTGAGCGCTGCAACATCTAGAGATTGAGAAGAGGGAACGAGTCCAGCCTGGAGGCTGAGAAGAGAGAGGTGGAAGGGCAAGAGACAAGAGTGTCTGGAATCGGGAGAGGGGAGGAGGGAACGTTCAACTGTGTTAGTACTGCTCATAGGGCCAATGAGTTCTGAGAAGTGACCTTTGGATTCAGCAGCATGGAGGTCATGGGTGACCCTGGGGAGTGTGGTTTCACTGTCCTGGGGGCAGCAAGAGCCTGAATGGAGTGGGTGCCAGATACAATGCCATGAGATCGGACACAGCAACTAGAGAGAACTCATTCCAGTTTTGTCTTGTTCTAAGTGGGAGCAAAGAGGTAGTGAACCTGTGTGCCTTTACATGCCTGCAATAGTTTTTTATTTTTAAATATTTATTTATTTATTATTTTGTGGAATATCTTTTTCAGTGATCTCTTTATTCATAGATCCATAGATGTATAGACAACATGCATAATGTTTCATAAACCTGACTGTATTTTTTATTTAACTTACTTTAATTAACTCTGTATTTCATAAGCTTCTTTCCATGGGAATAAATTTGAATCTACTAATTTGAATCTACTAAGCAATTTCTTTCTTTCTTTCTTTCTTTTCAGTGTTTTTATTTTGAAAGGAAAAAAATTACTAAAGAAATGTTGGGAAACGGAGAAGATGAAAATAATACCCTAGATCCACCTTCCTTGTACTATCACTAGTAGAATATATTTTATCTTGAGCCCCCACATCCCCCCACCTCCACCAGGCTTATAATTTTTTTAACCCATTGTAATGTTAGTGCAGAATCATTTTTATACCTTGATTTTCTCACTTAACATTTCATCATGAGTGTTTTTCCGTGCTGTCTCTTTGCCACTGTAACCTCGGTAGTTAAAATTTGCATGATCTCATTAGGACCTGTTCCCAACCTCCATATTTCCTGCGGAGTCTGAAACTAATGAAGGGGATGAAGAAAATGTCTGTAAATATTTTGTTGTTTCGCAAACACAAGCACTCTTAAATCCAGTTTAATGATTGCTCGGTTTAATTAAACACTCTTGGTATAACTTGTTACCCACTTCTCTGCACTGATTACCGCCCTGATATAAAAAGAAAGATTCAAATGCACCTCTCGCGTGTTCTTTTTCCTTTCTTTCTCCTTCCAAACGTGAGAGAGGAGAAATCTGAAGGGAAGAATCTGATTCTGCTTTATGCAGTCTTCTGACCCTTACTGCTTCATCGTTTTGTTTGGGATAAGGTTCTCTAATCTTTTTGTGGGGGGATCGTGAGCTTTTCCCCTCCCCTTTTAAAAAGTGCAGGGCTTCCCTGGTGGCGCAGTGGTTGAGAGTCCGCCTGCCGATGCAGGGGACACAGGTTCGTGCCCCGGTCCGGGAAGATCCCACATGCCGCGGAGCAGCTGGGCCCGTGAGCCATGGCCGCTGAGCCTGCGTGTCCAGAGCCTGTGCTCCACAACGGGAGAGGCCACAACAGTGAGAGGCCCGCGTACCGCAAAAAAAAAAAAAAAAAAAAAAAAAAAAGCATTAAGATACAGTATTTCCAGACTATAAAATTTTTAGTGTACAGCACAGTGAATTTTGATCACTGTATACAATCATATAGCCACCATCCCATCAAGGTACAGAATCATTTTTCACCCCAAGAAGCCCTCCTTCTGATGCCAAAAGCTCAGCTTCTCTGTACACTGGTGCCAAATAGAATCTCGGAGACAGACTTTTGGGTGAAGTAGAAAATAATAGCTTTACACATAGTTTTTTGAGGCAGGAGCCCACTGTGTCCCCCTTTGCCTGACAAAGTAGTAAAGCTATCCTTTTCTACTTCACCCAAAACTCTGTCTCCGAGATTCGATGGGGCACTGGTGTATAGAGAAGCTGAACTTTTCGCATCACTTCCTCTCTATCCCCCTCTTTGCCTCCTGTCGTGTTCCCCCAACTCCTTGCCCCAGGAAACCGCTTATCTGCTTTTTGCTACTCCAGTGTGTCCATTTCTGCAATTTTATATAAAAGGAATAACACGGTATATAGTCTTTTGCGCTGGACTCTTTCACTTAAGTCTCCTGTTGGTGAGTGTCATCCCTCTCGTTGTGTGTATTAATGTTTCATGCTGAGTACTCTTCCATGGCAAGGATCTACCACAAGTTGTTAATCCATCCACTTGCATTTTGGTCCCTGCCTCTGACTCAACTCACTCAGTTTATTCATCCTTAAATTGCGAGTGACAGAGACAGCTCAAGAGCTTCCGTTCATATGTTTTTATCACCTAGGACATTCCGAATGCTGACGCTCTGCCTGTACCTGTGCCCGCTGCACTTCCCCTTCTGTGATGATCGTAAATTGTAACTCAGCGGACTGGAACCCTAGGTGGGGATTGGGTTCTGAAGTCAACAGATAAATTGGGTCTTGCTATCAAGGTTACCCTTGGAAAATCCCTTCAGGTGCTCGTGATAAAGTATGTTTGGTTGAGTAATTCTTATGCACACTGCAGTTTAAGATCCCTTGAACTAGACTCAAGGAAAGAACAAAAAGAAAATAACTGTGCAGATGAGTAGACAAGGAAGGCATTCTGCATATCATGGTGGAAATCTAAGGTCTATCTGTTCTATTTTAGTATTAAGTCTCTGTGACTTTAAATCAAATGCTTTTATTTATTTGGTTTTTTTGTTTGTTTGGTGGAGGGAGATTTAATGAGATAACATTGGTAAAAACAGCCCAGGGATTGGCACACAGTGTGTACTGCAAAATGTTTCAAGGATTTGTTAAAAAAGTTCAGCACTTGGCCCCCTGGTCTTGGTCTTTTGTAGCTGCCAATCTCTGCTGCAGCCCCACAGATCAGCCTTAACTCTCATGCCTTTGAGCACTGGTCTCATAATCCTGTGGTCATATGTTCAGTCCTCAAAGGGATCTCAGGTGGTGGGGCACAGCCACCCTTGGTCACAGAGCTTTCCTGCTGCCCAGCGCCCCCAGCAGTTGAGTTTCTTAAGTGCTAATGAAACTGAGTTATTTGTAGCGAGGTGGATGGACCTAGAATCTGTCATGCAGAGTGAAGTAAGTCAGAAAGAGAAAAACAAATACCGTATGCTAACGCACATATATGGACTTTTAAAAAGCGGTACTGATGAACCTAGTGGCAGGGCAGGAATAAAGATGCAGACGTGGAGAATGGACTTGAGGGCACAGAGCGGGAAGGGCAAGCTGGGATGAAGTGAGAGAGTAGCATGGACATATAGACACTACCAAATGTAAAATGGATGGCTAGTGGGAAGCTGCTGCACAGCACAGGGAGATCAGCTCGAAGCTTTGTGACCACCTAGAGGGGTGGGGTAGGGACGGGGGGAGGGAGGCTCAAGAGGGAGGGGATATGGGGATATATGTAAACGTATAGCTGGTTCACTTTGTTCTGTACAGCAGAAACTAACACAACGTTGTAAAGCATTTATACTCCAGTAAAGATGTGGAAGAAAAGAAAAGACATGTGCTGTTCATATTCTCAGCTGCTTGGCCAAATCAGAGGGTGCCCCCTGATGTCTCCCTGGGGGGACCCTAGCACTGAAGGGGCTGGAGAGATGATGGGTACCCCTGTAGCTTACAGAGGAGAACACTTCTCCAGAAGTGTTTTATTTTAAATATATATATATGTTTTTTAGTCTATTTATTTATTTATTTATTTATTTATTTATTTATTTATTTATTTATTTATTTATTTATGGCTGCGTTGGGTCTTCGCTGCCGCACATGGGCTTTCTCTAGTTGCAGCGAGCGGAGGCTCCTCCTCGTTGCGGTGGGTGCACGGGCTTCTCACTGCAGCGGCTTCGCTTGGTTGTGGAGCACGGGCTCCAGGCACGCGGGCTCAGTAGTTGTGGCTCGCGGGCTCTAGAGTGCAGGCTCAGCAGTTGTGGTGCACGGGCCCAGTTGCTCTGCGGCATGTGGGATCCTCCCGGGCCAGGGCTCAAACCCGTGTCCCCTGCATTGGCAGGCAGATTCTTAACCACTGCGCCACCAGGGAAGCCCTAGAAGTGTTTTGTTTTATGCACAGGAGAATCATCCGCTTTCACGTGCCTGCTTTGTCTCCGGGTGTCATCAGTGCCTGAGAAGTCGGAGGAGTCCACTCTTCGCCTTGGGCAGTCTTGGTTTACTTTTAGGGAGCTGCGCGGTGGTGTGGTGTGAGCTGAGAGGGGCTCTTCCGGTGTTCAGGAGCTGGTAGAGAACAGAAGAGGGTGACGGACGGAGTTCAGATGCTTGTGCACCTTTCCTCAGAAGTCTAACTTGACGGAGTTGTCAGAAAGGTAGAGGTTTCCCCCTCAACCCCTCTTGAGTTCTTGTGGCTGGACTAATAATAAAATCGATGTAAGAGAGATTAACAAGAGAAAAACAAGTTTTTAGTTGGTTTTTAAAAAAATTGTTTTGGAGCATGGTTGATTTACAATGTTGTGTTAGTTTCAGGTACATAGCAAAGTGACTCAGTTATACATATACATATATCCACTCTTTTTTGATTCTTTTTTTAAAAATTTATTTATTAAATTTATTTATTTTTGGCTGCATTGGGTCTTTGTTGCTGCGTGCGGGCTTTCTCTAGTTGTGGCGAGCAGGGGCTACTCTTCATTGTGGTGCGTGGGCTTCTCATTGCGGCAGCTTCTCTTGTTGCAGAGCACAGGCTCTAGGCACGCGGGCTTCAGTAGTTGTGGCACGTGGGCTCAGTAGTTGTGGTGCATGGGCTTAGTTGCTCCATGGCATGTGGGATCTTCCCAGACCAGGGCTCGAACCCGTATCCCCTGCATTGGCAGGCAGATTCTTAACCACTGCACCACCAGGGAAGCCCTCTTTTTTAGATTCTTTTCCCATATAGGCCATTACAGAGTATTGTATAGAGTTCCCTGTGCTATACAGTGGGTCCTTATTAGTTATCTGTTTTATATATAGTCGTGTGTACATGTCAATCCTAATTTCCCAATTTATCCCTCCCCACCCCTTCCCCCCGGTAACCATAAGTTTGTTTTCTACATCTGTAACTCTATTTCTGTTTTGTAGATAAGTTCATTTGTACCCTTTTTAAAACAAGTTTTAGTTCATGCACACAGAGTTCCCTAGAAATGGGACCTTCAAAGTGGCCAAAGCAGGCAACTTTTATGCTCTTCAGACAAAGAAACAATAAATTTGGGGGGAAAGGACAGGACCAAGAAATGTAGGTTGTGGGTGCTCAATTAGTGAAGAATCTAAGCAGCGTTTGGGCTTGGGGTAGTAAATTAAAGAAGTAACAAGGTGTGTTTATATAGGCTTCTAGGGCCGAATTCTGTCTTTGGCCATAAGGGTGTCCTTCTACCTCCAGATGTGGGGAGGGCACCTTTCATGTGAGAGATTTATTTCCTGCTTTCTGGGAGACGGAGAGGAGGGTCAGAGGGTTCCTCTTGCGTTGGCCATCTCTTAAGTAACTTTAATTCAAAATAACCAATAGGCCATTGAGATACATTTTGGGGCAGCCGGCCCAGGGCCCCAACAGAGTACATGCACAGAGAGCTGGAAGCAGGTACCAGTTCCTTTAATCCAAGCCCGTGCTCTCTAACCCCTCGCTGCAGAATGTCTGATAAACTGTTTAAGTTTCAAGTGGGAGTTAGGTTTCATCTTTCATCCTTCTGAAGACAGTGTCAAAGGAAAAAATACAAGTTGGACAGTAGTGAAGAGTTTACCAAGGGGGGCATTTGCAGTCCGGGAAGAAGGACTGTTGCGATGGAGAGAAGTGGCCATGGTGGGTGGGGTGAGCAGGTGGCCTGATCCGTTACAGGAGCAGGAAATGGTTTGTTTTGTTTTGTTTCGCCGACAGGTGATCCTCTCATGGGCCCTGTTGGGAGGAAAGAAGCAAGTTAGTGGGTATTTTGTCCAGATTGGTCAGTGGAGATAAACAGTTCAGCTGATTATTTCTGAGACAAAGAAGGGGAATTTGCAGGGGATCTATGTCTGGCTTTGTCATAGGTGTACAGAGGGGACATCCCAAGTCTTATCTAAGCCATGTGGGGAAGGGGTGCGTCTTTGTACTAAGCAGGTGCCCGAACACAGAAGGGAGGGGGTGGATTTCTTACCCCTCACTGCTTTCCAGGAGCACAGGGCTCAGGTAAAGCTCACCATTGTCACCTGAGCTCTGTCCTGATGCACCGCTTACCCTGCTGCATGAATGGACAGCACTGGCTTAATTCTCACTGCTGGTCCCCGAGAAAGAGAGAGCATGATGGTGCTGGATCCTGCCCAGGTGGGCTTACTGCACGTGGATTGGGAGGAGGAATGAACTGGGAAGTGGAAGACGAAAGCAGGGCGGACGACTTGGCACCTGAGCTCAGGTGGGCAGAGGCTGTAGAGGCAGAGAGATGCACCTCTGAGACACGTGACTGCCCCTAGTGAAATGTAGCCCAAGGAGTGGCCAGCTTACCAATCAAATGAGCAGTTTCCCCCCACTCTGGAGGATGAAGGAGCAGAGAGAACCATTCCCAGCCAGCTTCACACGTCAGCTTCGTTCCTTATTAGCTGGATGGCTTCTGGAGGCGGTTTCCTTATCAGTAAAGCGTGGAGAGTGGTACCTGCCTCCCCTGGTGAGCTCCCACGTGCATGAGAATTCTCCTCCATTCTGGATTGATGGGCAGCCAGGAAGCAATGTGATTCCACTGGCTAATTGTTTAACTTTTCTGAGGTTTTCCTTTGGTAACAAGACGCTCCTAGTGAGGGAAGTGGCTTTCAAAAACAACAGCAATTTATCCGTCTCCTGCAGTAAAGCTGCAGACGCTTTGGGAGGAGTGCTCTTCACGCAGCTGCCTCCTACTAAAACATGGTGATCCAGGGACACAGCATCGCGGCACTGCCCGGAGCAGAGCACAAGGGGGAATGTGGCTCCCATCCTGAGGATGGACCCACATCCTGGGGGAGAGCCAGGTCTCGGGTATGAACCTGGAAGTGGGAGGTGAAAGAGCAAATACGGAAGGCAGCTTGCAGAGGGCCTTTAAGCTCAGAGATCTGCGGTCAGGGAAGAGACCCACGGGCCTTGCCTATAGCTGGGCCAGGCCTGAGACGTGCTATGTGCCTCCTGCCGGGGAGGACAGGCGGTGCTCTTAGCCTTGCCATAAACTTTTTCATAGGAGCTCCGATTTTGAAGCACGTTGAACATTGCAGTTGAACTCCCAGGGAGGTCCTAAAATGGCAAAGGCTGTCATTCTGGGAGTGATTTTCTCTTGGCTCTGACCTCAAGACATTGACAAAAGCATCAGCATAGCCATTTCGCTTGGATGGGCCAAAGTTTGGGCTGCCTCTGTTTCCTTAATTGCTATTCTCTGTTCCTCCGTCTCTTGGCTTCTTAAATCATTGGATAGCACACTCATGAAGTAGGCCGTTTAGGGAGGGCTAAGGCCTCAGATGATTGGAGTTGGAAAGGGTGCCCTAAGGCCGTGTTTCCCAAGCCCCTGCCGCACATGCATTTGGCCTGTGTGTGTGTTTGTTTTTAAAGGGTATGTCTGGTAAGACCTCAAACATGTACCACAGAATAATGTAATGAATCCTCATCACTGGCTTCCATAATTATCACCTGTGGCCAATTTTGTTTCACTCATACCCCTATCTGCTTACCCCTTATGTGGTATTGATATATTTTCCTATTATTGCCCAAACTTTCTCATGCTGCCCCTTTGTGGTCAAACACTTCCCTCACCCTCCACTCCTAGTAACTGCTGATATGTTTGCACTTCCTATATATATATATATATTTTTTTTTTATAAATTTGTTTATATTTTTGGCTGTGTTGGGTCTTTGTTGCTGCGCACTGGCTCTCTCTAGTTGCGGCGAGCGGGGGCCCCTCTTCATTGTGGTGCGCGGGCTTCTCATTGCGGTGGCTTCTCTTATTGTGGAGCACGGGCTCTAGGTGCACGGGCTTCAGTAGTTGTGACTCAGTAGTGGGCTCAGTAGTTGTGGCGCACGGGCCTAATTGCTTCACGGCCTGTGGGACCTTCCCGGACCAGAGCTCGAACCCGTGTCCCCTGCATTGGCAGGCGGATTCTTAACCACTGCGCCCCCAGGGAGGTCCCCTTCCTATAGTTTTGACTGTCGTGGAGGAAGATAAATCCTCTACCCTTGTAGGTTCTTCTGGCTGGTCTAAGAATTAAATTGACATGAGACAGATTAACAGGAGAAATCAAACAAAAGTTTAATAACATGTATATGGGGGGAGACTCAGGAAAATTGAGTAACTCACCAAAATGGCTGAGGCCCTCACCTTCAATGCTGTCCACAGCCAAAGACAAGAGGACGTTGGCGGGAGTGGTTTGAGTCAAAGGAGAGGACAACAATTCCCAGGGAGCTGGAAGAGCATAAGTTTGGTAGACAAATGTTTGCAGGGCCCCACAGAGACAATGGGATACAGAGAGGGCTCTGATCTCTAGGTCCTGTCGAGTTCCTCCCACCGTACGCGGCCCAGATCCTCGCAGACATCTCTGGTGATAGGCCTATTCCAGATACAAACCCTTTATCTAAATTCTTTAGGTAGCTAAGGGGGAGGTAAAAAGAAAGACTTCCTGAGTCACCTGTTTCTTTCTTTCTTTTTTAAATTTATTTATCTATTTAATTGAAGTACAGCTGATTTACCATGTCGTGTTAGCTTCTGGTGTACAGCAAAGTGATTCAGTTATTCATATGTATTCTTCTTCGTATTCTTTTCCATTATGGTTTATTACAGGATATTGGATGTAGTCCCCTGTGTCTTCTGTTTCTTGAAAATAATCAGCCTAAATTAATCCTCATGCCAAAGACACACACGTTGGGGTGACAGATTTTGCTGCTCTACGTGACATGACTTTTCTAGAATGTCAGATACATGGAAACGTGCTTAGCTTTATGAGTCTAGCTTCTTTCAATTCACATATAGCATCTGATACTTGTCCGTGTTGTTGGGTGTATCAAGAATTTATTCCTTTTTATTGTCAAGTAGTAGTCCATATTTGGCTTTTGAACTGGACTCTACGGATCTCAGGACCCTTGGTGACCAGTGACATCGCCTTTATGGGTTATTCATACAAATATGTGCAACGGGCCAGGCTTCAGAGGAAGAAGGGGTTTTGAGCACAGGTAGCTTAGTCACCCTGCCTTCCTTAAAATAAATTGACATGACTAAAGATTGTACCAGGCTGGGAACAGGAAAAGGTACCATCCTTCTGCCTCGCACTTGGAGTCGTTCCTAGGAGATACAGTGATGGCATGAGGTTGAAGAGGTTCACCTAGGGTTGAGCCACAAATCTCTTTTCTGAAAAAGCAGAAACAATCCTGGTTGTGAAATTTGTCAAGGGAGTATATAGGACAGTGTTACCAATGAAGATGGATGCAACAATCAAAATGAACAACAAAACAAAAACTCTCAAATTCACTTCAATAGAATGTTTAAAGAATAATATAGCACTAATGCAACAGGATTTATCCTAGAAATATAGTGAAAATTCAACATTAGGAAATGCAGTGATATATCACATTGATACATCACCACGGAATAATCATATGATTAGTTCAATAGTCTCAAAAAGGCTTTTGATAAAATACAGCATCCATTCTGGTTTAGCAAGCAACCCAATACGCTAAATGCTTTGGTCAGCTAGAAGTTGAGAGAGGAGTCCTTGTAATACAAAACTCAAAACAAAAACAAAAACACAAAAACCCAAAGCTTTTCTAAACCTAAAGCTAATGTCATCACTTGCTATGAAAAATTAGAAACATTGACATTAAAGCCAATATTAGGACTAAACTGTCAGATACTGGCGTCATTCAACATTACAAAGACTGTTATGGATTACACTGTGTTCTCCAGAGGACTGTATCTTGAAGTCCTTACTTCAGTACCTCAAAATGTTACCTTATTTGGAAATAGGGTCTTTGAAGATTAAACAAAGAGAAGATGAGGTCATTAGGGTGAGCCCTAATCCATTATGAGTGGTGTCCTTCTAAAAATTATAACAGAGACAAACCTGTACAGAGAGAAGAGAGTGTGAAGAGACATAGGGAGAGCGCCATGTGAAGACGGAAACAGAGATTGGAGTAATGCCATCTGTACGCCAAGGAAAACCAAAGATTTCTGGTAAACCACCAGAAGTTGGAGAGAGGCTGGAACAGATTCTTCCTCAGCTGTCAGAAGGAGCCAACTCTATCAACACATTGATTTTGTTTTCCTTTTTTAAGGACAAATTTCTTTTTTCAGGATTTTATTTTATTTTACAAACTTATTTATTGTATTTATTTATTTTTGGCTGCATTGGTTGCTGTGCGCAGGCTTTCTTTAGTTGACAGCGAGCGGGGGCTGCTCTTCCTTGCGGTGCGCGGGCTTCTCACTGTGGCGGCTTCTCTTATTGCAGAGCACGGGCTCTAGGTGCATGGGCTTCAGTAGTTGTGTCATGCAGGCTCAGTAGTTGTGGCTCACGGGCTCTAGAGCGCAGGCTCAGTAGTTGTGGCGCATGGGCTTAGTTTCTCCGCGGCATGTGGGATCCTCGCAGACCAGGGCTCAAACCCATGTCACCTGCATTGGCAGGTGGATTCTTAACCACTGTGCCACCAGGGAAGTCCCCAGGATTTTGTTTTATTTTCTTCTAGTCTTATTGAGATATAGACACACAGCACTGTATAAATGTCAGGTGTATAGCATAATGATTTGACTTATAATCATCATGAAGGAATTATCACAATAAGTTTAGTGAACATGTATCATCTCAGATACAAAATAAAAGAAAAAGAAAAAATATGCATTTCCCCTTGTGATGAGAACTCTTAGGATTTACTCTCTTAACAGCTTTCATATATAACATCCAACAGTATTCATTATATTTATCATGTTGTACATAACATCCTAGTATTTATTTATCTTATAACTGGAAGTTTGTACTTTTTTGACCACCTTCATCCAATTCCCCCTCCCACCACCCCCTGCCTCTTGTAACCATAAATCTGGTCTCTTTTTCTATGAGTTTGTTTGTTTGTTTTTCAAAGTATAATTGACCTTCAACACTAGGTTAGTTCCTGGTACACAACATAGTGATATTTCACAGTAAGTCTATTTACCGTCTGTCACCATCCAAAAATATTAAATTCTTATTGACCATATTCCCCACTCTGTACATTTCATTCCCATGACTCATTTATTATCATTTATTTGTGGTTCCTCAAAAAATTAAAAATAGAGCTACCATATGACCCAGCAATTCCACTTTAGGATATTTATCCAAATAAAACAAAAACACTAATTCAAAAAGATGTATGCACCCTAGTGTTCATAGCAGCATTATTTACAGTAGCCAAGATATGGAAGCAATCTACGTGCCCACTGACAGATGAACAGATTTAAAAAGATGTGAGATATATATATAGATATAGATATATGTATGTATATCTATATATAGATATATATATGTGTATCTGTTACTCTGCTATAAAAAAAGAATGAAATCTTGCCTTTGTGACAACATGGATGGACCTTATGCTTAGTGAAGTAAGTCAGAGAAAGGCAAATCTTTTCTTTCTGTGGGGAATCAAAAAAACAAAGCAAGTAAACAAACAACAAAACAGCAGTAAACTCATGAATACAGAGAACAAACAGGTAGTTGTCAGAGGGAAGGGTCGTATGGGGATGCCAGAAATAGGTGAGGGAGATAAGAGGAACACATTGATTTCAGACTTCCAGCCTCCAGAACTGTGAGACGTTACATTTCTGTTGTTTAAGCCACCCAGTGTGTGATACTTTGTTATCACGGCCGTAGGGAACAGATACCATGGAGAACCTTTATTAGGTGCTCACTGTGTGTCTGGCATTGTTCTGAGCACTTTATATCCATAAACTCATTTTAATTTCCTCAATAATTCTGCGAAGAAGAGATGATTATTATTGATGTTATGTCGATGAAGAAACTAAGACACAGAGACGTTAGCAAACGTTCCCAAAGCCATCTAGCTGGTAAGAGGTAGGACAGTGAGTTACACACAGGCAGTCTGTTTTCCTGAACGGATCCCTAACATTACCACTAATTATGCCATATTCAGATCCACAATAATTACAGCATGTTGGTAGTGATATCTTTAGACGCATAGATCAATGGAACAGATAGAAAGCTCTGAAATAGACCCATGTGTATGTAAGCATGTAATACGTAATAAGTTATCAAGGAGTAGGTGGATTACTCAATGGTGCTAGAAAAATAATGAGAAGTATTTTAAAAAGTAAAATAAAGTTAGCTTCATAGGCCATATCATACACTAAAATTATTTCTAGGTGAATTAAAGATTTAAATATATTTACAATTTGATGAGAGAATCACCAATGCAGTTGAATATTTATTCTTCTGCAGTATCAAACACCAGAGTAGCAGATATTCTATGTAGGCAGTTCTGCCAGAGGGGGAAGTGATTTACAGATTTTCCTTTATACTCAACAGTGGTCATCTGGCAAAAATAATTCAGAGGTGAAAAGAAATGAGAGGACTGTTTATTACTAAAACTATAGAAAATGGGTTAATGTTTTTAACCTATGAAGAGCATTTTAAGTTAGGACGGATACCAGCCCAGTCATAAAATGAGTGAAGGGCATGAACAGGCAGCTTGCCAATGAAGAAATGCCAATGGCCAGTTGAACTTATGAAAAACATTCAACTTTCTGTAGTATTCAAACAACTGAAAATGAAAACAGTGGGCCTCTGCATTTCACTAATTAAATTGACAAAGATGAAAAACAATGATACTGAGTACTGGTGGGATGAAAAGGAAGTGAGCAGTCTCACACACTGCAGATAGCAGTGTTTCTTGGAGCAGCTGTTTTGGAAGGCTCTTTGCCTGTGTGTATAAAATTGTGTGTGTCCTTTGATTCTGGAAATTCAACTTTCAGAAAATTATCCTAAGGAAGTTAATGTGGACGTGTCCTAAGGGTTATCTCTTTACTTTATAAATAGCAAATTATGAAAACAACGAAAATAAGAAAATTTGGTGTAGTAAATTATAGGTGTATAGGATGGCAACCGTTAAAATTAGGTTTTAGGAGAATGTTTAGTGAAATATAGCCCTGATATGGTAATGCACTTTAAAAGCAGGTTGCACACCTAAGTGTCCATCAACAGATGAATGGATAAAGAAGATGTGGCACATATATACAATGGAATATTACTCAGCCATAAAAGGAAATGAAATTGAGTTATTTGTAGTGAGGTGAATGGACCTAGAGTCTGTCATACAGAGTGAAGTAAGTC
This sequence comes from Orcinus orca, assembly GCF_937001465.1. NCBI lineage: Eukaryota > Metazoa > Chordata > Mammalia > Artiodactyla > Delphinidae > Orcinus > Orcinus orca. Next base: position 17,860,782 of record NC_064574.1, read on the forward strand.
AGAAAGAGAAAAACAAATACCGTATGCTAACACATATATATGGAATCTAAAAAAAAAGATAAAAGAAAAAAAATGTGGTCATGAAGACACTAGGGGCAAGACGGGAATAAAGATGCAGACCTACTAGAGAATGGACTTGAGGATATGGGGAGGGGGAAGGGTAAGCTGGGACAAAGTGAGAGAGTGGCATGGACATATATATACTACCAAATGTAAAACAGATAGCTAGTGGGAAGCAGCCACATGGCACAGGGAGATGAACTCGGTGCTTTGTGACCACCTAGAGGGGTGGGATAGGGAGGGTGGGAGGGAGGGAGATGCAAGAGCGAAGAGATATGGGGATATATGTATATGTATAGCTGATTTAATTTGTTATAAACCAGAAACTAACACACCATTGTAAAGCAATTATACCCCAATAAAGATGTTAAAAAAAAAAAAAGGTTGCAAAGCTTATGTTCACTCTGGTTCTATTTTTTTTTTTTTTAGAAAATAAAATTTATATATCGATGGGAAAAAAACTCAAAATTCATAGATCGCAAATAAATACCAGTGACTCTTCGAGAGAGAAGTTTAGAGGCGATTGTATTCTTAATTTTTCTACGTGATTTGCCTTAAAAATGTATTAGTTTTGCAGTTAGAATAAAACTAATAAACCTGACATATACATGCATATATATAGATTCGTGTATAAATAGATGTAGTGTTCCCCTATGTAGTGTACACACCTCTCAGATGTTAATTAAACCAAAAGGTGCCGTATTGTGAAATGCGTTGGTGCTAGTGCGAATTTTGAATATTTGTGACATTAGGGTAGCCAGCATAGTTGCTAGTTAGTATCTATCAACAGTTATAACTTGTTAAAATGTGGATTGTTAAATTATGAATGAATTTTATAGGCATTCCTAATAAGAACAGTAACAGCTAATATATATTTAGCTCTTTAAATGTACCAGAATTTTTCTAGGTTCTGCATGTTTATTGTCTCTTTTAATTTCCCTAAGACATCTAGGAGGGTGGGGTGTGTGTGTCTGTGTGTACCCACCAAGATTCACAAAGTACAGAAGATAAATATGGGTTTTTTTGGAGGGGCACCATGATTTAAGAATATGTGCTTTTGTGAGTAATTTCAAAGAAGATTTTGTGTGCTGTAGTCCCCTCCACTTCAATTTCATCCTTATTTTGTGTGGCGGCTTCTTAATGATGCTCTTGTGGATACCAAGGCCCCGCCCAGTGAAGGGAGGTCGCATCGGGGCTCCGAGCAGTGTACAGACTGTAGGCTCCCTGGGGAGCAGATGGAATGAATTTCCTTTAAGCCCACCCACCATCAACATCATTTCTCCTAAGTTTTCAGTAAGACCACAGTTTTCCCTATCTTAATAACCTTAATTATTTCTAAAATAACCAGGGAATGATAAAGGAGAATATGAAAATTGCCATTGATTCTACCATCAAATGCATTGCTGCTTCCCAACAAATTCCTGGTGTACATGTGTTGCCAACCATAGGGCCATAGCTCTATTTCTTAAGGCTTGCCTTGAGGAGCCTCCCAGGGCCATTGGGAAGCCGCTGAGAGAAATCTGTATAAAAGCTTATAGGAGATCAGGGTAATTCTGGTGAATGGGAATCAAAACAGTTTCAAACTCCCAAGTGTGCAGCAGGGTTCCTAGGTGATCCCTGGGGACTGTGGTCTGGGGATGTGTCTTGTGTTGTGCTTCTCATGAAAAATATCATCATCCGAGCAACCTGCAGGGATTGAAGGGGATAAGGTAATGAGCTTTATGATATCCGCTTAAAGGTTCAAAGGTGTGACTGAGGCGTGGAGGGAGCTGCAAGGGAGAAGAGGCAGGGAGTGGGAAAATTAACAAGAGTCTAAAATACCGATTGGTCTCAGCATGTTTTAGCAAACCGGGCAAAAATATGAATTACAGTATTTTGCTGGAGCTGTGGCCCATAGCAATAGCGATGTTTGCTAGCACAGGTGTTGAATGTTTTTCTCACCAAGATAAAATCTGAACCGTGAAAGTAACTCAATGTTGGTGGCTGTTACAGATCTTGCCCCCCAGGGCCCACCCCATCTCCTGCCTGAGGTCTGATGCTAAGTTAGAAGGGTGAGATGTGCAGCTTTGCAGGGAGAGGTTCATCAAGGCTGGACAGGTCTCAGGTGCCTCCACCAGAAATGTGGCACGGCTGCACAGAGAGATATTGATCACTTCTGGAGCCAAACACCGTGTCACGCTTCTTTTATGCCTCCCGGGAGGATGTTTCAGGGCCTTCCACCTGTGAATCTGCTGTGGTTCTCTCACTGTTGCGTTACTCCTCCAAGGTCCTGGGAGAGGCCCTGGAAGCATGTTCAGATAGTCATATATTTTATACAGTTATCAAAAGAAAGGTAATTTTAATCACGGTTGGTTAGGACTGCTGTGGGATTCCTGTCCAGCTGTTCCTTTATCATACTTTTCTTTGGGAGGTGAGGAGTTGGATGTGGGGCTTTTGGAGTAGTCAGGGGCATTTTAGGGCCCTAGGTAAGTGGAAGTTGAAATTTAGTTTGAGTTAATGGGAGATATAAACATATATATATATATATATATATATATATGTACACACACACACATACAGATACATATGTATTTCAAATATATAGTGTATATAATATACATGTAAATATATCTATACATATATGTACTATATGTAGATATGTATTATATAGTACATATACACATATGCAATATAGTATATATATGCGTATACACATATGTTTCACATATATTTTTCCTGTGTATAGTTAAACCATTACTAACTGCCCTGGTGTGGAACTGACTGACAGGAACACAGATGGTACCACCAAATCAAAGATTATTTATGATTACCCAGTCCACAAGCACACTTGTAATACCCTGAAGTATTACGGAATATACATGAACGAAATTTGATAGTGATTTCCCCCAATTTGACTACAATCCTAAAGTTTACGCTATGGAAATAATAACTGGTGGACTTGCAGGAAACTTTAAGCAATTATTAATAAACAAATTTCAATCAACCTGCTAGAGGGGATTTTGAAGTTTCTACTCTCTCTATAAAAAATGATATTGTAAAATTATTGTCAGGAAGAGGGAATGTAGCCAGGAAGGTAAGGGAATATGTTGTCAGGAGGATAATTAATAGAAATGTTATTTTTCTGGACTGCACAATGTTTGTGGTACCTGTAGGCTGTTAGAAGTTTATTATTTGTCGTGACTTCTTTTCTCCTTTCAAGTAAATAGTCCCTCTTCTCGGTTTGTAGTCTTTTCCCTAAAGAACGTCCCCTCCTCAAATTGTTTAAGCTTCAGGCTCACAACACTCAGACCTGCTCCTGGGGTGGAGGGTAATGTTATTATCTTCTTACACATGAGGAAGTTGAAACTCAGAGAGGTTAAGTGGCTTGTCCAAGGTCACGTGGTCATAGCCTGGGCTCCAAGCTGCTCATCACCCATGTGCTGTGCCGTCCTCCCAGTGGGGTGTGGTCGGGATGTGGTTTTGCTTTTCTCTGCATTAGTGGAGTTGCAGCTGCTATGGCCAGAGCCCTGGGAAACATGGAAGGGCTCTCTGCCATCAGTTCTTTGCAGGCTTATAGGTAGTTGCCCCTCGGGGAAGTGTTCATGCACTTGCCGGTGGTACCCGAGCCAGGTGCCCTTTCCCCTGGCTTCAGGGTGTCAGCCGCGGGGGACAGGTGTATGATCCTCATGACTTCTGTTAGTTTGGTGGTTGCTCTTGGTCCTCGTCTGAAAAACCGTTTTGCCATTTCTCACCCCTTTCCTTCTACCCCCAGCTCTTAGCCTTTCAGTCTGTGGGCTCTCCCTGATGAGAGTAGGCCCCAGGGCCCCAGGGAGAATGGGTTAGAGGGAAGAAGCCAGAAACAGTCTAATCAACAGGCTGTTGATGCAAGAGGGGCAAAAGGCATCCAAATTGGGCATCCTTTCTCTCTTCCACAGCTTCTCCCTCTCACAGCCCCTGGCATCCCATCTGTCAAATACCACTGGATTTCCCGGAATTCCATCCATCAGACTGTGCAGTTCTCTCAAGAATGAGTTGCATGGTGAATAGATTGCTGGCATTTTGGGTGGGCCCCAATTGTCTTGCATCTTCTAAGTCCATGAGAAAAAAATACAACACTGTAAGCTTCAACATTTATGGTTTCTTTGCTACTTTTGTGTGGGATTTTTTCTTCATTTCAGTCAGTGTTGAGGTCGGAGGGTTTGAGAAATTTACTCTTATGCCACCATCTTTCTCGCTAATGTTGGTTTTGATTCTGCTTTTTGCATTTTAACTTTTCCTGAAATTCTTTATTAACCCACAGATCACCCAATCCCCTTGTCTTTGCGTCTTATGTTAGTTTCCCTTTGTAGCTTTTTTCTCTTCTTGTTTCACAAAGCCCTGGGTCTCTTTGCATCCTATGAGGATGCTGAATGTTTTTTTACAGCATTCATCAGGTTCCTGTAGTAAATCATCTTTAGCGATCTTCTCTTAAGTTTTCATGATGATTTATTTTGCGTTTTCCTCTGTATTCCTTTTTTGTAATCATAATCATTTTTATTATTTTTCCTAAAGATTTTCTTTTCTTTTATTTTCTATTGGAGTATAATTGCTTTACAATGTTGTGTTAATTTCTGCTGTACCAATGAAGTGAATCAAGGGAACCCTCTTGCACTGTTGGGGGGAATGTGAATTGATACAGCCACTGTGGAGAACAGTATGGAGGTTCCTGAAGAAAACTAAAAATTAGAACTACCATATGACCCAGCAAACCCACTACTGGGCGTATACCCTGAGAAAACCATCATTCAAAAAGACACATGCACCCCAGTGTTCATTGCAGCACTATTTACAGTAGCCAGGACATGGAAGATTTTATTTTCTGAATGCAGGAAGGAGACGGTAAGGAAGAGAGACTCCAAGTGCTTGGAGCAAGTCTTCTTCATTAGAGGGCCAGTGACTGTGGTTTCCTAGTTGTTAAGAACTATGCATTTCTGAACTTGGGGGTTAACGGTGTGGAAGGAACACATGGTCTGCCTAGTGAATTCCAGGCAGATGAGGTTTAACTTTTCTTCTTCCAGATTATAACAAGGGTGTCATGAGTGGTCTGCTGCTTGAATGTTTAAATCCATTTCTGTTTCTTCAGGATGCTAATGATAGTTTTATTGTTTTCAGTTCTTTTGGAAGTTTTCACCTTTTCCAGTGTTCTCTTAGGCATGGTGTTGAGGTTCTAAGAGAGGCTGTTAGGAGCTTCCTGCCAGGTTGCATTTCAAAGGGAATGTGACTCAGCCAAGTTCATGCAACCAGCTGGTGGCAGAGGCAAACCTGTAATGCAGGCTCCTTTCTTCCAGGCAAATCCTCCATCTTCAAGACCACCTGCTGCTCTTGACCTGTCAGGACCTGAGCTATGATGTGGTTTAGCAAGTAGTGGCTTTGTTAGAAGCTCATTTCTGTTCCGAGGAGTTTTAGCCCGAGGTGGAGTCATGCTGGCAGGGGCTGCACTCATAGGATCCTGTGCATTGGGACTTTTCAGTTTTAAAAAAATGTGCATAGAGCTAGAAGTGGCTGAGTGCTTGTTCCAAAGATGAGAAACATGCTTATGTGTCCTGGACATGAACTCCTCGGTGTTAGAGAGGTGGAGACGGGGCAGCTTTGAGATACTGGCTGTGTTTTTTGTGCTTAGGAACCTTAGTGACAGCCCTGCTATCTTTTTTGTTTGTTTTTGTTTCTTGAGGAGGACAACAAAATGTTTATTATTAATCACAAATCTTCATTAGACTTAAGATTCAGATAGTAGCAGCATAAAGACCCACTAGTGGCTAGCCTGTTACCATGCACTTTTTTTTTTCACAAGAAATGTTTAACAAGGACCTAGAAGAACTAAAGAACAGAGATGAACAATGCTGCCTTTTTTTGAAAGGCTCATCAAAGGCCACTTCCTTAATTTCTAGCAGGGTGCCTGCTTCCTATCTGTGGGTGCCTCTGTCTTAGTGAGGTTTACCTCTCCAGGGAACCGAAGTATCAACATTTGAGAAAAAGAGTGCACAAGTTTAATGATTTAACAGGCTGACATGCTAGCACAGCTGAAACTGCAGTTACCTAAGGCACTGTCAGCGTCCCTAAGACCTCAGAACACACTCTTAGTGGACTGACCCAATCGTGGCGTCCAGGTAATATGAACTTTAGACTCATTGAGGCTCCTTTAGCCTCTGTCCTTAATGGAATCTTTCATTCCACAGTTAATGCACATTTAACGGCCCTGGTAGATGGAGCCCAGCTGGCCACCACAGGCAGATTTGCCAAAGCTTAACTGTTTTGAGAGAGCTCACAGCAACTATACTTACGATAATATTCAGACCTCAGTAAATATTTTATCTACACAATGATCAGTTGGGTGATTTATATAATGCTGGATGCTATTATCGAGTTTAATTGACTGTGTGCAAACCTAATTTTTACTTTATGTAATTAAATGTTAATATACATATAAAAACTGAGTACATAAACCAATATCGTCAACCAGTCCTAAATGTTTCTGAAGCTTTTGTAGGCATGGCATTGTGTAGCAGAGAAATGCTGGCCTTTGGGGAAAGGAAAGAGAGAATCCACCAATGTAGGGAACTTGGATTGGGTTCTTATCTCATTGGAATCTCAGTTTCTTCATCTTTAAAATGAGGATGAGTACTTCCTGGATCATAAAATGACTGTTAGGATTAAATGGTATTATGTTGCCATTTAATTTATTATTATTTATTATTATTATGAACGGCTGGCCTGTTGCCTGGCAAGGAATAGCAGGGATCACTTTCTATATCCACCTTATGGATATGTTTATTGAATGCCTCTCGTGTTCAAAGTATGATTGTATGTGACAAGCCAAGGCGGGTACCTTACCTGCTTTATTTCTCTCCATGTTTTCCTTGTTTGGCTCCCACTAGAACATGAGCTTTGTGAAATAGGGACACACAGCTCTTAATCCCTGCTCTGTCTCTGGTGCCTAGAATAATGTCTGGCGCACAGTAGTTATCCGATCTAGGATTACTGAATGTCATTCAAGCATGGGCTGTTAATTCAGAGAGATAATAAGGAGGCGTGAGAATCGCCAAACTGGAGGAGTTTACTGGTTTTGCATGCAGGAGACATGATCATAGCGTTGAGAAGGCTTGTGCTTTGGGGTCAGATTGAAAGTAATTTGATTCCTGACTCTGCCCTTTACAAGCTGTGTACCCTTGAGGAAGTTACTTAACCTTTCTGAGCCCCAGATTCCAACTTTGCAAAATTGTACATTGAATCCCAAAGAGCAACTCACAGGGCTGCTGTAAGAGAAATAAGGTAGTGCTTGTAAAGAGCCTGCCGCTTAATTATTTAAAGTTATGCAGAGTAGGCACAGAAGGCTGATTTTTCCCAAGGTGAAACTTGGGAAAGCTTTGAATGACCTGAAGATGTTCTCTCCCAGGGATTCTTGATGTGATTATTACAAGAGTCCACTCCTTGCTGGGCCAGGTAGGAGCACTTGGCTGTCGTCTCTCCTGAGGTTCTCTAGGGCATGTCACTAATGGAGCTGAGGTTTACAGTGAGGTCAAAGGGAGCACCAGAGACCCAGAGAGAGCCATGTGTGGACCATGTGACTCTTCATGACCTTGAACCTTCAGGACAGTGAGTGGAGACCCAGGAGCCTGACCTTGTTGGTCTTGGTGGACCAGGGCTCAGGATGTGTGGCTGCTTCTCTTTCTTTTTTCCTTTGAAAAAATTATGTGTTAAAAATAAGTCAGGGGCTTCCCTGGTGGTGCAGTGGTTAAGAATCTGCCTGCCAATGCAGGGGACATGGGTTCGAGCTCTGGTCCGGGAAGATCCCACAGGCTGCGGAGCAACTAAGTCTGTGCGCTACAACTACTGAGCCTGCGCTCTAGAGCCCGAGAGCCACAACTACTGAAGCCCGCACTCCTAGAGCCTGTGCTCCGCAACAAGAGAAGCCACCGCAATGAGAAGCCCGCGCACCGCAACAGAGAGCAGCCCCCGCTCACCGCAACTAGAGAAAGCCCGCGCGCAGCAGTGAAGACCAAACACAGCCAAAAATAAATAAATAAAATAAATTTATTGAAAAAATAATAAGTCAGTTTCAGAAGAAGAGGTGTTTAGCAAGCCAGATATTCCTGTAGAGGTAGCAATGTTAGTGGTCACTTAGGGTTATGACCTAGTGACTAAGACTGTGGTGTTTGGAATAGGACTGCCTTGGTTCAAACCCCAATCCAGCCATTTCCTAGCTGTGAGATTGGGGGCAGGTTATGTAGCTGGTTCTTAGTTTCATCATGCATAAAGCATGGGTAGTAATAGTACCAGTATCATGAGGCTCCTTGAGGATTAAATGAGAATATTTAATCGCAAATTTAATCACTTTGTATGGTATACAGTAAGCACTCAATAAGCACCAGCAGCTGTAATTATTGTTCCCACTTCACAGATGAAGAAGTGGAGGCTCGAGATTTTCTCTGACCCGCCAGAGGTCATAAAGAAAGTGCCAGAACCAAGCTGGGCGCCAACCTCTGTTGCTGTCTTGCACTCCTGACACTTCATCACACTCCATTCATTCATTCATTCTGAGGCATGTATTGAGTTTCCCTTAAGCTCTCAAGCGTCAAAGTGCCAGGCTCTTTGATATGTCCTGAGGATTCAGTGGCAAAGAACATGGACGTATGCTTCCTGCTCCAGTGGACTTAAACGGGTGGTGGGAAGACAGAAAATAAACAAATGAGTAAATGAATAATTGCAGAGTTACTCAGGGGGTATGAATAACACCATCGAACAGAAGCAAGACGGTATGTTAGAGAAGAATTGGGGAAGAGAGGAAGTTGACTCCCGTAGAATGTTCAGAGAGGCTTCTCTGAGAAGCTGGCGTTTGATGTGGGAGATGCCCAGGGCCAGCCACGTGATGCCACATGAAGCGCTAGGGTGAGAGAGTTCCAGGCAGGGGGAACAACAGTGCAAAGACTCTGAGGCCATCCGGCTGACTTGGGCTTCCGAGGTCTTCAGAAGATGGCACGACTCCTGCCAGAAAGCAGTGTCAGCCCTTTCTTCTGTGTAGAGGAAACCTTTACTCACCTTTCCCAGCCGATCTAAAGTTTCCCTGAAATGGGTTATGACCCTCGGCCATCTCTTTCTTTCACTGCTCCCTCAAAAATAAAAATGAAAAAAAGACATCACCACGGTGTGAGAAAAGATGAAAGATGCTATTCCGGCTTCTGAGTGGGCAGAGCTCTGGCCCGGGGCCAGGGGAGCTGGCTTCCATCACAGCTCTGCACCCCTCTCTTTGCAGCCTTGTCCTTTTGATGCCTGTCTGCCCACCTGTAAATTTAGGAGCTGGGCCAGGTGACCCCTTCCCTCTTGAAACGTGGGAGAGCTGCGGAATCCCTGAATCTGCTGCCGGGTTGTTTGGGGGAAACAGAAACGGACTTGCTGGGTTGGGTGGGGCCGCTGTTCAGGCTGGTGGACTCTCCAGCTGGTCTCCAAATTGAGCCATCTTCACTCTAACCGGAGGTGACTACTGTCCCTCACCCACCCCCATCCTCTTGGCAGGGTGAAGCTGAGTGCTGACCCCACACATGCGCGCCGCCTTCGTTCTTTCCTCCTGGTCACAATGCAGAACAGCATGTGCTGAGACGTTGCCTGCGGCAGAGCAGACGGCCCTCTTCCCTGCTGTCTCCGGGAGCCTGGGAGGGCTGGCACATATGAGGAGATGGAAATCTGCCTGCCACATTCCACTGTGCTCTCTTCTTGTAGGACATTAAGATGCACCAGACTGGGGCCCGCGGCAGACACCGCAGGGAAGCTGGTCTGAACAGAGGCTTTTATTTCCAGGGGACACCTGGCCCTCCTGTATCCCACCAGCATCCCAGCAAATGTAGCTGGGTGATAACGTGGATGCACAGTCGCCATCTCCCAGGGTGTCAGAAATCGAAGTGCCCTTTGAGAGAGTTTAATTTATTCCTTTGTTACCTGGGAAGAATCTCTGACCTGCAAGGTTAGGTGAGTTGCCTGAGGTCACACAGCAGTAAGTGGCGAATGAAGCTGGGAGTGACAGCGCATATCAATAGCTTATCACCATGGGCACTGCTGATTCATACAGGATGTGATGGACCAGCTCAGATAGTTTCTTTAAAATATTTTATTTGTTTTGAGATTATGCAACGTGGACACAGACAACATAGCTGTCTTTCCCATTTCTAATGCATACATTGGGATTAAATATTAATTTAACAAATACTTACTTAGAACCTACTATGTGCCAGGCACCGTTCCAAGTCTTTACATTTCCCGAATCCTCATCACAACCCCCAAGGGATGGGCACTATGATTATCCTCGTTTTACAGATGAGGAACTGAAGCACATAGAGGTTAAATAACCTGGTCAAGGTCACACAGTTTAAAAAAAAAAAAAAAAAGCTGGGATGCTGGCTCCAGAGTCCATACCTTTAAACCCTACGGATGCTCAGTTTCACTGGTCAGAAACTGTCATCCACCGTGCAAGGCGGGCACGCCCGAGGGACCCTAATCTCCTTGAACTCTTCAGTTCTCTCAAAGAGAGAAAACACTGGAGTCTGGAGCGGGTGTGAGGGTGTTGGAACAGGTTCTAGAAGGTCGCTGTTTCTGTTAGCCTTGTCTTTTCCTGCTCCACTGTGCTGCCTTGGAAGTCAGAACACATCTCTGGGCTAGAAGACACCCAGCAGCAAGGTCATTATTCTCCGCTGAAGTCCCTTTGCTTGCTTCCACCTTTGTTGTTTTCCTGGGTTTATTATAATGGGCCAAATTAACCTGAGTTGCCTCCCAGAGTCTCTGGGAGAAAACCAAATGAACAGATCAGACCCTGTTTCCCTGGTCCTTGGGGAATGCCTGAGCCATCAGAGAGACATCATCTTATTTATAATAAATGCACTGTTCAAAGAGCTTTAAAACATTCTTTTTCCTATTAGGAGTATTGTTTCTATCGGTTGAGTCCATGAGTGTTTGACATTAGATGACTTTATAAAACATGCTACTGATTGGATTTGTTAAAGCAAATAAATCACACGCTAATTGGAACGTGCCCTGCCTTTACTTTTGCTCACTGAATTAGGTATCATGGTGTGAAGGCTTTCTTATCATATTTGTGCACTTTTTTAAACACCCCCTTTGGCATAGACTTCTGCAAATTCAATTAGATATTCCCAAAAGGAATTCAATTTATGCCAGGCTGGTTTACATTCATTCCGGGGGCAAGACTCGCCTACCCACGATAGCCTGCCCGCGATTAATAAGCCACTTAGATACTGCCCTGCCTTCAAAGTCTTTGTTGGAACAAGGGCAGCATCTTGATGACGTGGAGGCCGGCGAGCTTTATCATTAGAATGTGTGTGTCCACAGAGTAGGGCTGGCTTCATGGGTGTATGGCTTGTGTAGTCACCCAGGACCTGGCACTTGGAAGGACCCCATGCTTAGTTTAATGTTCTGCTATGGCCACGTTGAAATTCTTAATAGTTTTTAAGCAAAAGGCTTTGCATTTTGGTTTTGCACTGGGTCTCCCGTGAATGTAGTAGCTGAGGTCTGCCCTGGTTGTCAGACTTTCTGGCTAAGAGAGGAGTCCTTGATTTGAGTCTTAGCTCTGCCTCCGATTGGGTGGTGTTGAGAATGTCACCTGCTCTGGCCTTGGTTTCCTCGTCTGTGAAGTTGGAGCATTTCTCCTCACCCATGGAGAACACATGCTGTGATGTCCGTGAAGGGTTTATTTAAATCCAGCTACCTTTTGTGCTTCTCTCAAAAGAAGCCGGCAGTGTAGCTACAGGCCGGGAGTGTAGCTTTGGAAGGCAGTGGATAACATGTCCCCCCTTGCACTTCTGGGAGGAAGGAAGAGACGTTCTACAACTGAGAAATGGGAAGGAGGTATCCAAAGCGCATGACATCAGGCACTCAAATGGTGAAACACGGTACTTTTCTGTGACCATGTTAAAATTGGAAATTTTTATGGCATCAAAGCAAAGGTTCGCAAAGTACAGCCTGCAGGCCGGTTCTGGACCTTCACTGATTTTGTACTCTACCCACAAAGGAGGATTGGTGTTTACATTTTTAAAGGTTTAGACAACTCAAACGAAGAATACTGTTTTGTGACGTGAAAAATCATAGGAAATTCAAAGTGCAGTGTCAGTAAATCAAGTTTTATTAGAACATAACTCTGCCCATCTTTCTTTGTGGCTTCTAGCTGCTTCTGCTCCAATGGCATTGCTGAGTCATAGTGACAGAGACCCAGTGGCCTTCTGTGGTGGGCAGAATTCCAAATTGGTCCCCAAGATTACTGGCCCCCGGTATTCATGTCTTGTATAATTCCCATCCTTTGGGAGGGACTCTGAATTGGATAGATTTCACTGTTATGATTAGGTTATGTTAGTGACCAAGGAGAAGGAATTTCACAGATGTAATAAAGTTCCCAAGTTGGTTGACTTTAGTTAACCAAAAAGGAGAAGATCTTGGTTGGGTGGGCCTGACTGAATCAGATGAGCCCTTAAAAAGGATGGAGTCTTACCCAGAAAGAGATGTGACGCATGAGAGGGTTTATGGCAGGAACTGTGGGTAGTTTTTAGGGGCTGAGAGTGGTTCCTAGATGATGGCCAGCCAGAGAGGAGGGACCTTGATCCTATAATTACAAGGAACTGAATTCTGCGAAACACCATGCAAAAGATGACCCGGGCTCCAGAAAGTAAAGCAGGTCCCCTGATACTTTGACCTCAGCCTTGAGAGGCCCTGATAAGGTGAAGCCTTGTCTGTACCTCTTACTTGCGGAAACCAGGAGATAATAAATGGGTGTTGTTTTGAGTTTGTGGTAACTTGTTGGGTAGCAAGAGAAAACCAATACACCTGCAAGGTGAACGTCTTTAATATCTGGCCCTCTACAGAAAATGTCGCTTGACCCCTGTCTTAGGGAGTGGGGGTAGTTAGACTTAACCTCCATTCATAAACATACATATATAAATATATACTTACATAGCTCAAGTACAGTGCCTGGGAAAGAGCAGAAACCCAGAAAACCGTTCGTTTCTCTTCCGAACTCAATTCTGTTCAAGAATACACAGGATCATATCTGAGAAATGCAGAAGCAGACACATTTATATTTTTATTGAATTCTATTCCGCTCTCGTTTTCAAAAGAGGAGCTCATGTTTAAAAAAATTCTGATTGGCACTATAAACTTTATTTATGCTTTAATGTATCTTAAAGTATGTATCCTGCACTATTTTTACTTCCCTTACAGATGCTGATATGCTATACATTACCAAACCCAAATGGATTTTCAAAATCCAATTTCCTTGCTACCGTTTTCCATTTCTCTGTTGACTTTATATGCTTGACTCACATCAGAGCATCTGGGGCCTTTGCTACCTTTTGACCTCAACCTGTCCAGGAAAATAGCTTCACTGTCCCTGTGTAGAGAGAGAGCGCTGGGTCCTCCCTCGGCCTGTGGCTGCACTGCCCTGTCCTCCCTCAATTATTGGGATCTTCTCCAAACCAGGGCATGTGCTTTGGAGGCTGAGCCCAATTCTGGGGGTGGGGGTCGTTTTAGGAGATTTTTGTTTTCTTCCAAAATGATAGTGATGGAGTTGGTATCAGTTGAATGGGACCAGTTTAAAACAGAATGAGGCGAGCATCCAAATGAGTGTCTTTGGAGGATCTCTCCAGTGATAAGTCTTCCCCAAGTAGCCTGCCACGAACACCTGCAAAGATGGTCTGGACCCTTTTTTAGCAGGTGTTATGTGCCAAGGGATTCCACCGAGAGAAAGAGAAACATAATTTTTTTTTGCGGTACGCGGACCTCTCACTGTTGTGGCCTCTCCCGTTGCGGAGCACAGGCTCAGCGGCCATGGCTCACAGGCCCAGCTGCTCCGCGGCATGTGGGATCTTCCCGGACCGGGGCATGAACCCGTGTCCCCTGCATCGGCAGGCGGACTCTCAACCACTGCGCCACCGGGGAAGCCCGAGAAACATAATTTTTGAAAGAGCAAGAGGAGCCGCAAGGAGACTCAGGATCGTGCGTTTGAGTATTTCATGCTCTGAGTGCACGGGAAACCAGTCTCTCCTTCCTTCTCCTCCCTTTGGTAGCTCTCAGTAGCTCGTCCTTGGGCTGGTGGCATGGCGCTGCCTCTCTGGGGCTCCTGAGAGTTCCCAGGCCTTTCTGAGCCTCTGGAATCCTTAACCTTGACCACTGGAAGGTTCCTTCGTGATCCATCTTGCACCCCAGAAAATGAAGGCCCAGAAAGGAGGAAGGAAGGTGAGCTAGAGGGGCTGCACCCTCTGGCAGTGTAGATCATTGCCAGAGTGTATAATCTTGAGCTCTTAACCACTCTATTTGTCGGTCGTTGGCTGAGAGGAAGAAAATTCAGGGAGGCTTGCTAAAAAAATATTTATCAAGTATATTTTCTCTCCTGAATAGCTTTCAAAACTTATCTCTGGGTCAAGTCAGATCGACAGGGAGCAGGTGTCTAGACTGTATCATATTGGGCTCCAGTGAGTTGCTTTTCCTAAATTGTATGTTTGGGTGATGCTATCAATTTATACAGAGAATGATTATGAGAAATAGTCTCATGAAATTGGCCAGGTGCCCCATGTGTGGATGCTGTCTTAGATATTGTTCATTATGGGCTATGGGATTTCTGTTACCAGTACCACTTTGGAGACGTTCTCGTGTGATCTAAGCACCTGGAATGGTTGTAATTTACCTGAGCCATTTGGCTTTTATTGTATGAACACAGAGTGTCCAGTATCTGAACAGATTGTCCTTTTTCTCTTGGCCTCCGGAAGCTCAGAGTCAAATAGGTAACTCCCTTTCAGCAGGTGGACATTTGGGAAATTGCAGGGTGGACTTGTAACTCTCTCCTTCTGTCCTGCTTGTCTTTCTTCTCCTGTCCTCAATTTGCCCTTTGCCATCATGCTGTACTTCCTTCTTCTGTGTTTGTCCATCCACTGTGGCTGGACTCGAGTTGATAGAGGGTAGATTGGTAACCAGTTACCGCATGGTCTATGGTTTTTTGTTTTTTTTTTTTTTTTGGTCTATGTTCTTGATCTATACAAAGCACAGGGATACTTCAGACGATCACTTGGCCACGCATCCTGCTTTGCTGGGAGCCCAGGAGCTGCACAGAAAAGTCATGAACCATGTGTACCCCTGGAGTTTGGACATACATGTGTGATAAAGTGCAGGACAGGGGCCTGTTCCTAGAAACTCTTCTGTATTGAGAGACACTGAGGTCCACATAATAGATGACAAATTCTGGCAGCGTGGAATAGAACTGACACGTGGGCCTGGCTGTCCCAAGGAAATAGTGGCTCAAAATAGAATGTAAGGCTGCTTTCGGCTCTACTTTAAGCCAGCCCCTCTTCAAGGGAAACAGAGGGCTGTGGTCTGAAAATAAGAACCAGGTCACTGGGGCCACAGGCCTGCTGCTGTGGGACCCCAGTATCAAAGAACAGACTGTGGGAAAGACATTGGCTCAGTGGCTGCAAGTTGAAGTGGTCACCAGAGCTTCGCAGGTGGAGGCAGTGAGGTGCCCGGGGATGGCTGTGAAGAGGAGAGGGGTCCCTACCCCGTAGAGGGCCAGGACCTGCCAGCACTCAGCTCGGGGGCAGCTGAGCAGGCCATCTACCATTGGGTGGAGGAAGGGAGGTGAGGGGTGGACGACTGACCTGATCCAGGAGACTAGGGGCAAATGATTGATATGACCTTGCTTGGGATATGAAAGCTGGGATGCCCAGAGGTATAACTGAGCCCTCCTAAATCTTGTCTAGAACACAGCTGAGAATTGGATTAATTAGACCATTAAGTAAAATTTATTAATAATTTTTCCTTTGAGCTTCGACATATCTCTGTAAAAGTGTGTTTTGCATCACACCCTCAAGTGTATGTTTGTGTGGTTATCTTTCCCTGTCCTCTGCAAACCTTGTGAGGGTAAGAATCATATCTGTCAATCCTGTGACCCTGCACAGACCTGTAAAAAAAAAAACAACAACAGAAAACGTCATTAAATGTTTCTAGGATAATAAGCAGGATAATGAATTCAAATGGGAAAGACACAACCACCTTAGAAGCACTTTATCTTCCTAACCCCCTCTCATCACCTTGTAAGTGAAAGGCTTGGTCCTTGGTTTCTGGGGAATACCTTCTTTCTCTGGTCTATTAGAAAGAGCATGGGTTCTGTGGTTAGGTCACCATAGATTTACACTTGCCTCTGACACTTTCCTTCCGTGTTACCTGAGCAGGTCGTTTAACCCTTTAATGCATCAATTACCTTATACTTAAGTAGGGATGAAAATCTACTTCACAAAGTTGTGAGGATTAAGTGAAAGCAAAGGTGACAGTGTCTGTAATCAGTGCCTAGTTTATTGCCTGACATGGAGCAAATGCTCAAGAGAGCACGCTTCTTATATTAGTCAGGATGTGCAAGGCTCTGCTATGGTAACAACTAAGCCCTAAGATGTCAGTGGCATATTAAGACTAGAAAAGTCGGCATTTTGCTCCTGTTATGTTCAATGGCAGTATTACTGGTCAGGCGACTGTCTGGGTGACACACCTCCAATGAATGTCTCAGGGATCTAGACATCTTTCTTCCTTTGATGGCATTGCCTTCAAGTATACCTTTGAAGGTCTTCACAGTGGGGTGAGAAAGATTGCTAGTAAGAGATTATTTTGGGGGGGCTAGTCTTGCACGTGGTGAGTATCACTTTATTGCACATTTCCAAGGTTTACCACATGGTTTTCCCCAGATGCAAGGTGGCCTGAAAATACAGAGTTCTTGTGTGCCCAAGAGAGAAGACCTCAACAGTTCGCCATGCACCTAGCGTCATCTTGGCCATGCTTTCTTTCTGTAGCCCTGGATGCTATCTCAGTTTAGGACGATTTGTCAGTTCTGCCCGTGAACACTTGAGATGCTGCAGGCTCCCCTCACTTGCCAATTCCAGCACATCGGGATCTGGATGTTGTCAGTGGCTTTGACGTGGTTGGTTTGTCTTCCACAGGCTGGGAGACAGGCTCCAGTGAGGCAGCGGTGGTGTAAGGATGGGAGGGTGGCCCTCTGAGCGATTGGAACTGTTGCTGCTGCTACTATTTTCTAAATTTTAAATGGAGTGTGTTGTGTTTTCGTCTCTGTGGCATTCACTGTGCTGTTCTGGTCAGAGAAGGTCTATAGAGGAAGTGATTTGGGGGAGGATATAGTTTGGAATTTTCAGGCAGGCAATATGGGGAAGAAGCTTTCTAGGTATTAGAAGTGCTAAGTAAGTATGAGAATGGAAAGAGCAGGTGGAGCTTGGGGACCGCTGTGGGCTCACTGTTACTGGAACGTAGTTTGGTCTCTGTCTGGCATCCCATTCACATTTATGGGTTCTTTCAATCAATGGATATTTCTTAAGCCCATCCTCTGTGCCAGTGCCATTCCCAGCCATTCTGAAGCTTACTGTCTAGTGGAAGCTGGTTGATTGCCTCTGTCCTTGCCTTTCAGAGGTCTCCCTTGTCCACTCTATCTGGGCTGAAGTCTCCTCTGCTTTCTTCCCCTGACCTTTCCTCTTATCTCTTGCCTCTGACACTTGGGACTTCCATCCTTGTCTGTTGACCCTTGTCCATCCACACTGGGCATTGCCCTTCTTCCCTTTGTTTCCCGAAGCACCAGTGACACGGGGCTGTTGTATGTCGCCAGCTCTCAGTGTGGAGTTGGATGTAGTGGAGGGACGTTACATCATAGGACAGGGAACTGTCTCCAATTCATGGTCAGAAAGGCTTCCTGGACCACATCAGCCTAGGGGTCCTCTCAGTCACCCCAACCGCATCCTTCATAGCACATACAGAAATGCAGAGTTACTTACTAGTTTGCCTGTTTACTGTCTGTCTGCCTCACTCATGCTAGTGATAGCATGCCTCTTTTGTAAACCACTGTATAGATAGCACCTTGTACTCTCCTGGATCTACCCTAAGAGCTCAATTAAATAATTGTGAATGAAAGAATGAATCAATGAAAGTAAACAGAAATTTTAGTTTCTACCAGTTCATCAGCCATTTCGCATCACAGGAGATTTCTCATTGGCTTTCACCTGCTGTAGGTGTCTGCTTTACAATGTGTTTCTTGGATCTCTCTCTCTCCCTCTCCTTCCCTCTCTCTTTAGGTGTCTATACTGCAAATTCCTGTTGCTTTTTAGTGCAAAGCTATTTAATTCTCTCAACTCAAGCCCCAACCCTTGCACTACCAAAACAGGTCCAGCTCTCCTTTGCCCAGCCCAACTCTTCTGGGTTTCCATGCTCTGTAAGAAAGGAAATGGAGAGAGCTTTGCCATCATAGGTTTACTTTAGCAGTGTGTATCAGATCTGTCAACAGGCCTTCCACCAGCACTAAGCAGAGGAAATCCCAGGTCTGGGGGTAGAGAAGGGATTTTGTCCTTTGTTGCTAATGGAGACAATGGTGCGATATTACATGAGGCTGCAGACACAGGAAGGGGCTAGCAAGGGATGGTTTCTGTACGTGGAGCAGAACCATGGATGTGGTTTGGATGTGTGATAGGGGAACCAATGGTTGTTTAGGGGAGGGAGATTGTGATGTGATGAGGTCTGAGCAGTAAGGAGACAAGAAAGGGCAGTGGGACTATGGACCCGCGTGTGAAACGCGGTCCTGGTGCTTTCTCTGTTCCTCTGTGCGTGCCAGCTCACCCCGGAGTACTCTGCCTCTTGCTCTGTGCTCATGGAGACGCTCCTGAACTTTAGAGCCCTGATTAGTTCTCCTCTTCCTCTTCCCCTTCCCCTTCCAGCATATAGTCACCTCCTGCTTCTCTGGAGAGACCAGCATTTCCTAGTTGGAGCCCCAATTCCATACCACACATCTCCCTTAATGTCACCTGGAGGGGACTTAGAGCCCATAGCATATGCTCAGCAAAATCCAACTTACACAACTCATTGCAAAGTGGTGGGTGATGGATGGCTTGGACTTTTAGGGAGAAGCTTTAAATACTGTCAGCCTTGACTGTATTATCTTCCAGGTGCATGATTGTCTAATTCTCTACACATTTGATTTTTTACTCCATGAAAACTTCTTTTATAGGGAAGGAGGTGGGTGTTGAGAATTTATTCTGTGCCAGTTTTTGTATGTTTTTCCATTTAATCCTCCTGATATTTCTGTCAAGTGGATCTTTCCCTCCATATTCCAGGTGAGGAAACTGAGACACAGATGGCGGAGCATCTGGTCCAAGCTGACCCAGCTTTGCAAAGCTGAGATTCGTGTCTAGTTTTTCAAGACTCTGAAGCTAGTGCTTGCTCTGCAGCCTTGCAGCATCTCTCCATGTTGGAGGAAGCAATTACAGAGGCATGCCCTGGCATTCATTTTTCCTGCTGAGAATGAGACATTGCTGTTTACTTTCTCAGGAAGGAAGATTGAAATCAATGTAACTAGCCTTATTAACTTTTTTAAATAGGGGGCCTGCAGATGCCAATGTCTTTCTTGAGAGCGCCAAAGCAAATATAAAAATCCAATTTGCTTGCCTGAAAAAAAATCTCCTCCAGAGTTTAAAATTCAAAGCTGTAAATGAAGAGCTGATGAGACGGGGGTAACGAACCAAGCCCCAGACACAAGGGTATATTTACTCACGTCTCTTTTGTCTGCAGGTGGCTGTTCCTTTGATGACCACTACAGCAACTGTGGTTACAGCGTGGCCCTGGGGACCAATGGGTTTACCTGGGAGCAGATTAACACGTGGGAGAAACCAATGTTGGACCCAGCGGTGCCTACAGGTACGTGACCAACTGTGTTTGAGGCTCTGTTGGGGGTGGTAGCTTTTATGATGACTCATGGGGAAGAACTTCCTTCTGGATCAAGCTGTTGGGGAGGGCAGTAGATAACTTTGTTGGTAATAAGTTCCCCATCCCCAGAGGTATGCAAACCAAGGCTGGGTGAATTCTTAAGCATGTGGACGAAGTCATATGTCATCTGGATTCAGGACATTTTAGGATTTCTTTTAGCTTTGCGATTCTAAGCTTTAGCTACCAGTGGGGCATCACTGAGTTTTATCTGAGAGCCTGATAGTAGTGGGATTTGGGGGGAAGAAAGCTTCTCAAGAATTTGAGGTCATTGTTTTCCTTCTGGGCCACACAGACATAGCTTGTATATATGTAAGGGAACCGCTACAGTCCAAATATTACTCATAAAGTTGTCGTCCCGACATTCTGAATGCCAAGTTTATCCTTCACCAGTGGGACTGAAGGCCTAATATACATTCCTGATGAATACCTGCGTGATGTAGGCCTATGAGAGTCACAGCCAATGTATTCTAGGGGAGATACACCGGAGGAAGTGCCTTTCTGTTCTGTTTGGCCTTTCAGAGGATTGGATGACACCCACCCACATTGGGGAGTACTGTTTGCTTTATTCAATTCTCCAGTTCAAATGCTAATCAAGTCTGGAAACACCCTCATAGACACACCCAGAAATAATGCCAGCTATAAATACCAGCTATTTGGGCATCCCTTAGCCCAGTCAAGTTGACACACAAAATTAACCATCACACCACGGATGGCCTCAACTCTCCCCATGACTTCAGTTGCCGTCAGACATCTCTTATGAACTCGTGTACACAGCCCACTGCCCGGACGCCTTGTCCTCCCAGCTGCTCTGAGACACAGCTTTGCCAGGATGTCATTAAGCCGGAGAGAGATGCTCAGAGATGTCTAGGTGAGGGTGTGGCCCGTGTGACCTTATTGACTCTGAGTTTGGCCCCAAAGCAGGAGGCTACTGGATGGCTCTATCTAGTTCCTATTAAGGGCATCCGTTGTTTGTGTACGTTTCTCCCGAGTATAGACACAAGCCCCAGGTACCGTAAAGCTGCGACATGGTACGAAATTGAGCTTTTCAGATCTGGTAGGATCGTGCTTGACGTGAGTGTGCAGAGTCATCAACCGCTACACGTGCCCATTAGTAAGGTGACCATGGGACAACCTCTATGCCTGTTGTCCCATCGTAGTGTTTTTAAAATGCTGACTTTACTTTCAAAAATGTCTTGGTTTATGTGATAGAATCACTTTTTCCATTGGAAACCCCAGGCGTACAGTGCACCTCTGCTGAAGGCTACCTACCGCATCTGCTGTTCTCTGTGTGGCCAGCTTTGATGTTGGCCAAATAAATTCAGATCTTCTAGTGCACGTGTGTGCGTGGTGTGTGTGTGTGCGTGGTGTGTGTGTATTTGCACGCACACATAGGCTCTTTCGGCTCATCTGTAGCCCACCGGATGCCCTGTGGGGTCATGCAGACTCTCCAAACTCAACATCTCCCAAACTGAAGTCCTGATTCATCTCCATCTACTCAAGCTCTAATGCTCCTTGTCTCAAAAGGCCACTTCCTCACTCTGGTGCTGATTCAGAAACCCAGGGGTCACGCTTCTCTCTGACCTCTCTCCTCTCCCCTCTCCCTGTCAACCACTCCGTCCTGCCCCTTTACCTCCTGAGCCCATCACAGGTCTGCTCATGTCTCTCTATCTCTGCCGCCGCTGCCCCGGTGCCACGCGCCATCTCCTCTCGCCTGGGTCACTGGAAGCCTTTCACGCAGACTTCTCGGCTTCCTCTCCTGACTTTTACCCACTCTGCACAGAAGCCAGAGATTGTTCTAGAACGTAGGCCCGTTCACATTATCTCTCCCTTTCATTATCATTATCGTTCTCTCTCCCAGCTTCTGCCTAGAATCTTTTGGAGGCTTTCCTCTGGCTCTGAGAGAGGAGACCAATGCCCTGCTGTAGCCTCCGAGGGGTCCAGCCCCCCACATCCCAGTTCCCCCCGTGTTCACTTCACACTGGCTTGTCTCAGTTGCCAGAATGCTCCAGACCCTTTCCTGCCTCAGGAACTCACGCGAGACTGGCACTCTCCGTAGAACTTTCACCTCTACCCCGTTCTCTTGTACTTCCCCTTCGTATCTCAGCTCTTGCATCTCTTCCTTAGGCCGGTGCTCCCCAGATCCTCCAGTCTGGGTCTGCTCTCTCTGTAAATGTCCCCCATTGCACCCTGCTCTTTTCCTCAGGAACACGCATCACTGATGTTACTTGTTCAGTGTACACTGTATCGCCAGATGAGAAGGTCTATGGGAACAAGGACCACGGCAGTCTTGTTCCTGGACTATCTTTAATGCTTCGTTCAGTGCGTCACACACAGTATGTACGAAATACCATTTTGTTGGATGGATGCATGGATGAATGGGCAAATAGTCTTTATCAAGTGTTTCTTTAATGAAGAAATGTCTGATAAATGTTATTAAATGCCTTTGGGCCCTTTATTAGAGCACATTTTAAATCTCTGCTACCATCCTTCCATTTTACAGATAAGAAAACCAAGGTTCCCGGCAGCCACGTGACATTGCTACTTTTCCCACCATGCCACTTTCGCTCTTGGAAGGAGCAACCCTTGCTCCTAATCTTAATTTTCTCAGACCCTTATTATGGCACAGTGGCATTTCATAAATATTGGAGTGTACTAATACAATCTTCTGAGCTTTTCTCAATAGAGGCACTTGATGATGATTACTGAAATTATTCTGTTGTGATGCACCTGTGGGTTGCAGCAGCTCCGTGTGCTTCTTAGGCAGAGAGCCATGAAAGTGAATTTGGATTAGGTGAAATTGTTTGTTCTTCTCATGGGCAAAGGCTGAACTCTTCCTCTTCCTTCTGTAAAGCCAGCAGTTTCCATCCTTTTGGAAATCTAGTGTGGCTCTATGTATTCATATGTCCCACACCTTTTACTGAGCCCCTCCCATGTGTCAGGCTCAGTGCTAGGCTCTGGGTCAGTCAGCCTCTGCCCTTTGGGCACTTCCCCTGGTCCAAAGGATGAACCCTAAACTCCTCACCATGGCCTGCAAGGTCCTGCATGATCTGGTGTCTTCTCTGAGCCCCTTTTCTCCTCTCTCAAAATGTTCCAGACACACTGGTCATGTTTCAGTTCCCTGGGCATGTCCGAGTCTTTCCTGGCTCAGGACCTTTGCATGTGTCGTACCCTCTCGCTGCAATCGTTTTCTCTACTCTTCAGTTGCCTGGTTTTGTCAGGTCTCAGCATCACTCCTTCTCAGGGAGATGTGCCTCACTGTTCCGTCTAATGAAAGACTCCCTCGATGTTCTCACTCATAGCGTCCTGTTCTTCGCTTTCAAAGTCCTCATCATCGACTTGTTACAGGCCAGCTTATTCCAATCCTGTACCATAGCTGACTGACCCTGGGCCTTAATCCCTCTGCCTCAGTTTCTTCATCGTTAATGTGGGAACCACTGTGAGAGTTAAATGGGCTGATGCCTGTGTGAGTGTGACGTGTCTGCACATAGTAGGGCTTCATCAGTGCTGGTTCTCTTAAGTTCTTTCCTGGTTCTTACAGTCTCTGGGACTGTAAGTCTAAGTCCACCTTGGAACCTTGCCCCTTTTTCATACCCAGGATACATTGCTACCCCGAGGGAGAACACCTCTTCCATCTTGAGTCTGTTAATTCAGTGCTAGACACAGCCCCTCATCCCACTCTTTTTCCTCATTCTTCTCCATGGGAAGAGCCCTCAGGCTAACATTCCAGGCTTCAGCCCTGGTTTTGCCCCCACCTCATCTTTACTGGGGCTGTCGCAGAGGATGGGGTTACTGCACCCACAGACCCTCTCCCTAAGCCTCCATCTCGCCCAGGGAACTAACTGGAGCTGCCACTGGTTCTCAGCTCTGCCTTCTCCAACCTTGGCATGAGTGTCCACATGTCCACCCTGAGGTCCAGCCCAGGGCCCAGCAGGAGGGTTGCTGGGGGTGCTGAGGGGAGATGGAAGTGCTGTCAGTGTTCTTTTAGAGGGATTGAAGCCAGAGGAAGTGGGGCTGGGACGTTTACTTCTCTTTTTCCTTCTGATGCTTGTAGGACATTAAGTGTCAGACTGAACCTCAAGCTGCAAACCCAAGTGCACAAGAACGGAGGCATTTACATCAACCCTGAGCCTCCAGGGGGTGAGCCATGACATCGTAGCCTTTATTGGGCCTCCCCTTTCCCTAGGGCTTTACTGACGTCCTGGGACTTAAGCAGGTCATTGTGGTTTCCTCTCAGAAGCCCGCTGTCACATTCCTTGTGGTTCCTTTGGGGCTAATAATTCTGCTTCTTCTTCCCGAGGCTTGGAGCCCTTCTCCTGAGTTGAGCCAGCCCAGGTGCATCACCCAGCATCCCTTTTGGGGTCTGTTCCCTCCACGAGTACCGTCATCCAGCAGTTTGGGTCAAACAAATCCATTCCTTTCCTCTCCCCAGTGTAGGAACTTCTCCCCTCTCCTTCCTAGCCTTCAAAACCACACCCATGTTAGGCCAGCCCTTCTGGGACTCACAGTATCATCTGTTTAGTAAGTTTAGACCTTAAAAAAAAAAAAAAAAAAAAAAAAAAAGAAAGGAAGAAGGAACCCTTGACTTCAAGCAGCTTCTTCTCTCCATCCTGTACAGATCTCTGGAGCAGAGAAATACAGAGTCCAGTTAGTCGCCTGATTGGGAAGGGCAGGTGTTGGGAAAAATCCAGAGTAAGCATATACACGCACAGACGGGAATATTTCCGCCAATCAGCCTGCCACGGAAGCAGGCACAGATCCAGAACGGTGCTGGCTTTTCCTTCATGCCACTGGCCCCTTGGCCGCGTGTTTCTGCTTTGCTCTAACTGCTGATATGTATAGAGAGAAGGTTGGGGTCTGTTATGGGCTGACATTTGTCCTGCAAAGAGATAAGTGAAGGTCCTGGTCTTGGCACCTGTGAATATGATTGTATTTGGAAATAGGGTCTTTGCTGATATAATCGGGCAAAGACAAGGTCAGGCTGGTTATCTCGAGCCCTCATAGGGTGTTACTGGTGGCGGAGAAGCGACACACAGACACACAGGGGAAAAGAACCATGTGAAGCCAGAGGCAGAGATTGGAGCGATGCATTTACATGCCAAGAAAAGCCAAGGATTGCCAGCAGACGCCAGAAACCGGAAGAGGCAAGGAAGGAGCCTTCCTGGAGCCTCTGGGGGGGTGTAATTCCCTGCCAACGCTTTGGTTTCAGACTCCTGGACTCCAGAACTGTGAAAGAACAAGTTTCTGTTGTCTTAAGCCACCCAGTTTGTGGTAATTTGTTACGGCAGCCCTGGGAAACGATTGCTGGGTCAATTACACATCAGTACCCTGACCCCGTCACCTTTTCTACATTAGAACTCACACCAGCGTGCTGTCAGTATTGGAGCTTTCGCTTTCTTTTAAGAGAACTGGCATTTACTGTGTGATCACTCTAACCAAGAATGGGATTAGGCATTTTCCTACACATTTCATCTAACGTGCCACCATCCCGTAAGTTCAGAGATATTGTCTCCTCTTTATTTTTGAGAAAACCAAGCCCCAGAGAGAGAGGAATTACATATGAAAGAGGAGCCAGGCTTCAACCCCCAGGATAGAGAAATATATATTGTATACGTGGTGCTGCTGTCAACTAAACATCTTTTAAAGTTATTTCTTACAGTCATGATTTACGATGGCAAAAATAATGCATATTCATTGTAGAGAATATGCACGTAGGGATTGCTATAAAGAACAAAAGTCATATGTGCACACGAACTTACATAAATATCTATTTTTCTATTTAGTGCTATTTTTAAGAATTTTCCCATGGCATTATGTATTCCTCAAAAGCATGCTTTGTAAAGGCTTCATAGTTTTCCATTCCAGTGACTGTTCTATGGTTTGTTTAACCACCACGTTGTTGCATGTTTAAGTTCCTTCCACTGAGTCCTCGGTCACATTGCAGTGACTGTTCTTTTACATAGACCTCTGTGCTCCTCTCCAACAGAAGTTACCAAATTTGCTTTACATATTTTTCTGTAGTTCCGTACTCCCTTGTGTGCCGAACACAGAGTGGTTATGTTTATTTTTGAGATCTGGAAGAAGAATATCATTCACATGTCAAACATGGAATCCTGGAAATTTGCCCGTGAGTCAATATTGGGAAAACGCTTTGTGAATTCTGAAGCCCTAAACACAAGTCAGGAACTGGTGATGGTCCCCTGAGTGCACTGCGTTATGGCTCTTAGCACAGTGGACGGAGACCTTCTGGGGATGAGCAGGAGTTAAGTTCTAAATAGTAATCAATCAGAGCAGTCCAAGCGCTGACCAGGCAAGGTGGACGTCAGCTGTACAAAGCAGGATGGGCTCTCCAGTGCCAACTACAAGAGAAGCCAGCCTTTTCGTAGTCTGTGTGCTGAGCTACTTCGGTTCTCCTTACAGGCTGGGGCCCCATCTTATCTGCACGTAACTCCAGTGCCTGGGATGTAAGAGGTAGCGGTGAATGCTTGTTAAATGACCTGCTTTTATTAATAATTGAACATTCTCCTGATACGACGCCAGCATCTATCTCCAGCCTCGGCCCCCTCTCCTCTTACCTTTCCCCTTCTACATAATCACAGGAGAGAAGCCTTCATGCTTTTGTTTTGGGAGTCCTGCCTCCAACCCTGCTTCTTGATTTGGGGACTCTCTCATTGTGTGGGATCTTGGTGGAGTGTGGGGCTTGCCGCCATGTGAAATTGCCAGATACTTACCACCCCCAGCAGCCTGGGCGTGGCTGGACATGTGACCTGGACCCAGCCAGTTAGACCCTCCTGCCCAGGACTTATCATCTGGGGGTGGGGGGTGAGTCAGCAGCCAGAGGCTTGTGTAGCAGGTGTGTCCAGTGGAGGGGTGGCATCTGTACCACAAGAGGTTGTTCTAAAAGAGGTCACTCAACTGCCTGTTTCTTGGTCCCCCGGAACTACCTTAGTTTCTGTTCTTTTTCAAGCTGTCCTCCAGCTCTCTCTTCATGATGAGTTTCCCAATATTCTTCCAGAACATTCCTATTTTTGAGACAGATCGTCATAGTTTTTTCTTGTTTTCAACCACAAACCCTGAAGGCCACCCCATCATGCCTCTGGCTCGAGGGTACCTCCTGTTCCCCTTCTTTTTATTGATAGAGGATGTCACCTCCTCCAGGGGGCTTTCCCTGACTGCTCTGTGCTTCTGTGGCTGAGTTTATGACACGTTTTCTCTGATTCATCACTGAGGCTGTGAGCCACTTGAGGGCATGGGCCGCCTCTCATTGCTGAATTCCTTGGGCCCTGCATGGGGCTTAGAACAGGGCAGTTGGTCCGTATATGGACTAAATTGCCATTAGGATTATTAGTATTAGGGAAGTCAAGAGAGAAATGATGTCTGGAAATGGGGGAGAACCCAGAGAGGCGGCTTCTTTCTTTGGCATTTTCACGGGACACGGGCCATCTGTGGCTCTCACATCCTGAGTGCCTCCCTTCAGCTTGACGAGGCTGGGGACTGGCTGGTCAGGGCTCTTCTGATCTAGAGTTGATTCTTGGGGAAAATAAAGGGACCCTAGGGATTACCTCTTCTTCACTCTGGGGCCTGATCTACTCTCACAGATGTGTAGATTGACTTATAACCCATGTAAGAGGCTCTCCAGTGGAAAAATGTGACTCGTCCCAAATCTGACCTACTGTTTCTTTAATGTTGTGCTTACATTAAAATGATCTGGAAGCATAGGCCCCTAAGTGTCCTTAATCACTCCTGATGGTATTGATTGGCTTAAAGCTATAAGCTCTTATGTTCCCATTTAGTCACTGTGGGATCAATACATTTTTTTCCCCTTTAGTGATAAAATATTATATATTCATTCTTAAAGAAATGCTGCGTTTACACATATAAATTAATTCTCTCCACCCCCATCTTTTTTTTTTTTTTTTTTTTTTTTTTGCGGTACGCGGGCCTCTCACTGTTGTGGCCTCTCCCGTTGCGGAGCACAGGCTCCGGACGCGCAGGCTCAGCGACCATGGTTCATGGGCCCGTATGTGGGATCTTCCCGGACCGGCGCACGAACCCATGTCCCCTGCATCGGCAGGCGGACTCTCAACCACTGCACCATCAGGGGAGCCCTCCACCCCCATCTTTGTTCTCTCAGAATATCACTATGGACAAATTGATGTGTATTGGGGTGGGGGGAGGGAGAGAGAGAGAGAAAGGGAGAGGGAGCCAGGGAGGGGGAGGGGAAGGAGAAAAGAAAGGAGGGAGGGAGGGAGTCAGAGAGCATATATGTATGCGGTAATAGTAACAATAATGGTAGGAAGGAGATATTTATATAGTACTTACTGTGTGGCAGGTACTCTCCTAAACACCTTAAATATAGTAGCTTATTTAATCCTTGTCATACTCCTCCGATGTAGATATTATGATCTGCATTTTACAAATTAGGGAACTGGAGGCACACAAAACTTGAAGGACTTGCCCAAGTTCATAGTTAGCTTATGATGGAGCCAGGGTTTGCCTGTAGGCAGTGTGGCTTCCAACTTTGTGGTTCCTGCAATCACCTTACTCTGGTGCCTCCTTAGAATGCAGGTCACGAGGAGGATCGTGGTTCCCAGACAGCTGGGGTCATCGGTCACTTTTCAGACCACTGTGTTCAGATCTAGCTTTCACCTTCCAAGGCTGCATGGTATCCCATTGGATGGATGCCCCATGGTTTATGGAACTGACACCCAAGAAATAGCAATGGGAGAACAAAACATAAAAGCCAAAGTCTACCCCAAATGCTCAAGTAAAAGGAAAGATCTCTGCCTCCAAACAGTTCTCAGTAAAGTTCTTCTAAAGCATCTCAGCATCAACCGGCAGTGACCCCAGTCAGTGCTAGTGTGGGCTGCTTACAGGGATGAGCAGAATTGGTAGGAAAAAAAGGCAAGAGAATTGAAGACAAGTATAGTGTTATTCTTGAGGAGATGGCCAAATAATGATGGGTGCTAAGGATGGCTTGGAGAAGCCACAAGGGGTCTTTGCAGTGATCAGATAAATGGGAAAACACATCTGTTCTATACCCACATAGATGCTTGCCTTGACATTCAGTTTTCTGTGACATCACCCCTGGATTCAAAAAGTATTGAATCCAAATGGTGTAAATGAATTAACGTGATATAGACCCACGCCATTCAACTTAAAATGTGCTTCCTCCCATCCAAGTACTAACCAGGCCTGACCCTGCTTAGCTTCCGAGATCAGATGAGATCGGGCTGAACAGGGTGTGAGGTGGATGGACCTAGAGTCTGTCATACAGAGTGAAGTAAGTCAGAAAGAGAAAAACAGATATAGTATGCTAACACGCATATATGGAATCTAAAAAAAAAAAAAGGTTCTCATGAACCTAGGGGCAGGACAGGAATAAAGACGCAGATGGGGAGGGACAAGGGAAGCTGGGATGAAGTGAGAGAGTGGCACTGACATATATACACTACCAAATGTAAAATAGATAGCTAGTGGGAAGCAGCCGCATAGCACAGGGAGATCAGCTTGGTGCTTTGTGGCCACCTAGAGGGGTGGGATAGGGAGGGTGGGAGGGAGACGCAAGAGGAAGGGGATATGGGGATATATATATATATATACATATAGCTGATTCACTTTGTTATACAGCGGAAACGAACACACCATTGTAAAGCAATTATACTCCAATAAAGATGTTAAAAAAAAAAAGTGCTTCCTCTGATGACAAACCCAGATGTCAATGGCACATGTGACGAGTTTGAATAAAAGTTTCTATAATATATGGGAATGGATAAGAAACCACTACTTTTTTGGAGCAAAATTTTGTGTTATTTCGGTTGTTTTAGTTTACCAGGTACAGAGGAACACGTACTTTAAAAAAAATGGAAGTATAGTTGATTTACAATATTGTGTTACTTTCTGGCGTAGAGCAAAGTGATTCAGTTATACATGTATATTATTTCAGATTCTATTGCATTATAGGTGATTACAAGATATTGAACATAGTTCCCGGTGCTATACATTAACTCGTTGTTTATGAAACACACGTACTTTTAGTACTTTTAGATAACAGGTGTCAAATTAACAAATGTCTCCAGGCTTATGTAAGGAGAGATCTTATTTGAAAGGATTATCGCAAGAGCGGGGTGGGGGGGGGAGAGTCTGTGGCAGTAGGGGGAGGCTGCTGTGGCAGTGTGGAGGATACCCCCCAACCATGAGATCTGCAGGGGTCTCGGAGGTCAGGCAGAAAAGGGCGTTTTGTAACGGAGAAGGGAATGAGGCTAGCAAGAACCATGTGTGGAGAAGTGGGATGAGCTGGTGACAAACCGCTGTTTTTTAACGAACCCGTGTATTCCACTAAGTGGATGATGTTCTAAGGGCTTTATGTGTTTTTAACTCATTTCATAATTCAGCGGCACTGCGAGCTGGGTCCTGTGCTTACCCATGTTTTACACATGAGGAAACTGAGGCCCACAATGTTGAGGAAATACCCAAAACCTAGTAGTAAAAAGAGGAGCTGAGATTCCCCCCCCCACTTTTTTTTTTTCTTTTCTTTTTTTTTTTTGCGGTACGCGCGCCTCGCACTGCTGCGGCCTCTCCCGTTGCGGAGCACAGGCTTCGGACGCGCAGGCTCAGCGGCCATGGCTCACGGGCCCAGCCGCTCCGCGGCACGTGGGATCTTCCCGGACCTGCGCACGAACCCGTGTCCCCTGCATCGGCAGGCGGACTCTCAACCACCGCGCCACCAGGGAAGCCCAGGAGCTGAGATTTGAATCCAGGCACTTGGTTTCAGAGTCTGGGCTCTGAACCATGACCTATTTGTAAGGTAATATATTATCGTATGAAACGTGATTTTAAATACGGAGATGTAATGAAATCATATCTTAGATCTCATAGTACTAATTTAGATACCATTTGACTAATTCATTTACATGTGGGAAATTGTGTATATGGAAGTTGCCTGAAAACTTTTTTGTGGGGTCTTCTCGCTGGGAGAGTGAGGGGGGTGCCCTATGTCTAGTCACTGAGGGTTGACTGTCCTACTGGCTGGTTGAGTCGACTGAGCCCATCAGGGTCCACCTAAACGCAGACATGACAAGCCTGCGTGTGGTTCTGCGTGGTTTGTCACAAGGGAACGTCACGGATGCCTCGGGCATCAGAGACATCTCACTGGACCACAAAGCTGACTCCCCTGGTGCATCCTCAGTCTTCTGCTGCTTCTACCTCAGCCACTCCCGGGCCAGCCTGAGAGGAAGGTCATGGTGATGCCAGCCTGGAGCAGTGCGTGATGTTTTCTTGGTTTGTTTATGTGATTGCGCAGCTGCTCCAGGGGCTGGGGCTCCTTTAAGTGAACACCTTGTTTTGGAATATATGGATTGCCTTGTCTTTAATGAGGAAACAGGCTTTCTTTATGCTTGGAATATGATAGTATATAATTTGAATTGTAGCTATATATTATGAGAGATTTGATAAGAAAAGGAAATTATAGTTTAATATAAACACAGTGGTTTTGGGGGTAATTTGGTGAAATAAGATGGCTGTGTGACTCCATGAAATAAGGTCCAGTAATCTGGAAAACCCAATAATACATCATAGTCCTATTTGGGAGTGTCCTAGACCTGTAGTGTCCAGTACAGCGGCCACCAGCCACACATGGCTGCTGAGCACTTGAAAGGAGCACTTGGTCCTTTATGTGTCAAATACACATCATATTTCGAAAGCTTAGTATGGGGCTTCCCTGGTGGCGCAGTGGTTGAGAGTCCGCCTGCCGATGCAGGGCACACGGGTTCGTGCCCCGGTCCGGGAAGATCCCACATGCCACGGAGCGGCTGGGCCCGTGAGCCATGGCCGCTGAGCCTGCTCGTCCAGAGCCTGTGCTCCGCAACGGGAGAGGCCACAGCAGTGAGAGGCCCGCGTACCGCAAAAAAAACAAAAACAAAAACATAGTATGAAAAAAATTTTTAAATCTCAATTATAATTTTTATATAATTTTATATAATTTTATAATTTTTATATAAAATTTCAACTGCATGTTGAAACGGTATACTTTAGATATGCTGGGTTAGATAAAATAAATTATTAAAATTAATTTAATCCATTTCCTTTACTTTTTTAATGTGGCTACTCAAAAGTTTAAAATTACATACGTGGCTCACATTATATTTCTGTTGTCCAGTGCTGCCCTAGATTATCAGATTTTTTTTTTATTATCTATTCTATATATAGTAGTGTGTATATGTCAGTCCCAATCTCCCCATTGATTCCTCCCCCCCATCCCCTGGTGACCATAACTTTGTATTCTACATCCGTGACTCTACTTCTGTTTTGTAAGTAAGTTCATTTGTACTCTTTTCTTTTAGATTCCACATGTAAGTGGTATCATATGATATTTGTCTTTCTGTGTCTGACTTACTTCATTCAGTATGACAGTCTCTAGCTCCATCCATGTTGCTGCAGATGGTATTATTTTGTTCCTTTACGGCTGAGTAATATTCCATTGTATATATGTACCACATCTTTTTTTTTTTTAAACATCTTTATTGGAGTATAATTGCTTTACAATGGTGTGTTAGTTTCTGCTTTATAACAAAGTGAATCAGTTATGCATATACATGTATCCCCATATCCCCTCCCTCTTGCGTATACCTCCCACCCTCCCTATCCACCCTCCCTATCCTACCCCTCTAGGTGGTCACAAAGCACCAAGCTGATCTCCCTGTGCTATGCGGCTGCTTCCCACTAGCTATCTATTTTACATTTGGTAATGTATATAAGTCCATGTCACTCTCTCACTTCGTCCCAGTTTACCCTTCCCCCTCCCCGTGTCCTCAAATCCATTCTCTACGTCTGTGTCTTTATTCCTGTCTTGCCCCTAGGTTCTTCAGAACCATTTTTATTTTTATTTTTTTAGATTCCATATATATGTGTTAGCATATGGTTTTTTTCTCTTTCTGATTTACTTCACTCTGTGTGATAGACTCTAGGTCCATCCACCTCACTACAAATAAATCAATTTTGTTTCTTTTTATGGCTGAGTAATATTCCATTGTATATATGTACCACATCTTCTTTATCCATTCCTCTGTTGATAGACATTTAGGTTGCTTCCATGTCCTGGCTATTGTAAATAGTGCTGCTGTGAACATTGGGGTGCATGTATCTTTTTGGATTATGGTTTTCTCAGGGTATATGCCCAGGAGTGGGATTGCTGGGTCATATGGTAGTTCTATTTTTAGTTTTTTAAGGAACCTCTTTACTGTTCTCCATAGTGGCTGTATCAGTTTACATTCCCACCAACAGTGTAGGAGGGATCCCTTTTCTCCACATCCTCTCCAGCATTTATTGTTTGTAGATTTTCTGATCATGCCTATTCTAACTGGTGTGAGGTGATACCTCATTGTAGTTTTGATTTGCATTTCTCTAATAATTAGTGATGTCGAGCATCTTTTCATGTGCTTCTTAACCATCTGTATGTCTTCTTTGGAGAAATGTGTATTTAGATCTTCCACCCGTTTTTGGGTTGGGTTATTTGTTTCTTTTTAACATTGAGCTGCGTGAGCTATTTGTTTATTTCAGAGATTAATCCCTTGTCGGTTGCTTTGTTTGCAAATACATCCTCCCATTTTGAGGGTTGTCTTTTTGTTTTCTGTATGGTTTCCTTTGCTGTGCAAAAGATTTTAAGTTTAATTAGATCCCATTTGTTTATTTTTGCTTTTATTTTCATTACTCTAGAACTTAGGTCAAAAAAGATCTTGCTGTGATTTATGTCAAAGAGTGTTTTGCATATGTTTTCCTCTAGGAGTTTTATAGTGTCCGGCCTTACATTTAGGTCTTTAATCCATTTTGAGTTTATCTTCGTGTATGGTAGGTACAGTTTTGTTTCATATTTTGTAGATGGGGAAGCCGAGAGATTAAGTAACTTGACCTTAGTCACAGAGGTAGTAAATGACAGAGAGGGAATTGAACAGAGCAGCCCACCAGTGGCTCACACTGATGTCTCCCAGACTGGCCACCTTTTGTCAAACTGACATGGGACTTTTGTCCCTGCCTTGCTGTGCTGACTTGACCCTCTGAACCTCGGTTTCCTGACTGAGGAGTAGGCTGGAGCGTCCCTCAGGCCCCTGCGGTGCTGTTCTCCCTTTGTTTTCTTTGCATTTCCCTACCAGGAAATGGTGGGGCTGGGAATAGGCCTTTTGGTTAGCCTGGCCCTCTGTGCATGGGGAGGGGGGTGTCTCTGAGCCCCTGTTCCAGGTCTGCACTAACCTGAGACTTTGAGGAGGCCAGTGTCTTTGTGCCCCCTGCATCGTTTTCTATGACATAGGTCTAAAAGTAAGGAATCCTGAGTTTTGGTTCTAGCTTTACCATTAACATGCTCTGTGACCTCAGGCTAAACACCATCCCGTCCTGGACCTTATTTACCTTATCTCTAAAATGAGGAGTGATTTCCCCTGACTCTAGCATTCTTTGATGCATTTACAAAACAGAACATCTGTGAAAAATCCTGTGGCCCTAGCCCCCCCGCCCCATCCCACCCCCAGTCTGCCTATCTGTCAGTCATGGAAGCTGCTTCTGATTCCTGGACAGGGAATTTGTCTTCATGAGTGTGTGGAGATGGGGCCCAGGAAGATGAATCTCCCAGATGACCTGATGGTACTTACTCTGTTCTCAGACAGCCCCACGGAGCTGTAGTGATTGACTCCATGCCCCCTTAATATCATGGGTACATCTTCAGATTTAATTTTCCTACAGTTGCTGATTAGTGAGACATTTTGGTCATTGACAGAAATTTCCCTTTTTTTCCCTAAAAAAGACCTCCTATTCCTCCCACACTCCCTTCTTAATCCATCTAGTCTTCCCCTTGCTCTGCCCTGTCACATTACACTTCAGCTTTGGAAAGCAACAGTTATTCAAACAAAGTGTTTTTAAAACCTTCCTCAAACTTTCCAATTCTTTTAAAATTGCTTTCTTACCTAAGTGTTCATCATTAAGAAACTCAAGTTGCACTTTCTCAGAATTTAGATCATTACTTGTTATCAGTAAAGCAACTTGTAAAAGTTACCAGACAAGCAAAAGTATCCTATGCCCTTTGTTAAGACTCTTGAGAGTTTCCAAGGTTAAAACAGATTTATAGGTGGAAAGAGGCTTCTAAGCTATAGCTGCTAAAACATATAAGCATGATGAGTCTATTAGTTGGGGTTTAAGTGGGAAAATAGAAACCACCATAGGTATTTCAATCAGGAAGGTGTTTAATATTGGGTATTATAAGACCTCCAGATAGTCTCATAAAACCTTGGGAAACCCTCACATATATGGTCAAATGATCTTCAACAAGAAGGTGCCCAGACCACACAATTGAGAAAGGACAGTATTGTCAACAGTTTGTGCTGGGAAAACTAGATATCGGCATGCCAGAGAATGAAGTTGGTCTCTTATCTTATACCATACCATACTCAAAAATTAACTTGAAGTGGATTAAATACCTAAATGTAAGACTGAAACAATGAAACTCCTAGAAGAAAACACAAGAGGAAAGCTTCATAACATTGGGCTTGGCAATGAGTTTTGGATGTAACACCAAAAGCAGAGATAACAAAAGGAAAAATAGACAAACGGGACTACATCAAACTTAAAAACATCTGTAAATCAAAGGAAACAAGCAGCAGAGTGAAAAGATGACCCATGGATGGGAGAAGGTATTTACAAATCTTATGCGTACTGAAGGGCTAATATCCAGAACAGGTGCAGAACTCTTACAACCCAACAGTAAAAAAGAAACACAAATAACGATTGAAAAATGGGCAAAGGGCTTGAATAGACACTTCTGCAAAGAAGGTATAGATGGCCAACAGACATATGAAAAGATGTCCAGCATCACTAATCATTAGAGAAATGCCAATGAAAACCACAATGAGATATCACCTCACATGCATTAGGATGGCCAAATTAGTAATAAGATTGACAATTATATTTAAAAAAACAAAAAATAACAAGTGTTGGTGAGGATTTGGAGAAATTAGAACCCTTGTGCACTGTGGATAGGACAGTATGAAGTTTCCATTAAAAATTCAAAATATATTACTACATGATTCTGCAATCCCACCTCTGAGTATATATCCAAAAGAACAGAAAGCAGGATCTTGATTTGGTATTTGCACATTTATGCGCACTGCAGCATTATTCCTAGTAGCCAAGAAGTGGAAGCAACTCAGATGTCCATCACCGGATGAATGGATAAGGAAAACATCCTCTCTACATACAGCGGAATATTATTCAGCCTTAAAAGAAGGAAATCTCGCTACATGCTACAACATAGGTGAACCTTGAGGACATTCTCCTAAGTGAAATAAGCCAGGGAAGGGGAGTGGGGAGTCTTGTTCCATGGGTACAGAGTTTCAGGTTTGCAAGATGAAAAAGTTCTGGAGGTCTGTTGTACCACGATGTGCATGTAGTTATCACTTCTGAACTGTACACTTAAAAATGATTAAGATGCTGAAATGGAAATGTTTTTACCACAATTAAGAGGAAAATGTAGTTTCTAGGCTTCCAGCCCCAGTGATGCATGAACGTGTTACTGACCCTTTTGAGTTGGGCCCCAACAAGGGTCCTTCTCCCTGGTGTCATTGGAGCCAGTAGAACGAGACTGAGTTCATTCGGAAGCAGGGGAGAGTTTTCTTCTTTGATCAAAGAACGGAGAAGTGTTGCTCATGCTCTAGCGCACATGTTCTCCCCAGAAGGCCAGTGGTGGCGCTGCTTTACAGCGTTCTTGTCAGTGGGGACGGCGTGGAGTTCTAGAGGCTCAGGTGCAGCTGTGCTGGTCATGGCTGGAGATGCGGGTGCAGCTCACGGCATGCCGCTGCCATCTTTAATTGAGGTGTCGTGTGCAGCATCTCTGCACACGGCCCACTGCCGCCATCTTGAACTGAAGTGTCGTGCACGGCGCTTCTGCACACAGGCCGCCGGGTGCAGCCTTTTCGCCCGTCTGAAGTGCCTGGTGCGAGGCCTCTGCAGGCACCCGCCTGTGCGCAAGTGAAACTAGACTGAGCGCAGAGGAAAAGAAACCAAAAAAGGTTAGACTTTATTTTATTACCCAGATTCTATTTTTAGTTCCGGGGAATTGCTAATGGGCTTTGCTGGTGACAGAAGAGCTTAGAAGGGTGGGAATGATGCAAAACACCAAGACACAGTTTCCAGTACAGTGAGTCGTAAGTGAGGAAGGACCTTTGCGCTCTTTTTACGTGGCGGAGGTGAATGGAACGTAAACTTAGAAATCAGGCTGACCCGAGTTGGAGTGCTAATTCCACCAGTGACCAGCAGTCTGATCGGGGCTGGCTTGGTAACCTCTGGACTGGGGTTAGGATTCCCTAGGACTGAGAGGACTGGAAGGAAGACTGCAGACTGTCCAGGCTTGGGGCCCCAGGGCTGCCCCTTCTTTCCAGGTGCTATGGTTTCCCTTCCTGCAGCCTCCAGCTTTACCTGCTTTATTTTTCTGTCCTTCGCATCATTCCCATATTCTTTCCTTTGCCTGGGGGACCACCCAGGTCTCAGAATTCCCTTTGCACCTCCAGAAGCGGCCCCAGGCAATGCACCAGAGAGCTTAAAGCACAGGAGCTGTATGTCATTTTGCATTTAACACCCCTCTTCCTCAAGTGTAAGCTCCATCAGGGCAGGACTCAACTTTCCTGTTCATAGCTTTGTGTCCTCAGGCCCTAGAACTGGCCCAGTATGTCCTCAATTAATATTGAGTCAGTGAGTTTGCAGACGATTGAAATGTTAAGCTACTTGGAAACAGGATTAAAGGAAACAGAAAATTAGGGATGGCTGAAACACAGGCTTTTGGTTCAGAGCACTGTGCCGTGTGGTTTCAGGAGGCCTGGGTTCTGGGCCTGCTGTGTTGCTGACCAGCTCTGTGGCCTGGAGCAAGTTGCTTACCCTCTCTGGGCCCCAGTAGCCTTATGCATACAGTGAAGGGCCCTGATTAAGTTTCACCCCCCGTGGTTCAAACTCAGCACAAGGGTTCTATGAGGCAGTTCTGCTGCTGCACAATTTGTTCTTTTACTGCAACCAGGGACCTCAAGAAACAAGAACAAGGAAAATCTAAAGCGTACGTGGGAGTGAGGTGGGACTGGGTTAAGGGAGGCTGGTGGGGGCAAATGGAGCATGGCAAGCCCATGGGCCACCCCTAGTGTAGTTCCAACCTTTGAAAAATTAACCTCATTTTTTTTTTGCTGGGTATTGGCAGCAATTAGAAGAGAAAGTACATTCAACACTCATGACGAATGAAACAATTATCTAATTTTGACCATTTCAAGCAAAATGTCTTTACAAGCCTGATTTTTAAGACTTCGTACTAAATGTTTAGGCTTTGCAATATGGAAAATAACAGAAAGGTTATTTGCTTGAATTGAAAGACTGCTTTCCTGTGTTGGAAATGAAACTTCAATAACCTCTTTCCTTGATTCTCTGAGTAGTTGATGTTTGGAAAGGCTACTAGAAACGTACACAAAGTTCATAGGCAGTATGGCCAGAGGGACATTCGGGGAGGACCTTAAGCAAAGCTGTTTAGTTTCTTTATGGCTCTGGGTTTTCTTTAACCTATAAAATGAAGGTAATGTGATTGGAGGATATGGAGATGAAACGAGGTAATGTGACAACACGGAACAAATGCTTGTGCATGGGCACGTGGTAAGTCCTCTCTGTGGCCCCCCACGCCTCCTTCCTGCCCTGTCTCAGCTGGGGCTTCCCATGGGGGTGTGTTAACCTGTCTCTACTGAAGGAACAGCTGAGACCTTATCAGGCCTGAGCTCTGTGTGTGCGTGTGTGCTGTGACACTGGTCTTTGAAATCCTTAGGCCCTTTATACTAAGGGTGGCTGTCAGAGGTCCCTTGTCCAGTGTGCTTTCCTGGTCCTTGAATGGCTAGGCCTGGCCATTTTACCCTGGCCTGAGATGGGAGAGCCCACACGAAGGGTCTCATTTGCCAGTGTCAAGAGAGCCAGACCCCTTGGGAAGGTGGCCTGACCCTGTAGGAAAGGGGCAGGAACAGGGCTGGGGGGAGGCGTCCCCTGCAGACTAGATAGAGCACCTTGGGCAGGTGGCTGGACCCACTTCCTGAATCCACTTCAGCTCCCGATTCTTCTGACTCTGCAGTTCCTCCCTAGCCCCTCTTCCCTGCCTCACAGGGAGCTGGGGAGGTGGACTGAACCCCAGGAGATGCCACGCCATGCCAAAGCAATCACCTGTGACCGTGATCTAGGTTTTACATCGTTCCCCTACGCCACTCAGACACCTTAGGGCATAACCAGCTCTTCTCACTTCTCTTTCCTAGTTTGTTATAATTAACAAACTAGGAAAGAGAAGTGAGAAGAGCTAGGCCTGGAAGACGAGATGAGGGTCTTGCCATCACTGACCCATCTACTACTTTCCTCTTATTTAGGAAATGAATTTAACAAATCTGTAAGCTTTTAGGGCTGGGTTCTGTTGATCAGTTATAAAATTACTCATTCATTCATGAGCATTTGTGACCTGAAATCTGAACATCACTGTGGGCTCAGCTTCTGTTTTCAAGGGGAAGAAAACATCCACAGAGAGTGATCCCCAGACACAAGGCTAGACTGTGCTTTCCCACTCTCACGTCTAGATAATCACAAACTGTGGCATACTGCGGTGGACCCTTCAGCAAGGGTGTGAACCCTGAAAGTCAGCATTCTGCAAGGCAGACTCAAGGAAGTAGCTCTCTTTGGTGGTCGCAGCTGCTGTGGGCACATCAGGTTTGCACAACTTTAAGATCATGCCTACTTCATTTCTGCCAACATAACTAGGGTTTCAGGCTTCGCCAGAGCTCAGGCACTGTTACGTGGCACCATGGGTGTCCCATCCCATGCATCCAGGTTTGAGCCTCACTTCTTCTCTTCACCAACCTGTCACCATGTATGACTGAGAACCTCTCTGAATCTCAGTCTCTCCTTCTCTGAAATGGGAATGGGAGTACATGTCTGCCTCACCCTGTTACTGTACAAAGCAGTCCAGATAGTCGAAGTGAACATGCTTTGCGAGCTCAGCGTCTCTGTACGGGTTGGTTGTTGCCACTATTATTGTGACCTTGATGCAGCTGGGCCCAAGCTTCCTGTTGCAAAGAAATGGAGCTTTCTCAGATCAAAAGGCCACCCCCTGCTTACCCAACCCAGCCCATCTGAGGGCGGATTAGAACTTTTGTGGCTGTAAACCCCCCAGCCGATATGGGCTGTAATACAGTAAATTATCACTTGTTTTGCAGCCTTGACAAGAAAAATAAATGCAATTACACTCATGAATGTTGAAAAATGAAGCAAAGCAATGTGGATCGGCGCATTTGAGGTGCTTTTCCAAATGAAAAGCTGTGTACAATGAATGCTAATGGGCTCCCTCCCTCCCACTCTTGGCATGTGGTGCAGTGTGATCTTTTGAATTAAGGGAGCAGCTGTGCCAAGTGCCCTAGCCACAGGAGAGGTGGCCCCGGGTGGCCTCCCCAATAGGAGACCCAGTAGGCAGACTCCAGTGTCCAGACCCCAAATAGACCCGGTTTCCTAAAGCAGGTACCTGCGTGGTCTCAGTGGTGCTTCTGTACTTAGAGAACCTGGCATCTCTCTGCAGTTCTTCTGTCGTTCTGGGCAGCAAACATTCACCGAGCATGTACTGTGTGCCAGGCTTGATGCTGGTAGCAGTAGAGATGAATCTCACATGTCCTGCCCCTCCCCACCAACCTCCACTGTCATCAGGCCTGACGAGCATGAGCTAGCTCTGTGCCGGCCAACATGGTAGCCACACGGGGCTACTGAGTCCTTGAAATGTGGCCAGTCCAAACTGAGATGTGCTGTAGATGTAAAATGCAGACCACATCTCAGAATTGTAGGGTGTATATATATGTGTGTGTGTGTGTGTGTGTGTGTGTGTGTGTGTATGTGTATATATGCATACACATATAGTCTTATTAATATTTTATATTGTTCATATGTTGAGAAGATACTATCTTAGGTGTTTTGGGTTACATAAAATACATTGAAAATAAAACTCATCTATTTATTTTTAACTATTTTGCTATGGCTACTAGAAAACTTAAAACTACAAAAATGTGGCTTGCCCTCTATTTCTATAGGACATCAGTGATCTGGCCCCTGCCTACCTGTTTCTTCATATCCTCCACCACACTCCTTTTGCTGGTGGCCATCCTGTCAGTTCATGAACCATAGCAGACTCGTTCATGTCTCAGGACCTTTGCACTTGCTGTTCTTGCTTTCTCACTGGTAGGTTCTTCCCCAGTGCTTTCTCAAATGTCACCTTTTGTGACAAATGTTCTCTGACTATCCTTTCTAAATACACCCCCGGCCCCTGTGACTCTTCATCAAAACATTCTTTCCTAGTCACTATTGTAATATTAAGTATTTTATTATTGAATAATTGTATATGTATTTTTTTCTCAAGGAGAACTTCACGGGGTGGGGCAGGGAGCTCAGCTATCTTTTTTTTTCCCCCCTGTTCTAATCTCAGTGCCTACCACAGCAATTAACACATAGTAGGTACTCAAGTTTTTAAATGAATGAATGATTAAATGTCACATTAATGTCACAAGAAAAATATTTTGATCATTTTGAGATGTTGCAAAGACATCTGAGAATACTTCATAGTGGGTCCTAAATTATCAGTCCATTAAGGAAGGTCTGGGTGAGAAGCACATGGCATACGAAGGGTTTGATGAAGAGCTTGATGAAATAGAGGTGAGATCAGGATTAAGGAAATTAACAAGGCATGGTGAAGCACCCAGGGGCTGGCGGCAGTAGGGAGCTGTTCCTACCCCTAGGTCTGAAGGGCAATGGTAGGGAATGGTGTTACAAGACTGCCTGACAGGCTATAGAAGAACACAGCCACCACCAAAATTCATTCCTCCCACCCTCTGGTCTTCTGCCAGTACTTGCTGTTGGTCAACTCAGCCAGAAGCAGAGGATGAGGGAAGCTGGAAGAGGCAGATCACAGAAGTCAGGCTCCCAGAGAATAGAGTAGGGTGGGGACAGGTCTGGATTGGGGGTGGAGTGCACAGAGAATGACTGTCATCCTGCAAAGGCATGGAAAGCTGTTTTCTTAATGCGCTAGAGCATGTTTATTCAAAACCAACAACCCGTATCCTAAAAATGTAAGGATGCATGTGAACACTATAACATTCATTCAGGGATCTCTAGTAGCAGAATTGGAAATATAATTATGGGGAAAAAAGAGATAAAGTTTCCATATATATGTGTTAGCACAAGGCATTTGTTTTTCTTTTTCTGACTTCACTCTGTATGACAGACTCTAGGTCCATTCACCTCACTACAAATAACTCAATTCTGTTTCTTTTTATGGCTGAGTAATATTCCATTGTATATATGTATACAAATAGCTGATTCACTTTGTTATACAGCAGAAACTAACACAATGTTGTAAAACAATTATACTCCAATAAAGATGTTAAAAAAAAGAAATTAAGTTATTATCTGCAGAGGATATTATTAACTACCAAAAACCCAAGAGAAATAAGTGGAAAACTGTTAGAACCCATTAAAAGTCCAGTAAGGTGACTAGGTAGGAAATAAATATACAAAATCAACAATTTCCTAAATATTAACAATAACTGGTTTGAAACATATAAAAGGATTAACTCTGTCAAAAAGACCAAAATACAAAAGGCAGAAGAAATATGAAGGATCTTTAGAAGGAAGCTATAAAGCAAAACTGAGAAAATAGATGGATAGATAGATAGATATCATTCCTAGATGGGAAGCTCGCGGTCTCTAGAGCACAGGACCTACAATATGTCAGGCATTGTGGGTACCACTGTGGGCAAGATACTCCAGCTCCTGCCTTCATGAAGCCTACAGTCTGATAAGATGGAGAGATGATAAACATAAAGGGAAAAAGTACAGAGAAGGGACAGGTTTCTGGTTCCTGGGGTTCTGGAGGAAGAGGGGGCAGCCCAGGTGAACAGGAAAAGCTTCCTGCAGCAGATGGCATCTGAGCCGGTCTCCAGTGAGTTTAACCTTTGCTTGTGGGATACAGGTGTCCGCAGATTCAGAGCCCTGTAACCACATTTGTGAATAAGTATGATGTTGGGTGGCTCAGGAGCTAGCCTACAATGTGCAGGCTGTGGGATGGAAGATGGCTGAGGTTTCCAGAGGCAGCCCAGCTGAGAGGAGACACGGACAGGGAGAGATTATCCTAATAGGATTTCACAGAGACCACTTAGCATTCGCTGAGCTCGAGGGAAAAATACTTATGAGCTGAGGGTGGAGAAATAGCCAAGAATCTGGCAACTCTGCGAAAGCTTGGAGAGAAAAGCTGACAGCCAACAGACAGAACAAGATGTTGCTTGTAAAAGGGTTAAAAGACAAGAGAAAGAAAACTACACCGAGAGATATGGGTGGAGTTGAAGTGCATTATTATAACTTGGGAACGTTCATTAAGATAATTCCAGCTCTAAGAAGGAGCAGAGCCATATCATCCCGTCAGGGAGTTCTTGGAATGAGGTGTGGGCAGTGGAAAGTCAGAATTGTTTAAAAGAAAGCAGGTGTGAATGTAAAACACCATAGGCGGAAATGGGATCCCTGCTCTTTGGAGATGTTAACTGAGACCCAGAGAAAGGACATGAATTATCCAGTGACTCCGTCTAGAAGGTGGGAGAGCTGGGAAACTGGAACTCTGTTCATAGCTAATGGGAATGCAAAGTGGTGCAGCTTCTGTAGCAGAGAGTTTGGCAGTTCCTCAAGAAGTTAAATGTAGTTACTCATATGACCCAGGGATTCCAAGTCTAGGCACATACCCCAAAGAACTGAAAACAGGTACTCAGACTTGATCCACTGTGGGTGTTCTGTCTACTAGATCAGTGCTCATTCCATGACACCCCAGCTGCTCCTTCAGTCTTCCATTCTCTCTCCCTCTCTTCTCCCCTCCTTCTCTCCCTCTCTTCTGTCCTGTTTATATGGGGATAGTTGGGTTCTAAGTTGCTCTAACACTCACTAAATACATGACCTTTGTTTCACTATCCTGTCATTGCCTGGGACCAGATGAGTGTCCTTCCAGCCCTGGTAGTGTGTACATTTTTCATACACTTTGCC
The DNA here is from genome assembly GCF_937001465.1 of Orcinus orca. Lineage (NCBI taxonomy): Eukaryota > Metazoa > Chordata > Mammalia > Artiodactyla > Delphinidae > Orcinus > Orcinus orca. The sequence continues at coordinate 17,904,741 of NC_064574.1, forward strand.
AGCACGTGTTCAGCAACTGCAGATCTGGTGCCGAAGGGGGACAGTCCCCTCCCAAACATGCAGACCTGGGAGGCTGTGCAGAGCTGATGCAGTCCTGGTCTTGACACAACTGTCATGTCCTCTCACCTTTTAATTGCTTGTCTCAGAGAGTTCATAGTCTCTTTAATTTTCCTGGAATTCTGAAGCAGTTGTCTGTGTTTCCTGGAGTACCTCTTCTTCTAGAGTCAGCCTTTTTTTTTTTTTTTTTTTTTAAACTATCTTTATATGTCTAACCCACCTTTGGGGGGGACAGAATGTTTGTTGAGGTCTTACGCTGTTTTTTTTTAAATTAATTTATTTTTTATTTATTTATTTTTGGCTGTGTTGGGTATTCGTTGCTGTGCACGGGCTTCCTCTAGTTGTGGAGAGCGGGCCCTACTCTTCGTCGCGGTGCGCAGGCTTCTCACTGTAGTGGCTTCTCTTGTTGCGGAGCACGGGCTCTAGGCGCGCGGGCTTCAGTAGTTGTGGTGCGAGGGCTTCAGTAGTTGTAGCTCGCGGTCTCTAGAGCACAGTTTCAGTAGTTGTGGTGCACGGGGCTTAGTTGCTCTGTGGCATGTGGGATCCTCCAGGACTAGGTCTCGAACCCATGTCCCCTACATTGGCAGGCGGACTCTTAACTACTGTGCCACCAGGGAAGTCCCTTTTGCTGTGATTTTTCCCCCCTCTACTTGACTATATATTGAAATGAGGCCAGTTACATGACGGTGTTATTTGATCCACACTGGGAATGCTGCATTTTCTTTTTTTTCCTACTTCCCCTGTTTATTTGGGCACAGTTTGACTCCACCCCTTATGGGAAAGGAAAGTAATGGGGACTTGGAAAAGCCATTGGGAGCCTTGTCTCTAGTCTTTGTCCCTTAGTTTATGCAAAGTCTTACATGAGGTCCAACTCTGCTGAGTCAGCAATAGGTCCTGTTCCTGGAGGTGGAGGGGTGTCCCTAGAAGCTTCTATTTGATTTTGAGTCAACTGCTTTCATGAGAGGTCTTTCTATTTCATGAAGTTTTGTGGTTTTTTCCCTAGGGTCTTTTTTTTTTTTTATTTGGCCCATTTGAGCCCTTGTATGAGGTAACTGCTTTCTGCCTGACATGTAGTTCTCAGGTGGGATTTGAGGAAGGATGTAAATCCATAGTGGGGAAACTAAACTCCAGTAGGGATGGTTTATATCTATCCCGTGGTTTGGCAATACTTTCCAACGCATTCCCTTCAGATTGGGAGCGGTCATTGAGGTTTTCTGTATATCCAACACTTCCCCTCCAACAACACTGTTCCATTAGGAGGGGGAAGATGGGCATGAATCCTTCTCCTTTCATTTTGGACACAGATGACACTTAAAATCTATGGCATGAAGTTAGAACTCCTTCTGTGTGTCAGCATTCATAGTATATTCTTTGTTCTTTTCACTTCTTTCTGGTTCATTTCAGTCAACTTTGGACACGGAAGTTCTGTGAAGTGGTATTCAAGACACCATATTTACTGGAAGACCTGGCATTCTTTCTACTCTGCCATGCTGTGTGATTATGAATACACACTTGCACAGCCAGTATGACATACTCTTATTGGAAAGGGTTTTCAATGACCGTATTCACTGAAATGGCCTATTTATGTGTCAAGTACATTATCAGATATGTGTTTCCATAAGAGTAGAAGAGCACCAAACAAAAGACCCAGTTCCATGTTGCCAGAAGAGACAGCAGGGCTTCTGCTAGCCCTCTACCCCAAGTGTTTCTATCAGGTTGCCACACGTGGTCTCAGTGGTGAGTGCCTTTTTAGCTGGGCAGTGGGATTCGTTTTTTCAGAAGATAATTTCCTTGTTTTCGTTTCAAGATCGTAATTCTTTTAATGATGCTCTTGCTGTTGTTGGTACTGGTGTGAATGATCTAATTTACTTTAATTTGCTTCCTTGTAAGGAAGATGATCCCTCGCACAGCTGCTGCTCTGGGTGGAGAGGGAGCAGGCAGGTCTGGAGGTGAGCTCTGAACTTTATCAGACCTCTCCAAGGTTTCTGCTAATGAGCAGTGCTTAGAGATTTCAGAAACTTTCCCCCAGTGATTGTTTTAACTACCAGGTTGCTTCCTAAGCAGCAAGGTATCCTCATGAGTCTCTATCTGTGGGGCCGTGAGGAAGGGGAGAGGTGAAGCAAAGGTGGGATCATCCCTTCTGGCGGGTCTGTTCCATTGATTCAAGGTGCCATGTGATGGGTGCAAGGCACATGTCAGATGGTAGTGTTAGGAAGAGTTTTCTCTGTCCCTTCCATCACTTTGTGCCTAGGCAAGCTTCATGGTATGAATTCTGAGGGGTAGCAGGTGCAGAAAGGTTAGGTAGTCCTTGATCCAACCCTGGTTGTACCTGCCTCGTTTGTTTTCTTTGTCCAGTTGTTCAGGGTTGCTGAGTCTTGGCTTTCTTCAACCATGTGTGAATAGACTAAGTGCCTCCAGGATCAGTCTGTCTCATTCCTGTCTGTATTCTCACTACCTAGCAAGGTACCTGAGAGAGTAGGCTTGATAAGTATTTGCCAGATGGATGAATGAATGTGTGAATGAAGGAAAGGAAACAGATAGATATACTTACAGAAGGGAAGATGGAATGTCATCATTGCATCTCCAGACAAACACTGTTTAGGTATAAGGGATTCAGAATTATGCTGTGCTAAAGGAATTGTGAGCGGTGCTGGGACAGCACGCCTCCCCAGTTCTGCTCCCTGTGGTTTGATTTGACTGCAAAGGATTTGTTTTCACTTATCTAGACATGTACATGATTGAGAATAGGAGGTATAGAATCATCCTATTGTTCTGCCTAGTCCTGTCTAGATTTACTGTCACAGGTCCAGTCTTCTGGGGTGTATGACTCACCTTAGTTGTATTTTAGGAGCCCATTCCTCAAGACGGTGGGGCTGAAATCAGCCTGCTGGCCCATTCCTGGCAGGCACCCATTCTTGGGTTAACTTGAACTGCAGTCTCCCTTAGTGCAAAACTCTTTCCTTCCAGGTCTTTTTATGAGGCTTGTGCCTCACTTTCCTTGGCTAAGACTTTGGTTCCTGGATCTGACCAAAAAAACTCAGGGCTGAGACACATGAGGCAGGAGGCACTGTTCATGTTGAATTCATCTTGCTATTTCAGACCAAAGGATGCTTGAGATTTAAATTCCTTTGTGGTTATCCTGAAGCGCACAAATCTGTGGCTGGTTCCTCCATCATCCAGGATCTAGTTCTCAGCATCCCTGTCTCCTGATCCTTGACTTGAACCTCTGCTGTCCAGCTCTACCACCAGCTTTGACTCCTAAAGTATCCTGGCAGGCTGGGTGGAATCTGCATTTGTCATATTCTCCTGGTCAGTTAGTTTGGACTTGTGTCCACTCCCTGGGAGACTCAGTCTTTCCAATGGGCTTCCCCAGTGCCACCAAATTCCCAGTCTTCTTCTCCATCTAACCATGTTGAGCTAGTATGAATCCCATCTACACCTCATGAACCAGAAGACTATAGACGCTAGAACACACGTTGACAGGTCAGATGAGGGGTTATGTGAAGTAGAGGAGGCATGTAGGCAGGCCATGGTGGGGATGGAATCCATGGGTGAAGGACAGACCTCCAGAATAAGCCAATGGAGAAAAATCCTCAAACCAATGAAAAAATGCTGTGGCTCTGAAAATCAAAGGACATGGCCCTCTGAACAGGCGTGGTTAGGGTTCTAAACAACGTATGCAAGAGCATCAAAGAAAAACCCATTGGCATTAGCAAGAGGTTTTGAGGACCAAATGCAAAATACATTTTTTAAAAAACGAAGATTTTTTGGGCTTCCCTGGTGGCGCAGTGGTTGGGAGTCTGCCTGCCGATGCAGGGGACACGGGTTCGTGCCCTGGTCCGGGAGGATCCCACATGCCGTGGAGCGGCTGGGCCTGTGACCCATGGCCGCTGGGCCTGCGCGTCTGGAGCCTGTGCTCCGCAATGGGAGAGGCCCGTGTACTGCAAAAAAAAAAAAAAAAAAAAAAAGAAGATTTTTAGATGAGCATTTTTTGAGTTGTACTACATAGTACAAAGAAAATCCTAATCATAATAGGACAGAATATTTTTAAAAGCCTAGGACTTGCAATGAAGATAATTAAAAAATGCAGGACCTACATGAAGACTTTAAAACATGGAGCCACATCAAAGAAGACTTGAATACTTGGAAAAATACCTTGTTTCTGAATGGAGATGTTTAGTCATGTAAATATGTCAGTTCTCCTTCAAACTGATTACACATTTATGTTATTGCAATCAAAATCCTTAAGGAATTGCTGTTTAGAACTTGACAAAAATTATTCTCATTTTCATATAGAAGCTTAAACACATTAGACTAGCTAAACATAATAATGTTTTAAAAACAAAAGGGAGATTTACACAGTAAAAAGTTATAAAGGGTTATAAAAATAATTTAACACCACAACAGTTTAGTTTAGTGGCTGGTGAAATGAAATATAATTGGAACAGAGCAGAAAATAAAATAATAAAAAGATTTGAATGTATGTAAATATTTATTATGTGATAATGGTGGATTTCAGACCAGCAGGAGAAAGAGTCGATTATTTAATTAATGCTGCTAGGAACATTTGGCTATTTAGGGGGAAAGTTAGATCATTAGCTCAAGCCCCCATATGAAAATAGATTGCTTATGTGTTAAATGTAGAAAACATAATACATTTGAAAGTTACGTGATATTAGAGTGAGAAGGATGTTTCAAAGGACAAAATCAAAGCTAGAAATTGCAATGACTGATTGATAGTACATGTGAAAATGAATGTTAAAAATATCAGAAACAAAAATAAAATACCCCATTTTTCTATTCCCCTTTTTGGCAGTCCTCCTTCAGAGAACTCTTATTCTTACCACCTCCAATGTGTCTCTGCTTGGTGTCTGCCTAAGTCACTCGAGGTCACAGAAGTTCACTCCATTTCTGCTGCCACCACTCCACCAGAACCATTCTCATCAAGGTGGTCTCCAGTGATCTTCATATTGCTAAGTACTGTGTCTCTCATGGTACTTGACCTGTGAGCGGTGTTCAGTCTGTTGCCGAAATCCGGCCTCTGTACACCGGTGCTGGATTAAATCTCGGAGACAGAGTTTTGGGTGAAGTAGAAAGAAATAGCTTTATTGCTTTGCCAGGCAAAGGGGGCCACGGCAGGCTCATGCCCTCAACACTGTGCGTCCCACCCTGGTGGGGGTAGTGAGGAGTGTTAACAGCGTTCAAGGAGCAGGGTGCGATCAGCTCGTGGAGATTCTTCTGATTGGTTGGTGGTGAGGTAATCGGGAGACAGCATCATCAACCTTCTGGTTCCAACAGGTCTGGGGTCTCCGTGCTTGTGGGCAGCATACAGTTAACTTCTTCCGCCTGGTGTGGGTTTCAGTATCTGCAAAACAGCTCAAAGGACACAGCTCAGAATATTATCTGTAGCCCTTGAAGAACTAAAGGTCCCTGACTTCGTTTAATGGCTAAAGTATTTTTGTCTTGCTTGACTCTTTGCTTTTCTTTCTGTATGGTTTACACTTCTCTGATGAAATTTATTCTTTGACTAAAGTTTTTCTACAGACAAAATGCAGGTGGAGGACATGGGTGGGGTCTCTTCTGGGAAGGCCTCATAACATCCTGCTCGGTTACAAGTCCAGTTGGTCCCTCTCTTCTTGAAACTCATTCATTGTTTGGTTTCTCAATCACCACACTCTCTTAGTCGTCCTCCCACCATGTTGATTTTGCTTATTCTCCTTTGCTGCTTCCAGGTCCTCTTAGAGTGTAGTGACCCTCTTAGAGTGATGTTCTCTTTTCTCTAGCTACATAGACGTATTTCAGTGATCTTACCCAGGTCCGCGGCTTAAAGCCCATCTGAAGGCTGATGACTCCCAGTTTTTTATCTCCAGCAAAGGCCTTTGTCAAACTCTAGCTTGGTATATCCAGCTGCCAACATGACACGTTCATTTGGTTATCTGATTGGTTTCTCCAGTTTAACAAGTGCACCACCAAACTCATCATCTTCCCACAATCATGCCCCAACCTGTACCTCCCACGGTCTTCATAGAGTGGGGGAAAATAGCGATCTCACTATCAAATAATACAAATTAAATACCATTTTCTTCTGTCACAGCAGTTGGCAAATGAAAGCCCACAGGGCAAGTCTGATTTTAGAAATAAAACCTGTTTTTGTAGATAGTCTACTGAAACAGCCATATCCGTTCATTGACATATGGTTTATGGCGGCTTTTGCGATGCAGTGGCAGAGTTGAGTAGTTGCAGCAGCGACAGCGTGGTCTACAAAACTGGAAGTATTTTTAGTCTGGCTCTTTATGGAAAATATTTGCTGACCCCTGCTTTGTCACGTGGATAGCAGGAACTTGAGTAGAAGCCATGGCAGATCAACAGAAAGCATCTGTTCTCTATGGTCGGGTGACGATATATATTGTTGTCCTAACAGGGACACTTTTGAGAATGAAAGGGATTCCCCAGGCAGGCAGGGAGTTATTACAAGTATAGGTACCTCTGCATAATGGATCTTTGAGAATTAGATTAGAAAGGGAGAAGTGCAAGGCAGTGCTAATGAGAGTAAGATAAGTTAATATAGTTAGGTCAGAATAATAGAAATCAGATATTGGTAAAAGCAGAAAGTCTTCTAACAGCAGAGGGGAACTTTGTGACTCTTGCTGTATCTTTAGATACTGTCAGTAGAAAATAGTAAATCGTGCAGTTATTCTCAACCCCACACTGGCCAGAATGCTGTTTGTTATGCAACATAACAGGCAGGGGACAACAACTCAAGTACTTCTTAAGCTGTGCAGGCAACAGAAGATGTAAGACAAGAACAAAATGTTCAAGTCTAATGAGTGGATAAAGGCATTAGAAGACTAGTAACTGGGATGCTTGCAATCGTGGAGAATGGCCGACAAGAAGGATCAGCTGTAATTAAGTGCACATCTAAGGAAGTGGCAGGAAAAACAGTGCTTTCCAAGTCTGACTTAGCGACGAGCCAGCTACTGAGGGCTCTGATGAGGACCAAAGAGTGGAGGCACTTGTGGGGAATGAGACCTGAATAATAGTCAGCTGGTTCTTTCCCATCTGTGAGCTTTCCATGTGATGAAAAGAAAGGGAGCTGGGAGGTAGATTGGACCCAGGGTTGCTCTGTAAGGACATCTGATCCCATATCACTCTGCATGGTCAGGAGGGGATGCTTGGAGGTGAGCTCCCGGAGCACAACTTTGCAGATGCAGACTCTGAGCATCCTCCCTGCCACATGGGAATAAGGACCAGGCCATAGGCTGTGGGATTAAACCTACAGCCCATGGCCTCACGACGGAATATGTAAGTTTGGGTGCCTTTGGGGTGGCACCACCACAAGGCAGTGGGTATGTAGCAATTGAACATAAAGGACTTTGACTTCCTACTGTCGGGGGGGTGCCAAAAGGTTTGCCTCGGGAAGATGAATTCACAGCAGTGGACAGAAGCACTCAGCCTCCTAACAGAAACACCATCCTTCCATCCATGTGGGTCCAGCCTCTGCCCAGTGAGCCACAGGCTGTTCCATGTTAGCAAATGCCTTTTCAGATGGGGCCGATCTTCCTTCCTTACTCCAACTAGGATCTTACAGTGATAGGGTTCTTAGGAATTGACTAGTCCAGAGTTCTTCAACTTGAGGACCTGGGGATCTGGGAAGGAGAAGTGGTGGTCCTTGAACCACTTTTACTGTTTCAAGATGCTTGTGTGATAATGCACTTAAGCTACACCGGTTCAAAGAAATCTCAAGTTCCTTGGGTTAGGGTTCCAGTGGAATTAACCCATTGAACAAAGCTAGTGATCTCACACTGCTCAGGATTTCTGAGGAGGCAGTTATGTGTTTCTTTGATTAAGAGACAATGGAAGCCAAATCCCCTGGTGGTCCCGTGGTTAAGACTCTGCACTTCCACTGCAGGGGGCACAGGTTTGATCCCCTGTAGGGGAACTAAGATCCTGCATGCCCCACAGAATGGCCAAAAAAGAATAGAAAAGGGAAAACGGAGGAAGAGGTAATTTTTACTTCAGAAATTTCGTTTATGTAGCAGACACATCTTTCTAAGCATGTGGTCCAGAGAGACATGTACCCGTAGGGAAGGCTGAGAACCACTTGTCTAGTCCATTGAATAACCCGCATCCCTCCAGCTTTGTAGATGATGAAACTTAGACCCAGAAAGAAGTGAGACAAGGTGAAAACAGCCCAAGTTGCAGGAAACAAAAACAGGATTCACCAGCTCTGAGTCTGAGATTTCAAGGGAAGACATGGGAAACACTAGCTCAGGCACCTGGAGACCTGGACCTACGTGTAGGGCTGAGGATTTAACATTGCTTGAGGACCTACTATGGGCTCCGTGCTGTTCTAGCAGATTCACACATCACACGTCATCTCATTGACTCCTCAGAGTGATCCCGTGTGTTAGGGATTATTCCCTGAGAAAGTCAGATGAGGAAAACACGGTTCAGGGAGGCCGAGAGACTTGCCTAAGGTTATATGAAGAGTAAGTGATGGAGCTGGGGTTCAGATCAAGGGTATTGTGGCCCCACGGTTGATGCTGTGCCCACTACTCCATCCAGCCTTGGAGAAGGTACCTCTCCCGGTTTGGACTCACCTAGGGACAGGTGGGGAAAGGGTTCCAAGATGGTCTTCTTGGAAAAGAGGAACCATTGACCGTGCCTGCAGACGTGTCTGATCTGTTTCATGGCTCCCCAGAAGCAGCACCTGCCCGACTCTCTGTAAATGTTGGATTAATTGATTTGATTTATTCTCTTGTCACTCCAAGGAGCTCTTTTATAGAAGAGAGAGTTTCACTGTTTTGCAGAGCTCCGAATTCAGACCTAGAGCAAGTGGGGAAGACTTAGAAGGGAGCTGGTTGTGATTTAAGAGAAGGTGAGACTCTTGGAAGAATGGACTTCTTTAATTTGCAAGTTCCAAGGACTCAGTGAAAGGCTAGAGCTGTCTTGGCTGTCAGAAGAACCCCTGTTTTCAAATATGAGGATGGAAATATCCCCTGCTGCTGCCCCGAGTCACTGTCTCCAAAGCTTCGTCATCCTTAAGGTGACCTTGGTAGGTCAAATTGGTAGGTCCAGGGAGGAGGAGCTGGAGGGGCAGTTCACCCAGCAGCAGTGGCTGTGGGCCTGCGAGAGATGTTGAGGACTAGGGCATTGGGCTCTAAATTCCCGTTTAGTCTTCTGATGACCTGGGCTGGACCCTTGTAACCCCAGCGATGGTAATGGGTAGGACAACATCTCATGGGTATTGAGTGCTTATTTCTTGAGCACGTCATGTGCTGTGCTGCCGTCCTCCTTGTGACCCTCTTATCCATTCTCTTCCGTTCTCCACCCTGCTCACTGCCCTGCAAGGCTGACCTGTGGGGACCCCACCGATGTCCTCTGGCTTCCTCTGTATGGCCAGAGATTGGGAAGAAGGAGGAAGGAGAGTATGGTCTGGGTATTTATTCTCTGGACACCTCCCTGTAAAATTACCTGAGGCCAGCCATGGCTCTTGACTGAAGGTCACTGCTCCACTCAAATGACCTTTTCTTTCTTTCCGTCCCTCTTGCTGGATTCCCTTCCCTAATCCCTCCTGTTCTGAGGGGTGATGACAGCTCTGCTGCACTTGGCGCTTGTTCCTGCCCTGCTCATACCTTTGTAAATAGTGCCTTTATTAACTCTTGTGAATTCTCCAAGTGTGACCCTGATTGATACCTATGCATTATCTAATTTGATCTTCCCAAAAGCTGAAGGAGATAGAGATCATTATTACCATTGTCCTCATTTTTAAAGTAAGAAAACTCAGGTGTAGAATGGTCTGGTCATTTTTCCTAGAGTCACAGGGTTTGTAAGGAGTAGGGACAAAGCTTACGTCCAGGCTGTTCGTATCTGTCACTTCTACACGAGAGTACTTAGTTCCATTGTCAGTTTTCCAAGCAAGCCTAAGACACAGGAGAAAAAAAGAAATAAAGGAAAAAGCAGGCAGTGTAGCCTTTCTGGAACTTGTCCCCAGATCCATATCTTTATCTTGACTCTCCAGGGCTCACCGCTGCAGAGGGTAGGATCGATCTAGCCACATGGGGGCTCAGAGCTCCTAAGGGACAGGCCAGGGGAGCCCTAAAGAGGTCATTTCCCAGAGGCCTTAACTTTTAACCCCTTTAGGTAAGCTCAAACTTTATCCCTTCTTCATTTGAGCATCTGAGGCTCAACAAATGTCAGTAGCTTTAGCGCCAACTTCATATTAAGCAACAGTGATGCCTCTTGCGCCCCTAGAGGCCAAGAGATTTGCGGCAGTTACTGTGGTTTTCTTGACTGTGAAGAGGGGAGAGGAGTACCACAGAGCAGGGGAACACCTGGTGAGGATGACGCCCGCCCCAGTGCCTCCCTGCACGACTTTTGTGCTTTGGAAGCAATTGCCTCAAGCCTGGCATCTGCTTCTGTGATGCATTTTGCTGATCTGTCCTCAGAGGGGGCAGCCACCACAAGGTGTTTCATTAGGTGTCTTAATAAGCCTTGTAGCTGCAGCCTGGCCCTCCTCTCCCCTGCGGAGCTACTTTCTGCATAAGGCAGGGAAGGGTGGACGGTTGGGACATAATTTGCATTGGCAGCAGGAATGTTATTTTTGCATTAAAAAGCACGGTAGGTGACCTTATCAGAAGTGGGAGAAACAAGTGGGCGTCCAGGGTTCCGGGTGACACGTGCAGGCTTGGCGTGCCTGGGGGTGATGGGAAGGTGTTAACTCCTTCAGAGGTCGGACTCCATCCCTGGGTGCTGCAGGCTGGTCGGCTCCCCTGCAGACCCCAAAGAAGTCTGGCTTTCTCTGGACACCCTCTGGACTCAGCAGGCATGGCTGTCTCATGACTGAGGGCAGGGATTTTGTGTTCTCTTTGGGGGCACCCTGAGGCCTGGTCCAGCTGGAGGTTTGATTCTTCTTCGGCCCCGTTCTTCTCAGTCCTCATTTCCCAGTGGCTTGCGGATATCTCTGATTTCCCGAGATGTTCTGGGATAATCTGGCCTGCCCTTGAGCATGTGCTCAATACTTCTTCGTTTCCCCAGACCAGACTGCAGAGCTCTGTCGGCGCTTGCCTTGGATTCCTGCATCCAGGCCGTAACCTGATAGCATCCTGACGTGCCCTTCGCCCAGGTACATTCCCATGTAGCACATGGGTTGTGTGGTCTGTGAAGGTGCACCTCCCTTCACACTCACTGCAGAGACCGTTTGTTCTCTACAAGGAGAGTCTGGGATTACTTTTTTTTTTCTTTTCTTTTTTTTTTGTGGTACGCAGGCCTCACACTGTTGTGGCCTCTCCCGTTGCGGAGCACAGGCTCCGGACGCGCAGGCTCAGCGGCCATGGCTCACGGGCCCAGCCACTCCGCGGCATGTGGGATCTTCCCGGACCGGGGCACGAACCCGCGTCCCCTGCATCGGCAGGCGGACTCAACCACTGCGCCACCAGGGAAGCCCTGGGATTACTTGTTAAGGTGATCTAGTAAGTATTCAGCAGGAACCCAGAGTCAGATTTTCCACAGGCCACATGGACACACACACAGGCACGTTTGCTCTTCGATTTATCATAAGATAGTAAACAGATTTAAATAAAATAATAAGCCCCTCAGACATGGAAAGGATGACCTTGGAAAATCAACCAGTACCATCATCCCATTTTACAGATGAAGTAACTGCCACCCAGAAGGGGAGGTGACTTGGTCAGCGCCACACAGCAGGTTAACCCTTCGCACTCTCTGCAAGCTGGACCTCTTTCCACTATAGTGGTTGGTGGGGTAGAGGCAGGGACAGACCAAATAGAAATTACATGCATCTTAGAATAAGGCACTTGTTAGACTGCTGTGATGATCTGGAGAACATTCACGTTCTCAGGCAAGGGAGAGGTGGGTCCCTTGCTGAGCAGTATCCAGGCCCTTTGTCATTAGGCAGCACCTCTCCCTCATGGGATATCTCTATCCTCACCTGCGTATTAGCAGGGGATGGGAGCTTAATGTGATGGTCCAAGGTCAAGCAAAGCATCAACCTACTCCCAGAAGGCTGGATGTCAGAGACCCCAAACTCAACACTAGCAGAAAATACTGAGAGAAAGTGCCTGGATAGGGAGGCTGAATGGAGAGTCATGGATGGACAGGCAGAGACCAAGGGATCCCTCCAAAGTAGACAGCTTTTCAGATCCCAGAATCCTCTCTCTTAAAATGCGGTCTGACCCAAAGTAAGCGTTCACAGTGATGGATGGATGGATGGATGAATGAGCGAACGAAGGAATGAATGTCAGAGCAGTATTAAGCTAGCTCTGGTTCTGTTGGAGGTACCCAAGGACAGAGTGTTTTGGTGAATTGGGAGAGAGCAGAGAGGGTAGGAAGGGAAGTGTAGCAGCCCTTACACGATTGTTGTCATAGAAGTAAATGGTCGGCATGAATGCCCTTGAGAGGTTCCAACCAGGGGGCCTTCTGCCACTGTAGGCGACCAAGTTGGTTTTCTGACAAAGAATATTCCGGACCACCAGGAAAAAAAATGAACCTGTGGCATTTCTGAAATCAGTAGTCCTGGGGACATTCTATACACCTAGAAATCATCTTGTAGAAAGGACTTCCCAATTCAGATGGTAAAATGAGACACTCTGGTGGTTGGGGCGCTGGCTCATCTGTGAAGATGAGTTTATGAGTTCTCATTTTCTTCTTCATGCTTTTTGAATTTTAGAGACTTCCTACCATGAACCTATGTTATTTTTTCATCGCAAAAAATGTTTAAAAATACTATTCCTACTAGTGTGTTCCCTATTATAACTGCTACTATAACTGCCAGAGCTTCATCCTATGTTTTTTTAAGAGAGTGAAGTGAAATAATGAATTTAAGGTACCCAGCACTGAGTGCCTGGTACATAGTTGGCACTCAGACAAAGGCTGTCCCCTCCTTTACACTCATCTGCATAAATGTTGTCCCCAATATGTATATTTAACTTGACTGTTTCGTTTTAAAGTTCTTCATTATCTTCTGTATTGTTCTGACAACTTTTATTCACGTGATCGATCTTGCAGTCTTCTTGGCTGAGTTTCTAAGATTTTTATACTCACATACAACTCACACATGTTTTTCTTTTTCTTTTTTTTTTTTCCCCTGGCCAGTTACAGAATTTTCTGCCTAAGAAAGGAGATGAACTCTCTGAGGTCACCGTAACGTGATGGGGTGTGGCCTAGTCCTCCCCTCTTACTTCATTCTGATAAGAATGTGACATCCAGGGCTTCCCTGGTGGCGCAGTGGTTGAGGGTCCGCCTGCCGATGCAGGGGACACGGGTTCGTGCCCTGGTCCGGGAAGATCCCACATGCCGCGGAGCTGCTGGGCCCATGAGCCATGGCCGCTGAGCCTGCGCGTCCAGAGCCTGTGCTCCGCAACGGGAGAGGCCACAACAGTGAGAGGCCCGCGTACCGCAAAAAAAAAAAAAAAAAAAGAATGTGCTATCCAGAATAATCCAGAGATACCTTTAGTCCAATTCAGGAGCCCCACATGCTCACTCCCCTTGTAGAAACCAAAGCTGCCACCGTGGGCATGGCTCCCTTTCTCTATACATCTCAGGGAGCCCCCTCCCCTCAAGCCATCTCCTCCCGCTAATACGTGCCCGTTCCACCTGTTGCATCCTCTGTATTCCTCATCTTTGGATCGAGGCCACCAGAGGTTGTCACCCTTGCCAGCTTTCTTTGCAGAAATGACAACTTGAGATGCTACCATCTGCCACGTTTGTCTGAATTACCTCCAGTTCTGGAGTTTCTGCTTCCAGAAAGAAGTAATTCCTTGGGTTGATTTCTGACAGGTCCCTGCTCGTGGCAGCTGCTCCAGCAGAGGCCGTGTGGGCGTGGCCAGTCTCGGGGAAGGGGGAGGTCGGAGTAGCAGAGTCCCCCAGGTGACTGCAGAGCCACGCTGGTCTCGGGATTCCGTCAGCACACGGAAGCAGTGTGGGGTGCGCAGTGTGCGCTGTGTTAATGCTTATTTACCTCCTACCCGTGACTGCTTGTTGGAAGCTATCAATAGCTGCAGTTTATTTTCCAGATCTCTTTAGGGAACCAAAGTTTATCTCACACAGGAAGAATCCTTTAATTGTGGAGTTTTTAAGCCGGAAACTCCTTTGGAGGGAATGTAATCCACATGCTTATTTGGTAGGTGGAGAATTTGAGGTCCAGGAAGTGAATTCCATTCTCCACAGTCACATGAGGCTGGGCTAGTTGGGCTTTCCTAACCTTGGCCTCACAGGGCTTAGCTGCTCAGCTCTCTGATAGGGGCAGCTTGTGTTTCGCAGACACTGGGCCTGTTTCCTATTTGCTTGTCTTCTGGAGTTTTGGAAATGTTCTCAGTGCAGCCTCCGTGGAAACCACTTCCGACATGAGGAGGGAGACCTTTGAGTCCATGTCTGGCTGCCTGTCCTGAGACCAGGCTGCTGTTGGAGAATACGGGAGTTTTCTGATTCTGAGGATTTTTCTTAAGAGTTGGTCTTGTAACAGTGATTTGTGCCAGGAGATGGGGAATTGAACTAGAATTAAAAAAAAAAAAATTACGGTGATGATTAGAATGGACGTGGTTTCTGTAGCATGCTGAGGTTCCTCCTCTGAGCTATGATGTTCCTCAACAGGAAGCAGGTGCCAGGTCCCCACATGAGGGGATCTCTGCTTTGGTGTTAGGCCCTGGCGAGCAGTAGGATGGGGGGTGGGCAGGGTACAGTATACCTCTCATGGAGAGTGGGCCTGGGGAGCTTAGCAGCTGTTAATAGCTTGCTGAGCAGCCTGGGGTTGAGGACTCAGAAGCCAAGGGCAAACTGACCCAGGGCAAAGACTTTGATCAAGTAGCACAGACACCTCCATGGCCATTAAAGAGAAAGACAGAAGCTCGATGAATAGGAAAGCCACTGGGGATCCCCCAGATATGTGAGGGGACTGGGGCTCTAATCATCAACCCTGCTGTGAGCATGGAGTTCAGACAACGGGCAGGCAGAGTCCACACACCAAAGGTGAGGGGGCTACAGGAGCTGGGACCTATACCCATCATTGTGGGTTGAGTTGTGCCCCCCCCAACAAAAAACCCCAGATATGTTAAATTCCTGGCCCCCGGTACTCAGAATGTGACTTTATTTGGAAATAGGATCCTTGCAGGTGTAATTGAGTCATACTGGTGTAGGTGGGCCCTAATCCAGTATGACTGGTGTCCTAATTAGAAGGTGACCATGAGAAGACACAGACACACAGGGAGAACACCATGGGACGATGAGGCAGAGGTGGGGTTACACAGCTGTAAGCCAGGGAATGCCAAGGATAGCCCGCAAAGCAACCAGCAGTTAGGAAGAGGCAAGCAAGTATTCTCCCACAGGTCAGCGGGGGCACAGCTCTGCCCACGCCTTGATTTTAGACTTCTACCCACCCAGAACTATAAGCTGGTGAATTTCTGCCATTGTCAGTTTCCCAGTTTGCGGTGCTTTCTTATGGCAGCCCTAGGAAACCAACAAACCCATGTACATCACCAGGCAATGGTTTTCAACGTTGGCTGACATTCGGACCTTTGGTACTCTTTTAAAAAGCCCTCGTGCCCAGGCTGCACCCCAGTCCAATTTCATTAGAATCTCTGGAGGTGAGACCAGGCCTAAGGGCTTTTAGAGCTCCCCAGGTGGTTCAACGCGAAGCTATGTCTGATAAGCACAGCCTAGAGTTCTTGCTCTTCCAGGACCCGGGGCAAGGTGTCCAGTGCCCTGTAGTCACTGAGCGCAGGGGAGTCTGAGCTTGGCTCCCACCTGACCCTTGAGACACCTTGGCACACCTGTCACAGGATTCCTGGGGTCATTCTTCTTAACCCTGACTTCCTCTTCTCTCTCCTCAGCTTTCAGCCACCAGGGTAAACAGCTGCTCTCCATCTTCTGTAATGCGTGTAGAACTGTGCCTGGTCACAGGAAGCGCTTTCTAAGTCCGCTGCTACGATTTCTCCAGCCACCTTTATAAAAGCCCTTTTTTCTTAATCATCACTTTCTGGAGGGTGATCCGAGCGTGGTAGGATTTTATCCTGGCTTAAAGGGCCATGTTTCTCTATGTGCTTGAAATGTGTACTTTACTTTCTTTTAATTAAAGGCTTTTTCCCCTCCAGTTTGCCTGAGAGCCAGATCCTATGAAGGGTGGTTTTTTGTTTGTGGTTGTTGTTGGTTTGTTTTTTTAAGAGAATGAACGCAGAGTCAGTAGTTGAGCTTCACAGTGACAACGAGATGGCCTTTCACTCCGGGATTAAAGAGAGCCAGGGATTAGCATCCTGCCTGAGGTGGGGAGGGCCGATGGGGCTGGGGAGGCTGTGTGAAGCATATGCGTCCAGCAGGCAGGCAGGAGGGAGCACCTCCCGGTGCCCAGGCCTCCTCCTGCCGGACAAATCCCTCCTGTGTTCTGGGCCTGGGGGAGCACAGGAGGAATCAAGCCTGGCTCTGGTCTCAGAGGGGCCCACAGTTCAGGTGGGGGATGCAGACACTTAGAGGAGCCTGTGCTGTGCAGTGGGACACAGGATACACAGGCCCATGTCCTGGACCCATCCCGGGGGCCAGAGGTGTGAGAGCCACAAGTACCTTCAGTCCAGCCCAAGGCCCAGGCTCCCCTCTCCCCCAAAACAGGGTCTCCCAAAGCTGCCACTAGGAAGGGTGAGGAGGAGAATGGATGCTGGGCAGGCAGCCAACACTGGCCACCACCTCAGTGAGGAAGTGGCAGAGGAAGGCTGGCACCCATCCACGCTGGACCTGGAGTTCCCTGCCAGGGAGGTCCATGCCCTCCACAGCAAAGGGCAGAATCACAGATCAAAGAAGGGGCATGATTAGCTTTGAATTTCATCCCTTCTCATTTTCTCCTCCATGAGTGGTCACTGGTCAAGGCCACTGGCCCATTGGTTTGAGCCCAACTTTCCCATTAGAATGGAGCTTCAAGGTCATGGTGACCTTATAGTGCAGGGATCTCATCTTCATTGGGTTTCCC
The DNA here is from genome assembly GCF_937001465.1 of Orcinus orca. Taxonomy (NCBI): domain Eukaryota; kingdom Metazoa; phylum Chordata; class Mammalia; order Artiodactyla; family Delphinidae; genus Orcinus; species Orcinus orca. The sequence goes on from NC_064574.1 coordinate 17,921,767, forward strand.
TGATCTCAGAGAAGACATCGCCTCTTCTGTCTCCAGCTTCACAGACTCCAGTCCCAGCCTGGCTAGATCAGCCTGGGCTCCCTGATTAGAAGTGCACAGAAAGGGGCAAGGACTCAATATGACGGGCCCTTGTCAACAGACTAGCTTCTTATCTGTGCTTTCATTTCATCATCTAACAGTTTAAATGGGAGCTGAGTACCCCCAAGCTGGCATCCCTATTGGAAAATGTATTCAGTTACCCCTCCCACTTCCCTGGGAGGATAGAACGGACCATCCATCCAGGTAACAAATGAGACCAAGAGTCACCGTTGACTCCTCCTTCCCCTCAGCCCCCAATCCTGTCCACTTTTCCTCCTAAATACCCCTTAGATCTGTTCTCTCTTTTGCCACCAGGATGCCATCATCTCTCTTTTTGGCCTTTTTACTGCATTCTGCACACAGCAACTGGAGAGAACTTAAAACCAAACTCTGATCATGTCACTTCTGTGCCTAACAGCCTTCATGACTTTCAGTTGTTCCGGAATAAAATCCAGATTCCTCAACAAGCTACAGAGCCCTGGATCACCCGGACCCTGCCCCCATCTCCATCCTTAACTGGGCATATTCACCCTGCAACTCCAGGGACTTCTTTCAGTCCCCTGAATATGTGGTATGGCAGGTTCTGTTCTGCCGCAGGACATTTGCATGTGCCGTTTTCTTGGCTGCAAATACTTTCTTTTTCCGCCTGGCATTCCCACCCTGTCTCACTGTTTAACTCTCAACTTAAATGTCACCTCCTCGGGGTCAGGCCCTGTCAAGTGACCTTACAGTCCTTTTCCTTCATGGCACATGCCACAATTTGTAACTGTATATTTCTTGGAATGCTTATTGGTGAATGTTTATCTCCTGCCCCCTCCCCCGGCGAAACCATTTTCCTGACTCTCATATAGTCCAGTGCCTGGCACACATTAGGCACTGAATAAATATTTGTTGAATGAATTAATGATTGGTGAATGAACGTGTGGGGAGAAAACGAGGCTCTGTGATATTAGATAATTTGCCCAAGCTCACGCAGCTTGCCTGTGATAAAGCTGGGACTGATATCCAGGCCTACACATCCCAAGCCCCTTGTGTTTTCCGGTGATAACTTCTGAGGGTCTTCTGTCCCACGTCCTGGTCTTGACAGAAGGGATTTCATGTCACCTTCTCCAGAAACCTGGGGGCTGCTCCAGTCATAACGACTCTTGCGTGGATGGTGACCTGGAGGCTTCTCCATGGAACATCCTGATTCTGCTCTATCCTAACCTTTCAGTTGCTGGAGACTGTCTTGGAGGATTTGCTGATTTATAGGCAAGACTGTCAGTATAAAGAGGCACCTTACTCCACCTGCTTTGCAAAGTGATTTTTAAAGTGATACCTGGACCATTCAGGGGGAAAAAAAAAAACCTCTTCCAGTAAAGACAGTTACTCTGCTGTGTTCTGACCTGGGTTTCTCTTCTTGTGGCAACGTCCCAGAGAGTCAGGGGACACAAGAGGGAATCATCAGTCTCTCCAGATTAAGTGTGAAGATGGGGATGAAGGGTGTAGCCTCACAGTTTATTCTGTCACTTAACAAATATTAATGGAACTCCTCTTTGCTGCCAGGCACTGTACTAGGCTGTGAGGGTCCAGCTGTGGATGACATCATGGTCCCTGAATAAATGAATCATGTACATTTAGTTAGTGTAATGCTAGGAGGGAGATGAATCCCTTGCCATTGGAACAGTCTGTAGGCAGTCTAGACCCCAGCAGGCCTGGTGGAGCCGGGGCCCTGGGATTTGTCTGTCCCCCACCCGTGGTGGCAAGCATGGGTGGAGCTCTTTGTCAGCATGGAGAAGGGAGTTGAGATCTTTAGAGGGGTGGGCAAGGGCAGGTGTGACGATAGCTTAGCAAGCCCGTGAGTTGCGGCTGAGCGTGGCAGGGCCCGGACCCTTGCTTTCCCATCTGAAGACGATGCGCACATCACAGCCAGAGGTGGGGGGGTGGGGTGCGGCTGTGAGGGTCAGAAATTGTGGGCAGGCGGGGTCAGCAGGGGGCCGAGAGCGCTCACAGTGGGGGCCTAGGGGTCCTCTGGATGTGTCTTTGTGGGCTCCACTCTGTGACAGCATGAAGAATGAGCTGGAGCCAGATCCTGGCTCTCCGCTCTTGCCCCTGTATGTGGGCCACCCATATCCTTGCTTCAGGCCTTGGTCTCCCCATCTGTATTATGGGCGTGGGAGAAAGGGGTGGTGAGCATTCATCTCAGGAAGTGCCTGTCATTAGGGAAGGTACCGGGCACTGTAGGTAAGTCTGACCTCACACTGCCTGGGTTCAGAGCCCACCTCTAGTACTTCTTTGCTGAGTGACACAGGACAAGTTACTTAGTCTTCCTGTGCCTCGCTGTCTATTTTTAATATGGGGAGGGTAATACCTAATTCTTCATAGTGAATTTGTGAGGATTAGATGAAACAATGAATATAAAATGCCTGGCACCATGAGACAGACATAGCTAGTGCTCAATAAACACTATTATATAATTCTTTGCTAGTCATTTTACATAGAAAGTAGACCTTTTAAAAATGAGGGGGCTTCCGTGGTGGCGCAGTGGTTAAGAATCCGCCTGCCAATGCAGGGGACACGGGTTCGAGCCCTGGTCTGGGAAGATCCCACATGCAGCGGAGCAACTAAGCCCGTGCACCACAACTACTGAGCCTGCGCTCTAGACCCCGTGAGCCACAAGTACTGAGCCCGCACGCCACAACTACTGAAGTGCGCGTGCCTAGAGCCCGTGCTCCGCAACAAGAGAAGCCACCACAATGAGAAGCCCGCGCACCATAGCGAAGAGTAGCCCCCGCTTGCTGCAACTAGAGAAAGTCCGCGCACAGCAACAAAGACCCAACACAGCCAAAAATAAAAAATAAAAAATAAAAATTTTAAATAAAATTGACAGTAAAATTTTCCCATTTTTGTGCATGAGATGTCTGCCAAAAGGTGTCTGAGTTAGTTCCAGGAAGTAAGGGGCCAATTGGGGATTCAAATCTGGGCTGTTTGTTCCTAAGCGTGCCTCATCACGTTACGTTTTGGTGTGTTTTCTGGCTCACAAGCTCTAGAAACTGGATGTTGGCCCTTGTTCAGGTCTTACAACGCAAGGACTTGAGTTTTACTAAAGATGTGGTCTGTCTTTTCATGCTTAAATGCTCTGCTTGGCTCTGCATGGCTCTGCATTGCCAGGCTTGCGAGGAATCATGAGAATCAGCCTTGAATGTGGGAGGGCTTTACAGAGAATAGAAACATCCAAGGGGTTTCTATTTATTCAGCAACTGGGCGCACACACATGCCGGCAGAGACACCCAAGTCCCAGCAGCCATTTGTGACTGGTTTGGGGAACCTCTTTCCTGGGAGGTGGGCAACTGAGAGAAGACACAATTGCCAGTAACCTTGCAGTGGATGGACCGTCTGGTGTGGGACCAAGCCTGGTTCTGCATGGACAGTGGACAGAGGAGGGCTCCTTGCCTCCAGCCTGGGCAGCAGGAGGCTGGGTGACCTGGTCCCGGCAGCTTCCTTGCTTAGAGCTTCTAGGATCAAATTCTAGAGCTAGAGAGAGCTGGCTGACCCCAGGCCCTCATCTTATGGTACAAATGGGAAAACGAGCCCGGGGGGGAAGTGGAGAGGGTCATGCTGGCAGAACCCCTGTTGTGTGCCTGCCCATCGTTCCCATCAGACTGTCTGAAAAACCTTTACTCTGCATCCTGAAAACCCCACTTGCTAAAATGCAGAATTCCATCTTGAAAAGACATGGGTAGTCATTGTGTTTTGCCTGATTAAGAAGAAGGAGAAGTGTTGTCTACTTTTGATCTCTCTCTCTCTCTCTCTCTTTGTCTGTCTGTCTGTCTGTCTGTCTGTCCCTCTCTGTGCCTCTTTCTCTCTTTCTTCCCTCCTTTTGATTATTAAGATAGAAAGTTTGGAAGGTTCAGGAAATTGTGAAGAAGAAAATGATAATTACTTGTGAACCCAATAACCGGAGATAATCATTGTTAATAATTTGGTATCAGTCCTAGTTATCTGTTCTCTTCTTATCTTTTTTTTTAAATCAAAAATTGTATTCTTATTTAGAACAGTTTTAAAAGCAATAGATTCTACAAGATTCACAGTGAAAAACAGCCTCCTCCCTGTGATTCTCTCTCCCTCAGGGCAACCAGTTTCACCTCTTATTAGCTGCTGTTTTCTCCTCTTGTTTAACACCGCATTTCTAAGTAACATACGAATTCTGCTATTCCTGTTTATTTCATTTTCATGTTATCTACTGCCTTCTCTGGAAGCCTTCTTAAAGTTCCCCGCTATGACACACGTTCACACACCCCAGCATGCTTCCCTCCTCCATCTTCCAAGTTTGGTTGGTTTATCATAATCTGGAGGGAAGCCAGTTTTCCGGGTTAGCATCATTTTCGATTTATTAACATTAGTTACATCTGGGCGATGTAGTATATTGTGATTACATTCATTTTCCCATTACTCCTGTCATAGAGTTAGTAACTCCCTTTGAAAACTGATTACTTAGTTTTCTTTTAACTGATCACTAAGTTTTTCCAACTTTTCCCTCAGAAGTGTCATCTCATTATGTCCAAACTCATCAGGTCACTTACTGGTTTCATTCTTTTAGTCGTATGCCTGTAGCCCTCTAACTTCTTAGTTTAATCTGGACTGTGAACTCTGTGGGCCCTAGGCAAAGCAGTTGTCCTGGGGTTTCCTGTTCTCTCCTTTTTCCAGGTGCCATGACTTCTTTCTGTGGTTTACCGCCTCGTTCTATGAGAGCACAGTATCTAGGAGCTTCCTGAGAAAGGCTTCGTGGAAAGTAAAAATTTTAAAAATGTCTTGTGTGGCTGACAATCATTTTATTCTGTCTTTACATTTGATTGATAGTTTGGCTGGGTATAGAATTCTAGTAGCTATAATTTTCCCTCAGAAATATATTTCTATGGACATACAGTAAAATTCATTCCTTGGTTTATAGTTCTGTGGGTTTTGACAAATGCGTAGAATTATGCATACATCACCCTAGTACATACAGAACAGACCAATCCCTTCAAAAAAATATCTCATATTGACCCTTTGCAGTCAACCTCTTCCTTCCCTACTCCCTGCCCTTGGTAATTGCTGGTATGCTTTCTGTTCCAGCTGTTTTGCCTTGTTCAGAATGCTGTATCAGTGGAATCATAGAGTACATAGCCTTTTGGGCCTGACTTCTTTTACGTGGCATAATGTGTTTGAGAGTCATTCATATTCTATTAACTAGTTCATTCTTTTATTGCTGAATAGTATTCTATTGCATGAATTTACCATAATTGCTTTGTCCTTTCACCATTAGGATATTTACATTGTTTCTAGTTTTTGGTAATTATGAAGAAAACTGTTATAAACATTAGCACACAAGATTTTTGTAATAATGTAAGTTTTTATTTCTTTTCGATAAATACTGAGTGTGATTGCTGCTTATATGATAAATGTGTATTTAACTTTATAAGAAACTGTCCATCTGTTTTCAAAAATGGCTATACCATTCTGCATACTCAAGAGCAAAGTGTGAGGGTTCAGTTTGCCTCACAACTTCGTCAGCACTTGGTATTATCTTTTTTTTTTAAGTTAATTTTAGCTGTTCTAGTAAGTGTGTAGTGGTATCTCGTTGTGGTTTTAATTTGCATTCCCCTAATAAGTAATGATGTTGAGTATCTTTTCATATGCTTATTTTCTTTCTAAATATCATCTCTTGTGTTGTGTTTGTGCAAATCTTTTGCCCACTAGAAAAAATTGATTGTTTGATTTCTTATTACTTGAGCTTTGAGAGTTTTTTATATATATATATATATTCTGTACACAAGCATTTTGTCAGACATGTGATTTTAAAATATTTTCTTCTGGTCACTGGCTTGTCTTTTCATTCTCTTACCAGTATCTTTTACAGAGAAAAGGTTTAAATTTTGATGAAGTCCAACTAATCAGTTTTTTATTTTATGGATGGTATTTGGGTGTTACATCTAAAAATTCTTAGCCTAACCCAAGGTTATAAAGGTTTTCTCTTATTTTATGGTTTTAGATTTTACATTTAGGCTTATGCTACATTTAGAGTTAACTTTTGTATCTGGGAAGAGGTATGGGTCAAGGTTTGTTTATTTATGCATATGAATGGTCAAGTATACCAGCACCATTTGTGGGAAAGATTCCTTTCTCATTGAACATTGAATTATCTGTATATTATCAATCCTTCAGAATTTTTTTCTCTCTGTAAACCTTTAGAATCTTTTTTTTTTTTAATCTCAGTGATTTGAGGATTTCATAGTGTCTTGGAGTAGCTATTTTTTATTCATACCACAGGGCTCTTTGGTTACCATTTCCATCTATAACTTCATTATTTTCTAGTTTAGGATCTTTTTTTGACATTATTTCTTTGATAACGTACTCTTAATCCTTTTTTTTTAACCCTATTAGTTGACTTTTGGACCTCCTAGACTAATCTAGTTTTCTTATCCTTTTCCTTCTCTCTCTGTCTTTTTTTCCCATTTCTTTTCTTCTATTTTCTGGACAGTTTTCTTAAATTTATCTTCTAAGCTATCTTCTGTAACTTCTATTTCAGCTTTCATATTTTTAACATCTGAGAGTTCTCTTTTGGTTCTCTGAATGCTCCTTTTTTATGGCATTCTATTCTTGGATGAAATGTCTTCTCTTTAAGTTTCTTAAAAATGCTCTTTGAATTGAATTTTGTTTTTTATCTGTCCTTTTATCTCCTCTGTTTTGGTCTCTTTTCCTCATGTTAGAGGTTTCCTCAAATGCTGGTGATCACTGGCTGTCCATTCATCTTTAAGAGAGGGGGACTAAAATGTATATATTAGGTAGGAGGGGACTTGTTCACTGAATGGCTTAACTGTACAGAGAAAAGCCAGTAAACTGGCTTTTCATGGTTGACCATTGGAACGTTCATACCTAAGATGTTTTCCTATTCATCTGTTCAGCTTCCCCAAAGATAAACCCTCTGCTCTTTGGAAGGGATGGGCAGTATATGTAAATCCTGGCTTCCATTGTTCTCAGAGCTAAGTGGGGGATGCTCTCTCCCCTCAATGTGTTGGTTTCCCTGGATTATCCCTGGTTTTGTGTGGCACATTACCCATCCTCAGCAGGTCATGAAATCCTATAAGCCAGATCTTTTCTGCTGCATCAGTTACCATTTGTCTGTTTTTCTTCTTCAAAAATGTTATTGACCTCCCTCATTTGCTATCATTTCCTTTCCCATTCTCTTGGTACTTGTGGGTTTATGTCTTTTTAATTCCTACACTGTCATTTTAGTGAGAGTTGGGGAGAAAATGGAGGTTAATGCATGTGTTTGTTATGTTAAACCAAGTTTTTCTCAAGTCCTTTTTTTCTATAGATATAGATTACTATCTACACACATGTGCACACACACACACAAGCTCCTATTTGCTAACAATATACGTTTTATTTTACAAAATTAGAAACAAGCTATAAGTACTGTTAGATAGCTTTTTTCTCATTTAAAATGATATCATTAGCATGTTTCTGTCGTTGAATATTCTCTAATAACTGAACTTTTCCATCAATTAAATTATATCATATTGCTGTGTTATTTTTTATTTAATCATGTTCTTACTCTTCAGCATGGAAATTGCTTCCAATTTTTCACTGTTGTAAATGATATGGTTGTAAGATTTTTCCATGTAAATCTTAGTTAAAATTTCTAATGAGTTCTTTTAGATTGAAATTGTCCATTTGATGGTGTGGGCATTTGAATGTGATCTGTAATTCATATTTTTATATGTAATGCATAATGTGATACATATTGTCAGATTGCCCTTCGCAAAATCTTTGTGCCAACTTTAGTCCAGGCGCCAAGTGATTACTCACTAAACCTTTGCTAATATGAGGAGTCATCACTGTTTTAAAATCTTTGTTAATTTGTTAAAAGGAAATACACTACACATATTGATTTGGATTTTCTTTATTACTTGCACAGCCAAACATATTTTATATGTTTTGTTCTCTGTGAATTATCTGCTCATGAACATTTTTACATTGTCATATATGTTTATAGGATCATTTATAGAATAAGTTTACCTGCTACTTATATTAAAATATATTTTCTCAGTTTTTACATTCTTTCAGAATTTTTGATATTCTGATGAACAGTTTTAATTTTTAAATTGTCAGTTATATAAAACAATATGTCTTCTTTCGCTTTTGGGATTCAAAACTTATTTTCCCATCCCCAAATTAGATAAATATTCTCCTATATTTTTTCCTAGATCTTTAATGATTTGATTTTTTTCCATGTTTCTCATGTTCAACTCTTCATTCTTTATATTTATATACTAATTAATTAACAGGTTAATTAATTTTTGGTTCATCATGTGGCTAGGACTCTAAGTCTGTTGTTTTCCAAACAGTTAACCAGTATCCCGGGACCACAAATTAATAGTCTAAAATTTCTCCACTCATTTGAAGTGGGAACTTTCTTATCAGACACATTCTCTTATTGGGTCTGTTGATGTTCTTTCTACTTGGTGTTATTAGTTTACCTGTTGTTATGTCAGTACAACACTCTTATTTATTATAGGTTTATCAGGTATTTAATACTTGAAAAGACATTCCATTCTCTTTACACTTTTTTTTAAAAATATCTTTGCATTTAGTTGTCAATAACCATTCTTTTTTTTTTATAAGACTTTTTTTTTTTTTAGATGTTGGTAGGAGTTTATTAATTTATTTATTTATTTTTGCTGTGTTGGGTCTTCGTTTCTGTGCGAGGGCTTTCTCTAGTTGTGGCAAGTGGGGGCCACTCTTCATCGCGGTGCGCGGGCCTCTTACTATCGCGGCCTCTCGTTGTGTAGCGCAGGCTCAGTAGTTGTGGCTCACGGGCCTAGTCGCTCCGCGGCATGTGGGATCCTCCCAGACCAGGGCTCGAACCCGTGTCCCCTGCATTAGCAGGCAGACTCTCAACCACTGCGCCACCAGGGAAGCCCTCTTTACACTTTAGTAAAAAAGAACTGTGACTCTTTTTGTTTCCTTTTAGATGACCTTTAGAATTATTTGACCAAATTCCAAAAAACTCTTGAGTTTTGTTAGAATTGCAAATATTGTACAAATTATTTTTTTGTGAGAATTTCCATCTTGACTTTATTGAGTCTCTGCATTTGGAATCACTACATGTATTTCATTTTTTCAAGGATTCTTTTATATCGCTCGGTAAAGTTTTATGTGTCTCTTCATCTGGCTCTCACACATTTCTGTTTAAATTGATTCCTAGGTATTTGCTACTATTGTGATTTAATTTATTCCCCGTTAGAGCTTCCAAGTGGTTATTGCTGCTCTGTAAGAAAGCTGTTGTGTTTTATCTATTTATTTTTTAACTTCTCACCTTACTCTGAACCCTTTCACTGGTCCTATAGATTTTTGAGTTGATATTTGGGGTTTTCTAGGTATTTTATCATATCATCAGGCAAATAATGGTAATTTTCTCTTTCATTTTTCATCATACATTCCTTTCTTCCTTCCTCGCTACCTCCTTCCCTCCCTTCCTTTTTAATTTCAATGCTTAGAAATTTCAAATCAATATTGAATAATATTGGTATAACCATGTTTCATTCTTGAATTTAGTAGAAATGACTTCAGTGTTAGACTCTTACACGTGATGTTGTCTTTTAGTTTCAGGTGGGCACTCTGTTATTCTAAGGAAGTATTCATCCATGTCTAGAATACTGACTTTTAAAGCCATGAATGTTGAAAAGATTTTATCCAGAGCCTGTTCAGCAACAATAGATGGAAGATTGTTTTTCTCACCTTCATTCTGCTAAAACGATAACATATTAATACATTTCACATTTTCAAACAATATTTCCATTCCTAAAATAAGCATATTATCTCCGAATATGCATACATTTAAAATAAATAATGATTAATTATGATTGATTCTGGGACTTTTTTGTGTGTGTAAGTTTTTATAGGTGAGACTGTTGTATAGTGTTAAATTTAATTTTCAAAAGAATTTTAAAAGTTTTGTTAAAACCAAAAAATAAACATGGTTAACACCTCAAATAGCTCAGAAGGGCTCGTACTGAAAAGCCACCATATGCTGCTCGCTCCTCAGCCTCCCAGATGCCATTTCTATTTTTGTGTCTTGGTGGTTATGTCTACACGTGTAAATACTTCGCTTAAAGTGCTTTTCTTGACTTACTAACTTCAGGTATTATCTACTGGCTTTCTGTGGAGAGGAATAAGGACTTGCCTTCTAAGGCACCCCTACCTCCCATTACAGTAAGATTTTATTCTTTGTGCCTCCCACAGGTAACCTCTGCCAATTCAGACAACATGTGTAAACCTCCACTTCTTGTCCCAGAGGCTCCATCAGAGTCTCCTCGGTAAGAAGAGGAGGCCACTGGTGTTCTCCCCTTCCCCCACTCACCTCTCCCTTTTCCATCTCTCAGCTTTGTCTTTACTCATTTGTGTCCAAGCTTGGTAATTTGTAAACTTTTCTCTGTAACTGATGCTGAAAACTCGGCCTCTGTGCACTGGTGCTGAATCGAATCTCAGAGACAGAGTTTTGGGGGAAGTAGAAAAAAACAGCTTTGCGGGGCAAAGGGGGCCACAGTGGGCTCCTGCCCTTGAAAACTGTGTGTCCCAACATGGGAGGATTTGGTGAGGAGTTTTATAGCACTCAGTTCAAGGGTGGGGTTGCTGATAAGATTAGGGTGTGTGCAGGGCCTGCACTCCTTTAATCTGGTCTCAGGTAATCTGATGAGTTTCTGTGGTTCCTTTAATCTGGCCTCAGGTGGTCTTCTTGAAGAGCTTCTCTGGTTCCTTTAATCTGGAATGAAGAATGCTGATATCTTCCATTTGTTGGGGGTTTTAGTTCTATAAAGAGTTTAAAGATATTGTTCCATGTATCCCTTGAGTGAACCAGGACCTGCCCCAGGGCTGCACTATTGTTTCTTGACTGCTCCTGCCTTGTCTCTGCATCCCCTCCCTTCCCTGATTAGCAACTGTTCGAATCTTCCCTTTGGAGCTCAGGGAAGGTCATAGAGGCTGGACCTTGTTCCCTACAAACAAGAAGTGGGGGACATGGAAAGGCTTCTGTGCCCAGGAGGCCCACAGGGTCCTCCTTGGTTTCATAACTATTCTTGCCTTTCATGATTGATCAGTCACATGATGCTAAAAGTTGAAAATCCATAAATAGAACTCCTGTTACTGTGATTGTGCAAGTTGTGTCACTGCAAAGCCAGACAGTTGTGCTAGGATCCTGTTTTGACTTCCGCTGGACTTCTGCACATCTTCTGTACCTTTCAACGGAGAACGCTCCCAGCTTCAAGGTTGAATGAGTTTTCTCTTTTGTTTATAGTCCACTCTCTAGTTTTATCATCAGCTAAACTAGCAACTCTTCCTGTTCTATGAGAGACCTCATTCACGTCCAGAGCCGCTGGTCCTACCGTTCAAACCATTGCTTGACACGTCCTGGGCATCATCTGAGGTGTCCTTTTACAGTTAGTATCTTTGGTTTCAGCCCAACAAGGAAGGATTTCACTTTCTGCCAGTCCCAAGCCTGGAAGTTTATTTGATTCCAAACACATTTTAGGGGTTCACATAACCCTGGTATTAAAATAAAATGCAAGAGAGCACAGAAAATTAAGTAAATATTTTCAGTCCAAACAGGATTACATTCTCATGTAATTTCCTAAGAAAGTATGTGGGAAGTAAAATTTTTGAGACCTTATGTAACTCAAAATGTCTGGGTCAGATTTAATTGATAGTTTTCAGCCAAAATTTATATACCCAGAAAAACTATTTTCCCTTAAAAATTTGGAGCTATGGTGACTTTTCTTTCTAAGACAAAGAAGTCCTAGATAAGAAAGTTGATAAGAAGTTGATAAGAAGTCCTATTAACTGAGGTTCCTTCTTGTCCTTGTTGTTTTTAAGCTCAAATACTACTTAAAACAATCCAGTTATCGTTTCAAAGAGACCCTAGGAGATAACTATCAATGGTTTGTTTGCTATTTTGGACTGAAAATATTTAAGTTTCGTCACCTCTTTCATTTGGTCTTACTATCAGGCTTGTGCAAAACTTCTGGAATGTGCTGGGAAGCAGACAACAGCTTCTAGGTTTGGGACTGGTGGAAAAATTCTTCCTTGTTGGGCTGAAACAAATGGTACAGACTTAATTTGCTCCCTGCTTCCTTTTGCCGGAAATCAGTCTCTGGTTTCCATCGTGGTTTGGGCTTTGCTTCCTCCGTAGATGCTGGCAGTATCTTTAGGTTCAGGTTAAAACTCATCTCTCCACTTAGTCACCTGGCAAGCCCTAAACCCCTCCAGGCTGGCCCTCTATCCCACCCCGTCCCCTGCCCTGGGTATGTTTGAACCCAGGGAGGCACAACTGACCAACATATATTATTCAGTGGGTCCCACATTTTTAGTTTCTATAAATGAATGTGTTCTGCTTGTTCTTTACTCAGATCTAAATGCATTCATGGGTGCTCCTTTCAAAGAACCTACTACAAAAACAACATCATTGAGTAGGTAGGCTTCACTAAATACTCCTTCTGTGAGAAGGAGAAAGTAAACACTTCAGAGCAAACAACTGAAGATTAATATCTAACTTTTATTTTTCAGTGCTGACTCTCATCTCCACCGATTTTATTTAACTCTTCCTTCGTTCTTCCTCAGCATTTGGCCTAGTTTGCTCTATTTCTTTTCTTTATTCCATTATATTTTTTCTCCCCTTAATTATGGAAAGCAATTAAGCTTTGTTTCCAGCTTCTATCCACAAGCTTGCATACCTACACCCAGCGTGGTATTAGGTAAGACAAGGGGGCTTGTGAATGATGGGCATTTGCTTCTAAGAAATAAATAAAAAATATTTTCCTCAAACATAAAGGTTATTCTCAAGAAGAATTCTTATGAATGACATGGTTTCCGTCAGATTACAGATCATGGAATTCTTGGGTCGCCTACCTCTTGATGAAACGTGGTACTAAAGATGATAGCAAGGCATTTGTTTCCTTACATATAAAATAAATGGGAAGGGCTACATGATTTCTAGGATTCCTTTAAGTGCTAACATTTTATAATCCTGTGAAATTAGATAACTAAGTTCATTTCCGTAGAGTAATACCAGCTCATTCATTCACAGATACATTATTGAAAACTTACTTTCATCATATAAAAATTGAAAACTTGGAAGCAATTTACATATATTATCTAATTTAGTACTCCTAAAAAAATCTGTGAGTTCAGTGTGATAATTATTATTATCTCAACTTACATATGGAAACGGTGACTCAGATGTTTAGGTTAAGATCACTGACGGAAATTGCATTACAGAATTCCTTTTACCCAATACGTATTGAATTGAGCAAACAAAAATACAAGCAAATAAAAACAGATAAAATTCACCACAACGTCTAAACAAGGTAAAGGGAATAATTAAATGCAATAAACTCTTCAAACTGGTAAATAAGGAAAGAAACAGAAAATACTGTTGGGATGTAGAGGGATATAGCTGGACTTCTCTTTCCCGGTCCACAGAAAGCATAGCCTGAAATTATTCACTAATACCCAAACAACTGGAAGAAAACAAATTGAATGAGTAACTGTTATCCTTTCCTTTGTCTGACTAAGGACTAAGAAAAGGGCCCTGGGCCAGGGGTGGGGGTAGAGAGGAATGAAAGGAGAAGGGTTATGGCAATGATTAGCCTTTTCTGATGGTAGCAAAGCCTTCAGGACTACATGCTGGACTGGAGAAACAATACAAAAATAGAGTCTATCCCCTCATAGGAAGAGTCGGTGCCTACAAATGGATGGAGTGAATCTGATTATAAGGCTATTTCACAGACTCTAGGAAGAAGGAATAGATCTCCAGTATTCTAACCATGCCTAAATATCACTCTAGCTGAGCTCTCGCCTTCCTGTCACTGTTCCATTAGGTTACAGAAATTTGGCAGAACAAAGAATACTCACTTTTCAAGCTTCAGCTTCAAGGGGAAAACAAAATGTTCCCTGCTTTGGTGGGAAGGGAGTCAGGTGTCACTTATGCTATATATCACAGAAAATAAAATGTCAGGACAGAGCCACCCAAGCAGAGCAAGAAGGAAGGAAATGGCGAGGCAACATTAGAGCATACTGCAAAGCAAGACAAAACAAAACAAGCAACCACAAACAGGCAGGAGGCTACAGCATGCAAGAGCAGTACTTCCAACCTAGACAGAAGTATAAATTAAGGAGCAGAACTGAATTATTCACAGTTGTTTTACTCTGTAGAATGATATTCATAGTAAGGGAAGAGTTCAAGGAGGAGGTGATAAATTCACAGAATGAGATTAATAGGGACAAAAGGAAACAAGTTGAGGCCCCAAAATAGCTTTTGTAGGATTAAAGAGCCCATAGATAAATTAGGAACAGCAAAAAATGAAGCACAACAGAGGCAAAATAGAATTACACTGCTGGAATAAAGTATGAAGGAACGTCTTGACAGGCACATGAATGCAGATGAAAGAGTGATGAAAGTCGTCAGGGGAAGATTAAAGATAGCTAAAGGGGAAAGAAGGTTTATTCAAAGATAGATATAGATATATGTATTTATATAAACGTGGTTTATTCAAATACATAGCATAATATAGCTTAATTTAACATAATAAGAACAAATCCTTTTTGAATTGACTATATATGAGACACTTTTTTTTTTTTTTTTTTTTTTGAGTTCGCGGGCCTCTCACTGTTGTGGCCTCTCCCGTTGCGGAGCACAGGCTTCTGACGCGCAGGCTCAGCGGCCATGGGTCACAGGCCCAGCCGCTGCACCACATGTGGGATCTTCCCAGACCGGGGCACGAACCCACGTCCCCTACATCGGCAGGCGGACTCTCAACCACTGCGCCACCAGGGAAGCCCCACTTTTTCTTTTTAGAGGTTTACGTGTGTTGACTAATTTTTCACAACAGGAGTATGGGGTCAGTCATTTTTAGTATTCCTGATTTTTAGGTGAGGAGATTAAGACAGTTAAGTGACTTACCCAAGGTCACAGAGTTAGTATATGGAGCAGAACTGTGATTCAAAAGAGCAGAATTATGCTATTCTGCCTCTAAATAGAAGAAATTTCCTGAAGTGAATACATAATTAAATTTGCAGTTCAAAAGACATTGTGTTGCAAGCAATGGCATCGTTTTACCTTCCCAGCAACAATGTATGAGGGTTCCCATTTCTCCTCATCTCCCCAACACTATTGTCTGTTCTTTTTTTTTTTGATGATAGGATTCCACTTATAAAATCAGTCTATCTATCTATCTGTCAACCTCTATGTAGCTATGTCTGTATAGAATAGGCAAATTCATAGACACAGAAAGTAGATTAGAGGTTACCAGGTTGGGGCAGGAGGTTATTGCTTAGTGGTCACAGAATTTCTCTTTAGGATGATGAAAAAGTTTTAGAAATGGGTAGTGGTGATGGTTGCAAAATATTGTGGATGTAATTAATGCCACTGAACTGTATGATTAAAAATCATTAAAACAGCAATTTTATTTTAGACATTTTACCACATATAAAAAAAATAATAAAAAGAATGTGTTCTGGGAACATTTGGTACAAAATGCTGAATGCTAAGACATATCCTAGTTAAGCGATTAAATCTTAGGATGAAGAGAGAAATCACCCAGTTTTCCAGACACTGGAATATCCTTCACAAGGAGAAGAAAAAAAATATCTGGCTGGCCTTCAGCTATTCTACAGCAACACTGGGTTTGGGGAGACAGTGGAATGTCTAATAGATTTAATGGAAAGAAAGCATAGCCCAAGAATATCGTGGGCTATACATCTAACAAACAGTTGTCCTCAAGAATACATGTACTCAGAATAAATATAACTTCCATGAGATCTTGAAAACACACCGAGTCACAAAATCCAGCTAATTAAGAGTGAATAAAAATAAAAGATTCATGAATGCCAAACTCATGGTATAAGGTTTGATGATGGCTGGTGACTCTATTTAAATATAGAACTAACAGTGCAATTACAGTTATAGATTAGGGTGTGAAGGTTATAAGCCCAGGCAGCCACCAACAATTAAAGCTGAGAAATTGAGAGCTAGGGAGAGGGAATTTGAGAGGAAGTGTGAGCGTACTAATGCAGTCTTTCACAGCATGGAGTCATTAAATGGTGTCTAAAATTACAATAAATAGTTAAAAACCAACATAATCACTCCAGACTCTTAATGTTTTCTTCGCAATCTGTATTCCTAACTTCAAAGGGATCTTTTGGCAAATATCTCATGGTGAAGAAACATTTGACGGTCTAGATTTCCTTCCATTTTGTTTTAATTACCTTTTTCTTCTGTTAGATACAAGTAAAAAATTTTTAAATAGTACATGATATTTTATCCCATACTTGATAGTATTTATTCCTCCGCATTCTTCTGCTTATCCACCCGTTCGAGATCCATCCTTTTGTCTCTGCATATATCATAAGATATTTACAGTGATGTTGGCCATATGTTAATGATAGCTATTTCTGGGTGGTGAGACTTGGGATTTTTTTTTAACATAGATCTTTGTATTTTTTGGCATTTCTCGAATTCTTCAAAGTGAATTATGTATCATTTTCATAGTAGCAATGAAGTGATCTTTCTTTAAAAATAAAAAGGCAAGCAGATATGTCAGGATGTTAACAGTGGTTATCTTGGATAGTGGAACAATGGATGTTTATTACAGGTTTCCCCACTACCCCGAAGTAGAGCATTCCTATGAGACCTTTGGTAAGTCAAAATGGTGTAAAGCAAAGAAGCAAGTTTCCTTAGGACACATCTTGCTAATAGATACACAAAATAAATGGAGATAAAGCACAGATGCTCACAGACACAGTTCAAAGCTATGGCTGCTTGATGCTGAGATGCTGCATATAGTTCCCAGGGAAGGAGTTGGAGGTGCCTTTCTTGCTGCTCAGGGTGTGTTCTGCCTCTCTAACACTCCCTGCAAAACAAACGCTGAACCTTATTTTCGCTTTTCGCCTTTTTTTGCAAGAGTGAAGATCCTCTTTGGATTTCTTTCCGTTGGCTTTTACGAAAGACCTACTTACGTAGGTCTTTCGTAAAAGCAAAGTGGCACGAAGCAAACTTTCGAAAAGCGGGGGAGACCCGTATTTTATTCTTTGTAGGTTTCCCTATTTTCTGACATTTTAATTTATTGAAATTTTAAAAACATTAAAAAAATGAGGTACTTGTCCTAAGTTAGATAGAAAGTGGTGGAGCCATTATTCAAGCCTTGTTACTGGAGGACGGGAAGATATGAGACAGGATGGGCCACGTCCTGAGCAAAAACAGGCAGCAGCACTGAGAACTGCTGTCAAGTCTGCTTTTCGCCCTATGGGTGGGGGACCGCATTTCAGTTGAGTTGCTTCCTTGTCATGAATCTTAATGTCTGAACTTTTATAGAAATCCTGAAACCATAGGCTGTGAGAACTGGAAGGAATCTGGAAATCATCCCATCCACCCTGCATGTTTAGCAGATGAGGGGCTGCAGACACCAGCGTCTGTTTCATCAGTCATGGGTTAGAACTGCAAAATGTTTTTGAGGCAGTCGTGTGCAATCCTGAAGGTGAACCGGGCTGAGCGCTGTGTGTTGGCTCTGCATGAAATAGGTCAGTCTCCAAGTTCTAACCAGTACTGGGAGGAGGCCGTTCTGTGGCCAGGGGGTGGGTGCCTGATGCAGATTCAACAGATGTGTAGTTCACGCTTTTCCTGTGCCTGGAACTGTGCCAAGTAGGTCTTCTCCTCCCACTCTCTGTTTTGTTGGTATAGAAATTGGGTCTCAGCCTGAGGGCAGGTGAACTGCATGGGGGTCACTCAGTGTAGTTGTAAGGGGTTGAATAATGACCCATTATGTCCAAGTTCTAACTCCCAGAACCTGTGAATGTGACCTGATTTGGAAAACAAAGGTCTTTGCAGATGTAACCAAGTTAAGGATCTCAAGGTGAGCTCCTCCTGGATTTAGGACCTACATCCAGTGTTAGGTGTTTTTGTAAGAGAAAGACTGAGGGAGATTTGTAACACAGAGACACTAGAGGAGAGAGCCACATGAGGACGGAGGCAGACACCAGAGTGATGCAGCCACCTAGAAGCTAGACGGGGCAAGGAAAGATTCTGCCCTAGAGCCTTAGGAGAGAACCCAGCCCTGCTGACACACCTCGATCTCAGACTTCTGCCCTCCGGAACTGCAAGAGAATAAATTTCGGTCATCTGAAACCACCAAGTTCATGGTAATTTGTTACGACAGCCCTAGGAAACTCGTATATCTGGTAGGAAAGAACCAGTCTTGGCCCAACTCTGTTGTCTGTGATTTTGGCTCTGAGGTCCTCATAGATCATTTTTGATCAAGATGCAAAAAGCAGGGTATAGCTTACTTGGGGTAGATGGTGAAGGAAAAGCTCAGAAAATCCTGAGAAGTGGATGGAGAAGTGGAGCCATGTGTTTGGAGTGAGACAGAGGGCACCTCGAGATCACAGGACTCAACACCTCTACTCTGGACGCTCAGAGGCCGGGGAAATAGACCTTACGCTGCTTTGGGAATCCAGCCTCTTGCAACTTCCCATAAAAATCCCCATGAGGATAGCCAAGGCAGAGCTCTTAGCAACTAAAACAGGAAATCCTTGGACAGAATCTGGGAGAAATGTCCCTCAACTCTGAGGCTAATTGAAATGGTCAAGATAAATGTTAAATCAGCCGCCCCTCCAACAAAAATGAGATGTGGCCTTAATTCTTCCCTGTTCCTCTAGTAGAAGTCTGAGGTCTGTACCCACCTGAAATGGGACAGACATCCTTTAGAGCACGAACACGACTTTCTGAAGCAGTCCAAGTTGTATTGTTTTCCTCCCACCCTTTCTTTTTACATCTTGCTGGAGGCTGAAACTCACAAATACAACAAGGCAAAAATTAGCAGGGAAATTGTGGCAGCACATTGTATCTTGGAAGGTGTAGTTTTCGCAAGTAGAGTGCTATAGGTGGGCTGGGAGGAAAGCTTCTGTGCATGGTGGTTTTTCATGTACACCATCTGTTCATAGTGTCAGAGAATCAGACAGTAAGCATAGGAGATGATCCAAACGCCATCCTTCTGAATCGAATCGTAATTAATAAGAATAATATCTAACGTCTATCGAGAGCTTAGTATTTGCTGGATACTCTTCTAAGTAAGAGGTCCACAAACTGCAGCCCGTGGGCTCCTCTGCTACTTGTTTTTGTGACGTTTTATGGGTACCCTGCCTCATTTATTTGCTTATCTATTTTTTATGGCTGCTGTCACGCTCCCACAGTAGAGTTGAGTATTTGTGGCAAAGATCGTATGGCCTGCAAAGCCTAAAATACTGATTATCTGGCCCTTTATGAGAAAAGTTTGTCAGCCTCTTTTCTGAGCCATGACGTATATTAACTCAGTTAATCCTCATTGTGATTTTAGGAGGCTGGGATTTTTATTATACCCATTTTGCAGATTGGGAAACAAAAGCATGGAGAGTCTAAGGAATTTGTCCGACAGTACACTTTAGGAAATGGCAGAGCTGGGATTTGACTGCAGGCAGTCTTCCTCCTGCATCTGGATCGCCATGCTGTGCCCCCAAGTATAAACCCACAGAATGAAAGCATCTTCTGTATCTCAGGATTCAGGGTGTGAGATGTGCCTGTGTACCTGCTTCCCAGGTGTGTATACAAGAAGAGGACCTGACAGATGAGAGATCAGCTTGCTCTCTTTGTTCTGTTAGCAAAGCGTGGGAGGCCTGGGTCTGTGGTGTTTAGAAGCGAATGGGTTGAGACTCAAGAAGTTTAGTGATCTGTGCTATACAAATGATACAGTATCAGAAATGCATGGGCTCAGAAAACGTGCTATTCAGAGAGCCTTCCTGGGGAAATAATCCCTGAACAGATACTTCAGAGCATCAAAGGATGAACCAGAAATCAAGAACTCAAAACAAAGAAATCATGGGATGAAAAGGCTGGTGAGCGTCCTTTGGGGCATCGACAGAAGCCCTATTCAACTTGTCCCTAAGCTCCAGAGGAGGATTTCCATCTCAGCAAACTGTCTCTGTGAAGTACTTTGGCTGCCTTGTTCACAGCTGTATTCCCAGGGCCTACAGCAGTGCCCAGCACATAACAGGTGCTCAGTATACATTTGTCATAGAACAAACTGGTGACATCAGTGAACTGGCAGCCCTGTGGAAGGGATGTTTGTGCCTTTTCCAATGGCATCTGGATGTTGCTTCAGTGCAGATAAGTCCACTATAAACTGTAATCCCTCATTAAGCCTCTTCTTTGGCAAGGTCTTACAAACCACAGTCACAAGCCCAATTAAATGCCACAACTCAGCAGAAAGCACTAACCCATGCCAGGAAATGTGGCTGCTAGGAAATACGGCAAGATGTTTGTGTTGTTGTCTTTCTGTGGTGGGCGATTTTCTCCCCTACATTCTACTTTTCTGGGGTTTTTTTTTCCCCCTGGGTTTCATTTTAAAATGAAAAGCAATGAATACTACACCACGTCTCCCAATTTGGTGTTTGGGCATCTCTACAGGAATTCTCCTGTGTGATGTCTAGGCACCTCTTTGGGTGTTGAGCGTCGTAGGGATCTAGGAAGCTTGTTATGGGTTGAAATTTACCTCCCTCCAATTCATACGTTGAAGTTCTAGCCCCCCGTACCTCAGAATGTGACCTTATTTGGAAATCGGGTTATTGCCGATGTAATTAGTTAAGATGAGGGCATACTGGAGGTCGGTGGGCCCAGACTTCAGTGCGGCTGGTGTCTTTATGAAAAAGGGACATTTGAAGACAAACACGTGGGGAGAATGCCGTGTGAATTTGAGGGCAGAGATTGGGGTGATGCTTCTGCAAGCCAGGGAATGCCAGAGATTGCCGGCAGCCCACTGGAAGCTGGGAGAGAGAACAGGTGATCCCACACAGCCCTCAGGAGGAGCCAACCCTGCTGACACCTTGACCTCAGACTTCTAGCTTTCAGGACTGTGAGATCAAGCATTTCTACTGTTTCAGCCACTCGGTGTGTGGTCCTTGGTTACAGCTGCCACAGAAAAGTAACACAGAGCTCGTCGCCTGCCTGGCGGCTTTCAGCCCTAGGGCTTCTGCACTTCATCTTGTCCTGCTCTGTCTTTCCGTCTGTGTCTGGGTGGAGCTGACGGGGTCTTTGGTGGCGAGGAGTGTAGACTCCCCTGGACTGGATGAGGGAGAAAGCAGCAAGAGGGAGGATAACCAAGGGGTAGGGAGGCCTTTGCCTCGTGGTCAAAGAGTCTAAAATCCAAAGTGGATTTTGGTAGAAAAAGTGAGACAAGGGAAGGAGACTGGGGCTGGATATTAGGGGAAATGTAAGTTGGAAGTGGGAAATCAGATTTGCAGTTGACAGGATTGGAAACAGGTAGAGAAGTGAAGGGTGAGAGGGGAGGAGGGAGCAGTTTGGGGTGAAGGCCGTGAAGGATGTCAGGTGCTTCAGGGACCTGATTTCAAAGCTCCAGTCCATAGCCATGGGGACATCCTGGTGGCTTCGAGGACACAGGTAGGACTGGGAGACCCTCTGTGTCTATTTCTGTGAGTCGGCATTTCCCTCCAAGTATCCTCTTCCTGCCCTCAGACGTGCAGAGCCAACTGTGGTTGCCTCCCATGGCAATGAAAGCCCCCTCCCAGGCTGGCCCACAGGAGTGATGCTCGGAGGCCTTCCTGGAAGTGGGAGTTGGGAAGGCAGTTTCATGCGGGGCGGTGTAGGGCGATGGTCAAGAGCCCAGGCTCTGGCCTTTTGTTACAGTGTTGTGACCCCAGGAGACCTGTGCCTTCGTGGGAAATGCAGGGACCATGCAGTGGACAGGAGCTTGCCTGATACCCTGGGTTAGCATGGCCCACCCAAATAGGCTGCGTCCCTGGGAGCCTGTTTGCACAAAAAAAGTGGTTCTCAAACTTGAGCATGCATCCGCATCAGCTGGGGTGCTTGTGAAAGCACAGGTAACTGGGTCACACCCCAGAATTTCTGATGCAGTAGGACAGGAATTTGTTTTTGTTTTTTTTATCAAGTTCCCAGGCGATGCTGATGCAGCCAGGTTGGGGACCACATTTGGAGAACCACTGACAAAGAAAAATGTTCCTTGGGGTAAACTGGGGAGAGCCGTGGCTTCCTGGTGCCTCCTGGGGACATTGCATGCATGGGAAGTGAGACTGGGACCTACCTGATCCTGCTGGTTGGTAGGACCAACTATCTCACTCTCTGTTGTAGTCAGAGATCCACAGGAGGGCTCAGGGATTCTGCTGCCACCAGTGACCATGATAGCTAACATTACATAGATCTTACGATGTACCAGCCAGTATTCTAAGGACTTAACCTATATAAACACATTTAGTTCTCATAACAAACCTTTGAGGCAGGTACTCCTATTACTGTCATCATTTTCACTTTACAGATGAGGACACTGTGGCTCAGAGAGGTTCAGTAACTTGCCCAAGGTCACACAGAATGTAGCTGATAGAGCTGGATTTGATCTGGCAGTCTGAATCCAGAGTCCATGTTCTTCTCCTACATTAATCCCCTGACCTCTCAGGAGAGAGGGGGCAAGAAATGACCCTAGTGACATCGGCCATTTCATTTGGCCTCTCTTTGCCCTCATTCTCACCTCAAAAAAGGAACTAGCATTTCCCATCTTAGATGAAAGAAATACCTTTACATTTTAAAAACAAAAGCTGTCAGGATTAATTGGATAACAGTTGTCAAATTCTTGCAGCTCCTTAGAGGCTGGTAAAAGAGGAGGAATAATTATGGAGCTATTTTCTATGCAGACCCTGGTACATTTGGGGGAGTAAATAAGTATCTAATGATATCCTTGGTGATTACCAGTGATTGAAGGGGGACTGCTCACGTCAGCAGAGAGGCCTTGCTGAGGTTGGGCCGTAGAGAGAGACTTCACCTTTGATGGTGGGTGGCCAGAGCCCTGCTGTCCCTAAGAGAGGTACACAGGGTGTGGCCCAGGGTAGGAGGGAGCCTCCTCCAGCAGGCTAGCATACTTGCCAGCCCTGGATGGAGAGACGGGGCAGCACCGCTGGTCCACCTGCCCAAGTTTATGGACCCCTGGCTCATCAGGGCTGGCAGTTAGAGACCAGCTAGGCTGGTGGTTCTCAAAGTGTGGCCCGTGGGTCTGCTGCATCAGCTTCACTTAGAAACTTGTTAGAATTCTCAGGCCCCACCCCAAGCCTACTGGGGGTGGGACCCAGCCATCTCTCAACAAGCTTTCCAGGTAATTCTGATGCATGCTTCACTCGGGGAGCCACTGTTTTAGAGAAAAATAGCACTGACTTTGGAGCCAGACACACCTAAGTGTGAATCCTGGCACTGCTGCCTTCTGGCTGTGTGACTTTGGACAAGTCACTGCACCTCTCTGAATGTCAAGTTCCTCATCTACACAGTGAGGCTGGGAGGTTAGAGAGGTGGTTTGTAGGATACTTGCTCTGTACTTACAATTCCTTCTAGTCCCACCACAGTTTAGACACTGTCTTGTTTCTTGGCTTTGAAAGAGTCTATTTCGTCTTCTGGGAACATGCTTTCTGCGCCCTCTTCACTTGTCTGACACCTATATAACCATAGGCCTAAGCCTGGGGTTTATTTGCTCCAGCAAGTTGTTGTTTTCTTTCTTTGTACACCTCCTCCCCCAGATCAAGTCCGGACTAGATCTCTCTCCGTGTACACGAGGTATCACGGGACTCCCCGCATCCTCACAACTGCCTTTTACCTGGCATCATCTCCGCGGGGGCAAAAACAGTCCTGCTGACTGCTGTTTCTCTAGAGTGTCAGACACATGGCAAGTCTGCAGGTAATATTTGATGTTGGAACCAATTTCACCCAATTTATAAAATGCTTGGTTCAGGGGGGTTTGGGGGAGGAAACTGGTGAAGGGGTTAGCCTTCATGCGGGGAGGAAACCAAGGCATGGAGGTGCTAGCTGACGTAGGGATGCAGTGGCAGGGGAAACAAATGGAGAAGGTGAGCCCTGGTGGCTGAGGATTTGAGGGGAAGCTGCTGTGGAATCAGGGTACAGACAACCTGTAGCACATCTCTACAGGGCAGAGAGCCCATCTGATATCAGCATTAGACAGTGTAATGCCCTCACCTCAACCAACCACCATCTGGTCTGCTGATGAAGGACAAAATGATGTGAGGTCATCTAGCCAGCCCTCACAGTAAGTCCATCCTAGCGTCTCCAGGGCAGGCATTTTGCAAAGCTCAGGGTACCTCTTAACCTAATTTATATATGTATTTATTTGTTTATTATGGATAGGGTCATGGACCTCTTTGAGAAATAGATGGGCCCTCTCCCCAGAAAAAAGCACAAAAACACAAACCTTCCCCAGTGTTGACCTTGCCACTCTGTGGGGACGTGAGGAGGTTGCTTTCAGAATCACACCCAGATGTTGGGAGATAAAAGCGTCAGGTGAGGCCAAGTAGACTTTAACACTTTACGTCTCTTCAAGCCTTGGTATTTTAAAACTTGGGAGATAATAGCAATGACCCAATTTAGTAATGTGAAGGCAAGACAGCACTATTTTAACAGACTTAGTCATTTCTTCATTTTGCATTTTTCCCCTCTTTTCCATTTGTGGCTTTTCCCATTGCACGTATACGAAGTAATAACCTAGTATATTCCATAGAGCATGGCAAACATGCTCTATATAAAACACTGTTGAACATTCTCTGAGTGTAACTGGAGCATAAATGTAACTAATCAAAATATTATCATGCCAACGGATGTGTGAAGAGTTCGGAGATTTAAAAAGTATATATATTTTAGTTCCATGTCATTTCAGTTTAGAGATTTAGAGCTGCAGAAGCAAGGGACTCAGCCCAATGAATGTCAAGAACAATTTGGGGTCTGACAGTGTTCCCGGCAGCCCTGTTGTTCTCTTTACTCTTTTTTTAAAAAATAAATTTATATATTTTATTTATTTATTTTTGGCTGCATTGGGTCTTCATTGCTGCACACGGGCTTTCTCTAGTTGCGGGGAGCGGGGGCTGCTCTTCATTGCGGTGCGTGGGCTTCTCATTGCGGTGGCTTCTCTTGGTGCGGAGCACGGACGCTAGGCACACGGGCTTCAGTAGTTGTGGCTCGCGGGCTCTAGAGCGCAGGCTCAGTAGTTGTGGCGCACAGGCTTAATTGTTCCGCGGCATGTGGGATCTTCCCAGACCAGGGCTCAAACCCGTGTCCCCTGCATTGGCAGGCTGATTCTTAGCCATTGTGCCACCAGGGAAGCCCTCTCTTTACTCTTAATATGACAACTGATTTCAGTTTTGTTCTTTCCTCCCACTCATTGCCCTTCTTTCTACCTGCTCCAGCTCCCCAGAGCAAGGCCAGCCAATCCCAGGGAACGTGTGATGACCCCTTGCTAGCAAATACAACATGCCCACTTGTGGTGTGGAGCCTAAGAGCTAAATGATGATTAGAATTTCCTGGGTTTGAATCTTGGCTCTGCTGCTACCTGTGTGGCCTTGGGAAGGTTACCTAACCTCTGTGTGCCTCAATTTTCTCATTTGTAAGAGAAGGTTGATATTAGAATTAAATGAATGAATAGAAGTAAAATGTGATAGTATGTGTTTGCTGTTGTTGTTATTAATGAGCAGATGTGACTAATACAGGAAAGGAATTCTTGTGGGAAGATCAAAATGACTGTTTCTCCAGGAACCAGATCCAGGGAAAAGGGTCTCTCCTCCTTCACCCCTTTCCATAGGAGTCTAGTTAGAAAATCCAAGCCAGTCCTGTCTCCTTACTCTCCACTCGCTTCGTCATGTGACTTTAACTCCTTGGAACTGTAGACTTCTCCAGCTGGAGGGAACTTCAGAAGCTCTAGCTGCACACCTGTGCTCCAGGTGAAGAAATGGAGGGAGAATTGCTCGCTCACAGAGGCACCACGTGTCTAAGATGGATGCACAGGAAGGGGTCGGAGTCTGAAGGGAGAGTGACATTGTCTGCCCGTCAGTTCTGTCTCGACCTCGCCGTAGAGTTCTGCGATTTCCCATGTCAAAGAGCAACTCAGACAAACCCGTTAGATTTCACCGTTTGTGTGGCTGAGTTCTCATTCCGTCCTGTGTTGGGTTCCATTGCTTTTCCTACAGTAATGCTTATTTTTCCTCCTGGGATGTTGAGATGCTACACTGAGATGTTGGGGGAGGCAAGTTATGTAGTTATACGTGCGGAGAACCCGGTGTGCTGCGTGATGTTTAGCCGGGTCTGGTTTCATCATAAGATTATTAGAAGGTCTAAAAGTGTGAACACTTTTGTTTGGGTTTTGGTTTTGGTTTGGGGAGCGAAGGGGAGGAGAAGATGTTAAAGGGTTCAGATTTGGGTTTTATTCTGCTTTATCTCCATCATGGTCCTCCTCTCTCCTCCCTCTCTGCTCAGCCTTCTTTTCCTCGCCTGAACTCCATTTCCCTGGTGTCACCACTGCCCTTTCCCCTTCCTTCTTCCTCTGCGCCTCCTCTCCTCTTCCTTCCTGTCTGCTCCTCTGATTTCTCCCCCTTTCCTTATTTCCCCCACTCTCCCTCCCTCCCTCCCTCTTCTTTTCTCTCTCCCTCTTTTCTTCACCTTTCATCTTTTTCTCAGTGATGGGGAAGGAATGCAGAGCCCCAGGTACCTGGTCTTTGGGGGAAGGGTCCACGTTGAGAGCCCCCTTCCAGCAGCACCTTCAGATCCAACCACCTGAGTTCAATTCCATTTTCAACTGCATTATCCACACCTACATGGACTATCAGATAACTTGTGTGTTGGAGAGCTGTCTTAACACATTTGCATATGAAATGCTTAAACCTCACCTTATTGGTCTGAATGAATGATTACAGAAATAGTTATTACTTGTTCACACAAACTGACTCTGACAAAAATGTTCACAAGTGTTCGGTGCCTTTGAAACGTCGGGATGTATTTTCTTTGTTCTAAATAGATACTATGTATCCATTAAGCTGTAGTTAATCCCTCCCCCCATTTTCTGGTATATTAGAAAGGAAGCACATTTCTTTCCTTTTTTTTGACACATGATAATTAGAAGGCTTTCATTGATAGTATGAATAATGTCGAATGATATGTTTGTTTCCCTGGCTATTGGTAAATTGTTATGTTTATGATTGACTTAATGATTATTAGTTTTCATGATATTACTGGTAGAACTCTGTTTCTCTTCTCTTACTTCTCTTATATTCTCTTACTTTATGATGCATTGTATCTTTTGACATTTTTGTGCCCCCTGCCCTTTTATTGTGATCAGACAGCGAAACTTCATCATTTTGGACTTTTAAATTAGGCCATGTGCAGGAGAGCTATAACAGAGGTATGTATAGGGTCAGCAATGCAGGAATAACTGTTCTCTAGGCATTAGTGAAAACCACAGAGAGAACTGCATTTAAGTAATTTAGTGAAGGACCATGGCTGGGCCAGGCAGTGTGGATTTCAGGAACAGCATCACCTGAGCGAAAACCCAGAAGCAGGGAAGTCTGGAGTGTGTATTAGTTTCCTATTACTGCTGTAACAGCAATTTCTGGAGGTCGGAAGTCCTAAATGGGTTTCACTGGTATAAAATCAAGGTGTCCACAGGGCTGTGTGCCTTTCTGAAGGCTCTAGGGGAGAGTCTTTTCTTGCCTTTTCTAGTTTCTAGAGGAAACTTGCATTTTTTGGTTCATGGCTTGTTCTTCTATCTTCAAAGCCAGAAGCATAGCATCATCAAATCCCTGTCCGATTCTGCCTCCTCTGCCTCTCTCATCCAGAATAATCCTTCCATTGCAGGGTCATCTGATTAGCAATTGTACTTCCATCTGCAACCTTAATTCCACTTTGCCACATAAGGTAGCATATTCACAGGTTCCAGGAGATTAGAACATGGACATCTTTGGGAAGCCGTTATTATACTTACCATAGAGTGGATGAGGGCTGTGTAGGGGGAGAGTATTCATATACAAGGCAGGAGATAGAGGCAGGGTACAGAGGTCTCCAAACATCCCCATGAAAGACTCTGGACTTTACAGGAAACAGGGAGTCCTCCTTTCCTATAAAGGAGGACTTTCTAGGAAGTTTAGGACACATCATGGTTGGTTTTGCATCTCAGGAAGATGCTCCTACTTGCTGTTGCATCGGTGAAAGAATTAAGGACTAGACCGATTAGGAAGTTGTTGCAGACATCCGTGAAGCAGGCAGAAAGTCCATGACACAGATGTGATGGATGTGAGCTAGGCCAGCGGCTGTGGGAGTGGAGAGGAAGAAGACGAAAGGAGAAACACAAGGAGGAAGCATCCCCAGAATTTGATGACCGATCCATTGCAAGGGGTGGGAATGGGGCAGCAGATTTGATTCTGTTTCTCAGTAGTCTTTGCCATTTTCTTCCTCATTCTATCGAGGTCTCCCCACTACATTGAAAACTTTGGGGAATGGGAAGGACGGAAAGGAGCTAGTTTTTGAGGACCTACAATGCAGCAATCATTATCTAGATACGTTATAAACTATTTCATTTAATCTTCATGACCACAGTATAAGATGTATTTTTGTGGCCGTTTTGCCAGAAAACGAAACTGAGGTTCACAGAGTTTAGGAGATTTATCTGAGGTCATCCAGGCAAAAGAGGAGTAGCTGGGATTCCAATCCAGACCAGGTAACTCTAGGGCTTCCTTGTGTCCTGCATCATCCCCACACACCAGGACTAGGGGGCTCAACAAATAGTTGTTAAATTGCATTTCAGAACTGAGGCTGTGAGTGCCCTGTGTGTGCAGGGTACCCCTAAAAGGCATCGGGCATTTGGAATGCTTAAGAACTCTCTACCTCCTGGAGGTAACATGAGTTTTTTTTCCCCTCTTAAATAGCTCTTTGAGGAACCACTGCTGTGACCATACAGCTCAGGCACGGTGGGCAGGATTGTCTATGCTGCAAACTGAAACAGGAGTCAGGTAAACCTGACCCTGAATCTTCATTGTGTTGTGTGTCTTTGGTCAAGTCCCTTCCCCTTACTGGGATTTCTAAAGTGAGTTGGTTGGAGCAGTTAAGCTCTTATGTCTCACCTGGCTATAGTTTGTTATGCTTTGATGAATAATCTACAGTTTCTAGACCAGCATTACTCAATAGAACTGTCTAGGATGATGGCAATTTTCTCTGTCGTTGCTGTACAATATGGTGTCTACTGAGTCCTTGGACTATGGCTAATGTGTCTGAGTAAATTAATTTTTAATTTAATTAATTTAAATTTAAATAGGCACCTGTTGCTATTAGCTACTAAATCGGAGAGGGCATTTATAGACCCTGAAGTCTCTGATTATTGAACAAGCGTAATTGGTGTGTTTATGACTTTCTACCCCTGTAGCTTTGGGCAAAAAGACTTTACCTGCCTCTTCCTCACTGTTCCTTGCTTTAAAACAGGGATAGCATGACACCGTCTCACTGGGATGTGGAAAGATGCTTAGACCAATGCCTGGCATGTACTAAGTTCTCAGTAAACATTATTGACATCAAACATGTTATAAATTGCATTGGACCCATTATCACCTGCTGCTGACCATTTGTTATGAAATTAACATTTATTGAGTCAAGTCCAGTGTTATACGTAACATACACTGAAAACAGATCAACCACAAAACTTGGACTTGTAGCTTTCATTATCCCGTTTTATAGATGAGGACGTTGAGGCCCAGGGAGGTTTATTGACTTGCTCAAAGTGAGGCAACTAAGAAATGACAGAAGTGGGACTGAAACCCAGTTTTCTTGACTATAAATCCAGGACTTGTTACATGCCGCCACAGCTGCCTTGGCTGCGGGCAGCATTTGGGTCCCTGCCGCCATCCGCTCCCTTCACGTAGGTGCTGGCTCTGGGAGCTGGCAGGGCCACCGGTCTGCAGGGACAGCTCTGAGCTCTCAGAGCTCCGGGCCCTCAGCTGCCAGTTGCGAGCACACTCATGTAATCTTAATGAACAATGTGCAAAGCCATTAAAAACTCAATTAGGGTTTTCTTTTTACTGCCGACGTGAGGACTGCAATCCTGAGGTGCTCATGTGTAAACACAATAGCCACCATCTGCTACGGAGAAGCGTTTTGCCTCCAAAAAGGGGATCTATGTTGCAGACACATCAATAACGGGGCTCTTATCAAGGCGTTATTATGCACGAAGGGGGGAAAAATGCAAAGTTTATGGCCAGCCAGAGAGTACTTCCTGCTTTAATTCCACAGTTTTTGGTACTACGTATAATAACTATGAGGAAACTAACGCTGTTTTATGTTCCTGATCACGCCAGTGGATTTTGGGGGGGGGCGGGGGGGGGAAGAAGAAGAAGGGAAGAAATGTACTTACAGTCTTTCTCTTTCTTGTTTCTGGCTGATCTTGGCATAATGACAGGCTCATTTTTGATCTCCAGGAAACTGACAGCCCTGGGATGATATTAATTAAGCCTACCTGTTGATCAAAGAGGGCCCCACCGAGCTGCTGATATATGAGGGCTTTCAGTCCCGAACAGTCTCTAAAACGGCAGGCCTGTGCTCAACTCAGAGATCTGGCTTCCTTTCTGGAGGATGTGGCCAGACCTCTGTAAGGTAGATGAGATGCGCATGAGGTCTGTAGATGGCAGGATCCCACCCTTCCCTGAGGTACTGTGCTTGCCTTGCTGGATGCTGTGGTTTCCTGCCTCTGTGCCTTTGCACGTGCTGTTTGCTCTACGTGAAATGCCCTCCCAAGTTACCACCAGGCCCACTTCCATGGAAGGTATCCCAACTGGGAAAGAGGAGAGGCTTTCGTATTCTAATGTGTGGAGTTCAGCTCTGTACCACCAGTATCTCTTTACATCGGCTGATCTACGCTAACCTGATGGGGCTGACAGTATTCCTGGGAAAGGGATATCAGGAGAGAAAAGAAATTGAGCCCTGTGCAGTTAGGATATGAGAGTACTGGACGGAACCTGTTGCAGGGAGTGACTGCAGGGCCACGGATGGAGGAGGAACTCCATCATGAAGGATGACGCCAAGTGGAATTAAGAGCTGACCTGTAGGGGGCAGAGGTGCTGAGTGAGCATAGACCCTGATGGAGGAGGGGAAAAAAAGCCATGTGAGTTTGCAGAAAGAGCTGCCTCTTGAGCCTTGTGGACTCTCGGGCCAAAGCAGTTCTATTGTGTGTCCCCTGAGTCTGTCCCAGGGCAGAGAGACAGTAACAAGGACCCACCCATTCGTGGAGACATCACAAACAATGACAAAGGCACATGAGGGATCTGCACCTGGAAGTGCTATGAGGACAAGGGGACCGGTGTCATTAACTGGGGTGCCTTGGGGACTTCTGGAAATAAATAGGGAGTGTTGCTTGGAGCTGGAGTTTAAAGCTGGTCAGATTCCATTGTCAGGGTTCATGATATGCTCAATGACTGGTGAGGTTTCACTTCTGTTCATTCTTCAAATTCCAGCTCAGCTTAGTCCATTCCTGGAAGATGTCCTGACCCCCACCCCCGGCTGAGTTAGTCACCACTCCTCTGTGTGTACTCACGGCTGTGCTGCACTCCAGCGAGGCTGGATCTGCTGCACGGTCCACTGATTGCGGCCTCTGCAACTCAGAAGCACCTTCTTCCATGGCTGCTGCCCCCTCTTCACAGTCTCTGCTTCACTGAGCTCTGGTTCATCTCATCACTAGTGTCTGGTTCAGAAATTGCGGTTGTGTGTGCCTGTTTGGTAGAACTCACATCCTCTGCCTGAGTCTTAGCTACAGAGGAGACTGGGAAAGAGGACATCTTTTTCATTTCCATAGAGGAAATGGGCTCTGCTTAAAAATTTGAGGGGTTCCCCCAGACATAGGAAGGGAGTTCAGATATTGAGTGGCATGTTTCTACTCCAGGTCATCAGTCTACTGAGCTTGGAGGGTGGCCTGAGAACAGCCACCCACGGGGGGTGGTACCTGGTGAGCCACGGGTGACACGAGGTTACACTGGCCGCTGCCCTGATGAGTTTCCACTGCCTAAAGGGGGATCTTGCCTGCCCTATCCCCAAAACTTACTTTTTTCTGTCCAGATTGGGAGCCAAATGATTCGACCCTACCATTTGCTTTTTATACCATACTCCCCTTCGAAGACGTTCGTGATGGGTTCTGATACCGCAAGGAACTTTCTACCCTCACGTAGGAACACTCAGATTCCCTAGGGCACCTGCAGTTTAGACAGTGTATAGCTGCTGGCTTCTGATTCGGTCGGTAGCTTGGGAGCGTGTGTGTGGTTGTATTAACACAAATATCTGGAAAGGTGCATATGTTACCTTACATGACAAAAGATGTGATTGAACGAAGGATCTTGCCCTGGGGAGATGATCCTGGGTTGTCTGGGCGGACCCGATGTACAGGGTCCTTATAAGAAGGAGGCCGAAGAATCAAAGTTGGAAAAAGATGTGTCTGTGGAACTACAGGTTGGAGTGATGCCCTTCGAAGATGGAGGAAGGAACCACGAACCAGGGAATGCAGGCAGACACTGAAAGCAAGGAAACAGTTTATCTCCTGAAGGCTCCAAAAGGAAAGCAGCCCTGTAACGCCTTGATTTTAGACTCCTGACCGCCAGAACCATAAGGGAATAAGTTTGTGTTGTATGAATCCACCGAGTTTTTGGTTTTTAGTTATAGCAGTAATTGGACACTAATCCGGGGTTTAAATCTCGTGTCCCCAAGCCTCCACCTGCTTGGCTGCCGGGCCTCTTTCTGCCCTCCTAAGGCTCTCCCCAGTCACTCATAAGAATCCTTGGGCATGTTGTGAGTGCATGAGTATAAATAAGATCATTTGCCCGTGTTGCCCCTTTCCGGACTCCTCATGGAAGCTCACTGCCTGCGTGGCGCAGGAGACCCTCACCACGGCTGCTGCTGTGGGTGTCACAGTGTCACAGTCCCCCTCCCCTCTTGCGGGGCGGGCGAGATACCGATGCCGCTGACCTCCCGCACCCCACCACATCCCCAGAGGTTCCTCTCTCACACTCTGTCACTTGGACTCCAGGGCAGCACTGCGCATTCCCCCAGCCTCACCAGGACATTCCTGAGCAGGACTTCTCCTGCTGTTCCCACCTGGCCTGGGTGGGATGGGCAGCCATCGTTTTCTTTATTATATATTTTTTTCAGTTTTCTTGTTTACCTCCCTGAGACTTGCACCCAAACACATACCTTTCTGTCTGGTTTACAGGCCAGAGGATGCATATCAGGTCACACAGATCGCCATTAGGGGGTCAGGGTGGTGGTGATGGGGAACGTGATTTGTTACCCTAACCCAACCCAACTCTGGCCCCCCGAGACACAAAGTATCTTAATGAAGGTCCAGGATGTTTCTTTCCTTCTCAAGGATTTATTTTTGGAGTCCATTATTTTCATTCTCTTCTTTCTTTCTGCTTCTTTTTACCCAAGGACACTGCTCTTAATGATGTCCCTATTTGGAACATCCTGCAGCCTTGCTTAGTAACTGTTATCATTTCTCATGTTATCTCCTTAAATAAAGGGACTTGTAGGAAGTAGGGGCTCTACAGGGATGCCAAAATAATAAGGATAATACTAGTTGCAGAAATAAACGTCAAATGTTTAACGGCTTAATGACCCAATAATAGTTTATTCCTTGCTTACTTACTTAAAGTCCAAAATGAATGTTCCTAATTGTGGGTGGCCTTCCTCATGGTCATGGTCATGGTCATGGTCATGGTCATGGTCATTCAGGGAAGTAGGCTCCTTTAATTGTGGCTTTGCCGTCACTTAGGCTCTTGGAATCCTGTACTTTCAGCTGGTGGATGGGAAAAAGACAATGCAGCAGTGATTCTGGAACGTTAATGTGCATACAAGGCACCTCGTGATCTTGATAAAAGGCTAATTCAGATGCAGTAGGCCTGGGCTGGGGCCTGAGAATCTTCATTTCTTACCAGCTCCCAGGTGATGCTGAGACTCCTGGTCCAAGAATCATCCTTGGAAGGATGAGATAAAAGAGAATGGAGCAGTGGGAGTTGGGGGAGGGAGGGTGGAGGCTGTCTGCTTCTAAGCACCAAGTCTGGAAGTGGTAGACTTTGCACTTGGGCCCCATTGGCTGGAACCTAGTTGCAGGTCCTCCCCAAACTCTGAAAGGAAGCTGGGGATATAATCCAGCTATGTGCCCAGAACAAAGAGGACAGATTTGCTAATCAGCCAGCAATTTCTGCTACATGAAGACTTGGTGGAGGGCCAAGCACTTCCACCAGCTCTGCCTTCAGGGAAATGGCAGCATCCTTTATTAACAATCATGGAGGCAGCAGATGGAGAAATTCCTAGACTTGCTGGAGTGGATGGATGTCACATGGCCCCATCTCCTCAGTGAGCCTGCTTCGCCACTGGAGCTAGGATGCAAAGAGGGGGAACCTGAGCTGGTGGACGGGAAACCTTCCCAACTGTCGCTGCTGTGGACGCTAAGACCCCTGGTGTGAACTGGCAGGAGGATAGGAGCTTAAATGTCCACGGGGCATCCCAGGATTCTGAGTGGAGAGAGCCAGACACCACTTGTTTCTCAGGCTGTCTTCCCTACCAGTAGCTGTGCCCCACCCTCCCTCTGTGGCCAGAGGCTTGTGGGTCTTGTGGGTCATCACTCATCTGTCCCAGGGGAACCTTCTGGAACCCTGTGGGATGTAGGTCAGCAAACAGACGTGGGCATGGATGCCAACCTCCCTCTGTGCCTCAGTTTCCCCCCTGCAGTGGTTCCTTCCTTGCTGCCTCAATTGGGAGTTGGTGATGATTAGAGACAACATCTGACAAGGGACAGCTCTCCATGTACCCTGTGTTACTGCCTGGCTCTAAACTAGGGAACTTGACTCTCTTGGAAACATGGGGAAGATACCACTTTCGCTCCACTTTCAGCGGCTCCTACCCCAGGGGGTGGGTGAGTTTTCTGATTGGTGGGATGTTGAAAGTCTGTTAGCCATTGGTTCAAGTTTCTGTCTTTATCACCTTGCTTCTTGTTGGCTCATTTTTGGGATGAGCCCTAGGGATCTGGGTTGAGTTGGAAGGAAGGAGTCCTTGATCATGCAGCTGCTTTTGCATGCTGGTTCAGGGAAGAAAATGCAGGAAGCCTAACTTGGCCTCAAGTCCAAGCTCCTTCCTCTGATCCAGCTTTGTGAACAATAAAGCGGAGATTTTGAAGTCTCTCTCTCTCCTGTGTCTATTTTTAAATTTGTCCTGAACCCAGAGGAGACAGGCTACGAGTGACCAGTGCCCTCTAGAACCCCGACAAGATACGGGTTGCCCAGCATTTATTGTCTGCAGCGATTAGTCTTTTGGGAATTAGGGTGAAAGAATGAGGCTCCTTACAGCTACTGAAGTGGCTCATCTTGGTTGAGGATAAGTGGTCTTAAGGTTTCATTCCAGCTGAAGATTTTAGTGGCTAAAATAAGATTTCAAAACAGCAGTGGTTTTCTAGGTGGGAATATTCATTCCAGAAAAACTTGAGTTTATCTACTGTGTGTTTTTTTAAAAAATAAGTTTATTTATTTATTTGTTTTTAATTTTGGCCGTGTTGGGTCTTCATTGCTGCGCGCGGGCTTTCTCTAGCGGCGGCGAGCGGGAGCTGCTCTTCCTTGCGGTGCGCAGGCTTCTCATTGCGGTGGCTTCTCTTGTTGTGGAGCAGGGGCTCTAGGCGCACGGGCTTCAGTGGTTGTGGCATGCGGGCTTAGTTGCTCCACGGCGTGTGGCATCTTCCCGGGCCAGGGATCTAACCCGTGTCCCCTGCATTGGCAGGCAGATTCCCAACCACTGCGCTACCAGGGAAGCACTACTGTGTTTTATGATGCAGTTTATTTCATAGAATCATAAGACTCTAAGTCACAGAGTTTAGCCCTCCCAGTTGATTGTGAAATTTCCTTAGAAGGCTCCTCAGTTTGTCCAGGCTCTGTGTAGCCACCTGCGGTGATGAGGAACTCACTTTGTCTCCCAGGCAGTCCATCCCATTTTGCATCCATTTGACTTGTTAAAAGGTCCTTTGAACTGGAATGTGCCTCCCTGTGGTTTCTTTCATAAGTCTGATCCCTCTGGTGACCTTCATCAGTGAGCTATTGCCGCAGTCATGTGCCTGACAAACCGAGAGGAAACTCGGTGGCAAACAGCAGTGTGTGTTTATTCTCACATTTCTGGGTCTGAGCCCCCGCGGTGGATCTGCTGAGCCAGGTTGGGCTCCTTGGCTATGTGGCTGTGCTTTCAGCTGTGTGGGTGGCTTGGCTTGGGTCTTTACTATCCATTGAGTTTAGTTCTCTTCCACATGTGTCCGTCCTTGATCCCAAGCTGAAGGCGGCAGCAGCTGCTTGGGGCACATTCTTCTCATGGAAGGTGGCAATAGTGCAAGAGGGCAAGCCCAGCTAGGCAAGCATGTTTCAAGCCTCATTCTGTTAGCCTCCTGTTGATCAAAGCGAGTGGAGCCCAAAGTCGTGGGACGGGGACGGGGACATGCTCTCTGCCTCTTTTGGGAGGGACTGCAAGGCCAAAGGTCAAGGGCATGGAGCCAGGGAGGGGTGAAGAACTAGAAACAACCATTTAATCGGTCAAAGCAACTCCAAAGAGGCTCACTTCCTTTCTAGGAGACAGGCTTTTCCAGTGTTTGAAAATACTAGTCATGTTTTCTGCAAATAGTAAAAATAGCATAAACTTTGAGGTTGAAGAAAATCTGGGTCTCGTGCCTCTCTGTCTGAGTGGTCCAGGGCGAGTCACTCAGTCTTTAAATAAAATGAAAACTCTCCTTCTCCCAGGGTCATTCTGAAGATTAAATTGAACAATATATAAATAAGACAGTAAGCATCACACTGGTAACCCTTAAGTGCTTAGCAAGTATTACCCTCCATTCCATCTTTCAGTTGGTTCTCAAATTTTTTCAAGGTCTTCTTCACTTATTTGAATATACTGTACTTTTTATATGTCCTCCTCTGATATATTCCTTGTACTAATGCAAGGCTCCAGGTGGAATATGTTAAAACAATACCTGGGTGCTGTAGAGTTTCTGCTTCCGTTGCGACAACCCAAGCTCGAATGAGGTGATATTTCACCTCATTTCACCCACGGAGGTTGCAGTTAACTAAATTCCTGAGTTTTTATTCCATGCTTCCTGTTGGAGCTACTGTTTTTAATATTTGCTGTTTTTTTTTTTCTGTACATGTTTATAGACTGTTTACTTTGTAGAATACTTCGTGTATGTTACCATCTCTTAATTCTTAAAACCACCTCGGTGAGTAGGATTTTTTATTCCCAGTTACAGAAGAGAGAGGAAGTACTCCAGAGAGGAAATGTAGGTTTCTGGGGATCAACCATATCCTCCTAGAGGGACTGGATTTCTGGCCACTGTGTTTACAGGTGTGACTGATTTTCAGAAGGATTTTCTTTCTCTCTCCTTGTCTCTACCTCCCGCCCCCTTTGTGGATCTCCAGGATCCTTCATGATGGTGAACAGCTCTGGGAGGGCCTCTGGCCAGAAGGCGCACCTTCTCCTGCCGACCCTGAAGGAGAATGACACCCACTGCATCGATTTCCATTACTACTTCTCCAGCCGCGACAGGTCCAGCCCGGGGGCCTTGAATGTCTATGTGAAGGTGAACGGTGGGCCCCAGGGGAACCCTGTCTGGAACGTGTCTGGGGTCGTCACTGAGGGCTGGGTGAAGACAGAGCTTGCCATCAGCACCTTCTGGCCACATTTCTACCAGGTATGCTGTTTTACCATAGTTTGATTTTTTTTTTTTTAAGTAATAATCTATCTGTACACCTCTTGCCCTCTTTAGAGTTTAGGTCTAGAAAGGACTTCATTTACTCACTTGTTCAACGCGTGTTTACCAAGCTACTTCTCCTAGCCAGGCCTGGAGAATGCAGAAGAGATCCTCTACAGCCCCTGCCACCCTGGAGATCGCAGTGTGGAGGAGGAAACTGATTGATAAATAAATAAACACTTAGAATATAGTGGGATACATGTAGATTCCACAGGTTGCTGGAGGAAGCTAGCTACTGAAGCCTTCTATACAATAATTTCTTATAACAATCTGATGAGGGAGATACTATTATCATGCCTGTTTTACAGATGAAAAAATTAAGGTTCAGAAAGATGAGATAACTAGTCACATATTGCCCCTGAGGAAGACGGTGTTTGGGGGCAAGACAATTAGGATGGCTTCTAAGAGGACCAGACAGCTTAGGCTGAGTCTTGAAGATGAATAACTAATTATTGAAAAAGGAAGGGAAAGACATTTGAGTTGACAGGGGTAGTGCACACCATGCGCTGGAGGAGATTTTGGCGGAGTTTGGAAACTAGGTTGTTTATAGGTCGAAAAGGAGATCTACTGGGAGCTAAGCCTGCAGGGATGGGTAGGTCATGGGGTCTTTGAATGCCAGGCTAAGGAGAGTAAATTTATTCTCTAGGCTAGAGCAGCACTACTCAAACCATCTGTGGTGGAGGACCAGGTTTCTTCTCCTCAACTTGTGGACCAGTACTTTTATAAACTGCAATCAAAGTGCCACAGTAATGCCAAATTGCTGGGCTACTCTCTAAATGCCTCTTATCTCGTTGAGGAGCCTCTTATCCCATTGAGGACTGATGACACACACTCTGCAGGGTGTCACCAGCCCACAGAGCTCACTTAGAGGAACACAGCTCCATGTTGTGGCCTGGGGCTGTTGAAAGTTTTTTTTTTTTTTTTTTTTTTTAGCGTTATGCGGGCCTCTCACTGCTGTGCCCCCCACCCCCCGCCCGTTGCGGAGCACATGCTCCGGACGCACAGGCCCAGTGGCCACGGCTCACGGGACCAGCTGCTCCGTGGCATGTGGGATCCTCCTGGACCGGGCACGAACCCGCGTCCCCTGCATCGGCAGGGGGACTCCCAACCACTGCGCCACCAGGGAAGCCCCCGAAAGTTTTTTTTTTAACTACGCTATAAGGTACAACTTACGTATCATAGAATCCACTTATTTTAAGTATGCAATCCAGTGATTTTTAGTAAATCTATTGACTTGCACAACCGTCACCATAAACCAGCTCTAGAACATTTTCATCAACCCCATAAGATCCCCTGTGCCTGTTTAAAGTTAATCCCCATGCCCACTGATGGAAGGTTTTAAGTAAGAAAGTTACGTAGATCTACTTTTGGAGAAATTTCTCTGGAGTTGGAAGCAGAACAGGGACCTCCGGGTGGCAAGGTGAGTGGCTGGGAGATTTGTAGGCATCCTGCAGTTCAAAACCCATGGTATAGTTCTTTCAGATGTACCGTGCAAGCAGTTATAGACAATATGTAAATGAATGGGCGTGGCTGTTTTCCAAGAAAACTTTATTGTACAGAAACAGGTGATGGACCAGATTTGGCTTCCAGGCCATAGTTTGAACCCTGATGTAGGTGATAAAGCTGAGGTCTAGAGATGGACAGTGAAGTCCAAGAGCACAGAGCAAATCATTGGCAAAGCTGGGACCAGAATCCTGGTGCCCTGCTTCCAAAACTCCCCCCGTTTCACTGAGTATAAACTTCAGGTGTCTGCGTAAGTCCATGGATCCCATCAAGGAGGCCTTAGGGTTCTAATCTGAAAACCCCCTACCTAGGGTCTGATGCAAATGGATACAGGATGGGGCCACAGGTGCAAGTGGAAAGAGCAGGAAAAGTGACCCCAGAGAGGGATAGACCTATGGTTGGCTATGCTCTTTGATGGGGTACAGAGGGAAAAAAGGACATTTCTTAGGCATCTCTTAACGTCCCAGCTCTGTGGTAAGCATATTGCCACTCATTTATCTGACAGTAACTCCTGTATTGGGTAGCCACATGTCCTGTGTTCCAGAGAAGGGGATATTATTGGTCAATTGAGGTCCCCGTAATCCTGCCTAGGGTCCTCTGCTCCAAGCTGAGTTTCCTGCTTTTAGGGAAAAAAGCATGCCCCTTCTGAGAATCTTCCGTTCACTAGCTGTGCGATGTTGGGTCTGTCCCATCATCATTCTGAATCACAGTTCTCTGGTTTGTAAAATAGAGATGTCAGTGGGTCCAATGAAGGGTTCTTATGTGGATTAAATGAGATAGTATATATATAACATCATATCAGGCTTGCAGTGGGCCTCAGCAGTTATTGGAAGGAAGGGAGGAGGAAGAGAGAAGAACAGACAAAGAGGATGGAGGAGGGAGGCCTTCTTTAAAGAAATACTGCTGTGGTTGAGCTCTGAGCCATCTCTGTCCTAAGCAGCCTCATCGGGGAGAATGTTCTGATTTCCAGTCTGTTGGGCACTGCAGCGTCATTCCATTCCATTTTCTCTGCTCTTAGCTTTGTGGTGAAAAAGCCACTAATACACTGAGAGCAGCGGTTTAGAAAAGACACGTGTGTCTTTCAGACACACACACAGCCAGTAACAGATAGTCCCTCGGCCATACCCACGGGAGCACACACGAGTGCACACGTACTGGCCTGTTCCCAAACCTGCCACAGATGCAGGGGCACCACCCACACATATATCAGGGGAGAGAAAAAGGGGCCCATCAGGAGATTCAAAGACACTTGCCAAATGCATTTTAAAATTCACCAGACCCCAAGCTCTGGCTCTGCATGCATGATTCTGTGGACTAAGTACCATTTCGGTTCTCAGCACTGCTGGGCTTCAGACCCTGATGGCTTATGTATTCATTTATTAAAGTCATATTTCACAGTCCTAAAATTGACTTGTAGCTCTGTAATAAGCAGGGACATTTCATCTTTCTTATCAGTGGGCTCTCTGGCCCCAGGCCGGCAGCAGGGCCTGGGATGAGCATGTTCCCCCCACTGTCCACCCCTCGCCTGCCTCTTCGCAGGAGAGCAAGGGCTCTTCCAGCACCGCTGAAGCCGCACTGCAGATGGCTGCCCCTTTCCAGGGGATGTTAATTCTATTTCATGTTTTTTAATGATTCCAAACTTTTCTGTCCCAATAGTTAAAAAAATAAAAGAACTTTAGTCGTGCAGCCGCTTGTTCTCTCTATTCTCCATCACCTGCCTCAGTGAAATTACCTTTTACTCAGCTCTGTAGACCTCTGAAGTTTAAGACTCGCCTGACTTGGACTTAACTGGACTCAAGCCCCGCCCCTTTCTCAGGAGTCCCTCTGGCACCTGGCGCTCTGTGGGTTTGGTAAATTCTTGCGCAATTCAGGAGGGGGCACCACAGGGAGGGGGGCCACTTTCCCTCCTTCAGACTCCACCCCGACTCCTCTTTCATTCACCCACCACCCCTGCCCGCTAAGCAGCGAGCACTCCTTGTCTTAGGCAGGCCTCCTGGGGCTGGTGTGGGGAAGAGCGTCTCTATTGATTTCACCCCAAGAAGCCCCTTCCCCACCCTCACCATGAAAATATATGTGGTCCTCTTCCGAAGAGGAGCGCTGGTGAGCCAGCATTTTTCTCTCTCTTATCTTTTGAGAAGGTGTTTGCAGCTCCTGGAAACTTTTGCTCTACAAATTCTCTGCTTGAGGACTTCAGTGGTGAGCCTAAGATGCCAGGCCCCTTAAACCGTGTCCTGACATATCGACACCCTCCCCCAAACAGGCACACAGCCTGCCTTTTGTGGAGGGGATGAGGGTGACTCATCTCTGAGCCTCTCTTGGGATGTGACTTCCTGGCTTTGCCCAGCAGCTCCTGTGCCGGGAGAGGTTGGTGTCTTTCCACGCAAGCTCCACTTCCCCAAACCAGGAGGTCTCTAAAGGTCTAGGGGTTGGGGGATGTGCAGTTGACAGCAGGGACACATGGCAACCTTGGGGTTGAAGGCTGTCCTGCAGGGAAGTTGGGGTTCCCAGCCCAGGCCTTCTGCTCCAGTCCCGGCACCCCAGTGTCCCTGCCTCCATACCCTGACGTGGAGCATCACGGGGTGGCCTTCTTCTGGCCCCCTCCACCCCGCCCTCGCTACTCCCTGTCAGCTAGAGCTCCCTTCCTTCTCACAGTTCTTCACTCACTCCTCTGGCTCATCTCCCATTCCTGGCTCGCATTCCTCAAGGGCCTTGGTTTCCTTACGA
The DNA here is from genome assembly GCF_937001465.1 of Orcinus orca. Lineage (NCBI taxonomy): Eukaryota > Metazoa > Chordata > Mammalia > Artiodactyla > Delphinidae > Orcinus > Orcinus orca. The sequence continues at coordinate 17,963,760 of NC_064574.1, forward strand.
GTGTGCTTTGCTTGGAGATGACCATTCTCCTTCACCTCAGAACACCTGGGCAGGTCTTTCTATCACTGAGGGTCTTGACATCACCCTGTCCCTTTGTGGTGTCTGTCCCCAGGAACTGGAGCTGGTAGGTCTTCCTAACCAGGACCAGAAGCACATTGATGGGATAAGCATCTCCACCCGAAGCTGCAGATATCTTCTGGGGCGCTTTCTGACCAGAAGGGAAGAGAGGACTCCAGTGGTCCACATTCCCCAGAACTTGGTCGGCTGGGAACCTAGCCCCAGGGGCTGAGCTGTAGCTGTAACAGCTGCTTTTCCTGAACCCCACAAGACAATGCTCTGTTCTGCTGTTGCGTTTGTTTGAGTGGGCTTCTTCCTTTTTTATCAGCAGTGAGAATCCAGGGGGGCCCTCACATCTCTCCTGGATGTCCCTGGTTGTGCTGCTTCCCTGTGAGCTGCCCTTGCAGCCTCTTGCTGCAGCCAAACCTGACTTCTCTAACAGTGTTCTGTAGAGCCCTGCCCTGTGGCTTCACACAGAAGCTCCTCGTGGTCAGAAACTTGAACCATGAATCCTAGCAGTCATTTGCATTGCCAGATTCCCATTCAGAACCCCAGCAGTAATGGGCATTACCAGGATCTCGTTCAGAACTATAAAGCATGCAGCATGGATAAGGGGGTGTTTAGGGTTTGGGGGGCTATATGTAATTGCTAGAGGCTGACCCTGCCAACTTAACCCCAGTACCCACTGCTTCTCCGTGGCTAAGGCCCACCATCCCATAATCTTTCGGTGGCACGTTCTAGCCACCATCTGAGATCTCCCTCTCTGGTGCCTAGCATTGTGCTCCCCAGGGTTGGCCCTTGTTTCTGGAAGCAAGCAGCTTGCCCAGGAGGTGGCATGTGGGCCTCGGAGTCAGCCCCATTGTGAGTGTTCAGGGGACAGGCCTCAGCAGGTGAGTCCAGGTGGGCCCTTGAAGATCCAAGCCCGTCCATCGTGGGCCTTCCTTCCTTTTCTTTCTGGGGAGGAATGGTGGACTCCCTGGCACTGTTCCTGATACCCCCAGCCTTGTGACCTTCTACTCTCATGCCACTGAGGGCTCTATCTCATGGCAGTTTGCATGACTTTAAAAAAAAAAAACAACTCTGTCTCTGGAGTTGCATGCCAAGAACAGGACCCTCTTGGCTCCTGTAGGTTTTGCGAGCACTCTGCTCTGAGCAGTCTGGCAGTGATGGGGAGGATATTCCCCATCTGTTCTGGGAGGTGCTTTATTCTCAGCTGCATCCAGGACCTGCCTTTTGTTGTAAACATACCGTGGACCCTAATTCTAATGTCTTGTGAGTCCGGAGCCTTCATCAAGGATTCTGGGGGTTGTCACCGTCTCCTTCCCCATGCTTCTGCGCTCTCTCCCCTCCACCTCCCCAACCGCCGTGGCACCTGCAACCACCTGTGCCTCTTAATTTCCGTGTACCTCCCCATGGACCCAAAGCCCAGCCCCTACCAGTTCCCGCCTGTCATCACTCACATCAGAGTCTGTTGAGTGTAGGAATTTTAGTGGAAACTTGGGGTGAGGGCACAAGGGGTAGTCTCATTGGGAAGCCCATTACTTTCTTCCTCTCCCACCATTCCCTTGAATTTTCCTTCTCATCTCCCATCACTCTGCCCAGAGAAAGGGCAGTAATAGTAACAGTCATCAGTATGTTACTATATGTATTGTAAGCATTATTCCAATTATTCATTCATTTCATGAAAAGAACAGTACCTTCTTCCCCTTGTTTCTTACAGAATATTACTCATATTTGAGAAACCCAAGACTCACCTACCCCAGTGCGTTACAGAAAAAAATTCCCCAGAGGAATTCTGATAAATGAAAGATTCTCTGTCTCATTATAGAATCCTTATTTCTGCAACAGGAAGGAGAGAGAGCGGTGAACAAATGTATGTTTCACTATCATACATCCATTCTCTCATGACCAGCCTTGGGTTCGTTCATGGAATATTTGTTAATAATTATGATCTAGGTTAGATACTGAGTAATGACGTGAGAAACAGAGTGTCAGAAGAGTTTAATAGAGTTGGACTTTGATTAACTGGGAAAAAGTCAGAACTCTGCTTAACCAAGTGTTTGGTTAAATGAGAGTAGGGCTGCTTTTCATTGAAGTCCAGTGATGGACATGGCTGTGAGCCAGGAGGCCGGGGCCTCAGTCCTCGATCCACCTCTGGCTTCCTTTCTGAGCTTTGGTAGCTTAGTTTGCCCCACTTCTTAGGGTTGTTGAGAGGCTAGATTGAGACTACATACTAATAAAAGGTTAATGTGGTTGACCTTTATTATTGTGGTTTTATTTCTCTATTTTTATTATTATTCAGTCTTAGTTGATGATGTGCCCCTCTGTTCAATACTGATACCTCCACCAGTATCCTGACCCCAATTGACTTCTGTCCCTTCTAGAATCTTATTTCATCAGTCCCTCATTCCCTTGTATTTTATGCTATTTCCCTGACACATTCCTCTCTACCTAAAAGCATGTTCCAATCTCTACCATCCTAAGAAATCCACTGTTGGGCTTTCTGCGCTTGGCCTTAGGCCCTAGTCCTTTCTCTGAACTGTCCACTCTGTCTTCCAAGGTGACCTCATCTAGTTCTATAGCTTTAAATGACATTAGATGCCAAAGCTATCATATTTGTAGCTCTGGTCCCAGATCGTCCATGAGCTTCAGAATATAATGCCAGCTTCCTACTCAGTATATCCATTAAGATGTTTAATTGGCATCTCAAACTTAACGTGACCAAAAGAAATCGTGATGTAGCCCTGCCTGTGTGCCCAGACACACACGTTCATCTTCCTCGTGTCAATAAGTGACACCAGAATCAGCCTAGAAGCTCAAGCCTTAAATTGAAGAGTCCTCATTACATTTTTTCTTTTCTTCACTCTTCCCCTCTTAATCTAACAGCAATTATTTTCATCTCTACCTTGAAAATATCTCTCAAACCATCAACATCTTTATTCTTCATGGCCAACACCATTGTCCAAGCCATACTCATCGTTTGATTGGGTCACTACTATAGCCAACTGTTAGGTCTGTTTGTTTCATTTTTGCTCAAATGCCCCCTACCCCCAAGTCAATTTCCACAGAACAGCCAGAATGATCTTTTCAGAATGTAAATTAGATCATGTCACTTTCCTGCTTTAAATGGTTCACTAACAGCAGAAAATTCAAGCTCTACACTAGGTCGTGTAGGACTCATGTCATCTGACCCTCAGCTAACATCGCAGCCGTGCCTTGTGCTTCTCTAGCTTATTCACTATATCCCAGCCACACCAGGGTCTCATTCTCATGTTCCCAGATCATCCCTGAGTTCTCTCCTGCCTCATAGCCTTTGCGTGTCCTACCACCACTTCCTGGACTTGCCAATTTCATCCTTCCGGTCTACTCGTAATAATTACCTCCTTAGAGTTCTCTGCTGACCACTCTAAGTAAAGTAGACCCTCTGCCGCTTAGTTAATCACAACATTTTGTTTATTTCCTTCATAATACCAATCACAAAATCAATTTAATTTTCCATATTTTTCTTTTTAATTTCCATTTCCATTCATAAAATGTAAAGTTTATCAGGGCTTGGCCCCTAACCTTCTTGTTCACTTTTATAGCCCCAGCATGTGCCTCAATGCTTGGTACAGAAGAGGGTCTTTATAAATGTGAATGAATGAGACACTCTTCCTGTTCCCAATAGGTTTAGAGTTTAGAGAATGAAATAATTCATGGACAAGCAATTACAATCTGCTGTGATAGGTGCTATAGTAGAGTTAATTGTACTGTGGTACATACCTGACACAGGGATAGTATAACATGCAGAGAGATAGGAAAATGTCATGCACCTCAAAGCACTTACCTTTTATTGTAAATATAAAGGAGCTCATTTTTATTGCAGAAAATTTGGAAAATCTAGAAAAGTGTAAAGAAGAAAACATTCAACTGCTGTAATCTCTCTAATGTCATTAAAAAGATTACATTCATAAATCATTGCCAATCCTACTTCATCTTTTGTGAATTACATGCTGAACTCACTTGCTGATTTTTCTTTTGGAGAGTTTGTTTTGTTGATTCTCAAGAATTGTTTACACAAAACATGATATTTACCTTTTAGCTGGCATATATATTGATATTACAGATATTGTTCTCAACTTGCCATTTGACTTTTAATTTTGTTTTATTCAGACTTTTGTTAACATATAAAACATACTTTGATATTATAGTTATTATGTATTTAAGAAATATACAATATTTCAACTTTAAGAAATTGATTTTTAAGCTTTTGTCATTAATTTATTGCTTCAGGGAATTCAGTTAGGAAATGTATAGACCCAAACCTGTATGGCTTCCTCTTTGAAGGATTTATTGAAGTTATACATTAGTCTATTATATGATCTTTGTGTAAATAATCCATGAGCATTTGAGCAGAAATTTTATTCTCTCTTTATATTTGTTTAGTAAATGCATTATTACTCATATTAGATACATACTTGATATTTTTTCCTGTTTGGTCAGAGTCTAAGACAAGTGTTAAAATCTTCAGATGCTGGGTTTTTTTCCCATCATTTTCTCCTTTTAAATCTATTGACTCACGCATTTTTTTTTTAATGACCATTTTAGTCCACTTAATGATTTTTGTATTTCTTTTTGGTTTAAATTCTACTTTGATGCTTTTGCATTCTGTTTACAACAACTATTTTCTGTTTATTTGCATTTTCCTATTATGTCTTTGTTCAACTTGTTATTTTTAAGGTTACTGAGTCATTCTATATTAGGTGTTTATCTTATAGCATACGATTAGGCATGGTTTATTTAGACAGTCAGAGAGCTTTTCACCATTTTAACCTATTTATATTTATTGTCACAATAGAAATTTTTTCTTTTATCATTTTTACTACGCAATTTGAATGCTTTTATGCTATTTCTTTTAAATGTTTTTCTGTGTTTGGTGTGTTTTCCTTTTATTTTTTCCTATGGACTTTGCTTTTGGATTCCTTTGAATTATTAAAAATATAATTAGATACGTAATTCTTTATCGGAAGGTCTTCTGTTGACTTCCTTCTGCAGGATGAGGCAGCTATCACACTTTTATTTCTACAAACTTTCCCCCTACCCTCTGCACAATTTTGTTTGTTCAATCTCTCGTAAGGACCCTGCTATCTTAGTAAACCCCTCTTCTGGAGTGATTGTCATGCTGGTGCCAGCTGCTCTATGTTTGATGTGACTGTCAGCCCCAAGTCACTGTACATAATTCCCAGGCAGCAGTGTGTTGCCTTAGTGATAGATCTTACCGCCCAAGGAGGCTGCCTCTTCACAGCCATCACCACCCTTTCCACCATTTCCCTGCTCACTTGTTACAGCTGTAGAGCTCTGGACCTCACTGACACCCCTGGCCTCTGAATCCACTAACCTGAAGTGACCACACGGACCACAAAAAGATTCCACATGGGGGTTTTTCTGTTGATCTTATCACCCACCTTACATTCCATCCACAGCTTGGACTGAGGAGTAAAAGACAGGAGAGAGAGGGTTTATTTGGTTGGCTGTTGAGATGATAGAGGTGAAAAGTGATGAAGATTTGAACCAGAGCAATGGCATTAATACCCAGCTGGTTTCGATCTACAGGATGGTTGCTTCATATGGTTCAACTTAACAGCAGAGATGGAAAGACATGGACAGATAGGAGAAATACTAAGACAGAGTCAAAAGAAAAAAAAAAAAAGGATGTGAGGAGTGGGGCAGACGGAGAAGCCCAGGCAGATGTCTGCATCTCAGTTTTCAATGACTGGATGGGGCAACCCACTGAGGTCCATAGTTCAGGAAGGACGGCCCATTGGGCAGTGAGGGAGACAGCTCAACTCTGTTGTATACAGATTGTGTTGGAGGATCTATGTGATACCTAGGTGGAAATACAGATCTGTGAGCTGGATAAGTGGGACCCACGTTCAGGTGAAAGGTCTAGAATGGAGATCTGGGCTTGGGAATTATCAGTGGATTGATAGCCATTGAAGGAAGAGTGTTTTCAGTTTACAAAAATGAATAGAAGCAGCCCACATTTGAAGAGTGGATATAGGAGAAGTGCTTACAAAGAAACCAGTGGTAGAATAGACACAGATTGATGAGAAGAACCATGAGAGTAAAGTGTCGCCTGACCCTAAATAGAAGAGAGACCCAGAGAGGGAGAAGCTATGAACATCAGTAATTGTAGGAAAATGGTCAAGTATGAAGAATAAGTATAGCAATCATTTGCTGAGAACCTACCATGTGCCACATATAGTTCTAAGTGGTGTATTAACTCCTTTCACCTGAATCATTACCCAGTGAGGTAGGCACTATAATTACAGATGAGGAAACCGAGGCACAGAGCAGTAAGGTAACTTGCTCAAGGTGTACACATACAAGGTGGAACAACCAGGACTAGAGCCCAGGCATTCTGACCCAGATCCCAAGCCCTATACTGTTTTCCTTCTTAAAGGAAGATAAAGATTGAAATATGTGTATTGGATTTAAGCAGTAAGAGCCCTAGTAAGATTACTGGTGTCTGCCATGCAATCAGTGTTGGGGGCACTGCTGAGGACAAAGTCCAGGTGACAGGGGTTGAAGTTTTGCACTGGGAAGTGGGGGAGTGTAGAGTGAGTGTAATTAAAACTATTGAGAATTTTAAGTGTGACTGAAACACAATTGGACTATAAATACAACTGCTGCCAGAGGGTAGCTTGTAAAGAGTAAGAGAAAATCCAAGCGTTTATGTTTGTCAGAGTCAGGAATAAAAGGGAGGATTCGGAGATATAAGTTAGAGAGAGAGAGAACCAAGAAGCTGGAAAATGCAGCAAAGGTAGAGGTCAAGGGCGCTGGGGTGTGCCTTGCAGAGAGCGGGCAGTGGTTGGTGTGTGACCCATGAAGATTAGGTTGATGGGTAGGAAGTTAGAAGTCAGCCCCTCCGTAGTCCTCTTGCCTCTTAAAGATGTGATGTGGGTATCTTGCAGGGATTGGGTAGGTGATGTTGAAAGGGGAACATTTGTGTGGGGTATAGGAGTGGAGAAGGCACTTTTGCAATAGACTTGCCGACACTGAAATGAGGAACTGGGGCTTTTGGTGAGAGTGGTATGGGTGATGAGTCAACAGAGTGGGGGAACCCTGGGTTCGTTGAGAATACAGGGAGGTCCATGCAGCATACAGTCTCTAGAAAAGTTGAGATCCCAGGTGCCATATGCACTGCAGAAGCAGGTTTAAGAGGGGTGAGTTGGGAGGGGAGTGCGTGGTAGCGGTCTGTGCCAAAATACACTGAACATTCCAGTTTGTGGAGTGGAGAAGGACAAGTGTGAGCATGTGGCTGAAGCTGATTGGAAGACGAGGCCATTGGAATTAGGGAGGTCAAGGGCATTGGTCATGCTGTCCACACAGATAGTCACATCTCCTTTGTGAAGGTGGATGGTGGGTGACAAGGAAAGCTGTTTACTGAAATCAGCAGTTTGAGTGGGAGTCAGAATGGAGGATTCAAAGAACTTGTTGCCCTTGGATTCCCGGATACCAACAGTGGTGCCTGGGGCTTATTTTCAAGAGGTGTTATCAGGTAATTCAGATGGACTGTATTCCTTGGAGATGTGGAATCAAATTAAGGTAAACCCTCCTTGGCTTATGGTGGCTTCTCGCCCATCCTTCGTAAGAAAGTTGAGATATTCAGAAGTCGTTCTTTGTGCTTCCCCTGAAACAACAATGAAAAAGGTGCAGATCGGGGTTTCCAGGCCACATTTGGGTTGTTTTCCCCGCATCCCAGTGTTAGTTGTGAAAACCGTTAGAAATGTTCCATGTGGCTGGTTATTCTTTTGCTAGTCACCGGAATGTGGTCTTTTTACCTTATTTTGAAAATCCACGTCAATTGCCGGGGTAGCATCCTAGCCTAATATAAGACGTCTTTTGGTAGTTCTAGTGGGAAGCTGAAACATAAATTGTTTGGGGGCTGGGCAGCTGTGATGAATTCCTACAACCACTTCTGCGAAATTGACTCCTGCCTTGTGTGTTGCAGGTGATATTTGAATCCGTCTCTCTGAAGGGTCATCCTGGCTACATCGCTGTGGACGAGGTCCGGGTCCTTGCCCATCCATGCAGTAAGTCTCTCCCCTCATCCTAACACAGCCTGGCTCCATGCCAGACTGGGTAGCTTGGAGGCTGCAGTCCCCCCCTATTCATTCAGCTCACAAACATCTCTCACTCTCTTACATACTCAATGCAATCAGTCCTGAATAAATCCATAATTTTGCTGCCTGTAGGCAGCACCTCCAGGACTTTGCAGAGAGCGGCAAAACATCTTTGTTTGAATCTGTCTATTAAGGGAGTCTAAAGTCCTGATTGTTTGTTAGCGGGATTCAGACCACTGAAGTGGAAGAATTAGAGGGCTTTGGATAGAATCCTGTGCAATTGTCTCAGAAAAAGAACACCACCAAAACATTGAGCAAATTAGCACACTGTTCACTCACAGGGAAAAGTACCCCGAAGCTATTAATTCTTTAAAAGTAATTTTAAATACCCTCATCAACTCCGTGTAGGCATAGGGAGAGATTTCTCACAGTGGTTAGTACTTAGGGTACAGTGTCGAGAGTTCTCAAAGGCATTCCACTCCTCCAAGCCCAGCCAATTTCCCCTGGAAGTTTTCTCTCTTTGTGTATTTAGTCTAAGATATTTGAATGTGTCTGAGCAAGGAGATGTGCTTCCCAGGCTCGCTAAATCTCAGAGGGGACAAGTCCTGGGTGCAGGTAGTTGAGATGGCGTCATATCCAGAGACATTTGGTGGGGGATATGCCTGGGGATTATGGCAGCCCCATAGGAGGGCTGGTTAAGTCGCCAGCCCCATTAGTTTGTTAGTGTCTGCAGATCGGAAGCTCCTATTAGTTTCTTGGCTCCATTGGGTAACTAACTCGTAGCAGGGTTGTCTCCATTTCTTCATTATAGGCATGAGTCATGCTATGGGCTCTGGTGCAGTTTGCTGCTCCCATAAGAGATGTAATATGTCCTGTGCTTTTATGCCTTTCATGCCTCCCATAAGAGATATAATATGTCCTGTGCTTTTATGCCTTTCATGCCTCCCATTTTGAGGCTCTTCTCATTTCTGCCCCATCTGTGTTGCTTTAACTGGAATGATTCTTTCAACTTCTGCTACAGTGAATTCATCAGAGCCCCAAACATCACTTCCCTCCCCTGGCACTACAGTGACATTGTTTGACCCATTGTCTCAGAGCACCTTCTCTGGAGGAATTTGGGAGGAGTTCCAAGGGGTTTTGGAAAGACGGTATTTTGGATAACTGTGTTTGGTGTCGGTGTAAGGGAAACCTCCTCCCCAGGAATCAACCAGCATCTCAGAAATGCTGAGATCCTATTAGATTCTCCATTACTCTGGCCTAAGGTTCCTACCCTCTGGGTTACTTCCTGAGTCTTTGGGATTTTCTCAGATGGATCTGTCCGTTCAGTTATGCCCAGCAAATGTCTCTGCTGAAACAGACTTTATGTGAAGAGGGGCCCAGAAATCCCCCAGCTCTGCAGGGTTTATGTACTGGGTATACACATGAGTCCCTCTTACCAGGATTAAGTCTTCCCCTCCCTTGACTCCTGGGAATCAGCATCTGCTGCCCCTTGGAGAATGATTGTTGACCTCAGACCATGTCGGGAGATGTCTGGTCTACTTGTGATCCACTTAACCTCACACACTCAGCCTCGCACAGCCATCAGTCTTGAGGCAGTCTCTCTGAAACAGGATTTCAGCAATCCCCAAGTCCTGCACACATTGCATCCTCAGAGCCGCATCCAGCTGCATGCGTGCTGCTTACCCTGTGCCGGACGCTTGCACTAGGGCTTTCTTCCTAAAAGAGTCTGGCCTGGTTCTCTCTCCTGGGATCCCAGAATCCTGTCCTCTACTGGGAATTTTTACCTCCACCGTGACACCCAGGCTGACACCTGTCTCTTGTCTCAGCCTCAACTCTGCCTTAACTCTACCCATTGTCCGTGGTTTGCCATCGCAGCCCCATGCTTCCTTCTCTCAGAGAAATCTCCATGGGCGAGGGTTCTCTGGAGGGCATCTGAATGCCTTTCCGTGCCTGAAGTCCCGTGGCTCCTCTTGGAATCCTCCTCCCATTGAAGCTGCTTCTGGATTTTGGATTCTTCTGAGAGCGTGATACTCCTCCTGCTGAGGAGTGTGCATTATGCGGTTATGGAATTGCTGAGAGCAAGGTACCCAGCAAATGGGCCATGGGACATAACTTAGGAAGACGTGACCCTGGCCGTGTTCTTGTGTAATGTGCTGCATCTGAGTTCAACTCAGATGCTTAGGAGGCTTCAGCTTAAAACTTCTAGAAATCAAAACGTGCAACTCTGTGGAAGGGGCTGGAATTGGAAAATTCCATTTAACTCTCTGTGCAAATATTGGTGGTGCCTGTAGTCCCCTGAGTTCTATCCATAGCTCGTGAGTCATGTGGGGTTGACCAGGGCCTAGCAAAGACCCCTTCCCAAGGCCCCATGCTCAGTCCATATCCAGCCAGGGTTTTTATTCATTCTTTCTTTCAACGAGTCAATTATTGAGCATCAGTGATGTGTCGGGAACTTCTGCTGGACACAGAGGATACTTAAGTGACCAAGATAGGTAGGTCTTTGTTCCCATGTTGTATACTTAGCAGAAGGACAGAGGGAGGAAGGACATTAAGTAAGTAACTAATATTAAGTAAGTCACTAGTATAATTTCAGATAGTGATGTGTTGTGAATATAGTAAATGTGAGGGACGGATGTGGAGGGGCTTCCTGGATAAAGTGGTCAGGGAGATATCTTTTTTTTTTTTTTTTTTGGTGGGGGGGGCGGTGCGCGGACCTCTCACTGTTGTGGCCTCTCCCGTTGCGGAGCACAGGCTCCGGACGCGCAGGCTCAGCGGCCATGGCTCACGGGCCCAGCCGCTCCGCGGCACGTGGGATCTTCCCGGACCGGGGCACGAACCCGTGTCCCCTGCATCGGCAGGCGGACTCTCACCCACTGCGCCACCAGGGAAGCCCTCAGGGAGGTATCTTTGAAGATGTGGTCTGAGCTGAGATCTGAGTCGTAGAAGGAGTTCACTGTGTGAAGGGCTGGGGAGGGGGCATTCTAGGCAGAGGAAAGGGCAAGTGCAGAGGCCCCCCAGTGGGATCCGCTTGATGCTGCCGGAGTATCCTGAGCGTGGGGAGCATGGGGGAAAGTGTTTCTGAGTGAAAGGGAAGCAGGGCCCTGGACATCATTGTGAGTGGTTAGTTTTTTTTTTAACTTATCAAACTGTGTAATTTATTATTTTTTAATTGAAGTATAGTTGATTTACGGTGTTGTGTTGATTTCTGCTGTGCAGCAAACTGTTTCATTTTTTTAATATATATATATTCTTTTCCATTACGGTTTATCACTGGATATTGAATATGGTTCCCTGTGCTATATACTAGGATCTTGTTGTTTATACATTCTGTATATAATAATTTGCATCTGCTAACCCCAGATTCCAATCCATCCCTCCCCATGCCCCTCCCCCTTGGCAACCACAAGTCTGTTCTCTATGTCTGTGAGTCTCTTTCTGTTTTGTAGATAAGTTCATTTGTGTCATATTTTAGATTGTGAGTGGTTAGATTTTTTTAAATTAATTAATTTTATTTTTTCCTGCATTGGGTCTTCGTTGCTGTGTGCGGGCTTTCTCTAGTTGTGGCGAGCAGGGTCTACTCTTTGTTGCGGTGCACGGGCTTCTCATTGCGGTGGCTTCTCTTGTCATGGAGCATGGGCTCTAGGTGCGTGGGCTTCAGTAGTTGTGGCACACGGACTCAGTAGTTGTGGCTTGCGGACTCTAGAGCACAGGCTCAGTAGTTGTGGCGCACGGGCGTAGTTGCTCCGCGGCATGTGGGATCTTCCCGGACCAGGGCTCGAACCCGTGTCCCATGCATTGGCAGGCGGATTCTCAACCACTGTGCCACCAGGGAAGCCCCATGACTGGTTAGATTTTAATCTAAGTGTAGGGAGGCACCACTGGAGGGGTTTATGCTGGGGATTGATATGATCTCATTTAATTGTTAAAAGATTACTTTGGCTGTTATGTGGAAGAGGGGTTGAAGGGAGAATAGAGAAGAAGTCAGGAGAACTATGACAAAGAAAGTTCTAGAGTCATGTAAGAGATGATGATATCCTGGACCAGGTAGTAGAGAGACATTGATTCACCATCTGACGTGTTTACTGAGCATATATGCTCCATGCCAGACGCTAGTCTGGGTTCATGGAAGTGAGTAAGGACAGATTCATTCTTTGCCCTCATGGGCTTCCAGTGATGTGAAAGAGACTGAAAATAAAACAATCAGGTAATGATCTGGTCTATAACAGACGGTATATCAGTCAGCTAAGGCTGCCATAACAAAATACACAGACTGGGTGGCTTAAGCAGGATTTTATTTTCTCACAGTCCTGGAGGCCCCAAGTCCAAGATGAAGGTGGCAGGTTTGGTTTTGTCCGTGGGCTCCCTCCTTTGTTTGCAGACGGCCCCCTTCTCACTTTGTCCTCACATGGTCTTTGTGTGTCCAAATTTTCTTATAAGGACATCAGTCAGATTGGGTTAGAGCCTGCCCTAACAGCCTCATTTTAACATAATCACCTCTTTAAAGTCTCAGTCATCAAATACAGTCACAATCTGAGCTGTTGATTGCAACCTGTGAATTTTGGGGGGATACAGTTCAACCCATCACAGATGGTAAACAGACTATGAAGAAACATAGAGCTTAGAGATGGAGAGAGGTAGTGGACAGATTAGAGATGAATTTAGGAGGTAGAGCCCACTGGTCCTAAGTGATGGGATTAGAGTAGGAGCCAGAGGCATCAGAAATGGTGCCCTGCTAGGTTTCTGGCTTCATCACCTGGGTGGTGTGATTCTGGGGAGGAGGTGTGTGTGACCTTTCATGGTTCCCACAATGCATGGGTCCTGGAGGCTCATGGGATCGCGAGTCACGCAGCCTGCTAGTAGCTTCTGAACTGTCCTTTGGCCTGACAGTGCTTTTCCCCCAACCCCAGCCTTAATGCGTTTATGACTTCACTCATAGCTTGTTAAAAACTTCACACTATTAAAAGAATGCCTCCTCTTTAGGTCCTCAGGCTTGTAACTCTCCACTCCAGTTCCCTAAAACATTTTTTAAAAATTACGGTATGGTCAGAGTTTATCAATAAGCGATTCCACTAGTATTCCAAGAGTTCCAGGGGGCTTAGTGCATGATTTGCTATTGTATTCTCGATCGATTTGAGCTGAAGTTATGACTTTAAACAGTTGCCTGTCAGCTTCTAAAACAGTGACCGGAAGATAAGTGTGATACTCAACGGAAATTATTTTCTCCTACAAACTGAGACCTCTCATCTATATTTTATGGCCCATTTAACATTTTTGTGTTACTCTGCAAATATTTTAGCCATAGTTACCCTCTGCTGCCGTGTCTCCGTGTCAGCCATTAGCAGGGCCACTACGGTTATAACTGTGGACGATAAATGTCAGCACGATTTTCCACTCAGTTTCAAAGTTTCTAGCTCCTAGGTTGACTTTTAGAATTGTTTAAACTTCTTTTTTTTCCCATCACAACCTTGTGGGGCCATGTCACCGAGCCCACGGTCTGCAGCACGTTTATGATGTATGTAGTGCACTTTCTCCGCAATTGTGTGGCTTCCTACTGAGCACTGTCAGGTTTAAAGAGCGAGATAAAGGGCACAATAATACGTCTTCAGATGCTGTACTGACATCTGCAGGAGTGTAAATGTCACCAACATCAAGGCTTTTTGCCCCAAACGCACAGCCAATTTTCTGTTAACCCCATTCCGCAGGGTCCCATTTTGGGGGCGCTGGGTCTCAGCGGGGAGTGAGTGTGGGATGCTTAAAACCCCGAGCTGGTGGCTGGTCTGGGCCCCAAGGTCGTCTGTGCTTGGCCGAAGTTTGGTGAGTTGAAGCAGGTGGGATGATTGCATTCCTGGAGCTGTAGATGCTGGGTGCAAATCGCAGCTGGGAGTGGACTGGGGTGGGGGTGGGCGGATGGGAGGAGGATTGGGGAGGCCAGCTCAGAGAAGTGTACCAAACAGGTCCCCAACATAAGGAGGGTCCCCCAGAGAGAGAGAAAGAGATCTGTCATGAGCTGGAGATGAAGCCAGGGCTCAAAGAGTAAGGGCATGTGGAGAGGGTGCTAAGCAGGAGGGCGGTGGTCCGGAAGGGTCACCGTGTTGAGGACCGCGATCTAGGGCTAGTGTGCACATGATACAACAGCATGACGCCTAGAGGGGTGGGGACATCCCTGGTTTTATGGGTTCAGACCAGGCAAGACTGGCCAGTGGAAATTGTTCCATGAGAGCTATGTAACGGAGACAGCCAACTAGAAGAGCATGCCTGCAGTCGTGTTTTGTTAAGTCTACATAGTGTCTTAATAAATTCAGTCAAGATTTTAGAATGAGGGCTTTCACCTAAGGCTGGATTTCTTACTTGCCTTGAGAAATCGGATGATTGGCTACCCTGAGCACAACACTGTCGCATGGCCTCTGTCTGCTGGATTTAGGGAACTGCTAGCTGCCCCCTGCGTATGGGGCATGGGGTCTTTATCCAGTTCCCCTAAGTCCCCACCACTCCTTATTGCCTCCTCATTGCTGAGGCTGGTGTCAGATACCAGTTATTAGTGTGCTTGTGATGTTGCTTTTCTGATACAGAGAAATCTTTACTTGACCCAAGTCTCTATGAAAGGTGGGGAAATGAATAAGGGGGCAAGGAGGTGGCAGTTTTGTTTTTGTTTGTTTTACAGCTGAACCACTTTGTTCCTTTACATAACTGTCTGGCTCCTGAAGGTGCGTGCTTTCAACATCTCTGCTCTCTGTAAACCCTCAGTGTTTCACCAGAATAATTAACACCAGGGGCCATTAAACCTCTGAATTCTCTACCACTGTACCTAGAAGGGAGGGAGGAAGAGGGATTGCAGATGAAAGAATCAAGGCAAGAGGTCTGCTAGAAAGGCGTCAGAAGCAAGCCGGAAAGGGAATTCCCTGGTGGTCCAGTGGTTAGGGCTCCCTGCTCTCACTGCCGAGGGCCTGGGTTCAATCCCCGCTTGGAGAACTAAGACCTCACAAGCTGCGCGTGGTGTGGTCAAAAAAAAAAAAAAAAAAAGAGAGAAGCAAGCGGGGGACATTGATCCAGAGACAATTCATTTCTAGTTGCACAAGTCCCACAGGTCGAACCATTTGCCCAGGGTCCCCAAGGGTGAGGGGAGGTATCCTTTTGTAAAAACCCAACACAGAGCCTCCCAACGTTGGAACTAAGATTCTGTAGCCCCTCCTTACCAGGGAGTAGATGTTCCTTCCCGCTTCAAACAGGTAGCATAAAGGGGCTTACAAGGTTTACTCTGTTCCCACTTAAAAATGGACTTGAACTGCTAGTTCCAAAAATAACTTTACAGAATTATACAGGAGAGCAAAAAGGAAAAAATTTCAGACAATCAAAGCAGCATGGGGCTTCCCTGGTGGCGCAGCGGTTGAGAGTCTGCCTGCTAATGCAGGGGACACGGGTTTGAGCCCTGGTCTGGGAGAATCCCCCATGCCGCGGAGCAACTAGGCCCGTGAGCCACAACTACTGAGCCTGCGCGTCTGGAGCCTGTGCTCCGCAACAAGAGAGGCCGCGACAGTGAGAGGCCCGCGCACCGCGATGAAGGGTGGCCCCCGCTTGCCACAACTACAGAAAGCCCTCGCACAGAAACAAAGACCCAACGCAGCAAAAATAAAAGTAAATTAAAAAGTTTGTGCTGAACTGGGTGGAGGAGTTCGGACTTTCTGAGCATTGGCTGTCCTGGACTCCTTGTATGGTGCCTCACAGTAAAAAAACGAAAAAACAGTAAAAAAATAAAAAAGCAGCATGACATTTGTCAGGTCGACTAGATGCACGAATCTTCAACTCTGAGAAGCCCACCATGAGAGGACCTCCCTGGGCCTTGGACTCTTGACGCCATCTAGTCGTGGGGCCCTGGAGGTGGCCTGAGGGGGACTCTGAGCTGTTGTCACTTTGTTTAAAAACCTGAGCAGAAGCTGTATGTGTTTGCACAGCGAGTCTGCCTGATCGTGCCAAGGTCCTGGGCTTTTGCTGAGCATTGCAGGTGGTGACACAGTTTGGTAGAGCAGACAGTTCAAAGTGCGAAGGCCGTGGGGACGAATGCCAAGGAAAGGAATCTCTTGTGGTAAAATATTCCAGAGCAATGACAAGCGTCTGGAGGGTCAGCACAGCCTTGCCCGTGAGCCCTTTCTTTGGACCCTGGGCTCCAGGCGACACCGTTGACCTCCCCGTTGTCCATGAGGCAAGAGAATGTGCTGGTTAAATGCTGAGTTTGGGGCTAAAATGGACCTGGACTGAATTCTGTTCCTGTCATTAATGCTGTGTAGTGTTGGACAAATTAAACTTGGTGAGCCTTGGTTTCTGCTTCTCTAAAAGAGAAATAATACTAGTGTCTGCTTTAGGGAATATTATGAAGTTAACTTCAATAAAACATGTAAAGCATTTTTCACAGTGCCTGGCATTGGAGGAACTTTCAATAAATGATGTTATTATTATTACTTGTCTGTCTGGATATTTGACTCCCTCTGAAAAGATGGCCAAAGGCCCTTGTTGAACCTCCTGATCCTCTTAACAGCTGTCGGTTTGATCGCATCCCAGGGGTATTTGACGCCTGGTTCATCACTGATTTGGTTGATGTGATAGGGATCGTTGGCACTTTTGTACCTTGATGAAGAAACGCATTCTTCTAGACATAGATTATCAATCCACTCGTCTTTGGAGAGCTCACCTAGGCAAGGACCTCTCTCCACAAACAAGAAAGGAGATGGACCCAAGTTACCCAACATAAAACATATGTTTAATTCTAAAACTGATTACCCACGGACACCATGAGTTTCATTTGAAAGTCCTTTCTCCTGTTACGCCAGGTCCCCGGCGTAAATGTCCCACCTGCATCCCATCCCTGGATATCATAGCTTAGAGTGAAGAGCGCAGACTCTGAACGTGTCTTGAATTCTCGGTGCCTTGCGTCACTCACTGTAAAATAGAGATATTACCACCACCAACTGCACTGGGTTAAGTGAGTTACTATGTGTAGACACTGCCGTGACACCAATCACGTAACCTTCATTCACTCAGTGCTCACTGCTAGTGTTCTCCTCCACCTGTTCTCCGTCCTCCCCTCTTTGCCCCCTTCATGATCCGCATCATCACCAAGGCCAGGTGTGCAAGTCTCAGGCCCAGAGGTGCTTCACTTCAGTTTTCTTCTTTCTGCTCACCCAGGTCTACAGGGAGATATCTTCTGGGGTGACCCCCACCCCCACCCCTCCAACTTCCTTTTGCAGACATGGCAATAATATGGATTTTGAGGCTCTCAGAGACATGGATTCGTGTCTTGCCTTCCCCAGTTTCTGGCTGTCTGACCATGACAAACTGTGTAACCCTTCAGAGCATTAATTTTCTGATTGGTGAAATGGAGTTACTGCCCACCTTGTGGGGTTTTGTGAGGTTTAAGTGAGATGATGCATGTAAATGTCTTAGAACAGTAACTGGATCATAGGAAGTGATCAATCAACGGTAGCTTTTCACCGAGCCAGACCATCTCCTAAGCACAAATTCCCCCCTGCCCAGTGCCCATCCTGAGCTCCCACCCGCCGACAGGGCCATGGTCAGGCTGTTGAATTCTGTCCTCATATACTTTTTGGCTTCTCCCTTAGGAAAAGCACCTCATTTTCTGCGGCTCCAAAATGTCGAGGTGAACGTGGGGCAGAATGCCACCTTTCAGTGCATTGCTGGTGGAAAGTGGTCTCAGCATGACAAACTTTGGCTCCAGGTAAGGATGGGAGGGGCCTCCTGCTCATACCTGCCCACCCCTTGGGAAGGGAAGAAAGTGTGTGCTGTGATAAAGGGCTTGGTGGGGGAAGGGGAAGGGGTATTTTTTATGTCCCTCTGCTCCTTGGATGATACTCTGCCTCCATGATCTTGTTAAATCTTAACTCTAATTCTGTTATGTAGGCATCAGTAGTCCCCATTTTACAGATGGAGAAACTGAGGTCAGAAACATAAAAGTGCCAGAACTAGAATTTGCAACTCTGAGCTTTCCAAACTTCTTTCCAACAAACTTTGTCCTTTAAGCCCAGAGTCCCAGGACTAAGGCAAACTGGATATTTTAGGTTCTGGGTCCATTTGCGTTTCCATATGGCTTTTTTTGTCAATTTCTAATACAAAAAAAAAAAAAAGGCCTGTTGGATTTTGATGGGGGTTGATTGCGTTGAATCTATAGATCCCTTTGGGGAAAACTGACAGCTTAACAATAATGAGTTTTCTCCTCGTGAACGTGGTGTATTTCTTTACTTATTAAGCTCTGTAGTAATTCCACTCAGCAGGGTTTTATAACTTTCATTGTTCAGGTCTTGTATATCTTTAGTCAGTCTTATCTCTAAGTATCTCCTATTTTTGATGCTACTCTAAAATACATTGAAAGAAAACCCCTCAATTTCTGATTTTTTATTACTAGTATACAGAAATACAATCAACTTTCCTATGTTGATCCTGTACCCTGTAACATTGTTAAACTTAGTATGACTATTTAAATTAGTTAAAATAAATACAGTTCAGCACTCAGATGCCCAGTTGCGCTAGCCACATTTCAAATGCACAATAGCCACATGTATCTTGTGGCTACCATGTTGGACAAATGCAGATAGAGAACGTTTCTGACATTGCAGAGAGTCTTACTGGAGAGCACAGCTCTAGAGAGACATCACCTCCAGTTCAAGGAATCAGGAATATTGCTTGAAAGAAGCTGACTCCTGTTACCTCCAACTTCATATACTTAAAGTTCTCTATCATCTCTTCTGACTCACAGAGTTTGGATGTTGGTCCTTAACCCACGCCCAGCACACTTTGATGGGAGTTCATAGTATCACTTCTCTTCTTGCATTTGAGCCCATTTCCTGCAGTTGGAAAGTCCCTGGGCCGAGAGAGCACATCTAGGAGCTTCTTTTCTTGCTTCCTAGCACAGCAGTAGAATGAAGATAGCAGTAAATAATAACACCTGCTCCTGCCGCTTCCCGGGTCTGCCTGCAGACCACAAGCGAGCACAGGAACTTCCACATGTCACTCAAGTATTACGTAATGCTATTTATTCATTATAATTAGTATTAAAGTGCATCAGGATCCCAAGAAGCTTTGTCATGTCAATGGCGTTGCCTCAGTCGGGTCACAAGAATGAGAAGAGACAGTCACAGTACATTCAGCATCTTTATTTGGGTTTTCCAATGAGCTTATGAACGTTATTGCTACAGTTCTGAGTTGCGTACTCTAAACCTTGAGTCTGTCAGTGGAAGGATGTTAAAGCAGAATGTAATTGAAGTTTTGAAGGAAATAGAAACACATGGTTTAGAACTCTTCCACATCTTATTTATTTATCTACTTTTCAGTGTAAACCAAATCTTATTTCCAGAACGTTTTTCAGATGGCTTACAGTGGGACATACAGCATGACAGGATAGCATAAATTAAGTGAGGCAACACAAAATAGGAGGAAAATAACACGTCGGAGCTGGTCATGTGCTAAAAACTGCATTTCTGTACCTCTGCTGCTTCCTGGTGGGTCAGAGGCAGAGCCCACAGCACCATGGCCACAGACAGAATAAGGGAAGCTTGTCAGATACACAGTTCACAGTGATGTCCCTGAGATGAACACAAACCAGTGGCTCCAGAAAATTCTGTCGTTCACACAGAGGCCAGGCAGGAATTGTTCCCAGGAGTCCTCGTAAAGGAAACAGTCTGTGAGGCAGGGACAGCATTTTCCACCACAGTCTTACTGAGGGCACACAAGTGAGTTTCATAGGCTTGTTTCCCATGGTGATGCTCTGGGTAAAAGCAAGTTGGCGGCGGGGGTGGGTGGGGGGGAGGGGGTGGGGTAGGCAGTGTGATATGGCAGAGGTCCCCAGCTCTCTACCATCGCCATCCTGGGATACCTCACATGTATCTGGAGAGTGAATAGATTCAATAACTATATTTCTTCAAGGAAACCACCAGAAATGTTATCTCCCTCATGTATATTTCAGGAAACATTGGGAGGTAGATGGCTTACGCTATGCTCTCTGGGAAAATGCCCGCTTGGCCAGTTAAGTCCAGGCTTATATTCAACAGTGTAGTTGGAAGTAGGTCAGCATCTTTCTGTAAGATATGAGACGCCAGTCATGATACCTGCCACCCAAGAGACAATTGCAGCCCTGATCTGAGATGGACGGGCTAAGGCAGCGGCGGATTTCTCATGAGATATTGCTTTGGATTTATTCCAGCGCCTAGAGGAACTGCCTGCAGACTTGCCAAAGTTGTGTTCCATGTAACAGGCTGTGGCGCCTCAGCCTGAGAATTTCCAAAGTCAGTGAAACAGACACATTGTGGCCAAGAGTCCCCAGGACACCTAGAGCAGGTGTGCCTTTCAACAATGCTATTTCTTGCTGTCGCTTCCAAGATAAGCTGACTATTCCCTAAGTCACCAAATGTGGAAACTTTTTTATCCAGCAGTTTTAGGTCAGGGAAATAAAGGCGGTGACTTTATTCTCAGAATAGTATGTCAGTGGCCCCTCTCCCTGGCAGTGGTTAGGGAAAAGTTGGTGGACGCGTAGTTGGGGATAAATCCCTGTTGCCTGTGGTAGAGAATGCTTACCTTCTTTTTATAGAGCAGGGATCTACAGCCTGCTTGTCCTTAAGTGCTTTCAGGTCATAAATTAATAAGTTAAAAAGGAAGACTACCCGTACCCCTGTTTTGCACCCTCCTGAAGACTTAATGTGCTCTCTAGAAGACTCTGTCTGCTAGTGCCAGCTGTCATGGAATTATAGTGCAAGTTTTGCATAAAAATCAACAGACAGGACCTATGCAGAAATGTGTATACCTAAGCCTAGAACAATTGTAGTCTTTTAGGGAAAAGGCGGATAAAGGCCAGTAAAAGTTATAAACAAGCTCATCTTGTTCTGGGATGATTTCTTCTTGAGGTGAAGCATGTAGTGCCGTGGCCTCCGGTGGAAGGGCCTCATTCGTAACTTGCTGATTCCTTATGTGATGTGTTGCCCTGAGGAATCCAGACTTGTGATTCTTCAAGCATTTTGTTCAAGCGAGTAGTTGGTGTGCATCCTGACTGGAATAACTAGTAAGAAAAGCAGCCTACAGTCTGGGGAGCCCTTTTGGAAAAAGGAAAAAAAAAAAAGAGCAATATTCAGGGTACAAGTAGGTGGAACTGTAGTGACAAATCATCGGCGTAGCACTGTGAAAATGTACATGGTACATCTTTTCTGGAAGGTAATTTGTCAGTAGCTAGCTAACACTTTTAAATGTACATATTCTTCCGGCAAGTAACTTTACTTTTGGGAATACACCTAAGAAAATAACCAGAGACAGGGAAAAAATGTATATGCAAGTGTGTTCAACAGGATGAAAAACTGAAAACGACCTAAATGCCCAGCAAGAGGGGACTGATTAAGTAAATGGGGCCATTAAATATCAGGTTATAGAAGTCTATTTAATTTTCACAGTATATATTTAAGTGAAAATAGCAAGTTATAAAATGATATGCCCAATATATTAATTTTATATCAAAACCCAACCATATGTATACACACATATTTACACAAATATATACATACCTCTATAAACATACACATATAACACTATAAAACATATCAAGACACTTAATAATTGATTGCGATGGTAGATTATGTATGCTTTTTTTTATCTTTACTCTTTTCTGTTTCATCCAAATATGCTAAAATGAATATAGGTAACTAATATTAACAGAAAAAATGCTGTTAAAAGGAGAAAAGTGACCACTTTTTCCCAGGCACAGAATGTTCTAAGGATGGTAGGAGCCTTCACAGGGCATAGAATTAGGGGTAGGTATTCCGACAGAAGCGGCAGCATTGGCCCCTGTTGAGAATACGGGTAGAGTTACCCTCAGACTGCCCCACCTCATTGCCACCAAGAGATACTGTTCATTAAGGTGGAGGTTTAGAAATATTTTTGTGTGTCACCTGGTCTTTATGGAAGATTGCTGCGGGATCCATGCACTCCTCAGGGGCTCCGGGGCAGGCCCTGTCAGCCCCACCCCAAGGCTGACTTCTAGGTCTCCCTACAAAGGATTCACTCCGTTGGAAGTCTGTACAATGAATAGCGTTCGAAGAGTCTCAGCAATGAGGCCATGTGTCCAAAGCCTCTGCACAGATCTCGGTAGGGCAGCATATGTGTTTAGACAAATCACGGGCGTTGTTACAGGGAACACACCCGAACCTGGCAGCTCCTGCCCTGGGAAGCCATCGGCACAGCAGCGGCCATACCACGGCTGATGAGATAAGCAGACGTGTTGGTCCGCTGCGGCAGAGTCTTCCGGTAAACCTGTTTTCCCGCTCCCCGCAGGGCTACTGCTGGCTCGCAGGGCTGTGAGCGCCCTGGAAGCAGCTCCCCCCGCTGCCTGCATCTCTACCAGGTGTCCCTTCCATGCGGGGCTTCTGCTGAAAACCCAGTGGGGCCCCTACAACTACATACTAAGGAGAAATTCACGCCGATACTCAACACAGCTGGCATGTATTGAGTGGTTACACGTATGATGTATTTAATTCTCACAACCAGTCTTTCAGGTAGATGCTATTTGTAGCCCTGCTTTATAGATGAGGAGACTGAACCTTAAGGGTACATGAGTCAGAGTTACCCAGGTCGTGAGCAGTAGAGGGAGGATTTGAATGCAGGTCTGTGTCTACGTCCTGGGTGGGCTCATCCTTCCATGCTCACCTCATAGTCCTGCCCACCTGTATCTCCACTCCAGCCTTTCCTTCCATACAGATGGCTTCCTATTAAAAAAAAAATTCATGTATTTATCACAAAATTACCCACCTCTGATTTTCACTGTACTAGGTACTTAAAGAGATTTGAGGGCTTCCCTGGTGGCGCAGTGGTTGAGGGTCCGCCTGCCGATGCAGGGGACGCGGGTTCGTGCCCCGGTCCAGGAGGATCCCACATGCCGCGGAGCGGCTGGGCCCGTGAGCCATGGCCGCTGGGCCTGCGCGTCCGGAGCCTGTGCTCCGCAACGGGAGAGGCCACAACAGTGAGAGGCCCTCGTACCACACACACACACACACACACACACAAAAGAGATTTGAGTCTCTCAAATCTACAAACCAAATTCCAACACCCTTGGGCTTTTCTTCAAATTTCTGCCTTCTAGTCGCCTTCTTACAGCTCTTTTCCCCTTCTTGGCCACATTGCGTAAATGTGATGTCTACACTTGCAATGTGCCTTTCTTTAACTCCTGCCTCTTCCCAGAGTGGCTCTTGTGAATGTCACCAGTGCTCTCCTTGTGGCTAAAGCCAGGGGGCAGCGTGGTGGCGGTGGTACTCCTCCCCCTCCCCCCCATCCTCCTTCATTATTATTATTATTCCTTATAGTTGGCTCTTCTTTCAGCATTTGATGCTGCTGACCGCTCCCTCCTTGAAAACCTTCCTGCCCTCTTGGTTCCATGGCACACCTGTCAGCAACTATGAAGGGTCTGAGAGTTTGCCTTATTTGCAAGCAAAGGGGTTAGGCTGCCCGTTGCATGGTTGCATGGATGCTGGCAGGAGACACGAGACTCTTGGGTCAGAGACAAAGGACTTTGTTACTCATTACCCCGCAGGCACCACGAGCTTCATGTCTGCAACAGTTTCCCTTGTGCCCCCAAGTCCTGTGAAGATGATGTGAGGGTGGATCCAGGTGGGGTTTACACACAGCAGGTCTGTGTCATAGCTGGGGAGCCCCACGCCTAGGATACCCCAATCTTTTATTATTACCTTTGAGATATAATTTACAAACCATAAAGTTCAATAAGTCTACCATTTAGTGGGTTTTAGTGTATTTACAGAGTCGTGGCACCATTGCTACATGCTCTGTCTTTCCTTCTTTTCACCTGTAGGGACCCCAGATTAAAACACAGCCCCTGTAGGGCGACCCAGGGGAGGGAAATCTAGCTGGGCTTTGGATTTGCACAGGGTTGGGTTCCCTCAGGTTCGTCTGAAGCTGATGCATGGACCTCATCCTGCTCCATCCTGTGCACCTCCTCTCTGAGGACCGTAGGCAACTCTGACCTGGAGCTGTCCCCTCACACACGTATTCTTTCCTCCTTTACTTTCTGATATTTTTTCTCCCTGTCTTCCCTCAGCTCATCCCCCATTTATGTGCTTCAGGACTGATCCAGCTCATTCCCGCCCCAGCGCATGGGAGCTGGGAGAAAGCGTGGTGCGCAAGGCAGCCCTGCTTCTTGCCCTCATGGAACTTACCTTTCGGCAGCAGAGACAGACATTTAGCAACTAATCACAGAGTTACATGTTTTATCACACGTGTGGCCAGGCTCCAGGGGGGAAAGGGGTCTGCTGAGGAGGTAGGGAGTAGGGAGAGTGGGGAGGAATTATGAGTCTCAGAGACGTACCCGCGGAAGAAGTGGCCCGTGAGCAGAGTTCAGAGAGGTGAGCTGGAAATAGTCAAAGGGCCACCAGGCTGCACAGGGCGATGGCATGTGTGCAGGCCCTTCACCACCTGCTCATCCTCTTTGCTCAGGGCTGACGGCCCCCTGTAGGGCTTATGCCAGGACCCTCCTGACGCTGCAGGAACTCTGAACCCAGAAATCAACCGTAAATGGGCAGTCAGCCATGCGCGCAGTGGGCCCTTCGGAGGTCTTTAGCGTAGCGAATCAAAAATGATTTATGTCCACTTCTATTTCTTTCAACTTTTAATAAAGAATAATCAAAAGCTCTTCTTTAGAGATTGCCAAAGAGGTGCAAATATGGTCTTAAGAGAATCAATGGGCCAGCTTTTAGCAAGTTTCCAAATGTCATGCCATTGGCGCAGTATGACTAGAAATGAAAAGAATATTTCGAATGAATTGTGGGAAGTTCACGGAAATATTTTCTAGCCAGGAGATTTCTGGAGCAATTAGAATAATTTTCAACTGGAAACGGTGGCCTCATTTTACGTGTGTGTGTGTGTGTGTGTGTGTGCGCGCGCGCGCACGCGCACTTGCGCTAGGAGCTCAAATCAGCACACGGGAGGTTTCTAGTACCCACCATGTGTTAGAATATCTCCTGTAAAACAGTCATAATGTCAGTTGCACACAGTTTCCTTTTATTAAAGACAGTAATGTTTCCACTTCTGCAGATTATAAATCAGTTGCAAGTCGGCATGCACTCCGGCATGTCCGGAAATAATGACAGCCATTTTTGCAGGCTGTGTCTTATCTCTTTGTGAAGGGAATAATGTCCTGACACAGGCGCAGAGAGGATGGGGAATTGCAAAATGGTGAGGCTATTATAGATAACTTGATAGTCAATCAGGTAATACTAAAACAGCAGCTTTTCCATGGCCTCAGGTGCTTCTCTCGTCTTCCTTTCTAGATAGTTCCTGAAGATAGAGAGGTTTTTGCCTGGGTGGTGGAAGGATGCACACATGCCAGGGTCAGAAATATTAAAGTGTGGGCATTTGCAGTCCCTACTCCTGTAAAGAGTGTGTGCTCTCAAACCAAGCCGGCTTGTTCCACATAACGTAAAACAAGCTAAGGGAAGGTGGAATTTGAGTTGTTTTAAAAGAGAGAGATAAGCAGATGAAAAAGAAGGAAAAAAAGAGAGGTTTCAAAGGGAACTGTTACCATGATGAATGAGAGAGACATGGGTATAAAATGGGATTAAGCAGGACCACCGATAAGGCTATAAAATGCCGTTGTTCAGCTTAGAACACATGTGCCCCCCTGGGTGGATGAATTGGAAAAAGGTTCGCCCTGTGGGCACATGCAGCTCCAAGGCATATAGCCTGGCAGGCAGACAGAGCCTTTGGGCAAAGAAAATAGGTAGCCTTCCTCCAAGTGGGTTCGGTCAGCCTGTGGTCAGGACTCCTGCTTTGCCAGCAGAACAGGGGCTGGACTTGGGTGCCACACCCTTGGCCCATGGCTGGGCACCTTTGGTGCGGTGACCAATTGCTCAGCCTCAGGGAGTGGCCTGGATTTAAGGAATGTGTCCATCCATGTGTTTCGTGATATTATTTGGCCCCGTTCTTTCCAGTGAGGGACTTAAGGTGACATTAGCCTTCAGATCTTGGAGACAGAGGACAAGGCCAGCAGCATCAGTGTCACTCTGGAACTTGTCAGAAATGCAGATTATCTAGCCTCACCCCTGACCTACTGAGTCACTCTGGAGGTGAGCGTTATGCATGCTAAGGTTTGAGAGCCGCTGCTTTAGACGGATGGAGCTGGGGTAAGAAAACCTCACCCAAGCCTAATAGCACATTGGATATGACACCCCTTCATAATATATTCAGAAAGTCTGCTAGCCAGGAATGCAGGAAGATGCTCTGCCCCTCCTTACATAGATACTTCTGACTTCGAGACCGCTGAGGTTTCTAGAAAGCTAGGCATCGATCACATCAGTTCCCAAACTGTTTTCTGTGGAGCAGTCATTTCCTGCAAGATGGCGTTTGATGTTCTTTGAACAAGCAGAGTGAGTTTCTGGAACACTGCACACTCTACCCGCCTCACACAGAGTCACAGGGTAACTGTGCGCCGTCGTGCACTGGCTGGCAGCTTGGCAATGTGATTAAGGCCTCAGTGTCTGGAGTCACATCACCTGGGTCCACATCCTAACTCCATCCCTCAGCAAAGTCATGTTAAGGTTTTGCTCCTCTTGCTATGGTTCATGGACCGGCATCAGCGACAAGACTTGGGAGCTAGCTGGAAATGAAGGATGTCAGGTCCCCCCACAGACTCAGGGAATCGGAGTCTGCATTTTTAACAAGATTCCCCAGGTGGTTTGTATGCACATTAATTTGAAAAGTACTATTCTAAACCATGTTGCTTGACCTGTCTGCCTCAGTTTCCGTATCTGGAGAACAGGAACATTCTTAGGACCTATCTCATGCCTTATCACCCCATGAGAATCACCTGGAGGGTCTGTGAAAGCAAAAATGGCCTGGCTCCCCCTATAACAGCTCCTGATTTATTAGGTCCAGAGAGGGGCCAGAAAATTTGCATTTCTAACAGGTTCCCAGGGGGTGCTAATGCAGTAGATCTGGGGACCACACTTTGAGAACCACTGCTTTAGATTATTCTAAAAGCATTGCTCGTCCTCTGCTGACCGTGTTTTCCTCCTTGAAGGATGCTATTTCAATACTTGACTTTGTGTTTATGTTTTGCCCTTTTTGCTGTTTTGTTGGAATCTTAACGCCAGCCTGTAAATTCTTCTGGGAAGAAATTATAGCTTCCACATTCCACACTCTCTCATTTTCTGTTTTGTTAAATAATGAGGACATTTCCAGTGCAATTAATAATAGAATAAGGAAAGGGGAAGAGACAACTCAGACTACTAACCCCAATAAACAGCCTCCATAAATGGATATCAGCCCTGGAAACTCATTAAAATTAACATTTCTCACAGGCTCCCAGGCGATGTCGATGCTGGGTCTGGGACCCACCCTTTGAGAAGTACTTTCCTAGGGATTTGAGAAGGATTAAGTGGATTCTATCATGTAAGCCAGGTAACACAGTGCCTAGCACAGACTGAGCACTCGGACGTGTTCGTTATTGTGACTTTTACTTAATAAATGCTCAGACGAATCCCATTACTTTGAACAAAATATTTATCAAACTCAGTTATGGAACTTTATTCGCTGGGGGACAGATCGGCTTTTCAGAGGAAGCAGTGTGTTATTGCAGGGGTACTTGAGCTTCCCACGTTGTCAGTGATCTATGGAGATCAGTTCCCAGCCCCCTGCCCCCTTTTTTTTTTAACATAGATTCAGGAGCAGACAACCAGCAAATCTCAGGGCAGTGGCTCATGGGCTTTCAGGAGACCCTATGTATAATATACTGGAGGAGGAGATAGAGATAGGAAGGTTCCGGGTAGAATGGATTAAAGTGTCCTTTATGAGCCAGTGCCCCAAACTGCAGGGTACTGTGCATGTTGACTGCTAAAGGCTCACAAATCCTCCTTCCCCAGAGAACTGTGCCCTTGGTCAAAGGGGAACCGTCTTTTCCTCCCCCACCTGGCCATGACCTGTGACTGATGGGCGTGGAGTGCAGAAGCTGGCCCCTTGCCTCCTGGTGAGATTAGCTCTGGTACACTTCATGCTCTGGAGCTCCGTGGAGTCAGGCTGAAGCCAGACCCCAGTTTCCACCACATCGTTGCTCAGCTTCTTTCCTCACCCTTTCCTTCATCCCCGTTCTCCTGAGAGCACTCAGTAAATCACCAGGTCTCAGACTCTGCTTCCTTCTGGGGAGCCCACCCTAAGACACCCTTCTGAGTGCCCAGTGGGAAACTTACTCAGTTGATTCATTGACTCAGAGGGGCTAGAAGATGATTCATTTTAGAACCACAGACACAGCTCTGAAAAACTTGCCACAAGAAGAAAGGAAGTGTGCCTGGAACTTTCAGAGGAAGGATATACTTACGGATGAAAAATATTACAGGAGCCAAAAGAAAATTTCCAACAAGCCAAAGGGGTGACGTGGGCCTGAGGGTTTGATAGAATTTTCCACAGGCTTCTATGTGCCTCATCTGTGTCATGCTCCTCTCTGGCTTTTCCCAGGACTTTGACTTCCCTTCTCTGTCCTGCTCCTCTTTCCTAGCACCCTAACATCTGCATCCCTGTGCACTTGCATGGCACCTGGTATGATGGCTGGGAAGCTTTACTCTCCCACTTTGCCTCTGGGTTGTGGTCCACTTCAGGCTCCTGGCATCTCCCCTGTACCACCCCTCCCTGTGCCCACTCGAACCTGCTCATCGCCTCTGGGCTTAGGTTTCTGAGTCTTTTCCTGCATCATGAAACCTCCCCTTGTTTGCTTCCCTTGTATTTTCTCTCCTGCCTCTGTCTGGGGCTGAGACAGTGGCTGGCACCTGTGCTTCTTACTCATTCTCTCTGCTTAAATCCCTTCTCCGTGTTGCCACAGCATTCTGGCATCTGAGCCTCTCACCATTCCTGGTCTTCTAGTCCCTCCCGATCTCTGCTCCTGGGCTCCTGGGTGACTGTGCAATTGCTTGCCCTTCCATCTGGGCTCATCTCTCTGAACTTAACCTCCATTTCTCCTTGCCCTGGTCCATCACAGCCCTGTTTCCTATTGTGGCTCTGGGCCCTCCTGCTCGGCCCTGTCCTGCTGTTGCCTGCGCCCAGTATGACAGGTGTGATTATCAAAAGGCCTATTTTCTAGAGATTTTATTAGACAACCTGCAATTTCCTATCCTTCCATGGGAGAAAGCCTGGTGGTTCAGGAGCTGAACAGAAGAATCTGAATTGTTCAAGGGGATGCACTGAATCCTCTCTGGTTCTGCTGGAATCTGACATCTTTAAGAAGAAAAGTTAAATAATACTGGAGGAGACACCAAAATAAAATTTAAACATGAAAAATTAATATTTTGCGCTTAATCAGTCCTTTGCCGTTTGTGTTAATTCCTTATTGCTGATGTAAAAAGTTCTGCAAACTTAGTGGCTTAAAGCAATGCAGATTTATTGCCTTACAGTTGTGGAGATCAGAAGTCAGAAACTGGGTCTTACTGGGCTAAAATCAAGGTGTCGGCTGGGCTGGGCTCCTCTGGAGAAGGAGGGGGGAGGATCTCTTCCCTCAACCTTTCCAGCTTCTGGAGACCACCCTGCATTCCTTAGCTCGTGGTTCCTTCCCGCATCTTCAAGCCATCAATCACGTCACTCTGACCTCTGCTTCTGTCACCACATCTCCTTCTCTGACTCTGGCCATCCGGCCTTCTTCCTCTTCTGCATATAAATCCTCTTGGATAATTCAGGATCTCTCGCCATCTGAAAATCCTGAATCACATCTTCAGAGTCCCTTTTGCCATGTAAGGTGATATATTTACAGATTCCGGGGATTAGGATGTAGACATCTTTGAGGGGCTGTTATCCAGTTTACTCCACTTCAGCTGGCTAATTTCATGGTTAATTAGAGAGCTCCACTAACACCAGGATATACCTTCATGTGTTAAATGTTTTACATGCCTTCTCATTTAGTCATCGCAGTAACTCCATAGAGCAAACACCAGTATCAGATCCATTGTTTAAATGAGGAAACTGAAGCCCAGAGAAATGCAGGTGCCTGCACAAGTGGTTTTGGCTTGCGTTTGTTTTCCTATCAGTTACTGTAACTTGCTGCTGTGAGAAAGGGCCTTATTCAGACTCAGAGTATCACATCTAAGATTCAGGATGGTAAAGACAAAAATGCCTTGCTAGAAATGTTGATTCTAGAAATGTTTAGCAAGTCAGGAGGCTTCAGGGCACGGTGCTAGAAATGAAAATAGCAAAATCCTGCCCTCGGGGAGCTCACAGTCTACAGTGGGAAACACTTGTAGGAAAAAATGTGTGGGAAGTCCGCACCATACATAAGAGAGTGAGGAACTTCCAGAAGGTGTTGTGACAGTCAGGGGCACTTACTGGAGATGCTAACGAGCTGAACCTGTGTGTTTAAGGGAGAGGGAGTATCTCCAGGGAGACAGGAGGCACCAGGCAGAGGAAGAAGCATATGCCAAGGAGGAGAGGTGTTGAAAAGCCCCCATCCTCACTCTACCTGGAGGGACAGATTGGTCCCTGTGGGGGAGACTCAGAGCCTGTGGGTGGTGTACCAGGACACCAGCTGTTTATTATCACTTTGTGGGCTGTGTCTTCACTAACTTACCTGAGTCTGCATTTAGGGAAGCCCTGTGGGTTTTGCTTAAGAGATGAAGGAAAACAAGAGGAAGGTTAAGGGGCCAAGCGCCGACCCCAAATGCAGATGAGAAAGGAGCCAAGGTGTTTAGAAGCGGCTGTGCTCTCTCTTCCTATGGCCAGGCATCCACCCTCTTGAATCAGCTCACTAGCAAAGTTTATTCTTGAATCACATCACTTACAGAAACCAGCAATGGAGAGTCCTTATTATGGAAAGTCATGGACCCCAGGGGTGTGGGGATGGGTGGAACTTCCATGCTGGGGTCACTCAGGAGTGTGTGATAATATGATTTCTCCTTCCCTTCCCTCTGTCCTGTAGCAATGGAATGGCAGGGACACGGCCCTCATGGTCACCCGCGTGGTCAACCACAGGCGCTTCTCGGCGACAGTCAGTGTGGCGGACACTACCCAGCGGAGTGTGAGCAAGTACCGCTGTGTGATCCGCTCTGACGGTGGCTCTGGTGTGTCCAACTACGCTGAGCTGATTGTGAAAGGTGAGTGCCACCACCCGTGCCTCTTCCCGGGTGGTTGATTTCACGGGGATCCCTCGGCCCCATCCTTGCATGGTGGGAGGAGTTAAGACTCCCCCGCTTTCTCATCTGGTGTTCCTACACCCATTCCGTAGACTGAAACACAATTTCCAATTCTTCCCATCCACACACATCAAAAAAAACAGAGGAAGTTATTGTGAAATCATGCAATATTACATTGTCATTCAAAGTTGAGTCTTACAGGTAGGATCTGTATATGAAAGCTTGTGGGATATATAACGCAGACGACATCTCCAAATTTGGCTTTATTCTGCATTTAAAGTTAGAGTGAGCCAATGTCCTTGTGCTTTGGTGGCGTTCTATTACAGTGATCAGAGTACAATTGTTTCTGAGGGACTTTTTATTGAAAACTCTATATAATGACAATATTTTAGAAGGACTTTTGAAATAAATAACCTCCCACCCCACTGGCTTTGATTCAATTTTTTTTTCAATTTTCTTTTTCACCTTGAGGTGTCACTGACATGTTTTTCCATTAAAATATGCACATTGTTCCTTTTCTGCTTCTCTCAAGGAGCTCGATAGTCCATTCAGTTTTGAAAGACTGTATAATCTTTGTTACAGTGCTTAACAGTTGTATGCTATTTCATCAAGTGAATCATCCTATTTTTAAAAATCTCCGTCATCATTTAGGTAATTCCAGGTATATTTGTTTTTCTTTTATCTTTCCTTTGTGCATGCAGCGATTAACGCCTCAATTGAGTTCTTCCGAAGAGAATATTTTTATTCTACTAAACCAGGTTATTTCCTTGGATAAATTCCCTAGGGGTAGAGTTGGTAGGCCAAAGAATCTTTACGGATTTTTCTTTGTGTTGCAATATTGCTTTTGCAAAAAAAAAAAAAAAAAAAAACAAAAGAAGAAAAAAAAGGTTTGACAGCTTACACTGGAAAATAGCAGCGTATGGATGTTCTCATTTTCCAGTGTTACGTTCGCCGATTAAAATTTTAATCTAACATAATTTAGTGAATGAAATAAGCTGTTTGTCTTAATGCTAGCTGTAGAACGATACCCAGTGTTTTGCAGGTAGAAGCATCGCTCCACCCTCCAGAGGATCGTGAGTTGGTTCCCCTGGTCAAAGGATCGGTTGATGTGAAACCTTGACCTCTCTTTGCTTCCGCATGTCATGGTCGCCTTGTCTGGACTAGTATGAGTCTAGGATCTCTAATCCTAGAGAGTGTGGGATTCTCTCTCCTGTGCTGTCCTGACTCCAGATGGATATTCACATGGCTGCCCATTTGTCATTAATCAGATCTCAACTTGACTGTCATCATGCCATCTTCTCTGAGAGAACTACCCTCCCCTGACCACCCCCCCCATTCTGGTGGTCACATTCTATTATATCACCTTGTCTCTTTCACTCATCACGTTTCCAAATTACGTATTTTTCTTTATTTGTTTACTTGGCAGCGTCCGTCCCCCCCTTTAGGATATAAGCTCTGTGGGGTTTGGGGCCTCTTCCATTTGGTTCCTGGTTCACAATCAGTCCCCCGAGCTTAGCTGAGCGCCTGGCGCAAGTGCTGAGCACACGGAACCATCTGAGACAGCCAGCGTTTGACGGTTCTGACCTGCACAGTCGGTCATTTTGTAAGGCACAACCTTAAAATACTTGTTGAATGGTGGATAAGTGATGGAGTTATTGGCCTCAGCAGGAATGCATTTCATCACTATAATTCTATGAGCACTTCAGCTGAAGATAACACATTGGGTACTTACGAACAGAACAACTAACAGGAAAAAAATCATCTTTATAATAGTTTACATCGAGGGCCATTATATACAAAAGAAACCATCATTTTGATCCCATTAGGCTCGTATCTTGGCCTTTTGGTGCCATAAGATTGATTTGTGTGATAAAGTGGCCTTTGCAGGTCTTTCAGGTGGTGAATATGTAACTCCTGCGCTGTGCCCTCTGGCACGCTCACGACACACACTCCTTTATGGTGACTCCACACTGGAAAGGAAGCCCACCCTCCCCACCCGGAGAATGGATAGTGTTTTCTCCGGTCTCACCGGCACCTTGCCCATGCCTGGCACAGCATTGGTAATGATTGCATAGGGTGAAGGACTAGGGGGCTACTGTAGGGCTCTGAACTTTTCACCCGCAGACAAGTGGAACCAGAAAATGCTTCATTTAGTCTTATGTCCCCAGGTGTCGAGAAGGAGGTGTGGGAAACCAAATCCAGAGGGCTCTGGGACAGAGGATGAGATTTCCATGGCGAAGCATCATGGCCTTTATTTGGAGGGGTGGCCAGTGTGTCCTAGGACTGTGGTTTATCCTTTGTTGGCTGTGTGTCCTGGGCCAGAGTTCAGCTTGGACTGAGTGGTGTCCTGACCAGGTTTGTCAGTACAATCCAGGAGCTAACACTGCTCTGTCCCCTCCCCACCCCAGCCCTTGCTGCTCCATTTTAAGGGATGCCCTGGATGGTCTCCTTCAGAGGTCTCCTTCAGGGTGGGCGATGGTGGGTTTGTGCTCCTGGTGACCGGGTCCCGTTTTGTTATACCTTACTGAAATCCTTTATGGAATATCACATTTTTTTTAGTGCCCATTTTTCTTCCTGCTTGCTTTTTTTTTCCTTTTTATATTCAATTGGTGGTAAGCTCGAAGCTGGACCCCTTGAATGTAGAAGTCCCTTCACATCCGAGACCTCATGTAGTCCTGAGTTTGGCTCTGCACCTTGGTTTTATTTTAGTTCATTTTACGGCTGTGAGAACAGTCACAGCCGGGTTGAGAAATAGAGACAGGTCTTAGGGGCAGAGCTAGGATTGGACCAGGAGCTAGATCATGCTGTTTTGGCAACACCTGGAGCGCCTGAGTGTTGTGGCCTTGTCAGCGCATGGTAGCATGATGTCATGAACAGTGTCGAAAGTGTCCAGATAGCAGACAGGGTTCATGACAGGGGTCCCCCGACCTGTTGCTAACTTGCCTTTTTAACTCATGCATCACCCTCCCACTACTCCCCACCTTTCTGGAGTGCGGTACTAACTGACAGATTTGTGGAGAAATGGATTTAACCCTTCCCGACACACATACACACACACACACACACACACACACACAGACACACACACACACACACACACACACACACTCTCTCTCTCTCTCTCTCTCTCTCTCTCTGTGTGTGTCTCTCTCATAAAAAGCTAATGGTACCCAAGCCGTGAAAGACAGGGGACACCCAGAGGCAGCAGCAACCAGAGGAAGCCTGTCACCCTGGAGTGTGTGGCCAGGAACCCACCTGAAGGCAGCAAACCAGAGCATTCGGGGGAAAGTGCTTTATGAAGAATGACTCATGCACATCTTAGAGCCCCTTTTTGTGGCTGAGCCAGAATGCTTAAATACTTTAATACTGAAGTATTTGCACTTGTTAAAAACAAACAACAAAAAAGACGGAAAAAATAGAAATCTACCTTCTTTCAGGGAAGGGAGAAAATCTGAGAAAGAAGACTATTCTCAAAGGCCAAGCGCTCTCCCAGGGGATGGGGCTGCTCCCCAAATTGAATTTCCTGTTCCTGGTTTACGCATCACACAGATCGTGTGGGCCGAGTGGCAGGGAGCTGACGGACACTGGGGCGTCCCAGGAAGAAGACCATCCCTGGGCAGCATTTTTTCCAGGTTTCCTCCGTTCAGAGACAGGAAAGGACCCTGGAGCTGAGATGCCCGGGTTTGAATCCTGGCCCCTTCTTATCCCAGCTCAGTGACCTTGAACATCAACCTCTCCCAGCTTCAGCTGGTTTATCTGGGGGTGGAGGTATAGCATTACCTCCCTCAGGGGTGTGTGTCCTGAGGATTACGTAGGACAGTGGCTGTAAGAGTTCTTAGAAGAGTGCCTGGCCCACTGAGATATAAGTGTTTGTTAAATAAAATAAATGACTTGAGGTGGGTGGGGTTTCCCCCGTAAGGAAGTAGAAGGTGGTGACGGCCCTGAGTGGGTGGTGGGGCAGGACCCCTGGCCCAGGTGCGGATTTGATTGCGATCTGTGTGGCCCTGGAGAGATCCCTTAAGGCCTCCTCTGCAAAGAGGGCACTGGCGCTTTCCCCCATGTGCTGAGCATACGGAAAGGGAGGGAGGAATATCAAAGAGGGGCCAACGTGTGGACTTGGGGACATTTGGGTCGTTAGACTCCCTGGGTGCCCTTCTGTATCTACCACCGGTGAGTCAGGTTTCTGGACCAAAAGAAAAGTAGCTGGTCCTGCTTGTGCTCAGCCGCCTGACCACATGGGCCCCGTCCGCCTGGCGTCGCTCCTTCAGAACTCGGGCCATGCAGGGATTAGGAGGTTACGGGACCCCTCAGCGCCCAAGGGTGCCAGGAGCTGGAGGCCCCTCTGGTGGCATGTGTGGCAGGTGCTTGTGCTGGGCCAAGCCGTGGAAGGTGGAGACTCGGGCTGGGTCTCTGTCTTTCCCTAGGCAGGTGTGTTCGTGGCTGGCTGGCTTGTGGCTCGTGTATTATCCTGGGGTTGCAAGCATCATTGCTTCAGAAGATGCCACCTCACTTGAGTGTAGGTAATACCAAATTCTCAGGGCCACACACCGATCAAAATGAAAGCAAATTGGAATAACTTAATTCCAAAGAACTGTTTATTGAGTTGTGGTGATGTACCTGGATATACATTAGATTACCCTGTAATTGAGGTTTTGCTCATTTTGACAATCTGGCCTCTCAACCTACCTGTTCCAGACCAGTGCTCACAAATGCACTAATTCTCTCCCTGTTTCTGGGTTTCTTAACGTCTTCGATTTCAAGGTGTTTTAGTTTATCCCAAAGACAGGTGTCTTCAAAAATGCAGATGTGTTCTTGATGAAAATTTTCTAACTCATCAAAAATGTGTTGTTGGTGGTGATTTTTAAATCTGCCTTCTAACTCCATTTAACAGCCTACCATGGGTTCAGAACCTTCTTACCAATATGCAGATTGGTGCCTAGAAGGAATCCAGTCCTGGTGCTGAGAGTCAGATGTTCTGACTTAAGTACTGATACGACTTCCTATCAAGGCAGCTGGGTAGGGTCAAGAGCATGGATTTGGGGTGTAAACATCCCAGGTTTCAGTCTCGGCCCTGGCCCCAGCTGTCTGTGTCTTCAGGCAAATTATGTATTCACTCCAAGCCTCAGTTTCCTCATCTGTTCAGTGAGGGTAAATACAGCTAATTGGATCCTTAATAGAGGGAGACAATATATGTATAGATCCCAGTAAAAGTAGACACCCACCCACTTATATCTGTAACTATCAGTAATCACATTTTGCTGTTATTAAGGGGATATTGACCAAATACAGTGTCCGTTTGTCCTTGTTCTGCGTCTTGTACTGTGGAAATTTAAACTTAGTCATCTGAAGGTCTCTTTCCTCTGGAATGGGCTTGGGGTCATCAAATGCAGCCCACTAGTCCAAATTGGTTGCAGAAATGCTTTCCTTAGGTTGCGCTCTCTTTTTTACAGTTAACACTTGTTCCAATACTTAAACGCCTCTTGGAGTTGTATTGATTTGGCCACATTGAGCCTGCATTCTGGAGTGGCGGCAGCGGGCTGGTATGGCTGCCTTGTTCTGGGGCATGTGCCCCACAGCCCAGCCCTGTCCTCACTTGGTCCATTTTGCTCACATCACTAGTCTGATTCCTGTAGGCCTTTGAGTTTACAGCCTCTGGTTTAAAGATGACATGGCTGGAGTAGTTGACTTGTTCTTATATTCATTTGTTTAATAGTTTATTGAGCCCCAACTATGTGTCAAGTAGTGTGATAAGCTCACGGTCTAGTAGGAAGAATCGTGCAGGCCTGTAATGCATGGTCATCTAGTTGTGTTGGGCGCCGACTATACTGTCTTACTAGTCCTATCCATCATCCTACGATACAGGTGCTGTAGCATCCCTCTTTTACAAATTAGGGCATGGAGGATCAGAGAGGTTAGACAGTCATCCCAAGGTCACACACCTTATACATGGCAGAGCTGGGATTCCAGCCCATGCCTGCTTGTTCCTCAGCTCATGCTCTTCCTTCTATACCACGTTTCTTAACAAAATCCAGTATGGTAGGCCCTGTAATCAGGTGTGAGCTGAGGACATACTAAGGGTGGAACAACTGATGCAGTTTGGGAAAGCATCTGCAACCTTCGGAGATGACCAAGGCTGCTGGTTGCTGTCCCATCAGTGAGAGCAGCCTAGGAGGACAGCTGCATGCCGGAAGAAGAGGCAAAGCCAGTGGCCACCCTGAGGATTTCAGCTTGGACAGTCACTGGAGCACTGCAGAGGTGCCGTCAGAATCGTTTCTGTTCCCTGCCAGCCTTCAGAGGCAGAGAAGAACTGGGGACTGTATGGCTCAGTGGTCAGAGAGCCTGGGCTGGAATCCGGCCTCTGCCCCGTAACCTCCACTTCCTAAGCCTGCCTGGAGCCCCATCATCCCCACCACCTCTCCTGTCCACACCCTAGACCAGGAGGTGGCCAACCACTCCTGCACAGGGCATGGTAGTAAACGTTTTCAGCTTTGTGGGTCATCCAGGCTCTGTTTTAACTGCTCACCTCTGCTGTTGTAGCAAAAGTAGCCCTAGAAAAGATGTCAGTGAGTGAGTAAGGCTGTGTGGCAATAAAACTTTATTTACTCAAACAGGCGCGGAGCAGGATTTGGCTCCCAGGACACAGTTTGTCCATCACTGCACGGGACCAACCCCCCTCTCTTTGCAGTTGGATGACTGCCGGCCTCCCGTGCTCCACTGCGGCACCGCCGAGGTCTGTTCTCTATGCAGCGGCCTCAGGGATACTTTGAAAACAAGTTGAATCACGGCCCACCCTTGCCTAAAACCCTCCACTAGCTCCTCTCTTATCCTCAGAGTAAAGTCCAAACTTCTTAATGCAGTCTCTAGATGTGGCCTCTGTCTCTGATTTCTGACCGCCCCCAGCCCCATATTTTTCCTCTCATTCTCTTCTCTGGCCACACCGGTCCACTTCCTCTTCCTTGAACCCCAGCAAGTTAAGTCTGACCGTAGGCCCTTTTCACTTGCTCTTCTCCCTTTGCCCGAAATACTTCTCTTCCAGACGATTGTGCGGCTCATTTGTTTTGTCCACTGTGGTCTCTGCTCAGCTCCTCAGAGAGCCTTCGCGTGACCACACTCCCTCCTGTGACTCTGTACCATTGTCCTAGGCTGTGGTTTTCTTCCCCGCTCTCATCGCTGCCCGCCATGGTCATTCACATCTCTGAGTTATGCACGCTCTTGAAGGAAGAAACCCTGTAGGTCTTGCTTCCTGCTGTATCCATGGCACCTAATATAGTACCTGGAGTGTAGAAGGTGCTCAGACATTTGCTGTATCCAGCGGTGAGTTCTCAGACCCTTACTTCAGAAGTGGGCAGTAGCATTGCAGACTCCTCACCGTTCCTTCCTTTCTCAAGCTTCTCAGTATTGTTTGAACTGTAGGTTCTTCTCCTACTTC